>NC_053158.1:183007553-184317053 GCF_016835505.1 Polypterus senegalus
TGAATGTCACTGCCAAGGTAAGTAAACCTCTCAACAAGGTCAACATACTCTCCGCAAACAGACACACTGCTGATGGCTGAGCCCAAGAGGTCATTAAAGGCCTGGATCTTGGTTTTTATTAGGACACTCACAAGCCCAGACACTCAGACTCCTCACTCAGTCTCTCGAGTGCCCTGATCAGAGACTCCATTGACTGCATGAAGATCACAGCATCGTCAGCAAAGTCAAGATCCATGAACCTTTCTTCACCAACAGATGCCCCACAGCCACTTTACCCCACGACCTTGCCCAACACCCAGTCCATACAAGCATTGAACAGAGTAGGAGCAGAACACATCCTTGACAAACCCCAGAATCAACTGGGAAAAACACAGAGGTCCTGCCTCCACCCTGCACAGCACTCACAGTACCAGTGTACAGGCCAGCCATGATATCCAACAACCTCGAGGGGATCCCTTGAATCCTCAGGATGTCCCACAGGGCAGCTTGATCAACTGAGTCGAATGTTTTGCGAAAATCGACAAAGGCTGCAAAGAAACTCTGCCAATATTCACGTTTGCGCTCCATGAGAACCCTCAGTGCCAGGATGCGGTTGATGGTAGACTTCTTAGGCGTAAAACCAGACTGTTCTGGTCACTGCTAGGTGAGCAAGTGATCACGGATCCTATTGAGGACAACCCTAGCAATGACCTTACCCGGCACCGAGAGCAGTGTTATCCCCCTGTAGTTGCTGCAGTCCAGGCGATCACCCTTCCCTTTCCAGATAGGGATGACAAGACCCGTTTTCCAGTCAGTTGGGATGATGCCAGTCTCCCAAAGGAAGCATTTCAAACAAACAGACCAAACACAAACAATAATAATTGGGCAAAAGGGCCAAACAATACAAAACAACTGACAGACAGACACACACACTTCCACCCGTAGACGTTTATAAAGTTTATAAGATGTACTGTTTGCTTTTTTTTTACAATTTAATATTAAAGTAATACATTTGCATAATTTGCTTCATTCTTAATTAAAATTGCACTATTTTCTATATTTAACACAAGGTTAATTCGGTAGGCACACTTAATGCCATATTATTCTGTTACATTAGGGAAGACATTCAACAAGTACTTTTAGTTTAACACTAAAAGTAAACTTACAATCAAGTACTAACTAATGTTTACCTGAGTACATTTATTTGCACTTTTACTTAAGTAAGTTGTCCCTCCACTACTTGCTCCCATTCCTTGGCTATGGCCTACCTTGATCCTGATGGTGCTGGGATGGGCTCTGGCCCACCCACAACCTACAGTTACATTAAGATAGTTTTGAAGTGTTGTGTTGTAACTGGCACAGTGGTTAGTGCAGCTGCTTCACAACACCAGAGTCGTGAGCTCAAGTCCTAGGCTTGTTACAGTCTGTGTTCAGCTTACTTAATCTCTCTATGCTCCCCTGCTATTTTTACCTCCATGTTTTCTGGTTTCCTTCCACATCTAAAACACCAGCAGGTCAGCCTGACTGGTGACATTACATTGTTCTGGAGTGCGTGCACCTGTGACAAATTGACATCAGATTCTGAGCTGGCTTCCTGTCATATGCCTCATGTTGTCACGATAACATGGGATCAGGTAATGAATTAAAAATTGTTGTTGAATAATTACTTTGACCAGCAGCAGATTGCAGTGTCACCACATTTACAGACATCCATCTTTTTTTTAGAACTTTTTCGTCCAGAGCAAGATTATCATATCAGACAGTGGTGTACATTTTGATTCAAGGTTAAGTTAACAAGACCTTTCATGGTGAATACTGCCTCAAATTACTTTACATGAACAGCAAAAACATTTTTTAAATCAATTTATCCATCTATTGGCTCCAGCAGACCCCCGTGACCCAGTGTTTGGATTCAGCGGGTTGGAAAATGGATGGATGGATTTATCCATCTATCTATGCTTCTTTTACAGTACGTAGTTCTGGGCCACATGGAGATAGTGTCCGAGCACTGGGCACGAACCCAGGATGTGGTGCCTCTACTAGTCCATAACATAGCAAATTTTCAAATAATACAAATATTAACCCTTTAACTCACAGAGACCACCGAGAAGAGAACTGTAGTTACAATATAAGGAAGAACTTGAGATTTGCGTTTCTCACTTTGAGACAGATGGATGAATTTTGACCCAGGAGATGCTTCACAGAATACAAAAAAAAAAATACAAACAGTCAAGGTGTAAAATTCACAGTTCAAGTCTATCTGAAGGAAAAAAAAAGGCCTGAAGTATTCGTAACAAGTTCACTAAAAGCAGCCTGGCTGCTGGTTCTACCTCGAGTAAGATGCCTAATTGTGTGGCCTAAGGCATCGGACCCTCAAGTCACAAAGACACTGTCTGGCTTAAACCCTACCTTAAATTCACTTTGTGACCCCAAGCAAGTCACTTAACCTGAAAGTACTTCAATTGTAAAAATGTGTGTAAACAATTGTAATGTATACTGTCACTTGCCGTGGGTAAAGGCGTCAGCCAAATGTAGAACAATAAGATAACATTTCTGGTAGGATACACAAGATAATTCAATCTGTGTCTAAAATGTTAAGTCAAAAGACACTTACAAACAACAGAGAAACAGCAAGTCCCTCTGGTATGTAAACGTAATATTACAAAATACTTCAAAGAGCTGAAAAACCCTACTGATACACATATGCACCAATATTTATGGTTCATAATGTTAATTCACAGGATACATTAGCATGCAAAGTAAGCAGTTCCTGTTATTGTACTTTCTCCTTCCTTGTTTAGGTTAATGCAATACATCAACACTGCCGTAAATAAACTACAGTATATAATATTTTTCTTTGATGAGGTTTCAAGGTACATTTCTGGTCATCTCCATAATGGCTGCCTTACAGTGCCCTCCATAATGTTTGGGACAAAGACACTTTTTTCCTTGATTTAACCCTCTGCTCCACAGTTTCAAATTACAAAGCAAACAGTTTAGACGTGATTAGAGTGCACATTGCAGACTTTCATTTCAAGGTATTTGCATACATTTTGGTCACACCATGTAGAAATGGCAATACTTTTTCTACATGGTCCCCCCATTTTAGGGGACCATAATGTTAGGGTCATAGCAATGGCAGGTCTATTAAAGCCGTAGTATCATCTCTGGTGATGCTCTGCCAGACCTCTAATGCAGCCATTCTCAGCTCCTGCTTGTCCCCTTACGTTTTCTCTTCAGCATATGGAAGGCCTGCTCAACTGGATTTAAATCGGGTGACTGGCTTGACCATTAAAGAATTTTCCATTACTTATCTTTAAAAAACTCTGCTGTTGCCTCAGTTTGGATCATTATCTTTTTGTAGAATGAAGTACCTTTCACTGAGTTTGGAGACATTTACAGAATTCATTGTGTGACTGTTATCAGCAGTTCCATCATCCATGAAAAGAATTGTGTCAGTACCTGTGGCAGCCATACATGCCCAAGCCATAACTCCCCCAGCACCATGTTTAACAGATGAGGTGGTCTGCTTTGGATCTTGGGCAGTTCCTTTTCATCTCCATACTTTAGTCTTGTCATCACTCTGATGCAGGTTCACCTTTGTCTTATCTGTCCACAAGACCTTTTCCCAGAATTCTGCAGGCTCTTTAAAGTCCTTTCTCAGAAACTGTAATCTGGCCATCCTGTTTTTATGGCTAACTAGTGGTTTGCATCTTGCCCAGTGGCCTCTGTATTTCTGTTCATGAAGTCTTCTGCTGATAGTCGTTTCTGACATATACACATTGGCCCCCTGAAGACTGTTTCTGATCTGTCAGACAGGCTTTTGGGGCTTTTTCTTGACCATAGTGAGGATTCTTGTGTCCTCAGCAGTGGAGGTCTTCCTTGCCCTACCAGTCCTTTTGTGATCACTGAGCTCACCAGGGAGTTCTTTCTTCTCAGTGATATTCCAGTGTTGTGATGTGAGATTCTGCATATAACTTGATAAATATTTTGTATGTCTTTATTTCTAATTTAGGCGAAGCAATGTAATTTAGTGTTACTTTAGTGAGAAGCATTGGTGTTTACCACCCCCACCCCCCCTTTTACGACTGAGTCTCTTTGAATTTTACGACAGAGTTGGGGAAGGAAGTGCTTGACACAAATGTTTCTCTGCTAGAGTCTTTCAATCCCCGCAAGGAAGCCAGGTTACCTTAACATATGGTCTTGGGGGGTGGCAGGTGTTAAGATGTTCTATTCCCCCATTGGTCTGAGGTATGGCTGTTTGGAATTAGCTTGTCTCAGAGGCCTTTCAGTACTATGACGTCCTATTGGCTCTAGGGGTTGGACAGAGAATCTATAAATCTGCTTGCTCAACCACATTATCTCTCTTACTAACCTGTGATGATGAAGAAGTATCTCTCTCTTACTAACATCTAAAAGAAGCATCTCTTACTAACCTCTGATGATGAAGACAACACAATGAAGAGCACTGCTTGGCAGCCATGTTGAGACAGGCTTGTGGCCTGTTCTGAAGAAAGCTGAGCACCAATGATGCTTTAACTTGACACATTAAGTAACAAACAAGTCTGTGTGTCGCCTGAAACTACACATCACCATTTAATCAGGTTGTATGGTTGCCAATATTCAAATGTACTTTGCATTTTGTTATTATTTATGAATATTATCAATTTCAGTGATATTCCAGAAAGTTGATTTAGACCATCCTAAGATTTCACTGATGTCCCCAATGGTTTTTCAGCCTCATAGTGGCTTCATTGACTTTCATTGGCACAGCTCGTGTCCTCATATTAAACAATGGTAATTACAGAGTCCAAAGGGTAGAAGCAAATCAAAGTATCTTATGAAGCAAAGAAACACACCTGAGGAATCACAAACACCTGTGACACCAATTGTCTCAAACATTATGTTGCTGCTTATTTATTTTAAATTTAAATCAATAAAAAATGTGTCTTTCTTCCAAACATTATAGATGGCACAGTAACTATCAAGTTTTTCAGTTTTACGTGTAGGCACATCTCTGTTCCTCTACAGTACTTTCTGATGATTTTGTCTGTAATACTGACATGAAGAGGATTTTCCCCCTGTTTCTGATCCTCTCTCTGTCCCTCTTCTTCTGTCACTCTTATGGTCAGGGTGGAGTTTAAGCATTTATGATATAACCCAGTATTCTATGACAAAGAATATCATTCCAGTATTTACAAATCTGTATCCTATTTCATAAACTATCATCTTATAATCCATCATTAAATAAATGACCATCCTATTGCAATGCCTCATGTCCTATACTACAACCCAGAATCCTCATAAAAAGCCCAGCATTCTATATTCTATATAGATATAGATATAGATATAGATATTCTATATTTCAGTATCTTATAAGCTAGCACCCTATTATATAGGCTCCTATCTTCTTCTTCTTCTTCTTCTTTCGGCTGCTGCTGTTAGGGGTTGCCTTAGTGGTTCCTATAATGTAATAAAATCATACGATGATCCCTAGTATGCATTTCTATAGTACATGATTTAATTTTATATTGCAGTATCCTGCTATTAAACCCAGCTCAGGATGGTTTATTTTATAATCCTTATACATAATCTGGTATCCCAGGCAGATATTTAAATCAGACACAAGATGGACGCAGTGCAGGGAATTCACACTGTGGTTTGTGCTTCTTCAGCACTCAAAGATGGCATGCTGAAATGAATTATGGAAACATACAGAATGATATTTGAGTTACAGAATGTGATTGTCAATAGGCAGCTTTTAACACAAGCACTACATCTAATTCTGGGCGTTTTGTTATTCTTTACCTCTCTCAAAAGCTTTGGAATTATTTTTGGTACAAAAAAATGGTTTCAGTATAAAGTTGTGTATGGATTGATCAAAAGAGGAAATTTCTCTTTCATCTGAGATCATAATATGCAGACAGGCCAGGGTGAGCATGTTGCTACCTGCACAGGGTGACAGCATTTTGAATTTAAATTTTTTTTTAATTATAGGGTTTGGCCTGAAGTAAAAAGACCAAATGTCCTTTGAGCCAAGCATATTTTTTTAGTATCTGTTTCCAGTTACAATATAACACTTTTGTACCTGAGTACATTTTAAACAGATGACAGAACCAGATTTTTGGAAGTGAGCTCATCTAAAATGCAAAATGAAGTCAGCATCAAATGAGGAATTGATGATGTCTTACAGCAGTAACCTCCACCAGCATTCATTTGACAAACTGGCCTCTCAGCTTTCTGAGAGCTTCAAGGAGATGGCAACTGCCTTTTTTTAGATAAAGCATCTCTTCATCACATACTGTTATGTTATAAAAGGCTTCATTTGGTCTTAATAATATGAACAAAGCATCAGTAAACCATTCTCTTTATCAAAACTGCTGTCACCCTGTACGAGCAAGGCCTGCTTAGGTTCTCATATCCATCTTATGGACAATGAGGAGCAGAGCCTGCATTTTGGCTTCCACTGACACTTCCTGGGATTCTTCTGTAAGAATATGAGTGACTGGGCTTCGTGTTATGCTGTTTATGTTGTACGCTTCAAGATTGTGATCATCATACACTCACCTTCCGGCCATAGGATACAGGAAAGGAGTCCTAATACAGTGCTTGGCATAACTTTAATTTTCTATCTCTGTGTATACCTCTGCTCCAACATCCTACATCAAATTAGGAGGCAACTAAACAGCCACATCCCTTCTTGCCATTGCACAACTAAATTCATATCTGTGTGATAGTACTGCCAACTCCCTGTAGGACACACCTCAAGCAACGTTCTTGCTGCTTACGTGGTTGGAATTTCAGGCTGTGCCAGTTTCTCCATACCTACATATACAGTACAGTACGTGTCAGCTGGCCATGATTTTGCAATTTTCTATTAGGTGTCCTCTGCCAAAGCACATTGAGTTTATTACTTCAGGGATTCCAGTTTTGATTTGTGTCAACTGTCTGAGTAAACGAGCAGCACAGAAAGATGAGTATAGTAGACGTTTCAACCATTTTGTTTCACAGACTAATTAGTTTATATAAAAATATGTAATAACCTGGTGCCATCAATCTTGACCGCACCGTTTCCACATTTAAATTACATGACCTAATGAATTTTGTTACACTGCAGTTTGTGGAGACCAAGATGTGACCAGCAGATTTTTTCCTGACTCTCAAACATTCAGAGTTTTACCTGGAAGCAAATCACAGAGTCCAGGCGCATGAATAAAATAAAAGTTTCAAGCAACTGACTGGATTCCATTTCAAAGATCACAACAAACACTAAACGCAAACACAATGCTGTGAGGTCGCCATATTTGGAGTACTCTGTGAAATGCTGGTCATCATGCTGCAAAAAGACATGACTGTGCTAGAAACTGTGCTGAGAAGACTATCCAAGTGCATCTTGGACAGGAAAGGAAACATTTCAGTCTTGAACAGTAGAAATCTATATGAATAACTAATAGAATTCTTCAAAAATCTCAAAAGATTTGAATAACATTAATTTAATGGAAAGTACTTTGGAAATCTGGGAAAGCCAAAAAAAACCAAAGCATCAATTAAGTATCGACTTAAGGAGGTACTCGGCTGACAATCTTTTTTCAATCCAGAATAAGTCAAGCATTCTTCTAGGACTGTTGTTCTTGTCCTTCTTGTGTTAAGCTAATATTAGTCATATTACATGACTTCCCGTCAGAGGGTATGTCAGACTTGACAACTGTAGTGCTAATCTCATCATGTCAATTTATAAAACTAAAATTTGTTGGATATGTCAAATTACATAACTGCATGATGACTTTCCAGAAGAGTTTCACATTTTTTTCAAGTATCTAACCCCAGTCCTCTTTTTGACAGTTAATAATGTGCTGCCAGACTAGCCAGTTCCCTCGCAAAGGAGTCAATGCTGCCTACCTGTCCTTCCGCTGCTTACCTGCCTGACCTGCCGCCCAAAATCACACAAAGAATGCCTCAGTGGGCTTTAATAGGCCCTGTTTTTGACAGCCTTGCCAGCCTTGACTCTCTAAGAAGAGTCGCCAGAGTGTTTACGGTACATCCATATTTTAACAACGTCAGCTTCCATTGATCGTGTTGCATGGAATAATGCTGGGGTAATGGGATGCATTTTGTTTTAGCAACAAATTCTTGCCTGTGTCTAGACTGCTGTTCTCTCTTTATCATTGTGCTGACCAGGGCACCCTTTACAGGAGGTCTTCCAAATCCCAGGGTGCAATGTATTAAGTTTCACAGAGGTGCGCTTTACTGAATGTCCTTCTTTCTTTACTTTTTCCACGTGGTGCAAGTTTTATTGTTGTTTAACTGCTTTTACTACATTTCTTCATTATTTATAAGCAAAATAGACTGCCATTAGATGTGACTTTAGGATCGTTTGTGTGCCTGTTACAAGAATCAAAATAATCAAGGGGTGGTGTTCTGCCTGATTACTGAGCAGGTTAGCATACACTTTACAACCTTAGCATTTCTTGAATTGCATATTTAATATATGTATGTATAAAATGGCAGTTTTATATTATTATTATTATTAATCTGAACAATTTATGAAATTGATGAAAATGTTGCAAAACCGCAAATCTTATAATGTCACCTTTTTAACTAAACCTATTATTATTTACATTGTCAGATGGCTGGGGAGGCGACCCGGCCAGGGTGCCCAGGAGAACAGGAGTAGGGCTTGTGCCTTCCCCAGACCATGTGGGGGCGACCACCCTGGGTGCTTTGGGGACAAGGGTAGGGAGCTTGGAAGCTCAACCCTGTAGGGGTCCGTGGTTGCTGTCAGGGGGCTCCCCGCTGACTTCAGAGCCCTGGAACTCAGTACTTCTGCCACACCCAGAAGACACCCGGAGTGCTTCCATGTACGCAGCTGGCACTTCCGCCACACAGGGGAGTGTTGGTGGAGGAGTGTCAGGAAGCACTTGGAGCTCGTCCTGGTGTGGATATAAGGGGCCGCCTCCCTCCATTCGATGGCTGGAGTCGGGTGGAAGAGGACAGAGCTCGGAGGAGAGGAGTGGAGGAGGACCAGAGAAGAAAAGGGCATTGTGTGAAGGCCTGGACTTCGAAGGGGTGATTGGTGCTGCGGCACTGGGTTGATGCACTTATTTGTAAATAATATTGTAAATAAACGTGTGTGTGGTGATCAACATCATGTCTGCCTGTCTGTGTCCAGGCTGTACCCCACAACATTTTAAAGCTGGTATTCTGCTTATAAAATTGCACTGCCATCAGTCAAGTAATCTACCCATTATGTTAAATTGTGTAGTATGGGCTATCAAAAGCTGCACAGATCAATACTGCCATTCAGTTTCTAGACAACCAAGAAACAATGCAGAGGACATTCTGTATGGATGGATAGGTGGAGAGGTAGATGGAATCCCATTGTGTCGTTCTTCTTCCTTCAGGTTAAAGGTTAGTTGGAAGACATTAGGGGAATAGGGTTGACAGGTTTTGTTGGTCTGAATACCCCATTCCCTTCAGAATTGTTTTAATTTTCTAATGTAAAAATTGGTATGTGACTCTTGCAGGCTTTTCCTAAAACTTTTTAATTTGTACTTTTATTTTAGTTCCTACGAACTTAGTCAAATGGTCACATTCTGTATAAAGGCAAATGGAGATCCATTGTCAAGCTACCGTTGTTCTAATCTATGGTTATGGGTGCTTAGTTTTCAGTTTTGTACATTTATGTATTTTATTTGTGTCTAGTTACTGTTTGTACTATTACTGTTTACTGTTATAACATTGTCATGGTAACATTGTTGCAGCATTATTTTGCACTTCTTTTCTGTCAGGCTTGGCTATTTTTGAGCCCTGATGTCCATTGCTATGTAGTCGTGGAACAGCTTTTTGGTGACTCTCTCTTGAAAATATATTCATTTTCTAACTTGTGCAGATTGTTTTCAATGTGGACCCACAGTGTAATGTGTAATTCGTTTTTATTCAGACCTTTAAAAGCACTTGGGTTATACAGGTCACATTTTTTTATATAACATGGCATTTTATCAATTCTATTGTAGTGTTCTCATCAACCACTGACGTAACCAATACATTTAGTTCCCAGCAGTATAGTACATAGAATTGCAAATCTCCTTACCTTACTCTTACCTTTACCTTTAACAGCACTTATAGTATAGAACCCATAATTTATTCTCGCTATATACCTCCTGTATAGAAATCTATCAGAGCATCTTCTTCCTCACCTGCTGACCTAACTAATGCACTTAAGCCCTAGTGACAGAGTTAATAGAAATGCAATCAAGATGTAGTTAATTGCGTTTAAAATTATGATGTTCAGTATATTAATATATAACAACATTTACGTGCCAAAACTGAAAGAAAATCAAGATTTGGCAATCCACACCATACAGTCTGATAGTGCTAGATGTTCTGTGTACCTCAGTCATAAGAAGAACACCCACTCCAAGACAAAATTCTATCTATCTATCTATCTATCATATGGTACCTTTCCTTTCTATCTATCCATCTATCTATCTATCAATCATATGGTACCTTTCCTATCTATCTATCTATCTATCTATCTATCAATCATATGGTACCTTTCCTTTCCTTTCTATCTATCTATCTATCTATCAATCTATCTATCATATGGTACCTTTCCTTTCTTTCTTTATATCATATGGTACCTTTCCTTTCTATCTATCCATCTATCTATCTATCAATCATATGGTACCTTTCCTTTCTTTCTTTATATCATATGGTACCTTTCCTTTCTATCTATCCATCTATCTATCTATCAATCATATGGTACCTTTCCTTTCTATCTATCTATCTATCAATCATATGGTACCTTTCCTTTCTATCTATCTATCTATCTATCTATCTATCACCTCACAACCTCTGCTGAAGATGATGACACTATACAAGTAATTCATACATTGGATTATTATTCTAAAATAAATATTTCATCCCGTGTTAATTATGGGTAATTAAATAGTTAGTGTATGAGCTTCTTCAGCATTTCAGCATTGTGACACTGATTTTTGATTCCTCTAATGCTCTTTTTGTTCCAGTTTTTCACCAGCGTTTTCACTTTTGAATTTGCCTGCTACTCTCTTGTGCTTTCTCTTTGGTTGTACCCTGTCATATCAGCCTGAAAACTTCTGCTTTTCTTAATTCTTATTTGTCTTAGGAAAACAAATGGTGCTCAGTTATATCAGTCTGGAAGCTTCTGCTTTTCTTAATTTGTATTTGTCTTAGGGAAATAAAAGGTGCTTCCATGAAGACTTGAGTGTCAGGTTTTCCATATCTCTTTCATTTTATTTTTTTGGTTGGTAGGCTCATCAAAATATATTATATATACTGTATATAATCAACAGAAGCAGAAGTAAGTATAAATTACTGCTAATAACAAGTGCTATTCCCTTTCCATCTTACGTCTTAGTGCTATCTCTAGTTTCTTCAACATCTGAGAGGCTTCTTTTAGTAGCCACTGAGGTTTCCAAATGTTCTCTGCACCACTCTTCCTGTTTAGACCATCATAGTTTGTAGTAATAACTGAGGCCGATTCTTGGTCATTGTAACTCTTGTAATCCACAAAGATAGCTAGTTTCCAAGCTTTCTAAATCCTTAATAAACTGCAGTGTTCTCTCTTGATCTACAACATGTCATAATGCTCGACTCTGGCACTTCCCTGCATGTTTTGGCTCCAAGTCAAGTTCGTTTGCCACACCTGTGTGCTTCTCTATTCCACCTGCTTAACTCATCACCCGGTCTAAAACAAGGAAAGTTAGGCACAAGGCTACCTTTTAAAACGTTGGCCCCAGCAATGTGTCATGAGAACTAAGAGGTAACTAGTGGAGTCATCTCCTCATGAAGCCAGAAAACCTCATCCAACAAAGCCTTCCACTTTGTGACAGTTACTTCAGTTCCTCTACTTTGCCAAACACCTAAGGCTGTCAAACCCTACAGATACTGTATATTGTTATATTTTTATCGGTACTAAGAAATTAAATAGCAAAGTGGTCTTACAGTGCCTGAGCCACAGGTTCAGTTTTAGGCTGGGGTATCTTCATGGTAGGCTTTGCACATTAGAAGGGTGGTGAGCAGGAAACCGTGACTTGCTTGTGGTACTTTTCATACCCATCATTGACTGATTGTAAGACCTCGAGTGAGTTATCAGTGCGACAGACTTGGAAAAATTATATTGTCATAATAATAATATTATAAGCCAATAAGAATATGACCCAGAAGAACTGTGACCTTGTCCGAAGTGTTACATCTTTCAAAAGACATGAAAATTCTCATGACAGGAAGATGGGAGTTACATGGATGAAGACCACAGATCCTGACTCAGTATTCTGGATTTGAACTTTAGCTCTAACCAAAAGGGTCACCTGCAGATACCACATTACTTTTTATAAGTCTTTTGTCT
The DNA here is from genome assembly GCF_016835505.1 of Polypterus senegalus. Taxonomy (NCBI): domain Eukaryota; kingdom Metazoa; phylum Chordata; class Cladistia; order Polypteriformes; family Polypteridae; genus Polypterus; species Polypterus senegalus. Next base: position 183,019,921 of record NC_053158.1, read on the forward strand.
ATTCATCTTACAATATGTATAGTTATACCTCCCATCCTTTTAACCCTGTACACAGGGCCAGACTGGGAAGCTTATTCAGGCTAGGAATCCCAAGTCTAACCCAGGCCATACAATATACATCAGCTTTCAGACTCAAAAAACCAACAAACACCATTTTGTCTTGGAATTTTTTATGAATGAGGAGGGAGTAGATTCAGCTTTTACACATACATTTTACTCATATACAGTAACTTTAATCACAAAAGGACCAGACGTACGCACCTCTCATCATAGCGCTCCTGTTTAACTGTCAAAAACAAGAAACCATCCAACCAGAAACCAGAAAAGCAACCCTCCAACATCAAACCAAAAGGATTTGTGCCCACTGCAGAGCAATAATGCCCACTCGCTTTCCAGTATAATGACATTATATCATTTCACCATTAGTTTATTTGACTGGTTGCTCTGAATGTCAGGCCAGGCCAGGCAGCAGGACACTGGGAAAGCTCCCATTGATTGTTAACATCAGTCCGGCTCTGCTTGTACACCTCTAAGTTATTCCACCTATGGAAGTTCTCACATGAGTCCACAGTCCACAATGGAAATGAGGAAGAGTATAGACTGGCAATGGTGGACTTTGTTATGTGGCGAAGGGAGAAGTGTCAGGAACTGAGCATTACAGAGACAAATGTGCTGGGGATGTTCTGCCAGTGTGTAGTGACCAGTGTCCTGATCTACACTGTGGTCATTCGGTGTGTGGGAATAAACTGATGACAACTAGTGACAGCCCTCAATCAGAGTCAGTTCTAATGGAGCACCCTTAGCCACTAGTGTGCTATAGAGTCATAGAATAGAGTCACTATTCTGGTAACGTTTTGTTCACAGGCATCAGATTATATGCTTTAGCCCATCTTCACTATAATAATAATAATTTCTTACATTTATATAGCGCTTTTCTCACTAGTCAAAGTGCTTTCTAAAGTGAGTGGAGAGCCACTTCATCCGCCACCAATGCATACCACCGACCTTGATGATGCCACGGCAGCCATTTTTACACCAGGACGCTCATCACACATTCGCTTTTAGGTGGTGAAGGGTTGAGGGAGATAGTTAGACAGTTAGAAATGGGGGATGATTAGGGGGCCAAAATGACCAAGCCATGGCAGGCGATTTAGCCAGGATATCAGGGTATCCCTACTCTTTATGAAGGATACCCAGCAATCTTTTATGACCACAGAGAGTCAGGTCTTCATTTTTACATCTCCTCCAAAGGATGTCCCCATGTCCAATAATAATTCAAATTTTACGGATTAGATCATTTTACAATAACTGTATTCGGTTCAATTTTATGCCTACTCCCTATGAGCAGAAATCATGTTTCTGTGTCCACGTGAATTTCTTTTGCATATTTTTCCCACCCACATCACAAACACATCAAGTTTAGGCTAACAGATTACTCCATAATGGTTCAGTTTGACTCCCCATTCAGGGATAATTCCTGCTTTGTGTCTGATGCTTCTGGGATAAACTCTCACTCATGGTGACCATGACACCAGATTAAATGTGATCATTAATGAATGGATGGACATTTAGGAGAGTATAACTGCATGGTTGTTGGTGCTCTTGTCTTATATGTGTTTCTGATGTGAGGTCTCCTTCCATGCATTGATTAGATGTTCTCTACATGCCCACTTGCTCTTTGGAGCTGCTTGTGTTATCTATTGCATCCTACAGATATGCATATATTAGGTGGAAGTGTCTTTCTAAATTGACTAGAGTGATGTAATCAGCAAATGACTGGCATCCCATTCTAGTTGGTTTCCTGTTTGTGCTCCATAGTTTTACTGTGAAAGTGTAGAAGGTTCTTTAGCCCCCTGAGGTGCTTTGTTATTGGTGAACAAGTTAATCACAGAAATGTCTAAATAATATTCCTTAGTCTGTTAATCTTGTTTTACATGTACAGTCGTGTTCAAAAGTTTTGAGAATGACACAAGCATTGGTTTTCACAAAGTTTACTGCTTCAGTGTTTTTAAATCTTTATGTCAGATGTTTCTATGGTATATTGAAGTGTAATTACAAGCATTCCATAAGTTTCAAAGGCTTTTATTGACAACTAGCAAAATACCCGCGCTTCACAGCAGAGAAGTAGTGTGTTAAAGAAGTTATGAAAAAGAAAAGGAAACATTTTAAAAATAACGTAACATGATTGTTAATGTAATTGTTTTGTCACTGTTATGAGTGTTGCTGTCATCAAGGATTTGATTATCATTATTTCTTTCAATCAGGTTCGTATTTGGAGGATGTGTTGTGTTCAAGTTACATTCCGTGTTTGTCAATCGTTGTAAAGATAACAGGTTTCATTCATCGAAGTGTTCACTACCCAAATAGGTACTCATGAATCTAAGATGTTTAACAGGCATTCCCGGTATTAAGTTGTGGATTTGCCTGCAAATATATAGCAGCAGCGTGTCTATGTCTATTTAAAGTTAAACTTTACACCTTGCTTTCCTATTGATATGTCTACAAAGGCTTGTTCAGCGTCAGAGGGTTGTTCCTTTCCTACTGCATCAATAAACAGCTCGTCTTCCTCTTTATCTGAGACATCACACACTACATGCACGGGTTTACCTTTCCCAATCCTGCAAACTTTAGCGAAGTGGTTCAATTTACCACATTTTTTACACTGTCTTCCTTTAGCTGGACATTGACTTTTTCCACTGTGTGCTTTGTTTCCACAGTACCTGCACTTATGAATATGCTTGTATGCGTCACTCGCTTCATATTCTTTTGCTGCCTTCTCAATTGTGTAATGCATTTTTGTTCAGCGCTCTTTGGAGCTCTTGCTTGTTGTCTACGTACTGCGTTCACATTTAGTTCACATGAGCCGCTCGGAGTACATGCATCGAAGGTTCTCAGCTGTGCTTGTGCTATCTCGTGCGATCTTGCGATGTCCACGGCTTTATTTAATGTTAGCTAAGACCCGGCACTTAAAAGTTTCTCTCGCACTTTCGCTGAGTTTGTGCCAAACACTAGTCTATCCCTGACCATCTCATCTTCTTTTGCATAAGCACAGTCCTTCACCCGCAAATATTTAGCGGCAGCATGTCTATTAAATTGCTGCTGACGGACAGCCGTATATGGGCAGGCACTCATTTATGTGGGAGGCGTGATGATGGGGGACGCAACTCTGCCTTACACGGCGACCGAGCTGCAGGCTATGGCTGTATATATGTACGTAAGTAGGATATCAGTTATGACCGTTACGAGTAGAATTTCAAAATGAAACCTGCTTAACTCTTGTAAGTAAGCTGTAAGGAACGTACCTGCCAAATTTCAGCCTTCTACCTACACGGGAAGTTGGAGAATTAGTGATGAGTGAGTCAGTGAGTGAGTGAGTGAGTGAGTGAGTGAGTGAGTGAGTCAGTCAGTCAGTCAGTCAGTCAGTCAGTGAGGGCTTTGCCTTTTATTAGTATGGATGACATTAAGTTAATGTAAAGAGTCAATATTTGCAGTGTTGGTCCTTCTTTCTTTTCAAGACCTCTGTAATTCGCCCTGGCTTGCTGTCAATCAACTTCTGGGCCAAATCCTAATTGATGGCAGCCCATTCTTGCATGATCAATGCTTGGAGTTTGTCGGAATTTGTGGGTTTTTGTTTGTCCACCTGCCTCTGTAAAATTCACCACAAGTCCTCAATGGGATTAAGGTCTGGGGAGTTTCCTAGCCATGGACCCAAAATTTTGATGTTTTGTTTCCGTGCCCCATCATGCTGGAAAAGGCTTTGTTCATCACCAAACTGTTCTTGGATGGTGGGGAGAATTTGCTCTCGGAGGATGTTTTGGTCCCATTCTTTATTCATGGCTGTGTTCTTTGGCAAAATTGTGAGTCAGTCCACTCCCATTTCATCAGAGAAAATGGCTTTACCTCAGCAGTCCTTAGCAGTCCAATTCCTGTACCTTTTGCAGAAGATCAGTCTGTACCTAATGTTCTTCTTGGACAGAAGTAGCTTCTTTGCTGCCCTTCTTGACACCAGGCCATCCCCCAAACGTCTTTGCCTCACTGTGCGTGCAGATGCACTCACACCTACCTGCTGCCATTCCTGAGCAAGCTCTGCACTGGTGGTGCCCCAAACCTGCAGCTGAATCAACTTTATGAGACAGTCCTTGTGCATGCTGGACTTTCTTGGGCACCCTGAAGCCTTCTTCACAACAATTAGAAACCCTCTCCTTGAAGTTCCTGATGATCCGATAAATGGTTGATTCAGGTGCAATCTTACTAGCAGCTATATCCTTGCCCGTGAAGCCCTTTTTGTGCAAAGCAATGATGGTCCTTTTGTGGCAGGCCTGGAATACTGTGGAAATGTGTTTTTTAGGGATTAAGTTCATTTTCATGGCAAAGAGGGACTTTGCAATTAATTGCAATTCATCTGATCACTCTTCATAACATTCTGGAGTATATGCAAATTGCCATCATAAAAACTGAGGCAGTAAACTTCTCAAAACTTTTGGCCACGACTGTATACCCTGCAATACATACCTCCAAAATCCTTGATAAGGGGCAAGCTGAACAATGCTGGGACCAGTCTTGCTCCCAGTGTTCCATCTCTGGAAGGACTGAACCTGAATACCTTAACAAAGGGTGAGACTATTCTTGCTCTCAGTTTTCCCGACTGCAAGGGCTGTACCGTTTCTAATGTCTGCCTTTGAAAGGTTTGCACCATATACCCTAACAAAGGCCACAAGCTTTCTCTTGTCTGGATTGAGGATCTCTGTCTGCACTCAGTTCACTGCCTCCAAAAGATTAAACCTGAATGCACACAAGTCGATATATTACTGAACCTTTTAACACTTATGACCTGGTTAGGATCCTACAGACCCTGGATAATCATCTCAATCCCTTATCCTATAGGACCACCGACCCTCCAGTGATTCCTAATGTCAGTACACATCAATGCAATTTCAGTCAGATAGGAACAGAAACTTCACTTCAATCTAAGCTTATCGTTCTCTGCAAAAAAATCAGACATATCAAAAGCTAGAAGTTAAAGCAAAAAAAGACGTATGACCTGAATGACTGCATCAAATAGTTTGTTTGGCTTTTTAGCTCTTGCTGTCTTTGTTTCCAGCTGTGGTGTTCCTTTAAAGTGTAAGACATTGCATCACTTTTCTCCTCTAACACTATTTGGAAAACTTTTGCAGGTTGTTAGCCTAACAAAGATGTTGAAGATATACTTCCATCTCCTCGCTGTCATAACATGCCTTATTGGATGATTATATATGATTCAGGGCAATAATAGAAACAGCCAAAATCTGATGACTGATCATTTCCAATGGTCTTGTTACTTGTCAGTGAAGCTACTTCTAGATAAGTACAATAACATGTTGACTACAAGGTCTCAAGCACCTATTCTATATCTTCTTACAAGTATACATACATGGGTTAGTTTATCTGAGCTTTGAATTTCCACAGTACTCAATATTCTTGTAGTTATTTGCATACATCCCAATATCCTCTGCCATCCTACAAGTTATAGTCATGTACTTGTCGACTCTTCCTTCTGTCCTAAATGGCACGTGCCTGTTAAACTCCTAAAATTATTGCTAGGTTTCCCTTTTGTGCTTCTTTAATACAGTTTTGTTTACACAATTTTATTCACTTAAAACTTCAATTTATCTAAATAATCTTAAAATAATCCCAATATCCACACAAATTCAATTTTACTAGTCATGTGACAAACTCTAAAAAGCACATTTTGTTCATCCCAATATACCCACACTACAATAAAATGATTTGACAGAAGTTCAAGTTGTTAAATATCCATCCATCCATTTTCTAACCCGCTGAATCCGAATACAGGGTCATGGGGGTCCGCTGGAGCCAATCCCAGCCAACACAGGGCAGGAACCAATCCTGGGCAGGGTGCCAACCCACCGCAGGACACACACCAAGCACACACTAGGGCCAATTTAGAATCACCAATCCACCTAACCTGCATGTCTTTGGATTGTGGCAGGAAACCAGAGCACCCGGAGGAAACCCACGCAGACACGGGGAGAACATGCAATCTCCACGCAGGGAGGACCTGGGAAGCGAACCCGGGTCTCCTTACTGTGAGGCAGCAGCGCTACCACTGCGCCACCGTGCCGCCCAGGTTGTTAAATAGCATGGTCAAAATCACCTTTTATGGTAAACAAATTCAGACTGTAAATATCTGTAAATCAGTTCTAATTTTCTTTCTTAGTTTAAGATAGACTTTATAGAAATGTGTTTCATTTTGTCAAATATACTCACAGGGCAGGCAGCATGGTGGTGATGTGGCTTGTGCTGGTACTTGACGGACACAGTATCATGGCTTCAAACCCGGCACCCAGATGTCGTCCGTATTGAGTTTGCAGGTTCTCCCTTTGTATACGGGGGATTTTCTCCTTCATCCTTCACTGTGTACAGATTAAACAATTCCAAATTGACCCTCTAGGTATGTCTATCAATGGGCCCTGCAATGAAATGGTGCCCCATCCATGGCTGTTTTCTGCCTTGTGCCCAGTGTTGCCAGGATTGGCTCTCCTTACAGTGAATTAAATTGGTGGCACAATTTGGTAGGCAGCAGGAAAAAAATTAATATATGATCAAGAGATAAAATAGCTAAAAGGGGTAAAGAATGACGCCATGTCCACATTACTACATCTCTGTTTTTACCTTTCGTCCACATAATGCCGGCATTAAGAGACGTGTGAAAAATGCTTTTGTGAGCCATAGACTTCTGAAAATACAGCTTCAGTGTTGTAAGGTGGATGGGCCAAAATGCAGTTTTATTATTATGTAGCCTTTCCCTGATTGGATCCTCCTGATTACAACATTTCATTCCCTGACTGGTTACCCTTCAATTGACGAAAAACATATTCTAATATAGCGGACATAGAAGAGTTGCTTTCCTTGATGCTTTATGTATTGCTTACCTGTATGCATCTAAATAATTATTTGCACAATTTGAATGCTGCATACATGAACAAAAGTCAAATAATTTACTGGTCACTACAGTTTTACAGTCGGCTATATTACTGTAACGCACTTTTCTCGGGACTACTCAAAAAGACATCAATCGCTTGCAAAGAGTGCAGAATGCAGCTGCCAGAATCTTAGCAAAGGTGTTTTCACCATTTATAAAAGATCTTGAAATATCATTGAAAACCTATGCAGTTATTACTGCAATTCTCCATTAAACTTGCCAAGACCATGGAACATCTGTTACATAGTTACATATACCCTGATGTTTTTATTACAATTTGAAAGTACAGATACATCATAACTAAGTAAGAAAACTTGTTTTTGGATCAGTGATAAATTGTCACGTTGTAATTATATAAACTGTGGAATAACAATGACAACTGAGTAATTAACTATAGCGTTACTTTGTATTACAGTACATAGTAAGTACGGAGTAATAACTCATAGTAACACCGTACTTATACAGGTAATTACATAGTAGTTACAGTGTAATTATGGACACTTAATGTAAAGTGTTACCACCCCAACTTTCTTTGCTGTTCTTTTTCTGGTTTTCTGTGGTGGTGATCTGTGCCACCAAAACCCGATCAAAGCACCGTGCAGTCCTTACATTGATGGATTGAAGGCCAGAGGTCCAAATGACCATCATCATCAAGTTCTTCCATGTGAACCCTGAATACAATGAGGACTGATTGAGGTCATTGATGTTAGGTAAATGCCTAGATGGGGCTGGGTGGTCTCATGGCCTCTGCAGATTTTTTTTTTGTTTTTTTGTTTTTTCAGTCTTCCCTGGTCATCGGACCTTATTTATTCTGTGTTAATTAATGTTGCCTGATTTTATCTTTTTTCTCTTTCTTCATCCTGTAAAGCACTTTGAGTGACATCATTTGGATGAAAATGTGCTATAATAATAAATGTTGTTGTTTTGCAAAAAATCCTATGGCCACCAGCATTACAATCCCGTTAAGGATTTTTCTGGCAAATATTTACGTTGTATGTAATTTTGGTTGTTTTAGGATGGACGGAAATCCTTTTGTGAACAATATGAAAACGCTAGTATGGACAGATATTGTTGATTGTAGTGTGGACGTAATCAGAGATGCTAACAGGGAAAGACAAAGGGTCAGAATGCCATGAGAAAGTTAGATGACAAATCGTCAAATGCTAAAACATTAAAAGAAAGAACAAAGCCAGAAATCCTATCAAAGCCTTACAAATCTTAGCTTACTTTATTCCAACAAATAAGTTGGATTTTGATTTAAGAAGAAACCTCCAATGCTAGAATACCGAGTCTAATAAAATGTCAACTTAAATACCCCAGGTTTGGGAAATCTTACATGTCAACGTGAGTGGTGTGACTGTTGCTATATACTGTATAATATGGCTGTGGCTCAGAATCTGTAAAATGGTGGCAACTCACCAACAACACAAATAGATGTTGAAAACAGAATCACTGTAAAAATAATGCAAGTAATAAAAGCAACAAGCATCAAACTTGGACAAATTATTCTTTTCATTGTGGACTTGAACCCGGACACAGACAGGCGGACATCTTAACTTCACCCAACACACGTTTATTTACACTATATTTACAAATAATGATATTAGTGCACTTCCCAGTGCTGTTCCCCCAAATGTCCAGGCCTCACAGTCTTTGTGCCTCTCTCTTGGCCGCCTCCCGTCCTCTCTCTTCCACCCGACTTCCACCATGGACTGAAGGGAGGCGGCCACTTAAATAGGAACCCGGATGGGCTCCAGCTGCTTCCCGGCACTCCTCCGCAGACACGCCCCAGTGTGGCGGAAGTGCTGGCTGCGCACCCGGAAGCCGTCTGGGTGTCCCGTGTCGTCTTCCCCAGGGATATTCAGGCACCGGGGTGCCGCCTGGCAGTGGCCACGGGTCCCTACAGGGCTGGGCTTCCAAGCCCTTTACCCGAGGCCCCCAACATAACCAGGGCAGACGCCCCCTCGCGGTCTGGAGGAGACACAAGCCCTCCTCCGGTCCTCCTGGGCGTCCCGGCCAGGGCGGCCACAGTGCCCCACCGCTAACGAAGACACGTGGGTCCGAGCAGCACTTCCCGAAAGGGCAGCACGTACCCAGAGAGGGTCCTACTATGTCCCCAGGGTCCAACACGGCACCCTAGGACATCTTATTTCGACACCCCCTCCGACGCCAACGCACCCCTCTGGTCTGCGCCGTTCTCGCCTCCACCGTCCCCGCCAGTCAGGGCACCATCGGCCTCCCGGCGGGGAGCCCTCCCGTGGAGCAGCCCGTTCCAAGAGGGCAGGTTCCCAACGACGTCGGCTCCAGCGCTCGTCGGGGCTTCAGGCCTGTAAAAAGAGAAAAGGGAAGGCCAGAAGCACTGCCAGGACACTCACCCTGAGCATCCAGTCGGTCTCCTTACCGGCAGTGCTCACCCCCCCTTTTGACAGCCCGCGACTTGCCTGGTTGGTTCCTCCACCACAGGTTCCATGCCCGTCCTCTTGGTCTTAGCGGGACCGCTCTCGCAGGTGGCTCATCCAGCCGCCCAGGGTTTTCCCTCTGCCTCCACAGAGGACGGCCCTTCACCGGACGCGCGCACCCAGCGACACGTCCCATCCTATTGGAGGAACCGGCATTCATCTCTCGGTTCCTCCTTCTCCTCTTGGACGCCCTGACGGTCTGGGTCTGAGCATGGCGACAGCTCAAATCCAGCCCCATCTGCGTCCCTGCTGAGCGACAGGAGTCTGCCGCAGGCCTGGTGCGCAGGGCGCTAGGACCCAGGCCACTCATCAGCCCCTGTCCTGCCAGCCCCTGTGTACTCGCTCTCCTCACTCCGCCGGCAGTCTGCACTGCCGCGTCCGCTGTTGGGAAATCGCCTACTTGATGCCGGTCCTCCTTAACAAAGTCACGGCCGTTTTCGGCGCATCCTCCCTCATGCTTTACGGGGACGGCAAGACCTACCTTCCCCGCGGTACACTGTCGGCCGAAGGCTCCAACGTCGCGACGATCCTCCGCATCACACGGGGTCTCTCCCGACGCGACCGCCTTCCCCTTTAGCTGCTCCAGCCGGACGACGAGAGCACCCAGCAACTTCAATAAAGGCGACTCTGCGGGCCGAAGGGACTCCTCCAGCTCGCGTAGAGCCACCGGCGAAAACAAGGAGACAGACGTCGTTGGGCTTACCTGGTGATCAGCCACACTCGTCGTCTGCCTCCTGTGGGCCACTCCCTCTGGCCCAATCGGGTCTCTTATCGGCACAAGACTGGCGTTCCTTGGTCCCGCCTCTGTACCGTCATTGGCGGGCACACAAGATACACTGGCCAATCCCGTGCCTGTCAGCAGGCGGGACATCCGACCCGCCGCCATCTTGTCTCCCCTGCTCTGGGTGCGGTGGCGTGCATCCTGGCAGCCTCGCAGCTGCTGCGATTCCTCGAGCTGCAGCGGCTCCGATTTCGCAGCCTCCTCCGCTGCCACCCTCGCGCTGTCGACAGCCCGTGGCCCGGCGTGCTCCTGCCACGGACGCGGATCCAGATCGTCCCTCCCTGTAGGAAACAAGGTAAGTGCGACCCCGAAGGGCCGATTACTGCAGGGCAGGGCACTCGCCTCCCAAATCCCGTCACTCCAAGGCCCCTGCCTCGGTGTGGCCTTCTGTGTCGCCACGCCGGCTGGGCCGTCCTTCGCGACAGCGGAGCCCGCTGCACTCAGGCGACGCCTGTTCTCTTTCCTCGGCACCCGGGGATGGCCATTCTGCGGTCCGACGCCAGTCCCTGGGGTAAACCGCTCCCGCGTGGTTGTGCACATGCCGCTCCCGCGGTGAGTGTGTGGGGTCCGCTGCTGCGCCGGGTCGTCCACAGAAATATTTGTTTCTATAACAGGTCCCCACCTTGACCCAGGTGGAGCATCCTTCCGACTACGCCTCTGTGGACTTGAACCCGAACACAGACAGGCGGACATCTTAGCTTCACCCAACACACGTTTATTTACACTATATTTACAAATAATGATATTAGTGCACTTCGAAGTGCCTCCAGCACCGTTCCCCCAAATGTCCAGGCCTCACAGTCTTTGTGCCTCTCTCTTGGCCGCCTCCCGTCCTCTCTCTAGCTCCGTCCTCTTCCACCTGACTTCCACCATCGACTGAAGGGAGGCGGCCACTTAAATAGGAACCCGGATGGGCTCCAGCTGCTTCCCGGCACTCCTCCGCAGACACGCCCCAGTGTGGCGGAAGTGCCGGCTGCGCACCCGAAAGCCGTCCGGGTGTCCCTGTCGTCTTCCCCCAGCACTTCCTGGTGTGGCGGAAGTGCTGGGCTCCAGGGATATTCAGGCACCGGGGCGCCGCCTGGCGGTGGCCACGGGTCCCTACAGGGCTGGGCTTCCAAGCCCTTTACCCGAGGCCCCCAACATAACCAGGGCAGACGCCCCCTCGCGGTCTGGAGGAGGCACAAGCCCTCCTCCGGTCCTCCTGGGCGTCCGATGCCACATCATCAAAAAACTTGGATTCCTGATACAAGCTTCCTAAAACTCCAAATTTATACAAGTGATTTGAAACATATCATGAGATGATATCAGGAAGGAGTGGCACACAGGTCAGTGTTGCCGCTACTTAACAGTCTCTAATCCCCAGGTTCACTTCCTGGTCAGCTTCCATGTTCCCCTTGTGATTTTGTAAATGTTTCCTGTAATGGATGACCACCCCTTCCAGAGTGAGTTCCTACATTCCTCCAGTGCTGCCAAGACTGTTTTCAGCTTCGTGTGAATCGAAATAAGGAACAAAACAAATGACAACAAGAAGGCCAGATGACATATGCGGTATCACTGAGCATTGAAATCCACAGCCTTATGGATTAACATTAATCACTCTAACCCAGCGTTTCTCAACCTTTAAGTATTTGCGACCCGAGTTTTCATAACAGTTTTAATCACCCTCCCTAACATTTTTTTGAAATGTACATGCATATTTTATTATACCGACTTAACTTTCATCAACATTTATCTAACTCTATATTTATTGTTCTAGTATCAGTATGTAGTTTAAGTTAATGTGTTTTGGTTTCAACAGATTTCTTTTTCATATTTTTGATTCTTGTTTTCTTTTTTTCACATCTTTGCGCCCCCCCCTTTTTGTTACTTCTCGCCCCCCTAGGGGGGCCCGCCCCACAGGTTGAGAACTACTGCTCTAACCATTAATCCACAGTGCCTTGCAGCGTCCATCAACACATCTTTTAATCCTGATTTTTCTGTTATAAGATAGAGAGGTAGGGTGGAGGAGGAAGCCAATCCAGGAAGTAATTAAGTCCAGAATGGTAGATCAGTCCACTGCAGGGCATGCACACTCGCTCACACACACTCGTATTCTTCTAATTTACAAGTGGGAGAAAAATCTGGGGAAAATGCACATGAATAGGAGAGAACGCAGAATCTTCATAAATGGAGCAGCCAGTCTGGGAGTCGAACCCAAATCCCTGAACCTTTGCCAGCTGGGTAGCTTTTTCTTGCAGCTTAACTGATACGTTCACTGCTGGCTGACACAAGAAAATCATTCATGAGAATTCCTGCTTCCCCTGTGTGGACTCTGCAGCAGAGCTGAATTTCTTACTCAAATACTGAGGCAGCTGGGAGACGTGCTTCAGACCCATTTAACAGTGCCACCCAAGCCACAAAAGACAATGGCGTGATTTCAAATTCCTGCATTTTTCTCATCTGTTATGGAGTTCACCTACAGGCTGTGCCTTGTCTGAGAGAAAATAAACTCGACAAACTGGTCACGCTTCACAGCAAAACTCATGTTGTGCTGCCCTGAGGTTACCAAAAAGAGATGATTCAGATGGAATTTGCTTTTATTTTTTTATGGGTTGCACAATTCCTTTCAGCATGTTAAGCAAGTTATTTTTGGTCCTGTGGCTTTTCCTAAACAGAGCGCATTCTGTAATTTTAAAGTGGTATGACAGGACACAGCCAGATGGGCCATCTTCGGAGTGGAGATCTATTTAAAGGGCAGTTCATGGCGGGGCCAAGCCATGGCTCCTTTTTAACTTTAGGCGTTCCATACATCCCTGTTTTAATCACAACCCTGAAAATTACAGTTTCAATTGGTTTACTTGTGTTACAAAATAAGAGTCTGGTCAGTTGGTTCAATAATATATAGAAGGGAGAAGTCAAGACGGGCAAGGGCACAGTGGCACTCAGGTAGGCGAGCAGGGGCTGAGGAAGTTGAATGGGCAGGATAAGATCTCACTAATAACCTTAGACAGTTGGGTTTAGAGGCCACTAAAAAGCTTCAACCCAGGCAGCTATTTCTTCTTTTATTTAGCCCCATAAGCTGTTAGACAACATGGCATAAAATATTAAGAAAAGTAGAGATATTACTAACCCTGACCCTAACCCATCAATGTGACTTAAGTGAAAATAAAATTTGCCCCCAATAAAACCACTCAAGTAGACATTTTAAAGAATCTGTGCACTTAAGTATCAAAAGCACAAATAAATGTAGGCTCTCCCCCTGTTCATACAGTATATTCAGGTGACCCCCTCACTTTCTGCACACTTAATCGTATTGCAGACTTAATTTTAAAAGAATATACAGTATTTGCCATTTTTGCCCATCAATCTACACTCAATAACCCATAATGACAAAGTGGTTTGTAAGAGTTGTAAATGTATTAAAAATCAAAAACTTAATTCTCTCATTCACAGAAGTATTCAGACTCTTAAAACAGTACTATTGTATTTAGAAGCCCCTTCAGCAGCCATTACAGCTTTGATTTTCCTCAATAAGTCTTTACAAGCTTTGCACACCTGGATTTGGGCAGTTTATCCCATTCTTGCTGGCAGATTCTTTCAAGCTCCTAAAGAATGAGTGGGAAGTGTCTGTAAACTGCCATCTTCAGTTCTCTCCATAATTGTTCTATCGGGTAAGTCTGGGCTTTGGCTGGGACACTCAAGGACAGCCAGAGACTTGTCCTGGGGCCATTCAAGCATCGTCTTGGCTGAATGCCTCGGGTCATTGCTGTGCTAATGGGCAAACTGTTGCCCCAGATTGAGGTTTTGTGTGCTTCTTCAAGAACCTCTCTATATATGTTTGCATTCATTCTTCCCTCATTTCTGATGAGTCTACCTGTCCCTGCCACTAAGAAGCACCCCTGTAGCAAGATGCTGCCACACAAACACTTCATCAAAGGGATGGCATTATTTTGTCAGACATACTGGAGTTCTGTCCAAAGAATTCAATTTGATTCTCATCAGTTTAAAGAATCTTTATCTTCATACTCTCTGAATCTTTTAAATGCCATTTGGCAAACTCCAAGCACGCATTAGAAAATCTGCCATAAATATCTGATGGATGGACTGTTGCTGAGTTGGCTATCCTTCCAAAAGGTTCTTCCGTTTCAGCAGATGACCTCTGAAACTCTGGTAGCAGAAATATTGGGTTCCTGGTCACCTCCATGATCAAGGCCCTTCTTGCTCACTTACTCAGTTTGAGTGGGCAGCCATCCTCTAGGAAGAGTCCTGGTGGTTCCAAATTTCTAACATTTCAAAATTATTGATGCCACCATGCTCTTGGGAACACTCAAGGCTTCTGAAATAGTTGTATCCCCTTGCCGTCATAAATGCCACACCACAATTTGATCGTGGAAGTCTACAAAGAGTTCCTTGGACTTTATGGATTGTTTTTTGTCCTGATATCCAATCTGTATTGTGGGACCTTACATACACAGGTGTATGTGTGTGTGTCTTTCGAAATGATGTCCAGTCAAGTCAGTTTGCCACAAATGGACTTCAATCAGCTTCTAGGCACATCTCAAGGAGCCTGAATACATTTGGCACCAAAGGGTCTGAATACTTCTAAGAATGAGAGATTTCAATTTAGAGGACAAGAAGATATGGAAAAAGATGATCTGCTGTGGCAACCCCTAACAGGAGCAGCCGAAAGAAGAAGGTTTTTAATAAATATGCAAACCTTTATGACTAAAATATTTTCACTTTGACATTAGAGGTTATTGAGTGGAGATTGATGTGCAAAAATGGAAAATGTATCCATTTAAAATTAAATGTACAACACAAATAGTGTGCAGAAATTGAAGGTGTATAGATAGATAGATAGATAGATAGATAGATAGATAGATAGATAGATAGATAGATAGATAGATAGAGGGCATATAGACCAGCTACTCTATGATGACACACTTTTGAAGAAGGAAGTACAACAGACAGAATACTTTGATTTCCGAGCTGTTATGTTATTAATCAAATTTATTAATTTTAGTTAACTGTTTACATGGAACGTTTAAAATGACTATTTCAAATTACTGTTACAATATACATCACATTATTAGCCTTAAGAATATGCAAAAAAGATAAACTAAAGAAACTATGGTAACACTTTCGAACAGACTCTGCTGTAGAAGGGATTGTTCTGTATTCATTTGTGGATAATTAACATGTAGACAATTACAAACTGGCACCAAAAAGCACTAATACAGTTTGCCTCCTCGGACTTCATTTACTAATGTTTTATAATTTAGTAAATATATTGGGTTTAGTATTAAGGTGGCACGATGGAGTGGGGATAAGTGTTGCTGCCCAGCAAACATCCACTTAGTGGCACCATGTGGGTAAGCCATGGGTAATGTGTGTAGGGCAGTGTATGTTTGGGAAAACCCAATTAAATTCTGTACTGGCCCAATGTGGGGACTGCCACAAGGGACCCCTTAGCAAAGATCCCCTAGTGGCCCAAAGTGGGTTAATCACTGGCACTACAAGTTCAGTAAGTCCCTCAGTGGCCCAGTGATGGTTTGGTAATGCAGGCTGATGTAGTCACTACCCGGTGGTTTTCTGACTTTTTAATCCTGCAGATTAAGTAACACTGTGAATTTGCATTTGTAGTTGGCTTTAGATTTTGGCAGCAGAAATATAAATAACAATATGAATGTACAACAAAAAGCTGGACTAGTACCAATTAATGCAATGTCATTTTGTGTTTTGTAAGAATAAACAGTTTAAAGTCACATTACTGTGTTTTATTCCTTTTCTTATTAACAAATTGTAAATCTTTATAATTACATGTAATTTAATTGATAAATAAATACTAGAACACTATTAAAAAAGGGTAAAAACTATGGTTCATACCCCATGCCCTCCTTGTATGCAGTTTGTATGTTTTCTCTGTGTTCATGTTGCTTCCATCAGAGTGCTTTGGTTTCCTTCCACAGTCTAAAATAATACTGGATAGGTGGACATCCTTCCAGCCATTATCCAATTACTCCACACAGGGTGGACCCAGGAAGCGAACCCAGGTCTCTTAACTGCGAGGCAGCAGTGCCACCCACTGTACCCATTGCTTACTGGGATTGGCTCCAGGTGCCCAACAACGCTGTATAGGAGGGTATAGAAAAGAGATGGATGGACTAGTAAGGTATGGATTTTTTTTCAGGTTCATGACCAAAATTGGGCTCCCTGACTGTTTGCCTGCACCAGACCAGCGTTTTGGCCCAATGTTGTCCTGATGTCCAAATCCCATTTGTTGGCTCTCCACACAGGGCCTACACTGTGGCACAATGTCACTTTGTTGGCTGGGTGCCCTGTTCACAGATCCAGGGACCTGGCTTCATTAATTCATTGCTTGTGTGGCGTGAATGCGTGTTTTTTTATTCTGATACCCTAGCTTTCTTCACACATTCCTGATTGGTACAGATTATTTTATTTGTCAATTGTAAGTGGTGCGCGGGTGTGCCATCCAGGGTCGGTCCCTTTAATTTCCGCGATGTTACGGTTGTAAGACCTCACGATCGATTAAGTAGTGGATGGCATTACTGTTAATTTCCAAATACTGTATATTGATTACCTGCGTAGTTTATAGGAATATATAATATGTATTAACTGGATCAAATGCTAGTTTTAATAAATCCCATATTTGATTTTCATCAGAACGTCAAAACTTATGAGTAGAAACCGTCAAAAATCATCAATTAGTTAACGTAATGATAACTTGCTGAAGCTTAATGATAGTAACCAGATCGTAACCAAGCAGTTCTAAAGCCAACAGAGGCTGTTTATTTTTAATATAACTACCAAACCAATAGTATTACCAGAACACAACACCGAGCCCTTGTGACTCTGTCTCTCTGCGTACCACTCGCATAGCCTGCGCCTTTAACACACGCGGGTCTTTGAAAAGACGTCCATTGGTCGCCATGGCAGCACGCTGTAAACAAACGTGGACCGAAGCCAGTGTGAAAGTTAGAATTAAGGCTAACTGACGGTGGTACAGTAATGCATTTTCTGGCCATCCGTAACAAGCGTGACTGCGGGACACGTTGATCGATTTTGGCGAGATATTTCGGTAGAACTTGTTGAGATGTGCAGAATAAGAGGTGGGTTATGGGGGTGGGGTATAAAAATGAGAAGTGCCGGACTTCCAAACTGCTGCTGCCGCCTGTCACTATAGGAGTGTTTTGTGTAGCGTTGATCGTCGTGTCGCAAGCAGTTCCTGGCACAGGAAGCCACTAAGTCCTCGGGATACATCGAGCTGGCAGCAGCTTTCAGAATCACAACGGAAATGAAAATAAACCTACGTCAGCCTGCTGATACTAACATAGAACTTTTATGAAAGTGAACGCTGGCAAACTGGGTACCGAGGTGCTTGTAACGCGTAAGAAGTCGAGCTACAGCCCTGCCAGCCATGGAGTGGACCAGCCGAGCAGCATTTTGCTTTAAAAAGAGTGACGTATTTGTTTTCTTGGGACAGAAGTCTCCCGTTTAGCCAGTTATTGTCTGAGGTTGCTAAATTAAATTGTAAGGTGACATTGGGCTGTTGGAGCTACTGTAGCAAAATTGAACACATAGCACACATTTGAACACACAAATTAACCTGGGGCATCAAACCTGTCAAATAAAATGTCAGGATGAAGAAGTGCTAAATTCAAGTATCCAATGGGGAGTCAAATATTTCATAAAACAGTGCTCTAAAAAGCAAAAATCGTCTCTCAATAGTTTAAATGAATGCAGTGGCTCACCATGCCCAGGATGTATTTGTATAATAATAATGTTCTTTTTCTGAACAAAAATATAAAATACACATAGGTCTTTGCAAAAGCCAGAGATTTAAGGAGAGGCCTTGTGGTTTCTAAAACTTGTGCCCCAATTCAAGTGATTGCTGGTAGGTTGACATCTTTATTGGAGGCAACTTACAACATCTGAAATATACAACTGGTTACATTTCTTGTTGTTTTTGCAATCTGAGTACAGGCAGGTGAAGTGACATTGTCATGGTCTCACAGTGGGACCACTGCCTCAGGATTTGAGGTCCAAAGGATTAACCACTACACCAGACTGTCTTTCTAGGAGGAGCTGTCATGTTCACCCCACAATCCCAGAAGTTTCTGCTATGAATCAAATATGTGCTATGAGGTTAATTTATGAGTGTGTCCTGACAGATTGAACAGGTTAGCTTCTGTTGGGTTCGACTCTCCACGACATTGTACTGGAAGGCTTGGGATTGGAAAGTGAATGGACAAATTGTGCAATAGAAATTACTCTACCTGCACTGATTGATTGGAAAATAAGTGGATTTTAAAAACAAATCCTTATTTTTTTTCTATTTTTTTGTTAGTTTTGAGAATTACTGTATATTCCTGCAGTGTTTTATTTGAATATTATGCAATTCGTTAAATTGTCTTTCTATACTTTAGCATCCATTATAAGATTGTCTCCTGCTTTGTGCCCACTACTGCTGGGATGGGCACCAGCCTCTGTCACCCTGAATTGTATTAAGTGTTTTGGTAATAGTTTAATAGTTTAATGAATGGCTTAGAAAAGACTGGATTGTAAACATTTGTGCACAGAGCTAGTTTCATCAACTGAGAAAATGTCAGAGGCAGTAATATATTTTATCTGTATTTTACTTTGATTTTTCGAAGTTTTATTACACTAGAGAAAAAGATTATCAACATATGTAAAATGTTAAGGGCTGTCCATCTGTCACACAAAAACTTGCAAACCACTGGGTCTCGAACCCTGATCTTGGTCTCAATTGAGAACTTGTGCTGTGATGTGTACTCTTGTAGTATAAGTTGGAGTTGCCAGCTACCTCTGCAACATAATCAGAACTCGGCAGTGTGGGCATGTGCCATAAGGGACAGGAAAAGAACAGTGGTGACGTCCGCTGAGAGTGAAGCACATTGCACAAGCCAATCAGAGAAGCATCAGTTGTGGGCTACACAATGCCAGTTCAACAAACATGGACAGCAGCCTATGCAGACTGATGTCTGTGAACTACGCAACAGAAAGAAGGAAAAAGAACCTCATGAACCACATTTCTTTTGTAGAATGGAAGTCTGGGTTTTCCCTTATGCACAATAAAACACAGAAATGCTGGCAACCCAGGTCATTCCATAGGGTGCCTTACTATCTATAAATTATTGTTAAATTTAGTCTTAGCAGGCAGAAATGTTTTTGTGCTTTTTGATAACGGGTAGTAATTATTTAAATGTTAGTTATCAGATAATTAGAGAACAATCCCAACTTGAGTGTGACCAGATTTTCTACAGTTTAGTTTGTTGCATATTCTTAATTTAAATAATGTAATCTATATTGTAATGGTCATTTTTAAAATAGTCAGTGTAAAATTCTCTTGTAAATAGTTAATGAAAGTTGATAGACACAATTACTGTAATGACATAACAGCTCAAATATCAAAAGTATTCTATTAGTTGTACTTCCTTAAAAATTGTGTGATTATAGAATTAGCGTATCTATCTATCTATCTATCTATCTATCTATCTATCTATCTATCTATCTATCTATCTAAATATCGCCTTTCATCTCTCATCTACCTATTTATCTAACAAACTAAATAACTAACCTACTGGATTCTCTTCTTAGACCCAAACAACAAGGACCCATTCTAGACACAAATCACTTCATGGTTGGCCCTCCATTATACTGTAGAGCTCTATCATGTATATTCCCTGTAACTTAATATTTATATTATTTTCTTTTTTTGGCAGTTAGTGAAGTATTCTTGGGGAGTCAACTGTACTGAAAGCAGAACAATCTAGTTCCTGTGGTGCGAGGCCGTCTTCCTCTCTTCTCTCTATCTCACCCAAAAAGTGGATTGGACATTGTCTATCAAATCACGGTAAACAGGCCTTCACTTAATACGGGTCCATTCTGCTATCATTTTGTGAGACTGAAGCTTTTTTGTGTGCTGGTCAGATCACTAGTATAGCATTTATTTAATTAGAAAAGGCTTAGTACCTAATATAATTTTTTTTTAGCTGCTGCATTTGCTTTTTTCGTGTACCTAATGTATTCACAGGAATCTAATGTTTCCCTACATTCAACTGCAAAAAGTTGCAATTTCTAGCAGTAAAATATTGCAGGCTAATAATATATAATTTTGTGAAAAGAAATACAAGAAAATATTCTGTTAAAAATGATGTACTCCTTCTCAGTTGTGCTGCAGATGTATAAAGACATGCAAAAAATCATTTACAGGGGCAATGTTGCTCTAAATCAATAGGAATCTAGAATTTTACACAGCAGATTACTGAGTCATGTTTTGTTCTGATTGAGGGATTTTCTTTATGTTAGTGTAAAATGTGCACATGCGTAAAACATGTAAATCCACTGAAAACACAAACTTTACCCCCTGCTCACTTCGCTTGCTAACCCAAACACTTAGCGTCTCTGCCGCTCGCGTATGTGGATTTCACTTTCACCAAACAACAAATCTTTTATTTCTCGCAGATACACCTCCTCATTGGGAAGAAACACTACTTTTCCCTGATGGCAACATGAATTAGATGAACTACAAGTCTCCGACTTAAAGTTTAAATCCGAACAATATATTCAATCTCTTTTCTCTGTTCCGTTATTTCACCGAGTAATAATTTCCGTTTGTTTTCGCTAATGTGATCTTTACAATCATTTTTTTGAGACTTTCGAATTTTATTACTTTCATTATCTCTAACTTGCTCTGCATGTGTATCGCATCAATGTTTCAGAGCCTCTTTACGACGTTCCACTTTGTCATCTACTGTTTGTCTTTTATTTCTGGCCCCAGGCGTGGTTAAATCTCTTGGCACAAAGTCTCATCTCGCAGGACTTGAAAATATCTCTCTGAAAAAGTCATGTCTCGTCCCAGGATTTTTTTTATATAATAGAGAGATATACCCTATGATATAAATATAGAAAATAAGTCTAAGAAACAGTGAATTAGAGAGTTTGCCAGGAATGAAAGGAGCTGTAGAGAAAGTAACTGTGTGAGCCAGTCGACTTGTAACAGACAGAGGCTTTAAGTCTTGGAAAGCTGATAGAAAGACAGATATCTATAAATGGTACAGTCATGGAGGAAAACTGTCAAATTCTTTCACAGTTTCTTAGACACCTTTGGTGCGAATCAAGAATGGAGTGGCTGTATTTAGTGCTAGGAAAGAACAAGAGAGACTGACTGATCTAAGTTGACCACTGCGATCACAGACACACCATGTTTCCACATCGGCGCAGAGAAAACTGTACAGCCAATCCAAACAAAAAGTGTGGATAATGACTTACCATCAAGTATTTAGTCACTGCTTTATTTATGTTTTTGACTGATAGATCAAATCTGAAAGTTTGTGCCACTATAGGTGCAGGACATTACTAAAAGCTTGTAAAACATTTTGTGTGCATAAATGTGCATTCCTTATTTTTCCTGGACATTCCAGTCCTGCTATGTACCATTCACAGCCAAGGTTTTCTGAAATGTTTTTTTATTTTAAAATTTACATAGTACATTTGAGATTCAACAACTTTGCATAAAATAAATCAAATTTAATCTCGGGAGTGACATCCCATCTTGCCTTGCACCTCTCCAGTGAATGTTTTAGATTGTGTTTATATGGCTTGGTTATAATTGAATGTAATGTCTCTCTTACAGATGCTCCAGCAGTCTACTCCAAACAGCGGAGGCAGCTCTTTGGAGCCCTCCATGTACCGACACCGTCCTGCCTCAGAAGAAACTCAGGTGTGTCTGAACTGGAAGTAAATTGCAAATGTACCTTAATTACTGTAATGGTCTGCTTTGAGTCCATTGCCATCAGAACAGGTCCTGATTTCTGTACAACTGTACTAAGAAGTTTCTGGTAGGAGAGGAGCCACCGCTGTGGAGCAGTGATTAACACTGCTATCTCAAGTATCCAGCATTCAGGGTTTGAATCTCGCATACCGTTGTTGTTTTTGTGGAGCTTGCACATTCTGTCCACATCTACAACAACAACAACACTTATTTATATAGAATATTTTCATACAAAAAGTAGCTAAAAGTGTTTTACATACTGAAGAAAAGAAAAATAAAAGACAAAATAAGAAATTAAAATAAGACAACATTAGTTAACATAGGTGGGCGGCACGGTGGCGCAGAGGTGGCGCTGCTGCCTCGCAGTTAGGAGACCTTGGTTCACTTCCTGGGTGCTCCCTGCGTGGAGTTTGCATGTTCTCCCCGTGTCTGCGTGGGTTTCCTCCGGGCGCTCTGGTTTCCTCCCACAGTCCGAAGACATGCTGGTTAGGTGGATTGGCGATTTAAATTGGCCCTAGTGTGTGCTTGGTGTGTGTGTGTGTCCTGCGGTGGGTTGGCACCCTGCCCAGGATTGGTTCCTGCCTTGTGCCCTGTGTTGGCTGGGATTGGCTCCAGCAGACCCCCGTGACCCTGTGTTTGGATTCAGTGGGTTAGACAATGGATGGATGGATGGATAGTTAACATAGAAAAGGAGTAAGGTCTGATGGCCAGGGTGGACAGAAAAAAACAAAAAAAAAACTCCAGACAGCTGGAGAAAAAAAAAATAAAAAATCTGCAGGGGTTCCAGGGCACGGGACTGCCCAATCCCCTCTGGGCATTCTACCTGACATAAATGAAATAGTCCTCTTTGTAGTTAGGGTTCTCACGGAGTCACTTAATGTTGATGTTGAAAAGTCATACAGACTTATGGCTTTTAATTTATCCATCATTGTTGGAACATCACGGTGCTTTGACTAGATGGTGGAAACAGAAAGGAAACAGAAGAGAGAGTAGAGGTTAGTACAGATTTTAGAGCCACCATGAATAGTTATTATAATGAGTTGGAGATATAGAGCATCAGGATTTTGATTATAGTGAAATTATGAAAAGGCCATGTTAAAGTAATGTGTTTTCAGCAGTTTTTTAAAGTGCTGCACCGTATCAGCCTGGCGAATTCCTATTGGCAGGCTATTCCAGATTTTAGGTGCATAGCAGCAGAAGGCCGCCTCACCACTTCTTTTAAGTTTTGTTCTTGGAATTCTAAGGAGACACTCATTTGAGGATCTGAGGTTACGATTTGGAATATAAGGTGTCAGACATTCTAATATATAAGATGGGGAGAGATTATTTAAGGCTTTATAAACCATAAGCAGAATTTTAAAGTCAATCCTGAATGACACAGGTAACCAGTGTAGCGACATCAAAACTGGAGAAATGTGTTCAGATTTTCTTTTCCTAGTTAGGATTCTAGCAGCTGCATTCTGCACTACTTGCAAACGATTTATGTCTTTTTTGGGTAGTCCTGAGAGGAGTGCGTTACAGTAATCTAGTCAACTGAAAACAAAAGTGTGAACTAATTTCTCAGCATCTTTCAGTGATATAAGAGGTCTAACCTTTGCTATGTTTCTTAAGTGAAAAAATGTTGTCCTAGTGATCTGATTAATATGCGATTTAAAATTCAGATTACAGTCAACAGTTACCCCTAAGCTTTTTACCTCCGTCTTGACTTTTAATCCTAATGTATCCAGTTTATTTCTAATAGCCTCATTGTATCCATTATTGCTAATCACTAAGATTTCAGTTTTCTCTTTATTTAACTTGAGAAAGTTACTATTCATCCATTCTGAGATACAAGTCGGACATTGTGTTAGTGAATCAAGAGAATCAGGGTCATCAGGTGCTATTGATAAATACAGCTGTGTGTCATCAGCATAGCTGTGGTAGCTCACGTTGTGCCCTGAGATAATCTGACGTAATGGAAGCATGTAGATTGAGAAGAGCAGCGGACCCAGGATAGAGCCTTGTGGAACACCATATTGGATATCATGTGTCTTACAGTATGTGGATGATCCTTCAGGTAAATTAGATTAACACAGCATAGGTGTGTGCATTAGTGGGCCCAGCAGTATACTGTACTGGCATCTTGTCCTGAGTTTTTTCCTGAATGTTTCAAATGCTGTTGGGATAGGCCACAGCCCCTCACAAACCTTTATTGGAATAAGCAGGTTTGAGAATGTTAGTATATGTCACAGTATGTTATAAACTCTTTTACTTTCTAAAAAGAATATAAAAAACACTTTACAGTTATTCACATATATTATCTACTATATAATGAAACACTAAACTCT
Source organism: Polypterus senegalus (assembly GCF_016835505.1). Lineage (NCBI taxonomy): Eukaryota > Metazoa > Chordata > Cladistia > Polypteriformes > Polypteridae > Polypterus > Polypterus senegalus. Next base: position 183,044,264 of record NC_053158.1, read on the forward strand.
GTGTGTCCAGTCCCTTAACTTCCAAATGCGACTTGATGTCCCTCATTGATGAATGTCAGTGCCCTCTGAAAGTATTCAGATCCCTTCACTTTTTTTCACATTTTGCAAAGTTGCAGCTTTACAATAAAATAATTTCAATTATTTTTTCCCCCTCACATCAAACAGCACTCAGTGCATCGGCATGGCTTTGACCTCATGGCTTAGGCTTTTCCCTACTGTGAGACCTTGTTGTTTGATGAAAGAACAATTTTAATACAAAGCTGCAATATATCAAAATGTGAAGAAAAGTGAAGGGTCGTGAATAAATTCTGAAGACACTGTACGAGGTGCGGCAGAAAAGTAATGAGACTGATTTTTTATTTACCAAAGTTTTTATTTTTTTCAAACATCAATGTTATCCCCTTCAAAGTAGTTCCCTTGGGCAGCTACACACCGATGGAGACGTTGTTCCCACTGTTGGTAGCAGCGCTGGAAGTCTTCAACCGGTATGGTCTTCAGCATGTCCGTTACACTCTTTTGGATGTTTTCTAAAGTCCCGAAATGACGTCCTTTGAGGACATTTTTTAGTTTAGGAAAAAGGAAAAAGCCACACGGACTGAGGTCAGGTGAATAAGGGGGCTGAGGAACCACAGGAATGCGTTTTTTCAATTGTCCTTCTGCTCAATTGTGAGGTTTTTCGGCACCATTTTGGCACAGACCTTTCACATGTGCAAATGTTCAGTCAAAATTTGATGAACGGTAAATCTGTTCAAATTTAATTGTTCACTCAACATTCCTAATGTTAAACGACGGTCTGATCTCACAAGAGTGTTCACACGTTCGATGTTTTCATTGGTTTTCGAAGTTGAAGGCCTCCCTGAAAAACTTGAGCTCGTGATAAAGGATGTTCCCCATAGGCCTGTTTTAACTTTTCAAACGTCACACTTGCTGATTCTCCAAGCTTAACACAAAATTTAATGGCACAACGTTGCTCCAAATTCCGCTGTTACATTTTGCGTGACGCACAACCAAAAACACAACTTCGCTAATAGCAGTCACAAAAATCACGTAGTTAACGGAAGGAGTTGAAACTCGCACTGAGCTATGGAAGGGTACTGATACACGTGCTCTATCAAGGACAACAGCGCAGCGTTGCCAGATCGCTTGCAGTGTTGCCAGTCTCATTACTTTTCTGCCACACCTCGTATGTCCTGGTGACACCTGAGGTCAGGTTTACTTGCTTGAATGTCATCAGATCCTTTCCTTGTTCTCATTTAATGAGAAGTCAAGCAAAATTATACCTTTTTATTGGTTAACCAAGATAACACAATAAGTGCTAATGGATCATATGCTTGTCACACTACCTCAGAGAATCCTCTACTCACATTTCCAATCTTTGTGTCCCTCTCCTTCTTTTCTTCCACATGCTAGTCAAACTCTGTCCTTGCCAGCTGACCCTTTTCTTGAGTTTGCCTACCATCTCTTAGCTCCAGTGATACTGGAGGGCAGTGGCCTTTAAACCCCAGGCAGAGATTACTCCTGGCAACCCCATCACAAATTCTAGGGCCATCCCAGCAAAGCTCCTTCTCTCTGGTGTAGCCACCTAAGCCTCCACTCCTGATCAAAGGGTAAAAGAGGTTTTGAAAATGAATGTATGGATAGTAGTGTGCAGTGAGCTTTTCCTAGAAAGTTGCTTTTCTTTCTGTATCTGATTTGCATTAGGGACCTACGTTGTCTTTGTGTTGTGCCCTGAAATAGATGGGCATCTCATTATGTTTGTCCCAGCAAGGACACACAGAGTTCGTCAATTTTGTGAGGCTGAAGTGGGGAGTTAAAGAGATTAGTATTTTGTGTTTTAATACTATATTTACTTTACTTTTCATTCAAACACACATGCTTTTGTAAACTTGTCTTCCTAATTTGTATTTGTTTGGATTTTCCAGGATATTTCTCATTTGTTGGCCTGCATCTTTAAGGAGCTGTACACTGCCGATGTAATCGGGAAGGACGTTCTTGCCAATCTTGAGAAATCAAAGGGAGGAGAGGACACCTATCTTATGAATTATGTCGAGGAGCTTAAGAAGGTAACTTACAATCAGTCAGTGATGGAGCTCATGAACTGCCACTCTCCTATTTAATGTATAACTAAACTGACTTTATTATTTTAACTACTATTTAAATGACTTTATTATTTTAGTCTTATTTTGGATAAGTCTGTTATTGTCATAGACACTGTGGTAGGGCATGCCAATGGCAAAATAAATAGCTCAGCATTTCACATCCTCACACGTACACTACCAGTCAAAAGTTTAGACACAGCCACACATGCTTATGTTTTTCATAGAAATATAATAAAATTGTACAGTAACATGAGTTAAATGTTTAAGATTATAGGAACACAATTCATTAAATTACCCAGCATTTTACAGCTTCCACTTTTGAAATCTAATCAAGCGCAGATTCTACAACCATTCATCCCTTACTGAACCAGCATATCCAGTTTAGGGTGAGAACCGTTAAAGCATTTCTTGGCAGCATCACATGCAACAAATGGAGCAACCCTGGAGAGGACCCCAATTCAGCACAGGCACACCGATTCACACACTCGCACTCATTCATACACAGCCAGTCGTGGTGCTGGATAATTATAATCATAAAACTATTTTAAGGAGGATTTTGACTCAAAAATATATTTGTCAAAACATTTAAGACTATATCTCTCTATTAAAAAAAAAATCTTGGGACAAGACGAGACTTTTTTTCCAGCGACGAAACGTGATCTTTTCAAGAGAGACAGAGAGACACTTTCACGTCCTGGAAGACGGACAAGTCACGTCCTACTTACAACCATTTTCAAACAAGACCACAGTCATCTAACTTCTCAGTTGTTGGAATACTTTTGGCAGACACACATCCTGTGCTCTCAGCTCTTAAAAATTTTATACGTTCTAGATGACACGTCAACGACTAAGAGAAGAAGAAAGAGCAGTGCTTCAAAAAGAGACCCAAAGAGTTGGAGAAGAAAGAATGCAAAAAAGAACAAAAATAATCTATGTGCAAATTCGGAGAGATTTAACCACACCAGGGGCCGGAAAAAGACAAAGTAGAACGTTGTAAAGAATTCAAAAATGCTGGCGCGATACACATGCAGAGCAGATTAGAGATAATGTAAGTAGGAGAATTCAAAAGTCTCAAAAAAAAAGAATCGGTGAAATAACGGAACAGTGAATAGAGATTGAATAGTGTTTGAGGTTATCTGGGGGAGAAGAGAGACAACGCAGTGAGATAAAAGTACAGGTGCTGTACAGGCTTTTAAACATTTGAAGAAGCGCACGAGATGCAGATCACGTGGCACGGCAGCAGCAGCAAGCCAACAGCTGATCGAGCAAAGAGGAGGTAAAAAAAAACAACTATTTGTTTTCCATTGTATCACCATTTAAGAGGAGCGACCACGTCTCCTTGGGGTGCATTCAGCCCCCCTCTTCACAACAGCGCATACCGCTGGCAAGGGAAGGGGTTGGCAAGCGAAGCTAGCAGGGGGCGAAGCCCCCTAGTCACATATATTATAATTAGGCCTTGCACACATCTGCTTACCACATACAAGTCTTGGACACACCCAGAAATTTTCGTGTTTTTGATAGAAGTTGACGCTTTTGTTATCAAGATACCGTTAAACTGATTTAAAAATACACCCAAGACATTAGTAGTGTTGCAAATGGTTATTTCTGTTTGAATTGACTAATTTTTAATTTAATTATTCACATACGACTGCAAAGTCTCATTTTCAGCAGCCATTCCTTTAGCATCCTAATGGTCAACACCCTTAGCTTTTCCTTAGTCATTTTAAATGCTAATTGGTTATTAGAGAAACATTGGTAGTTGCATCAGCACACTGAAAACTGTTAATCTTGTGATGATTGAGTGAAATTTCCCAAAAATATTTGGGGTGCCAGCCGGGCCACCCCATTTAATATCTTCTTCCCAACCAATTAAATAAAAAGGCGCACAGGGGCGCTAGAACACAAATTATTTTTTGGATCATCTAACTAGGTGTTCTGTCCTGATGTGAGTCTGGGTCTAAGTGAGACACCACCTTCCAGGGATAGGTTTGTTTTTCTAAGTTTCCAACTGGGAGTGGTGGGATTTGATGGGGGCGTGGTCAGTCGGCTTCTTGGGTTGACTTCTCTGTGCTATGGATGGAAGTGACAAGACAGCAACAATGCCCCCTCTCGCCCTCAAGTGATACCGCATACCTGATCATAGCTAGCAAGCTGATCCTCAGACATGTACGTGTGACAATCTGTTTACTTGAGTTGCAAGATACTGGCATTACAGGCCCTCGTTTGGTTTCATTGTTAAATGCGCACCAAAAACCAGTGTCATCTGCAACAGAAAAAAGACGACTGCAGAATGCTGACCATAATACGCTTTTCCAGTCATCTTCCTTCCAATGTCTGTGTTGTTTTGCCAATTTTAATCTTTTCTTTTTATTTGCCAGTTTCAGGTATGGCTTTTTCTTTGAAACTCTGCCACTAAGGCCAGCATCCCAGAGTTGTCCTTTTACTGTTACAGATGATACTGGTGTTTGGCATGTAATTAAGGAAGAGGCCAATTGAGGACCTGTAAGGTGTCTGTTTCTCGTACTATACTCTCTGATGTCCTTATCCTTTCCTTTCTTTTTCTATACTGGTTACACCCAGTTTGCCTTCTTCACTGAAGACAGTAATAGACACCTTTGTACGAAATCTTCAGTTTCATGGCAGTCTGTCACATGGAGTAACCTTCATTCTGCAAAAAAAAAAACAAAAAAAAACAATAGACTAAGATGTTTCTTTAGAAAGTTATTTCATTTTGTCCAATTGAGAACCTCAGCACTTAGTATTTTTTTTATACATTGGGTGCCAGGAAGAATCTGGATTTAACAACCAAGAGATCTGGTTAAAGCAGATACGCTGCCAGCTTTGAATACATTTCTGAAACAGATATTTGTTAAAACTTTTTTTTTTTTTTGCAAAAATGATCATACTACTATGTCGTCAATAATTTTGCTCACAAAAATACTGTATAAACTCCATTCAAGTTCGGAAATTACTTGCAAATTGTGTTCTATCGTATTCAACATGTAAATCATGAATCCAATATTGCACAGGGAAAGGTGACTACAATGTTTAATTAAACAAATAAAAGAAATGGAGAGGAGATTTTTTGCTAATTTAAACTGTTAATAAGATAACAAATATATTGTTATACTAGGGGGCTTTGCCCCTTGTTTGCTTTGCTCACCTACCCCAACCACCAAAGCCAGCCAGTTCGTGTCTCTGCCACTCGCGTTGTGAAGAGGGGGGCTGAACACACGCTAAGGAGATGCGGTTGCTCCTCTGAAACCCCCTTTTAAACGGTGAAACAATGGGAAACAAATACATTTTTGTTTACCTCCTCTTTGCACGATCAGTTGCTAGCTTGCTGCTGTGCTGCGTGATCTGCATGTCGCGCAGCACTTCGAACATTTAAAAGCCTGTACAGCGGCTGTCCTTTTGTCTCACTGCCTTGTCTCACGGGACATTAAAGTGTCTCCGAGAAGGTCACGTCTCGTCTCCTTCTAAGGTTTTTTTTTTTATAATAGAGAGATAATAAAGTTGTAAGTTCTGAATCTGTTGCTCATATTGTAGGAAGAGTGCTGCTGATTACAACCCCAAATAAGAAAAAGATGGGATGGCTGGTAAAATGCAAAAAAAAAAACCAGTGATTCTTAAATTTAAATTTACTTTGACTTTTATGTCATCACAGACAGTATGAAGCCAGGATGTTTCATGTTTTGTCTGGTCAGCTTCATTTAATTTGCTAATAAACATAACACATTCAGAAAAAGTTGGGACAAGCAAATTAGGGCCAGTAATGAGGTGAAATAATGATGTGATTTCAAACAGGTGATGTCAACAGATGATTGTTATCATGATTTGATACAAAAGCAGTATCTATGAAAGGCTGAGTCTTTGAGTAGCAAAGATGGACAGAGGATCTCCAGTTTGTCAACAAATGTGTGACAAAATTATTGAAATATTTAAAAACAATGTTTCTCAAAGAAAGATTGGAAGGGATTTGACTATTTCTCCCTCGATTCAAACGGTTCATGGAATCTGGAGGAATTTCAGTGCATAAAGAGCAAGGGTGCAAGCCTAAGCTGAATACCCATGACCTCTGATCACACAGACGGCACTGCATCAGGAACTATCATTCATCAACAACTGATATAACCACATGGGCGAGGGATTACTTTGGCAAACCTGCGGAGTTTCATTCACAAATGCCACTTAAAAAGTCTTATGTAACCTTCATTCTGAAGTGGCATCAACTTCTCTGGGCTCAAAGGCATCTGGAATGAACATTCACACTGTGAAATGTGTATATTATGATCAAACGATTCGTTATTCCAGATCTTTCTTTGGAAGAAATGGGACATTGTGTACTCTGGACAAAAGACAAAAATGACCATCCAGACCATTATCAGCAATGAGTCCAAAAGCCAGGGTCTATCATGGTATGGGATTGTCAGTGCCCTTGGCAAAGGTAAGTTATACTTCTGTGATGGCAGCATTAATGCAGAAAAGTACATTGAGATCTTAGAGCAACATATGCTGCCTTCAAGACGACATCTTTTCCAGGGATGTCTATGCATTTTTCAACAAGACAATGCAAAACCACACTCTACACACATTACAAAGGCTTGACTGTGGAAGAAGAGGGTCTGGGTACTGGACTGGCCTGCCTGCAGTTCTCGCCTGTCCCCAGTTGAGAATGTGTGGAGAAGTTTGAAAAGAAAGATGTGACAACGACAACCTGTTGCACACCTTAAGACGTGTTTGCAGGAAGAATGGGACATAATAATACCTGAAATGCTTCATCACTTGGTTTGTGAGAAGGAATGGCAACATTACATAATGGTGAATGATTTACTGTCCCAACCTTTTTTGGCCTGAAATGCAAGAATGGGAGAAATGAAATGAAGTCGACCAGACTTCTGTGTTTTTCTTCTGTTTGTACTTTCCATTCCATCCCAAATTTTTCTGATTTGGGGTTATATATCTGCTCTACAGCACTGCACTTTAAGTATTTTTTAAATTATAATTTCTTTTTGTAGATTTTTTTTTGTATTTTGGTGGTACTTAATAACATCTACTTTATTTAACTTGTTTTTCATGGTTGTCTCATGTCATATGCTGCTTTAGTATAAGCACACTTGCCATACTTTGGCTGTAAAGTAAGAAGTCTGGCTTGAAATGGTACAGTCATTTGAGCCAAAACACTTCAAAATGGATCTTGTGTGGTTATGCAACCACTTTAAAGATCACTGCTTTTATAAAGTCTACATATTCTTCCTGTGTCTGTGGGTTTTCCTATGGCTTTACCTAAATGAACAGTTTGTTTCATGAACAATCATTGGTGATTGCTAAATGTCAGTAAACAACAGGACAACTTTAGCAGAACAATGCTCAAATCTATTTCAATCATTGCTCATATGTACTGTATTTGAAGGAGAAGGCAGGTCTAAATGATAGATATGAAAACATACAACCCGAATGATTCAGATCAGAGACACATAACAAGCTTCGTATCAGGTGGCTGTAGCTTTGGTTATTACAGTCATTGTTTTCCTAAACCAGGTGTGATACTTGGGAGCGAAGTGGCAGTTTGTAGGTGGCAAAGTTTGACCGAGTGGTCTTCTCTTTATCAGTTGTTTCTCTCTCTCCTCCCAGTCTTGACAGATGCCCTCCTCTTCTTCTTCTTGTTCTTCTTCTTCTTAAATTGGCAAACCAACTTAAGGTGCATTACCGCCACCAGCTGGACTAGAGTGTGATGCGGAAATGGAAAAAAAAAACTATGACTAGAAATACCTATATTTTCCAATTAAATGCTTTCTAATAACCCTACAGTGTCTAAATAACAGAATATGGATCTCTGGATTAATTTAAACTCCTCTCCATCTCTATATATAATCTTCATTTGGATCTTGATCTTTGTTTGTCCGCGAATGAATTAGAAGAAGAAGCACTAGATGGCAGTAGAGAGACAGCTAAAACATAGGCATTGCATTAAGAATCTCCTCCAGGCTTATACTACTGAAGACTGTAGTACTCCAGTCACACCTCAAAACACAGACATTCAAACGAAACAAATTGTTGTGCTTTAAATTAACTAAAGAGATCTTCATTTAGATCTTGATCTTTGTTAGTCCGCGAATTCCACGTATGCGTATACCACCTTCCAGTTTAGTACGTTGTTGATACTCACGGATGTCAACAATGTGCCGGAATAACGAAAGGGGTGGTGGACAGTGTTACGCTGGTTAGCTCCTGAGGCCTGGTTTGAGAATGAGATTGCCGAAAATAAAAGGTTCATGCCTGCGTAACATATGAATGAAAGAAAGACAGTGGGTAAAATGAATGACAACGTAACAGTACGTTCCGGAAATTATTATTGTCACGTTGTAGCCAGCGAGTGCTGCGCATCTCACAGTTGTACCGTGCCTTGCTCACATGTCAGTGAAGTGATCCCTATTTATGCTTTAAAGAGCCTGGATACCTATCTGTCCCCCTTTTATAACCATTGCTCCGTGTATATTGCCTTACTCTTTGGATTGCCTCAAAGCAACCTGCGAGATTGGAGAAAGGTTGAGAAGACATCGTGAGAGGAAACGATAGCGTCGTGAAAACGAGACGGACTGTGAACAGACAGAAGCAGAAATGCTCCTACACCACCATATAATTATGATTCGGACAGTGATTACAAGTAGGCTGTTCCTATCGAATCAATGTCCAAGGGTTTTCTTTTGTAATTTTGTTTCCATTATAAAAAATCATAATGCTGTGCGACGGAGGGCCCAGTTCACGACTGGCAGCCGCTTTTAAACAGGGAGCCCTTCACAGACAACTTTAACACGTGCAACGTAGTTGGGCGCACATGACTAATACCTTAATAATTGTTCTAACGTGAAATTACCCATTCCCAGGGATTTACAGTATTGAACTTGTATTTTATACACCTCACAACCTAATAAAATGTGCTGTACTGTCTGTAATTGATTACACAATATGCATACTCCAGACTGATGCTGTCCAGAATAATGTGCTTTTTAAAATCTTTTGCATTTACAGCGTCTTTTGTCTGACCCTTTTGATAATAAAAACTCTGCCTTATGTAAGATAGTGCTATCAGTCAAGGTTTGGGACAACCAATAAGTTCCCATGGTCTGGAAGTTACTTTTGGCTAGACATGAAACATGTTCATTTTGAAGTCCCAAGCCTCCATTTTACATATTCTTACAAGCATACACACACACTGGTCACTTTATCTAAGCTTAAACATATAGATTCTAATAAACAATGACACTCTTTAACAATTTATACTTATTTTTCCAAGAATGCTTATGTCTATTTTGCACACACCCCATAATTGTATCTACTTCCAAAATTTGACAATCTTGGAAAACTACCTCATGAATATTAATGATCTAATGACAGAATATTTTGATAACAGAATGTCACTTTATAGTCTTGGTCAAACAGTTTAACAGCCATTATCTAACTAATTCTAAAATAAAAACCCACTAAAATAAAACATAAATATTTTGAGTCGTATTTAGCATAAAAGCACAATTTTCAAACAGCATTACAGGATAGATGCTTGTATGTTGAGTTTGGATCCCTATATATAAAGTTAACAGTGATTGCTTTTAAATATTTTCTTGCGATTCTTTTTATGCTATTCTGGGATGTAATCTGTAAACTGTAATTTTCTGTCTAGTCAGCCTTTTGTAATGTAAAATTCACTCATGAAGATAGCACAAATTACTAAGAAAGGAGGGATTGTAATTTAAAGTTATGCATTTTTGCAATATCCATTAAAGTATTTAAACCTGTGTTTAAGCTTACTGTATATCTTTGGAGTTGTTCCTGGGCTTATCTGTTGATCCATCAGATCCATTCAGAGTACAAGAGAAGAACAGGAGAAGCAGACATGCTGGAGCAGCACATCATCCAGGCCCGAGCTCGAGCAGCTGCAGACGAGGAGAGGGAACTGCAAAGGAGGAAAGACGAAGCAGGAGACATGTATGAGCTGCTGTCCCTACCACTGGGTATGAAGTCATTAGCATTGTCCTTTCTGAATATACACAACTGAAGAAAATCAACCCCACACTTAATAAAGACCCGTGTCATGATATACATGCCAAAATTCTCCAAATAACACTGAGACACTTTGGCAGGCTGAAACAAATCTAATGTCACAAATTGTTCATTTTATTCTGTTTACTTTTAAATCCAGTGTTAATGTGATTGCATGTGCAGTGATTATGGGTCCCTTAAAGAATGGAGGTGCAGAACAGACCACACATGCTAGATTATTTGATTCCTCATTTGCCATTGACCATATTAAAGATGTTCTCTTTATTTTTGGTGGGAATTACTTCACTTTTTGCAGTCCACTCAGATACATGCAGGATTTTAAGGGTAGATTATCCCAGGATGAAAACTGCAAATACTGTGCCTTGCAAACTTTGTCATATGTAAAGCTGATTAAAGGTTCAGGCATGGAGAAGCATTACTATGGAAAGATGTGTGACAGAGCTTGTACATCTTATATGGTGATGATATTTTGTAAGCTGACACATACTGGTGGGACAAAGCTAAGGTTAATTCTTTAATATCATGCAAGTGCTTGTGAAGACAACATAAATGAATCGTCTGTTAAATATTGTAGTGCCATGTATTGATGGATTCTTCCTTTTTACATCACTCTTTTAGGTATACTCACTGTTGCTGCACTAGTTGAAAATCATATTTAACTCTGGTAGGCTTGCTTTTTTTTCAGCTGGCACTGAAGCCAGTCATTGGCTGGAATGCCAGCTCTTTCTGTTGGTGGTTCACCCCCAGGTTGATTCACTATTCAGTAGCCTTACATAGCTCTCCATCCAAGTCAAGTTACCCAGTAACAACTTCTAATTCTTTTTAGTGGCAGACAAGCTCTTCAAAACAACTGACTGTTCTTCTCTTCTGCTGAGGTCATGATGCCTGTGATGAGGGCACATCAACAGGGATTTTGAGTACTGTGATGTCATGGTCCGCAGCAGGGATGTTGAGTGCTGTGCTATCATGTGGTGCAACATGGGTATTAATCTCTGCTGTTCTGTGTGCTGATATGTCCATCACATATGGGCAGACAAACTTCTTGTCTTTTGGCTGTCTTACTTATGTGCAAATGCCATTCATGATTCAGCTTTGAAACTCTCCCTCCATAAGTACTTTTAACACCTCTATAATTGGCCTTGTCCTTTCCGTTTCACATTGAACACTTCAAGTCAGTAGCAACTCAATCTGCCACACTTTTCCCCACCCACGAGGCTGAAGCTCTACAGACACCCACATGTCCAGGTCAATGGACCTCAGCAGATAGAGAAGCGGACAAGACCTACAGAGGTAGCGGACTTTTAGCTGTCTTCTTGTACTGATCGTTCAAGAGGTAATCCAAATCCTAGATCTCAGCCGCTAGATTGTCAAGCAACTCCTCAGAAGTGACCAGGGGCCTCATGTATAAACGGTGCGTACGCACAGAAATGTTGCGTAAGAACTTTTCCACGTTCAAATCGCGATGTATAAAACCTACACTTGGCGTAAAGCCACGCACTTTTCCACGGTACCTCATGCCTTGTCGTACGCAAGTTCTCCGCTCGGTTTTGCAAACTGGCGGCACCCAGCGTCAAAGCAATGGTACTGTTCCTGTGTGGTTACTCATTATTTTCCTGACGCGGCTTTATAAATACACTGAAACTAACCGCATATTGTTTATTAGTGTAACGCATCTGATTGTAATTAACTTGTAACAATATAATGGTCCAGGGAACAGCCATAGTATTCCAAATACCATAACTGCTTTAGTGTTGTTACTCTCACTTCTCCTTCTTCTTATTTTTCTTCTTCTTCTTTCAGCTCCTCCCGTTAGGAGTTGCCACAGCGGATCATCTTTTTCCATATTACTCTCACTGCACCACTCAGAGTATTTATATCACTGTATCTGAGTGTGAATCACAGCAGCAGCTGATCGGAAAGAGAATTATCGGTATACAGCTTCAAGGACACGCTGTCTCAGCCACGGCAAAACGTTTTAAAGCCTTTCCTGTACAGACCTCGCGGTTCAGAAACAGTTTCATCCCAAGAACTTTAAATGCACCCAATCATTGCTCCTTGTAGAACTGTTAGGACTTATAAGTACAATCACCCCACTGTAAACTTGCACTACAGTTATAATATCTCACAACCTGGGCCACTTTATAAAGCGCGTATTTACATATGATGACGATATCATTTTTAAGGTGAAATGCAGCAAAATATGTTTGTTAAATTATACAGATAAAACTTGAACTTCATTTAAATAATCTATATTCTTCACTGGGAGTGTCGTGAAGGATAGAATAATTAAACATGTACTACGAAGATATTTCAATGTTTTTTAAACGTTTTGAAGAATCGGGCTAAGCTTACAGATGGCTTAACTTCTATTACAGAGCTGATTGTGTGGCGATCGGTTACTTGGGGAAAGAAAAGCAAGGACTGCAGTGCCGGCTACGCCAATATATATTGAATATAAAACAGAAAGAGAAAATAGCAACACAGCTAAAAACGCAGCGTCAAATTTCGACAAAAGATAAATGCTTATCATGAGCACGAGGCTGCTGTGCAGTGTCCGCAATGGATGTGGGTATCCACCGTGCATAAGCTACCTTACTGACGGGCGGGCGAAGGAGCCACCGATTCTTCCTCTGCCCAGTGCCACCACAAGCCTAGAGCCACCCCTGAGTACTGCTGCAATAAATTATTTCATCGAAGTGAAACACATGTTTAATAACGTGCTTTAACTCCTATCATCATGAAAATGACATCACGTATACATCTCAGTATTTGAGTTATTCAGAGAGCTGTAATATCATGAATGTAATGGACTCTGTGTCCAGTTGGAGGAAGAGAGCCGGTTTAAGAAGCAAGTAGTGATTCACACACATAGAGCACATAGAAGATCAAATACAAAACAAAGCATTTAACGTGCTACTTTAATTACGATGTGATTTGAGAAACTGGTTAATTAAACGATTTTAAGATGAAGTTTATAATGTTCTACTAAATGACAAAATAAACTACGTGATTAAAGTGGAAATGTCGAGATTGAAGTTGACATTTCGTGCTTTTTCCCCACCGTGTGCCTTTTTTCTCTGTACCCTAATAAGCTTTCATATGACACTCAGACAGTGGGCTTACAACTCTTCTTTTCACGGCGACTTTGATATGTGACTTCTTTTTTATTTCCGGCACTGTGCGATTTTGTGAATGTGAGCTTTCAAGTTTCTCCAACACGCTATGCCACTCGATCAACTTCATTTTGTTGATTATACCACGGTTTATTTGAACAAATAGTATGTTTTTCCTTTGCCTCCACTTGGTATTCGCTGAAATTCTTATATTTTCCCCGTGCTTTTCCCATTGTCTTTTCACAGAAGGCAGCGCTTAAGGGCGATTTATATTGATTTGCATATTCAAATAGGCGTAATTCTGGGAGGATTTGGGGCGTTACATAATGCGCGTGCACAAGCGTTAGTTTTCACACTGATCGGGATTTATGTAACGGAAGAACGTGGAAGTTGGAGTAAGCACAGATTCCTGCATCTGGATTTTTCTGTGCGTAAACACATTTTGGCTTTTGTGCTTACGCCATGTTATAGTGCGAGTTCTACGCACGGCGTTATACATGAGGCCCCAGGACTTCACAGAAATTGCTGCTTTGCTAAGTCAGACTGTATTTCTTCTCATCCCACTCCTGGCACCAGTGTGGTGCTTGTTGGTGCTGAGTACCAATGGATTCTCACTCTTTACATTGCTCTTTTAGGCAGCTCATGGTCCTTAGAACAACAGCTCGCTGTTGCCACACTTGTTGGAATTCATATGTGTGTGTGGTAGTCTTGTCATTTTTTATTGGCTCCCCTGCAGCTAGCACTAAAGTTGTTCATTTGTATGATGGAATGACCCCTCGAACTGCTTGTGACCCCCAGGCTGATCCAATGCCATTGCTATAATAGTTGTCTATTGCCAGATATTTAATGGAGATATAATGGGAAATATGTTGTGTTCATTTTTTCAATTTCCTACTTAATTAATTATTCTGTCAATTGATTGAATGACTAATTAAGGAATATATGCTTAACAAAATTAAATTCTCCTTCTTCTTGTGGTTTCTTATGGGGAGAGAGATCTGTTTATTTGAAAGAAAGTCTTCCTCCAGTGAGATGTCAGAGGTGTTGTGTTCAGATCCGAGCTTGGCAGTTTGGGTTTTGTGAGAGAATAATTTTAGGGTAACAAAGCATTCAGCTTAAGAAATAGCATAAAGTGTTAATAAATGTCAGAAAACCTGTTCAGGCATATCAGGAAACCAGATAAAAGTCAAGTGAACAACAAAAGACAAGGATGTACCAGGGATGTACCAGGAGAAGGTTGATGTAATACACCAACAAAGCCAACAAACCAATCAGAGTAAACGTCAGGTGATGTGATCAGCACTTTTATGTAAATTGAGCAGTTTATAAAATGAACCCCTGCCCTTATTATTTTGACCATTTAGATCATTCTGTAACAGACTGCTGTGATGAATGCTTCCTGTTTGGCTTGTGCTGAAGAGTAATTAAAGACACAACAAAAGAGTTTTTTCCTGCCTGATTACTGACTTGTCCTAGTAGAGGTTAAGTTTGTTTCTTTAATTTGAGTATGTCACCAGGCAATGTTATACATTTAAATCAATAGCCCTTTTCCTAGTAATTTTAATTTAAGACATTTCAAGTTTAGGAGCCGGGCAGCGCGGTGGCACAGAGGGGGCGTTGCTGCCTCGCAGTAAGGAGACCTGGGTTCGCTTCCTGGGTCCTCCCTGCGTGGAGTTTGCATGTTCTCCCCAGGTGCTCTGGTTTCTTCCCACAGTCCAAAGACATGCAGGTTAGTTGCATTGCCGATCCTAAATTGTCTCTAGTGTGTGCTTGGTGTGTGTGTGTGCCCTGTCCGGGATTTGTTCCTGCCTTGCGCCCTGTGTTAGGTGGGATTGGCTCCAGCAGACCCCTGTGACCCTGGGTTAGGATATAGCGGGGTGGAAAATGACTGACTGACTGAAGTTTAGGAGCCACTGTAACATAGTGGTTATTGTTCATAGGGTTCAATTTCCCACCCCGATCGTTATCTGTGTTGAGTATTATGG
This sequence comes from Polypterus senegalus, assembly GCF_016835505.1. Taxonomy (NCBI): domain Eukaryota; kingdom Metazoa; phylum Chordata; class Cladistia; order Polypteriformes; family Polypteridae; genus Polypterus; species Polypterus senegalus. The sequence continues at coordinate 183,059,522 of NC_053158.1, forward strand.
TTTCCCCGTACATCCAAGAAATGTTTTAAGTCTGACCAATTGAAAATTATGAATTGGCATGGTATTGACTGTGCCCTGGGTCTCACCCTGGGACAGGCTGTACCCCATTATTGTGGAGGAGACTAAGTATGTTTAAGAATGGCATGGTTATGGTAACTTTATTACAGGCAAATAGGAATAGGTCATTTTATCTGACCACTCATTCACACACTTGTGGTCACTTCATACTGGCCAGTTTAGAGCTGCCAATCAACTAATACCCACGTTTTGAGAGAAAAAGTGGATTACCTAAAAAGAACACAGCAAATATGGATGCATACAACATATACACAAGTTTAAGTTGGAGGAAAATTAGAATGATAGTCCACGTGGTCAGTGTGTAGACAGTGATTAGTCTGCTTTTTGAACACATGACTCTAGGGCTGTGAATCAGCAGTGCAAGCTAATACACGTTTGTCCATCCCACATATATTCTCTTACTGTAGAGATGCATAAAGGAATTTTAACTTTTGTTAACAAGTTATATTTTTTTTCTAATGAGGAGAACATAGTCCCTTTTATTAATATAATATACAAATATACAGTGGCAAAGAAAAGGTATGTGAATCCTTTGGAGTGATCTGGTTTTCTACATTCATTTGTCATAAGATGTGATCTGATCTTCAGCTAAATTACAAGTATAGGAAAAACACAATATGCGTACACTAATAACAAACTAATAATTATAACTGTGTCTTTATTGAACACACCCATCAAGTATTCACAGTCTGTTGTGGAACAAGCAAATGAACCCTTGGATTTGGTTATATCAGTCATTCTTGGCAGCAATAACCTCTAGTAGCTGTGGATCAGACCTGCACAACATTCAGAAAAGATTTTGGAGCATCCTTCATTATAGAACTGCTTTAGCTCTGCTATATTCTTAGGATGCCTGGCGAGAATAGCTCTCATAGTATCTCCATTGGGTTAAAGTGTGGAATCTGACTGAGCCACTCCAACAGGCATATGTTATTTTTCTGAAACCATTCTGTAGTAGATATACTTCGAGGCTTAGGGTCTTTTGTCTTGTTGTATCACCCAACTTCTACTGAACTTCAGCAGGTGAACAGCCACCCTGACATTGGTAAACTTGGGATTTCATTTTTCATTTGAATGACGGCAAGCTTTCTAGGCCCAGGATCAGCAAAGCAGCTCCAAACCATGATGCTGCCTCCACCGTACTTCACCATTGGGATGCTGTTTTGAAGCAGGTATGCAGTGCTCCTTTTACATCATAGGTACTGCTGAATATTCTTCCTGCACAATTCAACCTTACGAGTTTCGCCAATCCACTAAATATTTTTCCAGTAGTGAAGTTGGTCTTTGGCAAACTTCAGACATGTAGTGATGTCTTTTTTGGAGAGCAGTGGCTTCCTCCTTGGTGTCTTGTCATGCAAGCTATGCCTGTTCAATGTTTTATGAATGGCAGAAATGAGAGATGTTAACCCGTTCTAATGATTGTTTCAAGCCTTTAGCTATTACTCTAGAGTTTTTTTTACCCCACTGAGCAATCAGTGTTGCACTTACTGAGCCATTTTGGTTTGGCAGCAATTTCTAGGCAGAACAGCCACAGTGCTAAATTGTCTCCATTTACACACAGTTTGTCTAAGTATGGACTGACGAATGTCTAAACAGCTCTATGCAAATCAATACTTCCTGATCATAAATTTTCTGAGGTCTCTTTTTTGCAAGGCATCCTTCATATCAACAGGTGATTTTTGTGAATTGCAAACTATTTTTTTTTCATTGGTAAAAGTAGCTCTTAACCACACCCCCAATTACATTTCATTGGTTGGACAGATTTGTGAACTCCTGACTCCAGTTACCATATATACTCGCGGATAAGTTGGGACTTGATTTTATCATATAATTTCTGGTATTTTATAATGTTGGTCGTATAAGTTGAATGCGGTAAACTGACACTATTGGTCCAAGATTTTATTATATGCTAATGCCCACCTGAATGAGTAACCACGGAGCACACTGCCTTTTTTTTTTTATGTGGGTCTGGCATCAGCACATGCTCCTAACCTCTCTCTCTCTCTATTGTGCCTACGTAACCACACGTAATACCCGAACTATTCCGAAGCAACGTTTGCCCTGTTTTGTGTGTCTCACACCCTCATACACCTTTATCAAGCATCCCTTATCTACAATGGAGCGTTAGATCAGAAGAAAATATGAAGCTGGTTTTAAATTAAACATTGTTGAAGTAGTGAAAGAAATCGGTAACTGTGCTGCTGCAATAAAATTCGATGCATCTGAGAAACTGATGTGAGATTGGAGGAGGCAAGAAGATGTAAAAAAAAATAATTAAGTGTCGCATTTTTGAATGGGCGTATAAGTCGGGGTCTGATTTTATGATCGTTTTTTTACTTTTCAAGATCCGACTTATACACGAGTATATATGGTAGTTTTTGTTAAAGTCATAGGGGTTTACTTATGTTTTTTAGCAAATACCTCTGAATGTTTGAATGATGTATTGCAAGAACAATATCATTTGTGTTATTAGTTAAAGCAGACGGTGTTTGTTCATTACAGTAACTTAGATGAAGGTCAGATCATATTTTAAAACAAATTTATACATAAAAACAGTTATTTTCAAAGGGTTCACATACTTTGTATTGCCACTGTATATTGTAACTGTTAAGTGATAATAGCTTTTTCTGTTTTATAAATATGCATTAAAGATTTGAAATAAAAAGATTAATATGAGGCAAATGAATAGTATATTGTATTTTATTTCTGCAAGTACATATCTCCAGCATCAGATGGAAAACAGGAATCAATCCTGAGCATAATGCCAGTCCATCACTGGGTATCTGTGCATTTATGCTTTAACTTACATGCTTGTGATCCACTGGAAAAAGGGATAGAAAGCAAAAAGTGTTATCATTATAAAACTTTAAAGCATGCAAATGTATACCAAATGATGATTGGACTTTTCCCTCATATTAGTATTTTCTCTCTCTCTGCCAATTTCAGCAGAGTCTACCTTCAGGTGGTGCGTGAACAGCAAACTTTTGCGAAAACACAACCTGATCTGCCCAGATGACTACATCTCTAATCCGCCTTTACCTATCAAAGCACCCACAGGTAACAGAAACTTTGTAATTTTCATCCCTTCACATACTTACTGAAAAGGGGTTTGGTAGATCATTGGGGTTTCTGTTGTTTCTGGAATCACATTAATGTTTTTGCTTCTGGAGTTACATCTTCAACCAATCAGCCTTAGGGTTTTCTTTTTTTTTCTTGGAACATTAGAACAATCTAAATGAGAAGAGGCCTTTCAGCAGCAAAGCTTGCCAGTCCATTCATTCTTCTAAAATAACATCAAGTCTAGTTTTGCAAGCTCCTAAAGTTCTACTGTCTACTTAACTACTTGGTAGCTTATTCCTTTTCTATGGTTTTCTGTGAAAAAAAAAATCCTTCCCAATGTTCATGTGAAATTTACCCTTAACAAGTTTCCAACTGTGTCCCCGTGTTCTTGATGAACTCATTTTAAAGTCATTGTCTCCATCACTGGACTAATTCCCTTCACAATTTTAAACACTTCAATCATGCCACTTCTTAATCTTCTTTTTTAAATTGAAAAGGCTCCACTCTTTTAATTTTTCTTCATAATTCATCCCCTGTAGCCCTGCAATCAGCCTATTCACTCTTCTCTGGACTTTTTCTAGCATATCTGTGTCCTTTTGGTAGCCTGGAGACCAAAACTGCACACAGTACTCCAGATGAGACCTCACCAGTGCATTTTAAAGCTTGAGCAAAACCTCCTTGGACTTGAACTCTACACATCAGGGCGCTATATAACCTGACATTCTGTTTGCCTTCTGAATGGCTTCTAAACACCGTCTGGCAGTTGATATTGATGGGTCCATCTCCAAGTCCTTTTCATAAGGTGTACTCTCAATTTTCAGACCTCCCGTTGTGTATTTAAACATAACATTTTTACTTCCTACATGTAATACTTTACATTTCCTGATATTAAATTTCATCTGCCACAAATCTGCCCAAGCCGGTATGCTGTCCAAGTAGCTCTCTAATGATTCAAAGGATTCCCGATTACAATTTGACAACCCACCTATCTTGGTATCATCTGCAAACTTAACCAGTTTGTTACTTGTATTCTTAGCCTTAGCTATGACAAATTAAGAATTGTATGCACAAAGGCACACATTTTCACATCCTTCAATAACAGAGTAAAGAAATCTGGTTTCTTTTTAATATTTTTTTCCTTCAGTGTTAGAGGATTTAACATGTGCTTTAATGATGATGACAAAAAGGCTCTCATTTCCTTTCAAACAGAGGACCTTACATGTTTTTTTTCTTGTAGTCCTTGGTTGATAATATCAGAGACTAACTTTACATCTAATTGGTTGAAAGTCATAGGGTCATTATTGTTATATGTACAAGTACAGTGAAGTCCATAATTGCATGCGCTAATCAACACACAACATGTTTCTACTCACCAGCACTCTAACTACCTTACCTCGAAACTTCTATAAACTTCTAATACAGCTGTAATGTTGTTCCAAGAATTAAAGAAACCCAGTTGGCCGAAAGGCTTCAGTCTTAACTAGATTAAGAAGGCTTGAAGATGTGTGGAAGGATCTCTAATGGACTAAAGAAAAACATGAAATGGTGCATCCAACAGGGAGCATTAGCTCCACAAATGGATTGAGTGTGATGGTGGGAAATATACTATGGAAAGGCCATTCCACTTAAAAGTAGTGAAATAGAGATACTATGGTGACAAAATCACAGTAACAATAAAAACAATCATGACACAAATAATAATTGTGTACTTAGCTTGCATTATGGAATTCTTCAGCATACAGGCCACACATCAGGTTCTGCAAGGAGTCCCATCACTGAATATCTACAGGGTGAATGTTGCTCCCTCTCTCTTTGTTTGTTGAGATGCTCCGGATGTTATCTTGTCAGGTGCTGTCAGCGCATAGAAAAGGATGGAGGGTGGAAGGTAACTGAGGGCCACAATTAAAAAGTTCCAGGGTTGAGCTGGTCAGCAGTTGTGGTGCTCCAGATGGTCTGGTGCTCAGCAGTTGTGGGGCACTCAAATGCCTTGGTGTGGTAATGCACTCCATTACTTTAAGAGAATGTTGTATAAGTCCAATAAACACATAAGTGTCTAACGAGGAGCTTCCCTCACCCCCTTTCACCAGAAATTTCTATAAAACAAAGAGGTTTGTTTCAACATTTCTTGTGGCAGAGAGCAGACTGATACAGCATAATAGTCAAAAGAAAAATTTATAGTTAAAAAGAAATACATGGATTGAAACAGTATAATAATAAGTAGAAGTTAAAAATATATAAGTTTTATCTGGGAGAGTTTTTTGAGGAATACCTCTCCTTAAAACATAAACCCTTTTTTAAATACACAGATTCTTTTTGATGTGGAGCCACGGTTATGTGACACACCTCTATTGGTACTTTTGTTTGCCTATTCATACACTTAACAACCTTTGAGAATATATAGTTCATAGGTGCAATACACTTGCGCCCAGGACTGCAGTGCATTACCTTTGCTACTGTCAGTAGCTCCTTCAGACTTCATCCTGGTACGACTGTCACTGTAGCCTTCCTATTACGTGTGTGCTCTCTTTTACCCCGATTAACCTACACTAGCTGAGAAAGAAACTTGAATATCAGCCCTCGGTGGTGTAATAAAGCAAAATGCGCACACAGGAGAGGAGGTTTTAATAAATTTAATCTTTAAACATTATTCAAATAGATAGTGCCCAAAAGGAAAAAAATGTGGCAGTGAACACCAGTATGACCTTGTACTACTGCTAGATGTTTAGTCTCTCCAGGTGGCCCAATTCTTACATTACTTTAAGTGTCAGCAACAAATCACAGAAGTCCTGGCATGGCTTTTCCCTTCTTGTTTTTTCTCCCCCTCTAATCAGCTTTTTTACTGATCTTATAAATTTAAACTGTGCATAAAGTGGTGATACAACACAACTTTTTTTTCTTTTTACAATTAAATGTGTTGTCTCCGAAATGTAGTTTCACAGCTTACATGTTTCTGTGATCATAGTCAGGAGGCTATAGTATGGTGTGCTTTTATAACTTGAACTGTGGTTGTAAGAAGCCCTCTTTGAGAGTTTCTAAAATTAAAATCACATTTCCAAAATCAGCTGCTTAAGCTTTTGACGTCACACATGGGAGTCAAATGCACAGCATTCATGAATAACTTAGATATGCATTATAGGAGTATCAATAAAATTACATAGCATAGCACAGCTAAGCAGTATCTTAGGCTCACAACATAGCAGAGCTAATTACACTTTCTACTTTCTACTAATTATTTGTTAATTCTTAAGCTAACATTGAAGCATTAGTGGACAAAGTATATTCTCAGCTGTAAAGTAACATGAACAAAGAATTTCAGTGTAAAGCATCAAAAAGTAAAATGAGGTTCTTTGTAAAGGTCCATTAAAAATTACGAGAAACATTCTGCTCATTTCTCCAACAAAATAACAGATTATGTAACATAAATGAAGGCGACGTGTATTAAATACCCTGATGCCTACAAGAGACCACTGCAGTCCACTACGGTTGAGGGTGAATGGTACAAATCAACTCACTAGAGAGTGTGTGATCAGAATCAAGCAACTGAATTCTTTATGTATGTCATGATGAATTTGTGAAACGTAGACAAATTCAACGGTCTGAGAAATTAAAATGATTACATTTTTTCTGACTGTTTTCATGAGAGTTAAATCGCATGAATTCATTTTTAAATTTCATATGTATACAGACGGTATGTACATTAATGGTCTACAATAGTGAAGCATTTTGTCGTGCCACCTTGTCTCAGAATAAAATGGACAAAAGAGCTTCCATGTGGCTTTTAATAGAAGGGCGAACAAAGAAGGGAAGACAAATCAGAACGTGGCTACTTCAATAAAGTGAGCCACTGACACCTCTCTGTAGTGGTTTGTCCATTTCTCCGCATACCAAGCAGTTTGCTACTGCCTCATGTCTCATTACATGTCTCTTTCTGGCCTGTGAGTTTAGCTTTTCAACAAACTGTAGAGTCAGACCACCACCAAAGGTTACCTACTAGGACAGGGGTCCTCAATCACGGTCCTGGAGAGCCTCAGTGGCTGCAGGTTTTTGCTCCAACCCAGTTGCTTAATAAAAAGCACTTATTGCTAAAGTAAAACTTCTGCTTCACTTTAGTGATTTTGAGCCCTTATTGCTTAATTTTGTCTTAAACAGCTATTTTAATTGCTCCTTATTATCAATAACATGCAAATGACAAGAGAGAGCAGCATTTCTCCATTTAGCTTATTTACATTTACACCTGTGTGTATTTATCTGCACTATTGGGTTTAAATACTTGGAAGAAAAATGAAGAGAAAAAAGTGAAGGACTGAGAATTTCTCGTCCATTTTAGCCTTCAAATCATTTGCATGATAGAAAGGGAAAGAAAATCTAGGATATGAGAATGACCTGACATAGCAGAGTTAATTTAATTTCATAGCTTGTTAGTGCTTTATTGGCAAGAATTGCTTTCTAATTAAGCAACCAGGTCAGAACAAAAACCTGCAGCCACTGCGGCTCTCCAGGACTGGGATTGAGGACCCCTGGTCTAGGACATTCTAGTTGCAGACATTGATTTGCTATGTCTCATTGATTTACAATTCACATTTTGTTTTATGTAGCGGAGTCACCTGAGGATTATAGAAGATCAACCTTCAATGTACGAATGCACGCGTCTAAATCTCCACAAGATGAGAGTGACACTGGAATTCATTCCCCTGGGAAAACGATGGATAGTCTGCTGGCCGAATCAGAAAGCTCCTACACATTGCCTCCAACTCCCGAGTCCAGTGAGAAACTGAAGAGAGCCTCCATTCAAGTGAGACTTGTGTTTTGAATCATTGGAACTGGACTAGGGCAAGCTATGTGCCCTATGTTTCAGATTGTGATAATGAGTATTAGATACAAAAAAACACAAAAAAAACAGGTCTTTCTTTAAAATTGCAAAATATAAGAGTCATAGAAATTTACAAAGTTAACCATGTCCTGAATAAGCAGGTTAGGAAGATAAATGGACAGATAGGTGAAACACAATTTGTTTGATCATTTACCAGATCAGAGGACAAAACCAAAGCCAGGATCAAAATGAAACAAAAGTTGAAAAACAGATTTTGTTTACCTAAATAGGCCTAGTCAATGTTGAGGCTTTATGTTTAGATGTTGACAAATTCTCACTATGGTGTCATCTTGACACCAGTATTACATGCCTAAAGATCATGTAGCATCATAGCAATCAAATGTTCTAAAATGGTGATACTCAAAAAAACAAACACAAAATGGCTGTGTCTATGAAAAACATTCAGATGGTGGCTTCTTTGATAAACAAACCTACAAACTGCCAATGACATAACATCACCAAAATAACAATATAATATAGCCACACGTAAAAATCTGTAACATGTGATAAACATGTACAAACCAATTAATAATACATTCCTAATTAGAACAGGGCGAGCAGCATGGTGATGTGAGGTGTCCTAGGAGGATCAACATAGCAACAAAGGCTTGCAGGTCTGAAAGAAGCCTCTGGCTACTCAGACTGGGATTTAATTTAGCAAAGTAAAAGTTCATAAGTTAATCAAGTGTTTTGGCTTTTACTGTTTCAAGGTGAGCAGGCATCCAGCACACTTATGGATTGTGAGGAATTTATTCCAAGCCACATACGTGTGTGGTGCCACACCTCAGACAAGGTCTACCACAGCCTAGTGGTCCGTGTCTTCTCCCTACCTTCACAAAGACATGCTTTGCCGCTTCCTGTACAGTTTTCTAATAAAATGAAATAACAGCACCTAAAGCACTAGTCTTTGGCATAAGGGTAGACAACCTGCAGACACTGAAGGTGACTGGAGTGGGATTTGAATTCTGAATCGAGTCTCATTGTGCTTTGAGACAGCAGTGCCAACTCATGTGCCACATTGTATACCTTCCTGTGTGAAGCGAAAATCAGCAGACAAATGTACCTTATTATGGCATTAGGTAAAGTAAAGATTCTTTAAGTTATTGACTTGATTTTGTACATCTTGGTTGAAACACAGAAATTTGTGCTGAAGTGTATATTATTGTCCTTTTTCTTAGAAAATGGAAAAGACTGCCCCAAAGAAACCATCATGGTACAGGTCAAGAATTCAGGAGGAAGAGGAGCTTGCAAAATATGAGGAAAAAAAAAACTTTCTGAAAAACCCTCGATCTCTGCCCCCAAATGTCCAAGGTGGGGGAAAATCCTTGATAATCCCCAAGAAGAAAGTAGAGAAAATGGTGTCTGGAAGAAGGGTGATACTGGAAGAAAGGTAATCCTGGAATATGACTAAGGGACAGGGGACCAAGGCAAAGCCATTGGTTAGGCGGCCATTTTAGTATTAAAAGAGTATTTCTGCATAGTACAATCACTTAAAGAATAGATCCATATTTGACAAAGCACCCTTCATAGTTTATATCAGTGGTTCACAGACTCGGTCCTGGGGATCCCCTGGGGCTGCAGGTATTTGTTCCAATTAACTTCTGTTTTTAATTGGACTCATAGCCTAGTTAAATGAGCTGGTATTTCCCAGTTTCTGTGTTTTGGGGTCAATGAACAAATTGCAAAAGTAAGTGTGTTAATACATTTTAACTAAGCAGTTATATTTGGATAATACTTCCTTAAACAGTAGAGGCTGCTGTCCTTTTTTGCAAATTACTTACAGATTTTCACTAAAAGTCACTTTTGAGTCTATGATTGTTCCCGGACATTTATAATTGTCCACTTGTCTCCACTGCCAGGTCTTTAATGATTGTTTTATTGTGTATGGATGGTGTTTCTTCTAAAAATGATTATTAGTTCCTTAGTTGTTGTAATGTTTAGGTGTAGAAAAGACTCATCACACCATTTAACAAAAACGTCTACTACTGGACCATGACTGGTCTCATTCTCATTTAGTAGGCTAACAATCACTGAATCATCAGTACATTTCACGATGAACAGGTTTTCAAATTTACTGCAACAACCGTTAGTGTAGAAGATGTACAAATGTGGTGAAAGAACGCAGCCCTGAGGGGGACCATGTGGATGAAAACAGCATGTCACATGGACAACCACCGACTCTCAATCTTTGAGTCCTGTCTATTAAATAGTCTGTGTGATTTTAGGAGCGGAGTAGAGAAAAGAGTCATGTTTAAACTTACAGGCAAACGTTTTAAAGAAGGATGTTCCTATAGTTCCTGACTCACGCGCAGTATGAGTTTTACTAATTACTTTGACTTTGGTCAAATGTGACACAACATAGTGTTTATTTCTTCATCTAGCATTTGACAACTTTCTGTATTTTAAAGTTTTTATACAGTACCATATTTCTGACTTATCTTTTGTTATTATAACAGCTCTGAAGTCATAATTTTAAAGAGCCAATGTCAGTAATACTCATTTTAGCTACCCTAGTTGAATTAACCACATACGGTTGGCTGTAAGCTTGAAACACAACACCTGAAACAATAACGTGTAATGAAAAATAAACATTAAGCTCACCTGTATTACATTTTTTTCTGTTACTGTAAATGGGGAAAAAGAAGAAACTGATTTTTGTTTAGTGCTGTAGGAACTAACTCACAATGGCATCCATCTACCTCTGGAGCAGCTATTCTCCTGAGTTCTAAGCGGCTTTCATATGGACTGGACCTTCAAGACAGCCCTTTCTTTAAGGCCACAGTGTCCCAATCAAACCAGCTGGGTACTGTCAAATACCATCCCATTCTCTTGGTTAAAGAATCCAAAAGACTCCATCTGCAGACCTCCAGAGCTCCACTCCATTGAGGAGGTTGTCTCTTCATATTATACGTCAGTGATAACAGCTGGTTTCACTGTGGTTAAGATAAGGGTTAGGGAGGTGTCATCTGAGTCAAGTGAAGTATAACCAGGTCACAAGAACCTGCAATCCATTTGGCTGTCCAGCAGAGCTACTGATTTGCGGAGCTGTGGAGGTCTGCAGCAGGACCCATCTAAAAGAATCAGACACCCATAGTGTGTACCAGGTTGTCTGCTACTTAGTGTCTTGAGGGAATACTGCAGACTTTCTCAGAGAACACTACATCCTCTCTCACTCAAGATAATTCCCTTCTAGGACAGAACTCCACTCCCAAAATATATATGTTTATCTGTCTTCTATCCCAAAGGCCTCTTCTTTTACCATTGCAGGTCCTATGCTCTTTCTCAAAACACCTGATTGGACTTAATCTTGTCTTCTTCTTCTTCTTTTGGCTGCTCCCGTTAGGGGTTGCCACAGCGGATCATCTTCTTCCATATCTTTCTGTCCTCTGCACCTTGTTCTGTTACACCCATCACCTGCATTGCTCTCTCACCACATCCATAAACTTTCGCTTAGGCCTTCCTCTTATCCTCTTCCCTGGCAGCTCTATCCTTAGCATCCTTCTCTCAATATACCCAGCATCTCTCCTCTGCACATGTCCAAACCAACACAATCTCGCCTCTCTGACTTTGTCTCCCAACCGTCCCACTTGAGCTGACCCTCTAATGTACTCATTTCTAATCCTGTCCATCCTCATCACCCCCAATGCAAATCTTAGCATCTTTAACTCTGCCACCACCAGCTCTGTCTCCTGCTTTCTGGTCAGTGCCGTCTGTAGACCTTCCCTTTCATTCTTGTTGATACCCGTCTGTCACAAATCACTCCTGACACTCTTCTCCACCCATTCCACCCTGCCTGCACTCTCTTCTTCACCTCTTTTCCACAATCCCCATTACTCTGTACCGTTGATCCCAAGTATTTAAACTCATCCAACTTCGCCAACTTTACTCCCTGCATCCTCACCTTTCCACTGACCTCCCTCTCATTTACACATATGTATTCTGTCTTGTTCCTACTGACCTTCATTCCTCTCCTCTCTAGAGCATATCTCCACCTCTCCAGGGTCTCCTCAACCTGCTCCCTACTATCGCTACAGATCACAATGTCATCAGCAAACATCATAGTCCACGAAGACTCCTGTCTAATCTCGTCTGTCAACCTGTCCATCACCATTGCAAATAAGAAAGGGCTCAGAGCCCATCTGTGATGTAATCCCACATCCACGTCGAATGTATCCATCACTCCTACCGCAGACCTCAAAACTGTCACACTTCCCTCGTACATATGCTGTACAACTCTTACGTACTTCTCTGCCACTCCCGGCTTCCACATACAATACCACAGCTCCTCTCGAGGCAGCCTGTCATATGCTTTCTCTGGGTCTAAAAAGACGCAATGCAACTTCTTCTGGCCTTCTCTAAACTTCTCCATCAACATCCTCAGGGCAAACATTGCATCTGTGGTGCTCTTTCTTGGCATGAAACCATACTGCTGCTGACTAATCATCACCTAACTTCTTAACCTAGCTTCCACTACTCTTTCCCATAACCATGCTGTGACTCATCAACTTTATTCCTCTGTAGTTACTGCAGTCCTGCACATCCCCCTTATTCTTAAATATTGGCACCAGTACACCACTTCTCCACTCCTCAGGCATCCTCTCACTTTCCAAGATTCCATTAAACAATCTGATTAAAAACTCCACTGCCATCTCTCCTAAACACCTCCATGCTTTCATAGGTATGTCATCTGGACCAACGGCCTTTCCATTTTTCATCCTCTTCAAAGCTGTCCTTACTTGCTAAGCTGTCCTTACTTGTTCTTTGCTAATCCATTGCACTTCCTGATTCACTATCTCCACATCATCCTACCTCTTCTCACTCTCATTCTCTTCATTCATCAGCCTCTCAAAGTACTCTTTCTAATTGCTCAACACACTCTCCTCGCTTGTGAATACGTTTCCATATCTTTATCCTTTATCACCCTAACCTGCTGCACATCTTTCCCAGCTCGGTCCCTCTGTCTAGCCAATCAGTACAGGTCATTTTTTCCCTCCTTAGTGTCCAACCTCTCATACAACTCATCATACGCCTTTTCTCTAGCCTTGGCCACCTCTCTCTTCACCTTGTGCCTCATCTCCTTGTACTCCTGTCTACTTTCTTCACCTCTCTGACTATCCCACTTCTTCTTTGCCATCCTCTTCCTCTGTATACTCTCTTGTATTTCCTCATTCCACCACCAGGTTTCCTTTTCCTCCTTCCTCTTTCCAGATGTCACGCCAAGCACCCGTTTTGCTGTCACCCTTACTACATATGCTATAGTTTCCCAACTGTCTGGTAACTCTTCACTGCCACCCAGTGCCTGTCTCACCTCCTCCCTAAACTCAACCTTGCAGTCTTTCTTTTCCAACTTCCACCATTTGATCCTCGGCTCTGCCATCACTCTCTTCCTCTTCTTGATCTCCAGCGTCATCCTACAGACCACCATCCTATACTGTCTAACTACACTTTACCCTGCCACCACTTTGCAGTCTTCAGTCTCCTTCAGATCAGCTCTTCTGCATAGGATGTAATCTACCTGTGTGCATCTTCCTCCACTCTTGTACGTAACCCTATGTTCCTCCCTCTTCTTAAAATACGTATTCACCACAGCCATAACCATCCTTCTGGCAAAATCCACTATCTTCTGACCATCTTCATTCCTCTCCTTGACACCATACCTACCCATCACCTCCTCATCTCCACTGTTCCCTTCACCAACATGCCCATTGAAATCCGTTCCAATCACCACTTTCTGTCTCTTGGGTACACTGTTCATCAGTTCATCCAACTCACTCCAAATATCTTCTTTCTCACCCATTGCACACCCAACTTGCGGGGCATATGCACTAACAACATTATCATCACACCTCCAAATTCCAGCTTCATAATCATTACTCTGCCTGACACTCGTTTCACCTCCAAAACACTCTTGACATACTGTTCCTTCAGAATAACTCCTACCCCATTTCTCCTCCCATCCACACCATGATAGAACAATTTGAATCCACCTCCAATCCACCTGGCCTTACTTCCCTTCCATTTAGTCTCTTGCACGCACAATATAGCAATCTTTCTTCTCTCCATCATATCGGCTAATTCTCTCCCTTTACTAGTCATACTGACAACATTCAAAGTTCCTACCCTCAGTTCCACTCTCTTTACTTTCCTCCTCTACTCCTACCTCTGGACACATCTTCCCCCTCTTCTTCTCCTTCTTCTTCGGCCAACAGTAGCCCAATTTCCGCCAGCACCCTGTTGGCTAACAGTACTGGTGGCAGTCGTTGTTAACCCAGGGCTCGACCAATCCGGTATGGAAATTTGTATTGTTGTCCGCATATTGATTTGGCAAAATTTTACACCGGATGCCCTTCCTGACGTAACCCTCCCCATTTATCCAGGCTTGGGACCGGCACAAAGAAACACACTGGTTTGTGCATCCCTTGTGGCTGTGGACTTAATCTTGTCTACTACCCCATAAGTGCCATCTCTACCTGTTGAGAAGCCTTGCCAGCAATGTAGCCGATTTCTCAGGTCACACATTTTTTTTCTGTCTGGAAGATAATGTGGGTACTTCTGAGGTTGATTTTCCACTATCCTAAAAACTGGACTAAAAATCCATCCATTATCTAACCCGCTATATCCGAACTACAGGGTCATGGGGGTCTGCTGGAGCCAATCCCAGCCAACACAGGGCGCAAGGCAGGAAACAAACCCTGGGCAGGGCGCCAACCTACCGCAGGGCACGCAGACACACACACTAGGGACAATTTAGGATCACCAATGCACCTAACCTGCATGTTTCTGGACTGTGGGAGGAAACTGGAGCACCCGGAGGAAACCCACGCAGACACGGGGAGAACATGCAAACTGCATGCAGGGAGGAACCGGGAAGTGAACCCGGGTCTCCTAACTGCAAAGCAGCAGCGCTACCCACTGTGCCTCTGTGCCGCCCTCAGTAAAAAAAAAAAAAGAAAAAGAAAAAATAGTAAGGTATAGATCCTGTAAAAGAAAAGGCCAGATCCTGGAAGTTGACAAATGAAAAAAAGGCATGCTATATCTATAAAGAGTGCATGCAGGTCTTGATTTATTGGGTTAATGACTTCTTTCAGTCCTGCCTGTGGTTACCCTCCCAGAATCTAGAGTATTTATGCCTGAAAACAGACTATTAGCTTTGCTGCTATTACATATTAATGATCTTCGTCCCTTTATTTTTCTACCCACAGCGATCCACAGGAGCCTATACCAGTGTTTCTGGCAAACCCACCCATCTTGCTTTTTACCGACTACAAAGTTGGGCAGATTTATGAGGTAAAAGAGTTTTTAGAAAGTATGCTGGCTGTAGAAGAGTGGGCCATACACTGCACCTATATTTTCTGCAACTGTATATTTGGGCATTCCATGTTAGAAATTTTAAATATTTTTTGTTTTGCACATTTCTGTGTATGCTTGACTTTTTGCAAGGTTGCCTAGTAGCACCGGACCATTGTATTATTCACTTGTTCTTTACTTATGTACTGTCTGATCAGTAACATGTAAATGAAAGCTCTTAAGGAGCATAGCCAAGAATTAACTAGTGGGGAAATGGAAAGTACAGGAATCATATGATCAGTCAGATGAAACTGTCAGAAAATAAACTGCTCAAAAATATTAAAGGAACACTTTGATAATACATCACATCTCAAAGGGAAAAAAAATCATGCTGGATATCAATACTGATATGGGCTGGGTAATGTGTTAGGAACGAAAGGATGCCACATTGTTTGATGGAAATGAAAATTATCAACAATGTTACAGGCAGCATAACGTTCTCCACGGCTTCTGCAGACCCTTTCACGTTTGTCACATGTGCTCAGGGTGAACTTGCTCTCATTTGTGAAAAGCACAGGGCGCCAGTGGGGGACCTGCCAATTCTGGTATTCTATGTCAAATGCCAATCGACCTCCATGATGCCAGGCATTGAGCTCAGGGCCCATTAGAGGACATGGGGCCCTCAGGTCACCCTCATGAAGTCTTTCTGATTGTTTGGTCAGAGACATTCACACCAGTGCCCTACTGGAGGTCATTTTGTAGGGCTCTGGCAGTGCTCATCCTGTTCCTCCTTGCCCAAAGAAGCAGATACTGGTCCTGCTGATGGGTTAAGGACCTTCTACGACTCTGTCCAGCTCTCCTAGAGTAACTGCCTGTCTCCTGGAATCTCCTTCATGCCCTTGAGACTATGCTGGGAGACACAGCAAACCTTCTGGCAATGACACGTATTGATGTGCCATCCTGGAGAAGTTGGACCACCTGTGCCACCTCTGTAGGGTCCAGGTATGGCCTCATGCTACCAGTAGTGACACTGACTGTAGCCAAATGCAAAACTAGTGAAGAAACAGTCAGAAAAGATGAGAAGGGAAAAATGTCAGTGGCCTCCACCTGTTAAACCATTCCTGTTTTGGGGGTCATCTCATTGTTGCCCCTCTAGTGCATCTGTTGTTAATTTCATTAACACCACAGCAGCTGAAACTGATTAACAACCCCCTCTGCTACATAACTGACCAGATCAATAACCCAGAAGGTTCATTGACTTGATGCTATACTCTGATTAAAAAGTGTTCTTTTCATTTTTTTGAGCAGAATATATTTCAGAGGGATTTAAACTCAACTTCTCTTCCCCTGGCTACACCTAATACTACACCTAATACTGTGTCTTGTTTGCCAAAGTGCCTTGAGATGGTATATTGAGATGAACTGATTGACTGGTAATGTTAATGGCACATTGCATGACTTTTAGTCAAAGGGGATGTCAAACTTGACGAGTGCAGCTGATGATCTTATCGCCTGAGGATGTCAGATTACAATGACAAGTTATGACTCCTTCCAGCACAGATTTACATTTTCTAAATATCGCAAGCTTGCCCCTTTTTCTCACATCCAACAGAGTCCATGCTGTATGGAGGCTTTAGAAGTATGGCGAGTTAAGCCACAGTCTCTGTCCTTTTCTTTCTTTTTTCCATTATGTCATGGTACGCAAAACATGCCATATCATACAGGCAAGCCTCTCATTTGTTTGTGAGGTGTAAAACACCCATGTTATTCCTTAACATTCATTTTTATTTTTTTGGGGGAGAGTTACAGACTCGTTGAACTCACTGGGAATGTCAGAATGATTTGCAAGGATTACGTAAATGAAGTCCTTAACTGAAAATTGCTAGAAACATTGTGTAATGTGACGTGGCCTTTAGAGTGCAAAGCACAAAGGTGCCTGTTCAGTTTTCACCACCAGCATTTTGGGTGATCCCTAATAGCCCATGTCATTTGCCCGTTCTACATGCAGGAAAAGGAAAAATGTATGCTGACCCCTTGTGAACTGTACACTAAGTCACTTTAGGTCAAAGTTTCAGTTTAATTAACAAGCATAATATGACAATTTAATGATAGATCTGCCGCATGGAGGAACGCCATGCTTTCAAGAATTGGCACAGTGGTGGCCTTGCAGTAAGAAGATCATGGGTTTGTGTCCTGGGTCCTCTCTGTGTGGAGAAGCTTTGAGTAGTGAGAAATGTGCTATATAAATGTAAAGAATTATTAGAATTATTATTCAAATACTGCATTGCTGTCACTCAGTAAGTCTTCAGTTTCTGAATTATTTTTTCACTGTTTTCATTGTTGTATTTCAGACCAACCTTGAGTTACGTAATTTGACTTCTGCAAGTCGCCATGTCAGAGTTATACCTCCATGTACTCAGTATTTTTCCATTGGCTTAGGTGAGTCTTGCTGTTTGTGGAAAAAGATGCTGAATGGACTTGTTGTTGCAGTGATGATGAGAGAGTGGATTTAAAATCTGATAGTTAGCTGTGGGCATGGCCTAAAGGTGTGGGTGTGGCCAAAGTAATAAGATTGTATGGGGAAGTTCACAGTTGCCAGGTTTTATCAGACTATTATAACACATAAGTGGGACAATGACAATACACTACACATTTTTATATCAATTTCTTGTACAATATGTATGCTTAAAATATGCCTCAGCCCATTCTCCAGCGACACTCATCTACTTTCAAAACACATGCATTATCAGCACATCTCAGTCCCAAGTGGCAGCACAATATTGAATTTTGAATTCTCTTTTCCTGGTGAGGACTATGATGGAAACACAATGGACTGAACAGACCAAGCCACCCTACAGTGTGCAGTTCTTCCTGAGGAGTTCACTGCACCCCTACGTTCTGCCATAGGGTCAGGTATAGCCCATACCCAAAATACCCCAATTGCCTTCTCTGAATTGGCATCTCCTTTTTATAATTTATTTCAAAATTTCAAATTAAACAGTATCTTATGTTGTTTACTTTTTGAAATGTGACAAGTAATGAAATATCAATTCAGGACTTCCAGTGTGTGCATTATTTGAAGATTAAGAGTCTATTCATCAGCTTGTTTTCTTTCTAAGAGTCATAGAGTAAAAATGTTGATTGATCATGTTTCTTTTGAGTATTAAAGGGAGCAAATTCAGAAAATATGACTCATGCTGGGAAAAGGAGTGTGTAAACACTAGGATACAATCTTTATACCCAAACCCAGAAGAAAAACAAATAACCACACAGATCTGAAAACAGACCTCTAAAAAGTCCATCCATCCATCCAGCCATCCATTATCCAACCCGCTATATCCTAACTACAGGGTCACGGGGGTCTGCTGGAGTCAATCCCAGCCAACACAGGGCGCAAGGCAGGAAACAAACCCCGAGCAGGGCGCCAGCCCACCGCATCCTCTAAAAAGTGAAATAAGATAATCATAACAAAAAAAAAAAAAATACACCATTAATATGACAGCCCTAAATTATCACTGCAGCAGCTAATTTTTAAAATTCACATGTTTGTTTATTGGAGATCACCTGTCCGTAGGAGTTTCCATTGATTGAAGTATAAGTGCACTTTATCTGGATGGGCCATCTTGTGTTAAGTCAGTATGGTGACCTTACGTACACAATTAAGGCAAAAGAACATTCTAAGCAACCCTGTGGAAAAATGGCTGCAAACCATAAGTCAGGGGATGGATATGAGAACTCTGAAGGAATTACAAGCTACAGTGGTTAGAGTGGAGAGACGGTGCAGATAAGAGCTGTTCACCCAGGTGCATCACCTTTATGGGAGAGTGACAAAGAGAAAGGTAATGTTAATAAACACACATTGGAGACCTTGGTTCTGTAGTCTTGTGAGACCTAAATAGAGCCTTTTTTAGCCTTCAGTCTAAACAACAAATTATCAACAGACACGCCATCCGCACTGTGAAGCATGGTGCTGGCAACTGTCAGTGGGGATGCTTCTCTGCTGAAGACTTGTGAGGGTAGACAGTAAAATGAATGCAACAAATTACAGGGAAATCTGGGAGGAAACCCTGATCCAGCCTGCAAGGATCCTGCACCTTGAGTGAAGATTTCTTTTCCCAGCAAGAATAAAGCCACAGCTACATAGGAATGGCTTAAATCAGCCATGTTAATTGTGCTAGAGTGGCCAAATTAGAGCCCAGATTTTGAGAATTTGAGGCTGGGCTTCAAAAAGGTTGGTCACTCATGATCACAATGCAAACTGACAGAACTTTGGCGGTTTGTAAAGAAAAAGTATCCAGATGTGCAAATCTGACTTAGAGCGGTGCACACAGACTTGAGGCTGTCATGGCTCACAGTGGTGCATCTGCTGGCTTTCTAAGGGGGTGAAAACTTATGCAATCAAATAGTTGGTGTTTGACATTTGTAATTAACAATGTAACTCAAGCTTTGTAGAGATGTTTTCACTTTGACATGAAAGAGTCTTTCTCTGTTGATCAATGTCAAAAAAGCCTATTTAAATCCAATGTTGTATAACAAAAAAATGTGAAAACCTTCAAGAGGATGAATACTAGACGCGATAGATAAGCCCCCAAACTGCCTATTTCATTTAAAAGACAGTGCAGCGCCATCTTCACTTTCCAGGACCATGAGCCTTGTAATAGCCTGGAAGTGTTGCCATCTCCAAAATGCTCCCGTCTGTTCATCATTTCTTAAGTCAAATATTCTACCGCATTTGCTGACCTGCCAGCTGGCATCGGGCAGGAGCATCAACTGTTGCTGACTTGTCTGCCATTTTGTATGTTTTCTGTACTGTAAGCTTCTCTGCCCCCTTTTCACTAATGGGAAAAATATTGCTCCCTTGCAACACCTGTTCATGCTCACATTGCCCACTTACTCACTACAAAGGCCTTTGTTTTTGTAAACTCTTTTCGTTTAGGAATATGCTATTGACATTCCATATATTGACAACAGCATTCTAATAAGTAAATTTTTAGCATTTTTGGATGAAAAACACAAAACATTTTAAAATGTTTTGGTGCACAAATCCAAATCCGTGATTGTTGTAACATACTCCAAGGTGAATTTCAACCTTATGTTCATCAGGTTCTTTCGTCATAAATGTTTTTTCTTTTTCAGGAAAGTTTCCAGGTGAAGGTGGCATGGTAGCTCCAGGAATGAGCTGTCAGTACACTATCCGCTTTATTCCAGACTGTCTGGCAGACTTTGAGGACTTCATTTTAATTGAAACTCAGGCCCCATTCCCTCTAGTGGTGCCCATTGAAGCCCGGCGCCCACCACCTATATTAACCTGTGAGTTTAGCACCAATGTGATCCTTTTTAGTTTATGTGATATGTGATAGGGAGAGTCAGATGATGTAAAGTAAGTTAATATAAAGTTTTATTTGCCATTTGTATTCAGTATATTGGAGTTTGTATTTGTACAACTGTTCTTAGTCAATAACGGATTAAACTGTATTTAAACTGTAAAAGCAGCACATTAGTCAGTGAACAGGATCCTGCCATAACTATCTCAACTCTCAAGGTGTTCATCGGCATTGTGCTCATTCATAATCTGCATAGAACAAGATATTAATAATGTCATTCGTTCTTTTGGAAGCCTGATTAATTCAATTCAGGGTCATGTATAACCATTGCCTAGTCTGGCAACTTCAGGGTCAAAGCAGGAACCAACAAGATGGTGCCAAGCTCATCCAGGAGTATTCTCATGCATGATGCCAGCACAGCAGCTCATGCTAGAGCCACCAAACCTTCATGAATTTTTTACATGCAATATTCTTAAGATTGAAACCAAAGTCAAACACAAAAGACACCGGGAAATAAAGTGTTTAAGTAATTACCACAGGTGGAGGAACAGAGGAAGAGAATGTGAAGGAGACTAAAGCGGAGGTGGATGGATAAAGTAAAAGAAGATTTGAAGGAAAAGGGCTTGACTGGGAATGAGGTGCAGGACTGAACATCAACCCCACATAGAAGTGGGAAAAGATGAAGAGGAAGAAGTAGAAGAAGAAGAAGAAGAGGCTACTGATCAGATTAATCCAAGATGCAATACAAGTTCATTAAAGGATTAAAGTTGTATAGTAAGTTAGACAAACCCTAAATACTCATACAATTAAAAACAGGATTGTTCACAGAACAGTTTAACGCACTAAGACATCTCTCGCTATCCTGTAGAAAGAACTCTTGATCTATGTAGCTACTGTCTTGTTTGTTATGAAGCAATAGAAAACCCACAAGTCTTCCATAAATGACCAGATTTAGGTGCAGGCATAATGCAGATAATTACAGGATCTGCCAACAAAGTAAAGTGAACCTGGATAATAAAGAATTGTACAACACATGGTATTGTGCAAAAAGAAGAATGAAGATAAACATGTTGTTGTCTGCTTTCCCAACGCCAATCAATTCAAGTATTTAATAGTCAGCACAGTTTCTACACCTTGTGAGACATTATTGTGATTGCAGAAGACATTTACCTTAAACCACAGGCACTGTACAGGAAGGTGAGCATTTTTGGGAGGGTGCGGTTTCTTGGCTCTGCTTAAACCCTTATTTATATGTCACTCATTGTATCACCAAGTTGACCAAACAAAACCTTAACGCAAGAAGAAAATTCTTCTATTAAGCTGGTGCAATATGTCCCAAAGCGCCCAGTATGTACAATTCTGATTGTGCAAGGTTGTAAGTACAGAATCCTGACATGTTCAGTGTATGCACAATAGATTATTTATTAAGGGCTACATTTTTTTTCAGTTACTTAGTGTGCAGACCCGGACACAGACAGGCAGACATTGATGGTTTACAACCCAACACACATTTATTTTCCATATTTACAATAAAAATGAGTCCCGCACACAACCCAGTGCTCCCGCACCAATCACCCTTCAGTCCAGGCTTCTTCCAATGCCTGTTTCTCTGACCGCCTCCTCTCCTCTCCTCCGAGCTCTGTCCTCTTCCACCCAAGTCCAGCTATCGAATGGAGGGAGGCAGCCCCTTTTATATTCACCCGGATGTGCGCCAGGTGCCTCCCGATGAACTTCTGCCGGCACTCCCTGGTGTGGCGGAAGTGCCGGCTGTGCACCCGGAAGCACTCCGGGTGTCCCTGGTCTTCGTTCCCCAGCACTTCCAGGTGTGGCGGAAGTGCTGGGGACCAGGGCTCTCCAGGCATTCAGGCACCCCCCGGCGGTAACCACAGGCCCCTATAGGGTTGAGCTTCCATGCTCCTTTCCCGTGGTCCCCATAGCCACCAGGGCGGTCACCCCCTTGTGGTCCAGAGGAGGTGTAATCCCTCCTTCGGTCCTTCCGGCGTCCCAGCTGGGTACTGCCCCCAGCCGCTCGCCATATTAGCTATTGGTAGATTGATAAAGATCTTATATACAGTGATATACAGAGTGTTACATTGGGACCCTACATCTCAAAGACATGCAGATTGGGTTAATATGTAATTCTAAATTAGTGAACATTTGTGTCTTGTCCAGGTCTTTCAAATTTAGAAAATAAATAATGGAATAAATGCACAATTCCCAATTATCATATCTCTGTTAGTACTTCATAAATCTATGTCACCTTTTCTCCACTTCTTAGTGCCCCGAGTACTGGATTGTGGTCACTGCTTGGTTGGTGGTGTGAAGTTTACAGACTTTCTGTGCAGGAATGAAGGTTTAAGCCCTGGGAGGTTCTGTATTATGTCAAAAAAGCAATGGCCAGCTGCAAACTTTCGGGTAAATATCCTTTTTAGAATTCATAATCTTTCTTCCTTAAAGGATAAGTATGCTATTTTGGTAGGAAGTTACTTCTTCACAATCATGGTATTTATCAATTTCCACAAGAAACTGTGCTTTAAAGTAGAACTTTTTCTTATGAATTTTAAAATATATTTTTGCCTGTTCTTGTGTTTTGAAATGGAGCTACATGGGAGCGGGTTCACATGTGAAAACAAAAGTCTTAAAATATACCATAAATGTAAAAGTTTCAAAAGTTTCTAAGAAAACATGCCTTCTGTATTTTTGAGGCATGCTTCTAACAGCCAAGTAAAGTTCTACAAATTTTTATCGCAGATTGTTGGTACTATTTTTCTTGAGGTAAGGATATGTTTCCTGCTATCTTCTCTGTTCATCTTTAGTTAGAGTTTTACGTTTTGCACAGGTGCACCACCTAGCAGCATTTTTGGCAGTTGTCCTTAATGCTTTTGTAGCTTCATCAACAGTTATGTCTGCCAGTGCTTGTAAAAAATGATGCTGTGCACAAAAGTGTGCCAAGTATCTGATAAAGTGGCAGAGCTGTCAGTACGCCATGAAATCATTTCATCTGCCATCAAATGTATGACGACTGTGCGGAATTCAAAACATATCCCCGGGCCAGTGTACTCTATACATATTTTTATTTCTTTTACTATGTGTATTCTAATATTTTTTTTATATGGGATGCTGACACACATACTAAATAGTGAACAGCGAACCCCAAGGAGTTCACTTCGATGTAAGTTTGGCAAACTCACAGAAATGTTCTTCATCAAATGGGGAAGGAGGAACTGAACTAATTTTGTAATTTGTTTTTTTTACACTGGGCCATGTGGTGGTAGATACATGTAATGCTGGCTCTCCTGAATAGGAGTGCACCAATCTGTCTGAGCCCAGTGGTGGTAGAAGGTTGTAAAATCTTGAATTGAACAGACCAGACATAAATATCGATCATTCTCCAACCCGCTATATCCTAGCACAGGGTCACAGGCGTCTGCTGGAGCCAATCCCAGCCAACACAGGGCGCAAGGCAGAAACAAATCCCCGGGCAGGGTGCCAGCCCACCACAGGACACACACACCCACACACCAAGCACACACTAGGTACAATTTAGGATCACCAATGCACCTAACCTGTATGTCTTTGGACTGTGGGAGGAAACCCACACAGGAAGGACCGAGGAAGCGAACCCTGGTCATCTTCAGACGTAAATATCCTCTGAGGTTAATGGATGTATCAGATGATGTTTTGGATCTTCCTTTGCCCCGATTCCTAAATTGTTCTCCTTTTCTTCAGTCAGTGGCAACACCTGGTTTTGTGGAGAAGCCTCCCTTTGCATTGGGTCCTTTCTTCTTTGAGTTACTGCCAGGCGAGGCCACCCTGCTAGAGGTTAGTGTCACCTTTTGCTTCTGCTTATCTTGTCATGAGCTATCAATGCAAGTTTTATTTGTGAATGTTTGTTAGCTTGACTCTTATCTTAAGTCACTCTTCTTTTATAATTTTACCAAAATTTGAACATGATGTGACAGTCCTATTGTAAACCTGCACGAAGAGGAATGATCTAGGATGATGGTTAGGGAGTCTTGTATTGAAGCGATCCTAAAGGAATCACCAAAGTGCACATAAGGGGCCCAGTCACACAATCGTCATAAGAATATAAGAAAGGGGACACAAAAGCAACAGCTTTTAGGTTTTAATAATTGGGCAAACTTGTCAAACAAGTGACACAAAATACAGGCAATAATTCATTCTGTGGGTTAGGGCAGCCACTATCATATTTATTTATTTATATTTAATCCCTGGTCTCTAACATATAGTGTTAGCTCCACAAATATATCATGTTCAATGCTGGGAACTGTCAACGGAGATGAATGCGTCAGTTAGCTGAGGTGTTCTCAGTGTTCCAGATGTTATCTTCTCCAGTACCGTAGGGGTGTGCAGAGGTTCAAAGTGTAAGGTTACAGAGAGGAGCAATTCCCAAATTCCAGGAATAATCAGATTAGCAGCTGCAATATGCCATCATATCAGGCAAGCAGCAGTTGTGGGGGGTCAAAATGACAGAGTGTGGTAACAATTTTTGTAGCATTACTATAATATTGTTGTTGTACAATAAACCAATCAGTGTCTAACTAGGAATTTTACCACCCCTTTTATAAAAGTCCTTGAAAAACAAACAGCTCTCTTGGCCTTTTTCCTGGCAGAACCCATAAAGTGCTTTTTAATGGATTTTATATAGCACAAGAATGAAAACAATGGCAAGCAATGTATAACAAAGCAGAAAAGCAAGCACTATAACACAGTGTTAATAATAGTAGTAAAATAAGAAGAATACATTAAAAGTAAAAATATATTGTACATGAAAGTATTTTCATAAGCAGGCTATTTAAGTGAGTGCAAAGCTTATTATATATGCAGACCAGAGTGACGCACTGAATGTTATTATTATTATTAATCTTTACTACTGCATACAAACTTCCTCACAGATTACCCACAAAGTAAACTGAAATGTCAATCTTTACCTTCAGCTCCTTGTGTATTAATTTTTCCAAATTTCATTCTTTTCAGCTCCTTCATTTTCTCGCTGCTAACATAGTCTTTTCCTTTCTGGTCCAGGTAGCCTTTCTCCCTCCATCTCCTGAAGCCTTCTCAGAAGTCTTCACCATTGTGTGTGACAACTGTCAAGTAAAAGAGATCACAGTTACAGGTGGGTATTGGAGTTTTGTATGTGATATGTATTGATCTGGCATGATTGAACATTCGTTGAGTGTGATGAGACGGGTTAGCTCCACGTTAGTTGTTTCACCCAGGAGCCCCTTGATCCCAGATCATTGATAGTAATAACTGAGATGAGCCGGGCAAATGAGGACACACACATACAGCAAGGGGTAGGTACAAATAGTGAACAGTGCTTTTATTAAAATCCAACAAATCAAGTGCTCAAAAATGCACTTTAAAATCCCCATAAATAAATAAATAATCCATTAAAATTAGAGCAAATTGAAGGAGGTTAAAATGTCCACATATATGTCCAGATAAAATGAGGTTAAAAATCCACAGCAGGTAAAATCTTTAATAAATAAATGCACAGTCAAAGATGTGTAAGCCCTAGTGCATCCTACTAAGAGCAGACATCTCCCCAGCTTACCCACTATGGATCCTTCAGCATGAGAAGACATCCCGCCAACATGCACGGCCACCCCTCTAATACAGGCTTGGGTTCCTATTGGTTACAGGCACCCAGCAGGGCTCCCAATCCAAGCCTTGCCTTGCTCCATTTGTCTTCCACTGCCTCTCCCCAGACTTACATGGGAGCCTGCTAATGGGATCGGGCCACTCCAGCTCCCATCAACATACAGCCGTGTCTACCCTCTTCAGCCCCCTTCAAGCACCCGTCCTACGCTCCCCCTGGAGCTCTTCTTCCCAGCTGCCTGCCTCCATCCACCTGCACACTGCTTACACGCCTGCCGCCTCCGTCATCCCATCTTTCAACCTCTGTCATCCCTTATTGCTCCCAATTCTTTCTTTCTCTCACCTGTTCCTCCACTTCCCCCTTTGTCCCTTTTAACTCTCCTACCTAATTGGGTGCAGGTGCAACAAACCGCATTGCTCCGAGGCATAACTAAGTTGCCTGTCTGATCTATCCGCTTCTACATGTGTATGTGGCAGGATCGGCCAAGTACCCCAATTAGCCACATTATAAAGCATTTCTGTGCACCCGACTGGAGTCTTGCACTACTTGGGGCACGATTATTTATTTAAAATTATCCCGACTCCACGAACCGCTTATCACACACTTCCCTCCACAAGGTCCCAGTTGCATGGGAAATCTCCAACCATTTTTCACCCCAGTGCAACTGGTGGCCCAGGTCCATGAGTTAGCGCTAAACTGCACTAAAACCAAACTCCATTCTTAAACCAAAACCCAAGTCCCCTTTGTAAAAACAGAACATTAAAAGTATAAAAACCATAAAACCATCAATCATTAAATAAAGTCCATTAAAAAGCTCAAAATTCAAAAATGTCCTTCTCCAGCTTGAGTCCCATGGGTTCTTAAACAGTCTGGCACCTACCCCTTGCTGCATGTGTGTGTCCTCATTTGCCTTACTGTAACCAGCAGGGACCTGAGACTGTATTAGAGGGGTGGCCATGCATGTTGGCGGGATGTCTTCTCGTGCTGAGGGATCCACAGTGAGTAAGCTAGGGAGACAGCTGTTCTTAGTCAGATGCACTAGGGCTTACACATCTTTGACTGTGCATTTATTTGTTAAAGATTTTACCTGCCGTTGATTTTTAACTTCATTTTATGGACATATATGTGACATTTTAACCTCCTTGGATTTGCTCTAATTTTAATGGATTATTTATTTATTTATGAGGATTTTAAACTGGATTTTTGAGCACTTGATTTGTTCGATTTTTAATTAAAGCACTGTTCATTATTTGTAACTACCCCTTGCTGTATGTGTGTGTTCTCATTTGCCCAGCTCATCTCAGTTATGACTATCGACAATCCGGGATCAAGAGGATCCCGGGAGAAACAAGTGAAACCTGGACCATCATACTGAGATGCATATGCTTAGTTTACATTGACTTAATGTCATCCACTCTCACACCCATGTAAGGATCATGGGGTCCATAGTCTATACCGTGCAGTGTCTGGAATGAGGCAGAAAGCATCCCTTAATGCCAGTCTATTGCAGCGCACACTGGGACCAATTTACAGTCACAAATCAATCTAACACTCTGGATTGGACTTGGGGTCCACACTCAGCCCCTAGTTTTCCCTGCCACTTACACCTCGCCCCATTATCAGGGTCTCTGGCTGTGCAACATTAATTAATGCTGTGACTGGTGGAGCAAGAAAAAAGCCAAGAGAAAGTCTGTTTAGAGATATATTTTACTAAACTTGAAATGCCTCTAACAGAAAGAGCTTCTGGGACAGCTTCTGCATCTCATATGCTTTCTCAGTCGCTTTAATTATGATGTTCTCATCACTGCTTTTTCCATTTCATTTTTTAATATCTGACCACTTTTTCTCCACTTCATCCAGGTTCAGGAGAACTAGTTGCATTACAGTTGATCTCTATCACTGGAGGAGAGGACAGCCCCTACCCAGAGGAGATTACTGACCTGTCTGCTAATCACTTTGTCCGCTTTGAGCCTCTTAATCCTCATTCCATTGCGAGAAAAACAGTTGTTATACACAACGCCACGTAAGTGTCTCTTTGTCAGTATCACTCTGTGGGGTTTTTGGATGAAATGCTGTCACCACTCACCTTGAAGGGCAGAAAGGTGGATTGGGAGGTGGCAGGTGAAGGCATGTCACTGTCCTTCAAAAAGTCCCCTGGCATGTTGGTCTGCCAGAAAAATATGAGTCAAGAGATCTATTGAACAAGAATAAAAGTGAAACACTGGCAATGAATGATGAACGGTACACAATCTAGGATTTGGAGCTCTTCACTAATCTCTCCCCACTCTTCACTTGTCATCTTTAGCTGTTGCCGTTCAGCCTGGATTTCATATTTGGTTGACAAGTGGCCACTGTTCTACTATCTTAACATCAGACCCTGTAGTTTGTTGTCTGCAGTGGCTTTATGCAGTAACATTTTACTCTCCACATTTGTGACTCTAGTATTACTAGCACACAAATTGAGGAGACTGGGTTTGAATCAAGACATAGCATGAATAGACACTGCAAAATCTTCTTGCATACTCTTTCTACTTTAAAATGCTCAAAACGCTAAATGTACAAAGTCAGAAGTGTAAAAAGTATAATAATAATAATAATAATAGTAATACAGTATATACTGTCAAAACATGTTTTTTGTGTGGTATATGGGAAGACTGCTTAGGTGTACAGGCCTTTACCATGCACTGTTCAGCACAACAATTCGTCTCAACAGCAATTCTTTCGATCACGTCATCAAGAAATAACTTCTAGTAAGTAAGTGGATCTTGGCTGTCATTGTTCACTTCACTTTTATTCCGTAGTTTATTTACTCCATTTTTCTTGTATATCTTAACCTCCTTAATGTTACATTTTTTCTCAATTAAAAATAAAATGCATTGGGTTTTTTTGGCTTGAAAAATTACATTTTTGTTAAATCTCATCTTTCTACTGTAAAATGTGCAAAACACTAAATGTCAGAAGTGTAAAAAGTATAATAATCTTTATATATAATACGCTACCGTGGCTATTCGTTTGTCTGTCCAGGATATTTAATCGCCTGTACCTCGCAAACCGTTTGACCTATTGGCCTGAAATTTGGTACATATATACTACGTGACGTCTACTATCCGCTTTCAGGGTGATGATTGACCTCCAAGGTTATTCCTCTTTTTATTTTTGTTTTATTTTATTGTAAAATCAATTCTCGGCAGCAGCCAGTAGGGCAGCCGCGTGGCACGTGCGTACGGTTGCCGTTCTCATTGCCTACCACCTTCGCCGTCACTTCCACTACCTCTTCATATCTTAAATCATTCTTGAGGCAGACTGAAGACTTAAGTGCCAGCTTAAGTGAAAAATTAAGGAAAACGTACTAAGTAATTGCAACACAAACACTGACTTAGTCAGTTTTAACGTGAAAAGATGCCGATGAAAGAAGAGGAGAAGTGGGCCGCTAGGGTGGAGAAAAGAAGAGCTGCTCAGAAAAAACAGCAAGCGCATCAACCTCTGAGCAACGAATGGTAAACGTACAGAGAAAGAGGATGAGAACTAGGAATACTCAAGTCAAGTGGATTCACTGCACGTTATAGCGCAGTGCGCTGTTACTGGTAATAATAATAATAATAATACCGTATATACTATCAAAATATGTCTTTTGTGTGGTATATCTTTGAACAGGAAAACTGCGTAGGTGTACGGCCATTTACCCTTCACTGCATAACAATTTGTCTCAACAACAATTCTTTCGATCATGTGTCATCATCAAGAAATAACTTCAGGTAAGTAAGTGAATTTTGGCTGTCAACGTTCACTTTTATTCCTGGCTGTCCCATAAAATCAAAACGAGGTAGTGCTGGTTTATTTGAAGCAGGGTCAACAGAAACCCAAACGCAAGCCTCACTTTTGGATTCATCTGAATTACTTTTGGTTTCACTGTCCGTTTCAATTTCACTGCCTGAAGAAGACACATTCACTTTGTCGTCGCTGCTGATGAAAGGCCCCTCACCATCACTGCTTGTATTACAGTCAGTAGCGTGCAACACCTAGACTGCTGAAAAACGTTTCTTACGAGACACCATTATGAAGCTAGGGGATGATTCATCTACACTGTTGCCCAAGTAGTGATCGGGACTGAAGCTTTTAGCACTGATTTCACAGCCCGAGTATTGCTGGGCTCTAACAATAGGGAGGTTAAAGACTTAATTATGTTAAATGAATTAGCCCAGAGTAATTGTAGCTTGTTGTGACCTGATGTCTTATCCAGAGTTGGTTACTTCATTATGCCAAATGCTTCCATAACCCACAACGCACAACCTTAAAAGGATCTTGCAAAGACATTCAGGTAGAATATTTCAATAATCAGAGAAAGTAGTTAATGGCAGGCAAGTACATTTTCCCACATGTTCACAAGTCATATGCAGGCATTGTCCAAAGAAATTCGTTATCACCTGGATCCTGTCCCTAATCCGGGGACAGTAAACATAACACAAATTACAATTGAAAGTACAAATCAGATTTATGGCCACTTTGTCAAATGCTATTGGAAAGTCTTGAGAAAAGTATCACCCTGACAAAAGGTCTGTGAATGTCAACACCAGAAAGTAGGATGTGGCGTGAATGGAGGTATCTTAGGGAACGCAGTTCTTTACAAAAAGATTGGATAAAGACAAAGAAAAGCTTAGGTGAGAGCAATGGAAGGCCAGGGGCATTAATCTACAGAAAAGGGTGAAAGTCAAAGAAAAAAAAGGCACGTCTTTGCGTTAATGCGACCTGCATTCTATAAGCAGTGAGAAGTAATTAGTAGGCAGTGTGGCCTGGTACCTAAGGCACTGCAACACAAGGTCACAGAACGTCTATATGGATATGCAGATAAGCAAAGGATGTGCATTGATTAATTCTTTCTCTCAGCCCCAGGACCCTGGGTTCAAATCCCGGACTGTATATGAAGAGCTTGAAGATTCTTCCTTTGTTTGTTTCTTCTTCTGCATCCTTAAGAAATTCATGTTAGGCTAAGCCAGTGGTTCTCAATCTGTGGGGCGGGCAGTAACAAAAAGGGGGGGCGCGAAGATGTGGAAAAAAAGAAAACAAGAATCGAAAATATGAAAAATACATCTATTGAAACCAAAACAAATTAACTTAAACTACATTCTGATACTAGAAAAATAAATATAGAGTTAGATAAATGTCGATAAAAGTTAAGTAGGTATAATAAAATATGCATAATTAATTAAGTAGGTATAATAAAATATGCTATGATATATCATGAATTAAAAAAGAACAAATTGGTATTAGTGGGCTCCTTTCAAAAAAACGTTAGGGGGGCACAATTAAAACTGTTATGAAAACTCAGTTCGCAAATACTTAAAGGTTGAGAAACGCTGGGCTAAGCTGTCCAGGTACAGATGAGTGTGCACAGGGCTGTCCTGGGATGGACTGGCATCCCATCTAGGGTGGTTCTAAACCTGACGCACCTTGGATAGCCCCCCCCTACCCATTGCTCCACAATGCTTAAGCTAAATTAATAGGGCTCAGGAAATGGATGAATGCTTTTTTTGAAGGTGTTGCTGTCTATTACTGAGTTACCTGAAATGTAACACCATGAAGTGAAATACTACATGCTTCCTTGTAAGGTTCATTATACAAGATGAACTGCAGAATATCTTTTATCAGTCACTTAGGTTTGTCTGTGCATTCACTTTATGCATTTCCTTCAATTACAACATCTTTTGCCCGTAATCTTCTGTCCTGTGAGTTCACATCACATCTACAGATAAGACATCTTTACCTCCCAGCTCTGCTGAGCTCTGCTGAGCATTAGTATACACACTGTTACAATTTCCACTTTGTCACACCCAACCCACATGATAGTTGCTCATCTGCATACTTCCTGTTGCTAGGCAACATCACTCACACAGCTGTCACATGAGGCTCGTTTTGAGCTCATTTCCTTTGAGTTTTTAAGGATCTTGGAAGTGACAGGAGCTCTGCCATAAGGCGGTTACTGAGTATTTCTGAAGCTTTACTTAATCTTTCCTCCTTCTCTGTTTAGGAAATTTGCATTCACATTTTTTGCTTTGTGTTTTTCCTTGACTGTATTTTTAAATCCTCCTTGTTTCCAAACACACCAACTTTTAAACTCCTTTTGGCAAATTTTCAATACGCTGACTCTTTTGAGAATGACCACGTTTCTGCATTTCTTCAGTTGTCTTCACATTTTATCCTCTTTTTTGGAGCCCTCTTTCAAGATTACACAGATATTTAGGCACGTTGTAGCAAAGCTGTAAAGCAAATAATCCATTTCATAAGTGCATTTGGGGTTATTTTATGGTTTCTACCACATGGAATTTGTTTTTGAAGTCATTTAATATTTTAAATGTGATTAGAAAAAAGTTTTATTTTGTTCTCTTTCTGTTTCTTTGCCAGAATGCAACAGTATGTGTTACTTGACAATGAGCTTCTCATCGCTTATGTCACTGGTTGTAATGAACTAAATATTGCAGCGATCACATTGCACATTATTCTTCAGTGGATAAAACTCATTGAGCTTGAATTTTAGGGTAGTTAGTTGATTTATGAAGTTGGCCTTAATGCTATATGTTGTTCTACAGTTTTTGACTTCGACTTCTGATTCTCATTTAGCTCCTGTGTTTTGGTTGCTTTATCATTTTGGCTGTTTTTCCTGACTGAATATAATTTTTTCTTCATGTTACCTTCTCCTGGTTACATTCTAGTCTTACAATAATATTTTGACAGCAGTTTGTGATAACAGAATTAAATAAAGGTATAAGCTCTGAGCACATGGGCACCACGGGCAGTACACCTGTTGTCATGAATGAGATCAAATGTAACTTTTTTCAAAGGACATGAGATCTATCATGAGATGAAGCTTCCCCTCTATGCATTTCAATAAGAAAAACCTTTTTGGTTAGCTATTTATTCTCTGCTGAAGCCTTTATCAAAAGTATTACAGTAAATTATTAACGTCTTTGTATTTGGGCGGCACGGTGGCGCAGTGGTAGCGCTGCTGCCTCACAGTAAGGAGACCCGGGTTCACTTCCCGGGTCCTCCATGCGTAGAGTTTGCATGTTCTCCCCGTGTCTGTGTGGGTTTTCTCCGGGTGCTCCAGTTTCCTCCCACAGTCCAAAGACATGCAGGTTAGGTGCATTGGCGATCCTAAATTGTCCCTAGTGTGTGCTGTGGGTGTGTGTGCCCAGCGGTGGGCTGGCGCCCTGCCTGGGATTTGTTCCTGCCTTGTGCCCTGTGCTGGCTGGGATTGGCACCGGCAGATCCCGTGACCCTGTGTTAGGATATAGCGGGTTGGAAAATGACTGGGGGCGGCACGGTGGTGCAGTGGTAGCACTGCTGCCTCGCAGTTAGGAGACCAGGGTTCACTTCCCAGGTCCTCCGTGCGTGGAGTTTGCATGTTCTCCCCGTGTTTCCTCCCACAGTCCAAAGACATGCAGATTAGGTGGACTGGCGTTCTAAATTGGCCCTAGTGTGTGTCCTGCGGTGGGTTGACACCCTGCCCGGGATTGGTTCCTGCCTTGTGCCCTGTGTTGGCTGGGATTGGCTCCAGCAGACCCCCGTGACCTTGTGTTCGGATTCAGCGGGTTGGAAAATGGATGGATGGATGGATGAAAATGACTGACTGACTGTCTTTGTATTTCATTTTGCCACAACATCATCTTGATTAGCATTGGGCACAACCATGGTGTAGCTCGGTTGCTTAGTTTAACCCTAGCTATGTAGGGGCTTGTCCTCTGAAGTC
This sequence comes from Polypterus senegalus, assembly GCF_016835505.1. NCBI lineage: Eukaryota > Metazoa > Chordata > Cladistia > Polypteriformes > Polypteridae > Polypterus > Polypterus senegalus. The sequence goes on from NC_053158.1 coordinate 183,093,508, forward strand.
ACAGTTAATTATGTCATTAATGAAATTATATAAAAAGCTGCCATTGTGATTAATATGCAGTCCAGCTTGTTAGATTTCTAAACTAAATTTTGCACTTTTGAGTTTTTTTTGTTTTTGCCTTGACTTAATCTTGCTTAATCCTCGATCAAGTTTTTTCCTCGTCTCTTTGGTAAGGCGCTTATATTTTTCTTATTTTCATACTTACCTTGCCATGCTGGTTTGTAGTTGTTCACTTCTAGGTCATCAGTGTATCAGTCTTTACATCCTATTGGTGTCAGAACACCGGTTTACACAGGCAAAATTGTGCAGGGCATGGGATGGATATACCAAAATGTTTGTATAACAAGCTAAAAGTCATCACAGCAAACATTAGATAAAAATGGATGATGATACTGTACTAGATTTTCAGTCACAACAATCAGCAAGACATACAGCCTCTCAGCATGAAGTAATATAGTGATGCTTATACAGATGGGATTAAGCTCTGATTCCTAGCAGCTCTGTCCTCTACAGGGTCCAAAAATTAACAGATGAAAGTCACAAAAAAGAGCCTCCAACCTGCCTGATATCTGCAGACTTGAACACTTCAAACTGGCTGCATCTATTAACATAATCCTCTAAAACCAAGAGGCAGGAACATTGGGACATCATGTGCACGTGTCCCTCAAACAGCTGAAAATATACATGTACTGTACATTATATATAAGGGAGAGGTGCATATGTGTGTGTATTTTATGTGTAATTTTAAATTTGTAACGAATCGTCTAGTTCAGGGGTGTCGAACTCCAGGCCTGGAGGGCTGGTGTGGCTGCAGGTTTTCATTCTAACCCTTTTCCTAATCAGGGACAGGTTTTCACTGCTAATTACCTTCTTTTCTCTTCATTTTAATAGCCCATAGTTGTCTGGATTGATTCTTTATTAAATGACAGCCAAACAGAACAACACAAGACCAGCAAATTGGGGCTTGAAACTCCAATTTCACTTCAACAGTTTCTTAATAAGTAGCTGATTCTTGCTGTTAATTAATGCTTTGAGGGCTGAATATTTTTTACAAAAAACAGTTTCTGAAAAGCAATGGTTTTACACAGAAATCAACGTAAAATGTCTGTTGCTGCATGCTGTGGCTGCCAGTTTGAAAAGAATGTGCGGCAGGCTTGCTGCCAGGCTGTCTTCGCGTGGCCGGGAAAGCAGCAGCGGTCACAGTCGCAGTGCATTACAATCTGGTTTCTACCTCTTATCATTGTTAAGTGGCAGTCCTCCCTGGCGAACATTGTCAGTACCACGATTAGCTGGGGACCAATCAGCTGAAGCTGGAACCTCACATTCATTTTCGATCACTTGTATCAAAATCAGAGTCTGACAAGTCATAGTCCAGTTCAGAGATAACAGGTAAAATGTTGTCCATGGAGTATTTTGCATTCGCTTTGATCTCTCGCCAGATGTCAGTCCAATTTTTGCTGTTGTTAGTGCCCTGCTACTCATGCCAGTGCAGGAAATCTCGATCAAATCAATGAATCTAACATTCCTTCAGGCAACGAGAGTCCAACTAAAATATAACACTTGGTTTTGTCACAGTTTACAGTTGACCACCATCGTCAACTTCTCCTTTTGACAAAAGTCGACATCAGCCCTGAAAGAGTTAATCTCGTTCTTTAATTCCAAGGCCTGTTGCTGTTCTCATTCTGCCACAGCAGGAATTTCCAAAACTGTTGATTTTCTATTTTTTCTAAGAACACCATCAATATGTATTGGTGACCTGAGAAATCAGCCTTACTGAGACCGGACCTTTCTTTATTTTCAGATATTGTGTGATGGGCACAGTTGAGCTGGTCATGTGGTGACTTATTTTGTGTCTCATTATTGTTTGGCTGCTAATTAAGGAAAAATAAACAACTAATTATCCTTAGTCAAGTTAATTAAAACTACTGCAAAAGAAGTTAATTAGCAGCCACAACAGGTCACTAATTTGGAAGATGGTTAGAATGAAAACCTGCAGCCACTGTTCGACACCCCTGGTCTAGTATATAAGAGGCTGGCAAGCAAAAATGGAGGGCACAGCACAGGGACAGGGTCCATGAAGGTCCCAGAAAAAGAAATTTAAAACTGGCATAGATAAAGGCAGTGAATGCCACCGAGCACTGACTTCATTTTCATGCAAGATGGTGCCCAGCCTCATTTCCACTTGAAGGTCCGGCGTTACCTGAATGACACCATTCCAGGATGATGGATTGGAAGAGGTGGACAACAAAATCTTACTCATCGTTTATGGCCTCCCAGGTCTCCAAACCTTACCCCCTGTGATTTTTATCTATGGGGTTGCATTAAAGAAAGAGTGTTTATTACACCTGTGCCCGCTAATCTTCAAGATTTGCGACAATGAATTGAGGAAGCTGTGGTCTACCGTTTTGATGTTTGTCGTGTTACACGTGGTGCTCATGTTGAGTGCATGCAACCTCAAGGACCATAGGACCAAACTTTGAACTTTCCTTTATCCAGTGATGTGTGGAATGTGTTTCTGTCTTATACAGTTTGTTTGAAATACATTTTTGAAATCGGGCCTTTCATTTTGAATAGCCCTGTAGTTACTCTGTGAGTACAGCAGTTGGAGGACTGTCATGGAGACTGGTAAAAGACAGTAAAATGTTCTCAAAACCTCAGGTAGGAACAGACAGCTTCTGCTTACAACAGACTAAATATTACAATGGGCAGGAGGTCTGGAAGCTACTAAAAATGCCCAGGCCCTTTGATTAGAAATGAAGGCTCAGGCATATAGCAGTACCTGGAGCCAGTGGTGGGAGCTGGAGAAGTAAGTCTTTCAGATAGCATTTTTGACTCCAACAGTATCCCCAGGGTGAAACTTAAAAGCCACTCCCTGCCAGTGGCCTTCTAAACTTCGAGTTGGAAGGTGAATCAAAGACAAGGTTCACTAGGGGAAGGAAGAAAAGCGAGAGAAGAAGGTAAGAGAGACAGCGAGAAAGGTATATTCTTCACCATTTGCAGGTGAGGTCACAGAGACAGTAGCATTTGGGTTTTTGTTCAATTTACTTTTTGCTCTTCTCTTCTTGTTTTGTTCCCTTTTCCTTAATTAATTAATACCAAGATTTGTACATTTTCATCTGTTTGCTGTCATTCTGGGTCAGTTTCAACGTGAATCTCAAAGTGCAAGTGGTATTCTTTGAAAAATGTTTTTTGTTCAACTTGCAGGCATCTGGAGTTGCCTTTCTGTTGGCGGATTGTGAAACCAAACCTGAAACCTGTTATGCCGAATGAGGTGCTGGACTTGGCTAACCTGGAGTACACTTTGGCCACTGAGACCGCATTTGACGTCAGTCCAAACCTTGGGGCTCTTGCGCCACACCAGGATAATGAATTCACATTGAGTTTTTGTCCTTTGGAGGTATGTGGCTGATTATTCATTAAAGCAAAAAAAGTGATAAGAAAATGAATTTATTGTTTTCTTTTAAAAAATGAAGTGCTATGAAACTAATTTCTAAGTTATTTGGAGATTGCACAGTATTCAGCTTATATTCAAACTCTGGCAGGTCCGAGTTGGTTCCGTGAACGATGTTTCTAGAACAGAACTCACCCCACCCATGTCTGGTCCTAATTATAGATGTATGGATGCATTTTCAGGATTTATGATGGATATAAAAATGGGATGTTTAGAGACAGCAGCTCTAAAAATATTTTTATGTGCTTCATATCAATGCATGACTCGGGTCATAGAACAGACCAACCCAAAAAAAGAGTCTCTTACAAGTAAATCTACTGCATGATTTGAACTTTAGCTTTAAACTGTAAGTTAAAAAAAATCCATTCATATGAAGAAGCCAGTCACTGGTGTTGTAATCTGAGTTAGTTTTCGCCCAAAACTTGATTTTTTTGAACATCATGTTTATACTGATCCTTTCTCTGATTATTGTTATATTTTATTGTTATGACAGTGACATCACTACTCTGTTCTGCCATAAGAAGAATTTAGGAAAACAATTCTGTGCAACCATGTATACGAGCCCATCTGCTTTTATTAAACTCAAACACCTCTGCTTCAATATTTTAAAATGAGTTCATCAAGAACACGGGGACACAGTTGGAAACTTGTTAAGGGTAAATTTCACACAAACAGGATAGGAAGTATATAGGAATAGGAAGTTCATCTTTACACAAAGAACGATAGACACTTGGAATAAGTGACCAAGTAGTGTGGTAAACAGCAAGACTTAAGGGACTTTCAAAACTCGACTTGATGTTTTTTTGGAAGAAATAAGTGGATTGCACTGGCAAGCTTTGTTGGGCTGAAAGGCCTGTTCTCGTCTAGAGTGGTCTAGTGTTCTAATTAACTGCCAAAAACACAACTAGGAGATGGGCATAGTAAAAATACACATACAAAGGTCAATACTGGGAGAGCAAAACACAGGAGTCAAAAACAGAAGCAAAATCCTAAATTGAAGTCTAGTACAAAAGGATGCAGAAACACAAAAATCACACAAAGTCTTAAGAAGTTATCCACAACCTTGGATGGCTAGGAAATGCCCAGTGCTGACCATTTGTTCTGGTGGGGTGATGACTTCATAGGTTGCACACATTTGGGTCATTTCCTTAGTGACATTAAAGCAATCGTAAAGAAAACAGTGGCGCACATAACCAGCAAAATGACACAGAAACAAGATGTGAAAACTTTTAAATTAATTTAAATTTAAAGCAAAAAAAAAAAAACATACCACTATTGGTTTCAGGGTGCTTCAAAACCTGAAACCAACCAGAAAAACACAACATTAATAAAGCAAAAAGGGTCACAATGAACTCATTCATAACACATGGCACCTTTGTTGTGTACATTAACAACATTCTTTGCTGGTCACTTGGTTGGACATGTCCATTTTGTGTATCTCATTTCTTATTTCCTGTAAAAGATAGTGGTGTGGAAGAGTTTATATGAGTATTGGGTCCCTTTTCTGTCCCCCAAGTTTCTGTCTCTCTCTCATTTTAATGTTATAGGAAGCGATAAGATGCTTCCAAAAAATCTTTGTGTAGGATTACTTTTGACTTTGACTACTGGAAATACCAACGGCTCGTGATTTTAAAAGCACTCTTGCTGCATTCAATAACACAGGCTAAGTCCAGGTTTTCATAATCTGTTAGTGACCTGCCAGGTAGCCTATCACACATTAAGGATTTCAGCTTTTTTCTACATATTAGGAAAGCCTTTCAAAGAACCAACTTCATATGCAAAGAACCCATCCCAGAATGAAATGGCGCCTAGTTATACAAGAAACCACACAACCCAATAAAGAACCATAATATGCCATTAAAGAAGCATTATTTTTAAGAGTGAAAGGATAGAAAGTGCAAACAATTAACTAAGTAAAATGAAATAATGAAAAAGAAAATCATTGTCGCCAGCACACTGCTGTTCATCTTTTTACCAAGTGTCGGTGAGCATTGTAGATTGACAGAATATTTTCAGAATGGAAGAAAAATATGTTCAAGTCAGTCTGAGACACGTTGGTCTACATAGGGAGTTCCTCAGACAGACTTTAAGAGACTTTTCTTAAGGCAGATTAAAGAGCTTGATTCACTTTGTATTAGGCACACCAATCCATGATTCCCAATTTCTTCTAACAATAATTGGAAAAATTAGCTTCTAATGAAACAGAATTATTGCCAAGTGTTTATCTGTCTTTCAGCTCCAAGATTATCATGTTGTGTGTCATCTAGTCCTCAGAGATATTCCAGAGTCTGTAAAAGAAGGCAACGGCTGCAAGTAAGAAATTATTTATTTCTTGTTTATTTACATAATTTGTTGCACTTTCTGCTTTATTTCACAGAATTGGCCGTCCCAAATGATTATTATGACACCTAGCTAAAATGTTTTACAGCAAGTACTTTATTACACAGCATAACTTGCTTGGAATTTTAATTGGTGATGCTCATAAAATATCAATACTACAAGCTGACTGCACAAATCACAATTTCTCAGCAGGTCTTAAAGAAGATTTAACTCTTGCCATTTGTTTAAGATATTTATCAGATTATTGCAGATGAGTAAGTATAGGATGTTGAATTCTCCCAGTTTATAGATAAATACTTTTATGAAATCTGTTAATTCGAGCCTTGACTAATCTAAGAAAAACAGATGTAGTTTGAACATAAGGCTGTCGGGGTCCAAAGTGTCAGAAAAGATGTTAGTGACTTTGTGCTTCACATGCAATTATCCATTCAGCTGAGGTACAGTGAAGTATATATTATATATATATATATATATATATATATATACTGTATATATATATATATATATATATATATATTTACTAGTCATTAGTGAAACAGGACAGTGAGGAGGGCCCCACCCAGCTCTCTACTTCTGACGTCACTCTTCTCCCTTCCCCTCGGCCCACAGCCTCAGATTTGTGCGAATATATCACTCCTGCAAGCGAACTGTGATTCTTAGCACAATGAGAGAACTCGCAAAATAAACCAGAATGTTCAAGCAAATTATAGAAAAAAAAAAAGATCTGAATCCGTTAAGTTGTTCTCTCGTTTGCTAACTAAGCAGAGTTAAGGTTATGTCCCGTGGCAGACGTGTGAGTGAGGAGGGCCCCGCTCCTCTCCCCGCAGCTCAATGAGTCTCTCTCGGATTCTCGCTAATAAATCAGTACCGCAAGCGAACTATGATACTTAGCATGATGAGAAAGTTGCAAAATCAGCGTCATGTTAAAGCAAATCATAGAAAAAAAAACAGATCTAAATCCGTTAAGTTGTTCTATCATGAAAAGTGGACAGATATACAAACAGGTCTCAAAAACTATAAGAAATTTGACACTTGGCCCACAAAATTTTTAAAACCGTTTCTGAATGAGCACCTATGGTCCAAGAGTAACCTACATTCCAAATTTCAAGTCCCAAGTCCTGGTTTGGGAGATTTCATGATGAGTGAGTCAGTGGTATTTGGCTTTTATATATATATATATATATATATATATATATATATATATATATATATATATATATATAGATTGTGAACCACAACAGAATGCTCCAGCCGCCCCACCCCAACACAGGCAGGCAGGGACACAAGTTCCTTGGCACAACACATGTTTATTCACATGGGGAGGCCCTCTTTTGCTCACTCCTCACAACACAGCACAGTACAAAGACCAATACGACAGTCCTTTTTCTCTTCTTCTTTTCTTTCTTTCTTGCTCTGCCACTCTCTCTCACCTCTACTCCTCCTCTGGTAAGCGTCATCCTATCACTCTAGACTCTGGTTCCTCAAGTGAAGTGAGGCAGCTCCCTTTATGCTGCACCTGGGAGCACTTCAGTGGCTCATCAGCATTACGTGGGATCACTCCCAGGTGTGGTGGTAAACCAAAGTCGGGCTCTGCAGCTCCCCCTTGTAGCTCCCATGGAACCCAACAGGGCTGTGCCAAACTGCAACTCCAATGAAGCCCTGTGGGAATCTGAGGTGCTGCTACAACCCTTGGGTGCCCTCTAGTGTTCCATGGGAGGGGGAGGCATTTAAGTGCCTTGAGCATGGGAAAGGCGCTATATAAATAAAAAAATAAAATGTATTATTATTATTATTATTATTATTCTTCTGTGCACATCTGCTCCCCCAGACCTTCCATATATCGGCCTCCCAGCCAGGACAGGACCATGGCTGTCTGTCACAATATATATGTTTATATAATATCATATAGTATAATGTGGGACAGTGGTAGCGTTGATTCCTTGCAACAAGGAGATCGGCGTTTTAAATCCTATATGCTCCCTGCATGCACTGTGCTTGATCTGCCCGTGTCCATATGGGTTTCTCCTCTGGGTGTTCTGGTTTCTTTCCACAGTCCATAGACATGTAGGTTAGGTGATTGCCATTGTTAAATTAGTGTGTTTTCACACTGTGATGGACTGGCACCCTTTTCAGGTGTTGTTCTTGCCTTGCCCTGATGATTGCTGGGATAGATTTCAGTTGCCATGTGACCCTGCCCTGGATAAATGGGTTAACAAATGGATAGATGAAGGTATATTATATTCCACTTATTATACAGTGCATACCAAAAATACATCAGTAACAGCAGTTTTGTCCAGTGTGACTGAAAACCATTGTAAAGGATTGATTTATTTGGTAAACCCAATCATTTGCAATGGGGTGGATGTGTCATTTTTGATATCAAGCCAGCCAATTGTGCATTTGACCCTGGAAGTGTTTGACAAAAGGCTAGGCCTGGATGGAATGTATTTTTTATGTTTTATTATTCTCAGGGGGTCTGAACCTTTAGTTTGAACTCTGCCAGGAAGCAAGTATCATCAGAAACAAAAGAAGCCAGGAAGGTTTGTATGGGTGCATTGAGACAATGAAATAGGAAGAGTGTCTGGCAGTTTATATTGGTAGCACAGAATGCTGTGCAAATTACTGTAGGTGGGCAAGTGTCAGTGACCTGTGTGTGCAACTCATTGGCAGAATGGGCAAGACCGATACCCAAAACGGTTCTGGGCACAGTATGGAAGTGAATAATAGACATGCTGACATTCAAATATGTTGGGAACAGTAACTCCTCCTGGTGTTTTCACACGCAGCATTGTCATAATTATATAAAGAACTGATGTAAACAGACTGCTGATGAAGGACACCATGGGAGGCCAACTCGACTCATGCAAAGTAACAGTTACATTTAATCAGGGCAACAGTGGTCTCAAGGGAGGCATTTCAGAATGTGCATCTCCTTGTCAGTGATGGGGCTGCAGTTGCGAGGCTGGAGTATTAAGCATTGAATTAGCCAAGAAAACACAAACAAATAAATGAAATTCAAATCACTGTGGGGGAGTAGGAGAAGCAAAGAGAGGAAAATAGGAAATGGAAAGCAGCATTAATGCCATTTTGTTGTCTGTCGGCGAAACCTTCTTGGTGTTTCAGCAACATTAAAAAAGACTAAGAAGTTCATTAGTGTAGACATGAGCTGATTAATAAAATCTGGCCATTCAATGTCACTTATTCTCACTAGAGAAAACATAATATACTTTAGTATTGTTATATAAAAAATATAACAAATACAATGGACGAGTACTTTGTAATTCAATATTTTTCCTTATTTTATCATTTACTAGCTGAAGTACTCGGTTTTTTTTAAAATTGTTTGAGAAAAATATACAGTAATTTAAAAAAACAACTTTAAAAATAAAAATAAATTAAAAAACAATAAAGACTCACTAATGTGCTTGTATTATTCATTGAAGTGCTTTGGTATATCCAGCCATCCATTATCCAACCCGCTATATCCTAACTACAGGGTCACGGGGGTTTGCTGGAGCCAATCCCAACCTACACAGGGTGCAAGGCAGGAAACAAACCTCGGGCAGGGCGCCAGCCCACCGCAGGCCTTGTTATATGCAATGTTTTTAGTTTTTCCATCTTTAGTCAATATATAAAGGTTTTTGGGACTTGAACATGCCACATAAAGTTGTTCATGTGAGAAACAGGCTGTGTCCAAATTGATTCCAGCAATTTTCAATCATTGTCCTTGAGATTTATTTATCGATATGACAAATGCCAAAAGAACCATAAATTGTATCCTCTTAAAATCAAATGGAAAATCTGTTGGAATCAGTGGAATTCTGGGAAGGAAGACATCTTCTCCTTTTGCATAGCCAGTTAGAACTGTTGCTTCTATAATATTGTGATATAAATTTTTAACACAAAGTCTTGTACCATTGCACAGTCTTGGAGGATCCAGATTTCGAACCAACATCATTACAGCACCAGCACCACTTTTCAATTCCAGATTGTAAGGTGGAAATCCAGCAGGATTCAGTGAATTAAGAAATTCTGTTGCATAAAATACAGATTTAGTGGGGTCCATGTTAGTGTCCATAGACTTGTATTGCTTGCTGTCGCTAGGTAACGTTTTGAATTTGTAGATTTAACTTGTACACGCTGTCATTGTCGGGAGCAAAAATTGCTCTTTCACACACCCACTGATGATTTTTATTATTTTCTTTAATATTTGGAAATACTTTATTCTTCAGATTGGTTGCTTTTACAGTCACACCAGAAACGTTCTGAACATCAATTGGATGATAACATACATACAAGACCGAATCTCAGTCTCTTCCAATTGATATTCTTTTACAATTAATTGAAGATTAAATATTTTACCTATGTAAAGAAGTATTATAAGTTAAATATTATAGCTATATTTGGTCTATACTTTACCTTTGATTTTGATAACTTATTTAAATTTGCTTTTTGATTATGAATGTATTAAAAAAATGTTCCTATTACTTTTTATGAAAAAATTATAACACCAACACGTTAGCTACGATGCTGCGAAACAAATGACATTTCGTTCATTAATGAATAAACAAAAATCGCAAAGAGAGCCGCTGAATCCACAAAATAAATATAGGTTGTTTATGGTAAATAAAAAATAAAATTGCTTACTTATCTTATATATAATATAATAGCTAGCCTATATTCATCAATATATTATTGCGGAATACGTTCAAGGTAGTGTAAAAACGATGGAAAAAGCAACAACTTTGTTTAAGGTTAATTGATTAATTTTTGTTGTGTGGTGTACTTTTTACATGCAGAATTTTTGACAACGAAAAAAAACATTGGGTTTAATAAAATATCTATCTATTATTATTAGGTTGATTTAATTTTATTGCCACTACAACATTGTTATAATAAGAATAATGCAAGATGAAAATATAGTTAACAAAAACAAACATTAAATGACAAACAAATAATACTACGAATTGTTCATGATAAAACTGTCGGTTGCTTTTACGGAGCACACCAGAAATGTTCTGACCGTCAACTGGATGATAACATACATACAAGACCACAAGACTGTTGCTGTCTGCTTTATATATAAGATTTTTATTCACAATAATATGTAATGTTTAGTTCTGCTTCCTCGGTTGACATATCTTGCAGATTTTTAGATTACAGTATCCAATTCTAAACTGAATAAATACATCAACTGACTGGTGTAGGTGGTTATAGTGTTGGGGTGACAGTAAAAAATCAGCTGTCCACAGTGTGAAACAGAACAAGTTGCTCATTCAAATCCCAAAACCCTTTAGTGCCCTTTCTTTACACATCTACAGCCAATCCCCTTGTGTGGTATGACTGGCAATGCCCCTCAACCACATCACACCATGTAATGGCCATTGAACAAAACCTAAATAAGAGCAGGTGAAGTCTAAAGGCCGGCACGATGGCATTTGTGCAGAAGAAAGTAAGTACAAAATTAGCCGAATCTCTACATTTAAACTATTTATTATTTTTTCCCCCATCCTTGGCATTTTTCATTTTCCTCATAGTGCTGAAAAGCAAGGCCGGCAGACTGCACCCACAGAAAAAAGCTCCTCAATAAATGATGTTGTTGTGATGGAAATTGAGGTAAAAGGACCCACAGAGCCCTTTAAAGTCCTGCTGGAGCCGTATGCCATTCTCATTCCCGGGGAAAGCTTTGTATGCACAACGTTAAAGAAACACTTTAAGGTGAGCAGGTTTTATTTCTGTGTATCTACTGTACCAAAAGCCTGGTTCTTGAATCAGCTTCTCGAAAGGTGTAACTGTCGTTGTACACACGGAAACACACGGATTGCTGTTCAAATGGGGAAATGGAGGTTCTCCGATTGATCTCCATAATGGAATAATAATAATAATTTATTACATTTATATAGCGCTTTTCAAGGCACTCAAAGCGCTTTACATACAAGGGGGGGGGAATCTCCTCAACCACCACCAGTGTGCAGCATCCACCTGGATGATGCGACGGCAGCCATAGTGTGCCAGAACGCCCACCACACACCAGCTTACTGGTGGAGAGGAGACAGAGTGATGAAGCCAATCAGTGTATGGGGATGATTAGGAGGCCATGACGGTCAGAGGCCAATGGGCAAATCTGGCCAGGATGCCGGGTAACACCCTACTCTTCCGAAAGACATCCTGGGATTTTTAATGACCACAGAGAGTCAGGACCTCGGTTTAACGTCTCATCCGAAAGACGGTGCTTTTTTTTTTTTTTTACATTATAGCGTCCCCATCACTATACTGGGGCATTAGGACCCACACAGACCACAGGGTGAGCACCCCCTGCTGGCCTCACTAACACCTCTTCCAGCAGCAACCTAGTTTTTCCCAGAAGGTCTCCCATTCAGGTACTGACCAGGCTCAACCCTGCTTAGCTTCCGTGGGCAACCATTCTAGGGCTACAGGGTGATATGGCTGCTGGAAGCAGATCTTACTCACTTAAAGGCTGATGGTTTATGTCTCAGAAGTGGCACTTACCTGGCAGCTGACGCGGAGTGAATTCTTGGACCGAGACGCAAACCAGTTAACTATTTTAATAAAGATGCAATGAAGTGGATTTATTGTGCTGATTACTGGTTAAGCAAAACATTTCACACTTCTATCTTCTATTAAAAGAATGCAGACTTACAAGAATCTCAGACAAAGATGTCAGAAGGTAGTCTGTGGACTGGTGAGGCCTGCAGGTCCTCTGTCACATCACACTGTGCTTACTGGTGTCTGTTTCATCTTCTTATGTGTTTGTCCCCCAGAGAAGATATCACCTAAATTTTGATTATGAACAGAATGCTTCATTACAACAGTGTGTCAATATGCCCCTCCATCATGACTGCCATTTTGCCTCTTTCATGTGCCTGACACTTCACCCTTAATACATTTTTTGCACTTTCACCAAGAAATAAGAACATCTCGCAATTTCACTGTGGAGTAATGATTTAAAGTCCATCCATCCATCATCCAACCCGCTATATCCTAACTACAGGGTGACGGAGGTCTGCTGGAGCCAACCCCAGCCAACACAGGGCACAAAGCAGGAAACAAACCCCGGGCAGGGTGTCAGCCCATCGCAGGGCGCACACACACACACACACACACACCAAACACACACCAAGCACAATTTAGAATCGCCAATGCACCTAGCCTGCATGTCTTTGGACTGCGGGAGGAAACCGGAACACCCAGACACGGGGAGAACATGCAAACTCCATGCAGGGAGGACCCGGGAAGCGAACACGGGTCTCCTAACTGCGAGGCAGCAGCGCTACCCACTGCGCCACCATGCCACCCTGACTGAAAGTCAAATTTCAATATTCATCTTCAACATTCAATATTCAAATTCATCTCTGTTATTCTATCAAGGTACACAGAAAGCAGGTGATGTTCATTCCAGAGCTTGATGAATAATCTTTTAAAACATATTCACCTTGCAGATAGCTGCATTCCTGTGAAGTGTATTATTTTAATTATGGCCACTTGTGTTTTAAAAGTAAATGATTACAATAAATCGAAAAAGCTAAAGCAGACTACATGTTACATTTGACCAAATTAAACCAGCAACAGTCAGCAGAGGCAGAGGGATTCATATTGTGTTCTGATGTTTAATTGTATGTTTAACATCTAGATGTGGAATAACAGCCGATCGTTCATCACTTTTCACTGGGACCGGATATGCGATTGCCACATACTGGAAGTACAGCCACCTACTGGTGTCATAGGTAAGAAGTTAACAACAGCTTTGCAGAATGAACTACCCATTTATAAAGGCTGGTTTACTTAAACAAGCAGGAAGACGGACAGGGAAAGAGCGTCCATTTAACAATGAAATGCTATGATGTTGCTTTTTCCCCTTTGCAGAAGCTAACGAATGCTGTGATTTAGAACTGGCAATAACAGGAGGGAAACCAGGAAAAAGCACATTCAGTTTGCAGTGCCACATTGAAAATGACCCTGATCCTGTCGTTCTGCACGTCGAGGCAGCTTTTAAGGTTGGGTATTTGGATGGAGTTACATTTTTTTATAGCTAACTTAATAAACTGTAAATCAGTGTTTCAATAGTAGAAACGTGAGTGTTAAATAATAGCTTCTCAATTAGTTACTTCTATATATATTTTATATTATTTAAATACCAGTATTGGCGCACTGCCCGATAACATGCAGTGAATACACTTGACTTGAGTTTTCATTCCTAGTTTTCATCCTCTTTCTTTCTCTGTACGTTTAGCTTTCGTTTGCTCAGAGGTTAATTAATACGTGTGCTGCTTCCTGAGCAGCTCTTCTTTTCTCTACCCAAGTGGCCTGCTTCTTCTCTTCTTTCGTCAGCATCTTTTCGTGTTAAAACTGATTAAGTCAGTGTTTGTGTTGCAATTACTTAGTATGGTTTCGTTAATTTTTCACTTAAGTTGGTACTTCAATTTTCAATCTGCCTCAAGAATGATTTATGATATAAGAGGTAGGAGAAGTGACGGCGAAGGTGGTAGGGAATGAGAACGGCACTCGTACGCATGCGCCGCATGGCTAGCCACTGCCGAGAGCCGATTCTACAATAAAATAAAATAAAAATAAAACCAGGAATAACCTTGGAAGTCAATCATCTCCCTGAAAGTGGATAGTAGACGTCATGTAGTATATGTGTACCAAATTTCAGGTCAATAGGCTAAATGGTTTGCAAGCTACAGGTGATTTAAAATCCTGGACAGACAAACGAACAGCCACAATAGCGAATTATATATAAAGATATATTTTATTAAAGCAGCTATAAATAAAAAAAAAGGACAAGACAGTATTAAACCATAGGCAGTATGTTAAATTATTCAATGCTACTGCAATAGATCTTATCCTGGGTATCCCGGGAAAGTAGTTTAAAAATGATGCAGGTATCACTTTAAACAATGACCTTACGTTGCTGTTAAAACCTCTGTAATTAAGTGCCATTGTTGTAAAAGTGCCAGTGAGTCGATGGTTTAAAAAAATAAGTTGTATTTGAGTACTTTGAGAAATATTGTTGCATTAGGAAAGAAATATGAATATCTACGTTAAATGGTGAGGGGCAACTTTCCTAATAGAAATCATGACACTGTCAATCGTTTCCCTCAAGAATGGTTATCTATTTTTGCACTATAAAGCATTTCCAGCAAAATATCTACCTCAGCACTCTCTGGTTCATGCCATCAATGCAAGGTCATAGTCTTCTGCAGAACCACTAAGCATGAATGGCTGCCCATTTTTTATAGTATCTTTCTGGGATCCAGAAGACAGCTGCTTTTAATACACTTTAGCTACTTGGCAGCACCAAAACTACGAAAGAGTTTCATTGAGAACCATGATTTTTAGGGTGAACTTTCTGTGTACATTATGTAAAAGATGAAGAGTCAGCTGCCTATTATATATCATGTTTCTTCATGTATGGTGCCAAATAGTTCAAACGATCAAAACCATCATTTGCTATATTGACTTCTATTTGTGTATCTCTGCAAAGTGTAAAAGAAAGAGCTGCAGCAGCTCTGCGATTTTTGCCGTATTTTTTATAGCACCTTTCTTTGGCCCAGTACTGTAAAGTTTGAAAGAGAGATAACCACATTTTAATAAAGCCTTTCATACATGAAGCTAAGGGAAGTCAAGTCAAATGACACCTTTAATTGGCTAACAGAGCAGATTACAATATGTCGACTTTTGAGGCAACTCAGGTCCCTTCTTCAGGCAGTTCAGTTGCCTCAAAAGCTTGCATGTTGTAATCTGCTCTGTTAGCCAATAAAAGGTGTCATTTGGCTTGACTTCTCATTGCATCCATAATGGCTAACATGGTACAACAACCTACTACTACATACATGAAGCTCTAAAAGAAAAAAGAAAAACTTTAGTGAACATACTCTTTATAAGGACTGTGTGTATTACTGTAAAACAAATCACTGAGACCAATGTCTATTATTATGATTATCCTATGGACACCCTTGATTTGGAAGAGGAGGCAGGACAGGGGTGTACTGTCAGTATGCTTATCAAAAACAAGTTGCATCAGTAAAGACCTTAAGGACCCCTTCATCATTCGATCCTTTCAAATCAGTTTTCCCAAAGTACAGACATTACATTGCCACTTAATATTTTTCTTATGTGGCACCTCCTAAGTGAAGGGTAGGTAATCTGGAACGTGTTGAATTGTAGATGTTACATACCGAGACAAGTTCTTGTCAGATTTCACACCTTATTGCCCTCTCTTGGGACACACTATACGCTGACTCTACATGGTGGCAGCAGTGTTTAAGTAAGAATGGAATCAGGAAACTGATTGTGGTTTTATTAAAAGGCAAAGGTTGATACCGGGACAACAATATTCTGATAAACAATGTCAATGTCAAATGTATTTATATAGCACATTTAAAACAACATAGGAATGCTGTGGCCAAAGTTCTTTACAATAATAGAATAAAAGAAAAACATACAATTAACATGAATAACATAAATAGAAATAAAATAAATGAACATAAATAAAATAAATAATAAACAGAAGTAAAGTTACGTAATCACAATGAGGAAACCATCCATATTACTGAAGGTCACGGAATGCAAGTGAATAGAAATGAGTCTTTAATCTCGTTTTGAACAGTTCAATTGTGGACGACTCCTTTACGTGATGAGGTGAAGAGTTCCACAGGCGAGGAGCAGCAGCTGTAAAAGCCCTGTCTGCCCCCCTTAGTTTTACATTTGGTACGAAGGACAACAAGAGAAGATCTAAGCACTCTAGATGGCTGGTGTAAAACACACAATTCAGATAAATAGGCAGGAGCAAGTCCATGTAAAGATTTAAAAACTATCCATCCCGCTATATCCTAACTACAGGGTCACGGGGGTCTGCTGGAGCCAATCCCAGCCAACACAGGGCGCAAGGCAGGAAACAAACCCCGGGCAGGGCGCCAGCCCACCGCAGCCATCCATTATCCAACCCGCTATTTCCTAACTACAGGGTCACGGAGGTTTGCCGGAGCAGGGTTGGTTTCCACCGGTTTGGAGCAAATCAGTTTCTGTCAGCTGTTTTAAGACATCGGACGTTTTCTTCTTTACTTTATCTATTGACTCAAAAACGCATTCCTTTAAGCACCAATTTCAATTTAGGAAGAACACAAGCGCACGAGACATGCAGTCTTCCTCATATGCCTCAGTAAGCCTTTGAAAAGATTCCGTTGGTGTTTTGTTCAGTTTTACACAACTATTTCAAATGGACACGTTGCTCAACTTTTAAACATAGCGTGATTCCGGCACACAAACTGCATTAAACGTGACTGACAATCGTGTAAATGGCAGAGAGTGTTGCTGTTTGTCATGCAGGTTTCGACAGGTTTAAACCTGCATGGCAAGTGCTCGTAATCAGTTCTTTGTTTAAGTGATAGAAACACAATCTCATTATTTAATAGACAGACCTCGTATAAAGTGCAAAATACAGCAATGAAGGCCCTGTAGTATTGTGCAGCTGAACACCTGAACAAAGGAAACTTCCATTTGTTAAACTTAACTAACTTGTGTCTTCAGCGACCATACATTAATGAGTGCTACTAAAAGAAATGGTGATGTTACACAGCAGTAAACACTCAACTGTCCCAACGTTTTTGGTGTGTGTTGCAGTCGTCATATTTGACATGAGTGTATGTTTTCATATATATGTATATGATGTGTTGTTGTAGTGGGGCATGGTGGTGCAGTGGTAGCGCTGCTGCCACACAGTAAGGAGAGCTGGGTTCGCTTCCCGGGTCTTCCCTGCATGGAGTTTGCATGTTCTCCCCGTGTCTGCGTGGGTTTCCTCCGGGTGCTCTGGTGTCCTCCCACAGTGCAAAGACATGCAGGTTAGGTGCATTGGCGATTCTAAATTGTCCCTAGTGTGTGCTTGGTGTGTGTGTGCCCTGCAGTGGTCTGGCGCCCTGCCCAGGGTTTGTTCCTGCCTTGTGCCCTGTGCTGGCTGGGATTCGCTCCAGCAGCCCCCTGTGACCCTGTAGTTAGGATACAGCGGGTTGGAAAATGACTGACTGACTGTGTGTGTTGCTGTAGTCTTTTCAATATAGTACAGATCACTTGTAGTTTTATTACTATTTCCCCTACTGTCACAACTTTTTTGGAATTGAGCTTGTGGATGGATAGGTAGTATCAGCAGTATCAGTATGGCCGAGTCTGCCCTGTGACAGAATGGAGTTGCATGCACGGTTGGCTCCTGCCTTACATTTGATCTTGTTGCAACAGACTAAATAGATCCATAAATTAGATCAAGTGGATTCATAAAAAGAATGAACAGAGGAATAACTGACAATTATGAAAGGCCCTGTATTAGTGTTAGTAAATGTGCCCTGCTTCACATGAATGTATAGATATATATGTACATTAAGGCATATCTTTGACTCACTCCTGTGACATTTTCAGGGTCCCCAAGTTTGCACCGACTGCCCATCTGTGGAGTTCGGCCTAATGAGGCTTGGAGAGAGCGCTTTGAGCACAATCACAATCTACAATGTCAGTCAGCTTGTGGCCAACTGGAGCATGAAGGAGTCTCCTGCTGAAGGACGTGAAGACTTTTGTGATAAGGTAACAATAAATGTGTTCATTAGATAGTTCTACATACAGTATGAGTGTTAATTGTGAAGGTCTAAGAGTATCAGAATAAAACAGAGCAGCAAGGGGAAAAATTGAAAGAGTGGAAGAAAATAGACAGGCTGTTTGTTTCTGTTAATTATCTAATTTAATTAAATCTATGTTTAATGTTAATGAACCAATTAACAGGGCTACAGACATTGTTAAGAACTCACATACAGAAGACTGATACGCTAAAAACAGCAAAATATACAAAAAATATAAAAAAGAAAAAAAAAAGGTTCAGAGGCAGTATGGCAGGGTAGTGCTCAGCACTTCTGTCTTACACAACCTGCAGTTTGGTTCCTATTCCTTGTTGTTGTCTGTATGGAGTTTAATGTTCTGTGAGTTTGTGTGCCATATTTGTTGGGATGTTCCAGTTTTCTGTCACGTCCCAAACACATGCAGGGTAGATTAACTACTAAGCAGAGCTAAAGTAATGAAATGCCAGAGGGCATTGATATGATAGCTACAGTATGTCTGATATCAATTGGCAGATTACTGATGAACATTAATTAATCAATCGCCGGGTTCCTGCAAAAGAGTTTTTGGTTTAATTTGTGATTTATTAAAAAAAAATATTTTTTTTAGGTTAAAATCAGTCCATCCAGTGGGACTTTACCACCTTTAGGCAGCTGCAATGTTGCAGTTTTCTTTCAGCCCAAATGTTGTCAGCATTTTGAGACGGTCCTCGAGCTGGAAGTGGAACAAGGCACTGGATTGTAAGAATTACTCTAAATCTCTGCTTGTCGATCACCAAACATCAGTCATTTGTCTCTTTTTTTTATTTATTTATTTTTTTTTTTTTTCCAGCCACCTAGCAATCCAAGGAGATGTTCAGATGCCACAGGTTTGCCTGCAGACATGTGAGCTAGTCTTCAGTGAGCTTTATGTGGGGGTACCTGCTCAGGGCTCTGTCAAGTTATTCAATCAGACACTCCTGCCAGCCACGTATACCTGGGGAGAGGTGAGAATCTGCGCTAAAGATGCTATTTGACAGACGGTGCACTTTGGATCAACTTTGGGTGTATATATTGTTTTATAACTGGATCCACACTGGCTGACTTTCCTCATTGTCTTCCTACCAGTTACCTCCAGTGCATATCCTCTTATTTTTTTCTGTATTGTGCCTTACAGTGTCTTCATATGAATAGTTGCTGGAATGCTAAAAAAGTTTTGTTGAACTTCTGCAGTGCACATAAAAGTTTTTACCCACTCAGATGTTTTTACATTTTGTCATACAACATTAATTCACATTGGATTTTATTTGGTTTTCTTGCCGCTGATTATGAGAAAAAGACCCTTTAATGTTGAAGTGGAAATACTGCAAATCTCTGCAATATGGTCTAATAATAATTACAAATATAAAACAAAAAATAATTGATAACATAAGTATTCATCCTCGTAAATATGTCACACCTACAGTATATCATCACTGGTGCAGCCAACTGGTTTTAGAAATTACCTCTTTTAAGTTTTCAAATGATTGTAGTATTAATGCCTTTCTGTTACGGTCCAACTTGTGGCGAGTCATTATGGTGGCCTAACCTACACAATGAAGACAAAAGAACACTCCGAGCCACTGTGATCAAAACAGTGATCAAAAAGCCAAAGTCAGGTGATGAAGAAAATATGCAAGTCACTGAATATCCCTCGAGTCCAGTTATATCAATTTATTAAGAAAGAGTGTGGCACAGATGTAAATCTACGTAGAGGAGGCCAACCACAGAAACTGAGTGATCCTGCACGAAGGAGACCACCTATAAGGAGACCTGGGAAAACTCTGATGGAATTACAAGCTACAGTCGGTTAGACTGGGGTGGGGGGGCTTTGCAGACAACAACAGCCCCCCGGGTATTTCAACAGTTATAGCTCTATGGGAGAAAAATATGCAGAGTTTGCCAGAAGGCTCATGACTTGAATATTTATGCAATTATTTTGTGTTTTATTTTTGTAATTAATTTAGATCACTTTTCAGAGATCTGCTCTCACTTTAACATTAAAGAGTCTTTTTCTGTTGATCATTGTCAAAAAGCCAAATTGAATCCACTGTGATTTAATGTTGTATAATAGTAATATTTGAAAACCTCCAAGGGGAGATGGGATTTAATACTTTTTATAGGCACTTTATACTAATGAGGTTTCTGAAAAACAATAGACAAATAATGATACAGATGTATAGATAGATTGTAAGTATAGTACCTGTGGATGCTGATGTGGAGAACTGCCTGATAAACTAGTGAGGGGACGCTTGTCTGATGGGTTATTAGTGCAGGTGCAGAACGCAGCCGATGACATGTTAATGTTACTCAATGTATCTTTCAGTAAACTGCAAAGCTATTGTGAATTACACGCAGCACACTGAAATTCTTACTTGCATTTTTAACAACATTTATTTCTATGGCACATTTTCATACAAACAATGTAGCTGAAAGTGCTTCACAAAATGACAAAAAGAAAGTTATATGAAACGAAAAACAAATAAGATTAGGCAATAAATAATATTAAAGAATACATAGCAAAGAGAAAGATAAGGTCATATGGCCAGGAAAACAGAAAAAAATTAAAAATTGGAAGTGGTCTTCCCTCAACTTTCTCGTATACTCAGTTATGGGGATGGATATTTGAGGAGTAAACCGCAAGACAATGATTTTATTTTTATATTATATACATTAAAGAGCCATCAACAACAAATCAAATCAAATAATAGTGTATATAATGTAATACTTGTACACAAAATTTCATTTACGTAAAGCAAAAATGTTTTCAAATATGTATGTATTATCATTTTAATGTCAAGGGGAAAATCGCAATTATCTTGAAAACTGGTCATTTTTCCAAAAAATGCTTATAATGTGGTGCATTACCATAATATGATGTGAAATTATCAAAATTTTAATATTGTTTGGGGAAAAGTTTCAGGTAAAGTAACACTTCTGGTTAGAAGAACTAGCTCAAAGGTTGAGATTAATCCACATCTTGTACCTAATGCTTGTATGCAAAATTTGGTTGACCTAAGTGAAAGTGTGCTGAAGTTATCGTGTTTACACACACACACACACACACACACACACAGGCATAATTCGAAAAATTGTATTTTTAAACTCAAGGAGGTCTAAAAAGTCAAGATTCAGCAAAATCTCGAAATCAAATTTTTGGATGAGTCCAATACTTTCCCTATACTTCGTATACGAAGACTCAGGAAGGTCTAAAACATTGAGATTCATCAAAATCTCAAAATATAATTTTTATATACATATACGAGAAAGGGCGGCATGGTGGTGCAGTGGTAGCACTGCTGCCTCGCAGTTAGGAGAGCTGGGTTCGCTTCCCGGGTCCTCCCTGCGTGGAGTTTGCATGTTCTCCCCGTGTCTGCGTGGGTTTTCTCCGGGCATTTCGGTTTCCTCCCACAGTCCAATGACATGCAGATTAGGTGGATTGACGATTCTAAATTGGCCCTAGTGTGTGCTTGGCGTGTGGGTGTGTTTGTGTGTGTCCTGCAGTGGGTTGGCTTCCTGCCTTGTGCCCTGTGTTGGCTGGGATTGGCTCCAGCAGACCCCCGTGACCCAGTGTTTGGATTCAGCGGGTTAGAAGATGGATGGATGGATATACGAGAAAGTAAAAAACTCCAGATAGGCTGGAGACAAAAACAAAATCTGCAGGGGTTCCAAGGCCAAAAGACCACCCAGCCCCAACTGGGCAAAACACACATTAATGGCAGTAAATGTAATGTCAACGACAGGTAATGAATTCAACAATATATATTGTATTCAACATCAGATAATAAATATAAAAAACATACAGTAAGAACTCTTATGGAATCGTATCTATCTATCTATCTAACTATGAGCAGCTGTGTAGTTTGTCTCGTAATCTCGTTTTTGTAAAATGTCTAACAAAGGAATACAATTCACTGACTCTGTATTAGCGTGGCACATCACTTTGCATTATTTCCTCAAGGCTCCAGAGTACTGAGTTCAAACTCTGCACCTGGTCGCTGTGCATTGTTTCCATTTTCTCCTTGTTTCTGTTAAGAGTTTCCCTCAAATCCCAAACACACACACATTAGTCTAACTGGGAACTCTGAATTGGCCTGATGTGTTTGAATGCTTGCCCTCTGATGTACTGCCATCCTGTCTAGGGTTGATTCCTGACGTGAGCCTAATGTTGCTAGGACAGGCACCAGTTTCCCATGACCCTTTACTGGATAAGAAAGTTAGAAAATGTTTGGATGGATTGTAAAGTGCTATGTATATGTAAAATTGGTGTACACGAAATTTGATTGGCTAAATCTGTATTGCTGTATAACTGTCTATTGAATCAAACAGGTTAGAAAATTGGTAGATGAATCTATCTTGTGACAGAGAGAGACTCCTACCTTGACATGTTTCAATTTTTTTGATTACCTACTTTAGCAGTACTGTAGACACAGTCAGTGTGGCCTGAGGGAATGACCAGTTTGTCTGCCTCAAAGCAGCCGACTGCAATCCTCACCACTGGCTTACTGTGGGACACACGTGAAGACTTTAAATCCTTTAAAACCCTCCTCAGTCTTTGATTAAAAAAATGTGATTTACTGTTCCTGAAGTAAGCTTGGGGCTGGATACTTCTTGTCAAGGTTATTGTATTTGCTCTTTAATAATCATCATTTTGCTTTGTTTCTAAAGTTGGAAGGCCAACAATCCCACTATTGCTCTGCTGTTGTCCACAATCCAAATGGAACATTAGGACCCAATGAAGAGAGAGAAATAACAGTTGAATTTCTAACTTACACAGAGGTAAGTGGCTTCAGAGCACTTTAGCGTGTTCAGGTTGGTTACACTGGGTAATTTGCCTGAAATGACATGTCTTCTAATACTTTTTTACAGGAGGAGCTCACAGACATTGCTCTGGTGTGTTCAGTGAATGGGATGGAGAAGCCTCTAGTGCTGGGGATTTACGCAAAAGCAAGTGGTCTTCGTGTTTCATATTCTATACTTTCTTCAAGGTAAGCAGTTGTTTTGAGGATCTAAATGTAATTTAGTTGCTTTCAATATCCTGAAATGACATTCTTCTCAGTGCTGCCGGGATAATCTCTAGTCCCCTGCATCTTGTCTTAGCCTGCAGTCTTACTGTATTCTCGTATTAACCAAATACTGAGGTCACTAAATGCTCCAATGTCTCAAAAGGTGCCCTAAATGAAAAGCAGCTGAATGCTTCCAATTAATGTTTTCATGTCTGTTTCTTTTCTTTCACCAGTTCATTGTCTCAATCCACATCTGAGTCAAATAATAAAGAAGAAATACTAGAATTTGGAGAAGTTTCTTTCAATACTCCTGTGAAGAGACAGCTGGTCATCACCAACCTCACAGCTATCTCTGCGGCATTCCTAGTAGAGGCCGAGTATTTCAGTGGCAGACCTCCATCTACACTTATACAGTCAGCAGGAGCATCAAGGACAGGCCTGCAGTAAGAGCTTAGCTGTTGCATTGTATTTCCATGCAGCCTCATGAGAGTCCATTTTCTGTTTGTCATTAAATTGCACAGAATTTCTTGTTTTATTATTATTTGGACATGCATTATTTTCTATAATTTTAAAATTATTGAATGTCTTAATAAGAACATGTCCTCTGTCTTTATTCAGAAATGATTATAAGCAATTGGGTATTGCAAATGCAATGGCACAAATATTTCAAAATTACTTGCAGTCATAAGAATACATTCATATATTTATTCATTTTGAAACCTATTTATCTATTCTCAAATCCACTTATTCCATTTGCAGAGACACCAATTCTGGTAGTATCCATCCCAAAATAGGGTTCAGTACTAAACCAGGTGCCAGTCGATTACAGGCTCATTCATTCACACGCACAGACACCCTGATTCATTTATACCAAGTCAACTTGGAGTCAGCATTTAGTTTGTGTGCCAGAAATTTAACATCTTAGGGTAGTGGAGTTAGTTGATCAAAGATATCAACCCCACATAGAAGAAAGACAAGGCGAAGAGGGAGAAGATGATGAAGACTGATCTGTATGCATAAAATGCTAATGGTTGTGTCTGTCTGTTACACAATTACTCACAAACTACTTGTGCTAGAATGTTGTTCTTGGTCTAAATCAAAAGCTTATGGCACAGTATGCATTGGTGAAGAAAAAAAATGTGGCTAGTGGCAACCTTTGCTCAGTTATTGGAGATTTTGTCTTTCTTATGGCAAACTGATCAAGAATGTGACAAGAGCAGAAATAAAAAGAAAAACAGTAACATCTGCTGAGCATGAGGCAAGTTACAGAAGCAGATTACATGATAGGAACTAGAAGAATGACAGCTCCAGCATCCACTGCACATCAAGCACATGCTGTGTGGCAACCTGGTGCCACGTGTGAACTACTGGAGCTAAAACCTTGATCTTGGGAGGACCAGATGTCCCTCTATTTCCTAGTCTAAAACCAAAAAAAATGTCAGAAATAGATTCCTTTGTCTCGAAAGCTCTATTCTATTCAGTTTAAAACAAAAGCAAACTTTATTTAAGGAAAGTAAAGTATAAAACTATAATACCACATCTAGTGATAATGGGGGAAATTAGCACGCTCTTAAAATAGAGCACATTTTTCTTAAACAGTTCCACCTAATTAAAAAGAACACAAAACTTCTTTTGACTGAGTAGTTTAAACGTTTCATTGTTCAACTTGAACAGCATTTTGGTGGTTTTCTCATATTTAACCTTTTAAAGAAAGTCGAAACTTGTGTGTTAATTGTGACTATCATATTTTTTACAGTAACACCATAATACGGAAACCTGTCAGTAGTTCTGTTGCCAATAAGATGGAGAAGAAAGCTCATCAAGGTGAATTCAATACATTCTCACAGTGTACAGAAGATACGGAATATCAAAGGGACAATGATGTATCATTAAAAATTAAAACATTTGAATGTTTTATATTATGAATTTTGACATTTATTCCTTTAGGCTGTAGCCATGGTACATAATTTGACTTGCTCACAGTCACTTAGCAGTGACTCCTGAACCAGTGGTGTTGTGGTTTACAGTATCTTTCAACACCATTATAGATAGACAGATAGATAGATATGAAAAGCACTATATGATAGATAGATAGATAGATAGATAGATAGATATGAAAGGCGCTATATAACAGATTGATAGATAGATAGACAGATACAGCAAATTATACTAAAGAATTACAAACTGTTGACTTTCCTAATTAAAGCGTATGTATTCACTTTTACATAGTACTATGCTTTAGTATAAAGCACGGATACGTATATTTTTACAAGAACCACCCAAATTGCAATTAGAAAATTGAGCAAAACGTTAAACTTACATTTTTGTCTTGCAGAATTTGTGGCAGCTCTACTCTCACATGGCAGGGGTGCAACATTCTTTGTCCATCCCTACACAGGAACTATTGGACCTTTCCAAAAACAAACGATTGACATTGTTCCATTTGCCAACATGTGGGGAGACTACCAGGATATGCTCATTTGTAAGGTGTGTATTCCTTCCTTTGTTTCATGAGAGTGGACACCTTGGGAGGGGAATTCAATTTGCTTCAGGTATAAAAACAGATTTGGTTTCCAGTTAATAATCAGCAAATGATTACATAGCTGAAAGAACCAGCAGGTAGTTTGCTTCAGATAAGTTCATATGCTGAGGAAATTAATCTTCCAAACAGAAAGCAATTAAACTTCAAATATATGTTAGCAAACTGTATTCATAAATGGAGTTACAATATGTATGACTGAAGATCAGCTGCTGTGAAGGAGACTATATCAAGGACGGAAACAGATGAGGGTTAGAATTTAATTTTGTGTGTTATGATAACAGAAGATACCTATAAAAACATTTCTTTTGAATTTGCTGCATATAAATGACTAAACTTGATCAATCAGTCTTTTGCGCAAAATGTCGGCCTAGACCTGAAACGACCAAAGTGTACAAGCATGAAAGGTGCTATATAAGCAAAAAGATCCAGAGATGACTTGCTGCAGAACAGCAGATAACCTGAAGCAGTTTTTCTTGGAATTGAACTTTAAATTACGCTTATTATTTAAATGAGCAAAGTATAACAGGTCATACATGGATTGACAAAATCACTTGCTATGCTGGAAAAACTTGTCCCAAAACTTGTCCCAGACAGAGAAAAATAGAAGGCTTAGAATTTAAAATGTCTGTGCTCGATAGGATGAAGGGAAAAACAAATTTTTATTTTCTTGTTTGGCTACAGATTAGTTGGTCTACTGGAAGTAAAAGGCTCAGTCTCAGGCTTAGAAATGAAATTAACCAAGTATGACAAACAAAAAGCAGCTATAAATTGTCTATAAGAAGTTTCCATTGACTTGCTGGAAAACAGATCTTCTCCCAAGGTGCAGGTTTATTTCAGACTGCATCAGGTTTTCCTCCAGGATTTAATTGTATTTATTTTTACCCTTACAATCCTTCCAGGGCCTGCTGGCAGAGGAGTATCCCCACCACCTGAGGCTGTCCCAACCATGCTTCATGGTGGGGATGGTGTGTTATTGATGATGTGCATTGGTTAGTCTGACGGAAACGCAGCTCAGTTTTGGGCTCATCAGACCATAGAAACTTCTTCCAACGGACGTTCTCTTTCCCACTCTCCCATTAATCTGTGACTAGTAAAGTAGCCGGGCAACACTTACTGTCTGCATAGTCTGTTTAATCTGACCCACTGTAGCTTGCAACTCTTTCAGAGTTCTCATAGGTCTCTTGGTGGTCCCCCATCACTCGTTTTATTACATGATAACTCAGTTCTTAATGGATGGTCTGCTCTAGACAGATCTACAGCTGTGCCATACTCTTTCTGTTTCTTAATAATTGATTTAACTGAACTACAAGGGATATTCAGTGACTCAGATATTTTCTTGTCTTCATCCCCTGACTTTTGCTTTTCAATAACATTTTCATGGAGTTCTTCTTCGGATTGTTCATTTGTCTCTTAAAGTATAGGCTACACATTGAACCTTCTACATAAAGGTTCATTTATGCTACAATCAACTGAAACCTTTGTCTGAAGACAGGTAATCTCAATTAAACTAATTATGTGACTTCTCAAACGAACTGGCTGCACCAGTGATTATTTACAAGTGTCATATTATGCAATCAATTATGTTGTGTTTTATGTTTCTTATTATGGTAATTTAGACCGGTTTGCATGGATCTATTTTCACTTTCACATTAAAGTCTTTTTCTGTTGATCTGTGTTAAAAACCCAAATTAAATCCAACGTGATTCAATGTTGTATAACAATAAAAGGTTAAAACGTTCAAGTGGGTGAATACTTACACTTACAAGGCAGAGATTTCTGATTGGTTCCTTTTCACATCAATTGTCATGCTGGAGTTGTTCATTTTTAGCCACAGAGGTAGATTAGACTAGCGGATAAACATGTCAAGAGCGATATAAAGTAAAGATCCCTGGATGTGTTGTTGCTTTGCCTTAGAAGTTCTTTGTATGAGGGTTGAATAAAAAGTTACTAGGTGATACCTGAAGGTTTCTTTAGGTTTATGAATGTTTTCTTCTTATTGTACTCCTTTAACTTCACAAAGACCTGCAGCAGGAAAGATTTCTGACATTGTCATCAAGGCAGCAGCCATAGCTGTTTTCATCTTTTCAGCATATGAAAAAATCTTCCCTGTCCGTTTTTGAAATGCTTTCAAAGCAGTCCTGCTCATTTCCTCTGTTCCATACCCTCGATTCAACTTTTTAGGAGGCTTGTGGCCATTTTTCCCTGAGCTTTAGGAAATTCACGTCACTCTCTGTCACCATTGTGGTATAAGAGTTAAATTATTGGCTGTGACACCTGAAGGACTAAACTGAAGTTAGTCCTACTGCATACACGTACAAGGCCTTGTCCTTGAGTCCACCGCCATGTGCAACACACCAAGGTCTTGTGCTATATTGTCTGTCTTAAAATCATTCAATCAGCCATTGCAGTCATTTCTGTTTTTGTTTTGCCTCTGTGGCCGATTTATTTTGCATGGCCAACCTTGTACTGCTGTTACAAAGATGGCTACCAGTATTCTGGCTCTGCCCCAGTCCAGCCATTCAAGTGTTGTTAGCTCCTGATCCCATCCTCTTCCTCTGTTGCTTGGCAATATCAGTTTTACTACAGTCACATGACAATAGGCAAAATAAAAATGGAAGAGTGAATTGGCTTATTGTTCTAATGTATCTCATAGCCCATTATAATTAGTATTTCATACTTGGTACATCTTGCATGTAATTTCAATTTAGCATTTGCTAAATGACTTGGATGCCTTTGCCTGCCTTTTTGCTGTGTGACCCCCTGCCTCATTTTTCAATGCTCTCTTTAAATCCTAATTTAAAAAATAAGAATTTTAACTTTTAATGGCTTCACTGCATATCTGTACTTGTTTTCATATTTTGGGCACACTACTTGCCAAGTGCGATGGGGAATCATTCCACTCTTTGCCCCTGTCACTTGGCTCAGGCTCCATAAATGTTGATGTTGGTAGCTTGTGTTAAGTGAGTGGTCATCTTTGAAGGCACGTACCTGCTACATTCTAAAGTTAAAGCTTTTCATATTTGTTGTGATGTGAGATTTTGCATATAACTTGATAAATGTTTTGTATGTCTTTATTTGTAATTTAGGCAAAGCAAAGTCATTTAGTGTTACTTTGGTGAGAGGCATTCGTGTTTGCCCCACCCCGTTTACGACTAAGTCTCTATAATTTTACGACAGGATTTGGGGGATGTGTCTTGAGTGTTTCTCTGCTAAAGTCTTTCAACACCTGCAAGGAAGCCAGATTACGTTAACATATGGTTTGGCGGCAGGTGTTAAGATGTTCTATTTCCCCCATTGGTCTGAGGTATGGCTGTTTGGAATTGGCTTGTCTCA
The DNA here is from genome assembly GCF_016835505.1 of Polypterus senegalus. Lineage (NCBI taxonomy): Eukaryota > Metazoa > Chordata > Cladistia > Polypteriformes > Polypteridae > Polypterus > Polypterus senegalus. Next base: position 183,122,815 of record NC_053158.1, read on the forward strand.
GAGGCCTTTAAGTACCATGATGTCCTTTTGGCTGTAGGGGTTGGACAGAACATCTATAAATGTACGTGCTTAACCTCACAATCTCTCTTGCTTGCTAAGCAACATATGATGAAGAAGCATCTCTGTTACTAACATCTGATGAAGAAGACAACACACTGGAGAGCACAGCTTGGCAGCCATATTGAACAGACAAGTTGGCTGAAAGCTGAGCACCAATGATGCCTTAACTAGAGACATTTTAAGTAACTACAAGTCTGTGTGCCACCTGAATTACACATCACCATTTTATCAGGTTGTATGGTTGCCGATATTCAAATGTACTTTGCATTTTGTTATTATTTATGAATATTATCAGTAATACATTATTTTATGTGTAACTTAACTCCTGCTTGTCTTTTTACTACATCAAATTGCCTGAGGTTATAGATATAGAAGGGAAGGTGGGGATAAGTTATATACAGTGGTAAGTCTGTGAGATTAGGCATTCTAAGGCTACATATTAATAATACAATAGGGCAAAGTAGAGCAAAATATATTACACTACCAAGATAAAACAATATTTCAAATTCTTTATTTTTTTCAGTTCACATTGAGACTCATTCCTTCCTTGACAACATCACCACATCTTGTTCTTTCATTTTTATTTCCAAATTCAGGTGGCAGATTTGCAGCCTACAACCTTCCCAATGAGAATGTCCGTGAGAGGCTGTCCCCTCTACTTTCAGATGACAGGGCCACAGCAGGAGAAAAATAACCAAGGACCTATAATAAGGTGCGCTTTAATGTGTGTGTGTGTGTGTGTGTGTGTGTATTCAATAATACTTTGGCTTTGTACTCTTTTAAAAAATGCACTCATTTAACCACCTCTATGATCATTCCTCCTGGGTAATGCAGAATTGCTGTGCAGCCACACCACATATTTGGACTGCAGTGTGCCAGATGGGGTTTATAAGACATCACAGCAAATGTATTGAACAATATTAGCAGAGAGTCTTTTAACAAGTGAAAAGAAACTGCCTTGGCAGCATTGTTAAAACCGTACATTAAATCAATGATAAGCGCTGTTCTTCCCTACTGTGCCACACTACAGGCAGTTTGGAAAGGAGACAGCCATCTTCTCAATCCAAAGTTTCATATTTTCGAATCACACCCATGGTTTAGATTCCCAAGATCTGAGAGCAATAAATGTAAGAAATCTTAGTCAAGAAACAAAAAGTGTTGTAGTTAATAATAATAATGATAATAATACATTTTATTTATTCCTAGCCGCCTTTCTAAACACTCAAGGACACCGAACAATAGATGAAACACACATTATAAATAAAACTAGATAGATAGATAGATAGATAGATAGATAGATAGATAGATAGATAGATAGATAGATAGATAGATAGATAGATAGATACTTTATTAATCCCAAGGGGAAATTCACATAATCCAGCAGCAGTATACTGATACAAAGAAACAATATTAAATTAAATAGTAATAAAAATGAAAAGAATTAAAATAAAATTAATGTTCGCATTTAGGCCTTGTTCACACGGGCGTTAAGTTTTTGGATAAACGAACTTGCTCTGAACGTCCTAGACGTTTATGTTGCATTTTGTGGTGGCGATCGATTGACTTCTACACCGGCGTTCGTTTGTCTCTGTCTAACGCCAGCCTGCAGCCCAAATTGTAGTTTGTGTGTTAACCTGTGGAGGCAGTGTTGGGAACTGGATATGAAAGCCCTTGTCATTTTATTTGAGGTGCCTCCTTTCAGTATGGACCATTTTGCTATGTTAGATATTAATCTTCTTGTTTTAAAATACTGTAATACGGACGTAGGGAGAGAAAAATGCGCCGCTACTGGGTTCATCCTCTGACTGCACAACGTCGGGTTAAAGCAGTGCTTCTCAATTATTTTCTGTCATGCCCCCCCTAGGAAGAAGAAAACATCTCGCCCCCCGCGCGACTATAAATAGTATCATTTGTCTATAAAATTGTTATAAGTACACATCTGCATAACACTGTATCCTTATTAACATATAAGAGAATAAAAAAAGAAAGAAATATGGACCAATTTACAACAAAGAATAGCTTTATTAAATGTAACAGAAAAGATTTAAAGTGCATTCTAAATTAAAAAAAAATTTAAAAGAAAAATAAAAAGCATGTTCCCCAAGGTCAAACACGACCTCCTTGACGAACCACGGGCGCCCACTATTTGAGAAACACTGGGTTAAAGGAAGTTTTTGTGCTTTATGAAGAAATGCGAAAATTTCAGCAAAGTTTTTAACTACTGTCGGATGTCAGTTTCCACTTTTGATTGTCTGCTGCAGCTGGTGCGATGCCACATTGCACGCCGATCAACCAATATGTGACTTGGTGTTAGCCCCGAAGAGAGACTACTTGTCACTTTGAGGTAAGGAAACAGCAGTCGAGTGTGCGCTCACACCGGTGTTATGCACTGAAATGCCCCACCCCCCCCCCGCCATGGATTGCCCACCCTACATAATCGTTATCAAATATTATATTAGAACATAAATTAATAGGTTCATGGTTTACAAATTACACGAGACAATAAAATAAAATAAGCAATATGAAAATATATATGTTTGTATATGAAAACATAAAAATATTAATATTTTTCATATACAACATGTAAACTTATATATATCCGGTCCTCCGAAGCGTAAAATAAACGCGCAGAAAACGAACTAGAAGCGGTTTCCTTGCGTTCGTTGGGTTTTGAACGCCACGCATGCAACGCTTTTTTGATGCCGTATAAGCGCGTTGCCGGACAAACGCACGTCACCAAAGCCCGTGTGAACACTCTCATTGACTCCTACGTGTAGAAAACACTCGGCGCTTGATCTGCGCTCACCGGATGCTATGAACGCAAAAAAAACGCTCGATTTTAACGCCCGTGTGAACAAGGCCTTACTCCACCGGGTGGAATTGAAGAGTCGCATAGTGTGGGGGAGGAGCGATCTCCTCAGTCTGTCAGTGGAGCAGGACGGTGACAAAAGTCTGTCACTGAAGCTACTCCTCTGCCTGGAGATGACACTGTTAAGTGGATGCAGTGGATTCTTCATGATTGACAGGAGTTTGCTTAGTGCCCGTCGCTCTGCCACAGGTGTTAAACTGTCCAACTTTAATCCTACAATAGAGCCTGCCTTCTTAACAAGTTTGTCCAGGCGTGAGGCGTCTTTCATCTTTATGCTGCCACCCCAGCAGGTGGGAGAGGGATCGATGAAGCATATAGATGATGGCATCCTCCGCTCCCACCTTCTCCTGGTATGCGAACTGCAGAGGGTCGAGGGCGTGACGGACCTGTGGCCTCAGGTGGTGAAGCAGCAGCCGCTCCATGGTCTTCATCAGATGTGACGTCAGAGCAACAGGCCGGAAGTCATTCAGCTCACTAGGACGTGATACCTTTGGGACAGGAGTGATACAAGATGTTTTCCAAAGCCTTGGGACTCTCCCCTGTTCCAGGCTCAGGTTAAAGATGCGCTGTAGAGGACTCCCCAGTTCCAACGCACAGGCCTTCAGCAATCGTGGCGATACACCATCTGGACCCGCTGCTTTGCTGGCACAAAGTCTTTTCAGCTCTCTGCTCACCTGGGCTGCTGTAATTGTGGGTGGGGATGTCTCACCTATGCTGGTATCAGCAGAAGGATGGTTGGAGGATGCAGTACTCGAGGTGAGAGTGGGTTAGTGATCAAACCCTATTAAAGAATTTGTTCATTTGGTTTGCTCTCTCCACGTCTGTCTCGATGGCGGCCCCCCGCTTCGAGCTGCAGCCAGTGATAATCTTCATCCCATCCCACACTTCCTTCATACTGTTGTTCTGCAACTTCTGCTCCAGCTTTCTCCTGTACTGCTCTTTTGCCACCCTGAGCTGGACTCGGAGTTCCTTCTGCACGCACTTGAGCTCATGCTTATCACCACCTTTAAAAGCCCTTTTCTTCTGGTTCAAAAGGCCCTTGATGTCACTTGTAATCCATGGCTTGTTGTTAGCATAGCAGTATACTGTTCTTACTGGAACTACAATGTCCATACAGAAGTTGATGTAATCAGTTGTGCATTCAACAGCCTCTTCAATGTTCTCACTATGTGACCCAAGCAATATATCCCAGTCTGTAGTTCCAAAGCAGTCTCTCAGAGCCTGCTCTGCCTCAGGGAAACCACTTCCTGAATGAGCGTGTAGTTGTAGGTAGCGCCTCACTCTTGGTTTGTATTGAGGCTGAAGCAGAACCAGGTTATGATCTGCTTTCCCAAGCGCAGGCAGCAGGGTGGCGCTGTATGCGTCTTTAACGTTTGCATACAGTAGGTCAATAGTCCTGTTTCCCCGGGTGTTACAATCCACATACTGGGAGAAGGCAGGTAATGTTTTGTCCAGCGTTACATGGTTAAAGTCTCCAGCGATTAGCACAAGTGCCTCAGGGTGCTGCGTTTGTAACTTAGCAACTGCGGAATGGATGATGTCACTCGCCATCTCCGCGTTCGCTTGAGGGGGGATGTAAACAATAACAGCAATCACGTGTCCAAACTCTCTGGGCAAGTAATAGGGCGCAGACTTACGGCCAACAGTTCGATGTCCCTGCAGCAAGTGGAGATTTTAACGTTTACATGTCCTGAGTTGCACCACTTTGTATTGACATAGAGAGCGAGTCCTCCTCCTTTCTTCTTTCCACAGGTACTTGCGTCTCTGTCCGCTCTAACTGTGCTAAACCCGGGTAGCTCCACGTTAGCATCTGGGATGATAGACGTTAGCCACGTTTCACTAAAACACAGCAAGCTGCATTCTCTGTAGGTTCTGACATTTTTCACCAGCACAGCCAGTTCGTCGATCTTATTTGGTAGTGAGTTTACATTTCCCAGGATCACAGAAGGCACCGACGGTTTATAACGCCATTTTCTCTCAAGTTGTCTCGATTTAATCTTATTTTTATCTTTGCGCTCGGCTGCCCGATATCGTCTTCTTACCTCGTCAGGTAAATAAGGAACCACACCGGCATAAGCATTTCTTCTCAGTGCTTTAAGCTGACTACTTGAATAGGCGATTCTCGGAGTGTAAAAATCCATGTCAAATAGTAAAAATGTGTAAAAGTGTCCAGGGAGCAATTCCACATAAAAGAAAGTGGTAGAAGTGATCAGTGAAATAGAGAAAAATAGAGATAAAAAGGTAAAAAGATAAAGTCATATACGGAGCTGCTGGAAAGGCTGCCACTCGGATGCGGCGCCGGAAATAGTCTAAATACTAAAACTAAAGTACTAAATTTAAAATCAGACAGAGCAATTGTAGTCAAAGAAAAAAAGCAGTCTTAAACAGACGAGTTTTAAGTTTAGATTTGAAAAGTGAGAATGATTCAATATTTCTACGCTCAGATGGTAGTGAGTTCCAGAGCTGGGGAGAAGAGCAACTGAAAGCCATGGTGGCAAGACAGACAAAGGGGACAGTCAAGTGGATGGAGGAAGAGGAACTAAGGGTGCAGGGGGGAATGGCAACATGGAGGAGGTTGGACAGATATGGAGGGGCAAGGTTGTGGAGAGCCTTAAATGTTAGCAGAAGAATTTTGAATTGAATGCAGACCTTAACTGGAAGCCAGTGAAGATGCTGCAAGACGGGAGAGATATGGTGAATGGAGGGGGTTCTAGTAATGATGTGGGCAGCTGAACTCTGGACCAGTTGAATCTTAAAGAGATTTGTGAGAAAGACCAAAGAAAAAGGGAATCGCAATAATCCAAACAAATAATAATTCTTTGCATTTATATAGCGCTTTTCTCCCTACTCAAAGCACACAGCAATTGCAGGTTAAGGGCCTTGCTCAAGGGCCCAACAGAGCAGAGTCCCTTTTGGCATTTACAGGATTCGAACCGGCAACCTTCCAATTGCCAGCGCAGATCCCTAGCCTCAGAGCCACCAAGGGGCGACAAGGCTATGAACAAGGATCGCAGTGGTGTGGGGAACGGGGCTGGGGGGTTAGGGCGAGGGGCGAATATGATTAATGTTACGCAAGTGGAAATATGGAGTCCGGGAGATATTATTGATGTGGGACTGAAAAGATAGCGTACTATCAAGTATAGGTTAACCTGTGGGGAAGGGGAGACGGAGGAATTAATAACAAATGAAAAATGCTAATAACACAGAATCAGAAAATAATGGAATGACCGGTTTTGAGCAATTTAGAAATTTTTCATGTTGAAAGTGCCCTATCTATCAATCAGTGTCTTTCACATCTGTCTATCTGTCTGTCATTAAAAATTTCAGAATTTTTTTTTAAAAACAATTCTCCACTTTACCTTTCCTTTCAATCACCCGGCTATAGTCTGGACCAGCTCATTCCATTAGAAAGTCCGGGTTGACGTAAGTCTGTGCAGACGAATAAGGCACAAGGAGGTAGCCACCCTCGAAGGGGCAACAGTCCATTACAGTGCATACTCAGCACCCACATTTACTACCAGCTGCCCTATTTATAGTTAATCATCCCAAACTTTAGGTGTTTGAAACTTAGGTAGGACGCTGAAATTCTCACCAAAACACATTAAGGCTATCTCACAGTATGAGGCTTTTCCAGTCATTTTTAGTAGTAGCCTGCACCGATATAGCATTTGCAAGTCAGAGCCAGTTGGCAGCGTGCTCCCGTGTGAAACTGGTCATATAATGTGTCATGCCCAGCTACTCACTTCAACTAGTCCACATCTCACTGTAATAAAATCAAACAAGTTTTAATTTTGTCTTTGGTCGCAGGGTTGGGCTGTGCATTTATAACGACTGACAAACAGTGAATGGTCACCCGGAAATAAAATGCAGTAACGGGAAATAAAGGATGTGGTTATTTTGGACCTCACAAATAGAACAGAGTCTTGTCTGTTTGATGTCTTGTGTTTTACTACTAAAACAGAATGTAAAAAAGCCAAAATCTGAAGAGATTGTGGTTGGAGTTGCTGTAACCTTTGTTCAGCACCAGCCGTGTAAGGCACCATGCTGTTGGCTGCCAAAACAAGAGTACAGCATGACTGTACCTAAAGATCAAAACACAATTGCTTTATGTGACACGGTCAGTTGTTTAAATTGATATGGTACAGCAATGAGATTGGAAACTGCAGTCAGCTAGGCCAATCTACCCCACAACTAGAAGTCGTGTAACGTGACATCGACTTTACAGGAACAAAAAGAAGTCCATCCAAACAGTAACCAGACCAGCATTCAAACTAAGTCTCCTAGAATAATGTGGCAGCTCCTGTCTGTTGTATACTTTTATCAAATAAAACAAGGCTATAGTGAGAGTTATTAATAACTTAAGTCAAGCTGTTTCATCCCATGTGGGCTACGGCTCACTTCTCAATAATGCTGACTTTTTGTGTTCTCCAAATGTTTGAGAGGACATCCTTTTAGGACTTCTGTTCCCTTCCACAATCCAACAACAAGCAGTCAAGATGATAGACAGACATCTCCTCACTGCCTCTGTTGGTCCATGGTATGTTTGTGCACACTATCAGAATGGCATTCTGTCTTGTTTCCAGTAAAGGCTGGGGCATCACTTAAATTTGAGAAATGGCTGAAATCCCATCTACACTCACCTAAAGGATTATTAGGACCACCATACTAATACGGTGTTTGACCGCCTTTCGCCTTCAGAACTGCCTTAATTCTACGTGGCATTGATTCAACAAGGTCCTGAAAGCATTCTTTAGAAATGTTGGCCCATATTGATAGGATAACATCTTGCAGTTGATGGAGATTTGTGGGATGCACATCCAGGGCACGAAGCTCCCGTTCCACCACATCCCAAAGATGCTCTATTGGGTTGAGATCTGGTGAATGTGGGGGCCATTTTAGTACAGTGAACTCATTGTCATGTTCAAGAAACCAATTTGAAATGATTTGAGCTTTGTGACATGGTGCATTATCCTGCTGGAAGTAGCCATCAGAGGATGGGTGCATGGTGGTCATGAAGGGATGGACATGGTCAGAAACAATGCACAGGTAGCCCGTGGCATTTAAACGATGCCCAATTGGCACTAAGGGGCCTAAAGTGTGCCAAGAAAACATCCCCCACACCATTACACCACCCCACCAGCCTGCACAGTGGTAACAAGGCATGATGGATCCATGTTCTCATTCTGTTTACACCAAATTCTGACTCTACCATTTGAATGTCTCAACAGAAATCGAGACTCATCAGCCCATGCAACATTTTTCCAGTCTTCAACTGTCCAATTTTGGTGAGCTCATGCAAATTGTAGCCTCTTTTTCCTATTTGTAGTGGAGAGGAGTGGTACCCGGTGGGGTCTTCTGCTGTTGTAGCCCATCCGCCTCAAGGTTGTGCGTGTTGTGGCTTCACAAATGCTTTGCTGCATACCTCGGTTGTAACGAGTGGTTATTTCAGTCAAAGTTGCTCTTCTATCAGCTTGAATCAGTCGGCCCATTCTCCTCTGCCCTCTAGCATCAACAAGGCATTTTCGCCCACAGCACTGCCGCATACTGGATGTTTTTCCCTTTTCACACCATTCTTTGTAAACCCTAGAAATGGTTGTGTGTAAAGATCCCAGTAATTGAGCAGATTGTGAAATACTCAGACCGGCCCGTCTGGCACCAACAACCATGCCACGCTCAAAATTGCTTAAATCCCCTTTCTTTCCCATTCTGACATTCAGTTTGGAGTTCAGGAGATTGTCTTGACCAGGACCACACCCCTAAATGCATTGAAGCAACTGCCATGTGATTGGTTGATTAGATAATTGCATTAATGAGAACTTGAACAGGTGTTCCTAATAATCCTTTAGGTGAGTGTATGTTAAAAGACAGCACTTTCAAAAACAGCTTACACTGAAAACCTTCAAATAATATGTAAAGTAACACAGATTTGTAACCTGGCCTTCTCTTTACAGGTTTGGTTCACACATTTCTGGAGGAGACACCGTGTCTCGTGCATTACGTATCAACAACACCAGTCCTTATGGTAAGCAGGCAGTTTGTATAAAATATTTAAATGATTCATTATTTCATAGAAATATTTCATTATTTTTTTGCTAAATGTTGTGCCATAATGCTGTACTGTACGCATTATTATTTAGACTGTCTTGAAGTCTTTGAAAAATATTAGCAGGAAGCAGAACATTTCGTGAGTTTTTTATACCAATGGAATGACCTGCCAACGGGTCATGAATGGAAAGCAGATGATATTTGTGGTCATATTGAGGAGGACATACAGAATGGGAGGAAAGTCTTGGGCCAGGGAGCAGAGCTGTGTCTCAGAGCAGAGAGCTGCCAAGGAGTTGGTATCTCCATTGTTGGTTAAATGATGCCTGAATGAGGGGAACATTGCCAATGAAGTAAAGGCATTGTCACAACATGCAACTTTTCTAGCAATTTTCAAGTCATAGCCTTCATTTGCATAAATTAAGCAAGCTGGTTTCAGTCATTGGCCCACTTCCATGAACCCATACGTCTAATGTGAGTTAACACTGAGCAAAACTAAAGTTTATAGGATCATTATTGACATGTGTAGAGAGAAGAGTGACGTCCGTACTTCCAAGTGTTAATCAACATGTAAGACATCAAGATAGGCGAGTCTGCTTACCTTGCCTCAAAACTTCTGTCTTCCTTACTTTACATAACTATCTTGGACACAATCACAGTATTGTTCAATTTAATAAAGTATAAATGATGTATCGTCTGCCGTGATAGGACACCACACCATTCACTCATTTACTGAAAGCTCATAATTTTAGAGAAACTGAATAAACACCTATGCACTTACTGTATGCTCTTAACATTTCTACTCACTAAAGTTCAGTGCATCCAATTTGTACACAAAATTGACCAGATCAGAAACGCCTGGTGCCTTTCAGTGAAGCCTCGTTCACAAATACACGTAGTGTTCTGTGGACTGCTTCAATCTCTGTCTATGTGGATTTTTCTAGGAGTCATCCCGTTTCCAGGAAAGACATGCATACTGTATGTATCTCTAAAACTTGCTATTTATAAGACGCTGTGATGTACTATTTCTGTTTTCAGGGCTGCTGTGACTCCTTATGAACATTTCGTGGAATAAACAAGTTCAGAAAATATATAGTGGATATCTGATACAGCTGACTTTATTGTTTTATTATGCACAGATATACGCCTAGATTGGCAGACATTCAACCAAGAGAGAGGAGACTTGAAACTGCTAGATCTTTTAATTTCATTTGGGGAGCCATTCCCAAGGAAGGATGTTGATGGTAATGAAATCATTGGAGGAGACTTGGATTCTGCTGAGTGTGAAAATCCAAGTTGGGACTGGAATAAACTTCCCAGTACCACAGACACTAATTCTTCAAGGAATGCTGATTCTGTAAGTAACTGTATAAATATTACAAAAGAAGAAAGAATGAACATAGTTTTTCTCACTAATATACGAGGGACGTTCAAAATGTTTCCGTACTTTTTTTAACTCTGTTTATTAAGAATTTCAAAAACAAATTACATCACTTTTCTGAATAGTCACCTGTGGTATAAGCGGGTCCACAGCTCATGTCAATGGGCCATTTTTAAAATAAATAATTACCGCACCGCGGCTAAGCCAGGGGGTGTGGTGGTTGTGTGACTGAAGCGGTTCCTGGGATGATTCGTGATGTGGGCATTTCTCACCTAAGTGCACAGGTGAGAAACCGTCCACATCCGTAATTGTTCCCGGGGATGCTGATTGCTACAGCTGCCATGTCCTCTTTATAAATAGAAGTGCAAGGTGGATAGAAAAGGAGAAAAAAGAAAGGAAAAAAGACGGAGGTTGCAAGAGAGCAGGAACCAGCAGGCAGCATGGAGAGAGAGAGCCGGTGCAAGTGAGCAAGCGAGCGAAGGCTCGCAGACAGACAGCTGGACAGTGAGCCCTAGCAGGAGTGTTTGGCCAACACCTAGGGCAGTTGGTAGTGGTCGCTCCCGCTGAACATACTGAGGAGCGGGAGTGACCGGTAGTAGGACAGCTGGCCGCATAAGGCTGAGAAGGCAGCTGGTGTCGGAGGCTTGGGTGGTGAATTCCCTGACGTGAGTGTCCTGGTCATCAAGGAAACTAAGTCTCGATCTAGAGATCGCAACCAAAGCCAGGGATCAGGAAACCTTCTAGGCCAGTAGAGCGGAAAGAAGGTCAGCTGCTGGTAGGGCAACTCTCCTGTTGTGGGGCCCAGATGGGAGAAGCAGGGGAGCCGCCAGGTTAAAGAAGCAGCAGGCTTTGTGTTTTAAGAGACTGCTTTCAGCATTGTTTTAACCTCGTTTTAAAGGATTGTGTTTTTTTTTCTATTGTAACAGATTAGGGCGCTTCTCGCACCCTTGCACCCTCAGACACCACGTCAGACACTAGGTAAAAGTCCAATAATGATATTTATTATATCAATAATGTGCACAAAGCACCCTCCACTCCCAAATACTCCAATAACAATAACAACAATTCTCAAATAAACCAATCCTCCAGCTCCCAGACGCGTTGCCACCCTTCCACCCAGCTCAGCTCGCCGTCTGGGAGCTCCCACAGTCCTTTTATACCTCCTGACCCGGAAGTGTTCTCAATCCCCAGTCCATGTGATCCTCAATCACTTCCAGGTCAGGTAAAAGCTCTTTTCTTCAACCCGGAAGTCCGTCAATCTTCCTGTGACGAACCTCCGGGTCACAGGGCACGAAGAAGCCCTCGGTCCCCCTGCAGCTCCCTCCTGTGGCCCCCACGGCATTCAGCAGGGCTTTGCATAAAAACTCCAATGTCCATGATGCCCTGCTGGTCTTCCGGGGACCTCCACGCTGCAAGGAGGGCTCCACCTGGCGGCTTGGTGGTATTGGCCGGGATAAATGGCCGGCCATCCATCACACTATTTATTGGATTTTTAACCTCCACAATAACACCTGTTTTTATGGATTATTTATTTAATGACTTTGGAAGCACTGCACTTATTTGAACATTGTTTTGTTTATTGATTTTTAATAAAAGCACTTGGCACCTTTTTGCACCATCCCCTTGCTCTATTTGTTATGCCTCACTATCAAGCTCATCAGTGACACCACCAATGGTGTCGGGTTCTGGGCTCCTGTGAGGATGATGTGAGCATGCAGCGAACCTGCATCGTCACATCACCTTCCTTTGTGATGCAATTTTCCCAGTCACATGACACTCTCAGACGTGACTAATTATTACTCCTCCTGCCTTGACCGTTTCCAACAAAAATATAAAATTGCAGAAATGTTTTTGAATGTACCTCGTACTTCAGTTTCCTTTGTTGCTACTTTGGTTTTAAGACTATCATAGACATTATCTTTGTAGGTGGAATGTCTCTTTGATTATAGTCTTATATTCTACATATGGCTGTTTCTATGTGACAAAGTTACAATTTATTAAAATGATGGCACTGTGCTTCTTAGGAATGTGTTCATTAAGAATTTGAAAACCATACATTTCTCTTGGCAGAGATATTTAGGCAGAGAAATGTGGCTCTAAAGAGAGGATGCATTTAGCTTGCTTCTAATGTAACGTACACTAGCATATTCAACTGAAGGAAGCCCATTAAACAACACGGCGTCTTATGATGTGTTAGTGTGGCCTCCAGTGACTGTGTGACTGCTTCGGAGAAGCAGAGTAAAAAAACACTACTGCTCTCCAGTGACAAGCAAAAATGTCTTTCTATGAAAAAGCGTGGCATTCCGTTTATTTCATAAGTACTGAGTTAAGCATACAAATAGTGTAAGTGTAATCATAAGATAGGAAAGTTTCAATTTATAAGGAAAGCTTTCTTATAGAGGGAAAACCCAGAAATCCGAGTCAAGAAAGCAAAGTACTAACAGCAAATGTCCTGCCAAAGAGACATTTAAATCGAAAGAGTGTATGCTCTGCTAGCATGTCTTATGTCCTGAACATTAAATTACATTTTGGGTCCTCCTCCACAGTATAATCATTTCTACTACTATATTTTTGAATTTCTTGTTTGGGTAACAAATAATGTGTTATGACATACAGTTCAAGATTCTTTTTCTGAACCACAGATCATAGAGGAGGGAAATGAGAAGGAAGATGAAAATGAAGAGCCCAAACAAATAAAGGTTGTCTCTGTCAATCTGCGGCCTCATGACGGCATCAACTCAGATTATCCTTTCTGTATCACCCCTCAGCAGATTGTAAGTTTTAAGCAGCCTTAATTCCTAAATTATCTCATTTTTGTCTTTGCTATTTTCCATTTACATCAATCACAATATTGACTAGGATAATATATTAAGATATCAGCATTCCAACTAAATCAATTTTTTACTTTATTGCCATATATCACAAAAAATGCTTTTTTACGCTTGTCCCTATTATAGTATGCAAACATAAAACATATGCTAACTTCCACAACATACACGAGGGGGAGTCAAGCTAAAGTTAGAAAATGGGATTTATTAGAAAATGGAACGAATCTTAACAAAACTGCTCAGGTCATTTCTCAATGGAGTCTCCACCCTTCTAAATGCACTTGTGCCACCTGCCTGGCAGCGCCTGGATTACAGCAGAGTAAAAGGTTTTGTTTTGTCCTCGCAACCACTTGTGCACCCAAATTATTGAAAAGCACTACAGGCCGAGGGGTACACCAGTCACTCGTGCAAGTTACTGTGACTTGCTGGAGACCAATGTGAAGCCTGCTATTCCATCCAAGTGGCGAGGACTGCTGTCTCAAGGAGACCTTTTGTTAAAAGACAAAGACCACCTGCCCGCCCACACGCTGCTAAGAACACCAAGGCTTATCCGGAGAAACTGAAGCTTGAGGTATGCCACATCCTCCATTTTATGCCAGATTTTGCACAGTGTGATTTCCACCTTTTTAGACCACTAAAAACACATCTGGGTGTCGTCGATTTAAGACAGATAACGACGTGAAGAAAGCACGAGGGGTTATGAGGACAAGACAAAACTTTTTACTCTGCTGGAATCCAGGCACTTCCAGGCAGGTGCATTGAGAAGGATGGAGACTACATTGAAAAATGACATGAGCAGTTTTGTTAAGATTTGTTCCATTTTCTAACTTTAGCTTGACTCCCCCTCATATATTTCACAACAAAAACACTACATAAACGACTTGTTTCTGTGCTTAATAAAATGTACAGTATTCAGCAGTTCTTTAGTTCTGACTTTAATGTTAATGTCGCTCACAAGCAGCAACTCATCTAACCAGGGTGCCCAAAGCAACAGTCCAGAAAAAAATTTCAAAGCAATGTGACTAATAGGATAATGCAGACTGGAGCAGCCAGAGGCTCACTAGAGGACTGACATTTTGAGAGTTGCTGTGACATGGTGAATGAAGATTCCTCCCTAGGCAAGAAAACAGAGCATTTGGTGTGAATCTTATCTGATCTAGGCAGATGTTCCTATCAATGCTTAAGAAGCCTAAAGAAGCTTCAGTCTTTACCAATTTCATATTGTTATTGTTGTCATACATTCCCAGTTATTACCACACATTAAAACCTGCATTCCTAAAAACCTTAGAAAGGCAAAGCTAAGTGATCGCAGCTACTGCTTCACTAGCCCAGCACACCACAGTGTCGAACATTGCAAAGCCATTACAGAGGTGTAGAAGATGTGAAGGACATCACTTCTCACATTAAAGGAATGCAGTGTCCTAAGGAAAAACATCCTGCTCTGCCTTTTCTTATATAGTTCCTATGTGTTCCAAGGCCAGAGACACCAGGAATTATTATTTAAAGACAATGGGAATATATTTTTGTTGTTGTAAATGTTATGTATTTTTATTTTTATCATGGTATCAAAGAGCATCGATACGTTGCATGTTGGTTGAACATGCAAGTAAGAATTTCACAATAATCTGTAAGTGACAACTCTATTACTACTACTAGTAGTAGTTTACTCACAAAGCAACACACGAAGATAAAGTTCATAGGATCAATTAGGAGTCTACCAAACCAGTGTTATAAACTACAGAGTTTCTAAGCCAACAAAACTCCCAAAATTACTCAAAATGACCATCAAACCCTGGCTATTCAGAAAATAGGCCAATATTGTATTTTTATAAATGAAAGATTTATTGTTAAAAAAAGGATCAAAACAGTGAAGCTCTGAAGAATACAACACATAGAAGACAATGCCTTCAAAATAGGCAATCTTAATAGCAATCAGTCTCAATGCAAAATTCAAAGAATGTTCAACAGTCAGGGTGAAAGGTCACCAAAATCCAGAAAAATCACTATAATCAAACAGAGCAACAGACACAGTAGAACTCATCAGCACCACAATTGCATTGATAATGAACCGCAAAGGACTGTGGGTCTTCCTCAGCTTTTTTTGGGCAGAGGGTAGTCCCTTGTGGTAATGAGCAGGTATTCCTGTCTTTTGTGGAACCATCCACAAAACACAGAAGATATGTTTACTGTACATATAGAAACTAAGTAATCAACAAAGTTAACATAACAATGAACATAATAACATAAATGAGATTTCTGAACGCAGCAGGGGAAAACCTGGCTGAAACATGGCAACCAGGATGGGAAAGTAATTTGGTCCCATGTGGAACTGGTGTGGTCCTGATGCTTGTTATGGAGAACAGCAGTCAATCCATTCACACAAACAGTGGATTCAGGTATAACACAACAGCATACGATGTTTGGCAAAGAATAAGAGAATATTCAGATCATCAAGCTTGTTTAGTTAGTTAATGGCTAAACTACTAAAATATATCATCCATATACATTTTAAATCCTGTCAAAAGTTTCCACTTTAGCTACATGATCTGGTAGTTTGTTTCAGATTCCCACAAGCCTTTGCATGACAGAAATGATCCTAGGTTCCCCCACTAAGTATGTTATTCACTTTTTATATGGAAGAATTTTGAAAACCAGATTAACCATAGGGAGCATTGTTGAAAAAGCCCTAGAAGTGGCTTGGGTTATCCCGGACTGCAGAAAGAATTGAACGGGGTTTAAGGGATGCTCCCTGTCAGAACCAAACTGAGTTGAATTTGCTCATGGACTCAACCAGTAAGAAGACAAAGCAGCCAGGGGGCTTAGGGAGAAAGAACAAGAAGTGACGTGAAAACGTTCTGAAACAGGTAAAGCACCCACTAAACTGCCCAGGATTATGATATAAGATGAGCCCTCTAGGCTAGTTGTGGTTAATTTTTATGTCTTGTTTGTTTTACAGTGGGATGCAAAAGTTTGGACAACCTTGTTAATAGTCATAGTTTTCCTGTATAAATCGTTGGTTGTTACGATAAAAAATGTCAGTTAAATATATCATATAGGAGACACACAGTGATATTTGAGAAGTGAAATGAAGTTTATTGGATTTACAGAAAGTGTTTCACTAATTGTTCAAACAAAATCAGGCAGGTGCATAAATTTGGGCACCATAAAAAAGAAATGAAATCAATATTTAGTAGATCCGCCTTTTGCAGAAATTACAGCCTCTAAACGCTTCCTGTAGGTTCCAATGAGAGTCTGGATTGTGGTTGAAGGTATTTTGGACCATTCCTCTTTACAAAACATCTCTAGTTCATTCAGGTTTGATGGCTTCCAAGCATGGACAGCTCTCTTTAACTCACACCACAGATTTTCAATTATATTCAGGTCTGGGGACTGAGATGGCCATTCCAGAACGTTGTACTTGTTCCTCTGCATGAATGCCTTAGTGGATTTTGAGCAGTGTTTCGGGTCGTTGTCTTGTTGAAAGATCCAGCCCTGGCGCAGCTTCAGCTTTGTCACTGATTCCTGGACATTGGTCTCCAGAATCTGCTGATACTGAGTGGAATCCATGCGTCCCTCAACTTTGACAAGATTCCCAGTCCCTGCACTGGCCACACAGCCCCACAGCATGATGGAACCACCACCATATTTTACTGTAGGTAGCAGGTGTTTTTTTGGAATGCTGTGTTCTTTTTCCTCCATGCATAACGCCCCTTGTTATGCCCAAATAACTCAATTTTAGTTTCATCAGTCCACAGCACCTTATTCCAAAATGAAGCTGGCTTGTCCAAATGTGCTTGAGCAGACCTCAAGCGGCTCTGTTTGTGCTGTGGGTGGAGAAAAGGCTTCCTCTGCATCACTCTCGCATACAGCATCTCCTTGTGTAAAGTGCGAATGGTTGAACGATGCACAGTGACTCCATCTGCTGCAAGATGATGTTGTAGGTCTTGGTGCTGGTCTGTGGGTTGACTCTGACTGTTCTCACCATTCGTTGCTTCTGTCTATCCGAAATCTTTCTTGGTCTGCCACTTCGAGCCTTAACTTGAACTGAGCCTGTGGTCTTCCATTTCCTCAATATGTTCCTAACTGTGGAAACAGACAGCTTAAATCTCTGGGACAGCTTTCTGTATCCTTCCCTAAACCATGATGGTGAACAATCTTTGTCTTCAGGTCATTTGAGAGTTGTTTTGTGACCCCCATGTTGCTACTCTTCAGAGAAAATTAAAGGAGGAGGGAAACTTACAATTGACCCCCTTAAATACTCTTTCTCATTATAGGATTCACCTGTGTAAGTAGGTCAGGGGTCACTGAGCTTATCAAGCCAATTTGAGTTCCAATAATTAGTTCTAAAAGTTTTGGAATCAATAAAATGACAACGGTGCCCAAATTTATGCACCTGCCTGATTTTGTTTGAACAATTATTGCACACTTTCTGTAAATCCAATAAACTTCATTTCACTTCTCAAATATCACTGTGTGTGTCTCCTATATGATATATTTAACTGACATTTTTTATCGTAACAACCAACGATTTATACAGGAAAATAATGACTATTAACAAGGTTGCCCAAACTTTTGCATCCCACTTTATTTGATTTGCCTTCTTATTTCTTTTGAAATGTCATGTTTGTTCAAGTCTTTCATTGTTAATGATAATTATTTAAGGAAAGGAAGACAGATGTTTCCAAGTAGAGTTGTTATACTCCTTAATCATGCCGCCAGAGATTATTGATGTGTTGCGTGTTGATTAGCACATGTCACTTTACTCTGTATATGTAACAATAATTAACCCATAAATCTTATTTCCCATTTTTTAAGGTTGTTCCAGCAAATGGCAATGCTACCGTTCATGTTTCGTTCACTCCTTTGACCTTGGCGGAAGTAAATAAAGTTGAGTGTGTGGGATATGCTTTGGGCTTCATGAGTTTGGAGAGAAAGGTAATTCACATGCATTCCTTTTGACCTCAGGTGTCAAGTCAAACCCAAATCCTTGAGAGCTGTGGTGGCTGCGGGTGTTCAACACCAATATTTTAATTACAAGCCAGTTCTTGCTATTAATGGATTCAGTTTATTGAATTAATGAATGAAACCTTGCCCAGAGCTGATTTAAGCAGGCTCAGTGAAGAATGGATGCAATAATTGCAAGTTGTAAAATAAAACACAAGTTTCGTCAATACAGGTGTGCTGTGTCCCCGAGAAAGTCCAACGAGTTCAAGGATACGATCTAGAACCCCTGAGATTGGACCTGAACGGATCTGTCAAACCCTCATTGTGAGTTACAGACATATTCAGTTTAGCATTTAGTCCTGTAGTTTCTATTAATTAGTAGCTGAAAGCTACCTGTAGTTTTAAGTCATTAAAATTCTGTAACAAAGTCAAAATCACCAAATAAATGCTTTTGACAATCTGTTATAAATTATCTTTATTGTACTAACCACTTTATATTGCTTTTTAATGAGCTGGTACTTATTTCAAACTGAACTTTTACATTTTGAAAGAAATAAAAAAATAGAGCATTCTTATTTCTGCCATGTATTTCCCTTCATTCATTCATTTGTTGTTGTTCTATGACGTTAGTAGCTATAAACACCAAGAAGGAGAAGATCACCATGTCAAGTCATTGTCTGACAGCCCTGTTCTCCTGTATTATAACTTGTGCGTCTCCGGTGCTAATGCCATCCCTTTGATTGCAGGTTGACGGCAGAAATTGAAGATGAAGAGGGAGCAGTCATGTTTTTTGTGGCTGCCAGTGATTTAATACCAAAGGAGCCACACACAAAAGTAATATATACATTCAGTATTAAAATAAGATTTCATTTTTGTGTCTGTCATTTAGGTCACTAAAGGATCATATTTCCTATTTGTTTTTCTATTCAGTTATTTTATAAAGTAACCAGAGCTGGGGTGGCAAGTAATTGGTGCTAATCAGCGGCACATTCTCCCCGTTTTTATGTAGGTTTTCTCGTAGCACTCGGGTTTCCTAACATTGCAAAGTATGACAGGCTACATGGTGACACTAAACTGGCCCTGTGTGTGTCTCCATGATAGACTGGCAATCCATCCCTTGTTGATGCCAGGAGAGCCTTGACTTCCTTTGGACTGTACAAAGGAAGAAGTTACTTCAGAAAATGAATGAATGAATAAATTATAAAACAGTCCCTGTAATTAAAGCTAAGGCAAATGAAATATGGTTTACTTCATAAGGTTATAGTATTTGTGTACACTGTTTTTGACTTTAAATAGGTCTTTTCAATTCAATTCAATTCTTTATTGTCATGTGCACAAGTACCATGTACAATGAAATGCTTGTTTGCATGCGCCCCCACAGACAGTGAACATAGACAAAAAAAACAAAACACATAATAAATAAGTAAATAAATAAAACCAGAATCCTAGGAATAAATAGAGACAGTGGCTTCAGTGGTATCCTTCAAGCTAACTAGTAATCAGACATTATAAAGTCAATAAAGACAAATCCTAGACGTGAGTCTGCTCACTTCAGGTGCCATCACTACTGTCTTGCACACCCATCTGGACATTTTAGTCTGTTTATTGCTGAAATGTCTTCATGTGTGAGCCTATTGAACATTGCAAGCCTGCAAAGCACCCGTTTTGAAGTAGTACGTATCCATTGTTGTTTTTGATGTACTGACAATCTGTATGTATTTTCCAAGTAGCTAATGATAAGAATTTATGACAATGGGAAAGTTTGCTTAAAGTGTAAATATGACTGTTTTTTCTAAGCACTTAAAATTATACAATTATCAAAAATAGATGCTGTACAATATTTCCTTTCTGTCTTTTTACCTATTACCATCTAATATTTATCATGCTTTAAATGAAAGGAGTAATACTTTAAAGTAGCTGTATTAATATGTTGGCCTAAAGTAAATCCATATAATTGGTATAACCTTTCCTAAGACATTGTTTCAGCTGTCATCTCAGTATAATTCTCTCTGCATTTCCAGATTCTAACAGAGTCCATATCTACACGCAATCTGAAGCTAAAGAACTCCACCACGACGCCCCTGTTTTTCCGGCTCTTAGCCCCTGGCCCTTTCAGCATTGCCCAAATGAATCCAAAAGGAAGCATGAAAACGTCGCAGAGTGAAAGAGAAGAGGGCAAACTTCTGCTCCTTGAACCCTCGCACAATATGCAGGTCAGCGATATACCCTTACACTTAATATTTATATAAATGTAAACTTTCCATTGTTTAAAAATGAATAAATGGCAACACAACAATGTCAAAAAAAAAAAAAACTAGTGGAAAATACAGGAAAACCAACAACAATCTGATTGCAAAATTTGTATTTCAGCATGTATAAAGTGAGAAAAGACTGTCACTCATATTAGTAAACATATCATTAACAGTAATGATCGATTTAATATTAAAATATTAATTGATATTCAAAGTTTGCAGACAACACTGCTATCGTGGGCTGCATCAGGGGTGGGCAGGAGGAGGAGTATAGGAACCTAATCAAAGACTTTGTTAAATGGTGCGACTCAAACCACCTACAACTGAACACCAGCAAGACCAAGGAGCTGGTGGTGCATTTTAGGAGGCCCAGGCCCCTCATGGACCCCGTGATTATCAGAGGTGACTGTGCAGAGGGTGCAGACCTATAAATACCTGGGAGTGCAGCTGGATGATAAATTGGACTGGACTGCCAATACTGATGCTCTGTGCAAAAGAGGACAGAGCCGACTATACTTCCTTAGAAGACTGGCGTCCTTCAACATCTGCAATAAGATGCTGCAGATGTTCTATCAGATGGTTGTGGCGAGTGCCCTCTTCTATGCGGTGGTGTGCTGTGGAGGCAGCATAAAGAAGAAGGACGCCTCACACCTGGACAAACTGGTGAGGAAGGCAGGCTGTATTGTAGACATAGCACTGGACAGTTTAACATCTGTGGCAGAGCAATGGGTGCTGAGCAGGCTCCTGTCAATCATGGAGAGTCCACAGCATCCACTGAACAGGATCATCTCCAGACAGAGGAGCAGCTTCAGACAGACTGCTGTCACCGTCCTGCTCCACTGACAGACTGAGGAGACCCCACACTATGCGACTCTTCAGTTCCACCCGGGGGGGGGTAAACGTTAATATTATACAAATTATTGTCTGTCTGTTATACCTTCATTTTTAGCACTCTTTAATTTAACATTGTTTTTTATCAGTATGCTGACGCTGGAGAATGTGAATTTCCCCTTGGGATTAATAAAGTATCTATCTATCTATCTAATTCAGTTTACTTTTATTTACTTTACCAAACAAAGTACATATTTTACCAGCAAAAGAGTTTTCTCTGGTTGTCTGGATCAGTGGTATGTGTTTTAATAATAAATAATAATACATTTTATTTATATAGCGCCTTTAAGAACTACAACTCAAATTTAACAGAAGTCTGCTTGAATCTGACAGTAACATATTAGCTTAATGTTTTACTAAAGACATTTATGCAAAAAATAATAAGATTCAAATGCAACATTGCTGGATTTGCAATTCAATGTCCCAGATTTTAGCCAGTGTACTATAACAGCCCCTCAAGCATGAAGCTTGATTGAGAGCAAGCTGCCTGTCCACACTAATGCACGAGTCACTGCCTTGGTCAGTCACTGGCTCTCCAAGTTGACATCAAAGTGCGTTTAGAAGAGAGTCCTGCACAGTGACTGTGAGCGGCTTGACTTGGAGACAGACTGAGGCTGAAGAGGTGTTGCATATGAGAGGGAGAGTGAGAAAGGGGTGACTACAACAAGCAGATGAGAGTGGAGCAGGAAGGCATGGAACTGAAGCAAAAGTCGTTACCATCCGCAAGAAAGTCAGACGATGTGCCCAGTGGTGGTAGTTTTAAAACCATTTATCATGTACCTGAATATACTGATTTAGTAGGGCCAATGTTAGATATCAGCCTTGACTGTGTGGACCGCCGGGGCGCGTACAGCCACCCTAACCCGACACAGATAGACAGACACAAGTTCCAGTCCAGCACACACATTTTATTCATAGCTGAGGAGCGGCTTTCTCTACTCCCCACAGCACAGTACATAAAGCACCACAACATAGTCCTTCCTTCAGCTGCCAATTCCCAGTCCTTCCACCTCCACTTCTCCTTTGCAAGCTTCGTCCTTCTTCCACCCAACTCTGGCTCCCTGAATGGAGTGAGGCGGCTCTTTTTATGATGGCCCTGGGAGTTTTCCAGCTGGCTTAATTAATCGGACCCAATAAAGGGCTCTGCAGCTCCCCCATGGAACCCAACAGGGATGTGCCAAACTCCAACTCCCAGCACACAATATGAGAATCCATGGTGCCACAGCCACCCAGGTGAGCTGCCCTCTAGCATCCCGGGGAAGGTATTTCCTTGCCAATGCCTCCCCCTTAGTGCACTTCGTCAAACCATGACCTGCTATTTTAACTTTAGTTAAGCCCACTGAATGCCTTCTAATGCACACGTGTGTGATAGAAGAGATGAAGTAGCAGAATCATAGAAGGAATGAATATGTGGCAAAAACGTGCATGAACGGTGTGATGCACATTTAGAAATTCCTAAGAAGTATTTCAAGAACCTTGTTGAATCCACACCTCAAAGAATTCAGGCTAAAGGTGGTGAGTCCAGGTGCTAGATAAGGTAGACAATAAAATGGCCACTGAGTGTATATACAGTATAGTATTGTGTTGTTGCAAAACATGATAATTAATACTTTGTCTTAAATGACTGAACTGAGAGATCTTTAAAAAACACCAAATGATAAATGCAATAAAGTTGTGTGTATTTTGGTTTAGGTAAAGGTTGAGTTCCACAATTCCCTTGCACTGCTAACATATCAGAATCAGCCAAAGGATCTGCTCCCTCCTGGAGTCCAACTAATCCAGTATGAAAATGGGGAGAGGAAACTGCAGTTTGAGCAGCAGCTTACTGTGGAATACAGCAACAAAAGCACTCAGGTGAGAAAAACCATTTACTTCAAATACATAATGTAATGCTAAATTCTTCTATCCAGCCAACAGGTGCCTTCCAACTTAATGAAAAGCAACCTTTAATGTGGCCAGAGAACCTTAATGTGCTAAATGTTCAGGACTTTATACAGCCTTTTTTGCACCTGCTATAACTTCCCAACCTCTCAAAGATCATGTCAGTCTGATTTTTAAATGTTTTTTATTCCATGAGACAAACTGCCAAAAACACTGCTGATCTCATACAAAGGTGTCTATTGCTGTCTTGAGAAAAGAGGGCAAACTGGACCAGGTCAGAAAAAAAGGGAAAGGCGCAGAAGCACAACTATGTAAGAGGGTAAACATATCAGAGTATGCAGTCTGAGAAACAACAACCTTACTGGTCCTCCACTGGCTTCTTTTTCATGCACTCCATACACCAGTGTCATCTGCAACAAAGAAAAGACGACTTCAGGATGCTGGTCTAAGAGTCAGTGTTTCAAAGTAAAAAGCTATATCTGAAACTGGCAAACAAAAGATTAAAATGGGCAAAACAATACAGACATTAAACAGAGGATGACTAGAAAAACATTTTATGGTCAGCATCCCAGAACGATGTTTTCTCAGTTGTAGACAAAACTCGTATTTGCGGTGTATTTATGGAACAAACATTATGAAAGGCATTTGTTTCTCAGACTACATAATCTGATGTCCTTATGCAGTTTTGTATCCAGAACTTCTCTTCTCTCTTCTACCCTGGTTATATCCAGTTTGCTGTCTCCTCTCAAGACACCTTTGTATGAAATCTTCAGTTTCTTGACAATCTGTCACAAGGAATAACCTTTATTTTGCAAAAAAAAACAAAACAATAAACCGACTAATTTTAGCCATTTTTTAACCCGAAATAGAAGTTTAGCAATGTAGGTATGATGTAACCCAAGGGAACATTTCAGGGGTGCTACTGCAATTACAATGGTTTCTCTAGTACTTAGTTTTTATACATGACTGACTAAGGATAAGCTAAGGAAGTTGACCTTTGGGACACTTAAGGAATGGCTTCTGAAAATGGGGTTTTGCACTCATATGTCAATAATTATACATATATCTATAATTATATATTACAGTTACACAGTATATGTATATATATATATATAAAGTAATCCCTCGCTATATCGTGCTTCGACTTTCTCTGCTTCATTCTATCGCGGATTTTAAATGTAAGCACATCTAAATATATATCACAGATTTTTCGCTGGTTCGCCACTTTCTGCGGACAATGGGTCTTTTAATTTAGGTTACATGCTTCCTCAGTTTGTTTGCCCAGTTGATTTCATACAAGGGACGCTATTGGCGGATGGCTTAGAAGCTACCCAATCAGAGCATGTATTACATATTAACTAAAACTCCTCAATGATATAAGATATGCTTCCCGCGCGGTGCTTGATTGTTTGCTTGTCTCTGCCTCTCTCTCACCCTCTCTGCCTGATGGAGGGGGTGTGAGCAGAGGGGCTGTTTGCTTAGAAGATACGGACGCTCCTCTAAAAAATGCCGCATTATCGTGGTGCTTCGGCATACTTAAAAGCCCAAAAGCACGTATTGATTTTTTGATTGTTTGCTTCTCTCTCTCTCTCTCTGACATTCTCTGCTCCTGACTCGCACAGTCCTTTGAAGAGAAGATCTATTTGCATTCTTTTAATTGTGAGAAAGAACTGTCATCTCTGTCTTGTCATGGAGCACAGTTTAAACTTTTGACTAAAGGGTGTTATTTCATGTCTAGAGGGCTCTAATAATGCTAACAGTGTGGGAGAGTTTACAATGGCTTAAAATATATAAAAATCACCATACAAACATATGGTTTCTATTTCGTGGATTTTCATCTATCGCGGGGGGTTCTGTATCGCAACCCCCGCGATCGAGGAGGGATTACTGTATTGTGGTACCCGGATGGGGGTGGTACCCAGCCGGGACGCCCACGAGAACCAGTGGAGGGCTTGTGCCTCCTCCAGACCATGAGGGGGTGACTGCCCTGGTTGCTTCGAATGCCACGGGTACAGAGCTGGGAAGCTCAACCCTGTAGGGGCCTGTGGTCACCGTTAGGGCGCGCCCCAGTGCCTAGAGAGCCCTGGACCTCAGCACTTCCGCCACACCAGGAAGTGCTGGGGGGAAGAGGATCAGGGACACCCGGAGTGCTGCCGGGGATACAGCCGGCACTTCCGCCACAAGGGAGTGTCGGCGGAGGAGTGTCGGGAAGCACCAGGAGCACATCCGGGTGCTTATTTAAAGGGGCCACCTCCCTTCAGAGATAGACTGGAGTTGGGTGGAAGTGGACGAGACTTGTGTTGGAGAGGAGTAGAAGCAGCCTGAAGGAAAGAGGCACTGGAAGAGAGGCCTGGACTTTGGGGGATTGGTGCTGGAGGCACTGAGTTTGTGCGTTGAACCTTGTACATATTGTAAATAATAAATGTGTGTTGGGTGATGTTACGATGTCCGTCTGTCTGTGTCCGGGCTGCTTCTCACAATATATATGGTTGAATAGTTTACTGTCAAATAATGCAAAGAGTACACGACACGTGTTTCGCCCTAATTTTGGGATCATTAGGCGTACACACTTGAATGATCCGAAAATAAGGGCGAAACACGTGTCACGTGAAAAAAGTTTGAGATTTTTGGCATAATCCATTTTGGAATAAGGCCGTAACATAACAAAATGTGGAAAAAGTGATGCGCTGTGAATACTTTCCGTATGCACTATATATATATATATATATACACAGTATATACTGTATATATATTGTAATAAGGCGCTATATTAGTGCCCGACCTGGCACAGACTGACGCAGAGGCACGTACAAAATTAACACAAAGGCTTTATTAATTCTTCAGCTGTGGGACACTTCTTCCCCGTGCCACACAGCCCAACACAGTCCCAAAAGCACAGTTACACCACAACACTCTCTTCTTCTTTACCACCACTCCTCCTCCTCCTCCTCCCGACTCTGGCTCTCTGAGTGGTGGTGGCTGGCCTTTTTTATAACCCACCTGGAAGTGTTCCAGGTGCTTGACCACCTGGTCTTGATTGCACCTCCGGGTGGGGCTGAAGAATCGTCCAGCCAGGCTGCTGATTCCATGCAGCTCCCCCTAGCGGCCATCCGAGCCCCCAACCAGGCTGTGGAGGACTCCAGCCCCCATGGAGCCATGTGACAGGCTGGGGGATCACCGTCCGCCAGGGAGGCTGCCACCAAGCGTCCCGGGGGAGGTACTGAGCTGCCCATGATTGCCCCCCCCGGGCATGGGACCTGGCTTTCCGCCACTATATATATATATATATATATATATATATGCTGGAAACATTCCCCAGGGATTTTGGTCCATATTAATATGATATGACAGCATCACGCAGTTGCTGTAGATTTGTCGGCTGTACAGTCATGATGCAAATCTCCTGTTCCACCCAAAGGTGTTCTATTAGATTGAGATCTGGTGACTGTGGGGGCCATTTGAGTACCGTGAACTCATTTTCATGTTTAGAAATCAGTATGATATGATTTGAGTTCTGTGATGTGATGTGGTGAGTTACCCTAATGGAAGTAACCATCAGAAGATGGGTACACCGCGGTCATAAAAGGATGGATATGATTAGCACCAATACTCAGGTAGGCCGTGGCATTTAAATGATGCTCACTTGGTACTAAGGAGCCCAAAGTGTGCTAATAAAATATCCCCACACCATTACACCACCACCAGCAGTTGATACAAGGCAGGATAGATCCATTCTTTCATGTCAATGTCACCAAATTCTGACCCTACCATCTGAATGTCTCAGCAGTAACAAGACTCATCAGACCAGGCAATGTTTTTCCAATCTGCTGTTCTGTAATTTTGGTGAGCCCGTGTGAATTGTAGCCTCAGTTGCCTGTCCGCAGCTGAGAGGAGTGTCACTCGCTGTTGTCTCCTGCTGTTGTGTAGTCAGAGATGTCATTTTGCATACCTCAGTTGTAAGTAGTGGTTATTTGAGTTACTGTTGCCCTTCTATCATCTTAAACCAGGCTGGCCATTCTCCTCAGACCTCTGGCATCAACAAGGCATTTTCGCCCAGAGAACTGACACACACTGGATATTTTCCCTTTTTCAGACCACTCTCTGTAAACCCTAGAGATGGTTGTGTGTGAAAATCCCAGTAGATCAGCAGTTTCTGAAATGCTCAGACAAGCCCATCTGGCACCAACAACCAAACACACTTAAATCACCTTTCTTCCCCATTCTGATGCTTGGTTTGAACTTTAGCAGGTGGTCTTGACAATGTCAATAGGTCTAAATGCATTGAATTGCTGCCATGTAATTGGCTAATTAGATATTTGCATTAACAACCAGTTGAACAGGTGTACCTAATAAAGTGACGTGTGTGTATGTTGTGGAAGATCAGCCTCGGCACAGACAGGCAGACTCCAATGGTTCAAAACCCACAACATGTTTATTTACACTATTTACAAATAATCAGTCCCGCACACAACCCAGTGCCCCTGCACCACACACCCTCAAGTCCGGGCTTCTCCAAAGTTCTGTCTTCGCTGCCTCCACTCCTCTCCTCCGAGCTTCGTCCTCTTCCACCTGACTCCAGCTTATGACCGGAGGGAGGCGGCCTCTTTTATGGCCACCTGGACGTGCTCCAGGTGCCTCCTGGTGTGGCAGAAGTGCCGCATGAGCACCCGGAAGCATAAGTGCTGATGTCCAGGGCTTCACGGTATTCCGGGCGCCCCCTGGCGGTGACCACGGGCCCCTATAGGGTTGAGCTTCTAAGCTCAGTTCCCGTGGCCCCCCATACAAACCAGGACTGCTGCCCTCTCGTGGTCCGGGGGAGGCATAGTCCCTTTTTTGGTCCTTCTCAGCATCCCAGCTGGGCACAGCCCCCAGCCACCCGCCACAGTGTGTGTGTGTGTGTGTCTATATATATATATATATACTGCATAAATCTTTTGTAGTTTACAGTGAATATTTTGCAGCAAATTATTCTTTTTTAAATGTAAGATCATCTGTAGCATAATGAACACAAATGAGGAGAGTCGAGGCTGATTATTGTGGTTTTCTCTTCTGCAGTTTATACCTCTGTGTGCACACCTGGCATTGCCCACACTCCACATTTCTTCTCAGAAAATTGACTTTGGAATTTGCTTCGTGGGACAAATCAAAATGCTGGATGTCTTTCTGTCAAACAGAGGCAGATCTAACAGTTACTGGACAGCTATTTTAGGTAATATGGCTTAAAAATGTTATGACACATAAAGGACTAAAACTTTAATGTGGTTATATTTACTGAATAGATAACTTGACTTTTGTGTATTGATCTTAATGATGGGAAAAGACATGTAAGATAGGTCAAGTGGGGCGGGGAGGACTGAATGTAATGACAGGCTATGTTAAATCTGAACTGCTTTGTAATAATTATGATATCTCAACAGAATAAATAGGTCACGGGAGTTATGTTTTTTAGAAAAAAGGATGGAATTTAACAAGGAAATGAAGCCAACAAAAATGAGCATGCTACTATGTTGTCTTCAAACAGAATAGGGTAAAAAAAAAACAGATGCTACCATATCAAACATTTAAAGCAAAACAGCAAACTAGTAATAACAGTCAAAATTAATCAAAGCAAAAATCCTGAAACTGTATTGAATTTCATTCTCCTAATTAATGTCAACTTTCTTTGTTTTGTCTCAAACCCAATGTTTAAATAATTTAAGGCTGCATGCTTCATGCAATGAAATCCCAAACCATGTCCACATGACCTGCACCAGGCATCATAGACATAAGCGACATGGCTGATGGCATCAGAAAACACTACATATTGGCAAGAAAAAAAAAACATTCAAAATGGTGTCAAGATGGCATCATCATCATTATCATTATCATAAGGATACTATAAATAAATAGTACATAAGAAATCTTATAAAAGAGACGTGGCATTTTAGTCCATGAGACTCATTTTGTTTAGCTAATAACTAACCTGTCCCAATATCTCATCCAGATACTAAAAGTTGTCAAGGTTTTTGCTTCAAGTATACGTCTTGTAGTTTGCTACAGATTCCCACAACTGGTGACATAAACAAGTGCTTCCTGGCTTTAGTCCTAAATGCACTTCTCTTTAATTTCCACTGGTGTCCTAGAGGACATGATTTGCCATTTATTTAAAACAATTCAGCTTTATCTACCTTAGGAATTCTGAAGTCTTAGATTAGGTCTCCACACAGTCTCTTCTTCATGAGACTAAACAGGTTTTATTCTCTGAGTCTGTCAGAGTAAGACGTTTCCTTAAGTACTTTGTTGCACTCCTTTGCTCAACTTCAAGTGCTGCTATGTCTTTCTTGTAGCATGGTGGCCAGAACTGTGCATAATACTATTTAGTGCATTAAATTGATTAACCATAATGTCCCTTGATGTACAGCAGTTCAGCAGTTTTTACAATATAACTGAACATTTTACTTGCTCTTTTTTATTGTTTCTGCTCATTGCTTTGACGATGAAAATATGCCAACATAAGCCACTAAATCTTTTTCAGCGGTTCCTTTAGGACCGTGTCTCACATTTTGTATTTATAATTGATGTTTCCTCTGAAAATCCTTGGGTACCATTGATTTGACTTTGTGTCGAATGAGCAGTTGCTCATGGAGTCCTGAATGAGGCACATTAGTTGCATTGTGAGGGAGCGTCAGTTATGACACCACGGCCATGTGGCGCATTTCCCCAAGGGTGATCTGGCTTGTAAGATCCTCATTGTTGGGGACCCGAAAGGCTGGACCAGGCCCAGGGGTCGCCCACGTAACACCTGGCTGCGGTAAATAGAGGGTCATTTCCAGAGGGTGGGACTGGACCGCGTGTCTGCCTCGGGGGTTGCAAACCGGGATCCTGAGTTGTTTCATCGTGTAGTGGGTGAGGCAACGCACTGTACCAGTGCATGCTCCCCAACTTGACTTAACTTGACTTGTTTCCTCTGCCCACTTGTAGAAACAAACAATGATATAAACATGCTAAAATCTCCAAAGCATAATAGGCCAGATGTAGATATGTAAAACTTATAATATTGATAATAATAGTATCAGTAGTGTACAAAATGTGAAAATTAACATCTGCATGTCTGACAAATGTACAACAGATTGTCAGTGTCTGGCACCATGATAAACAGGAATGTATTATAAAAATACATAAAGAAACTACAAATTACCTCACCTGATATACTGTATATACCCTTCACCTTTTCCCCACTTATTTGGTTTTGCTCCCAGTTTCTAAAAACCTTGTGGGAATAAAATCTTGTTTAAAACTCCAATATAATTATTTGGACTTTGCCCCTTACCCTCTTTCCTCATGGTGCTTATTTCAAACTACACCCTTTATGTATCTTTTGCCGTTGCCTCTGCCTGTTTCCTTATAGGTTTAAAGGGTCATTATTGTCATGTGTACAAAGTAGAGTGGAATTCCCCAAAGTACTATCATGATTTGAGAACTGTGTGCAACTGTCTGGGAAAACCCTTTACATTTCTGCTCTTCTCTAGATTTTATTTTTGTTTTCTGTTTTTGTACCTTAATACTTAAACCACGTTTTTGACCTTTGGCTTTTGTCATAATATATCTGTCCAGTCATACAGTATGAACCTTTTGGCTGTTGATTAACGTTGGGGGGCTACCATGGCTCCCACTGGTCAGCACCTACTCTCATGTGTTGTGCTAAGCAAGTGGTACACCTCAGAGGAGTGGGTGCAAAGCACAACTATGACAGAAGGTTTTTAAAGTATTGTATAGTGCGATGAACTTACAGAGTGGAGACGTAATGGTGCACTCCAGAGAGTATGTTACTAATGCATTCATAACGGGTTATAGTTTAAAAGCCTGTTTCCAGGACACTCTCCAAAATAGGCCTCTTAAGCTCTGTTCCCGGAGGGTTGGTTCCTTAAAAATAATTTGACTAAAATATAATCCCTGCTTCATTTAATTAGAAGGCTCAGCCCTGCTCTCATTCTGCCACATCAGAAATTACTAGTGCTGTATATTTTCCTCCTCTGAGAAAAATCAGAATGAGAGTGGCTCAATATCCACTTCCCCTTTTATTTCTTTATAAATATTACAATGCCATTAGCTGGTTTATAATAAACACACACAGACACATTAAGGTAATCCTACTGATGGTCGCCCATTCACTGGCTGCGGAATAAGAAAAATGAAACTTGTAATCTCCCGACAAAAGTTTACAAAAGTAAAGCAAAAAATGTACTGCATGAATTTACTGTTAAACACTTTTTAATAAACATCCCTTTGATATTGATGGAGTAAAACAAACACCACTCTTAATATCTATGACTGTAGACAGGGTGCCACTAAGCCAGACTTAGAAAACTAGAACGGAGTTTGAGTCCCTTCTCCATATAAATAAAGGAGTGTGGATGTATGGTGGTCTGTCCATGGTGTCACCTGCTTTGTGTGAGCATTCAAAAAAAAATTTTTGTGTCTTGTGCTATTATGATTTTTGTTTATTTTACCATTTTTAGTATTCACATCAAAATCACTGTCCTTTGGTTTACTGATTGCTATGATGCTAAGTGCTGTTAAGCAATATGAGCTGAAAGCCATGCGGCATGTAACATCATCGAGGCTGGCCATGTTGAGACCGTGCAGAAGGTTAAAGGGAGTCCAAACTTTGTTTATATGAAATACTATGAAAGAAGAATCAATTTATTGGGCAAAAACCTTAGCTCAGTTTTGACTTTGAGCTTAGTTTGACAATCTCAGATACTTAGTGTTTTGACCCTTGCTATAAATGATAATTTTGTTGGTATGTCACCCAGTTGCCACTCTCAGTAATGATTTTCTTCACTGGTTTAGTACACACCTTATAAATACATCATCTGTGATGTTACCTGGGGTCATCGGGTGTTTTGGCTTATATTCAAGTAGCTTGTGTGGTCCACGGATACCCCCATTCGATCTCAGTGTCTTCTCTGTGACGCCCTGTGATAAACCGATCTCACACCATTCGCTTGTGTCCGCCTTGTAGTCACTGTTGCCAAAGTATCTTCTATATCTGTACAAAATAAGTGTTTTTAACAAGAACATGGGGGCACAGATGGGAACTTGTTGAGGGTAAATTTTGCACAAACAGGACATTTTTTTCATCACACAGAGAATCGGACACATACAGAATACGTTACCAAGTAGAGTGGTAGGCAGTAGGACATTGAAGATGTTTAAAGCTCAACTTGATGCCATCCTGGAGAAATAACTGAATAGGACTTAGCTGGTCTAAATGGCCTGGTCTTGTCAAGATTGTTTAATTATTCTGATGCTTTATAGAAAATACAGACCTAAAAATTGGATAGATCGTTTTCAAAAGAATATGGGGCTCCTTCTTTTTTATTTCTGTGCAAATGCATCTGTTTGTCTGATATGACTTGAATTGCTCAGCTGTTGTACTAATATTTTGCATTATTATGATGGTTGACAACCTCCAGGACACGCCACTGTATTTGAGATGTTACTTGACACCATCATTGCTTGAATCTTTAGTGTATCCCTCTTCATAGCCTACTTAAACCCAATAATCCTGGTCACTTTGGTTACATCTACCCACAGTTTTACTAAAAGGTACCCTCCTAAGTTGTAGGAAAATACATAATTGTTATAAATACTTAAATTCACTCAAAGTTTCAAAAGCGGAACATATACAGCATGTAATGTACATACTGTATAAAATATGTTAAAATCTCTACTGCCACATTCCTCAGTCAAGTGTGTCACGGGTACTTTCTGTTTTAATTTTCATTGATTTCTTCCACATGACACCCCAGAGCATTCTGAGAAGGATGGTGTCTTTTCAATTTCTCCTATCAACGGGACTCTAGAAGCCATACCGACTCACATTTCTACAAGTCGAGAGACCCTGCAAGTCAGCTTTACTCCGAGGTATGTCCATACTTTTAGCATGTGACTGCATAAAACTGTACTATCAACATTGCTTAACTGTGACCACAAGATATTATGTCTATACTACGTCTTACCAAAAACTGGATAGCATTTGTTGTGAAAAAAATTAATACAAATTATGGAACATTGAACCGTGTGTGGATTCTACTATAATCTGCTACTGCTTAAAAAAAAAAAGAACACAGTAATTGTAAAAGATGAGCAAGCGATAGCATCCCCAGACTAAAGGATGTGTAATACACCTCAAAAGCACTGATAAAATCTCTTTAGCAGATTATTTCATTTAAATAGTGAATCACGTACTTGTGGAAATCCATCCATCCATTATCCAGCCCGCTATATCCTAACACAGGGTCACAGGAGCCAACACAGGGCGTAAGGCAGGAAACAAACCCTGGGCAGGATGCCAGCCAACCGCAGGGTACACACACACACACACACACACACTAGGGACCATTTAGGATCACCAGTGCACCTAACCTGCATGTCTTTGGACTGTGGGAGGCAAGCAGAGGACCAGGAGGAAACCCACGCAGACACGGGGAGAACATGCAAACTCCGCACAGAGAGGACCCAGGAAGTGAACCCGGGTCTCCTAACTGCAAGGCAGCAGCTCTACAACTGCGCCACCGTGCCACCTCTTGTTGAAATCTCCTTGCTTCAATCTCTGCTACCATCGCTAAGCTCAGTTTATCAGTTGGCAACTTTTAAATTCCATGTAGAGATGATTTCTTGGGTCAGGTATAAAACTTGAAAACTTTTGGGACTTTTTAAGACTTTTCAAAACTTGTCAAATTTTATTTTTCAAGTACATGAGATTTTCACTTCTCTTTCTATAAAGGAGTGCGTCCTAATTTCCAACCTAAAAGTAATTCCATCTAATGTGCGTTTGTGGTGAGTATGAGATTAACTATTTAACTGAACACAAATAATGCTTGATCATCTTATTCTTGTGATCTGTGGTGTAGCAATGGATTGTGCAGATTGTGCAAAGCACAAGAGCCTATGAGTTTGGGTGACCCACTCAGAGGCGTATAGCTTTAAAAACAAATTGAATAACTTAGATCACTTGCACAGTTCATTGCGTTAATAATTCACAGTTCCAGTGATATGTGTGCACCATCGCCAGGCAAGTCCAATCCAATCCATGATGATATTACATATTCGGCAGGCCTACAGTTTGCATGAATTTAGACTTCGGGAGTTCGGAGGCTCGGAGCCTAATCGAAGGAACAACATGTCCTAGTCCACCGTACAGAGAATTGCACATTCCCAAATCTGGTGACCTTTGCCGTGCCATAGCGGATGTGAACAGAAGTAGTTTTGAAGGACGTCACATGAATAATGTAAAAATACATATTTATCGTAGATAATTGTTACTTTTGTACTTTGATTTGATGTCAGCAGTTTTCCAAATTCAAATTCATAAACGGTAAATCATAGAAATTCTGTTGTTAAGTTATGATCCCCATTAGTCAGCAAACGCCAACTATTATACTCTCACCAAACGACACCATGTCAGCCAGTAGCAGTAGATCCGGAAAATATTATAAGAGTGGTGCTGCTAAATGTAAGGCATGCCTGCAACAGAAATTGAAAAGCGCTAAGCTTACCAAGATTTCTACCTTCCTCAAAACTGAGCAAGGACCAGCAGTGGTAACTGAGAATGCTGATGCTGGTGAATCATCACAAGCAGGTTATGCAGACAGTGCAGTGAGTGAAATGTTTGCAACTATCAAGTGTGGAAGTAGCGATACAATGGCTTCAGATCAGGTGTTATCTGCTGAAACCATTAAAAATTGAGAAATTACTAAAGACAAACAAGTAATATATATGACCAAGCAATTTCCTACAGACAAGGCAAATTTCTTGGAACCATTGACACCTCACTTTAGGATGTCCATTTTCTCAGAACTTGTGTAAAACAGGTCGATTGTGTAGTAGTATCCTGTCTACCGGTGTTGTTGTTTTAATTTGTTAAAAAATTGAAATGGCTTCATTTTATACCACAGAACAGTTTCTACTTTCTAGCTTACATTACATTTTAATCATCTTCCTTCACAAAGTTGTCTTGGAAAAGCAAGCGGGTCCACATCTTACATATATTTATGTACTGCTACTACCCACGCCTCCCACATTCCATTCCCACAATTTATTTTATTTCTGCTAACTTACAGCTGCCCTAATAAAGTGATTAAAAAAGTTATTACAAATTCCATTTAGAGAGCAGGTTTGTCTGTCACCAGTATGTCATCTAATAGTGTCAAGGACACAACTGCCCAGCCGGCCCCTAGGATCTGGTGGTGAATAAATTACTAACAGTTATGCTAGACAGGAGGGACCCACCTCAGGGCACTGCACAGGGGCCTTCAGCAAGCCAGCTACACCACTGCTTGTGATGGATGCACTTGTTGGCTGTTTATCTTTACAAGATGAGATTTGTGTGACCACAATGCAGCACCTCTGAAACTAGTGGGGTCTGCCAGTTATTTCACTTCACTTTGTCTGCAGTCTCTAAACTGCCCGATTGACTTATCACACACTTTATCAGTGATGTTTGGTTTCACATGACAAGATTAGCTGGTGACAACTGAGCTTTTATTAGGTTTGGAACATTTAATATAACTTATAAGAGATAACATCAAGAGTTTCAATTGCTGCAACATCTACAGTCTGAACAGTCCACCATTAAGGGGTAAGCTGAAAAATCAACCGACAAAAGCCACACACCTTGACAAACCTGTGTGTTTATACACAAATGCACACTTCAATAAACTAACACTTGACTGGAATGTGGACCACAAATGATGGCTTCATTCTACAGAACAGCAGGAATCATGCTGAAAGCTGAGCTGCTATTTACTGCTTTACTCTAGTTAAGGCGCCTTTAAACTACAAGCCATTGTATTGCTGTATATCACTTTTTTCTGTTTAAATATTGCTATGCAACAAGGATCAGGACTGAAATTGTTACGTGAGGTCCTAGGTTTTGCAAGCTTTTTTAATTCAAATTACACAGACAGAAACCAAGAGATGTGTTTTACAGTGTAACTGTTAGCTCCTCTCTCACTCAAATCTAGAAGCAGATCAGCAGTCTGAGTGAGAATACTTGGAATGTACTGAGCAGAAAAAGCAGTTGATATCTTGATCTCATCCTGAGCAAGGATAAAAGGAATAAAAATTCAGCTCTTTTGCTTTTCTAGCAAGACCAGAAAACCATTCAAATCAATTATAGCATAGACATATCCCAGTTTTACAAGCTATGTGATTCTCAATTGCTTTATTTTGTTTTTGTCTTACAGGAACACTTCACCCAAAAATGATCGATTGTTTTAATATGTTACCAGTGTCTTCCTCTCATTCATTGGTCAAGAGTCCTATCTTCAATTTAAAGAGCCATTCCCTTGAGGCTTTAGGTTTCATGTGTATGATGTGTGCTTATAATTCCAGAAGTATCTATTTAAATATTTTAGCAAAAAAAGCATACACTTTACATGTTTTAAGTATCTGACTGGATAACTTTCATATGAATTATGCAACACAAGTGATGTGAAATTTTTTTGTCTTTTTTCCCTTTGGATGTTTTTCACATTGTTTCTACAAGAAAACATGAGATTAACAATTTTTCTGTGGCCTTAACTACAAACTACAGGAGGAAAGTAATACATACATTAAAAAAAAATGTTTGGGTGGAGTGTTCCTTTATAGTGAGTTTGATTTCGTTACATTGATTTAAGTCCAATTACCAGAACCTGAGCCCACAGCAAAGTGTAAGGAAAAGTGTTAATAGGAACTTAACTTAAAGTCTGTATTAATTATTGGCTTTGTGAAAAGTGTAACAAACTAATACAATTTAAAAAATAAACTCTTGCCTTCCCAATAAATGAACAGTCTAAATCGACTAGTGGATGCCTTCAGACCCACTGACTGATAAGAACTGATAACTCTGTCACTTCATGGTAAACACCTGCTTGTGTTCTTTGTACACTCCTTTGTTTTGTATAGTCACAGGTGAAACAGGGACATTTTTTAAAGGATTGCCTGTTTAGCTATTTCATATCTGGAATGATAACAGAGAAAACCTTGCTTTCAACACCTATGTATAAGAATATATTTGTTAAGTGCTCAAGTGCTTGATGAGGATGGGTGCCGTATACTCAACACCAGTTCAAGGATCGATTATTACTTTGTGCACAAAGCTAACTTAATAGATTCTGACCCTCTGATTTGAAAACACATGTACGGGTTTCTCATCTACTTACCTCACATTTACTATAGAAATAAGATCGCTAGTTTGACTTTTACAAAACATTCTGAAGTCTAACAAATGAGGGAGAGAACCTAAAATAATCACGTTATATTTTTCTAGGCTAATTCGCTGCCTCTGTGGATTATGCCTACATGATTATCATGAAACACTACACTAGCTGACAATAATGAGATTATACTGTAAGTACTGCCACTATATATATACAAACACACACATACATACATACACACACATACACATACATATATATATACATACACATACATATATATATATATATATATATATATATATATACATATATATATATATATATATATACACACATATATATATATATATATATATATATATATATATACACACATATATACATACACACATATATATACACATATATATACATACACACATATATATATATATATATACATATACACACACACACACACACATATATATATGTGGGAAATAATAGCTTCTGGGTGGCATGGTGGCACGGTGGGTAGCGCTGCTGCCTCGCAGTATGGAGACCTGGGTTCGCTTCTTGGTTCCTTCCTGCGTGGAGTTTGCATGTTCTCCCCGTGTCTACGTGGGTTTTCTTCCACAGTCCAAAGACATGAGTTAGGTGCATTGGCAATCCTAAATTGTCCCTAGTGTGTGTGTGTGTGTGTGTGTGTGTGTGTGTGTGTGCGCATGCCCTGCCCAGGGTTTGTTTCCTGCCTTGCGCCCTGTGTTGGCTGGGATTGGCTCCAGCAGACCCCCATGACCCAGTAGTTAGGATATAGCGGGTTGGATAAAGGATGGATGGATGGATCAAATGAAAGCAGAAGTGGTTGAAACAAAAAATTGTAGCCAGTGGGTGACCCTAGGGCTAAACTTGAGAACCACTGTTTTGTATGAGTAAGATTAACACAATGTTAACACAAACATTAAAAAAATATAAACCTTAATACACCCTATGAATTATAAAAAACTAAAATAAAATAACAATACCCTTCAAAAACAGTTAAAATGGAGATTAGTGAGCATGAACATTTTTATGAGCCTCAGGAATTGTTTTGCTCTGTCCTACTTGAGTAAGTGAAGGATAGACGTTCAGAAATAATCAGCAGAGCGAGCTGAAATATAAAGGTTTCGTGAATGCTTCTCTAATTAACTGTATTTTTTCCTTTCCAGAGACAGCATGGAATATAAAGCCTTTGTCACTATCCATGGAAAACTTGGTGAGCAACCACTTCAACTAGCAATCACCGGGACAGGGTCATTTGATGAAAAATATGAAATGTACTACACCAATTTGTATTGAGGTTCTCCGAACAGTGCAAATCAACTTTTGCTGGAGACCCTTCAAGCATAACCAGATTTGCTCATATTTTGTCAAATTGCTCTTATTTAATACAGTTTTCACTGCTGTGTTTTTTTAATTCTTTCTACTCTGAACTGTTTTATTTTGTACATTAAAGAATTTAGTCCAGTGCCCTGTTTTCAGATTTGATCAGTACAGAGACTGAGATCTGTTTCCTATATAAATGATTTTTGGTGTTTGTTATATATTTCATATAATTGACTGTGTAAACTTATATTTCCCAGGGTATAATATGCAACTGCACCTTGGGTCCACTCTTACAGCAAATGTGTCTATCTGCAAAAAAAAAAAAAAGTGTAAAGCTGATTATTTAAAACATTTAGTTTTTGTCAATAAAAGACATTTTTCTTCTCAATAATCCTGCTCTTAATTGACCTCGTTCTCTTTTTCATTTCTGTTCTCTATTTTGTAGTCATTTACAAATTGTCTGGAAGGGAATAACCCCATGTGGTTTTTACAGCCTTCTGATCTCATTAATTTTATAATTAAGATGGGCCTGCCTGTCATCCATTATTAGGACTTTACCAGAGAACTGACCTCAAGCTCTTTTCCTACTCCATTCTAAGCAGAAGTGATATCTAATTTTGGTGGCAACATAAAGCAACCCAGTGCCAACATAAATAAGAATAAAGCAAGAGCTAAACATCAAATATGTAAACAGTCATATTCATGCAGATCTTAGTTTATCAGAAGTATAAGGATTAAAGTGATTTAAATGGGCATAAAATAGGAATTCCTGAGTACATTTTGTTCAGTTTATAGGGTGGAGACATAACAACCCACTCCCCATCCCATCAATTATTTTTAGTTTAAATAAAATGATATGGGGTGTACCATGCTTTAGTTACCTCACCGTAGAGCTCACACATTCTTACTACGTCCCCAGTGACTGTTTATATCAATCCCAGTTTTCTCCCAAATTCCAAGTACTGGGATATGATTCTCAAACTCAGTCATGGGGACCCACTGTGGCTGCAGGTTTTTTTCCAACCAACTTGTGTTTTTAATTGGACTCTGAGCTTAATTAAGTGAGCTTATTAATTACCAGTTTCTGTGTTTTGGAGTCACTGGAGAAATGAATAAACTAAGTTTGTTAATGTTTTATTAAAATGTTAAGCACTTATAAGGGGATAGTCTTTTTATTTTTTAATTTCCAGCTTGATTTTCATTCTGCTTTTCCAGTTGTTTAATTTATTATCTATTAATTAGTGGGTCTGATGCTGAAGTTATTGCAGCCTTTCATCATTCAGTGTTGTTTACCTGGCTGTCAGCTATGTTTGTTTTTAATTATCATTATTAGCATACAATGAAGGGTGCAAACTGCACAAAAATGACAAAACAATAGGACAACAACAAAAGAGAAGAAAGTGTTTAAAGCAAAAGTAGAAATACTTCTAAATGTCTTATAAATGTAAAAATCATACTGCTGTGCTTTTCTAAAGGCATAATAAGAGAAGGGAAAAAGAAAATCTTAATAAATTAGATCAATTGTTTTCGCTAATTGTGAATTTGGCTGGAACAAAAAACTTGCAGCCATAGTGGGTCCTCAGGACTGAGTTTGGGAAGCACTGAGTTAGCCCATGATCTGCTGGGACATCTTGGGTTTACTCCCAGCTTGTGACTAAGGCTTCTACATTTACCCTTCCTATATAGCACCTTTTAGTTATTACATACACAAAACAAGATAGATAGATAACAACATTTATTTATATAGCACATTTTCATACAAAAAGTAGCTCAAAGTGCTTTACATACTGAAGAAAAGAAAAATAAAAGACAAAATAAGAAATTAAAATAAGACAACATTAGCTAACATAGAAAAGGAGTAAGGTCTGATGGCCAGGGTGGACAGAAAAAACAGAAAAAAAACTCCAGACGGCTGGAGAAAAAAAAAACCAAAATCTGCAGGGGTTCCAGGCCACAGGACCACCCAGTCCCCTCTGGGCATTCTACCTGACATAAATGAAATAGTCCTCTTTGTAGATAGATAGATAGATAAGGCACAATATGATAGATAGATAGATAGATAGATAGAAAGGGACTATATGATAGATAGATAGATAAGGCACAATAAGATAGATAGATATATAAGGCACAATATGATAGATAGATAGATAAGGCACTATATGATAGATAGATAGAAAGATAGATAGGAAAGGCACTATATAATAGATAGATAGATAGATAGGAAAGGCACTATATGATAGATAGATAGATAGTTTATTTGTCCCAAAAGGGAAATTTAGCTTTTTTAGCTAATATTATAACAAACCACAACAACCCTCCCACGATACACAGAAGCAATACTATATGTGTGCATAATAGCAAGTAACATTGGTATATTACTATGACATTATATCCAAGAGTCAGCGTAAAACAATGAGGATACATGGATCACAGTTAGAAAAGGTCAGTGCCAAGCACACAGAGTGCACATCTGCCAAGGCAAACAGCAAAATGCTGTAAATAACCTGAAGTGCTGCTGGTTTGCAGTAAGGAGATTGTGGGTTCGCTTCCTGGGTCTTCCCTGTGTGGAGAGAGCTTTGAGTAGTGAGAAAAGTGCAATATAAATGTAAAGAATTATTATTATTACTATCATTAAGACAAATTCATAAGAGTTAATACAAAAACATGGCACATTTTGTACAGTACATATTATGATATACTTTAGGCACAATTTATTTTTTTTAAAGAAATACAATTTTTTTAAGTCTGTCTCCAGGTTTAATTGATTTGAGTTCATAAAATGTGTTTGTGTATCAGTATAAAAAAAAAAAGAATTACAATGAACAAGACATTATTATACCAAAAACATAAGCACACCTGTCTTTCATGAGGAGGTCCCTTTACCTTCCATATTTTTGTTTGTGTTCTAAAGGTTTGAGAAATAAAATACATGTCCACTTAGTTAGATCATTTAAGCATTTATTGGTTATTTTTTTCCCACAAGTGACCATTCAATATATTTTTCCACCCCATAAGTGTAATTTAACACATCAAGTGTTTTGTTCACTTTCTCTACATTGCTGTGCAAAACTAAATACTGTAATGGAGATGAAATCTGAGCTTTGAATTTTCAATGGATTTGACCGTTTGGGCATTCCTTCACTACACTTTGACTTTTTTCCATCATGATGTCTACTTGTGTATTGATCTGTGTGGGTGATGCAATCGTAACTTGTGGAGAGATAAACCACTCATGATCAATTGTGCTACTTCTTTTGATTTTCAACACATTTGGATCACTAAACACATTTTTTTCTGGAAGTGACCAAAACTGTATTTTTAAAGCAAGTATTTTAAATGTAACTGGAAAAAAGTTAACAGTAAGACAGAAGAAAACATTGTAGGATATAAGGCCAAACAGAGTATATTCTCATTATTTGGTGTTCCTAAACATTTCCAGGCTTCTGTCATTTTATTAATCAAATAAAACATGAAATTATACCATATATCTAGATTCAAACTAGCTAGGTCCTTTATGAAAAATATTTTTTTCATATTAAGCACCTTGAGCATGGGAAAGGTGCTACATAAATAAAATGTATTATTATTATAATATTATTAAATACTACATGTTCACAAATACCCAATGTGCACTTTTAAAAAGTGACTGGCGCACACAGGCTTCCAACATTCTAAACATTTATTTAAATGTTGGCAAGTCTGGTAAACAGTCCTTAATTTCATGAAGTTAAATAAGAAATTGTCCAGAATGTTAATAGAGCCATAGTATCCATGGTTGAAACTTCTGCCTATGAATATTGACCAGTTGTCCATCAGGCCAGTGTGTTTTGTGACTTTTACCCCTTTGTCAGAGCCTGACTGTTATTTTACGTTTACTTGGCGGAAATGTGTTTTTGGAAAACTGTTTAAAAATATTTTGGTTCTTCTAAGTATTTTTTATACTTTTGCTTCTTTTCTTTTAATTAATTTTTTGACATTTTTGTAGGTCTTTCATCTGTTTTCTCACACTTTTATAACGTCATGCTTTTTGAACTTTGCACTTATTTTTAAGAAAACTCTATACTGTATTGTGGTTTGGTTACCATGGCATAAGCAATCTGTGAGGAGTACTGTGTTCATTTAAAGACAGCTGCCTACTACAGTCTCTC
Organism: Polypterus senegalus; assembly: GCF_016835505.1. Classification (NCBI taxonomy): domain Eukaryota; kingdom Metazoa; phylum Chordata; class Cladistia; order Polypteriformes; family Polypteridae; genus Polypterus; species Polypterus senegalus. Next base: position 183,165,647 of record NC_053158.1, read on the forward strand.
ATCTTAACTTTAAAGGATTAAAAAGCAAATAAAGTATGTTTTTTCAAAAACAAGAAATAGATAAAAAATAAAACTGTATGAATTTCCAGTTTCTGACTTTTGCTATTGGCGGCACGGTGGCGCAGTGGTAGCGCTGCTGCCTCGCAGTTAGGAGACCCGGGTTCGCTTCCCAGGTCCTCCCTGCGTGGAGTTTGCATGTTCTCCCCGTGTCTGCGTGGGTTTCCTCCGGGCGCTCCGGTTTCCTCCCACAATCCAAAGACATGTAGGTTAGGTGGATTGGCGATTCTAAATTGGCCTTGGTGTTTGTGTGTGTCCTGCGGTGGGTTGGTTCTTGCCTTGTGCCCTGTGTTGGCTGGGATTGGCTCCAGCAGAACCCCGTGACCCTGTATTTGGATTCAGCGGGTTAGTAAATGGATGGACTTTTGCTATTGATGAATTTGGTTTTTGGCCAATCTGAAGTACAAAAGGTTTGCCTGATTCATCAATCAGTGTTCAATTATGTTTGTGAATCCCAGTTTAAAAACAATTGACATCTGTGGAGTGGAAGGAATGGTCTAACTTCACAGATACTAACCTGAGGGGATCAGGAAGTCCTAGCAAGCTTCCTGGGCCGTCTTGAGGTGGCCCTGTTATATGAAACTGAAATGTGTTACTAGCTGAAGATGAATGGCACCACAACTTCACCAGCCCTCCTGTACAGTAGCAAGGTGTCTTAGGTGAAAATACACCTAATATTTGAAACAGCAGTTCCATAGAAATACTACATCTGGACTGAGCCACTCACAGAATAAAAGAAAGTCTAGGATATTAAACTGACCTTGGAAATAACAGTACCCACTTCTACTACTGCAGTGCAATCAAGAACCAAAAACCTTGCACTAGATATTACACGTTGGCACAGTTTATCAGCTATTAAACTTGAAGTCACTTTTATAAGAAATGACAAATGAGTACATTGCCCAAATGTCTCAAGAAACTCTACAGCAGAGCAACTACAGTGCAGCCATAGCCTGCCTTGGACACAACAAATGACCCCACACACAGACTCAATGCAAACTGAACTGCCACACTCTGTCAATAAATGAGGGGCAGTATTGCCAAACATGGGGGACCAAAGGCAGACAGTGTGTTTCACCAGGGTGAACCTGGAAAAAGTGGAGAATGAGCCGCATTTTCCACTGTACTGTCAATATTGCATGAAACTCTCAGTTACACACACTTAAACTCTGAAAAACAATTGCTATTCTAACAAACCGTGACAAATGCATCACAAATATGTAAGAATAAATAAACAAAGCACCCATCCAACATAAAAAAAATCCACCCATTAATGTCTTTTACATTGACATTATATGTCCAAATAGTTTATCATCGGGCGGCACGGAGGCTCAGTGGGTAGTGCTGCTGCCTCGCAGTTAGGAGTTTGCGTGTTCTCCCCGTGTCTGCATAGGTTTTCTCCGGGTGCTCCGGTTTCCTCCCACAGTCCAAAGACATGCAGGTTTAGGTGCATTGGTGATCCTAAATTGCCCCTAGTGCAATCTCTCCTGCTTCTCTTCAGCCATTTTGTCATAGCAAGGACTTTCTTTCTAACTTTGATGATCCTTAATTTGACTGAGAACAGCAATCCATAAATGTACTTGTCTTCAAGGTTTTGAAACATTTGTCGTCATATTTTACTGTTTTGAAACCTTTTCTAATGATTTTATTTTAACTATCAATGTTAAAATAATTTTATCCAGGACTTTTTTTAAAATTCTAATTTGCTATTCCACTGTCAGTAGTTTCAATAATAAAACTTTCCTTATCAATTAATAGAAACAATTAAAAAAGCCTTTGATTAACTTTTACTGTCATAAAGACTTACATTTCAAGTAACCATTTTTAATTTCCATTTCCCTAAATTAATGAGATTAGATTTCTCAAAGATTAATGTTTCTCTCTACTACAAAAAAAACCTTCATTGACTACTTTTCCAAACCAAAAAAAAATGTTTTAAACACTTCTTTTGCCACTAATCATTCTTGCATTTTAAATTAACTTTCAAAAGATAACAGGCTTGTCCTAACCACATACAGTCATGCTTCTTTGTCTCCCTCTATTGATGGTAGTTTTAATTTATTTTCACCTTTATTTTTTATTTTTTTAATTACTTTTTAGTTTCCTCCAAGATGTATCCTTACTTTTTTTCCTATATTGCTTAACTTCTTTCTGTTCCATTATTATCCTCCATTTTTCTGCACTTTATGCAAATTTTTGGCTGCCCACTGTATACCTGAAATCATAATACTTGTCAAACCAAATCATTAACTACAAGATTGGGCTTTCTTCTTTTCATAGTTGCACAACAGCTTTAAATTGTAGTCTTAATTCCATCTTCATTTATTGATGTATATTTTGGAGTTCTGTGAAAAATGCACATAACGATGTGAAAACATCTTGTGGGGGAAAAAAAGATGTTGCTCTGGGAAGAAATTGACATGTAGGCCTATTCTCTTGCATGTACATCTTCGTTTTACACAGAAAGGATTTCAAAGTCTTTAAAAACTGGTAAGCTGTCTTTATTCATACTTTGTCAGGCATCTTTTAAAGTCTTATAAATATACTTTTTAATTACATTTTATAATATATCTCTCTATTATAAAAAAAAAAATCTTCGGTTGAGACGTGATTTTTTCGGAGATACTTTAACGTCAATGTCAATGTCAATTTATTTATATAGCACATTTAAAACAACATAGGAATGCTGTGGCCAAAGTGCTTTACAATTAAAGAAGAAAAAACATACAACTAACATAAATAACAAATTGAAATAAAATAAATGAACATAAATAAAATCTGTAAATAATAAATAGAAGTAAGATGACATAATCACAATGAGGAAACCATCAGTATTACTGAAGGTCACAGAAAGCAAGTGAATAGAAATGAGTCTTTAATCTCGTTTTGAACAGTTCAATTGTAGACGACTCCTTCATGTGATGAGGTGAAGAGTTCCACAGGCGAGGAGCAGCAGCTGTAAAAGCCCTGTCTGCCCCCCTTAGTTTTACACTTGGTACGAGGGACAACAAGAGACAACTGACCAGAAGATCTAAGCACACTAGATGGCTGGTGTAAAGCACACAATTTAGATAAATACAGTGCATCTGGAAAGTATTCACAGCGCATCACTTTTTCCACATTTTGTTATGTTACAGCCTTATTCCAAAATGGATTAAATTCATTTTTTACTCACCATTCTACACACAACACCCCATAATGACAACATGAAAAAAGTTTACTTGAGGTTTTTGCAAATTTATTAAAAATAAAAAAATTGAGAAAGCACATGTACATAATTATTCACAGCCTTTGCTATGAACCTCAAAATTGAGCTCACGTGCATCCTGTTTCCCCAATCATCCTTGAGATGTTTCTGCAGCTTAATTGGAGTCCACCTGTGGTAGATTCAGTTAATTGGACATGATTTGGAAAGGCACACACCTGTCTATAGAAGGTCCCACAGTTGACAGTTCATGTCAGAGCACAAACCAAGCATGAAGTCAAAGGAATTGTCTGTAGACCTCCAAGACAGGATTGTCTCGAGGCACAAATCAGGGGAAGGTTACAGAAAAATTTCTGCTGCTTTGAAGGTCCCAATGAGCACAGTGGCCTCTATCATCCATAATTGGAAGAAGTTTAAAACCACTAGGACTCTTTCTAGAGCTGGCCGGCCATCTAAACTGAGTGATCGGGGGAGAAGGGCCTTAGTCAGGGAGGTGACCAAGAACCCGATCATCACTCTGTCAGAGCTCCAGAGGTCCTCTGTGGAGAGAGGAGAAGCTTCCAGAAGGACATCCATCTCTGCAGCAATCCACCAATCAGGCCTGTATGGTAGAGTGGCCAGACGGAAGCCACTCCTTAGTAAAAGGCACATGGCAGCCCACCTGGAGTTTGCCAAAAGGTACCTGAAGGACTTTCAGACTATGAGAACCAAAAATCTCTCAGGTGTCACGTTTGGAGGAAACCAGGCACCACTCATCACCAGGCCAATACCATCCCTACAGTGAAGCATGGTGGTGGCAGCATCATGCTGTGGGGATGTTTTTCAGCGGCAGGAACTGGGAGACTAGTCAGGATAAAGGGAAAGATGACTGCAGCAATGTACAGAGACATCCTGGATGAAAACCTGCTCCAGAGCGATCTTGACCTCAGACTGGGGCGACGGTTCATCTTTCAGCAGGACAACGACCCTAAGCACACAGCCAAGATATCAAAGGAGTGGCTTCAGGACAACTCTGTGAATGTCCTTAAGTGGCCCAGCCAGAGCAGAGCCAGACTTGAATCTGATTGAACATCTCATCATCTTGGAGAGATCTTAAAATGGCTGTGCACCAACGCCTCCCATCCAACCTGATGGAGCTTGAGAGGTGCTGCAAAGAGGAATGGGCGAAACTGGCCAAGGATAGGTGTGCCAAGCTTGTGGCATCATATTCAAAAAGACTTGAGGCTGTAATTGCTGCCAGAGGTGCATCGACAAAGTATTGAGCAAAGGCTGTGAATACTTATGTACATGTGATTTCTCAGTTTTTTTATTTTTAATAAATTTGCAAAAACCTCAAGTAAACTTTTTTCATGTTGTCATTATGGGATGTTGTGTATAGAATTCTAAGGAAAAAAATGAATTTACTCCATTTTGCAATAAGGCTGTAACATAAAAAATGTGGAAAAAGTGATGCGCTGTGAATACTTTCTGGATGCACTGTAGGCAGGAGCAAGCCCATGTAAAGATTTAAAAACTAGCAATAAGATTTTAAAATCAATTCAAAAACTGACAGGCAGCCAGTGTAAAAAAGCTAATATTGGAGAAACAGAATCAGACTTTCTTGCCCCAACCAGAAAGCAAGCGGCAGCATTCTGGACCAAATGTAACCTGCATATCAGGGATTTGCTAATCTACGAATACAGCGAGTTGCAGTAATCAAGGTGAAAAGATCATGAAAAGATACTGACTAAAGAAGAGAAGAAGCGGGCCGCTAGGGTGGAGAAAAGAAGAGCTGCTCAGAAAGCAGCAAACGCATCAACCCTCTGAGCAAATGAATGCTAAACATACAGAGAAAGAGGATGAAAACTAGGAATGCTCAAGTCAAGTGTAACGTGCAGTGCGCCATTAGAGGTATGTATATATTGTGATATTTCAGCCCGCACACAGACAGACACAAGACATATAGAAGTCCCAAAACACACATTTAATTTTTATCTTTTTTTACAGCAACATGCACAATCACCCACAGCACTATTGCTCAGTCCTTTTCATCCTTCTCTTTGTCTTTTCTTCTTCTCTATTCATTCAGCGCCTTCACTCCTCTCCTGCAAGCTCTGTCTTCTGCCTCCCAACTGCGGCTCTCTGAACGGAATGACGCGGCCCTTTTTATATTGTACCTGGATGTGCTCCAGGTGCTCGTTGATGGTCTTCCTTCAGCACTTCCTGGTGTGGCGGAAGTGCTGTCGTCCAGGGCTCCGAAATTGTCCAGGTGCCCTCTGGTGGTGGTCCCGATGTGCTCCAGGGGGGTTGCCATCTCGTGTTCCAGGGGAAGTATTGTTCCCAATATGTTGCCTTCCCTGGTCCTTCCATCATAGGGGTGTCCTGGTGGGGCAAGCTCCCTGGTCGTCTGCCACATTATTTTTGCAATAATTCAGTGGGGGCTGGAAGTCAAAGGAGTGAATTCAGCACTCGGTGTTGGTGATCTGTTGTTTTGTGGTTGAAACTACCATCTTTCTTCCTTAGGTTACTTCCATGGTGCTCCACTTGCTCTGATCTTCATGTTCACTGCTCCCCACCACTTATTTGGGGTCAGAGGCAATACTATGTGCCACAATTTCCCCAACACTGACAGCCAGTCTTGGGTCAGGATCCTACACAAGACTTGCCAGCAGCCATGTGCCATTGACAATGGATTTTATTAATGGAGATGTTCTCTATCCACACATCCCATTCAATACTCTGCACTGGCTCCATTCATAGCTGGCTTCTCCAAGTGGCTCATTCCCTTCTGAAGGATGACTATCATGCAAGCTGTTGACTTTCCAAAGTTTGGCTTCTGATTCTGTTGTGGCTTTGGGTCTGCCAGACCTGTTCCTGTCAGTTTCCTTCAGTTTTCAAGTGTCTTTTGATGGTGAATGAAACTGTACTCACTGATATGCTGGATTTCTTTGAATTTTCTCTAAAGAAGAATCCTACAATTTTAAGCTTTATAATGGTATATCTGTTTTCCTTTGATAACAAAATATAGTGTTCACATAATGCTGCCCATATAATGCTTCAGGTGTGTAGCAACACAGTTTTGTTCTAAAACTATTTTCATACAGACAGAGGGTTTGTTAGTAATCAGTAAAAGTTGGGGCATTTGTAGGAATTGTTTGTGTCATCTTTCAAGCCTTAATTAACTTCCATTGCTACAAAAAAACTTGAAGCTGTTTGCCCATTTCTTGTTCCCCGAATAAGACCTTTTTGTGTAACTCTGAAAATTACATTATTTTTCATTTTTGGTAACTTAATCTTCTTTTATCCTGTGTCTGCTTACCTTTGTACCATTTCGTTATTCACTAGACTTGAACTGCCTAAACTGGTTGTTCAAAAACTTTTGACCAGTAGTGTGTGTATATGTGTAATATATATATATATACACTTTACCTATCTAACCTTGTATCATGTGTCATGTGTCAGGTAGTGAGTGCACTGTTCGATGCTACCTATTATTATTATATCATAATATCTAATCTGCAGCACACAGTAATGAAAAGCATGCTATATATTGTGCACTGCCTTACTGGTCATATTCTGTTTAAATAAAACTCCAAATGTCCCTAACTATCTCACTGACAAGATATTATTGGCGATTTCCATGCAACCTAAGAAAAAACAGACTTCACTAAGAGGCCCAGAAAATGTTTAACTCACTGAAAAATTCATCTAATTGTAAAAAACAAAACTGGAGAAAACACTTTCTCATGTAAATGTTGATCTTATTCTTTTTCTCCTTTCAGCTTCTCCCGTTAGGGGTCGCCACAGCGGATCATCTTTTTCCATATCTTCCTGTCCTCATTCCTCATCATCTTGTTCTGTTACACCCATCACCTGCATGTCCTCTCTCACCACATCCATAAACCTTCTCTTAGGCCTTCCTCTTTTCCTCTTCCCTGGCAGCTCTATCCTTAACATCCTTCTCCCAATATACTCAGCATCTCTCCTCTGCACATGTCCAAACCAACGCAATCTCACCTCTCTGACTTTGTCTCCCAACCATCCAACCTGAGCTGACCCTCTAATGTCCTCATTTCTAATCCTATCCATCCTCGTCACACCCAGTGCAAATCTTAACATCTTTAACTCTGCTACCTCCAGCTCGGTCTCCTTCTTTCTGGTCAGTGCCACCGTCTCCAACCCATATAACAAAGCTGGTCTCACTACCATCCTGTAGACCTTCCCTTTACTGGTCTACAATGTGACCTTAGTGTTAGTCTGTGGCAGTAGCAGAGTAGTGCAGAAGGCAGAATATCAAACTAAAGGCAGCAGCACTATGGCTTGAGTCTCTACTGTATCTCTTTTTTGGTCTGGATCTTATTTATGCTTTGTAAACAAAAAAATACCAAAAATTACCTGATTAATATCAAAAATGAATTATTCCTCTAAAATGATCTCATCATACTGCGCTGTATATTCTAAAATTAACAATCTATCTAAATTTATCTATCTGCTCCACAAGGCTTATTCTTACCTGGGCAAAGCTGGCAGCGCTGTGAAGATTTATGTTTTTTTATTTCTCCAGTGCCTTCAGTGTCATCCATCCATCCCAGTTAAAGGGTAAGCTCTGGGATATAAAGGTGGATGAGCCTTTGGTGTCCTGTATAATAAAATGTTAGGCAGACTGGAGTTTTTGAGGATTAAAGACTGTGTCTATGAAATGGATGTGAGCAACACTGGAGCACAACAACGAACAGTCCTGTCACCTTTTCTCTTCACTCACTACAACTCAGACTAAAAATATAGCAGCAGGTCATGTCACTTGTAGAAATTCTCTGTTGATTCTACACAAAAAAAGTTTATGGATAAGAATGATGAGGCAGAATAAAGGAGTCAGGTGGAGAACTGTGTTTCCTGATGCAAAGAAATATCTGCAATTCAACATCAACAAAACAAAGGAAATGGTTATTGATTTTTTTTCTGCACCAAACAGTCACTGTGTCTACTCACCAATCAGGCAATGTAGGTAAAAATAAAATATCTTTCTAAAAATGTAAGAAATTCACACCATTAGGTTTCGCGTATGAAAGTGTGTATTGGTATTGTTCTATTTATTGTCTGCAAGCATAATAGCATTTTGATATTCTTTGCTATCTTTTGTATTTTATAATTGAACTGATTACATTTCCCACGTCCCTAAGGTATCAGAATGGTAGCTGCACTGAATTTGCTCCTGAACAATTATTTATAGTTCAAAATGATCAATCTGATTTATAAACGTACAATTAGTATTCTATAAATGTCTATTTCTATATTGCACTAGTAGTGCATACACTAAAGTTACAAGCAGGTGGATTTGGAAGACAATCATTTGCCTTCCTGCACAGTTAATTTACGGATATCTCTCATACATATATGAATATTCACAATTCGTATTTTTTTTAATTATACTTAATCCTGATTATCGTATTTGAAGGTGTCCTTTCTACTTTTTCCGATGGACTCAGAAAAATATGTAAATGCATAAAGCAAGACCGGCCAATCAGAACTCGCACCAGCATAACATTTAATTTTCCTAACGTGGTGGTTAAAACACTTACTCAATACGCTAGAAACGCTTAATGTTCTATAATGTACTTATATTTCCTTATAATATACTGAATCAGAAAGCATTACTTTTGTCGATTAAAAGTATAATAATTATATAATTATTAATATAATAATTATAACGCAATTATTTCGTTCGATGAAAATTACATCATTTGAAATAGTCCTCAGCGAGGCGCTCCTTGCAGCAATCCGGTTCAGTTTCAGGAAGTGACATCACCGCACCCAGCACGAAATGTTGCTTGGTTGCTATAGCTACAGTGTGTCACCGAAGGCTCCCTGAGGAACAGAGTTAGAAGTCGAAACTTTTTTTTTTAACACAACTGTGCACTTAAAAAACATTGTGACTTTAAACATAAGGTAAGCGAAAGCACCTATGATAAAAGTTGTTCTGTACACATTACATTTATCCACTCGTTAAATGCTTAATGAATCAGTTCATTGATGTGATACTATTAGACAGCTTGATATTATTTTGGTTCTAGTTACTGCTACGTTTACCACGTGCAAACTAGCACCTTTGTTACTCTGATGTAAAAATAATTATACTTGGACAAGAGTACGTACATTAAAAAGTTTCCGGGAGAAGCTGGAGATTAGACAATACTTGAGAATCAATGTATGAGAACGAGAGACATCGTTCCTCATCGCCAGCATGTATTTACTTAGACATAACACAAAAGTGACAACGCGCATTAAAAGTTTGCTCGTTCATATTGCATGTGAATCCATTAAAGTGTTTACTGGATCTGTGATCTTCTAATTTTTAAATGTTGGCAACCTGCTTAAGACCAACCGTATAATGTTCAAGATAACCACGAGATTGTTAATTTCTTTAAATGGTACATGGCAAATCTCCTATAATGACTGAAAAACTGCAGTGGTGAATGATGCTTTCTTTGTTTTTCATTCTGTGACTCTAATACATTCAATGGGAGTGGAAATCGTTCATGTACAATATAAATGAGTCACACAGTGCTTTAAACTCCAGCTCTTGCTTACTTTAACAGTGCAATCTACATAGGTTGATTATGCGATGCCGCTACAAATGTTGATTCTGACAATAAATTATGATTTAGTTTGTCTTAGTCTTCTAAATAAATTGCATTTTAGTTTCATTTTTGTCATTTTTCATTGGTTTTAGTCGACTGAAAGTAACATTAAATTAGTCAAAATCAAATTAGATATCTTTGCTTAACATATATGAACAGAATATACTGTACTTCTAAACTGTTATACTAACATGCACAGTAAAGAGCCAAACCGCATATAGTGATAAGTGAACATAAAATGAAAAGTTGGCTTATAAAGGGTTCACTTCCTAAAATCAATTGGTCGGATAAAAACTGCTGCGATCGGACATCCCAGCACCTTCCAGCAAATTTCATCTGAACATTGTAAATATAGAAAACGCACCTTTCATAAAGTAAACATTATGACAGTACTTTTTCTCTTTCTTGTAGAGAAAAAAAAAAACTCAATAGTAACATTTCTATTAGTTTTTAGTCAATTTAAGGAAAGCACCCGTTCCAGTATGAAACTTGCTGCGTTGCGCTTGACGCAAGAGGTCCACTGTGGGACGAAAGACTCTTTCTCCAAGAGCATGGAAAGCAGGAACATCCGAGAGATCCAATGTAGAGCAAAAGGTGCGAGCCAAAAATCTCTTGTCAGTCTCGCTGCTGATGTGGTTGTTAGAGTTCCTGCTTATTACTTACACTGTAAGTCCGGAGCAGAGCTGGTTTGTGACTGACGCGCAGACGTGATGATTCCCCGATTCTCTCATTCGCCCTAACTGGCGTTATTCAATCAGAAGCGCCCATACAGCTTGCTAGAATTGGCCATTACATTTATGCTCGTTATTGGTCATGAATAATAGAGATTGCCTTCTGTTTTCCGATTTACGTCTCTCATTGTCCAGTTGTGTGCAACGTTGTTCGTTTCCTTAATTTTGGGACAACGAGAATTTCAAAAACTTTCGTCATCTTTTTCATCTTTAGGCGTATTTTTTTTTTGTTTTCGTTGCAGAAAAAAAATGCAGGTGGAGTATTCTTTGTCAACGAAACCAAATGAACACTGCTTGAACCATTCAGGCGGAATAATTTTTAAAATATATTATACAGAGAGAGAGAGTGAGAAGTACAGTATATTATAGTAATTTGTCTTTGTGTCACTTGGTTTAGATATGATCGCGAGATGTAATGAGATTAACGGCAGTTTCCGCGGACAGTAGGAGAGCGGAGCTGCACTCGGGTTTACTTCACAGTAAACACCAGTTCGCAATTGTGCAGACTGTTTCCAGTCTAATTTTTCCTGTTCGGTTACTCCTAAACACACAATCACACAGATAACCTGTTCGGTGCGGATCTATAGAGTGGCATTCACTTCGGAGTATCAGTAAGAACATTTCATCGACGTCAATTTTCCCGGCACTCCTGTTTAATAAACATTATATTGACTTAACATTACATGATGCAGCACATGATGTTCAATAGTTACCGTTATTAAACATTAATGCAAAGCAGATCAATGAAAAATGACTCACATATTCTATTCAACTACGTGTCTACACGTCCTCCACTGTCGTGTAGATTTTTCCCACTCGCCATTAAAGACGTGCATGTTTGCAATGGTTAATCGGCGATGTTAAAATAATGTATGCGAGTTGTGAAAAAAAAATGACCCGAGTGGTCATTGTTATGCACGGTCACTCTAGCCGTAATGGCACCGGGATTGGCTCGGGCCACAGTTTATCCTGAATGGAAGTTTGACAAGTCAACATACTATATATCCTGTTAACGTTCACCATCTTTGACTACACTAAACTTTAAGAAGGCACTTAGCCGCACACGCTCACTAGGTTTTCCCGCCCGCCCCATAATCGTTTGCGATGAGCATGCGCAGCGCTACTAAGTCAGATGAAGATTGGAACTGATCCTAGAGAGAGTACCAAGTTTAGCACAGGGTTTACTTAAAGACTAGCGAGAATGAAAGTTCAGAACCACTTATGTCTGATTTCCCACGTACAACGACACAATTCCGCATATACAGGCAACGTTTCTCAGATGCTTCATCACTTGTTTTTTTTTCTTTTAAAGGTTGCAATGAGCGCACGAACAAACGGAGTGCGCGTTTTTGTGCGCACAAGGCCAACTAACAATTTTGCACAGGAGTTCATTGAATACTTGCCGGACAAAAAGGTAAAAAAAAATAAATATCTGAATAAATAAAAAGTAGAAATTGGAAAATGTTATAATGGTAAATATGTGATCCTTGCTGCTCTTTGTGAGTAGTTTGGGTGAGGTTTCTTATTTGTAGTGCTCTGACTGATGTTTATCGTTGTGCAGAACTGTCTACTTAGTTCTAGATGTTCTAGTTCTAGATGTCTAGGAGTTTTATCATAGTGATACGCATAGGAATCAAAATTCGGTATTTACTAATTACACAGTACTGTACTTTAAGGCTTTATTTGTGGGTTTGTTTTTATCCTGCCAAACATGTAAAGCAGTTAACACTATCAAATACCTTTTTTTTCGAGAGGCATGTGTCTTTTGCGGTGTGAAATTGTGTGCATCCACTCTGTTGTTTACTAAGAATGTAATTCTTGTAATGTTTGCATTTATTGTAATTATTTGTCAGTTTGTGTATATAGACTGTATCAGTGTTTTTATGTTATTACTAGTGAAACACTTGGACTTGCAATCCTAAAGTAAAGGTTGTTAATATAGAGCAAGCTAAACTTTTCCATTTTGGCAACACAATTTTTGTTTCCAGAATGAAAAAATATTGTTTTTTTTTTTTTTATATTGTTGATGTGGTGACTTTCCTAAGTAGTGCACATTTGTCAACATGCAATTTTTCTCTTGCATTCTGTATCCCGGATTTTGTTGTGCATGCAAACATTTGTGTCTGCTTGCTGCTCAATCCCCAGTGCCTTCTGTGATGTTCTGGAAACTCTGCCGATGTCACCAGTCTTCTTTTTCCCTTTCCCTATTATGCAGTTGTTCGTCACATTCTATAGTCTATAAACACAGTCTTTCTCGATTCTGAATTATGTATCATTTCCCCAGGGATTATCAATAGATGAGCTAGAGGGAACTGTGCTTTTCTTAAAATAAACTCTTCTGCCACCCCTGGAGTGGCCACCAGGTTGCTGAGGTCTTTCATTTTGTTGAATTTCCAGAATATATCAGACTATATTCAGGATTATTTTTTGTTTGCTTGTACATCAGCATCTTGTCTGCTTCTTCCTTCATGGTCTTTGTCACATAATTACCCTCTTTGAAGTGTTCGGTACTCAGCAGGTGGCACTGCTCGTACTTTTCTTCTTCCTATATGGTGTTCTGCATAATGTAAGTGGCTTTAACAGTTTCCTTGATACTAAGCAGATGTTGCTGGTCTACGTTTTCTTTATGCCATATCACTTTGTTTGCCTAAATATCTCTGGAAAATGAAAACAGTCCACAAACAGGAAGCCCCTTCACATGCAGTTGCACTTTTGAATTGAAAACAGGCACCAGGACTGCTGACCAGTGAATGAGGGGGAGAGGCAGATCTTTGTGGTTTTGGAGGAAAATCAGAGTACGCAGTAGTAAAAGAATGGATGAAAAAGATGAGAATTGGGAAATGTGCCATTAAAAGTGTCACCAGTCTAAGTCTGGCTATCTGGATACAGATGTGTTATCTATTTGGCTGGAAGTTTATTACAGACATTTTGTCTTTCTATCTCAATAAGATAATTTGTTTGCATTTCTTTTTCAGACTGTTAACTTCCATGCAAGAAAGGACACAAGCAGAGGAATAATCAACAATCAGCAATCTGACTGGACATTTAAAATTGACGGAGTTCTCCATGATGTTTCCCAAGAAGAAGTTTATGATGAAGTAGCAAGAAATGTGGTTTTAAAAGCTTTGGATGGCTATAATGGTAACAGCATGTGGTTTACTGGGCTACTGTGCATAAATCTTTTTCCAAAACCTCTTAGGATTCATGATCAAAACTAATCAGGAGCAGTGTTCAGTAACTACTTTTAAAAGGAACTTAGTTACATTACACATTACTTATAAAAAAAGTAACTAAATAGGTTATATAGTTAAATAATATAAAATGTAATGTGTTACTTTTTCTTCTGCACATTTCACTGGCCAGCATTTCCTATTAAATCCTAACATGAATAAATCCTATATGAACCTTTATGAAACTGACCAGAAACACAGAAAAATTTCAAAATATTCAGCATTTTATAAACACATTTAATCCTTCATGTGCTGTGAAGTAAATAACATTCATTCCCTTTTTACATCCCCAAAGTAACCCCCCAAAAATCTGCTGTATTAACTCTAGCCGCTGTGCCACCTGTTCACCCAGTTTCAAAATGGGTATAGAAAATCTATATACTGTATATAAAAGTCAATGTGTGTATGTATGTTCCAGCATCACGTCCGAACGGCTGGAATGATTTTAATGAAACTTGGTACACATGTTCCTCATTGGTCGACTAAAAATACTGTAGGGTGAAATCAATCCTAACCCACCCCCTTCTGGATAGGGTGCGGGTGATCTTGCAGTCTTGTATGCATGTTATCATCCAGTTGACACTCGGAACAACCACCAGAAAGCGAACTGGAGGCGAATGCCAACAGTCTTTATATTTGAGCGCGACCGCACCCCTGTTGCTTTTGAAATTAAATAGAGTTCTATGTGTGTGTGTGTGTGTGTGTGTGTGTGTGTGTGTCTGTCCGGCCTGGAAGTGAGACGTAGAGTCAGGGTGAGAGCTCCAGCTCAGAGGATACGCCAGCGAGGCCAGCACACCAGCAAAAGGAAACCTCCTAAGAAAGACAGTCGCTTAGCTGCTAATGCACAAACGATGCAGGCACTTCGGCAACATGAATCCTTCTAGCAGAGAGATGCCCAGAGTAATTCTGACGATTTCAATACTTTCTGGGATCCGGCTTACACAGCAAGTATATACCAGGCGACTGCCAGCATGCTTTATTTTTGAGCAGTACTGCGCCCCTGTTGCTTTTCAAATTAAATACAGTTGGCCGGTTCTGAGCATCAACTAGATGATAACATACATACAAGACCGCAAGACAAGGACATTAGTGAGTCTTTATTGTTTGTTAATTTATTTTTAACGTGTTTTTTTAATTATGTTTTCCTCAAACAATTAAAAAAACGCAAGGGTGAACTGGAGGTGACTGCCAGCATTCTTTATGTTTGAGCCCCACCACACCCCTGTTGCTTTTCAAATTAAATACAGTTGGCCGGTTCAGAGCATCAACTGGATGATAACATACATACAACATTGCAAGACAAGCTCATTAGTGAGTCTTTATCCATCCATCCATTATCCAACCCGCTATATCCTAACTACACAGTTACAGGGGTCTGCTGGAGCCAATCCCAGCCAACACAGGGCACAAGGCAGGAAACAAACCCCGGGCAGGGCACCAGCCCACCGCAGAAAATCCACGCAGAAACGAGGAGAACATGCAAACTCCACGCAGGGAGGACCCGGGAAGCGGACCCAGGTTTATTGTTTGTTAATTTATTTTTATAGTTGTGTTTTTTTTTAATTATGTTTTTCTCAAACAATTAAAACTTTATTTTCCTCCCGGGCAATGCTGGGTATTTCATCTAGTGTCTGGATGAAAACTAAACTGACACTTTATTTATAGGTTTTCATTACTGAACTGCAAGCAGCACTATCTTTTCTGCTTGGGTGTGTGAGTGACTCCTGCATAGGACTGGCTAACCCCATGTTTGCCTCATGCCTTTTACCCAGTGTGTTGTGATAACCATTGGTTCCCAGTGAACCTAAACTGGGCTGATGTAATTTATGCAGGATTAAATGGATAATTAAAACTTTTGTTTAATTTACACATGCTTAACTTCTTCCTCACTAGCTGTCACCAAATGGCTGGAACACACACATACATTATGTTACCCAATAAACACAATACTTCTGCCAAATAACAGTCTCACTCCCCCATCTTCATTTGCCAGGAATAAGCTTTAGCAGTAACAGAGTATTTTGCTACATTACTGCGAAAAGCATATCTGACCATATAACATTCATTACTTTTAACATATTACTCAAATTGTTTAACTCAAAATATCTTAATGGCAGAGCACTGGTGTTATCAGAATTCATTACAAACTCCAACCTTGACACGCTATACCTAACAGAAACCTAGCAAAAACAAAATGATTTTACGTCTCTCACAGAGGCAACACCACCCGCATGCATTTACTTTACAGAGTCCTGCAGCTGAAGACTAGGTGGAGGAGTCACAGTAACTGTTAGAGCGGAGCTAAACATGAAAAGAATCCCATTTGACTGTCCGTTGTCTTTCGAGTGTCTGGCTCTTAAGCTAATAACAAACTCAGGTCCTGTCTTACTCATTGTTCTCTATCATCCCCCAAAATACACTACATCTTTTTTATCTGATCTGACTGAATTATCAAACCACTTAAGTTCCCTTTCACAGAGAGTCAT
This sequence comes from Polypterus senegalus, assembly GCF_016835505.1. Classification (NCBI taxonomy): domain Eukaryota; kingdom Metazoa; phylum Chordata; class Cladistia; order Polypteriformes; family Polypteridae; genus Polypterus; species Polypterus senegalus. The sequence goes on from NC_053158.1 coordinate 183,181,973, forward strand.
TCTTCTTGGCGATCTCAACATCCATATTGAAATTACTAAATGTAGGCTGAGAAATTAATTCCTATCTTTACTGAACTGTTTTGACTTGGGGCAACATGTTGATTTTGCTACTCACTCTGGTGGCCATATATTGGACTTGGTGTACATCTGGCGTATCTTTCAGCAACACTTGTAGTAGTGATGCCGACTCTCTGACCATAAAGCAGTACTTTTCACTGTCTCTCCCTCCTCTTACCTGTAAACATCAAATTTCTTTCTGAAATCTTAAAAATATCTGTCCTTCTGTCCTTGATAGTTCTATGTCTGATCTTTTTCTGTCTGCACCTATTCCATCAACACTAGATAGTCTTGTTGACCACTATAACTCAGCCCTTTATTCAGCACTGGATAAAGCATCTCCTTGAAAGCATAATGTGCCCTTTAAGCGCTAGGCTTCATGGCACAATTCAGAGTTACGGTCTATGAAAGCAGCTGGCCGAGGTCTTGAGAGAATGACATGTAAGACTGTCTCATCATGCACATCCAGGCTTTCCCTGACCATCAGAGGGCTTACAGGGATGCACTAACTGCAGCCAAGAACACATATTATGGTAGAATAATAGAAAATGGCCATTATAACCCAAGGGTTTTATTCTCTCTAGTTAATAAACCACTTCAACCTGCATCTGGCCCAATTACCTCCTCTACCGAAGTCTATGAAAAATTCCACTTTTTCCGCAATAAAATTAAAGATCTAAATTATTCAACTAGCATAAATCCATCATCCATTTATATCTTTCCCTGTTTTCTCACTCAATCCAGCTTTTTGCTCTGCTCTGTAAAATGAGCCCGACTACTTGTGTACTGGACCCCTTCTCCACCACCCTTCTTAAATCCTGCCTTCTTGTCATTATCCCGAACATTATGACAATAATAAACACATCCCTTGACACTGACTTTGTGCCAGCCACTTTTAAAATCACTTCGGTAACCCCAATATTAAAAAGCCTGGTCTTGATGCTGACAATCTTAACAATATTCGGCCCATCTCTCACTTACGTTTTCTGTGAAAAGTTCTTGAGCATGTTGCATCTTTCTAACTTGCCAGTTACTTAACTTGTAATAATTTGATTGAACCCTTCAAGTCTAGTTTCAGAGTGCAGCACAGCTGTGAAACTGCCCTGCTTCGGGTAACCGATGATTTACCTATGGCAGCAGACTCTGGACAGATCAGCTTATTAATTTTGTTAGACCTCAGTGCAGCATTTGACGTTGACTTACATGACATTCTTCTATCCAAAATGGAGAACATGCTGGGTATCTTTGGCACTACCCTCCAGTGGTTCAAGTCCTGTCTGACTGGCAGGCAATAGTTTGTTAATCTTGGCAACAGCAGATCCAGCTCGGCCAGTCACACAAGAGGTTTCTCAGGGCTCTGTCCTCAGCCCTTTGCTTTTCTGTATCCATATGCTTCCCCTTGGCAAAATCATTCTTAGCTATAGATGGAGTTATTATATGAAGATGATGCTCAACTCTATTTCAATGTTAAAAATGAAACTTCATCAGAACTTTCTCAGCTCATAACTTGCCTCAGTGAAATTAAAACCCGAATGGAGCAGAACTCTTTTAAATTAAATTGTAACAAAACTGAACTATTGCAAATTGGCACTAAAGCGCAACTTAAGAAAATAAGGACCTTCTCAGTCACTGTTGACGGTGATTACATCAGACCTTCTTCTGATGCAAGGAAACTTGGTGTAAAAATTGATTCCTCCCTTTTTTATTCCCCCCCCCCATAAACCACAATAAGAAAATTTCTTATTTTCACCTCTGCAACATATACTGTGTTTGCTCATTCTTCTCCTATTCTAATGTATTTGATAGCATCCTGAATATCTTAATTTTATATTTGTGAGTTTTTTAACAGACTCTTGAGGAACCTGGTAAATTTTGGTAGATTGTTGATGATGATGATGATGACGTTCTGTACTTATTTTCAATCATTCATTCATAACAGACTTACAACTCATAATTTGAAATAAAATGTTTGGATATACTGTGGTATCGGCCCTTTCCAGAAAAACAGAGCAATAGAAGTCGGCTTATGAAAATCACTCCCACCGTTTTATGGCAAAGGCCGTCAGTGCCATTGTGGTGATGTTTGTAATTTTTCTTGGGGTATTTTGTAAGCTGCAAACAATGCAAAGTAAAAAATCTAAAGCAAACAGGTCTCAAATTTCAAATAATTCTTTTGTGGAAGGATATTTTATATTTGAAAAATATATCTAACTGACTTGTTTGTGCAGAAGTGCATGTTGGGGCTCCAGGAGTATGGAAGACTCTCAAGAAAATACAGGCCATGCCATTCATTTTATGTAGAATACATCATGCCATGGACTGGAAGTTAGGAAGTGAAATGTAAGGGAGGAGCCTGACAGTGTTCACTAGGAACTGGTGACTTTAATTAGTGCAATTACAACCTATAAAAATAAAACAATTCATAATACAAGTACTAAAAACTGGTATAATTACACTACCAACAAAGCCCAGGAAAAGCATGGGGAAGCATCTTTATTGGACTGAGTTGATTCAAAGTGTAGTGAGATTTAGAGAAAGGAGGTAATATATTGTCTCAGCCATTGTAGGCATAGCATTATATATTATTTTAAAATGATGTTGATATTATGTTTGAAATATAAATGAAAAAATACAAAACTTAAATTGTTAAGTTGTAAGTAGGAACAGTCCCATCCAGAATGAGGACACTTATAACATAAAAGCAAGCTGTCTAAGAGTAAATCAAGAGTCCAAATAGAAACTCAGGAAGAACATGCAAACTCAATATAGGAGCTCTTTCTGTTCCTCTCTACCATATATACATGTTCTCATCATCATCTAGTATTAAGATATAGCAATGTATATTATGTAAAATTACTATTTTGACTGAGTCACCCCTGCTTTCTCTTATCAGATCCTACTCCACTTGTATAGCACTCTTCACTGAGTACATATTCAGATGGCTTAGGCTGTTTACAGCTATAATAGATACTTACACATATAAAACACAGAAATAAGAACCAGTGAAACAGAAATGAAACTCAAAAGTTAGTGTACAAAAGCATGGTGATATAAAGTCCTGTGAAGAACTGAGATACAGGCAGTTAACTATGGAGGAGAGGAAAATAAAAACTCCAATTAACAACATTCTCGGATAAAAGAAACCTCTGCAGAGCTATAGTTGTTTGAAAATGGCAAAGTCACCACTTTGCTGGTCCAGGCCAACTGGTGACAGACTGAGCATTCTACAGTATCACAAGTGGATATCTTTTATGTATGTATTTTGTGTAACTTGTATCACTTTGTTGTATACCAACAGGCACAATAATGTGTTATGGGCAAACAGGAGCTGGTAAAACATACACAATGACAGGAGCCACAGAAACGTACAAGCAAAGGGGCATCATACCTAGGGCTATACAACAGGTAATTTATTATCTGCAGTTATTTTGCCTTTTGTAGTATTTAGACACAATACATAGCAGAAATAAATACATAGCCAAAATTGATTATTAATATATTCATTTAATTAGATTATATACATAAACTACACTGGTCTGCACATTTTTTTTCACTCCCGTTTTTGTAGATTTGAGGGTGCTAAATCCATATTTGGTAACAGAATTGCTCTATCACATCTAATTTTTGAGATTTTAAGGTTTAAATTAAGAAAAAAATATTTTGTAGAAAAAAGTAATACTGTATAATTTTAAAATTAAACAAAAAACAAAAAGTATTGAATATAAAATATATTGAACAAATATACATAACACATATAACTGGTATAAATATAATTATTACTTACAAAAATATTTACTTGGTAGTTTGTTTTCTCCTATAACCCTCTAGAGGTGTTTAATGATGGAATGACCAACAGTTGTCTGCTAAGACAGACTCACTCCACTCTAATATTTATCCATTTGAGCGATGTCCTATTGGAAACTCGCCTGATATTCGCCAGAGATCACTCCCTAATTTTTAAAGACATGTTGCAACCAAGTACTAGTTAGGAAGAGAGAAGCTCCCCAACTAGTTCCTCATAATTTTCTTCCTTTGTATTCCCAAGGAATTTGTAGTAGTAACTTTTTCTTTTTTATTATTATTAAGGGAAGGTCGTGTAGTCTTTTACCATTCACTTACCTATTACCTGGTCAGAACAATGGATAACTCAACACGACATTGTATATTTAAAAAAAAAAAAATGACACAACCTTGTCTTCTGGACAATATAAAGGCATTTTTTTTCTAAGCTCATATTAGACTATTAGAATAACTATGCATTCCTGGCTATTTTGAAGGAATAATAAGAAAATACTATTGATTTTTTGTTGTTTCCACCTCAGCTAATATTAAGAATGAAAAAGACTGCCATTTCTGAACTCAAAACAAACTTCAAATAGTATTCTGAGCTTTAAAAAAACGTTGCCATTAAAAAAGTAACTTTTTTTTTTTTTTTAAATCAACAATTTCTTTAAAACAGAATTTTTCACTGAAATCAATATTTTATGTAAACAGTTTTTGGTAGAGAAAATCCAATTTCAAAATTGGATTAAGCACACTTAAATTTATAAGGTAAACTGATTTGTTTGGAGGTTTTTTGTGCAGGCCATTGTTATTTATGAATTATAAATTCATGAAATGAAAAAAATTGAATTACAAAAAACAAAAATCAAATATAGTAAATTTGTGCATTGGCCTTCTTTTAAGAGGAATTGACTACAATCTGAAAGAAAAAGAGAATGAATGGCATATTTTAGAAGAAGTAAGATAAGGTAAGACAGTGGTCCCAAGAAGACCCACCTGTGAGTGAAGCAGGAGTACTAATGGAGAGTTGTAATAACTTGCTCTTGATTTTTGTTTATGTTCAACAGCAGTGGACTGGTGGCTCTATGCTGTTCTTACTATTTCATACAGATGTTTTCAGTGCTTGGCTGACGTATTAATTCCTTAGTGTGTTAATGACATGTGTTTTTTTTTTTTTTTTTGCAAAAACACAGTAAAGTTGCTAATTTATTTTTTGTTTCCATAGGTTTTCAAAGAAATAGAGAACAGATCTGAGCAAGAGATAACAGTTCGTATCTCCTTCTTAGAAATCTATAATGAGAGCCTGAGCGACCTGCTGGCCACAGTGTCAGCGTACCAGCCTGTAGACTCTCAGATGACCATAGTAGATGAGAAGAACTGTATTTATGTGAGGGGTCTGTCAGTGCATCGGGCCAACAATGAGGAAGAAGCCTTCAGTCTGCTATTTGAGGTATGTCAGAAAGACACTCCAATTAGTTCAGGACCATGGAACTCAGCTTTCATCTCAAGTGTTCTTCATATTGTCATCTGCTGGCTTTTTGTTGATCTGCAGTCCTAACAGTCTTGCTGCATCTACACTATTACTGTGCTTTACTAGTATTGGGAAAGAAAATTGCTGTAATGATTTAATTTTTCAAGTGGCCCAAAGTTCCATACCACACTCTCCAATTTTAATTGGTGGCTAAGAATGTGAATCACATCTTATTCTCAACCAGTGCCACACCAGAAAGAAGGAAAATAAACGCATTTCTGATGCATCCTAACGTAGTGCTTTTCACAAAAAAATCTGCAATGTCAAGCAGGTGACCATAAATTCCTGTCCGTCTGTAAGCCTCTCTCTTTTTCTAAACTATCCCTGAAGTCTGGAACACTAAGGTGTTTGGGTAAAACAGACAAATGGTGTCTGATATATGAAATGTAAAATAGTTTCAAAGCTCCACAGTTGATCTGTGTGGGATAAAGGACCCAGATGGAGGAGTGCCTGCAGAAATGATCTACAGGTCATTTTAACCCCTTTATAATACTCTGAGGAATTTGTTTTAACATTTTCGTTTTGGCAAAAAACACCTAAAGTATCACTTTTTATGGCTGGTAATTAATTCTAGGCTCTGCACGTATCAGAACTTTGGCAGTACTTTCACAATGAATGAAAGTTGCAGAAGCTCTGAGGGAGTGCTAGGAGGTATACTGTTTCATACCGAAAACTGTTTTTTATTTTTGTTATGATATGGATTTTTCTTATACTGCAATACTGGTTTAAATAGTCTAAACAATGTTTGGAACATGGCGCAGAAGGAAACTGTTTAAGTAGGGACCTTTTTCACTGCTACACCACTAAACATGCATGCAGCAGAGTACATGTGTTAGTGGAGGTATTGTGCGGTGAAAATGGACAGAGAACTTTACGAAACTGAAGCTGTAGCAGACGATAAAGTTGAACATGATGACACAGAAGAACTTTTGCCAAAAAAAGGAGCCGTGTCTGTTGTCTGGAGATACTTTGGTTTTAAAAGGCCGGATGTGGACCAAACAACTATTTACTGCAAATGTTGTTGAGCTAAAGTTGTCACCAGAGGCGGCATCATGAGCAATTTGCTGCACCACCTTAGCCGCAAACATGCTTTGGAGTACCTTGAATGTATCAAACTAAGATTGGCACCCTCCACGTCCTCAGGTAAAACTGAAAAAGCTACAGGACACTGGAGTCAGACGTCACTTGTAGACGTGTTTGCTATAGGTGCTAGATATGACAAAAAAAACAAGTGGTGGATCAAGATAACCAATGCCATTACAATCCATATAGCTAATGTGTCAGTGGACAAAGATTGTTAACATTAACAGAAAGTGTAGTTGGTTTACAAAAAATATTTACTATTTATTCCTTTTCTAAGACATTCAGTGCAATACAACTTTTGACAAGCACCTCTGGATATTTTACAAAGTCTAAATGCCTCTTTGGATGGTTGAAAATATGTTGTTTGCAAAATGTGTTCAATAAAAGGTTCTATATTTTGACTGCAACTATCATGCAATGTGATTCCTTCTTTTCATTAGTGCCACCCCCTTGAAAACTATCACTTGATGGGGCCATGCAATCCTGTATTAATACTTGTGTGCACATTAAAATGTTTTTTTGTACAATGTACAATGCTCATGACAGTGGAATAGGTTATTCTTAGCCAGTCTACTGCAGTAATTGCAGTGGAAAATGTGGTTAACATCCACTTATGCATGGCAACAAAATACAGCTGAATACCGTGAAACTGGGATAATTTTGAAAAATACCTTGATATAGAACTTTGGGCATACTGCCCAGCACTACTCGGAGGTTACCCTCTGAAGTTACATGTAACAAACCAACATAACCTAAGTTCATCATTTTGACAGCCAAATGAAACTCAATTTTTTAAAGCAAATGACTGATCAGTAAACCAATAAATAGCACTTTTATTGATCTCTGAAGGGCAATTTACTTGTTTCACAAATAGTAAAAAAACAAATTTACAAAGTGCAAGACTCAGAACTATATATGTAAATCTATACTAATAACAATAAAACCATAAAAATAAAAATCAATAAGAATATTATAAAAAAAAATATTCTCCTGACTCCAATTTGTCTATTATAACTGCCATGGATGAAGACGCATGCTGGGAGGAGGAGAAGGTATTATAGAATGGCAAAGGGCAAATAGAGCTCTAGCACCATTTTTTAGCACACTGTGGTAGAATTACCATGCGACTAGAGCTGTTCCAGGGCACCACATGATGGAGGAGGATGGGCAGTATTAGCTATAATAGCCTGAGATTTTGACCTCATCCTTTTCTCGGTCACTATCTCCAGTGAGCCCAGGGTCAGCTTTTCTTAGTTGGCAGTTTAGTTAAGCATTTATTTAAATTAGGTATTGTGGAACTGTGGTCTATAATGGCTTAACCTGATACTACTGGGAAAGACTGTCACTCTCTGCTACCCTGTATTGAAAAAAATAGATTCAGAAAAAAAAAACCCAACAGTGTCATTTTATTTCTACAGGGAGAAACCAATCGAGTTATCTCATCCCATTCCCTCAACAGATACTCATCCCGGTCACACTGCATTTTTACTATTCACATAGAGGTGAGAGCCAAATTATTTTATTCTATAAATTCTTTATTGTCATACCATTACTTATTATGTATTTGTTCTTCATACATGGCATTTGTTTAATAAATAAATAAAACACATGTACATGGCCTGCTAGTGCACTTTTGATTCTATGATTGGATTCACTTTTCACCTGTATCAAGAATCAACTGACCAAATAGTTTCTTACTTTTTAAAATAGCATAAAGTTTGTTATTTGTGTCATTTACAGTTTTTAATGTTAAACTGATGTCAATGCCAGAGCACTTTAAATGTAATAAGGTGTGGTATAAACAACTTTTACAGCCTCATCTCATTATAAGCTGTCTGCACACTCTTCATCACTATTGCTTCATGTTATGCTTCTTTGTAAGCTAACGTGAAGCATTACAGTAGCCAGTATAATTTAGGCCAGTCAAATTTAAAGTTCTTTCCAAAATCTGTGTTTTATTATTTTACCTTAGGCTACTGAAATACTGTAATGTAACATCTTAGTATTATGGGTAAACATACTTTTTAGGCCATTAGCCATTATGCTGCTTACCACATTTATAAAACAGCGTAACAAGGCTATTTGACAAAGTTAAGCTTTAGCTGGAAACCGTCTACAGAGCCTGAGGCATCTGAAGTGATTTGGTATGGATCACATGGTGAGCTGGCAGTGCATAGTATAATTGTAACATGCAAACTTGTGTTTCACTCTCTAAATTCCTAGTTATTTTGCAAAATCATGCCTTTTACATTGACTAACAAGTTATTCTTCTGTTTGCAGTCAAGATCTCGAACCCTCTCAGATCCCAGATATGTCACCTCAAAACTAAACCTAGTAGATTTAGCCGGCTCTGAAAGGCTGGGCAAAACCAGGGTGAGTAAGAAAAGCTGATGTCATTAGGATAACTTTTAGTTTTCAAAATAATAATTTACCATGTTAAGAATATTATATATTACAAAATGTTCATAAAAGAATGGAACTATTTTACATTGTCATGCCAGAGTGAATATAAAAGAAAATGTTCTCAATACCTAGTTTAATAGTCATAGTGTAAGGGTCATTCAGACAGTAAAGTGATACTCAATTGTATTCCTGTGTCCTTTTAGTTGTATTTAGAATTATACTGTAAGTGCTACAGATGTATCAGTTCACTCTCTGTCTCTCTTAAAAAAGCAAACCAGTTTTCAGCAAAGATGTAGATATTTGTCTGTACCCCCACAAGAAGAATTCCAAAGGTGCAAGATCAGAACTTTTAGGCAATCACCCACATATTGTATGCCCACAGTAGGAGCTGTAAAAGTTTGCTGGCTGGAGTGCACATAGAAAAACATTTTCATTTTTCCTGTACATTTCCATGTAAAAATGTTAGTGTTTGTTTTTTACTGATTTACAATGTTTTGAAAAAGTGCCGTGCTATTATGAATACCCTGAACTCAAAGTAGACGACTTTTTTTGTGTAACAATGCAACATTGTCTTTCTGTTTTGTGTCAGTCAGAGGGTCAGGTCCTGAAAGAGGCAATGTACATCAACAAATCTCTGACATTTCTGGAACAAGCTATTCTAGCCCTGGCTGATCGCAAGCGAGACCATGTTCCCTTCCGACAGAGCAAGCTTACTCATGTGTTAAAAGATTCACTAGGTATGTTAACTTTGTACAGCCTTATCTGTGACCCCTACATTATATGCAATTTACTTTTTACAGTTTGTTGGATGTCAAACCATTTACAAAAACTTGTGCATTATTGTTCCTACACCAAATGATTTAGTCTTAAATTTTGAAAGCGCTATCAAGTATTCTCCAGGACTGAAAAATCACTGTCTGAATTGTCACTTCATCTCAGACCATTATTAGCACATGACATTAGTGACATTATAAAATCACGAGAGCACTGGATCATTTTGCCATGTCTCTACAGGAGGTAACTGCAACACAATCTTGGTGGCTAATATCTATGGCGATGTGGAGCATATGGAGGAAACAGTAAGTGCGTCATATGTGATATGAGATTTTGTGTACTACTGCTGTCAAAACTCTTGCTGATTGTTTTAACGTGGGTCACTTTATTTTCATCCAAAGTACAGAAAATCAATTTAGATGCTAGTACAATCACAATTCTGTTATGTAACAACATACTAAAAATGTATGCTTTTGATGTAAAAAATGCTTTACTACCATTACATTTTTGCTTAAATGTGAAAAAGATGGAAAATCTCTTCTGCTCTAATGCATTTAGTAAGCAAACAAGAAGCAAAACAAAGCAAAAAAATTCATTTTGAATATACTACTGTACAAGCAAGTGCAAGATAGAGTTTTCAAACAGAAAGGGCCAAGAGAAACAGTCCATTCCGTGTTGAGTACATACAAGAAGATGCATAACAAGAAGACTTGACCAGCAAAACGTTAAAGTCGGTTCAACCACTGAATCCTGTTTCATTAAGTCTTACAGCTGGTGACGTTTGTTTAGGTACTCGATTTGACACAAACTCTTAACCTTAACGTCAACCATGAAGATATACCTTACCAAACTTAAGGATTTTGGAGACGGTTACACTTTTTATGACAAAAAAGGAACATGTAACTTACGACATAAGGAAAATAACAGAGATTTTGGATTTTAAAAACTGGACTGTGAGAGTCACAATCAGAGCAATGAATCATTGCCCTTTTCCCTATTTTGCAACCAACTAACACACTAAATGTTGGATTTGCTGAAAACATAAGCCTGCAATATATGAAATATGCTGATATGCTTTGGTAATTTTCAAAAGCAACAGTTTTGTTACCATGTTGCAGTTGACCTTGGTCAACACTGAACTGACAAACATTTAATGAACTAGTGTACTAAAAGCCAGTTCTCCATCACTGTGAGTAGAATTTATATAAGTTCTTCCTTGCAACAAGGCCATAGTTCAGCCTTAAGTTTCCCCATGTCCCTTTCTTCTTTGGAAAATGCATTTTTGTGTTTTCAGCTATTTCAATGATGAAGCTTAAGAAATCAAAATACAGATAATGTGTTAGAGACGAGTATCTTCATACTATCCTGAATCCAGTGAGACATTAACAAAGTGCATTTGTGCAGTTGTTAACACTTTAGGTCTTTGAGGTCCTAAACACAAAATATCGCAAGTTTCTCATGCTATTGTAGTTTTATGGGGGGTAATTACTATCATGTTAACCTTATTGATAAGAGCTGAAAAGAGGCATATGCCATATAGCATCAAGTAGCGCTGATAGCAGAGCGACAAATATTCCACCAATAAGAGACGTTTGCAAGTTCTGATGTCTTTCTAGCCTAGGTTACTGTCAGTGTTAATTGTTTCCCATATATGACTTTTTTTTATTCCTTTATTTCTTAGCTGTCCACTCTGCGTTTTGCAACTAGAATGAAATGTATCCGTACAGATCCAGCTGTGAATGAGCATTATGATCCTGTGGTGAGTGAATGTACTTGAAATAATACACATATCTTAAAAGGAAGTCTTAAAGCTTGTGCACATCTCAGGTTTAATTGACATGTTTCAATACATGGGTTTATTATTTTTAAACTTCTTATGCTTGAGAATGACCTTTACTTTCTTTTTATGGATTCCTCATGCACATAAACTGCTCTCCAGTATTTATCATTTTATAAGGCCCTGTGGTACATCAAAACAATCTAGAGATGGACATTTGAGACAACCTTTTCTCCAATGGCAATAGTTTAATTGTGTTCATTTTCAAATATTTGATACACCCAACACTATAATATTCCCAGTAGGTTTTATTAAACCAGAATATATCTCAGAAACTACATATCTATCTAAAAAGCCAGAAAGTCAAATCAGCTGATGCAGTATGTTTTGCTACAGGCTGCTGTGGATGAATGTAGGCCATGTTCTTCCAGGCTTGGTAACTGTGAAAACAATTCTGTGAACATGTTGCAGTGGCTGAGCTCAGAGTCCAGTCATCTTTAAAACCACATAAAGTCAGTAAAGCTAAATTTGAGGGTCATTTGTCGTCTACGCCTGTAACCTCTACACAAACACTGTCAAGGCACAAAAGAGTATCCAGGTATAAAGAAGCTGATAATTAAGCCAAGGATGTAAATGGACAAATGAAAGAGTGATGAAAAGTGTGAATGATATCAAGCAGGGAATAAAGCATGAAGTGTTGCAAGTGTTAGAAAAATATGGAGTGTAAAATTGAGAATGAAAAGGATATGCTTAGTGCCAAACTTGACAACATGAAGCATTCAAGGTGGAACAAATGACAAATGCTACAAACAATAGGGTGACCTCGTGTAAATAAAAAAAAAAAAGTACTTTTTTCTAAATACTTTTTATGAATTTTGAAACAGATTACAGAGATATCAACTTAAAAACAGGATACAGGAGCAGGTAACATCTGACAGTGAAAATAGGACTATACTGTATAACCCATCTAAGGTTATAAATGTCAACTGCTTATATTCACATACACTAAAAAGAAAACAATAAGCAGGAAACTAAACAGGATAAAAGTATAAGTTGTGTATTCAAAACAATGATGAATAAACAGCAGCATAATCAGAAGACAGTTCTATTCATGAAAATAATAAATAATTGAAATAACAGAAAAGAATTAGAAATAATAATAAAATAAAATAATAATTAAAAATCAATAATTCAAAGGATAATTGCAAAGTGTCTCTAAACAGAATCAATGAGACCTAAGCAAGGTTACAAAAATAACTATCCCAGAAAAATGAAATAACTAAATCAAGGTATATATATATATATATATATATATATATATATATATATATATATATATATATATATATATATATATATATATATATATATATATATACACACACACACATTATATATATCAAACATAAAAAGACTTATTGGCAATTTTGATGCTTTATCATCATGTTTAGAAAATGAGCTTCTCGGACAGTTGGGGTATTAGAGTACATGTTATGATCTCAAACTTTAAAAAAATTAAATAACTATGTGCTAGTGCCAAACCTCTCTCAGCCCGTGCTTTTCCTCAAAGCAGATGCAAGTGTCAATGAACAATCAACACCTTTTTCAAAACAGGTCTTCCATGTAATCATCTGATGGGAAAATAAGGATCGTGCCTGTGTGTCAGCGTAAGTGAAAGCCTTGTTGGTAGCATAGTTGGGTATTAGTTGAGCTTTATAGCTTTGGCTGGGTGAACCTGTTCTGCAAGCTTAAATAAAATCCAACTCTAGAACTGTTTACACCCCTAACCTTTCAGAGCAATAGTATTATGTTATATTTGTAGTTTCTAGTTGGATTTTCACTGATTTCAAATTAAGCAGAATATGTGGAGGCCTCAAAATTCACTAACTGAGTATAAGCAAGCCTTCTACATGCATTTCTGGTTTATGGACATGGTTGAAGAGACCTACCTGTTAAATGTTTGATGGTTGTAAATGATCTGACGCATAGCTTAAATACTGTCCACTTGTGTTTATTTAAGTGAAGTACATTATGATTGAGCATTACAAAGTAGCAAGGCAAATAAATTTCTCAACACAAATTGAAATTAATTTTTGTATAACAGGAATGATTAGTCATTTTAAACTTTTAACATTAATTGAACAACAATTTATCATTAACACCCCACCCTCTATGTAGAGGTCATCATAAAAGACTACACAAATATCCTTCTATTCATTATGTAAAGCTAATATAGCATGAAATATAGTGATCTATCTACCTCTGGAAAGTCAATTTGAGACTGTACATTTCATATGTACATAAAATGAAAAGACTAATATCATAAAGTAGATATCTGTCAATCTATCATTAAAAGTTAGAATTGGCAATATGAATATAACTAGGTTTGCTAGTGGCTTATGTAATATATTACTACTTACCTACTTTGCAGATACTGTAAGTCTGGCAATCAGCCCAATAAAAAAATAAAAACACAAAAAGATAAAAACTGTGGTACAGTAATAGCCCAGAGTTTGACCAAATTTTAAAAAGTAATTAGCAAATTATTTAGCCTTTCATATATGTATGTTACATTTTTACAGACCTTATAGTAAAATACTTTCTGATGGTTTTTGGCAGTGGGGCTTCTTCTAAAATTATTGAATCAAGAAGTGGAATTCTTAGCATATCTGTCATTTTAGTGTTTTATCTTAATGAATTTTAGACGTTCGTGTCTGTTTTTGACACAAATTAATAGCAAACACACAACAAAAAATATTTTATATTGTAATACAAGTAACAAATTTCAAGACACACAAATTCATTTTCTGAAAGTATACACACGTTCACACATTTTACACTTTTAGATGTCTCTGAATTACTTATGGATTTCTGTCCCCAGCTCCAGGTGAAGAAGCTTGAAAAAGACATCCTGTTGTTAAAGCGGGAACTGACCATGCATGACACTCTGGTGAGTCTACTTCTTTCATGTCTTACTTAAAGGTCTCCTGCTCCTTCAGATCTTCCACAGTGTAAGGGGACCCTTTTTGGCTGACTGCCTACCATACGTGGATCCTGTACAATATGTATCTCACAGCAAATGGGTCTCTTTTAAACTTTTGCTTTTAAAGCATTGCATTATTACAGCTCGGTATAGTCACGTACTGCACTTTAATGTAGTACTACTTAAGAATAGATTATGCTCATTAAGGAATATCCCATCTCTTTAATCTTAATCCTGAAGTGGGAAACATCAATTGAAAGGGGCAGCATACATAATACACTCAAATCTAACAGACAGCTATACTATATACTTGTATTTTATTAAAATTACATTTTAGTAGGATTTGATTATTGTCATGTGTTGTGATTCAACAGGATCTGATCCCAATAACAATCCTAATTTGCTCTATTTTTTTAATACTTGGACAACTAAAAAATATGTTTGTGATATTGCTTTGCCTTTAGCTTTTACAAACACGCAAGTAGGTCAGATCTTTACAATGGAGAAGAACGTGAGCTATGGCAACATAGTTGTGAAAAAACGCAACTTCAGTTTTGAAATATGGTGCAAAAGGGGCTGAAAGATTTAGAACTACAAGCCCCAATAGACAGGGCTATGTTGTTCCTGGCCTAAACTCCTCTAAAACAGCCAAATAAAATGATTTCCAAAGTAGACAGTTTCTGCATAATATTGCACAATTGAATTATTTTTCACTCTGACTTGATTGAATGTCATAAGCCTGCAGTCATTTTTAGTATATATACTTCTGCCAAAACAAACGTGTCTTTCTTTGCAAATAAACTGCCATCTAAACTTGAAAGCACTTACCTAAACATGCCTCCATGTTTAACTTCGTATTTCTCATAGAATAACCGCAGCCAAGTGCCATATGAAGCCTTGAGTGAGAGCCAGATAGCTGAAATTAACAAACAGGTCCACAAATACCTGGAGGGAGCTATTGATGAGATCGAGGTAAGTAGCACAGCCATTTCCAGCTCACGACTGTGTGCATTTCAAAGGAGACATGAAAATTGTTTAGTTAAAAAGTATCAAGACTAAAGCATATTGTTTCCTTTACTTTGTAATTTGATTTGTGTTTTGAGAAGATAGAGTGTTTAATTAATTTACTTTCATGCTTTAAAAATCTTTGATATGTTTATTTAAAACAGACAAGACCTGTCATACTCCTGATTTATTTGGAGTACTTGAAACTCATCCTGCTGTATTTTGTCAGCATTTGTCTACTCAGACTTGCCATTGACAATTAGATTTGTGAATCCTACCTTAGAATAAGTTGGGCATCGTCAGTTTCTACCAGGCAGTATTACACTACATACATGTTACCCTCTGAACTTTTGCGAATCCAGATAATATTGTAATTTTATTATATCTTAACCATAATTCATTTTGGTAGTTTTTTCTCTTCAGAACTCAGCCACACTTAAAATCTCAATTAGGGTCAAAAAAAAAAAAATCAATTAAAATGATAATAAAAATACCAATTGAGTCATGCCAAGAGAAGTAGTAAAGTAGTGGGTCTGTATTATTATACCGGACAAAATGGGCAACCCATGTATCAAGTAAAAAAGCATGACGGCTATATTAATTACTTAGATTTCAACACATCTTAGACAGGTAGCACAACTACTTTTAACATGTTTTATTAACAGTAATTAAAATATACCTCTGGTCAAAAGTTTTAGAACACCTTAGTTTTTCCAGCTTTTCTTCAAACTGGTAGTGTATATTAAAATAATATTTTATTAAAACTACTGGATGTTTATTATATTTTATTACACAGCTTTAACATTCCAAATTATTATGCACAGAAGAACACTTATTACAAAAAAAAACAGATACAACTATAAAAATACCAATTATTAATGTTAGGTTAAAAATACAGAAATAATGTGTTTAATATAGTATAGGTTACATCTTTAATTTGGAGTTTGATGACTGAAGTTCTAAACATTCTCAAATATAATTGGACAGTTTTTGGCAAAAAAAACCTCATAAACAAATCAAGCAGATGTGATCAAACTTGGCAGAGTTACATCCTTGAAAATGCCAGAACCCTATTGATTTTAGACAAAATCATTTCCGACTAATCTCCATTTTACTGTGGTTCAGTAAATGGTCCAGATAAGTGTTGTGGAAGCTGAAAGGCCTACAGATTTTGATTTTGCAACCATTTTTAAAAGATTTTGCTCTCTTTGGCACTGCAACTTAATTTTTTTGTAGTAGCTAGGAGTAAAATATATTGTGTTTGTTGGAATTCTTTCTTGAAATTGTCTACTATTTTTGAGAAAATTAGGAATCATCACTCCACTGTTGAAGAGAACTAATACATTCAGTATGTGATACTCCGTCCATTTTCAGTCCCCTGCGAATTTATTCTGTATTTACTTTTGCAGAGTGAACACTGATGTTGGTTTGTAATGTTTTCATTTTGGACTGTGATCACAGATGTATTGCCAATGACAAGAACAGCAATATGGAAAAGGTTGCTAAACCAGACTTTTAATTTGTTTTATTTAAAACCTTTTTTTTTAACTAAGAAAAGATTTTTAAGGAAAATAGAAATTTGAACACAAAACACTTTTTAATTTTGTTCAACAGTAACAAAATAGGGGTAGACATTACCAAATGGAGAATTTCAGAAATACTAAGATAGTATAAAATTTGCTAATACAGTATATTATAAGGAACAGTTTGAAATTGAGTTGAGTATATGTAGAGCAGGTTTTTTAAATACAGGCAAACAACTCCAATCTATATTTGAACTCCTACAGTAAATTGTGTTTTTGTAAGGAAAAATGATTATGAACTGAGTTGGGCTGAAATTCTTAACAGACAGGATACTGCACCTCACAAGTATAATTATGTCACCTCACTGTTTTTTATTTCAAAATTGTATATCCAAAATATATAGGACTACACAAAGGTGGCAGGGTGTATGTTAGCAATGATGCAAACATTAACTATGCAGTTAACATTTGTTTCTGCTTTCAGATTATTAATATACGACAAATTCAGGAGGTGTTTGCTCAGTTTAAGGCGGTTTTACTGTAAGTACCAGTCAAATAAGGTATTACACTAATCTATTTGTTAAATCTATTTTAGATATAGTGAGCTGTGGTTGACATAGTTTGTTAAGCACAGTTATGACATAGTGTAGTATAGTACTGTGTGTGTGTGTGTGTTTGCTGATCTGCACCAAAGTGCTTCTTACAATTGAAGATGTTGAGATGAAAATGCACTGTAATGCTTTGTGGATGGTTTATGCAGGTTTGAATAATAAATAATCTGTAAGGGTAAGATTTATGGATGTTATCAAGATAGATAGCTATATAGAAGTGAAATGCACTATATGATAGATAGATAGATAGATAGATAGATAGACTTTGGGATGCTGGGTTTTTAGGGAAGACCATTCAATAAATAAATTATATATACATACTGTACATATATATGTGTATATATATATATATATATATATATATATATATACAGTATATATATATGTGTATATATATATATATATATATGTGTATATATATATATATATATATATGTATATATATATATATATATATATATATATATATATATATATATATATATATATATATATATATATATATATATATATATATGTGTGTATATATATATACACACATATACACACACACCCACACAAACACACTGTGGTCTGAATGCAGAGCAGAATAACTATAAAGTAAGTTAGTTTTTCACAACTTCAGCAACAGATTGTTCTGTAAACCTTGAATGGACACAATATAAAACTAAATCTTCAGTTTAATGCCACTTAATTCACTGAAATGTCAATACTTTTACATGGTATAAATCACATTCAAAAATACTGATCGTGAGTGTTTTCACCAACTAACATGTAAAACAAATATTTTTTTTTTTCTAGCCATTTCTACATCATCATTTGCAAATTGTCAGCCCACAGAGTAAAAAGTGGTAGACATTATGCTGTTTTTCTTACTGTCTTATAGCCTTCACGAGCAAGAGGTTGAAGCCAGGCTGCTCCAGAAGTACGGCACCGCAGACCGCATCGATAGCGGAGTAACTGAAGGGGCTATGAAGGTGATTCTTGATAGTATGCTGTCATAAACTTTCTTTATACTTGCATTTAAAAAAAGTAAAGATGTACAATGCATTCTTTAGTGTAATGTTAGAAAGCTGAATACAAAATGCATAGTGCTGTATGTTTTCTGCACAGCTGGACCTATTGATATCCATTCATTCATTTATGAAACATTCCAAATGCAAGTTTAAGGTGAGAGGGGACTGCAGCCTACAGATAAGCTGACCAATTAAAAAAAGAAAGCCCTTTTTTTATTTATCTTGAGGAAAGTTTGGATAAGATGGTAATTAAGAAGATATACATATACATTGAAGACAATAATGAGAAAGCACTTTTAAAACAAATGACTTGTAGAGTAAACAATTACGTGGGGACCCTGACAGCATTTAAAAATGTGGGCATGAGATATTGGAATAACTTAACCTTTAGCAAACCAAATAAAATGAACTGCATTGTCTCCTGTAATTTGTCAAATACCCCGTTAACACCCCACATCGCCATTATTTGCCTTTTGCTTTTTCTTTTCATCTTTTCCCACTTCTGAGTGGGGTCGATGTGCTTGATCAGCATTTTCCATACAGCTCGCTCTTACAACACCTCCCCAATCAAACCTTTTTCCTTCAAATCTTCTTTAACTTTATCGATCCACATTCATCGTGGACTTCCTCGCTTTCTCTTCCCTTTTACTTCCACTCCCATCACTCTTTTGCCCATGTATTCATTGTCTCTCTATGTAACATATGCATACAATTACATCCTACTTTCCGGTACTTTCTTAGACATCTTTCTCACTTTTGTTGTACCTCTGATTGTCTCATTTCTTATTCTGTAATTTTCTGGAACTCCACATTCTTGACATTCTCTTTTCTGCCATATCTAACTTCTTCTCTTGTGCTCCTTTTACTGCCCGTGTCTTAGCTCAATAAATCATTGCTGGTCGTACAAACCATCCCTTTAACCTGCGTCTTAATTCTTCAGTCACACAATACTCCTGAATACTTCTTCAAATTGTTCCCTCCACATTGTACTCTATTGGTATCTCTGCATCTAATTTTCCATCTTGGTTACCACTGATCTGAGATATATGCATTGATAAACTCTTTTCAATAGCTCTCCCTGCATCCTAACCTCTGAATTCTGATTATCGTTAAACCTCATATATTCTGTCTTCTTCCTAATTATCTTCAATCCCCTATCTTCCATAGCCCTTCTCCATTCTTTCATAGTGAAACATAACTCAATATTTACCTCTCATTCATTAGTTAACACACATCTTCTTTCAGATTGGACCAGCAGTAGACACCACTGGAGAACTGGATGGGCAAGGTTTTGGAGTTGGACTTGCACCCTCTTCAGCTAGACTTTTAAATTCCAATCTTTCATCTGCCAGGAAGATCAAAGTGAAGAAAACTAAAGACCATCTTAGGTAAGTACTTAGGTAATTACTGCTGCCAAAGTGAAACATTTAGGGCCTCGTAACTACACACCAGTGCAGAGACACACACAAAAGCGAAATATATTGGTAATAATAATAATAATTAATTAGATTATATAGCGTTTTTCTCCCTACTCAAAGCGCTATATTGAGTGGGAAGTCACTTTAATCGCCACTGATGTGTACTATCTACCTGGATGATGTGCCAGCAGCCATTTTTGCACCAGTACACTCACCACACATTAATTAGATATTAAATCACTTAACAGCTAAACAACAAAAGGGTATTTCCAAAGTGGAGCATATTGTATTATTTATCTGTACTTTCAGAAAGCATTTGACAGAGTGCCACAAACTAAAAGAAGTGCTCACGCTCAGACACAGGAAACAGAGGGTTATGATGCAAGGATCCCTATCAGAACTGGCTGATGTCAAGAGTGGTCTTCCACAGGAGGCAGTGCTAGGTCCGCTGATACTTTTAATATATATAAATTATGTGGACAGGAATATCAGTGACAAGCTGGTTAAGTTTACAGATGATACCAAGAAATGTGGATTGGCTAATAATCTGGAATCCATTGAACCATTACAGAGGGACTTGGACAGCATACATGCTTGGTCACATTTGTGTAAGATGAAATTCAAAGTCAGGAAATGTAAAGTATTATAAGTAGGAAGTACAGTTAAAATGTTAGACTTGAATGCACAATGGGAAGTCTGAAAATCTAAAGTACACCTTATGAGAAGGATTTAGGAGTTGTAGTGGACCCTACGCTATCAAATTGCAGACAGTGTTCAGAAGCCATTAAGAAGGCTAACAGAATGTCAGGTTATATAGCACCTTGATATGCGGAGTACAAGTCCAAGGAGGTTCTGCTCAATCTTTATAACACACTGGTGAGGCCTCATCTGGAGTCCTGTGTGCAGTTTTGGTCTCAAGGCTACAAAAAGGACATATCAGCACTACAAAAGGTCCAGAGAAGAGTGACTAGGCCGATTCCAGGGCTACAGGGGATGAATTATAAGGAAAGATTTAAAGAGCTGAGCCTTTACAGTTTAAGCAAAAGAAGATTAAGAGGTGACCTGATTGAAGGGAATTAGTACAGTGGATCGAGACTGTTATTTTAAAATGAGTTCAACAAGAACATGGGGACACAGTTGGGAACTTGTTAAGAGTAAATTTCGCACAAACATTAGGAAATTTTTCTTACCACAGACACTTGGAATAAACTACCAAGTAGTGCAGTAGACAGTAAGCCTTTAGGGACTTTCAAAACTCAACTTCATGTTTTTTTTAGAAGAATTAAGTGGTTGTGACTGGCAAGCTTTTTTGGGCTGAATGGCCTGTTCTTGTCAAGATTGTTCTAATGTTCATGTGGCAAAATTTGGTGTAGATTTTCCGATTCATAATCCTATTTTCAAATATGTTAACAGACAATATTATGGATGTTAGCTAGTTCTGTGATTGAATGTTTCAAGATAATATGCTGTGCACTGTTGTATTCTGATAATTTGGACCATTAATAGCCCAAGCAGAAGGGATGAGACTGGCAGTCTACTAGCAGGGAAGGACTTGGAATCAATCCCTCCATCCAAGATAAGTTACCAGCTGCCATCAACAAAAGAAACTGTAGCCGGAGAACAGGAAGTGAAAAGCATGGTGTCACACAGGCCAGATTCCACTGGCAAAGAGGAGCCAAGTCTCCCCAGGTAAGACTGGTAACCTTAAATCGCATTCAGTTCATTTATGACATGATTCACTCAACAATATGGAGAGTTTTGAAACAGCTGCTATCAGTAGTCTGGCTCATAAGAGTGGGTCCAGCTCAAGAGCTACTGCTAGATCACAATGTCTGTATGTGAGATAGCACAGATATACTGTAAAACCAACTTTCTTCTTCTAAATATAGCTCCTTCCCATCTAAAGTTGATGCCTTTGAGGATTTTAAGTTGGATTCTGGGAGTGAGATTAACCGTATCTTCGAGCAGAATAAAGCCATTTTACTGGAAAAGAGGAGAAAAGTTAGACAGCTTGTTGAAGAAATTAACATCTTTAAAAAGGAAATTGACAACACCAAGCTGGCCTTACAAGTTAAGGAGCAGGAACGTGAGCAACAGGGTAAGTCGTCATTGAATCATACATTGATGATGCAGTTTAATTCAGTTTGTATTCAAGTTATAATCATTAAGGTGATTCTTATCATTTTTTATTATGATAGAAAGGGGGTTTATAGTTACATGTCCACCACCACCCATAAAATTAAATTCAGACCATTTTGTAATCTAATCACAAATACATTTCCAAACATCTTAAAATAGTTAGGAGGTCTGATTCAAAACACGGGCAATTTTCCATGAAGTCATTTTTTAGTATCTTGAATTGCATTTTGGATATCTCTAAATGCATTTGAGACATCTTGGAATAGATTCATTTTAAGATAAAATATATTTCCAAATATCTTAAAAATGCTAATTCAGTTTGTGTACTTGTTCCGAGTTTTGTACTCTGCTTCATATAAATCACACTTTTGCTCTCAATTCAAAAAATTGTTTAGCTTCTTGTTTTTACCTTCCTCATCTTGGAATAGCAATATGTGGCAAAATGTCCTCCCTCCATCTCTCTTCTAGCATGCAGTAGGCAAAATTTCTTTATTTACTTCATTGCCCACATTATATTTTCTCAGTCAATCCCTAGCAAGGCTCTATTTGTAATCCAGATAACTGTTTATCTTCTAGGACAACAACATTAGGGTCTTGTTTCTAAAATATAATATTGCTTGGAAATTAAGGTACTATATACAGTATTTTATATAGTGAGCCTTAGAATGACATTTTATTCCCAAACTTATGATGATGATGATCTCGATTATGGAGACTGTGAAAGAAAAAGAGACATAGTACGATTTCAGCTACAAAAGGGTACAAAGTTAGGAGAATTGTTCATAGAACCTTGAAAAACGATTTCATAGAGTAATGAACACTGTAAATCTTTGACAAAAAGTCAACGTGCAATAGATACGTAATAGAAAACAGTGAATTGTAAAATCTGAATTTAAAGCTCTAATACCCCCGGCTTTAAAATTAGAGATCTTAATACTTCAAATAAAAGTAACATCACTGTCAAAGGAGGAGTGTCGTGGGGTAGTTTAAATGTCTAGGTGGATGGAGATTTTCTGATGGAATGGAGTCCCTCTCTCTCTCTCTATCTATCTGATGTCTCCATTGTTTATGCCAAAAGACTCACATGGGGTTCTGTGCCTTGTAATGTTACACACAGATAAATGGCTAGCTAGTCTGGTGACGAGCAGCTCTGCCTAAAAGCTTTGATCATATATGTACAAAACCCTTTATCTTGTCAAAAGTGCTATGTATTGCATCTCTGTCTCCTTTGGGAGTATAGACAGTCCTGTCCAACATTTTAGTTGTAAGCTTTCTGCTAGATAATGTATGAAGGGAGATATGCAACGTACTGTACATAGGGCTCAAACAGAAAGCATTCTTAATGCTGTGTGTCTACAGAATTCATTTACAAGCCATCATACTCTGTCTGGGCACAAACTATATTGAAAGCAAACAGGTTGCAGCTTGATGTTAATATAATGCCTGCAGTCTCAAAATGGTGATTGTGTACACCATAACAATTATAAAATACATTTCTGCATGTTTCTTTTGAAATATTTGTACACCCTTCTTATTTTATTGAGTCCAGTGCTGTGCACCATCTAAATCCCATGTTCTTTCTTTAGTTTGAACTGACAAGCCCCCTTAAGGGTACAATTTTTTGGCTACAAATTAGTTCCACCGGTGTCTGGAAACTGATGAGAAAATCTTGAAAAGAACTTATCCTAGTGCTTGCCTTAAAGAGCTGGGAATACAGATGTTTTAAAATCAAGAACTTCTGATTTAAAAATGGCTATATTTACAATTTTTGCGCATATTGCATGATGTTTTGCATTTTAAAGACACTGCAATTTTAAACAGGGTATGCTACATTGTAAGTGTGTTTAATAAATTAAACTGAACTGAACGATGGGGAGGTTTGGCAAATGTTTGTATTTACTTAAAAAATCTGAGGATATCAGGATTTTTTTTTCTTCTGTGACATGTACAGTGGTGTGAAAAACTATTTTCCCCCTTCCTGATTTCTTATTCTTTTACATGTTTGTCACACAAAATGTTTCTGATCATCAAACACATTTAACCATTAGTCAAATATAACACAAGTAAACACAAAATGCAGTTTTTAAATGATGGTTTTTATTATTTAGGTAGAAAAAATCCAAACCTACATGGCCCTGTGTGAAAAAGTAATTGCCCCCTTGTTAAAAATAACCTAACTGTGGTGTATCACACCTGAGTTCAATTTCCGTAGCCACCCCCAGGCCTGATTACTGCCACACCTGTTTCAATCAAGAAATCACTTAAATAGGAGCTGCCTGACACAGAGAAGTAGACCAAAAGCACCTCAAAAGCTAGACATCATGCCAAGATCCAAAGAAATTCAGGAACAAATGAGAACAGAAGTAATTGAGATCTATCAGTCTGGTAAAGGTTATAAAGCCATTTCTAAAGCTTTGGGACTCCAGCGAACCACAGTGAGAGCCATTATCCACAAATGGCAAAAACATGGAACAGTGGTGAACCTTCCCAGGAGTGGCCGGCCGACCAAAATTACCCCAAGAGCGCAGAGACGACTCATCCGAGAGGTCACAAAAGACCCCAGGACAACGTCTAAAGAACTGCAGGCCTCACTTGCCTCAATTAAGGTCAGTGTTCACGACTCCACCATAAGAAAGAGACTGGGCAAAACTGGCCTGCATGGCAGATTTCCAAGACGCAAACCACTGTTAAGCAAAAGAACATTAGGGCTCGTCTCAATTTTGCTAAGAAACATCTCAATGATTGCCAAGACTTTTGGGAAAATACCTTGTGGACTGATGAGACAAAAGATGATCTTTTTGGAAGGCAAATGTCCTGTTACATCTGGCGTAAAAGGAACACAGCATTTCAGAAAAAGAACATCATACCAACAGTAAAATATGGTGGTAGTGTGATGGTTTGGGGTTGTTTTGCTGCTTCAGGACCTGGAAGGCTTGCTGTGATAGATGGAACCATGAATTCTACTGTCTACCAAAAAATCCTGAAGGAGAATGTCCGGCCATCTGTTCGTCAACTCAAGCTGAAGCGATCTTGGTGCTGCAACAGGACAATGACCCAAAACACACCAGCAAATCCACCTCTGAATGGCTGAAGAAAAACAAAATGAAGACTTTGGAGTGGCCTAGTCAAAGTCCTGACCTGAATCCAATTGAGATGCTATGGCATGACCTTAAAAAGGCGGTTCATGCTAGAAAACCCTCAAATAAAGCTGAATTACAACAATTCTGCAGAGATGAGTGGGCCAAAATTCCTCCAGAGCGCTGTAAAAGACTCATTGCAAGTTATCGCAAACGCTTGATTGCAGTTATTGCTGCTAAGGGTGGCCCAACCAGTTATTAGGTTCCGGGGGCAATTACTTTTTCACACAGGGCCATGTAGGTTTGGATTTTTTTCTCCCTAAATAATAAAAACCATAATTTAAAAACTGCATTTTGTGTTTACTCGTGTTATATTTGACTAACGGTTAAATGTGTTTGATGATCAGACACATTTTGTGTGACAAACATGCAAAAGAATAAGAAATCAGGAAGGGGGCAAATAGTTTTTCACACCACTGTATATGTGAATGCTGTACAGTTTTTACACATTTGACTTTTGATTTCTACTAGCAGATTTTTCTCCAGCCGAGGACCCTGGGCACGTAAAATATTAGTCACAATAAAACTCCATTCTCTTTGTGGGGCTTTTTAAACAAAATTGAAACCGGTGTGCTTGGTCTTGAAACTTGCGCTTCCATTGCCAGTCCTGTCAGCTGTTTTAACATCTTTATTGCTCTCCAAAAAGCAGGATCCCTAAGAAGAATTTCTCTCTCGATTCTCTGTAGGGCAATATATAAATGAAGAAGGTGATACCATAATTGATGAAGAGGAGTTTCAACTCATCTTGAAGTTGAAGGATTTGAAGGCCTCCTACCGTACTCATTATGACCAGCTGTTCAGCCTCCGAACTGAGGTTCAGTACTGTCAGCACCTAGTAGATCAGTGTCGGATTCGACTGCTTTCAGGTATTGTCTGCATCTCATCCTGCAGTTACATGTGCTGCTTTATTGGACACCATATTCCTGCTCTAATCCATGCATTTAACGCATCTGAGAGTACAAATTAGGTGTTAAGGACACAACTCTTTATGCCTTTGATAAAAGCAAACACATTTACTAGCTGTGTTCAACAGTTTACTTTAGAATCCTTTTCATTTTTTGGACTGATAAAAATAAAATGTACTTTTAACAATGAGTTTTAAAGTCCACATTAAAAATACACTGAAGACAGCTACAAAACACTCATTTGCAGTTATGACTAATACAATAAAAAAAATATTTTTACTTGAATTTAAATACATACTATCTCAAGTCACCACCATCTTCATTGATACCTTGGTCTTCTAAATAAAATGCTAGCTCTCATATAAGGCACATCTGTGTCATAAACCACTCCAAAGACTCAGCACTGAGACTTGCGGAGCTTCACCAAACATGGAACACTGATGCCATCTGTAGGGAGCATTTTATTACACAGGATATTACTGAATATTGCTTTTTTGAAAACTGATAGCATACATAAATGTACATTTTCATTCACTTCTGCTTTTATCATTTTGAGGCATCAAATTGCCAATCACAGCAGATGCAGCAAAATAAAACAGCAGTATTTGCTGCACAATCTCTTAGCTGAGATCCTGAATTTATAAACATCTTTTGATGATTCTAACCTAATTTGTGTAAACTGTGGTGCAGAGTCTCTTTGATGCCCGGCCCTGTCAGCCAGTAATTCATAGATGCGCAGACCACACATTATTTTATGGTGAGGGGTTAATCAAATTAGCATCTTAAGAATGCACATCATTAAATGCAGTAGATAGATGCCAACACAGGCTACTGCATTTTCTTCATGATAAAATGCATAACAAAATAAAATAGTGTCAATGGTACTGTAGGTATCTGACCTCTCATTCTCTTATACTGATGCATTGTTGGTTTTAACTCCATCCATCCATTTTCTAATACATTTATCTAATTAAAAGGATAAGTAGGCAGCCAGTGCCTCTCTTATGCATCAACTGGGCACAAGACAGAAGCAAGCACTACCCAGGGCAACCGTCTAAATCATAGCACACATAAATATACCTGCACTAACTTATGCAGGTACTAGGCCATAATAAAAAAAAAAGTTATCTTAAAGCTTATTCCACTCTAAAAAATAAAACGAAGGCAAAACCACAAAGTCCTTTTCATATTAGCATGCCAGGTTTTTACTGTAGTTGGTTCTCTTTTGTATTGCATTTTACTATGTGATTATGTGAAGCAAAGAGGATGGACTAGAGACACAAGAGGTAGAAGTTTAAGAGATGGTGTCCCATTAATGCAGAGGGTGGTGTATTAAAAGTGCAAGCCACAGAAAATTAATTGAGAGCACGTGTAAAATACAAAGACAACAGTGTTAATGTACAAAAAGGCCAAAATGAAAGGGCTGGCAGCATCATGAGACGACACTTGAAAAACACATTTAGGTACTTCCAGTTAGCAAGCTAATCTGTGTAAAATGAAAATATTAAGTTCATATGCCAAACCAAATAACCCTGACTGTTGGAAAGACTCTTGAGTCACTATAATGGGCTTTTTTCTAATAATAATGGGGTACATAACTAGACAAAGTTAACCTTATGTTTTAATTATTTTATTTTGAACATATTTCTTATTTTTTTTTAAATAGTATACACATTTATTAGCATCTATGTTAGAACAACATAAGAAAAACTGTGATAAGAACTGGCAACGTTCTCAGAGTACTGTTGTCTGCTACACTGCTTGCTAGTTCTCCACATATACTGTACTTAAAGTTCTCTGTCTGAAGAAATGATTGCAGACATTAGTGTGTAATCTATCCTTCATAATTTTCCACTTGTGCCCATATTTTAATGCTAATTTTGTTCATATTTTTAAACAGTTCTATCTTATCTACTCCTAATTTCTGTTTGGTTTAACTGAAACTCGATACCTCATAGTTTTTTTTTTTTTTGCACATTTCTGGACTTTCTCTAGCGTATTACATTTTTTTACACGATGGACACTAGAGCTGCACACAGTTTTCCAGGTGAGGCCTCACAGCTGTGTTGTACAGCCTAAGCACAGTGAAGTTTATGTCACCAATATGACCCAGCATCCTATTGGCCTTCATAATTGCTACTGTATGCTATCTGAAGAGGGATGAGTTCACTGTTGTACCCAAGCTATTGTCATATAGTTCTGTTTAAGCTATGGGCTAAAAATTGCATAATCATAACTAATATTTTTACTTGCTATTTTTAAAACTCTTACATTAAATTTCATCTTCCAAAAATAAGTCTTTCCCTGTATTCTGTCCAGGTTAATCTGTATAATTCTCCATCTTGTGTCATGTGCAAACGTAACCAGATTTATAAATTTTATTTAATTAGGTCTGTTCATATGAAGACGAGGGATGTTCTGGAAATGATGCATTTTGTGTGTTATTTTTTTTTCATGCAATGAGTACAAGCTGTTTTCTCTGCATAACTCCTAAAGTCCACCGGGGGTGAAAATACAGGGCAAGATCTGCTTCTTCAAATATTTATAACGTAGTTCTCCTGTCAAGTATCATCAAATCAGATGAAGGAGCAGGATATAGCACTATAAGCAACCCAATTTCTGCAGAAACCCCCTCCGTGCCTGATAGTTTATCCAGTTGAACCTCCATCCATCAATTATCCAACCCACTATAACCTAACTACAGGGTCATGGGGGTCTGCTGGAGCCAATCTCAGCCAACACAGGGCGCAAGGCAGGAAACAAACCCCGGACAGGGTGCCAGCCCACTGCAGGGCACGCACATACACACACACCCACATGAGGGACAATTTAGAATCGCTAATGCACCTAACCTGCATGTCTTTGGACTGTGAGAGGAAACCGGAGCACCCAGAGGACAGTTGAACCTTATCATCTATACTAATAAAAGGCAAAGCCCTCACTGACTGACTGACTGACTGACTCATCACTAATTCTCCAACTTCCCGTGTAGGATACTTATTTCGGTGGTATGACGCCACTGTCGGCCGCCATATTGAACTTTCCAACGTCACTAATTCTCCAACTTCCCGTGGAGGTAGAAGGCTGGAATTTGGCAGGCCCATTCCTTACAGCTTATTCACAAAAGTTAAGCAGGTTTCATTTCGAAATTCTAAGTGTAACGGTCGACAACGTCCGCCATGTTGAACTATCTTATTTATGGCCCCATCTTCACGAAATTCAGTAGGCGGCTTCCCTGCGCTAACCGAAACCGATGTACATACTTATTTTGGTGGTATGACACCATGTCGGCCACCATATTGAACTTTCCAACGGTCTTTGTTACTTATGGGCCCATCTTCAAGAAATTTGGTACGCGGGTCCCCAACGCTAACTTAATCCTACTTACGTATATATATATATATACGTCCATAGCCTGCAGCTCGGTCGCCGTGTGAGGCAGCGTTGGGCCCCCCATCCCCACGCCACACACGTTGTTGGCTCCCTGCCTATATAAGGCTCTCTGTCACTCCGGTCTCTACATTCCCTTCCTTGCTTCGCCACGGGATTCACGTCTCCCTGCTGATTACAGCCTTTTTATTTAATCCACAGCTTCTCCGCTGTTTTATTGTTTGTTTATTACGATTATAGTTATTGTGTAGGTATTTTAGACTTATTTTACATTGTTTAGGTACTCAGGTTCAGGATTTCCTTTATCCTTCCAACCGTACCCCCATTACCATGTCTATCGAGGTGAGCACCATCAATCAAAGAACTGTCCATTACCGAATGGTTTCCATGCCCGGAAATGGCACCTGCCTTTTCCATTCTCTGTGTTACATATTGCACGGCCATATCAGGCTTACTCTTGATATCCGGAGGAACTTTGTGTCTTATGTATTGAATGACTGGGACAGGTTCAAGGTGTGGACTGATGACAGTACAGGAGATAATTATACTACACTGGAGCACTAGAAGAGTTAAATGCTTAAACCCTTCACCTATGGTTCTGCATGTGAGTTGATGGTTGCCGCTGAATTGTTCGGTTGTCGCTTTCAAGTGTACCGAAATGGCCAAATATTTTACACCTTTCGACAACCTCTTAAACATCTTAGATTGACAGGTGACAATTTCAGTAGTGGACACTTTGATGTTTATGAATGTTTCAACTCTCAAAAGCTGGATGTGAAGTTATCAATGAAACCGGTTGTATACTTACAGCGCTTGACAGATGCCGAATGTCTCTTCAACACAAGTCCTACAAATACTGTCGTAATTGAAACAAACCATGAAACTCAAACTGATTATGACAGCATCAATCCAAGCTGTGAGATTTGAAACAAGATTACTGTTCACATGGCCAACTGTACATTGCATGCTCAAGAGTAAGCTCAGCTCACAGCTACAGCTTGGTCATATTATAACTGGAGGGCCGAACTGACAACGTGGTATACAAAGAGATCCTTAACAAATAAATTATTGGTATATTTTCCCTCAGTTTAAAAAGGTTTCATTTTCTTCTTAATAAAAATTTTAAGGCAGTACTTCGCCGCTGCGAAGCACGGGTATTTTGCTAGCCTTAAAATAAAACTAAACTATGAAACCAGTAAAGTAAATGGCTGATCATGCTTTCAAAAGGTTTCATCCCACATCTGCACCAAGCTAACTTCAGTCCTGAGCAATTATACTCTGCAGATTGTTTAGCAATACGTACCTCTAAGCAGCAATCGAGTGCCATATGCCAGAGTTCATGACTGAATGTCTTGAGAAATGAAATTTAAACTTTGTGTTTGGTTGTTGGATTTTTTTGTCAATTGTTAGTCTTTATGCTCCCTGTGAATGTCAACTTAGTTTGTCCACTGAGCAAAAAGTCAAATGTGAGATGCTGGACTTATGACAGTCAAGCAGTTAAACATCTCTCACATTAAGCAAATTGCAGCCTGCTTTTTTCTTAAAATCAGCACATGAAAATAATTGCCAAAAGTGTGATATCCTTTTGTCTTTTCAATAGGCTGTACATTTTTAAGTGCTCTGTGAACACTGGTGATGGCATTTTTAGCTGCCTTGACCAACATGGTTTGACACCAATGTAGGTCCAGCTTCCATTGTGATAAGAGCATGTCTGTCTGTTTGCAGCTTCATTGACTCCTATGTTGGTTGAAATTGCTTAAAACTAAAAGTGTCCCTTAAAGACAGATGTTGAAATATTTGCAGCAACTGAAAAAGAAACTTTTTAAAGTTTCTCACATCAATCAATTGTTCTTGCCTGCAGCAGTGAAAGTACATCTTGCATGAGAATGAATTAGGGACTTGTGAGACCACCACAGTGATGTGGATCTTTAAAACAAATGAATAAAGGTTCAAGTTTATAGAAGTTATGATCATAAAAAGTCAAAGAGCATTGGACTTAGGAGAGTTAATATCAAAATATCTTTCTTTGGCTGCCGGGTGCATGGATCCTGATAACCACAACATGTTTAAACAAAAAACTCGCCATATTGAAGATATGACACATGACACAGGACAGCAGCAAAAACTGAGCACTTTAATGGCTGTACAACATTGAAGAAAATGAGAACTGTATTTTGTCATACTTTCCAGTTGAATTGATCGGTGGTTAATTCAGCCTGCTTGAACATTCTAATGAATAAAACACACAAAGGTATTTGTCAGTTTACTGCATTATAGCTTAAGAAAACTACAGTATAATAATCCATTTTGACACAGTCTAAAAATTATTAGCACAGAGAATCATTTTAACAGGCAGTGTCGGCCATATCAATTATTTACACCCCGATTAGGTCAGAAACTATAGACCTTGCTGATCCACATGCTTTACATGTGCTTAAAAACAGCAGCAGTCCCAAAACTGATTCTGGAGGGGTCCTGGTTTTAAAATCACCTAATTTTTATGAATATTCCTTGCACTGTGCTACATCCTATTAGGACAATTTTGCACCCAACTACGCAATGTACCTTCAATTCCGACTTTGTTTTTTGTTCCTTCCTTACTAGTCTTTCTTCAAGTAATTCATCAGAAGCTTTTTCATAAAAGTGGTATTCACCCCTCTGATTATATGCTTGCTTTACTTCCTCTTATAACAGTTTGGTAAAACATAATTATCTCTGCTTAAACCAGTCTGGAGTGTTCATTAATACACCTGTACGTGGTACGTATTGATCAAGCTTGCTACCAGCAAATTCCTTGCAGAACATTTTAAGATAACTGGTCTATTTAATATAAGAGTCAACCCAATAACTTTTATTATGATGAAATAAAATCTGATAGCTTCAAATCTTTATGAATATCTTCAGTATGACTTCTTTTAATTAAAAAAAAAAATCCATTTGGAAATTTTTCACTACATGCAGAAAACCGACATACCGTGATGAGTTCTTTCCATCAATCAGGATTCTTCCTGTGAAGCCCCCATGCATTCGCTTGCACAAACCTGGGCATCTGTAATTAAAACTGACGAGATCAGCAGCTGAGAGACTTAGAAAAAGACAAAAAGCATATCCTAAAACAAAACTTATACACTACTGGTCAAAAGTTTTACAACGCCTCCATTCTTTTTTCAAATGTGGGAATTCTAAAACTTTTGACCAATAGTGTATTTGTATTTTATTTCAGCAAGTGCCAGTTATTTACAAAAGTGTTAAGCAATTACACAGTTCAATTAAAGAAAGCAAAAATCAAAAACAAGTGAATATGCACAATATTTACATTGGATCCAAGAATAAATCTGAGTAGTGCTGAAAAAGAAAAACAAATGATCTTCTTCCTCATTCAGTGGGATGAAATCAAGAAGGATCTTCGATCCCAGAATCAAAAAAGAAAAAAAAAAATGAAAAAGTGACAAACCAGACACAATAAAATATACACCACTAAAAATCCAGAAAACTCAATGAGCTCACAATTAATTTGAGATTATATTCACAAAGAAAGCACACAACTCATCACTGCACCCAAATCACCCTGCAGCTCCTTGCCGTAAGACAGGACGGCCAAAAGACGACATCTGGTGGTTGCTCTTCTATTTTACATGCAGAGTGAGGTTTACCTGGTCAGTCCTAGGACTGATCTACTAGTCTCTGCCAGCTGCCAAAAGCCCACCTCAGGCTGCACTCTAAGAAGGTGAATGCCCTAAATATCATCCTATCAGGTGTGCATACGTGCAGACGACCCCCTAGTCTCGGGCAAATGTTTCCTGAGCTTCTCCCTGGCTAGAGTTCATGTCGCTCTGGGCGGTGCGGTGCTTCAATATGTCGCCCTCCAACATATCTGAATATGTTAACCTATTTAAATAGAAAAGTAAAATGATGTATAGAGAAAAATTAAGATACATTTTGCATAGATTCATTCATATATAGAGAAACAACAATAATTTTTCACATGTAATTATTTATAAGCATCAACTAGAAAGAATATAGTATAGACACACTGATAAGCTGTGTTCTGATTATTAGTTTAATATAATTATGCTGCAAAAACCAGAACCAGTGTAGTGTACAAGTGATAGGCGGGGAAGTTTTCTGCGCAGAGAAAGAATGCATTCGGATTGATGATGAAATTAAATTGTAAATTAGTTGTTTGTCTACCTAGAAATTATTATCGGTGTGATATTTATGTTTATTCATGTTATTGCTTCATAAATTTCAACTGCTGTGTCTGATGCCGTCACAGAAGGACAGTCTGAAAATTATGTTTGAAGCATTTGTGGATAAAAATCAGAGAATTTGACTTTTTTCATTCATGAGTGATATTTTTCCGAACCCTGCTGCTTACACACGAATTGTACTGAGCCTTATGGCCAATAATGCCCCCCTCAGCTAGGCCACTGCCTTAGCCTACTTACAACTGGCATACTTGCTCTTTCCTTTCTGGCAGATAAGCAGATGTCCTTCTGTTCAGGGACAATGGAGTAACGCAGGGCACTTTTATAAAGAGATGCACACAACCTTGTAGGCCTCCTCGACCTGCACAACCCTCCAAGGGCACATCCACCCGAAACACGTCTCTGTGCTGGTGCCCAGCCATTTCTTCTTGGAACACTTCTCAGCACTACCTCATATCACCAAGGGTGGCGCCTTATAATTGGGAAATAAGGCTATAAACAGTTAAATAACCAATGGTAAACTAAATATTGTGACAAGGCCCATCACGCTTCTGCTTTGCAGTACTTTACAATTTAATACATGCCACTTTGCTGCGACCACTCATATTTTTTCATGACCACGCATTACTGCTACCATCCTCAGATTTGCTCGCATTGCCTCTTTTACAGTACTTCTCTGTTGCTTTAACTAGACTTCGGTTGTATAAGCTTTTATTATTTCCATCAGCTTTAAAGCCTTATTTGACTATACAGAAATCTCACATTACTGTTTTGTCTGAGTTTCTTGCAATGAGTTCTATTTCATAAAGTATTTGAAAACTCCAAGAAACCTAAAAGTTATTCTTGCATCTTACTTACCTTCACAGAATTTGACAGCTGGTATAATGAAACATTCCTAATCCCAGAGGACATCCAGAGAGCTGTGAAAACGTGTGGCCCCCTCAGGCCAGGAATGCTGCCCATCAACAGAATACTGGCTTTGGCAAGTACTGGTCCAAGTTATTTGATTTTTACATTAGAAAAGAGGCATGAAGACAAAAAGGTCTTTGTTAGTACACATCAGGCAATTTTAATAATAAACAGTCGAGCTGGTTTTATAAACAGTGATAACAGGACACCAAAACAGTGTCGTTCAGAGCATGCAGTAAACAATGCTGCATCATCAAAACATGTGAAGCTTTTTATATATATATTATATATATATATATAATAAATCTTAATTTGTAAAACCAGCAAACTGAACTAAACCAAATCCAGTAATTATCAGCTTAGCCGAGGCTATACAGGGTTGTCCAGATCTAATTATGCAATTTTCATTACGCTACAACTTATTAAGTTTATTACTCCGAGCCTGTATCCAATTGAATGGAGGACAAGTGGGACATTACATGGAAAATCAGTGAATTAATTCAATGTAAGTCCATTTTCGTTTATTACAAGATATTTCGAACAATTGTTTTGTCTTGTATTGTTTTCCTGCATTGCATTAAAAGTTGCATAATTAGATCTGGACCACCCTATATTAGCAAGTGCGTGAGTTTTGACTGCTTACCCCATGCATCTTGCTGCAGTCTTTACAAGCCCACTAGACTGGGTATGCCAAATTAGTTTTATTATTTTGTGGACACCTTTATCCAAGGCAACCTATGAGATACAATTGGGTTATGTTTCTTTTGTTTTTGCCAATTGGAGCACAGGCAGGTGAAGTGGGATTTGAACCAAGAGTCTCAGTGTTTGAAGTCCCAAGGTCCAGTGCCTTAACCACTACGCCAAACTCCCTGTCCTCACAAATTTAGGGATTTGGAAGCGTGACACTCAAGGGGACTAAATCAGGATCACAGGGTGCTGCAACTCCAGGAGAAATGGCAATAAGCGTGGATGGGGTGCTGGAACAAAGAACTTTAGTTCAGTGAAGTTTATTTAGAAAATGCTACCTGCAAAAATAAAGCAGCACCCAGCACATCCATGATGGATAACCCTGCTACTCTCAACATGTCAGAGAGACAGTCAAGTTTGTTTCATTTATTATTATTTATTTATGTTTTATCAAGCACATCTGGGTCGCTTTCACTTAGTGCCCAAAACCCAAAAAGTTGGGTTGGCAAACACAAGAGTAACTCAAAAAAGTCCAAAGACTAAATACTGCCATTGCCATATTCATGTTAGCTAATGGGGGTCCTCACTTCCTGGACTGCCGTTTCTGTCATTGTATTCCTTTCTCTCATTAACTGGAATATCACAGTTAAATTTTCATCCATACCATTTATTTTTATTGCACATTTTTATATAAAACTACAGCCATGCAGTAAGTGAAAATTACAATATAATTACAACAAACAAAAAGTTAGAATGGAAAAATCCCTAACAAAGGTGAATATAAACTACTGTTGAATGTTCAGAATTAGTGGGTCTCTGATAGTTCACATGGCAGAAATCAGTGTGTGATTTGATAACAAACATTACACAGATGTGGCCATGTTAAAACACAGTTGAAATGCCAGATGATTTACTTTTGTGTTTTGACATGTAAACAAACTGTTCTTGTGAGACAACGCAGTTGGATTAAACGATGATGTGCAGAAGGCCGCTGTGTGTCAGCACTTTCTGTATCGTGCTGCTTGTGTGCTGTTGCTTGCGGATGACAATTCCTATTTTTCTAGAGCTTAATGCCCTGTTTTAGTTTTTTCAAAGCGATTCCAGGTTTGCTCTCTGTGCGTCGTTGGTATCGACCTGTTTTTTCAATGGGTCTTCTCCTCCTCCCTGTGTTCCATTTTTGAACCACTTGCTTATTGAATGTTGTTGTTGTGTTTGACTTTATTGAGTATGCATCTTGTCTGTACTACAATATTGTCTTTAATGGCTACTGTTCAGTGAGTTGTGTACCGTAGATGCCAGAAGTTGAAGACGGTGAAGATCCAGCACAGCATGTTGATGATAGTTTCTAATTGACGTGTTAGTTTTTGGCAGTAAATGCAGTGTTAAGACTACCAGGCATCCAAAAACCTAGATAAGTAAAGAGTGGATTAAATCATGGGAGCATTAAAATTAAAGAATAATGTGTTTCCCTACTGCTCCTTCATTCCTGTTAATTCTTTAAGACTCAATTTTGTAAGACCTGCAGCCTTTTTGAGTTGTATCAAGACATTATGGTGAAAATGGAAGAAGGCCTCATGTTGGAGTATCAGACTTATGTGAAACAACGGCATTAACACAGAAACCCAAGAAGCTCCTCCTGCAATATGAGCAAATCGTACATTTCTAAAGTTTACATGTCTGGTTCAGGCTAAGTGACGAAATGTGGCCAAGTAGACATAGGAGAAGGAATAGTATGCCATGTTACCATGCTGTTCCTAATAAAGGATGTAGTTTGGGTTTTTTTTTAAAAAACAACGTATTTTCATAAACATGGCTTTGATTTTCGAATGGGCACACCAGTGTAGAGCACGCTCTGTAGGTGCCACTGCTCTGTGCCACACCCATGGCCTTTTCTTGCTCTAATAAGGAGTCATCTTGGTTCCAAATACCTCACTGTACATAATGGATCTATTGGTGTTATGGCCCTCTGGGTGACAAGTAAATATGCTGGAGAAACACTACCAATGTCTCTTTCTGGACACAGAATCAGCATCGGGGATTGTTGTCCCATAGTGATTGCTGCCTTCTAATTTTGATGCTCAGAGACGTTCCCTCATTCACCATGAAGCTGCTTTACACTACCTTGCTGTCTCCCTTTATGGATAGGCTTTCTCTGAAAATGCTAGTTTGTGTTTTATTAATATTCTAAATTAATAACAAAAACTGAATTGTGGTATAAATGACAATCAGTACAACAGCATATGACTATAATTCAGTAGTTTATAATCTATGGGTCGTGTGTTGTCTGAATGTGGGCTGCACAATAATACAAAAAGTGGATAATGGTTGCACAAGTTTCGAGGAGTGTCTTGCGATGGATCGCCCACTGTGTGCTGTGCCGGTGGATAAGTAGATGGAGGTCGGTGACAGTTTTCCAAGGGGGACCCAATGTGATGACAGTTTCCAAGGGTATCCCATCAACCCCTGAAACCCTATTAATGATTACAGTAAAGAGTTTAAATTTAAAAAATACGAATTTAGTATGCTACATGAGGGACGCTATAAAAAGGAAAAAAATGGCACCTTCCTTAGAAGGGTCCTAATGTGGGGGGATTCCTCCTCCTAATCCATATAAGTATATAAAGGCCACATTCCTTTATGGCACCCAGCTCCCCATGACCCTGGTTAAATCACTTCACCTGCCAGTGCTGAAGGTGCAGAAACACAAAGGCAACTGTACCGTGTGACTTTTGGACTGCTCTGAATACAACTATAAGGTGAAAGAAATAAAGGTAATATAAATGGGTCATCCAAGTTACACCTGATCTCTTTATAGGATGAGGATGACCAGGAGAGATCAGAGCGATACCATCAAGAGTTGTTCAGTGACAGTCCTGGATCTCTAGCGTTTCATTCTGCTCGTATGAGAAATCAGCAGAAGGTATGTATTTTATAGGGGACAAATGATACACTCCCTGAAAGACAGGTTATCTTGCAGACTAATTCTAGACTTAAATACTCCCACAAACACCTTAAGACAAGCAACAAATGACAAAACAGGTGAATATTACAGGAAAAAGTAGAACTTAGCTTGACTTTTAATGGTTATTTACCTTGGAACATACAAGCAGTTGTAGAGACCAGGAGTCCATCACTGTCCTCATCGTCAGAACAAGTAAAACAGAAACAGGGGGACTTTCTTGTCCATTGCCAGCTTCTTCAGCTGAGGTGGAGAGAAACATCCAAAGGCTAAGTGGAATTTTCTCAATAACATTCCAATATTTAAACACTGAGACAAATAGTAGGAACAAGATGGAGTCTCTGTCCTTATCATCTTATTTAAATACTGTTTGTGTGAAATGTAAGCTATCAATGTAGATCTCATGTTTATTTTATTTTAATTCATGAGTTATCCATTTGGTCTGGTGTGATAATACATACCCTGTCCCTTCCTTCCTCAGCAGCCTTTTTCCCTTTGGATGGAGCCTCCCATTTTTATCGCTTCTTCTTGCTGTTGCTCGCTTATAGTTTGTGTTTTGTTGGGAAAATGCGCTTGTGGTCACCGCACTGGCTCCAGCCTAGTCTTGTCGGGGCTCTGGTTTCCTGACGTGCATGCAGATCTATTATAATTTTCCTCATTCATTGCCCCCCCTGAAGTTATTAGTCATTAGCATTACAACTAGAAGCCTCACTGATATGGTCCAAGCTGGTGCTAGAAAGCCCCAGACAGGCTGATGTTTCCAGTGTATTCATATTGGAAGACAGAATAAACCTAGAACACTAATTTTCTTATTTCTGGACTATTATACGGTAGTTTTATTATATTCTTTAATATTTTGGCCCATATGCATGTTTTGCTATTTTTTAATTTTTCTTCCTAATCCTAACAACTGGGCGAACACAATGATACATCGATTCACACAGTGGTCTTTTTATTAAGTTGGATGCTTAATCACGTTTATCCTATTAAGAATAAAATTCCCTCTTTCTTTTTCTCTGTTTAACCACAATATATTGTATGAGCCATTTAGGAATGACAAGACATATTTAAACATGGTGCCTCTACTTTCAGGGGCTCGCTCAATAGTATTTGGACAAACTAACAATTATAAATATGATGGTCACTTTTAATTTTGGTTGAAAATCCTTTACAGTCAATGACTTCTGGAAGTCTGAAGCGATGGTCATCTTCAAGTGCCAGGGATCCACCCTACTGATGCTTTCCCAGGCCTTTACTGCAGCCGTCTTCAGGTGCTGCTTGTTTGTTGGACTTTCTGCCATCAATTTTGTCTTCCGTAAGTGAAATGCATGTCCAGTTGGGTTGAGGTCAGTTGGTAGACTTGGCCATTGAAGAATAGTCCACTACTTTGCTTTGAAAAGCATTTTCTTTACTTTAGTGGTATGTTTTGGCTCATTGACCATCTGTACTGTAAAGTGTCAGCCTATCAGTTTTACAGCATTTGTCTGAATCTCAGCAGACAGGAGAGACACGCTGGACACTTCAGAAATCATCCTGCTACGTCTGCCAGCAGTCACATCATCAATCAACACCAGTGACCAACTTCCATTGGCAGTCACATATGCTCATGTCATTACACTGCTTCCACCATCTCTCACAGATGATGTGGTATTCATTGGGTCATGAGCCGTTTCTTGTCATCTCCATGCTCTTCTCTTTCCAACATTATATACTGATCTTCGTTTCTTTTATCTAAAGAAAGTTGTTCCAAAACTGGACAGGCTTTTAACAATGTTTTCTTACAAAGTCTAATCTGTCTTTCCTATACTTGGGGTTTACCAGTGGTTTGTACCTTGTGGGGAATTCTCTGTCTTTACTTTCATGAAGTCTTCTCTTGATTGAGGACTTTGGCAATGATGAATCTACCTCCCTGAGAATGTTCTTGGTTTGGCTAAAAGTTGTGAAGGGGTTCTTCTTCACCAAGAA
The DNA here is from genome assembly GCF_016835505.1 of Polypterus senegalus. Taxonomy (NCBI): domain Eukaryota; kingdom Metazoa; phylum Chordata; class Cladistia; order Polypteriformes; family Polypteridae; genus Polypterus; species Polypterus senegalus. The sequence goes on from NC_053158.1 coordinate 183,222,236, forward strand.
GTCTGTGTTTTTCCAGACGTTGTAGTGTTGCTGAGCTCACCAGTGTGTTCCTTCTTTTTAAGAATGTACCAAATGGTTGATTTGACCACTCCTGCGTTTCTGCTCTTTCGGGTTTGTTTTGTTTTCTCAGCCTACTGATGGCCTGTTTTCACTTGCATGGACCTCATAATGAGAGCTCACATTGACAGCTTCCAAATGCAAATTCCAAACTTGGAGTCAATTCCAGACCTTTTACCTGCTTAATAGTTAATGAAATAATGAGGGGCCTGCTCCCACCTAGCTGTGGAACGTCTTGTCAATCAAATGTCCAAATACTTTTGAGGCCCTGGCTTTCATTCCTAAACAGTTCATGCGATATTTTTGGTAAACCCCCTTAAAGTAGAAAGTCTACACTTCAATCACATAATGATGGCTTTATTCAAATCCACAGTGGTGGTGGGGTATAGAGCCAAAATTATGAAAATTGTGCCACTGTTCAAATACCAGACTTCATATCAGACCAATATTGTTGTTCTGTTGCTCATATAGCTTAGCAGAAGCTGAATAGTTTTATATGCGTGCATAAATACAAGCTAAATGCTGCCATAAGTAAGAAAACCAGTTCTGCAAAATTAAATACAACTTTACCTTCCTAAGATGGTATACAAAACAAATCATACAACCATGTTGAATCGACACAGAATAAATTATGTCAGCAAATTTACATACGTGATTACGGTGCGTAAATCAAAAGAGAATACAATGCAATAAAACTCAGGTAGTGCCTACTGAAACTGGCACTGGATCAATGGAGGTGTGTACATTCAGATGAAAACATAAGCAAGCTTCTGAGGTTGCCAATATCAGGATATAAAGAGTCATTTAGTTCTTGCCAACTCCTAAAATTAGATAAATATTGCCTTGGGTGACAAAATCAATTTTTCTGGTTAGATTTTTTTTTCCCTTGCTGAGGAGTACACCATTGTTAATGATGTCCCAACACAAAACTGAAGATGATTGGAAATGGCCTTTTTTGCCTTCTTTTACAATGGGTGCAAAGTTATTTGAGTATATAGCACACATTCTTAGAGTAACACTTTGTGTTTATTTTTAGCAGTACTACAGGAATGCCACGGCTCAGGCACAGCCCCAAAGGAAAAAAGCTGGAACTGTCATCCCGTATATCAAGAACAAACCTCCGTCATTTTTAACAGCCAATTAAAACAAAGTTGTTGCTTTGTATTTTACTCCAGTCTACACGTTTAGATTTTGTTTTAAACAGGGGAACATTTTAATTGCATGAATTAACATTTCGTATTAAATACTATATTACTAAGAAAAGGGGGATTTATTTTATTGTCATACATAATTAAAAAATGTAACCATCTCCAACACTGACAAGCAAGCAAAGTATTGGTTATGGAAGACTGACAAACCTGGCTATCTGAAGAAGCTCAAAGCATGGCTTTATCAACATGGACTGCTGCCTAGAATGACTTGGCCAATGACAGTGTACAGTGGTAGGACTGGAGAAGACGATCAACAGGCACCAGTCCCTCCAAGCTTCACATTTATTGGCCGGAGCTTAAGATCTGTGGGATGCTGGTGTTGCTCTAAGCCATTATTTACGACAAACACTTCCAACAGTGGGGAACATCCAGCACAAGAGAAAAGAGGGCAGTTATGCAAGATGAGGTGAGGAGCATTGAGGAAGAGCAACAAGCCACCAAGTAAGGGCTGCAATGAGCCTGGACAACAATAATAATACATTTATATAGTACCTTTACCATACTGAAGGTGCTTGAGGATCTCATGGGCTGACCTATGGAGGATGGAACCATCTTGTATATCATTCTTCTTGTAGGTTGTGAACAATACCCTCCCAACCCCAGGGAATCTGCACGGGTGGGGTTGAAGGGAGGATCCACTATGCAAACTGTGTTTTGTGAGGGGGTGGAAGTATGGCTCTCATTCTCTCCGGTTGTTTGGAGAGTACTAATGCAGAGGAGAGAGGGGCGACGCCAAGACAAAGTCTTGCCAGGCCTTACAGACATTTTGGAGAGGGAAAGAAGGAAGAACAACCAACCCAATTCCAAAACATTAAGCACCGTCACCTTCTTCAAAGGATGAGCCAATCTTGCTGCTCCCAGCTCAATTCACCTTCTTCAAAGGATGAGCCAATCTTGCTGCTCCCAGCTCAATAAGGCAAAACCTGCTGTGTTCAGCCACAGAATGTGAGCCAAGAGTGTTGTTTCTATAGGACATTTTCATACAAACAATGTAGCTCAAAGTGCTTTACATGATGAAGAAAGAGAAAAGACAAAATAAATTGAACATAGACAGTTCCCTGAAGCAGTCCTTGTTGGTTAGCTTGAAACCAGATGTAGTCATATGGGCTGCTGGAGAAAAGAAGATCATCTTAGCAGAGCTGACACTACCTTGGAAGGAAATGCAGCAAGTACCAAGAATTAGTGCACAACTACAAAGGTAATGGCTGGCAGACATGGCTATTCATGGTGGAAGTGGGGTGCAGGGGATTCCCTGCCCAGTCAGTGTAGGACCCTCAGGACTTAGAGGTGCAGAAAAAGGAACATGAGGGAGGCAGCAGCGAAGGCTTTTTATTCGCTATGGTTTAGCAGGGGAGCAGGCCTGCTGGGAACCAGTAGCTGAGGGGCACTGATTCAGCCACCACTGCTGACCTGCCAGTTAGAGGGTATTAACAGCTAAGGTTCAAACCACCTGAAGAAAGCTGCATATCACCCAATAACATCCACCTGTGGCCAAAGCTGAAGTCCTCAAAAGATGATTGGGGTTGACTGCACCAGGCAGCGTATCATCTTCACCCCTTATCTTATAGAGAAGTACATCTTTAAAGGTTACACATAGCCACTACATTAAGGACATATACAGTGTTCAATCTATAAATGTTTATTTCAGTCCTGCTCCAGGATTTAACTTGGCCTCTTGAAAAGGTGAATCATATTTGCTACTCTGCAGCCTGGTACAGGGATCTGAAGGATCTTCTGCTTAAAGGCCTTAACCATCTTCCAGAGTCTTCATCAGCCCTTGTGCCGACCATACCTTGAAGCAGCGATGTTATTAGCAGATGAACGGGCCACATTCCCATGTCCGAGCTTTCTCTACAGGTACATCACACTATTGTGACTCATTTAGGAGGTGTAGAGTAGAAGGGAGGAGTGACAGGAGACGGCTCAATGGCTGTAGTTTCCTATTCCTGTTTTTGGCCACTTGCATGTATTTTGCCTCGGCATAAGTGGTTTGAATGGACAAAAAAACAAATTGATAACTGAATTGTAATATTTTAATCAAAGACAATCAATTTCATTTCTAAATATGGTGCGACACCCTTTGTTTAAAGCAATCATGAGTATTGAGATTGCCAGTGTGAATCCGTAACATTAGGAGAACATTAGTTCAACATTAAAAAAACAAAGTTAGGCAACAGACATCATCTTTATCAGCTTCTCAGTAGTTAGAATGGCGATTTGTCTACCTTTGCTTTTTTTCAATGTGGAACTAATTTTTCCTGTTTTTGTACTGTCATTCAGTCAGCTTATGAATACAAGAAGCACACAATCGTCTTCACTTAATGAAAGTGCTGAACCCATTCTCATATATCTGCCATTGAACTGCAAACCCCACATATTGCTGGCTTTTTAGCTCCTAACGATATGTAGGTAAAGTAAAATTCTTGCTGTTCCTTATGTGTATTCCTTATTCTTTTATTTTGTTTCCCATTTAATGGGTGTGAATTCCTAAAGTTATCCCAATTTTATTTCTGGTGGTGAACTGGCTGCCTGTGACCTTCAGACAAACATTTAAAAAAGCATTTCTAGTGCCTAATAATTCTGACACTTGAGTTTGTACATAATATAAATAGTCAAGACTGAGGCTATGACATGCTCATTTCTTATTCCTCCCCAATGAAAATATGAAAAACCATAGCAGGACAGGGGAGAGCCATACCAGCCCAAAACAAAAAGATGTCTCCAGTGCTGCTTTGACACTTAAATATGGCACCCTTTGTGCTACGATTGAAGAGTATGCAACCGAAAAATGCACACCCACCAGACAGCGGAGATATAAATCAGGCGATTGCAGTACTACCGGGGTGTGGGCTGGCGTGTCACACTGAGACCCTCGAAGGCCGCAGTTGTTGCAGGTTTTCATCCCAGCCACATGTGCTAATTTTCTTTGAGTTATAACTGACATACTTAATTATTTTATGTTCTTAACCGGTAGCCAAACAATATAATGAGCAGTGGTGACTGACAAAATTGGTTGCTACTCTGATGAATTTGCTGGGTTCACTGGTGTCCTTGGTTGGAATTTTTCCCTGAACATTTACCATGTGGCCACCTTAAGCAGTTTTTTCCTAGTGCCCCATAATGTTTTGCGAGACTTGGGTCTCTTCAACGAGCTGTAGCAGCCATACCTGATCAGTGTTGTTCAAGCACAGGACTCTCACATGTGAATAATGTGAGCAAACTCCAACTCAGACTTTATTTGTGCAATCTGCAGCATCATTTGTTGGGCATGGATTGTGATGGACAGCAGAGATGGACTGACATCCTAGCCAGGATGAACCCTGTACTCTTATCTGGCAGGGAGGTCAGTGTAATGGATGGACGGACAGACAGACAGACGGGTGTGCCTTGCAGTGCTGTGGGGCAGCCCTGTTGGGTACCATGGGCACCAACAACAGGAACTACTGGGGAGGGCTGTGCTTACTTTCAGAGGCTGGGAGAGCTTCCTCCTCAACTCCAGCAGTATTCCTGGGTCTGGCATAAAAGGGGCCACCCCTGTGCACTGAGCAGTCAGAGTCGGGTGGAGGTGCATGAGACTGAATGGGAAGTGTAGAAGGAGAAATCTCTTGCTTGTTGTGCGGTCTAAAAAGAAGGAAACTGAAATCCTGTGGAGGTATTGTTTGAAATAAATCCCTTGTATTTGAACCCAGGACTGTGTTGTGTAGTTGTGTCTGGGGGTTTGGGGCACTGCAACACCCCCTACAGGCCACAAGATTCATTGTATATTATGACTTCACTGTTGGATCAAGCATGTCATGCTCCTCACATTGTAGCACAGATCAGGCAGTGACGAGAAGAGACCAAGAAACACAGTATATGATGCTGATCCCTTTCAGGTTTCTGTTACACACAATGAAAATTTATGTTGATGAAAAAAAAAATTAAAGGCTTTTGGCTCATTTTTCTGGGGGTAAACATAACGCTAAGGAGACCAATGTTCTCATAAACTTTGACAACTGTAAAGCTTGTTTCACATTATCTGATATCAAGGACATTCCTAGAAAAAAAAATCTGACTTATTACATGTTTTATAAAAAAAATAAATTAAAATGAAATTAAGATTTATTTACTACACGTCACATATTAAAAGTGCATTTTCATCACAGGATTCATTTAAAACTAAATAAGAGGGAATGTAGCGGACGAGCCTTTAAAGAATCTGCAGACACACTCAGGGAGGTGACAGCAAAGCACACGCCACACAAGACAAACACAAACAAGGTACAGCGCCCCCTGTGTGCCGCACCAAAACGTCAAGAACGAGCAGAGAAGTTTGGAAGAAATACAAAGATAAAGACAGAAGTGAAAGGTGTTTGTAAAATGAAAAGTAAACTTTATTATTCCTGAACCACAAAATAGACTTCTTTGGTTGTACAAATTTCACTAGTTACAGTCTTGATTGAGCTAACACTACCCCGCTCCAAGTAAAAATCCCCACCAGAATTCAAAGGAAAATGAGGGGGAAAATGCAAAGTATAATTTGCTGTGGGGGAAAAAAAAAAGAACATAGTGATCAGCGTAGCAACTCCCAGGTACCAGGAAAATTCTAGTGTGTTGTCAAATTTCTTCACAGATTTTTGCCCAAACTGAAAAAAAAATCAGCACAGAAAGGAACAAAAAATAAAAGTCTGTCAGTTCAAAGTAACAGCGCAGTACTTACTTTTTCCAAAACTGTATTTGTCCACTATAAAATGAATGGATTTAAAAAAATCTGAATGTCTTTGCCAGTCCTACAACCAAGATTAAAGAAACAAATCTATCAAATCAGGGGAGAATTACAAAGTACTTTTCAAGTCTAATTTTATCTCTACAAAAAGCTTTCAATAACCGTGCCAATGTACATGCAGTGCACACTGGCCACAAGGCTGGCATCACTCTGATGCAGGTTGGCTCAGTTCTGACTTTTTAATTTTTTTTTTGTTTTTTTTAATAACTGTACATTATTCACACTACCTGAAGGGAACTCAACAGCTTCTGAACGTCTGCTACCTTCAAATGCCAGCACTTCTAAGCACAGGTGTGGTGCTGGGGCTTCTTTTATTCGCAGTTTCTAAATGTTTCTTTTTAAATGCATGTGGAGCTTGAACTAATTGGATGTAAAAGACATTTTTAAATTACCAATATTAAACGAGAGCTGCAAAAGGTAGTCTGTTCACAAAGAATGGTGCCACCCTTGAAGTTACACTATAAACAATGTTGGAAGGCAAGAAATAAAAACTTTGGAAGTCACCATTTCCAGATGAACATGTCCAAATTCTAAAACGTTAGACATTTCTTCCAGATGGTCCATGCAAGTCTGTGTCCGACTCTCCAAAGTATACAAAGCTTTTGCTGTTTTTATTGCTGCAGTTAAAAGGCCACGATTGTTCATCCGAGTGCATGGCAGTAATATTCCAGTAGCCCAATCGCAGTTTCTTTCACGTACTGTCAGCTTTATAAACGCTAACTGGGCACCAGTTTGGTTGGGTTTGGAATATTTTACCATGAACGTTCAAGTGCTGGGCTGCCATTAAACAATAAAAATAACGTAAAAAAAGTTCCCGCTTGGCCTTCAGGTCTTTATTACACCTTACTAAAACAACTTTGCGCTGTATACAAGAAAAGCAATAAAACCCCAAACCAAGCAGTTATATTAAAAAATGTACAATTGCCAATGTATCTAGAATAATAAATTACATTAAAAGAATTAAAGTGTTAAAATCAGCAGAAAAAGGCTACTGGCAATAAAGAGGCCAAATGAGTAGCTGTAGTGCAGTGAAGGTAGCAGAGGCTGTCTTACCCAACATTAAAGGGTCCGAGTTGAATTTATATTTACATATTCCGCTTACCCAGACCAAGCTAGTTTCATACGCCTTCCCAGCTGAGGCAATTTTACAACCAAATTAAAAACGAAAAAATAAAATGTACAAATTAAAACACATCTAGCATTTTTGGAGTAAAATTTAAAAAAGTGAAAAATGAAACAGTCAAAAAGAGAATTAGTCCATGTCAAAGAATTCAGCGTCTCGAACACAAACTGAACGTTCGATTTACAGTCTGGTATACAGAGCCTAGCATCTACATCCTCTTTCGGTTAAGGTTAGCAGCCCAAGTCCATGCACTATTTTTTTTTTGGCAGATGTCCAGCCCAAAAGATAAAGGACACCATTTGGAGGCAAGACGTTACTTTTTTGTTTCGTTTTTCTCGTGCGAGTGCGCTTATGATACAGCTGGATTACGTGGGGACAGCCGTCTCCAAGCTTCGTCGGCTGTGCCGTAGTTTGCGTTTGTTGCTGTAGAGGGCCATTTCTTCCAAAGCAGAGGTGGCAGGTAAAGGAATGTGACCGTCAATCTCCTTCTCTCTAGGGGTCACTGTAAATAAAGGGCACATAATATATATGAATTTAAATAAACCTTTTACCACCCCCCACATACGCATTCCAAGTAAATACTACAGCCTGTCAAAAACAAAATTTTACAGTGATTGCTGTGAGAATGTCCATCTGCCCACTATTTTTCCAATTACTGTTAAGTTAGCGCGAAATGTTTATAACAGAAATCAATGTCCCAGACGAGCACTTTAGGAACCAATGCCAAATCAATATGTCATGTACAATGTCAACTCAGTAAAATAAACATAGCAAAATGATTATGTTAATCCATGGACGATACACGCTAATAAAGAATATATTCTCCATATACACTTGCAAAGCCTTTGGGTTGTGTTAAAAAACCTTGCTGGCAAAAAGTTGCATGTTGATTAGCACATGCGAGTAAGAGTTTCACTGCAGTTCGTACATTACATGTGACAATAGTGACCCTGTGAGAACCTATGAATGACACACATTAGGCCCTTCTAGCTGTGGAGCTCTGATAAACAGCCAATCGAACTGCATGTTTAGAAAAGATGATTTACACAGTGAAACTCCGAAGCACTGAGAATACTGAGAAGATCAGGCTATGGCACACCCACTCGATAGTTCTAGCAATACAACGACATGCTGCACAAGGAACAACTACACAGTCCAAGTGTCTTCATTTTAAAGATTTTAGTGTAATTCAAAGCAAATAGTTCACATAAAATAAGGAAGAATGTTGATAATACAGGCAAAACAAGAGGAAACTTCTAGTTTGTTATTCCACTGAAGGCTTACATATCTAGGTTATATTTCTTAAGGTTTTTACAGATTTCTCATTTACCGTATATACAGGTACATACCATCAGTAAACCCTATACCATTAATGCCTGTCTGACTAACAGTTCATGTTCCTCTCTAGCTGTCTAACTTCAGTCTAAGAGCTATACTATATACTATACTATTGTCACAAAGAGTTGACATTACTTTTAACTTATAGGGTGTGTAACAGAATCTTACATAAGCTATGTTAAAGTACCAACACTAAGGCAATTTTATCATTAACTTTAAGTTTTGATCTCTTATAGTCACCATTACTCTTGAGTAAGATAAGCCAACCATGACCCAAAACTTTACCAAAGCGTAAGGATATTTTATGACAACAATGTGTGAGGTGTACCTTAAAATGGGCAAATTGTGAAAGAAACAAATGACTGCGCATGTTTAATAACATGTCACTAGGGGCATCAAATGAAAAACACTACAAAGGACAATTACAACAAGCAAGCACAAAGCTTTAACTTTGCACTCTTATCAATCAATCAACATTTATTTATATAGCACATTTTCATACAAAAAAATGTAGCTTAAAGTGCTTTACAAAATGAATAGAAAAAGTCCTCTTCCTGCCTTCATGATCATTCTGTCCTCCACTGCGATAACAGTGACAATAGAGTATGGGGACATGGCTTGGCAGTATAAGGGGGCAGATCATTAGAGGTATTCAATTGAAATCCATGTTAGTTATGACAAGTTCCTTGTACAGAATATCCCAGGCCAAACAAACAGTGGTCTGCCTCCTCCGCAATCACATTACAAAGGGGGTGAAGTAGTGCCACAACACCATACCTATACAAGACGCTTTTAACCTGTATTCCACTTCTTTATCTTTATCCAGTTTAGGTTAGGGGATCTGAGCCTTGCGGCAATGCATGGGTACACTTTTTTCCATCATAATATTTTTATTTTACAAGGATCGCTAAATCTATCCAAATTACTACATGATCACCTAACTATTTGAGCACTATCCTACTATTATCTCCTCAGTACTACCATCCTGAATCAACCAATGATTTTAATTAATCTTATAAAACGTTTTAATTAGGCTGTTCTACTGAACCATTGCCTACCCATCACTTTAAACTATTTTAAAAACAATCATTATTAATTCCATCACATAGTACTTTATGGATATTCACCAGAACAGTACACTAAAGCTAAAAATCAGATCATGTGCAATTTTATTTGATTAGGGATTTATTTTTCTTAAAGCCGACCATAAATGTTCATAATTCCCACCTCTGTATAATTGTCCCAAGCCATATTTAATTTATAAAAAAACTTTTTCTATCCTCCTCTTTCTTAAACTAAACACAAAACCTATAAATCATCTCTCACCTAAAGGCCCATCTAATTTTACTGCCCACTTTACTAATTTAGGGTACAATGATACTTTAAGTTCATATTTATTAGTAAATTAACATGATGCACTCCAGTGGGGATGGTGTTTTTCCATGGAGGTATTATTTACTTAAAAAAATGCACATTTATAGATGTTTAACGCTGGCAAAAAGTGTTCCCAAAAACACAGAAATGTCAGTAAAATAACCACACTATCAATATTTACAAAAGTTTAAGATGCTGAATGACCTGACTTTTAGTATCTGCAGAGAATTTGCTGTTCTGTAAGAGTTCATTACTCTGGGACACCGACTACCATTATAAAGACTTCAGGTGTAAATTACTGAATAATGAAAACCAAACAAGAGGAGAAGAAGGTTACTCCCTTAGAAACAATTTTTCGCTTTGCCAGGAATTTGCTGCAGCTGGTTAATAACCATTTATCCTGTTGCTGTCTCAGGTAGTGCATGTGAAACTTCATCGACAGTACCTGACATTACACACGGTGAATTCATGTATGAATGCCTCCTAAAATGTGATCAGATTTTCTTCCAGAATACATTAATAGACAATGGCTGGATAATTAAACAAAGAGCAAGCTCACAACTATACAGTGGAATAATTGCATTTAACATACTGGGGGTCCTGTTTAGAATGGAAAAAACTTAGGTTGGGTAATGGGTGGAACCTTCCTAACTCTATCAAGAGCCTCTTGTTTCTTCAAGATCAGACCTGCACAGACCTTTGGTGAGATTTTCCTCATTCCCCTGCAAAGAACTGTTTTGGTTCTCAAATGGCTTGCTTTAGCATTTCCAACACTGAAGTGAGGATTCTCGGCTGGCTGTTCTAACATTTGTTCTAGCCACCTCATCATTGAAATAATTTAAGCTTGAATCACAGAGCAGTGCAAGCTGCAATTTCCTAATGCAAATTCTTTGTCCCTACAATGCCTGTAACAAGTCCAGGTCTCAAGGCAGGAAAGCAGGCTGACCTTATGAAGCTTCACCAGTGGGATGCATTGTTGGTGCTGTCCAGTGTGTTTGTTTCTTCACATCGGAAAGTTCAGGTCTTGCCTTTTCTTAGAAGACTGCATTCATGTAATGTGAGTAATAACATCCTTCACATCATCTATAACTCTGTGATGACCAGTGTGATTTTCTACACTGTGGTGTGCTGGGCTAGTACTTCATTTCAAGATCGGCCCACCACATCAACAAATTGATTAAAGAGGCAGGCACTGTTATGACATGCAGTCTCAAACTACTGGAAGTAGTAGCAAAGGAGAGAATGGAGAGAACTCGGATGACCATTACGAACAGTTCTGCACATCGTCTCTCTTGAGACAAAACACTGAGTACTGTCAGCCCACGAATTATACAGCAGGAGTGCATCAAGAAACACTACTGGGGCTCCTTTACTCCAATGGCGATACACTAACACACTTCACTTTGACTGTGCTTTTATATCTCTAACCAAGTCATAAGTTTTCTTCTTTTTTTGCAATTCTTTTGTTGTAATATTTTTAGGTTCTATAAAAAGCTACATTTTCCCCCGGGACAAATAATTTTCATACATCCTAATTAATTAACTGTTTCTCTGTCCAAAGGGTATTGCTCCAGTGGCGTTGTGAACATCCAGGCGGTCTTTAGCAAACTTCAGACAAGAAGCATCTTGCTCAAGCCCCAGAAAGCTATAATTTTCTGTGTAATAAGAGCCCATTCACGCTGCCCACTTGTTGATCTTTAAAACAGCCTGCAGATCCTTAGCTGTCATCTCACAGTCCTTTGTCATCTACTTGAGTGTGGTATTGTACTCTTACATGAACTCTCACTCCTAGGACCAGCAGCCAGGATACTGAATGTCTCCAATTTGTCTCCTTAACTATGGAGTGATGGCAGCCCTGGTCTTTGGAAATGCTTTGCAAGCCCTTATAGTTCTGTGAGCTTCAACAACCCTTGCTTTGAGGTCCTGTGAAAGCTTTTTTATTTTGCACTTTGACAGTTCTCTGCTGTGAAGAGGCAGGTCATCTCTACACACACTTATCTTATCCAGTGATCCTCTTTATAGCAGGTTCACATCCTGAATATTTAAATGCAATGTACAGCTATGTATGAGGTTTACTCAAAATGTCTTTATCGATCAGACTTGCATGATTATCAGATTACATTTTAGGGGCTACTTATTCAGGAATATTGAAAATTCCAAGGGTTAAAGAAACTTTGTCTCAGTCATGCTTTACACATACATGTATTCATATAAATGGAAATTAGACTGACATGGACTATGCCATCCGTAACTTCACTTAGTGATGAAATGAATGCATCTCTCTCTTAAAAATAAAAACCTGCTTTACGTTCTTGAAGACAGCTGCAAGCTTCTTAGCCAAACTTTAAATGACATTTGAACTAAAACCCCAGTAAGATACATATAAAGCAGTTTTATGCCCCACTGCATGCTTAAAGTGCCTGTGCACTAAGGATTTTCATTACTTAAAACATTTTGTACATTGCTTTAAAAATGATATACAACTGAAATAATTTCAAGACATTTTAATGATATTATGTATACAATGCAATGATTTAAAAATGACATTGAATTACGGCATAAAAAGCGTTGCACACCAGTTACCTATCTGCCATTGCATGCACTGGTTTACTGTACCTCAAGCTGCAGTTACAGAATAAAAAGCACACACTTCTCAGTTTAAGTAATCATCTTCATTTGCATCACTGAGCAAGAAGACACTAAAGCCAGTTTGAGAAATGTGAACCTGTTTTAATGTTAAAACTAACTAATGACATTTCAATCATGCCACCAATCTATTCAAAATGGTTAGAGAAATCAAAGATTATCAACATCCTAGGAAATGAGTCAAACTTGCACGTTCATTCTGTGTTTCAAAATTTAAGTAAGCATATGGTGTTGCTACTTTTTCCATTCGCAGTAAACTTGGCATAAATTGAGACTACTGTGAAGTCGAGCTCTCTCTATAATTAAGCTCTTTCCCCTACTTAGAGAGTATGGTGCATTGCTGAAAAGGAACATTTGACTGTTCATTAATTCACAAATAATAATCTTTGAATTTACTCATTTCTTTAAATGGAATGTTATATTTTAAAATCAAACGATACTTCATGTGTCTTTCCTAGGTAGTTGACTGAAAGTGATCATTTATTTGCAGAAGAGAAGATTAGTAAACAGTGAAAAAACAAGCTGCAAAGTATGGCTTCATATATATATAGTGTCCTCCAAAAATACTGACACAATGAATTTAAAACGAATACTTTTGATGTTATCACAAGCAATCTAAATTTGAGATGAAGAGATGGATATGAGGAAAAAGTACAGAAATGTCACCTTTTATTTCTGTAAATATGCATGCATTAACATCTACTATAATACCATAGTGCTTGGGGGCTATCATAATTCAATCAGAACCACAGTTGAGAAATTACACAACAGAACTATAAATCTGAAATATTAGGAAAGACAAAGAATTCACCACCCACGCTGAGCAAATAGAGAGGGCCACCCCACTAGAGAACTCCATCTGCAACTGATGATGGCAAAATCCACCAGTGCTCTGAAGTTAAAAGGTACACTGAAGAAAATGAAGGTATGGGATTGAAAGTAAAATTGTAAAAGTCATACTGTAAAATGAACCATAAACAGAAAGACAAGAAATGCATTACAACTGAACAGGGGAAAAAGATAAACATCAACCAAAAGAACAATGCAATGACCCAACGCATCTGTGATACATACTGAGGTAGTTTCATACCTTATGCAGACATGACCAGCTCACTCATCTTTTTTACTTCCATTTAAATGAAAGTTTGAAGATGGGATCAAAAATTTGCTATTGAGTTAAAGCTCAGATTCTTTGATGTTCAAAACATCAGGAAAAGTTGATTTCAGCATGGTGTTTGTATGTGTGCCTGTGGGAATCTATATGTACAATGAGAACTTCTGAAAAAATTGACATTTTCCAATTTGCATCGTGTTTGTTTTATTATAGGCTACAAGATTATTACTTTTGGCACAGTTTGGTCCAATACTTACATCAAACTGTTTTTGAAGAATATTGAGATATGTCCAACAATAACTACCATAAACCTTGTTTAATTTAACAAAGGTTTCAACAGCTTGCTCTGTTTAGTCATAAGACCAGGCCTATTGCCTTACACAATTTAATTTTTGAAAAATGTAAATTTTTTTTTTTTTTTAAATAAAATTTTATGCACATACAGAGGTGGACATAAGCTTGTGAATGTACTCACACACTTAAAGATATCTGACAACTTAATTGTTTTATGTGCTGGACGATGAAAAGAAACAAATGAACATAAAGACACACTCACCCTGGACCAATCTGTTTTGTCTATGCAGCTTGTTTACTTCATTTGATCCAGCGTATTTATTTCTAATTTAAATATTATTGAAGTGGTTGATTTATTTCAATTTCTTCTTCATGTTACTCAACATGTATTTATGTACAGCTGCTATATAATTAAAATGTATTTTTAATGTATTATTACATAATTAATATAAGTTAATGCACTTGACTATATATTATTGTAGAGTACAACTGGCTGAATTAATCTGTAAATACCTTTGTTGAGTGAATTCCTGCGATTTCACTAAAGTGAAACTTACATGGAAGTACCACAAGCACCATCCCTTAGCAATTTTTTTTTTTTTTTATAACTAGTAACAACAATAACTTTCAAAAGCATAAAGAAACACATTGTATGCCAAAGCAAACACCTTCAAATTCACTAATCAGACCAGAAAACCGTATGCTATAAGCAACACAGCTGAGTGGTCAAGTCAGTCAACGCTCTTCACAATACCAAGAGCAAACCAAGAACTGGACCTCAACTTTGGGATAAACTTTACAGCATGCAGACATATGCCACTCATTTTAAATTGCTGTCAGAAAACTTCTAGTCACCCGAAATGATGGAAATGAAGATGACAAAAAATGATATTCCTTCCATCCATTGATGCTCATAAATACCCAGAGAAAAAAGGTGACCTCTTGTATTTTTTCCTCATATATAAACATACACTGGATGAGTGTATAGCAAAGATAGAAATCTTGACTATTTGTCCCAATAATTTTGAAGGGAACTATACATATAGACTATAAAGAACTGTCAAATTGACTCTACTTCTCCTTATTCAATTTTGGCACACTGCACCCTCTATTCATTCATAAAAATCCTGCACACTTAAGCCAACTACAACAAGTTTTCATCTCTGAAGGCATCATGCTGAATGCAGAAGACTTTAGAAGAGGAAAAGCAAACAGAGGAAAAAGAGAATAATTTTCATCAGTAATATGTTGCAAAGCAATAAAATCCTACCAATACTGCAGTGCTTCACAGGAATCCACCTGGATTACAGGAATAATTAGGAGGTTAACAATAAATCATAAAAGGTACGCCTTTTAAAACACAGCAGTTACAATGTTCAGAAGTCTAACATGAAGCAAAATCCAGATGATGTCTAATGCAAGCAATAAAAGGAATATAATTACCTTTAGTCATTGTAAAGTGAGCATGTTTCTTTGAAGAAAAATAATTGGTTGTCTGCTGCACTACTTGATCTTTCAATGAATGCATCCTTACTTAAATGTGATGTACATGCATTCACAGAGAAAGTGAAAAATTACAGTAAATTTACGTTTTTCACTTACACTGTAAACTGTATGTTTATATCATGATTTCTTAATCTCATTCCTGTAGTTTGAACATGCAATACTTTTGGTATATAAAGCTACAAAACCTTCACTGAATTACCAAAATGACAATAACTCTGAGATTACACTGAAAAGTGTAATGTCTATCCACAATTTAACAGCACACTTCATTTATATTTGTTGTCAAATTCTGCACAGGAAGACAAGCACAATGGCATCTGAGGTGAAATGCATGTTGGCACTGGGACAGCTCATGCCATACAGCACATAGACACCTAGCCTGAACCATAATACAGATGCCTAAATGTCTACATTACTTCATAAGTCTCTTCTTTTAGGAGATATTCAAAGGAATACTAAACTCAAAAATGATATTTTTATATAATTCATGTGGTTTGTAGGAAAGGCTGAGAAAAAGTTTTAATCTTATGTTTTCATTGAGAAAAGAGATACAAGTTTCTGATAAAACGAGTGTCTATAGAGACCAAAACTGGACAACTGCACTGGACAAATACTATAAAAGCATCCTTAAAAAATTCTTTATGTTGCATGCTCATAATGGGCAAAATGCATGCATTTTTGCTAATAAAGTATATTGTGAAATAAATACCTCCAGAAAATTAGAGTAGTGCCACAACCAGAAACACATTCAAACCGGATATATTTTTTTTGAAGTGAAGGCTCGACTCTTCAGCAGTTCAATGAGGGTGAGAGGTGGATGTGCAATGTAAAGGTTTGATCCATTTCAGATGTGTTTATAGTTCATGCATTTCTCTGATTTTCCAGAAGTACTGAAAGTAACAATATTTTAGCCAAAAATGTTTGTTTTACTTGTTGTAAGCATGAGACTGGATGGCTCAACAAATGGATTATACAACACAGTACCGTGAGACTTTTTCATGGACATTTTTGCCACTGTTTAATGTTATTCAGTATTGGTCCCTATTGACATCAATTGTCCATGAAAACACGACATTAAACGTTTTTCTCAGTCATCACTACAAACCGAATGGGGTAAGTAACATTTGTAAGAATATATTTTCAGATGGGGTATTGAAAGAAAGATTTAAAGAAAAATGTTACTGAAAAATAGTTGACATCCCTAATAAGTATTTAAGTGTCTGACATGTCTTAGCTCATACCTGCTCTTCTTCCAGAGTCATCAATGATCTTGACATCCTCCGAAATATCAGGTGACTGCGAAGAGAAAAAAATAAAAGTAGTGAAAACCTGATGAATGGTATTTATTAAATAAAAATTTTAAAATGAAACCTCCACCTGTAGACCACACCACAAAATGAGAAAGTATTTCCAGATACCCCAGCTTCCCAAACCAATTAACAGACATAATCCAGTTTACATAAAGGGGAGGGTTACTGGGATGACCAAGGTAGATGTCAGGGGAGCAGACAAATAAGTTGTCACAATAAAATTTTGCTTACGTCAGCAGTTCAAATGCAAACATATTTATTACAATAATGATGCCACTTCATCAATGACACAAAACAAAATGGAAATTGCATAAAGTGCTGAACCTGTGTGGACTCACCTGTCATGCGATTTTTTATGGATACATATTATTCACTCTGTCACTTCTATATGTCCTGTAAGGAGTTGGTTCAGCGATTTTATTCGCCACACCACAACCAACATGCTAACACAGGGGCACATGCAACAGAGCTCACATCATGCATGACAACTGTGGCTACATGCAGGGGTTTGTGGGAGCAGCAGCTATATGTTTAGTCTTTCTTTGAGTACTCGACAAAATCTTAGAAATGCTAAGGAATATCTCACCAGCAATAAAAGTCTGAGCATTCAGGTTAATGAAAATTGTGTTATTGGATGATCAGGGACAACATTAAGTCATCCCCCAATCTGGCAAAGTCACTGAAGACTCCTCATGTACATGCATAATGGTGAGTTAAAAATACATCTCAAAACAGATATTTTTCTACCAAAGGTGCTCAAATTCAGTCCTGGAGGGCTACAGTGTTTGCAAGCCTTTGCTCTAACCCAACTTCTTAAGACCATTTCACATTATGCAACTTTTCCAGTGATTATCAGTCAATAGCCTTCATTTGCATAACCTCAGAGAGTTGGAGGCAGTCGGTGGGGTGCTCCAATGAAGACCAGTTGCATAATGTGATATGCCCAGCAAATCACTCTAGACTAGTCCGTGACTAGCACTGACAAAATCAAACAGGCTCTGTGTAAAAAAAAAAACCCTCATCCAGGAGTACAATGAATATAACACAGCAATGAGGAATATGGAATATGGGTATTTTGGATCTCATGGACTGGGAGAGAGAAACATCTTACTGATGTCTCCTATTCTACATACTAAAAAAGAATGGAAAAAAGGGCAGAGATTGTGATTGAACTCACCATACCTGTTACCCTTTCATGCAGCACAGACTCTGTCAGACAGCACGTTATTGGCTGACAGAAAAAGGGACCAACACAACTGTGCTAAAAGGTCAACATCCAAATGCTAAATGTGACACGTCCAGCCATGATGTGGTGACAAGATCAGCAACCACAGTATGCAAGTCTGACATACCCCAAGTCACTTGCATAATGTGACAATGGCTTTAATTAGACACCAATTCTTGCTGATAACGCAATTTAATTTTATAGCTTGTCGGTGTTTTCATTTTGCAATCTTAAATCACTATTATATAGTATTGTGACCTGACCCCCAACCCGCAGGGTATTATTCATATGATTAATAGCCTGAATCTGATTAGCAATTCCCAGCTCATTACTTCTCTGCTTTCATTTTTTTTATATAAACATTTTATTAGAACAGATTTTTATTAAATGTATTTATGTTTCATTAAAACATTAGAACAGATAAGATATGATGAATATACAATACATATATGATGCCTGAGTAGTGGGGAAGAAGTGTACTGGTACCGATTTTTTAAAAATAAGGAGCTGTAGTTAACTACAGGAGGATAAAACTGATGAACCACAGCATGAAGTTATGGGAAAGAGTAGTGGAAGCTCGTTTAAGAAGGGAGGTGATGATAAGTGAAAAGCAGTATGGTTTCATGCCAGGAAAGAGCACCAAAGATTTGATGTTTGCTCTGAGGGTGTTGATGGAGAAGTATAGAGAAGGCCAGAAGGAGCACTGTGTCTTTGTAGACCTGTAAGAGTTGTACAGGATATGTATGAGGGAAGTATGATAGTGGTGAGGTCTGCAGTAGGAGTAACAGATGCATTCAACATGGAGGTGGGATTACATCAAGGATCGGCACTGACCACTTTCTTATTTGCATGGTGATGGACAGGTTGACAGACGAAATTAGACAGAAGTCCCCGTGGACTATGATGTTTGCTGATGACATTGTGATCTATAGCGAGAGTAGGGAGCAGGTTGAGAAGACCCTGGAGATGTGGAGATATGCTCTACAGTGAAGAGGAATGGAGGTCAGTAGGAACAAGGCAGAATACATGTGTGTGAATGACAGGGATGTCCGAGAAATGGTGAAGATGCAGGGAGTAGAGTTGGCGAAGGTGAATGAGTTTAAATACTTGAGATCAACAGTACAGAGAAATGGGGATAGTGGAAGAGAGATGAAAAAAAGAGTGCATTTAGGGTGGAATGGATGGAGAAGAGTGTCAGGAGTAATTTGTGACAGGCTGGTATCAGCAAGAGTGAAAGGGAAGGTCTACAGGACAGTAGTGAGACCAGCTATGTTATATGGGTTTGAGACAGTAGCACTGATCAAAAAACAGGAGACAGAGCTGGAGGTGGCAGAGTTAAAGATGATAAGATTTACATTGGGTGTGACGAGGATGGATAGGATTAGGAACAAGTACATTAGAGGGTCAGCTCAAGTTGGATGGTTTGGAGACAAAGTCAGAGAGACGAGATTGTGTTGGTTTGGACATGTGCAGAGGATAGATGCTGGGTATATTGGGAAAAGGATGCTAAGAATAAAACTGCCAGGAAAGAGGAAAATAGGAAAGCCTAAGAGAAAGTTTATGGATGTGGTGAGGGAGAGAACATGTAGGTGATGGGTGTAACAGAGCAAGATGCAAATGACAGGAAGATATGGAAAAAGATGATCCGGGAGCAGCTGAAAAAAGAAGAGAATATATGATGAACACACAGGGTGAGCTGCTGGTTCATTTGTCGTTTGTATCTTGCATCTCACTTTTATCTGGCAGAGGTTTAAGACAGCAACAAACAATCAGAAACGGAATGTAGAAGTTCAAGACTAAAAGTAGTAATTTAGGGTGGGGAATCTTTAAAAGCAAATTAACTAAAAAGACAGATCTAGCAATAATTGGATTTTAACTTAGAAGCTGAATTGGAACAAAAACCAGCATCCACTGTCACCTTCCAAACTGTTTTATGCACATCTTCAACAACATGAAAGTAGAAAGTATATACAGTGCATCCAGAAAGTATTCACAGCGCATCACTTTTTTCACATTTTGTTATGTTACAGCCTTATTCCAAAATGGATTAAATTAATTTTTTTCCTCAGAATTATACACACAACACCCCATAATGACAACATGAAAAAAGTTTACTTGAGGTTTTTGCAAATTTATTAAAAATAAAAAAAATTGAAAAAGCTCATGTACATAATTATTCACAGCCTTTGCCATGAAGCTCAAAACTGAGCTCAGGTGCATCCTGTTTCCCCTGATCATCCTTGAGATGTTTCTGCAGCTTAATTGGAGTCCACCTGTGGTAAATTCAGTTGATTGGACATGATTTGGAAAGGCACACACCTGTCTATATAAGGTCCCACAGTTGACAGTTCATGTCAGAACACAAACCAAGCATGAAGTCAAAGGAATTGTCTGTAGACCTCCGAGACAGGATTGTCTCGAGGCACAAATCTGGGGAAGGTTACAGAAAAATGTCTGCTGCTTTGAAGGTCCCAGTGAGCACAGTGGCATCGATCATCCGTAAGTGGAAGAAGTTCGAAACCACCAGGACTCTTCCTAGAGCTGGCCGGCCATCTAAACTGAGCGATCGGGGGATCCTTAGTCAGGGAGGTGACCAAGAACCCGATGGTCACTCTGTCAGAGCTCCAGAGGTCCTCTGTGGAGAGAGGAGAACCTTCCAGAAGGACAACCATCTCTGCAGCAATCCACCAATCAGGCCTGTATGGTAGAGTGGCCAGACGGAAGCCACTCCTTAGTAAAAGGCACATGGCAGCCCGCCTGGAGTTTGCCAAAATTCAAAATTCTCTGGTATGACGAGACAAAGATTAAACTCTTTGGTGTGAATGCCAGGCGTCACGTTTGTAGGAAACCAGGCACTGCTCATCACCAGGCCAATACCATCCCTGCAGTGAAGCATGGTGGTGGCAGCATCATGCTGTTGGGATGTTTTTCAGCAGCAGGAATTGGGAGACTAGTCAGGATAAAGGGAAAGATGACTGCAGCAATGTACAGAGACATCCTGGATGAAAACCAGCTGCAGAGCGTTCTTGACCTCAGACTGGGGCGACGGTTCATCTTTCAGCAGGACAACGACCCTAAGCACACAGCCAAGATATCAAAGGAGTGGCTTCAGGACAACTCTGTGAATGTCCTTGTGGCCCAGCCAGAGCCCAGATGAATCTGACTGAACATCTCTGGAGAGATCTTAAAATGGCTGTGCACCGACGCTTCCCATCCAACCTGATGGAGCTTGAGAGGTGCTGCAAAGAGGAATGGGTAAAACTGGCCAAGGATAGGTGTGCCAAGCTTATGGCATCATATTCAAAAATACTTGAGACTGTAATTGCTGCCAAAGGTGCATCAACAAAGTATTGAGCAAAGGCTGTGAATACTTATGTACATGGGATTTCTCAGTTTTTTCTATTTTGAATAAATTTGCAAAAACCTCAAGTAAACTTTTTTCATGTCGTCATTATGGGGTGTTGTGTGTAGAATTCTGAGGAAAAAAATGAATTTAATCCATTTTAGAATAAGGCTGTAACATAACAAAATGTGGAAAAAGTGATGCGCTGTGAATACTTTCCGGATGCACTGTAGCATATGAAGAGTATAAAGTATGGCCTGTGGATTTTCAAACCTAGACTGTACCAACATTTCTAACATCATTTCAGAAAACTGCTAAAAAGACATAAAAGGAAAAAAAAAATCAAGGACACTGTACATACAAACATGAATATATTTTATACAATCACATTTGTTATAAAACCAAAAAAAGGCAATATACACCTGGACACACAATTTTCCAAAGAGGTTAGGGGTATGAAATCTTATTACAGCCTCTCAAAACCCCCCTCCTTAAAAGTAAACCATCATGTCAAACAGTTAAATGGATTAATAGGCGTAGTTACAGTGACAGTCAGACAGTAGATTAACGAACAGATTTGAAGGAGACAAAACAACTTTCTGGACATTAAATATGCAAAATTACTTTTCTCTTTTAAATCAGGAGCTTGACGTAGTATAAAAAAATCCAACATTCCTAATCATCAGGGTATGCACCAACATGGAACAATAGCTTTAATTATTTAGCCATTTCTCTGGTGCTGATAGAAAATACAATTATATGCTTTACCTGCTAATTTTAGATTTTTTGTTTTAGAAAATTGAAAAATAAACTGTGAATTGTAAACATCACAGTGTGTCCTGCTGCAATATATTATATTATTATGTTCTTATCAAAGGCAAAGTCATTGGAGTTGAGCAGCTAAGCATTTCACTACATACTGTACAGTAACGTATGTGTAATTCTATGTGACAAAATTTTATTTGATTTGCAAATGGTGTGCTTTCCTCCCTGGTAATTTCCCATTAAAGATATGCCTCATATTTTCATGAAAAATGACCAATGAAATATATGGTCAGACAATCATCTATGTTTGTTATTTTGGGTACTCTATTGTAGTAATCTCTTGGACTCCCTTATCTGTATCCACACTTTGTTGAGGCACAATTAGAAAATTGCAATGGCCGTGTGAACTATTTTCATACCGACTCATATGTTTAGCCACTAGTATTGTTTTACTGGTTTAACAACTGTGTGCCAACACTGACTATTAAACACATTTGTAACCCTTTGTAAGCATAACTCAGTTGCAGTTCCAAACTCAATTTGAAAGTGATTCAAAGTCTCAAGCTGCAGATGTTTTCTGTGAAGGTTTTTAAATTATGCTTGGGTTTTGCTTATTTTTTCCACCTTTTTATCACAGCAAGACTTGTTCTTTTTGGTTTCTACAGTTGTCATCTTCTGGTTTGTTCTTTACTGCTCACAATTTACAATGCTTAATCACTAACATGTTGTGGTTGGTGCAGGCACAAAAAATAAAACATAGAAAACTGAGGAAAACTATCAGAAGATACATTATAAGCCAGGTACATTTATGAGTTCTGTAACAAATATTAAAAACACTGACATATAAAGGGGCACATACAACAATATCAATACACAGAGGGAAAAAAAACACAACTAAGACCTACATACCATAACACCTCATGAGAATATGATCTCATTCACAATTTAGAGAGTACAATCAACTTCTTACAGTTGCTTAAAAAGAACAGGGGACTTCAAATTGATTTTTGTGTGCAGTTCTTGCTTTGCTAACAAGTTATGTAGTTGCTAGCACAATCCATTACTTTTACATCATTACTAAATAATTTAGTATTAACAGTGAAGCCTACAAAAAAGCAAGATGTGCTCTGTAATAACAAGCACTGCTCCTTCAATTAGGGTGGCTGCCCACTATCACTCATCTGCAGTTTAAAAGCCATCAGAGGGGGGCTCAAAAAAACGGAATCAACATTGCAGTGCTGACGCCACAACCTGCTTTACAAAACTTGAACAGAAAGGGAACTTTTACAACAGAAAACCTTTACGCTTTCACATACCTATTATACATTTAATGCTTTGAAACTAAAATCAACTTTAGGTGTATTTTTGTATTCTACTTGACTTTTTTGTTTACAGTCTTCTATTAACTTGCCATGCTGTTTTCCTGTCTATTTAATAATTTTAATTATTGTGCATTTTAAAACCATTTATCATTCTTAAGTGGGCAGATTTTAATGTTATCTGTGTCCTCCAGACACAGAAAGACTGAATAAACAGAGGCCTTTTGTCATATTAAACTAAAAATTTCAATATGCAGCAAAAAGAAAGACAGACTAAAGGCACGGACAGGTGTAGAAAGCAAGCAAGAAAGGAAAAGCAGGCAAGTGCTGTCTGACGTAAGCTTTTATTTGTACCCAATGATAACACCTGGCTAGTCTCATCTCCCTGGTCAATAGTTAGTATTGAACAGGACTTAAGGGAGGGGTGTTGAGAACTGGGAACCGAGCATGCAGGTGATACCTGAATGTCGTATACAGGTTTGGAAGAAGGAATAGCGGCAAACTGTCGGTAGTCAAACTTCTTTTCTGACAGAGACTGGAATGGGACAAACAAGTTATAATCTGTGTTCGAAGAATGAGCCATTTGAAACAGTGTGCTCTCTGCTTGGTTAATTGTGCATGAGAAACAACAGCAACATTTCTGAAAATGTGTTAATACATTTACTTATTCATAAATCAAAAGTGCATTAAAGAGAAAAACTCTTTAAAACAAACTGTACAGTATGTTTTTTTTTTTCACCCCCTGAGTAATCTTTATGAGGACAGTGAACGTAAGGAAAAAGTTAAAGGCTGGGCCATCAACATCCAGGTAACAATGTGGCAACATTTGTTCACATACCACTACTCTGACATTGACTTTACTGTGTTTACATAATGAAAATGTATCCATATATATATATCTCGATCAAAAACAAAAATATATAAAGAAGTGAATATAAAGAAGTGAATATACAAGTCTTGTGTTGGTTGCACTGCGTGAACTGATACATATTACAGAAATAAATTTGTCACAATTAGCTGGAATTTGGAAACAAAAAAAAAAAAAATCAAAAGAAGTCAGGCATTACATTTAATATATGATTACTTCTATAATTGAATAAATGTTTTAATTTCAAAATGACCACTAGAACATAAACAATCATTAACTTATATTGCAATTGCATTCTTCTCTAAGGCTATAAAAGAAATTCAAAAGATTATCAATAAATACATATTGTTAACCACTTTTTGTTTACCACATTTTGTTTAGAAACAGCAAGAGAAAAAGTCAATCACAAGAAAAGAACTGTAAAACATATCTGAAAAATTCAATTATACAAGAAAGCCTTCTCAGTTAAAATAGTTTATATAAATATCATACAGTTTTCAATAAAGACAGTGAACAAATCCTACTACCATTTGACAAAGCATGAGTAAAGAATGGGTGATTTTGTACAACGCATATTTATAGACAATAATCTTTTCCACTGGTAACTAATAATGTACAAATAATAATGTACAAAAGCAATATGGGAGATTAATAAATATAAAATTAGTCATGTTTTAAAACTTGAAAGGCCATGTGACATTACATGACTTTTCCTGCTGTAGACTTTACTTATTTAATCTTGGTGAATCAGTCACAGTGCACTACTGTGGCCACCAGTTGTCTAGTCTAGATTTACCCCAACAAAATTAAACAAGTTAAAATTTTATCTTAAGTTGTAGGGGCTGTATGTGGGTCTGTGTGTGTGTTTGCGAGAGCTAACAACCTATGAGCTCCCTCCCAGAAATAAAATTCATATAATGTAGCGGCCTGTAATAAGGAACAAAGGTGTTCGGGCCTTGCAAAGAGAACACAGGCTCATCTGACTTGTCATGTTTTGTGTACCATGACAGAAAGAGAGAGAGAGAGAGAGAGAAAAAAAAAAACACCAATTGGTATAGCACTGGCTCAGTTAGGCAGCACATCTTTGGCTGTCCAAAAAAGGGACAAGTATGTGATTCTTTTGGAGTGTGAAACTGTGCTGGAAAGTTGTTATGCAGTCATGTCATTTGGCAGTTGTTTCGAGTTGTGTGAACTGACATGCTCCAGTGATGAGATTAGCAACTGCACTTGCCAAGGTTCGTCGAGTAATGGGGCATCAACGTTACTAAGTAAACCACCAAAGTCAAAATTTATAATGTCTCTTTTAGCAAAATTATATTATATTGCTTGTACCAGATATGAAGCAAGCTATTTTTAAACATCCTGATAATTTCTGAGGGCCTATATGAACAGAATTGTTTATAGCATTAAAACTGATTAACAATAATGTTTCTGCTTTATAAGGACAATTCTGAAAATGATAAAAATAGTGTATTTAATGGTGACCACTTAAACTTTAAAACGTGTTATTTTATATTAACATATTGTCACTATTCTAAAATTCTGAAACACTCCAAAAATGTTTCAAAAGGCTTTTTTTTTTAAAATCAACATCATCTAATAAATCCCATATCACTTCACAAATGTGTAATGTGTTTACACTTTTATTATTTGAGTAATAAACTTTATTTATAACTACGCTTTCTAGAATTCAGAGAATTTATCATAAATAGAATAAAAAAAAAGCCTGGATACCTCAATGTTCTTTTATTTACTGATGCATAAAATGTAGCATTACTTTACTTCATTCCATTTGAATAAGACATTGACTTCCAAAATCAAATTGCTTTATTCATGAACCTGAATTTGCTATTGTTCCTGTCTGCTACACAAACTTGAACTGAACATCAACACCTCACTGCTAGTGGTAATAATTAGTAAAACTTTAAGCCTCTTCAAGTATACCCATTCAAAATTAATTTACTTGTCCAAACTGAAGATAGATTTGTGACTTTTTGTTTGTTAATTTATCGTGTGCACTTTGGAATATCTAAGAGGAAATAAATAGCAAATAAATAAAATATCAGTGTATCACATTAGCAATAAAGGAAGATACTGGAATTAAAACATGTGGTCGAGTGCAGGACAGCCCACCTCGGTGGAGACTGATTCACATTATGCAACAGTTGGAAACAGCATCTCCTAAAACTAGTGGCTAGTAAACCATTACAGTAGAATCCTCTTTTCGAGTGTCATTATCAATGAAAGAAGAAAAGAACTTCACTAAGGAAAGATTGAAAAACAATCAAAAATTCAAACAAAGTATGTTAGTAATTTGCATAAAGAGAATTCTTACCAATCTACCCGGTGAAGTGATATTTCTTGAACTGTAGTCTAAAAGGAAAAATAGAAAGACTTGATTTTGTAATAAATGGATAATGACAGGTAAGATAGTGTTATATAAAGTCATCTTCAATATTAAAAAGAAACAACATACTTATTTACCTTAGTATCTTTAACAAAAATGCACAATGCTAAACATTAAGCAAATCAGAAGGAGAGTAACAATATATACCTTCGAGTGGTGTAGGAGAAGGCGTGGGAGCCGGAGAAGGAGACTCTACCAACTGATCCAGAGTGGTACGCTTTTTTGCCTCCTTTGACTTCGCAATAACCATCTGTGCTTTTAAGGCATCCTGTTCTAAGGACTTCATCCTATAAATGAAAGGAAATAAATTAGGAAAGAGCTAGAAAAGATATGTTATTATCAGAGAAACTAACGTACAATGCATGATTATCCAGATATCTATTTGAGCCTGAAAACTATGTGAACCTAAAAAAATAAATAAACTCACCAACTCCCAAACACAAAACGATTCCACTATAAAGTTCAGACTATACACCAATGATAAAAGCCACCTAACAAGATGTCCCACCCTGATTTAAACGCTTAGTTTATGAATGTTTTACCTAGTAAATGACATAAGTGAGATAAGGAATTAAAAAAAGAAAATGACTTTAGAAACTATTTGCAATTGGCAAGTACTGACAGACCTTACTAATGATGGGCCCACGGTATAGTGTTTGCAAAGACAGCACCAGAATTATAGCAAGTCCAGGTTAACTTTGAGCTGTGTCATGGTTTCATTGTTAACACGCCTTCAGAATGTTAAAGACATAAGTTGTTGTGCTCATTAGTGCTCATATAATATGCAGAAAAACAGTAAACATCAGAAATAAGAAAAATGTAATGTTTTTACACAAGAAAACTGCTCCAAACTCTTGTATTAAATGTACAAATTTTGAAACCCTGCTTTGTTTAAACATTAAGGCACACAGTGTACTTTAAAAAGTAGCAGTGCACATTTTCCTTGTACTGCTTATACACAGTAAGAGTTAGGATGACCCGTTTCTACCTGAAATGAAATGGGTCGGCTCCACTGGGGAATTGGGGACTGAGGGTGGCATGGTTTAACAATGCAGTATAAAAACACATTTACACTGCTCTAAAGAAAAAAACAAGCAAATCCAGCCTTTAATGCAACAGCGGCATTCCAAAAAGTACTTAGGCACTTGCTGGAGACATATTGCCATTACAGTGCTCTCTCTAACCACTTTGACGTGGCTATCACATATGATAACTCATCTAAATTAGAAGCCCTATGCAGCCACTCAGGGTCTTCTTTTATTTATGCTGCTGAATGAGATGCCAAAGCCCCTTTCTTGTATAAACTGTTTCTGCTTTAAGTCTCGGCCTACCTTCCATACTTAATCTTTTTGGCATCTTTATTTTTTTTTTGTATTGATATCCTGAATAATGTCTTTGCAATCTCCACATAAAATTTTACTTTTATATGTTTGGCATATAAGTGAGATCTCAGAATCAAATGCATATTTTTTCAAGAAATTTTAACTTTCTCTGAAGTTCTTTGTTACAAGAGCACAAATGCATGGTTATACTGCTGGATTAAGCATGTGGCTGTGGCTAAAGTGATCCACTTCTGAACGAAATTGCCTTGCATTTGCTTATGCACAATTCCAAGTTTGTAATGGCTGCTTCTTATAAACAGAACATCTGATTGGTCCACTATTGCCAATTTCAAACAGAATTAATATGATTATTGATTTTTAATGCATTGAAGGATGCATGCTCCATGTGCTCATTTTACAACTTGCATATTACACTGTAGATTAACTGACAAATGTGGTATGTTTAAAAAACAGGACAAATGAGGATTTATTTTTTTATATTAAGTAGCGACACGAAAATTGGGCAAGAAGTTTGTGACTTCCCCCAAAAAATCCGGGACATTTGGTGATCCTAATTTGATCAGCTACAACATTAAAACCACGGACATGTGAAGCAAACAACATGGATTATCTTGTTATCTTGTCAAGGGTGGGATATATCAGGCAATAAATGAACAGTTAGCTCTTGAAGGTGATGTGTTGGAAGCACAAACAAATGGGCAAGTGTAAAGATATGAGTGACACTGTCAAGAGCCAAATTGTGATGGTTGGATGACTGGGTCAGAGCATTTCCAAAGTGGTAGGTTTTGTGGGGTGTTCCCCAGTATGCAGTGGTTAATACATACCAAAAGTGGTCCAAGGAAGGATAACCAGTGAACTCCCAACAGAATCATGGGCACCCAAAGTTCATTATTGTGCATGGGGAGCGAAGGTTAGCCCATCTGGTCCAATCCCACAGAAGTGCTACTGTAGCACAAATTGCTAGAAAACTAATGCCATGAGAGAAAGGTGTCAGAACACACAATGCACCACCGCCAACTGGAAATGTGGCTGGATTGCGACAGACAAGTCAGTGTCTATGTTGATCACTGTCCACTGCCGGAAGTCACTACAAAGGGCACGTGAACATCAGGACTGAACCATGGAGGCAATGAAAGGTGGTGGTCTGGTCTGATGAATCACATCACATTTTTTTAGATCATTTAGATGAATGGGTGCATGTGTGTTGCTTACCTGGGGAAGAAATGGTAACAAGATGCACTATGGGAAAATAGGAAAGCCAGTGGAGGTAGTGCAATGCTTTGGGCAATGATCTGCTCGGAAACTCTGGGTTATTCACTTAGACACATTCACATAGCTAAAGATTGTTGCAGACCACGTACACCCCTTCATGGCACTGGTATTCCCTGATGGAAATGGCCTCTTTCAAAAAGATAACACACCCTGCCACACTATAAAATTTGTTAAGGAATGGTTTGAAGAACATGACAGAGTGCAAGATGTTGACTTGGGTCTCCAAATTCTGCAGATCTCAATCTGATCGAGCATCTGTGGGATGTGTCATTGTCTCAACGAATCAGAGCTATTTTTAGCTGTATGAGGGGGGTCCACACAATATTTGGCAGTGATTGTTGGTGATCTATGTATTATATGTTTAATTTTGAAAGTCATAATGAATAACTTGATATTTTTAAAATAAGATTCAGCAGTGGGAATGCAACCAACATTATGCAGTGCACATATGGTATGCAGTCTGGACAACACACTTCTGTAATGGTATTGGTTTGAATAGAAAACCCGCTTTCATACTGACCCATAAATGACCAGGTAGAAAAATCCAGCATAATAAAGTTATGAAAAACACTTCCATTTATCCATCCATCCATTTATTTTATAATCACTTATCCAGTTCAGGAACACAGGGAGCACCAGTGCCAGTTCCATGCAGCACTAATCCCAAGGCCAGGACCAATGCTATAATCGGGGGGTGCAAACTCTCCTGCACTTGCTTACACTGAGCAAATTTAGATACCACCTAAGTAATGAGTCAGGGGACTGTTTGTGTCACAAAATGTTTGGCAAGATGTGCAGCTGCATTTTCTCCCTAACATTAACTTTACTATTGACTCTGAAATGCATTACACATTTGATCCTAGTGGAGATTTTTTTTTTCAGTAGCATAAGACAGTTATAAAAGCCACACTCGATTAGTTCTCGATTAGAGCTAAATCAATAGTAGATTAAGAACCAGAGAAAAAGCAAAGGCATATATTGTGGAATGTGTTTAAAATTAGCTTCTCTGTATAATGTGCATGTATAATAAACCCAGAGGAAAAATGTACATTAGAGCTTTAAGCAGAAAACTGCAGACAAGAAAAAGCAGGGTTGCGGCTGAAGACAATATTCTGTCATGGGGTGAGCTCCATTTTACATTTCAGGGTGCTTAAAGCAAAAATACTTTAAAGCATGGAGTTTGATATTGTATATATAATATAGTTTAATTTTTAAATGCAGTGTTATTGTGACTATGCATTTATATCTACTGTTATCTGGTTGAGAACAAGCATTTGAAATTAAATTTGGAGCTACATGTATGAAAGTCTCAAACCAAGCCATAAATATCCCTTCTTAAAATCAACACAAATACCAAACACAACAACAATATTATGCATTAAAGCAGTTCTAAAAGGGTATGAGAATTCATGGTCAATAATTTGAGACATCCTAAAGTAAACACAAACCAGGTTTCCATCCAAGGAGTTTTTGAGAAAAAATATTTAGCGCTTCAAATTTTAGCTGATGGAAATGCTAATTATCGATAAAATGTTGTACATGTCGACATAATCATTTTCCATTTAACTTTAGCGCATAAATTCCATATCGATACTTCAGATGTCGCAAAAACTACATTGGAAACACTTTTTGTCAGAAAAAAATGGCTAACACGCAAATAAATGTGTCACATGACACATTTTCATCACGTGCAATCAAAACGAGAATAGCGGAGCGGTTCGCATGGTCTGATGAAGAGACTCGTTATTTCTCGTGATGAGCCAATGCAGTAGTGGATAGGCTGGGTCTCCTGCTACTAAAAGGGGTACCTGAACTCCCTCCACATCAACTGTAGCCTGGGGGTGTCTCACAGGAAGTCTAAATAATACAAAAACCGCAAAGGTAATTTACTGAACCAGTCAAAATATTTAAGAAACCATGTGTTTCATTATCTAAACATTTTTTTCTTATTATTAAATTGCAGATGTTTTAGCATATATGAGAAATTCTCTCATTAATATTAACTTTAGTTTTTTTTTATTAAACGTCATTATTTTGTATTAATTCAAATTTCAGTTTTAATTAAAAACCTTAAGGGAAGCAGGTTACAGTACTAATTCAGCTGTTATCGCACTGAGAAGGGATGTTGAAAGGTAGGCTCACCTGTACAGATCCGATGCTGCAAACACAGCTGCATCATAGGCACTTCCAGGAGTGCCAACGCAAATATCTCGTTTCATGCACCTGTCATCAACAAGGGCCTGGAGAACAATAGATGGCCATCCTTTGCGATTAATGTTAAGCGCGGTAGCCTTCCGTCGGGGGAAGAATAGGCACATGCGTGCCATCCAGCGCACCGTAAATCTGTGGCACAAGATGCACCAAGGAATTGCGGTATGCAATTTCATTGGCATCCGCTACAGTCGGAAGTCTGATATAACGCCCCATTAATTTTTCTTTAATAGCGGTGCACACAGCATATACACAACGATGGACGGTAGTTTTACTAACCCCGAAAGTTTCTCCAACTACTCTATACTTGGCGCAGGTTGCCAGCTTGTAAAGGGCAATGGCAATCTGCTTTGGGGTTGGAACCAGTGGTCGGTGACAACCTGTGATAGGCGCAACATCAGGACTGATGAATCCACACAACATCTCAAACGTCGGCCGTGTCATTCTAAAATGTTGCAGCCAGAGATTTTCTGTGAAGTGTCTCCCCACCACCTCCTCCCAGAAGGTCTTATTCCGTCGTCTCGCCCATACCCATGGGTTTCGTCGCACTGGGGTACTTTCTTCGAGCTCTAGGGCAACTGCTTCATTCTGCTGTCGTCTTCGGATATTATGTACAATTCCAATTATTTGTGAAACTGAAATAACAGTAAGCTGGCAAATTTAAAAAAACTGTCTGAATAATCTCTCCATTTCTTTGTTTAGTGCAGGGGGTGTAACGTGGAAAACAAAAGGTAGATAATTTGCGACATACACAAAATTATGTATGGAAACGGCTCAAGGGCAGATTTTTTTCGCGATAAAACAAAACTTATGCAACAGTTCGTTTTGGAGGGGATGACGTCATCACGCACACCATTTTATCGATAAAAAGCCAGTTGGATGGAAACAGGCTGTAGACAGCAAATTTCGCACATTTTTTTTACGTATATTCTGTTTGTCGATAACAAAACATCACAAAAAACTGGATGGAAACTTGGCTAATGAAAACTTATTTGAAGATTTAGTAGTATATATGCATTTTTAATTCAGTTTTTATTGCTTAAGTCTAAAATTCATCCCATTTTGGATTAGATTAAAGAAACATTTTTAATCTTGAAGTTGGCTAGACTGAATAAATCTTAATTTATATATCATCCTCGTTTTTCAATTACAATGACATTTTTTTTATTTCACAATGACTGTAACAGGGGTTCTACTGATAAACACAATATGAGATAAATACACGTTTAATATGATAAGAGATGTTAACAATGTATATGGACTTCAGCTTTGGAAGAAATCTGTATTACTGACAACATATTCATTTGCTGATAGTTTCAGTATGTATTATTTGTTCATTACTAAAATGCCAAAACCAATAAATCTAGTTAATAAGTTAAAAAAATAATAGTATAACCTGATACACTGACTGGCTTTTATACATGAAGGTCCTGATAAAGTATAGTAGATTTAAGTCCAAGTGTGGCCACCTTTCTACTACACATGTGAAATCCCTAGGTTAACCGGGAAATACTTGTTCGATTATACTGGATTAACCTAATTATATACAAAGGTCAACAACATCCACACGTTTCAGTCCTATACAGTCTTCTGGTCCTTGTGCATATCCGTTTATATTTACAGTAGGTTTTCATCATACTAGCACTGCATACATTTATTGTACTGCTGCTTCACAGTTTGCCTTAGCCCACCATTCACTTCTAAGGTAAGATAACCTCAGCTGTGAGGTGGCAGCCAGTGGTAACAAGACTTGCTTTCCTCCATGTCTTAGAGATTAAGTTTCTTATTTTATAACTTGCCAATTGAGAAAGGTACACTTCAGTACTGCTCTATCTATATCAACTTCTAGTTAACTTTATAAACAATTTTAAAATCATTCTTTTGACTTACAAAACTGATAATGGCCTAAAGTCCCTTACCTTGCAAAGATTAAAATATCTACATACTTAAGAATACCTTGCAATCTTCATAAAATTCTAAGTGACATTATAAGCACAGTGTTCTAGAACCAGTAGCTCTATCCCCCCAAACTACTGGATATTGGTCTACGCATATTAGAGAAGTACATTCCCTGCATTTAAATCAAAGTTGAAGAATCACTATTCAGGTGCTGTATACTGGTTAGAGTTGCCACTAAGGCTGTTCTTATTGTTTTGCTCATATATCACTTTTACAAATTTGCAGCAGTTAGTTTCTTTGGCAGTTATTTCCACGCCATCTGCTCTTTGCATTTTCTCAAATAAAAGTCAATCGACTCCAAATTAAATTTGTTAATATTCCTACAACATGTAAAATTTAAAAAAAAAACTACTGAATGAAAAACTGCTTTTAATTAGAGATGGACAGGAAGCAACAGCCTTTCTGAGAGCATGCTGAGAGCTGTGGTTCAAAGCAGACCTGTAATTGTTTGCTGCAGAATCAGGAATGTTGCTGTGAACCTGAGATGCCCTCTGTCGAGACTGGTACAGCTTTTTGGCAAGGTCCTGCTCATACTGTTTCATGTCATCTTCCAGCCCTCGGGGTCTTAGCAGGAAAGTGTGTGACGTGGATGGGGATCAATTAGGATTCACCACAGCAAGAGGAGAAAAGACACAAGGCAGGACAGGATAAACAATGAAACATAAATATACAATGCACAGAGAAAGAAACAGAAATGGGAATATCAAAAAGGAATACATCAAAAATCTGAAAAAGAATTCTAAAGAGAACTGTAAAGAAGCAAGTAGCTTTGGCCAGGACCGAACAGCTCCTGAATGAACAGACTACATACAAAAATTTCACTGGGCACAAAAAAAATCAGTGGAAAACAACTACAGTACATGAAAGTTATGTTTTTTGATCAATGTTTTCAATTGTATATACATATAAAACACATAAGTGAATACATAATCACAAGGGATCATGACAATTTTTATAGTTTATATATATATATATATATATATATATATATATATATATATATATATATATATATATATCTCATGAAAACGATAGACAAATTTTAAAGTAAAAAAATGATCATCACAGAATTTAACTGACAGATTGTCAATTGAGCCTCTACATGTGTGCTTTATACAATGAGCCTATTCTAGTGCTTTCCAAAAACAATTTTAGTATTGAAATACATACATTTTGAAAGGGCACCATAATACATATCCTGCTATATACATGAAATTCTGAAACTAAATGAGTTTAAATAACTAGCTTTTTGTTCAAATATTAAATAATACCTTTACAGAATGCAAAAAAGATTTTGCATTAATTGGTGGAGGGTTTGGCATAGACGTTTAATAATGATGATAATAATTCTTTGAACTCATATAGCGCTTTTTCTCACTACTCAAAGCGCTCAGCAATTGCAAATTTAGGACCTTGCTCAAGGGCCCAACAGAGCAGAGTCCCTTTTGGCATTTACGGAAACCTTTCAATTGCCAGTGCAGGTCCATTTTAAAATAAAAACAATCTATCTATTACTGTGCATACCTCATCTGCAGTAAAAAAAATGTACAGTTACTACACAATTAATGATTGCAATTTTTAGCATCAACATAATTGGCACCATCAGAGCATGTCAGAATTCTAATGAAGGAAAAAAGCACCACCACCCAGATCTTAAATTCAAGAACTATGAAACTACTTATGTAACAATGCACAAAAGGGTTGTGTAGGTTTTGGAAAGAGGGCTTAGGGTCATAATGTATTTTACAAATACATGAATATCTGTGCCCTGCCCGGGGTTTGTTTCCTGCCTTGTGCCCTGTGTTAGCTGGGATTGGCTCCAGCAGACCCCCGTGACCCTGTAGTTAGGATATAGCAGGTTGGATAATGGATGGATTATTAGGTGTAAGAACACATTTTACAGAATTTTAATTGTATTGCATTATGATCAGTCCTGCGGTGGGTTGGCACCCTGCCCAGGATTGGTTCCTGCCTTGTGCCCTGTGTTGGCTGGGATTGGCTCCAGCAGACCCCCGTGACCCTGTATTCGGATTCAGCGGGTTAGAAAATGGATGGATGGATGGATGCATTATGATCATAGTTTAATATTATATACAGTATATATAGTGTTCTTATAATCTAGTTAAATTACTGTAACAGCAACAGTGTCTGCTTTGACAAATGAAAGGTACTGCTAAAAGCAAAAATGAAAGATTGTAAGAGAAACGTGTACTATTACTGACACACTATTATATGTAAGGGCTAGTGAAAACAGAAAATAAAAGGAGTTATTCCATCAACCCTTGCTCATACAGCCAATTTTTTTTAAACTTTTGCACACTGACTTTAATGTAAACTGTGGGTTAGATGATACTTGGGAAGGTCTGATAGGCTTACTGTTAATGGGACAAAAGAAGGCTAACAAGGATCACAAGAAAAGGCACACAAGACAGCATTTCTCTCTGTCTTACAATTTTCTCTAAGCCCCCTCACATACACATACTATAGATGTGGGGTCATTTCAAATAATTGCAGATACTGTATGCATCTTAACCCATCATATAAGATTTCCAAAACACTGATAATGAGAGCAAAGCTTCACCAAGGTAGAAAAAAAGAAAACACTAAAAAATGATGGAAAACATGTTTTAGAAATGCTAAAAGAATGACAGTTTCCCAGTCATGGCATGTCGATCAGATGCCTGAAAAAGTTACTACAGCTTGTATACAAGAAGCTGCTCACCATAGCCATTTCGGCCAGTCACGACTCACACACCATTCAAACACTCAAAGATGAAGTTAGCGCACAGACACAACTAGCTGCTCACTAAAAACTACAGTACGAGTATGGGCCAAAATAATTTACATTTTATTTCTTTGCTCAATTGAAAATAACATGCTTTTCCAGCATGCTAGCATATATTCTCTAAATCATAATTACTGTTTTCTAAAACCATTGCCTTCTTAAAGGCTGTCGCCACTGCAGGATTAATTCTGATGTAATTAATTAAACCTCACTAAAATCAAAAAATAGGTACATAGAACAAGTTGCTAAATAAGAGTATTAAATAGCAGTCATTCAGGGGCCTTCAAATCTCCCATTAATGGGGTCTCAATAGAGGTAAGGTGAATAGACTGACAAGCTATTTTGAGTTGAAGGACCTGTAGTTGTGTAACATTCTCTCATGTTGTGTTTATTCTTTTTTAATATTCTAGTGGACATTCAAATCATGTCTACTCCTTACTAATTCACATTAACTGCAGATAAGAGGCGGCACTGGCACACTCTGAAATACACTGCATTTTGCTATACTGCTAAATAACAAATGTGTACTGGTAATAAAACTTTATGATCAAATCTCACACAGAGATCATTACTTTATGCAAGATGCTCAACATGAGATATTCTAAAACCACACCAATTATTCTGCAATGTTATTACAGCTTAAAACCAAACTTCTGTAACAACCATTCGCCACAGATAAACAAAGACAGTTACTCTTAGTGGCATTAAATACAAAGCATAATCCCAGGATGATAAATCAAGTGTTTTGCACTTAAAACAAATTCTTAGTACTTCAACATTTCTTTGTCTCATCAAAGTGGTGAACAACCAAACAAACTCATGATATCAAAGTGGTTTAGTCTAGGGATAGCTTAGGAATTTTTATTGCATTACTCAAACTGCAAAGTTAATCAATAAAGTCAAAGACAGATATACAAAAGTTATATGACACACAACAATTCAACACTTGTTTCTGTTACTCAATAAATGTTTTTGATAATTAAAAAATAATTTGGTTTTTATTTATGTTATAAATATGCTTATAATTTCTCTATTGCTACTATGAAGATGGCAACATCTTGTCATGAAGCAAGATTAAAATGATCAAATAACTAGAACTACATGTGAATTCATTAACTTTTTGTGACCAGTAATTTATAATAAAAAAAAAATTTAAAAAAAGTTCACTTAACACACAGTAGTGAACATAATAACAAGAAAGTATAGATTTATGTTTTTATATTTTGTGTGTGACATGGGATGACCTAATCTTTGTTTTCTTCAGGTTTTTCCATTTAGTGTATACAAGAAGTAAATTCAGTACAAGGTAACTACACACTGCATTACCAAGAAATAATAAAAATGATGCGCATGCAGTTAAGTTTGTGTAAATGTACTGTCGCTGAAAAATGTATTTACAAAATATGGAATTCATATCTCTTAAATAAAAAGCCAAAACCTCTCAACATGATACACAAAAATGATTTGGGTAGTTGGGTTTTACAGTATGTTGTAACAATTGGTCATTCTACAAAGCCTGCATAAAAAAAAAACAGCTCATTGATATTTTCTTGATTGCTATATGAAAGAAGGATATTTACAAAGTTATTTCCATCTATGATAACATCTTCAGAAATTTACAGCCCAATGATTCTCAAAGGGCTTGATCTTCACAAGCAGAAATTCTCTAATAAAAATTAATCAGCAAAGGCTAGAAAGAATTTTTGGTTAAAATTAAGCAATTAACATTACAACTGTGTCTCTCCGTTATTTGCTTGTTAATTGCACAACTAAGTTTTGGCATGTTTAAAGTCAATTTACTTATTTGTGAGTACAGCTAAAAACAGTGATTCTACTTACAACTGAACCAAAACTGAAACAAATTATTATACTAGATTTCTTTGCAAACACCTATTTGTTATCAGTTATCAATAATTCCAATAATGTTTTACAAGTTTTTTGAAAATAACAGTTCATTAAGAAACAAACCAAAAAAGACAATTCGCTTTTTAGTAAAATTGGGGTTATAAACTTACTCTTATCTTTCTTCGCAGTTTGTCCTGGGCTGTGCACATGCTTTCCTTCATTTAAGTATGCTATTACTCTCATTTAGCTTTTTAGTTTTTCTCTTTTGTCTGTTCTAGCACAATCTCCTTTCTTAGTATCTGGTTCATTATATACTTCAGCACAACTAGTCAGTTCAAATTGATGCAAGGATGGAAAAAATATATATATGTGGCAATTTATTTAATAGCCATATAGTTGTGAAATTCTTCATAAGCTAATTATTTCTCAAGGAAAATGCATTTGCAGCATTTTAATAGGAGTAAGTACATTAAGAATAAAAAGCACGGTCAAGTACAATTTATAAATTAAACTTCAAAAAATGCTTACCGTGCTGCCCTCCACATTGCTCTTTTTTCTGCTTCAAGGGCCCGCTTTTCTGCAGGAGACAGGTCTTTCTCTTGTGTGCTAAGTAATTCTGGACTTTGCATTCGTAAACGTTCCTGGTATCGCCTCTCTGCCTTTGCTGTACGAATTGGTGCAACTGGCTCTCCTCCATACACTGGACTCAAACTTTATATATAAAAAAAAAAACCTTCTTACAACCTAAACTTTATTAACACATTTAAATTTAAAACAGATGATAAAAATGATAACTGAAATAATTAATGTGATACCAGTTAATCAGATGTAATAGCAAATGCTAGATGAGAACGACCTTAATAATCTGATGTAATATACAGGAAGACTCATTTATCAATTTTACTTAGCAAGTTTGGATTTTCATGCTGCGAAGAATAATATACAATATTAATATATACTGAGTGTTTGGGTTATATGCTGTATTTTATGATGAAACAATGAGTCATAAGTAGTGGTATTCCATTCAAGTACTGCTCTCAAACTGGTTATTAATGAATGCAGAATTTTAAAAATGTGGAGGTGTTTCATTAGTAGGTGAAAACTACAGCCAAAACCTATGACTGAAGAAGACAGGTCCTTGAAAACATCACTGGCAAGTAGATGAAAGATTTATCTATAGCGGGGATTAAACTCCCATTAAAATTCTGATGCCAAGGTAATTTTAAGGTAACATACACCAGAAAACAAAAGTTAGACATGAACAGAAAAGGGAATTCAATTTAATTTAATTCAATCACTTTATTGTCATTGTAGTAACACAATGAAATTGCATTTTGTGACAGCCCCAAGGTGCATTTAAATAAAAGTCCAATAATTCGAAATATGTTGTATACAGTGTTCAAGCAACCAGAGCAAATTATTATTGCTCAAAGTACAGCAGCATAAATTGTTATTGCACCTGTTAATGAATAGTACATTACATATTATATAACATTAGTATATTGCACATTACCAATATAGCTTATTGCAGATGTTCAATTAAAAATTCTCCGACTGAGGAGAGTTCAGAAAGTTTATGGCAGATGGGAAAAAGCTATTTTTTAGTCTGTTTGTGTGTACACAGATTGACCTAAAGCGTCTTCCTGACGTGAGGAGCTCAAACAAAGAATTTCCAGGATGAGTTTTGTCCTTGAGAATGTTTTTGGCCCTTCTCACAAGGCGAGTCTTATACAAGAGTTCGAATGATGGCAGTTCAGTTCCAATAATGGCCTCGGCTGTTTTTACAACCCGCTGCAGGGCTTCTTTAGCAGCCTTGGTGCAGCTGTTGTACCAGGCCATCATGCAGTTAGTTAAGATGCTCTCTATGTTGCATCTATAGAAATTAACCAGCAGGTTCTGGGGGAGGTCAGCTCTCCTTAGCTTCCTGAGAAAATAGAGGCGTTGTTGTCAGCCCAGGACAGATCCTCTGAGGAGGTGACTCCTAGAAACTTAAAGCTGGAAACTTTCTCCACAGCATCTGCATTGATTGTTATCAGACTGTGATTGGTCTTTTAGTGGTCCTGAAGTCCAGAGTAACTTTTTGGTATTTAAGACAAGGTTGTTGGTGTTGCACCATGCTGTCAGATTCTGAACCTCTTCCCTATATGCAGCTTCACTGTTGTCTGTTACAAGCCCAATGACAGTTGTATCATCCACAAATTTAACAATAATGTTTGATTGGTGGATGGGTTGGCAGTCATGGGTGAAGAGTGCATAGAGAAGGGGACTTAGTACACATCCTTGCAGCACACCAGTACTCAGGGTAAGGGTGGAGGATGTGTGTTTGACAATCCTGACAGACTGGGGGCGGTTGGTGAGAAAATCCAGTAACCAGTTGCAAATGGACGGAGCAACTCCTAGTGCATAGAGTTTTTTGATCAGCTGGTTAGGTATGATGGTATTAAATGCAGAGCTGTAGTCAATGAAGAGCATCCTAACATAGGTGTTGGGCTTTTCCAGGTGCAAGAGGGCAGCATGTAGAGCCACACAGATGGTGTCCTCAGTTGATCTGTTTGACCGATAGGCAAACTGGTGTTGGTCTAGATCAGCTGGGATGGAGGCTTTGATGTGGGTAATTATCAGTCGTTCAAAGCACTTGACAGGGGTGAGAGTGACTGGTCAATAGTTAAGACAGGTTATCCTCAGTTTTTTAGGAACAGGTACAATGGTTGTGGATTTCAGGCACAAGGGGACTACACCCGAGGAGAGAGAGAGGTTGAATATGTGTGTAAATATCTCCGACAATTCTTCAGCGCAGGCCTGGAGCACACATCCTTGCACATTATCAGGACCTGCTGCCTTCCTTGAATTGATGTTTTCGAGTGCCCGTTGCACATCATGTATGTGTACGACCAAAGGCTGAGAGTCTACAGTCAGCTCAAAGCTGACTGTATGCTGGTTATTGCCCTTGTCAAACCATGTAAAGAAACTGTTAAGTTCCTCTGCTAGGTTGACATTGTTAATATACGTATCAATATCCCAGCTGCTTTGGTTCAAATTTCACAAACGGAATGGATTAACAGTTGTGTCTCCTGCAAAAATGTTATCTCTACCCTTATAGAGTTAAGAGAACACAACACCACCTTTTCAGTTTGCGCTTAAGGCCTGTGACATTCCAGGTAATGAAATTTACTGGTGAATAAAGGAATCTGATTTATTTCTTGAGGGCTCGAATAATGGTGGCATGTACTTATGTCTCTTGCAATAATAAAGCCTTTGATATCTTCAGTAAATAAGACTTAAGACCAGCTTAGGCCTATTAACTAAAAGCAAATACTTCATAATTTTAGGAAAAAAAACACACAAACATAACAGCATGCTTCAGAATAATTAGTAATTCTTATTGACAACAAAAACATTATATAAACAAAAACAATACCAACTCTTGCCACTACAACTCTCCAAAACCCATATTTTCACTCAAACAAGGCAAAGATATAATGTAGCAATATCTTAGGTCAAAGATCCTCCAACACAAGGCAAGCTAAAAGCAGGGAACAGATTGTGCAAAAGTCTTGAATGATATTCTGTGCATAACCACCACTATTCAAATTCAAACATCAACATAATACAGACCTAGATATACTGACATATGTGTATGCATATACATACAGTATATTAATACATATTAGAAAGACTAACATGAAGTACTACCAATGCCATTAAACCTAACAAAAAAAAAAACCAAAAGAAATTCTAATATAAAAGTTAAAGAACTTGACACCAATTATTATAAAATGTGAACTGTCAGACTAGTTTAAATATAAAATATTGTTCAGTGTATTTCTTACCCAGTCATGGAGTTGGGTCTCTGCTCTAACCTAAAGCTATCTTCAAGGGAATTCCTCTGCGAATCCACTTTTCCATCCACTTGCGATACCCTGAAAAAGAAACAAAAGCTCACTTGTGATTTATGATATATAAGGACTAATTGAGATAAAAGTGGTAGTGTAATTCAGGCAGGGAGGGCTGTTTGATTGGCACACAAAATGCCACCTTCCGATGATCAAAAACTAGAAAACAGTAGTGAAAAAGGTTGAATAACTGATGTACATGTGTAGAATACATTTGCAGACAAGTGTGAATTAGGTTGTTTAAAAAGAAATATACACATACGCAAACCCACGCTGCAGTCACTGCAAT
The DNA here is from genome assembly GCF_016835505.1 of Polypterus senegalus. Lineage (NCBI taxonomy): Eukaryota > Metazoa > Chordata > Cladistia > Polypteriformes > Polypteridae > Polypterus > Polypterus senegalus. Next base: position 183,264,498 of record NC_053158.1, read on the forward strand.
TTTATAAAGCATTTCAATTTCAAAAATGAACAACTTGCTATGAGCAAACTCATAAGCAACTATATTTACTATTTTTGCAATCTGTTATATTTTAAATGCATAAAGGAGATGGGCTGACAACACATAGAGAGAAAAGAAATACCAGTAACACTTTACAACTGTTTGAAGCTATACATTTATAAAAACAATAAAATAAAAAATATAGTTAAGAATTAGGAGTATGGTAATCTTTCCTGAGACTACAAAATTCCCACAGCTTGCCAAAAAGAAAGCTAAACACAACTGCTGTAAACAGTGATTGCTGAAGAACTTCTAAATCTAAGTTAAATTGTTTAATACATAAGCATATTAAACAAGGCCACAGATCCTAGATTCAATAGCCAGATTATGTATTGTATTTCCAAGGGTATTCAATTCCTTTAACAAGAAAAATGAGAAATAAATATAAAACACTTCATATAGCACCTTTCCCATGCTCTTGGTCATTTACAGATTAAAAGTACATAACTCCAGATGCAAACTTATATAAAACTGTAAACTCTAAATAAAAGATAAATACAGGGAACAAAGTCCTGAATTAAAATAAAATCTGAATTAATAAACATGAATAAAATGATAAAATGCTCAAAACTAACCATGAACAAATAATATCATTTGCGATAACATGTATCGTCATGAGCACCTGGGAACAGAGGAATAACTGGAAGAAACAATAAGAATGCCAGGATAAGTTGAATGGCTTCCTGACCAAATATGTTTAAGTTGTCTTTGAAAGGAATTCTTTGAGTCAGTTGATCTAATTACTTTAAAATTGCAATTCCACAGTTTGAGCACAAAACTGCCAGCATCAGTGAACTTGAGTGTGCAAAAAAAAAAAACTGAAATCCTGCAAGAGCTTACTAATATAGTCCAGTACAAGTGCCACTTACAGGTTCTTGGGGTAAACAATAAAATCTTATCAAATCCTAGAAGACAGAAAAGGCGCTGAATTCTTTTAAGAATGTGCCCCGTTTCAAAAAGAAAGAAAGAAAACCTGACAGTTGAGATCTTATATTTTGTGGATTGTTTTTTTATTGAGCTTCAAATAAATATCTATCCTCTATAATCATTGTGTTTATGTAAAAAAACACTTTCATATTTTGATTCTTAAAAAGCATGTCTGAAATACTCTCTGAAAGAATAGTCTAAAGCAAAAGAGTAAATGATTAATTTGATACGTACGCCTTTGTCTAATCATATCAAATTCAAAATTACAACTCTAATATATATATGGTAAGACCAACTTTTTCACCTCACTGTCAATCCTGTGTTTGTCAGTATCTAACATGTCATTCTTTGACACCATCTCTACCATCAAACATAATGGGAACACTACCTTAATGTGTGAATGCTTATCTGTGTCAGAACCTAGCAATAAAGATGGAAGACAAAATATGTTGAAAAAATGCATTTATAAAAGGATAATCAGCTACTGTACTTTCTGCAAGAGAGAGGAAATGGCCTAGATCAGCCTGAACCTTAATATGAGAGCTCATCGGAAGGTCCCTGCTCCCAACTCGAGGGAGCTTTGGCAAATATAAAAACCACAATGTCCACATATGGAAATCAAGGCACTCAAGGCTTGAAAAAAAATCAAGGTTTTAACAAATAACTGGGATGGTCTGAATATTTATGGAATCGTTAACTTAATGTTTTATTACTGATAATAAGGCAGGGTCTGACAAATTTGTCTTCATTTTATTATTTCAAAAGGATTTATTTTGCCAATTATGGTTAAATAACTTTGCTATTTTTTCCATCATGAAAAAGAGTAAAACATGTGAAAAGGATTTGATTTATTATTACCTAATATGAAACTTTTCTCAAGTGGTTACCCTGGTTATACATTAAATATCAATAATTAATTAAATTTATACAGAGCTCAAGTCTACTTAAAAAGCTTTACATAGAAAGTGGATAACCACTTCGACCACCACCAATGTGCAGCATCCCCCTAGATGATGCAACAGCAGCCATTCTTGCACCAATATGCTCACCATACCTTAGCTATTACGTGGTGAAGGGATGAGTGAGACAGTTAAGCAATGAGGGACAGGGGATGATCGGGGGCAGAATGACCACGATGTGGTGGGCAATTTAGCAAGAATATTGTGAAATACTCTACTCTTCTCAAAAGATACCCAAGGATCTTTTATGACCATTGTCTGAGCCTCAAGTTTAATATCTCATCCAAAGGATGGCACACATTTTTATAGCACCCTGTCCTTGTCACTGCACTGGGTCATTGGGATCCAAACAGACCACAGGATAAGCAAACTAAGCTTTTCCTAGATGGTCTACCATCAAAGTACTGGCATATTTGACTTACCCAACATTGTTAGTATTACGATTATCCACCCTTTCAATCTTGTATTCCACACCATCGATAACCACTTTGCCATGTGCCTTTACAGCAGCCATTTGTTTAGCAAGATCATCTTCATCATCTTCCTCTTCATCCACCAGCATCTCCATTGCTCTCTGCTCTATCTTTCTGGCTACAATCAAAAAAAAAAAAAAAGAGTATTTCTAATGTTATGAAAGGCACTTAAGACCAAAGAAATAATTAATACATAGTTATTGTAAGATAATGCAAACAAAATAGAAGTTATTTATGTAAAATAACTACAGAATAAACAAACAAATCTCTCTATTATATAAAAAAATACTGCAATGAGACAAGACTTTTTTTGAAGAGATTTTTTCAAGTCCCGCAAGATGAGACATTTGCCATGAGATTTTCACAAGTCATGCCCTACTCTCAACCATATTCAACCATGCACATGGTACTCACACCTCTCATTCGTGTGAATGCTTTTGTCAGACACAGTTCTTGCTTTCTCAGCTCTTATAAATTTTTATGTTTTCCTCACTTTAAGTTTCCAAGTAAAGAAAACATATGTCATCAAAAAAGGGTTACTGTATCAACAGAAAATATGATTACACAGGCAATCCTAGCACCGAGAATTGATGAAGTAAAACAAACTAACTCCAAAAAGGTTGATCGGTTACAAAGCAAATTTGTAAATGCGTATCAATAGACTATGCTGAAACAGTTTGGGGGTGATCGCGCGGAAGATGAAAACATCCACTTACAATAACCCGAAGAATATCTACAACAGTTAACAATGTCCGGTCTTCCAACAAATGAATTACTGTAGAAAGAAGGATGTATCCAAGAAAGGTAATGTAATAAATCTTCCGTGGATAACATTAGACAAAGGAGATTGTGATATGCCATTTGTATTAAAATGTTAACAGGTTGTCGTTAGAATAGCTTTTGCAAAGACAATTAACAAATCTCAGAGCCAAACATTCAGAAAAGAAATTTAATTGAATAGAGAGAAAGAAATGAAATTCAGTGACGGGCTGTTATACGTTGCGTTGTCACGATGAATTCAATCAAAATTCAATGCGATATTGATGAAAATGTAATTAAAAAAATTGTTATTACTTGAGTTTTACAGTAAAAGTGTAAGTTTAAAAAGTATTTGTGTGTTAATTTCAAAGCCAAACAGAATGAAATTGTATTACTCAAGGAATAACTCTAACGCAACATGAAACATAATTTACTTTCAATTTATTTGCACATAACATCACTCTCCAATCTTCCATTGCATCAGATACATGGGACTGGTTTAAGAATATTGTAGTTAATTGTTTATTGTTAGGTGTTTATTGTTGTGTGCTTATTTTTATTATTGTCATAGGTGAAAGGGAGGGATGTCTGTCGATTAATTGCTTATATTTCCTTTACATTTAATACATCACTTTATTATTTAAATTGCTGTATTTGTATCTCCATGAGTGAATGCACGTCAGGCCAAGGTTGGGTGCGTTCCTAGAGTCTCCCCCAAACAAATGAACAAATCATTGTCCCTACAATGGTATGAATCTGAGTGGCACCAGACTGCTACAACCTTCAACATGATAGTTTTATTTTTGCCTTAAAGGTATACTTAACTCTAAAATACTAATTTTTGTACCTCATACCTACACACTCATTGGTTGCAGTGATGGCCAAAAAAACTTTTAATCTCATATTATTAGGAGATCACAGAATACCTGATATAAAGGACTTCCACAGCAGCCTAGCTTAAACAGCAGCTAATAATATCAATATGTCCATAAAAAAATTAAACTCAATTCAAAACTAAAATTCTATTTCGACAATTCCATTCCATTTTTTCTCTCTCTTGTATGAGAAAATTAGATTTTCCAGGACTCTCTGGAAAAATTTACTTCAGTAGGATTTTAAGGCAAATAAAAGAACACATTTTTATCTAGTTAAGTATCTCCAATAAATGTAAACATAATTACTAGAGCACAGGAATAAACAATTCTGTCTCCGAAGACAAACTGCTATAATAACTCGCTTTAATATTGAGAAGTAGTGCTACTAGTGTGACAAGTCAAAAGCTAAAAAAGCAAAGTAACTTTTTTATTCAGTCTCTTAAAATGAGTGTGCTTTAGGCACTTTGACAAAAGCACAACAGCTGGGAACTCCATCCTACAGATATTTTGGTGAGTTTCCCACTTTAATTCATTTTAATATATGGATTGTGAAAAGTATGTGCACAAGATGTATAGTTGTGTGAAGAGTTGTCTGCAGACAGCAACTGTGACGTTTGTTTGTAGAAAGAGTGACAAAAAGGTGCACAATACTAATGTAATAAGTGTACATTTAGATACAAGCAGTGGAGTTTGATGGTGCTGGTCCGGCTCCATGCTCCTCCTCATCACTTGGGAGCCTCTTGAACATGACACTGTTGATAGTCATGACTGGGATGAGCTATGCAAATGAGGACACCACATGAAGCAAGGGGAAGGTGCAAAAGTATTCTGTGCTTTTATTAAAAACAAATCAAAACAGTGTCCAAATAAATAGTGCAGTGCTCCAATATGTTAACAAATAATCCATAAAACAAGGTGTTATGTGGAGGTAGATAATTCTAATAAATAAATCAATCCATCAAAACAAGGTTTAAAAAAAAAAAAAAAAATTTGCAGAAAACAGTCCTCTTTTAACTGGAGGCTCCTCTGCCTATCCCATAGTATGGGCTTGCAGCAGAGGACTCGCCCTAACAGCAGGCGCAGCTGACCTTCTTTCAGGTCTGGTAGCCTGCCTTCTCTCACTCAAGCCTGCTTTCCTCAGCTCGCTCACACCAGCTCCTTCTGCCTCCTACCCTTTCTCTTTCTTTCTCTATGTAATCTCAGCCTTTCTTGATTCACGATTATCCTCCTCACACTTGTGCTTCCCCTTTTAAAATGGGGATGTGGCACACGTGTGTTGATAAGCAACTCCTGGCATCAATTAGGGTCACGGACAATCCTACACCTGTGCATTTAGTGTATGGCTGTCTGCTCCCGCATGGTGGCCTGGAACCGCTCTTGCCATGCTACCACGCCCCCTCCTACTAAGACGCAAGTGTGGCGATTATTTTTTTAAAAAGATATCGATCAGCCTCGGACCTCACATGGAGTTGTTTTAAATAAAATACAGAATATGTGCTATCTAGGTGACTTGATAAGTGCAGACAAAAGTGCAGGCACAGCAGTGATGGTGTGGGTGAGAGCTGCATACAAGAAACTCCTGGAGCTGTCAACCATTCTAACTTCTAAACTTCTCTCTGTCATTAATAGATGACGTTTATAAAAGGAGTATTTAGGAGTTTATCTCCATGTTCAGATCACAATAGTGAAAATGAAAGAGTTTAATGTAGACTTTTGACTAATTCTATAGCTCTCTTCGTAGTGCTGACTTCCCGGCTGGAAAGTGAAACAGACACCATTCACTCAAACTCTTTCCTACACTAGGCAAGGAAAGGCATCAAGATGGAAGTGGTGGGAAACGGACAAAGAAGTAAGTCAACAAAGATGTGATTGGAGGTGATGTCAGATGGTATAAAAAAAGAATGGGGTTTACCCAAATGATGCCCAGTAACATGGAGATTGCATAAAAAAGATTTTGATAAGGGGCAGTGGGCAAATCAGGTTAAAACTGGAAAATGTATACTAAACCAATGACGATGAAAAAGACGATAATTAAATAAACCGATTAATTAACATAATTCAATTTATTCTACGTTTCTCCCACAACAGAATCATTTTAGTCAGGGGGCAGAAATCATTTACTTTTGACATTTATGAATGAAGTATGCACATTAAACAAACTAAAGAGACTGTTACACTGATGTACTGTAGTAAGACTTAAAATACAAGATAATACTGCCTTACCCTCTTCCTCTCTCATCTTCTTCAGATCATCTTCTCCAACAAGTGATACCCTAGGTTTAGGTTTGTTTTCTGGGATTTGTTGTTTGACTTCTATTTCAAAATACTTTTGCCGGTCCCGGAAGGAGCGCTGTTCTGGGCTGTTCAAGCCACTAGGTGATGGAGCCTTTCAAGGAAATGAATAGGATGGGATTAGACTAAGAGTATGGCAATGTATTTATTTAAGAAGAATGAGATGATAAAGAGAATTCATCCTAGGATTGCAATTCACAAAATGACTGAAAACACTTGAATGGTTTGTGACCATTAATAAAAAATATATTGTTAAATGTTTCCTAGTATTAATAATTTTAAATTTGTTTAACAACATTGCTGTGTCATTCAAAGACACATAACATGATTGTTTATTTGTAAATTTTTGCTCTTAACATAGGATGTTGTTTGAATTTTTGTTTTTGCATCTGTTGTTAATATTATCACTAGTCTGCAAGAGATATACCAGTAAATAGTTTCTTTCCTCATAATCTCATGTAAACATATTCAACTGAGGCAGCACTGTTCATTGAAATAATAAAGGAAAGCAAACTTTCCCTAGGAGGCTAAATCCCTCCCCTCCTCCTGAGATATGGAGTATACTGTTAATTTGAGGCTTTACCATACCATAATCGCAGACAATCACAACAATAATATTGTTATGTGCAAAATTCCATAATGAACTCAATAGTAGTGTATCGCATGTATTTGGTTTACAAACACTTTAACAAATAAGGTGCTTTTTAACAGCAGTATTCCCTTTACATAGTAGCAGTTAAAATATTTCTTGTAAATCTCAACTTAAACATTAATGTAATCAAATCAAATATAAAACCAAAGCTATTTGCCACAACCAGGGCATTAACGTTTTATCTAGTTTGTTATAGAAAAACAAGTTACCTCAGTGTCTAGAGCCACGATCATAACATTATAACAGGCACCTTCCAAGCAACAGCGAGTTAACATTTATAAATCTGTTTTCTTTTTTTATCTGAACAGATAAAAGCAGAAACATTTTATCTGGAAGCAGCATAAACAGTCTATGTTCAGTAGCAACTCTTTGAGAGCTAATATTTTTTCCAAAAAAAAGCGCACAAAGCAATGGTTTCACACATAAATCAACATAAAACATCTGTTGCTGCCTGCTGTTGGCACTTGTTTGCAGCAGCATCGGATGCATGGGGGTCAGCTCAATGACCAGCAGGAATGCACGGTGGGCTGGCTGCCTGGCTGTCTTTGTGAGACAGCTGTGCGGGGTTGCAGTTGCAGTGAGATGCAATACGGATTGTACCTCCTGTCATTGTAAGTGTCTGCAAAAACTGGCATAGGTGCACCAGCTACATGAACGTGTTCAGCACCACGATCAGCTGGGGACAGATCAGCTGATGCCGGTACCAAACTTTTGTTTTCGATCTGCATCTCCAGATCACTTGCATCAAAGTCTGACAAATCAGAGTCCGATTCAGTGATAATATGAAAAAAGTCATCCACAGATTATTTTGCTTTGAGCATTCACTTTGGTGTCTCTCCACATGCCATTTTCAGAAGCTGTTTGCTTTTCGCTACTCATGCACGCGCATGGAATCGAGGTAAAATCAACAAAGCTAACTTTCCTTCTTGCAAAAGCATATCGAAAAGCGCTGTAAAAAGAAGATCACTGATCTCTATTGATCGCTAGTGAGACTGAGGCTTACAAAATAATAACAAAAACTGTGTAAATGCGCGATAAAATAATTGTTGGCATTAATTAATTAATGCTAAAATACTACTAAAAGCCAATTGTCTATTCTTTGGCAAACTTTTAGACCTAACTGCACTTGTGTTGTGTGGAAGTTTCACCATAAACACAACAGACAAATGTAATGAAAACAAAAAGGACTTGCTCTTCTAAAACCCGACAAAAATTGATTACAATTACACAACCCCGCTCCCTCACACAAAAGCCAATTTAGTCCAAACAATGGTCTATTAGTTATTCAATTGTTTAGATTTAACTGGTGGAATTTTCTTAAATGGGTTCCAAACTCTGGGTAAAGTCCTGCATAAGACATTCCTGCTAGCTTATCAATTTTGCAATCTGATATTGTACTATCAGGTCTCGCCCTCCTCATAACAGTCAAGGATGTTAATATATTCAACAAGCTTGTCCTGCAGAAACCAAACCCCTCTTTATAGTATTTGCACTAACACTGGACAACACCTCTGTTCTACATGCATTATTTTTCCCAGCACACTTGAGAAAACTTGTATGTCCTTGTCAGTGCACAACAGTCCACTGATAACTGCCTTTGTTTGGAAAATGTGTCAATTAGCAGAACTGAACCAGCACTCATTCACCCCCCATTCAGCCAGCTGGTTGCCCCTCCCGACACTCAGACTCTTCTTAGCACCAGCAGCTCAAATCCTCCGACTTACAGCTCAAGTCTGCTTTGAAGATTTTATATAGCAAAGAGTTGTAAGGAGTTATACAAGTAATAATTCGAGTATATCATTATTTGAAATACATACATTTCATGTGTGCTCCATGTCTACAACAATCCATGTTAAGTGTACGACAAAACAAGAAATGTTAGGTCTCTAGATATAAAACAAATGTATGTGTTAAGACTTTATTTCTGAAAAGGTTCTGTATACTATTGAAACACCGCAGAGCACTTTGAATATAAACCCCTTATGTGTTACCAGCTGTCCCACAGGGAAAGGACTTCCTGAGAATGTCATCATGAGACTTATGGAGCCTTTTCTGGACAAGTGCTGAAGAGTAACAATAGACAACTTCTTCACATTGTTGTTGCCGGCTAATAGACTGCTGAAACGTTCACACTCTCCCCAATTTGACTGCTACTATTATTTATTCAGAAAAGGCTCCATATATTGAGCTTATGTCATGTTAGGGTGATTACAACAGCACTGATAAATTTGTCTTTTTAGAGCTGACTGATACAAGTATCATAAATTTACATAGACTGTTATTGACTCAAATGGAAAGTATGTTGTTATATTTTCCTCGCATGTGCTTGGGGTAAGTGGACTTTTCAGGGAGAACAGACATTTTCGCAGGCTTTGGGAATTCTAGTATTAACTGTTATTATTGCTACAACTCTTTTTGACAGTGCTTACTGTTAATTTGAAAGCATACTCTATACCTCCTACTGTTACTATTCTGCGATGCCTTTTTTCATACTTACTACTTTAAATCTATTGTATTGATCAGCTTGTATTTTTGATGTTGCACTGCAGTCAAGTTTGCCTTGTAAATGGACTTTATGAAGGTGCATATTAATGCCACTAGACAAAAAATAAAAACTGATTGCTTGATGAATTAAAAGGAAAACAGTGACACCCAAAATAGGCATTTACAGGTAGAAAAGTGAATAAACTGCTCAAATGCCTCACAGCATGCAAACATACAAATAAATTAGCCGTAGTTACCAGCCTTAGTTACCTCATGAAAGTAAAAGTTAGCTAAGCCCCTTGCATCAAATATTAAGAAAATAATGTTATTTCCCTCCACCAGCAAGAATAATGCCAAGCTCAGGAAATAATCTTAAAAAGCCAGACTAAGAGGAGCCAGTAAGCCTGTCCGTCTTAGTTTAGCTGCTTTTCTACCTCCTCCTGTTCCACAGAAGGTCTACTGATGAGGGGCACAGCAGACAGACTGACATATCCCTTGTGGAAGGCCAGCTCCCCTACATCTTGGTTAGACTCTCCTTCAGTCGGAATGCTGTGAGATGGACTGCTGAGTATGATGTTGCCATCCTCGAAGACATTGTTCTCCAGGTCCTGCCATAAGGGTTACAGTCACACGTAATCAACACTCTGGTTTTTATCTGATATCTTCAATGGAATCAAACATCAATGCAACATTGTACACAATCCTCTTTTAAAAGGTGTCAACATCCTCCATATAAATAATGGGAAAATGCTAAAATAATATAACACACGTTAAATATAAGGCATTGCCAGCAGCGTTTTCACAGAAACTTTCTTCAGTGAGGCCTACATGTGTGCAATCTATTGGTTCTGTTTTCAAAAATATCTGATATACACTTATAATATGGAAAGGAAAGTTTTATCATTTAAGCTAAAAGACACTTTTTAGGTAGCAAACAGCTAGCAATTTGCTAGGAGTAATCTTCAGATTTTTGCAGTAGATCCTAAACAGCACAAGAAAGAGCATGTGCATTCATTTATATGTTTACTTGCCTCTCTAACAAATTCTTATTTCATAATCTCAGTAGTAAAGGGAACATCATTTCTCCTTTAAAAAATAAATTAATAAAGAATGTGGATGTAAATCCTGAAAAATACAATAATGTTGAATAAAACTGTAAATACATAAACAATTGAAACATTAGGAATAAAATAGAAAGAAATTTAAATTTGTTCCCATTTTGGTACACAGTCTTTATAAGTCATCCTTAAGCATTGGAAGGAGTCTTAATACTATCAAACCATGGGAACGTAGAGGTGACCTAAATCTTCTATTCCCTCCTCTACCTTTATGTTTTATTTACAACTTTTGAAAGGATATGGGGTCTCAATATCCTGTGATGTTTTCCCTCCACCTTCTTCTCTTACAGTATCTCAAAATCATTGTCTACTGTATATTCAATGCTGTTTAAGACAGCTTATTGACTATTGCCTAAAGCTGAAGTGTGGCAATGGGATCTTCCTTTGGTCCCCATGTTTCTTGGAACTTGGTTCACAAAAACATTTCTTTGGTTTCCGCAAGCATTAATTATCAACAAACCCAATTTTAGTTTGTACATCTACACTGTATTACTGCACATAAGGATTATATTATGGTTCTGATCCCTGATTTCCTGAATATTGTTATTATTGTACCTTCAAAGTTTCTGCACATGTTTACAAGTTTTGGGAATGCTCTTTGGCTTTTTAATTTATATTCTTAAGTTTTTAATATTCTGGCTTTCCTTCTTTCTGCCAATATTCCTCTCCTTCATATTTTTTCCCCACTGGAAATGTCTATGCTTCATCTCTATGTGACTATTGCCACAAATGAATTTCTAGCCTCCCTCTGAAAACAAACACGTCCCTCATCCCCACATTTAAGTAACGTGCATAAAGCAATAAGTTTTCTTTCCTCATTTAACAACCAACCAAGTAATTGTGATTGTTTTAACCTTCATAAAATGAACCTCTCTATCAAGTTCCCAATGTCAATATAAAAACAAAATATAAATTCAACAAATTATGTATAAAACTGAGGAATATATGGTACAATGTTAATTAATTAATTCCCAAAGCCCCTATTTATTTTATATATACCGGCACCCAAACATATATTTTACATTTTAAAACCAGAGCAAACAAACTGCACTAATATTCAAATTTTACTCACCTCAGGAGATGGTTTTGACTCTATATTGTTTCTCTGGATAAGGTTGTCCTGAAGAAAACAAAATAAAAATGTCATTACACAGATATTACTGAAACTCTGTGCTATAACTTAAATGTTTGGCTAAGTTTGCGGGTTGGTGAATGGTCAATTTTTTGATTACATAACTTGAAAGATCCAAACAAGCATTAGAGGTTAGCGTAATCATTTGGAATACTTTCACAAAGCAAGAAAAATACACTTGTGCTTTGCAGAAGTATTAATCCTACTTATATTCAGAAAATCCACTGCAACAGGACAATACTGATTAATCTTTGAAAAGATACCAAGTACAATGGGGCACTGATTGACCTTCAAAAGATACAGACACCACTCATAATTTATTTTCATTTGAAAGGAGAAAATCATAAACATCACGGTTTTTATTGATACTTCTGCACATTTGATTATTACTTCAGCCCTTTATACCTGTGCTCACTTACAGTTTTGGCATTTGTGTATATAAGATAAATATTTTGATAATTACACTTTTAATATACTTTCTGTATTCACTAAAAACTATTTGAGACAAAAATCATCCTAGAGAAGCAGTGGAAGGATTATCATTCAGAACCCTGAGACATTTTTTGATTGTACAATGTTTTACCTATCATTATTTACATTAAATTGTAATGACTGACTGACTGTATACAGATACTCAGAAATTCAAATGTACTTTATCCAGATATTAGGGTGACAGGGTGAGTAATGACTCAGCTGTTGCTTCCATAACACACAGATAAGCATATAATCGTAAAACAACAAGAATAAGGACAGTCATAATTCTCTATCAGCTTCTTTGAGGAAGTCTCAAGATATGACACATGGCAAACAAGGAGAGCAAGAAAATTTCAAATTGGTTCATGAACTACACTATTAGGCACCATAAAAACTACATTCCTTTAAACAAGAAATGCCTAAAAATAAAGTTTGTGTCAACCCAGGTAGAAGGCTCTATTTCAGCCTACCTGCTGGTCATGGACCACATGACTAGTAGGAACGGCAGCGAAGGTTTTGTAAGCCTGTTTAATATTAACAGGGAACTCATCAGGGGAGAGTGGGGAAGGGACACGAGGCTGCAGAGAAAGAAAGAAATTGATAGAGTAAAGAAGCATGAAGAACAAAATAGAGAGAAAATTAAAGAATATAAAGTAAATATGACTAAGAAGGAAATAGAACAAAGAATGGAGTTCAGTTATTTAGTTACAGTGGAAGCCAGAGCAAGGGCTGACCACATGAACAAAGCATTTTACACTGCACAGTTCTCTAGGCAAAACAACATAGATACTGTATATTTTATGTAGTGCAATTTACATGGTTTGGCCTGATTAACTATATACAATACTTGTTATATCACCGCATTACTATTTTTAAATTAAACATTTAAAAGATAAGTATTTGCATGCTGTGAATAATCCCATAGCTCAGGATGGCTCCAAAAGTAAGGAGTTAAATGACATCCACTTGTCATTAGAGTAACATTTTTTTTAAAATTAGTAAACAATGTTATTACTATGGATGAGCTTTTAAATAACATTTAAATAAAATTGTTCAGTGGGTATATAAGCATAATAAAAAAGCTCTGGATGTTAAACTATTTTGTGTGGTTTAGGGAAGTACACATTTTCCAAAGAAAACTGTACATGTTCTTGGTTTTTTCACCACACTGACATCAAAGAGAGAAAAAGAGCAAAACAGAGGGGTGGGAGAGAAGGGGCTTTTTGAAATTCCATTTATATCATACCTATAATAAACACAGATTTAATATGCTTTGAAACTATCAGATTCACTGTTAGCTCCCATGTGTATCACCTGCGTAAAATTATGCACTTTCCATATTCCTAGTAAGAGTGCTGGTCAAGACTACAGAGGTTCAAATTTTTACAGAAACAATGATTGTGTCATCCTTTAAGTGTCTTAGATGAAAAATAAATTAAGATTTGGCCTGTGTCTACAGTTACTCATGTACTATCCCCAACTTACTGTTTGGTACTGTGAAATCAAACTGTGCTTTCTATTATATCTATTATATTCTATTATTATATTATATTATATATCTTTCTATTATACTTTACAAAAATATAACAGATTTCCTTCACAACTTGAAATACTTCCATTTTGCCTCCTTTCTGCAAGTCTTGCTCTGCTGAGGTTGATAGTATTGAAAACGAATTTCAGAATAGGTTTACCAAACACATTGTCTATACTAATAAAAGGCAAAGCAAGCAAGCACTCACTCACTCACTCACTCTCCAACTTCCCGTGTGGGTGGAAGGCTGAAATTTGGCAGGCTCATTCCTTACAGCTTACTTACAAAAGTTGGGCAGGTTTCATTTCGAAATTCTACGCGTAATGGTCATAACTGGAACCTATTTTTCTCCATATACTGTAATGGAGTTCAGCTCGATGGCCGTGGGGGGCAGAGTTTCGTGTGACATCACGCCTCCCACGTAATCACGTGAACTGACTGTGAGCACAGTACGTAGAAAACAAGGAAGAGCTCCAAAAAGCGCTGAAGAAAACATGCATTATACAATTGAGAAGGCAGCGAAACAATAAGAAGCGAAAGAGTGACACATACAAGCATATTCATAAGTGCAGCTACTGCGGAAACAAAGCACAGTATAAACCGTAAGTTTAAATTAAGTTTATAGACATGCTCCCACTGCCGTTTGTCATGTACAGTGACGCATACAAGCATATTCATGACTGCAGCTACTTTGGAAACAAAGCACGGTGTAAACCTAAAGTTTAAATTAAGTTCATAGACAGGCTGCCGCTGGCGTTTGTCATGCCCACGACTAATGCGGGATACAAGTTTAATGAGAGGACGCAGGGTATAAACGAGTTTTGATCACTTTGTAACTAAGTTAAAATTGCTGGTGAAGGGCTGTGCTTATGCAAATTCCGAGAGACTGTGTTTGTGGGGGGATTGACAGTTGAGGCGGGTGGTGGAGCGACGTCTTCCTTTCCCCTCCCATTCACATTTCGCTCTGAGCTGAGCTCCGCAGCTAACCCGGTCTTGCAGAAGCAACTTTGTCACGCTGCCACCAAATACTCTCAGAAAAATCCACAAGTTAATACACACGCTGTCTCTAGAGTTTTTCCACACTCTGAATCCTCCAGGCACCACTTTCAAAAGGTTACATTGACAATCATGTTACATTATTTTTAAAATGTTTCCATTTCTTAGCACCAGCACAGCTGAGAAGCTTCGATGCATGTGCTCCATAACGCGTTAAGAAATAACGCATTTAATCACACTTTGCATTCCAAGCAAAGGGAACTTCTCTCAATGCATGATTTCCTGGTACACCGATTACACTGATGCACACATCAGAGCTACAAAAATATAAGAGTCAGAAGAAAGCGCGTTGCTAGGACTGATTGGAGGAAAATTTCATTTCAAAAGACTCCCCGACGGAAGCCTTGATAAAAGCGTGGTTTTGTGCAAACTGTGAAAAAAGGAGTTTGCATAACACCGAGGCACTTCAACCTTATGGTACCATCTAAATGCAAAACATGTTACAGCGAACACAGAAACTGTGTATGCTGTTACCACTAGCAGTACGAGTTTGAGTACCAACAAAAGGTGTCGGCAGCCCAAAACTGATGAAATGACTGGCTTCAGGACCAAAATTAATAAGTCAACATCAGTCAAACTTACAAATTCTCTCACAAAATGGATTGCTTTGGACTGTAGACCACTAACAGTGCTGGAAGATAGGGGGTTATAAAATGTGCTACAGTTAGCGTCAGGTCAGCAAACTTTTCAACTGCCGTGCCGAGAGACTATTTCGAGTAAAATTCAACAGGTCTATGACACTGAAAAGCAAGCAAAATTAGATGCATTACAGAAAGCGGACTTTTTGGCTCTTATTGGGGATCATTGGACTTCCGTGACCATTAGTAATTTTAATTACATCTAATTACAAAATGTTCAATGATCACACTGTTTTAGCCTAATGTATAAAATAATTTTGGCTAAGGATACTCAGAGTTTAAAGGTGAAGCTGGTCAAATTAACTTTTATGTTTCTGCCTTATTTTTTTAAGATGAATAACTGCATTTTATGTTGAAATTTTTCTTATTATTATTTAAAGACAATACCATTCTGAACATGTACTTAAAGTACTTAGAATACCACTTTATTTTTAAGGATGCCCAATTTTAGCTACAGATGATGATTCTGATTTGAATTGAAATGCAGTTTAAATGCATTTTTTTTCCAGAAATTAAAAGAGCTTGAGTTTACAATATTCATGTCCATGTCTATTATTTGATTCTGTCACCCACTAAAACCCTTTTAAATTAAAAAAAACATTTGCGCTTTGGGGCAAATTTACATGTGCGATTACATGCGATGAATCAAGATTAAATTATTACAAAGCCTCTAATAAATTAGATTAATTTTTTTAATCAAGTCCCACCCCTAATATATATATATATATATATATATATATATATATATATATATATATATATATATATATATATATACATACACACATATGTATGCATATATATGTATATATGTGGATGTATATATACTGTATATATGTGTGTATATGTATATATGTGTGTGTGTATATGTGTATATATATATATAAAATATATGACAGCAACACTCATGACAATGTCAATCATGTTACGTTATTATTAAAATGTTTCCTTTTCTTTTTCATTACTTCTTTAACACATGTATCATCTCCTCTGATACACCATAATCACAGGCTACATAAACTGATGATCTCTTAAACCCGTAAAAAACAAACTACGGCAGTTACTGTGTATTTTTTAATATAAGCGTATATTACCGTTTTCCCAAAAGTGGCTACATACATGACAGTTCAGATGTTTAGGTGTAAGTATTCAGAGGGCGGTGTGTTGATCGGGTTAATTTTAGGCACGAAATGTACAGCATAGGGCAGCCCTAAACCCACTCTCCTCCAACCCCTTCTTGCTTCAACATAAATGGAACTTTACGGATATCAAGAGGGAAACAGTGTGCAGTTTGGAGCGATGGCACAGTGCACTAGGTAGTCGAGTAATTGTGCGGTGCACCAGGGAGACTGGGAGGTATAGGAGTTATCCATTAATTGTTTAGGTACTAGTACTGAAATTTTAAAGCTTGTATCGATACTAAAGTTAAAATTGGAGTACCGGTCCAACATTATTGTCATGTTACTACACTGGAATTGTAATATTGCTACAAATGGGGCATCAAGAGATGTGGTCTGAGAGGAAGCCTGTGATATTCCCCCAAGACACTAGAGGGCAGATGATTCAGCAGCTATTAGGAAATATTTCATATTTTTAAAGAGAGTAATAACATATTTATATAGCACTTTTCTCCAAGATTACTGTGGGTTAAAAAGGTGGCTAAAAAATTTCCTAATCAATAGACTTCAGCACATTATTCCAGGATAGGATGGCAAGGATGGTACACTTGATCATACAACCCAAAATCAGAAAAAGTTTAGACAGTGTGGAAAATGTAAATAAAAAAAAGAAAAAAGCAAGTTATAAATTCTCCTCAAATTTTATTTCATTGCAGACAGTATGAACACAAAATAATTCATGTTTTTTTTTGTCATCATCATTTGATTTGTAAATAAATATCCGTTCTTGCCATTCAGGCTTGCAACACATTTAAAAAAAAGTCGGGACAGTACAGTATTTACCACTTTGTACAGTTCCTCTGCCTTTTAACAACACTTAAATGATGTTTAGGCATTGAAGAAATCAAGTGACTAAGTGTTGCAGGTGTTAGTTTGTCCCATTCTTCCTGCAAACGTTTTAGGTGCACAACAGTATGGGGACTTTGTTGACGTATTTTTCGTTTCAAAATGCGCCAAACATTCTCTATAAGAGACAAATCAGGGCTGCAGGCAGGCCAGCCAAGCATCTGCACCCTCATCTTACGCAGCCATGCCTTTGTTATGTGCGCAGTATGTGGTTTGGCATTGTCTTGCTGAAATAAGCATGGGCGTCCCGGGAAAAGATGTCGTCTTGAAGGCAGCATTTGTTCCTCCAAAACTGAGATATACTTCTCAGCATTGATGGTGCCATCACAGAAGTGCAAGTTACCTTTGCCAAAGGCACTGACACAACCCCATACCATGACAGACCCTGGCTTTTGGACTTCTATATGGTAACAGTCTGGATGGTCCTTTTCCTCTTTGGTCCGCAGCACACGGTGTGCATTTCTTCCAAAAAAGATGTGAAAAACCGATTCGTCTGACCACAATACACGTTTCCACTGCACAATGGACCATCCCAGATGCCTCCGAGCCCAAGGGCTTCCTTTTGGCACAGTACAATTTTAGCTGGTATTTCCTAATACAACTACGTGCTGTAGTGCTTGAAAGTGACTTCCTGAAGTAGTCCTGAGCCCACGCAGTTATATCATTTATTGATGAATGACGGTTTTTAATGCAGTGCCGTCTGAGGGCTCGGAGATCATGGCCATTCAGTTTAGGCTTGCGCCCTTGGCCTTTGCGCATGGTAATTTCTCCAGAGTCCCTGATTCTTTTCACTATGTTATGCACTGTAGAGGGAGAAATGTCTTCTCCTCTCTTCCTATCTGTCTTTGTGAAACGTTTTTCTTCATCATTTCAAAGATTTTTGCCCGCACTTGGTGGCAAACTGGCGATCCTCTGCCCATCTTTGCTCCTAAAGGAGTAGGCCTTTCCTCTATGCTGCTTTTGTACTGAATCATGATTGCAATCACCTGTTAACATCACCAGTTTCAAATCACATCATTATTTAGTTATTATACCTCATTACTACCCCTGAATTGCCCCCATCCCAACTTTTTTGGAATGAGTTGCAAGCCTGAATGGCAAGAATGGATGTTTATTTACAAATCAAATGATGTTGACCAAAATAAACATGAATTATCTTGTGTTCATACTGTCTGCAATGAAATAAAAGTTAACGGAAATTTGTAAATTACTGCTTTATTTTTTTATTCACATTTTCCACACTGTCCCAACTTTTTCTGATTTGGGGTTGTAGATCATGTAACCATTCAACAACTACTATTAATTCCTATTGTGGGGAAGAATTAAATAGTTGATGGAACGTGCGAGTGCAATTACGGCATTATTTACACCATCTACTATAATTCAGTACATGTGCACACTGCACTTATCTAGGTTAAACAAGATAAAGTGTATATAGGCACTCTATTTTAAAATCACTAAAGGCATGTGCAACATACTGTTATTTAGGTTTTGCACTGTCAGAATAATTGGGCATGATTTTCTGAACTAGATGTTTATATGGGCAGTTTTGTAACCTAAAAATGGCCCAAAGTACTTTGGTGCACTCTGTGTCCACTATTTAATTAAAGCCTCAATTCAGTCACAGAAAACTTTAAAAGCTGTCTGAGCTTATTGTTGATGATATGTGGATTGCCAATTTTGTGATAAGAATAAGGGGACTAAAATACCAAATGGCAAAATATTCTTCACTGTAGTTCTGAAAAGGATTACATTCTGACTTTTATATCAATTTGCCATACAGTATTTATGTAAACAATTCTTGTAGTGAATTAATCAAGAAAGCATTTTCATTGAATAATGCTTGACATAAATGTGACAGAGGTACGGGCAATGTCATCACATTATTGTGAGAGTCTACTTAACAGTGTAGCTCTTGAAGCAGTACATAATAAAATAAAAGTAGCCAACAGGTGTACATAGTCAAGCTGCCACTTTAACACCTGTTCTAACTGACAAGATCAAGGAGACTTCTCTTGTTATTAAAATCATATTGAATACAACACCAATGCAAAGACATGATGTTCATGTCACTTTTTTAAATAAACTAACTATTCTCTGTTGTGTCAGCCTCTCTTTTTTTTCAGTGTATAGAGTTGCATGGTGCTTGTATTCTGAACTAGTATATTATTAGTTTGATCACAGAACTGTGAAAAAACAATTTACAATAGGATTTGGATTGTGAGGCTGATTCCTGTAATGTATTCACGTCACTGTCAAGACAGACTGTGATGCAAAATAGGCATGTAATATTTAGTAAGGTCACTGTGACTAATGTTCTTAGAAATTACATTGCCATACTCAGGCAACAATGACAAGGTAACATAACAGTACTTGTACTTTACATCAGGTAATACAAAATGAGGCAACATTATCCAAATTGCCTTCAGACTTGGTGTATGGTTGTGTTTTCTCCAAAACAGAATCATCTATATTTGCATAGCTATGTCTTTCATTTTATCAATAACCTGAAAGAAATACAATAAGGCCAAGGAGAAAAAAATTATCGTTGGAGATGCTAGTACAGCAGTATCGCATGATTCACTAATAAGACCAGCTAGAGTTCTGTCTCAGTCTGCAGATGCAGCCTGCTTCAATGCAATACTCTACATATTTCAAAAATATGTCCCTTTTTTCTACAATTATTACATACTGCTATTCTCTTATTTCCAGGCCAATACTATACAAGACACTCCAGTAGTCTTTGTCTTTGTTTTCTAACAACATCCATGACATAATGGGGAAAAGCAGAAAGCTGCTTACTACCCTGTATCCACAACACTTGTGGAATTATGACAGACTGCTGTGATACAACTCAAGAAAAGAAAAAAAAAGGCCAGATGAATAAAGGGTACATACAGTAAATGGTTTAAGTAAAACACATTTACTATAGTTAGATGTGAGTGAAAGTCTAAGGTACATTGACAAAAATAATAAATATAACAATGCAAATACAGTAAGGCAATATAGACTATAGATTAAAAAAGCAATAAAAGTCAGTGAAACACACTTTAACAGTTATTTCTAGCAGAAATAAAGTTTTTTTTATATAAAGTAGGCTAAACACATATTATGCCGTATTAAAGTATGAAGAAATTATAAGATTACTTTCAATTTATTTATTTTTAACTTTTATAGTTACATGGTAGATTATAAACTAGTAACTGAACAACTGATTAAAGAAACTTACAGAATTCTGTGTTTCAAGTGGGTTGGAACTGTGCTGGAATGGGTTTGGGCTGCACTGGCCATCCTGACTGCCATGAGGCCCACTGGGGCGTGCTCGGGACACAGGCTGGATTACACCTGGTTTGGTCTTCAGGGAAGGTAGAACATGTTTAAAACAAAACATCCTGTTATAGTTAAAGAAACTTTTGATACAATATAGATAGACTATACACTATAACATAACATTCCCCAAGTCAATAAATCCAACTCAGGTTCTCTGAGGGACAAATGATCACTGATATCAGTGGGTAAGAGACAGAAAAGAATTCTAAACAGGGAATTAGTCAATCAAACACTTCCACACTCGACTGGGGCCAAATTAAGAATTGCCAATCACGTAATCTTTTGTAATGTAGGAGAAGAACTGGATTATCCACAGCAGAACCCACACAGACAGGTAGTGGATGTGTAAACCTGGCACAGACAGCATATAGAATGTTGAATTTGGGAGACAGCAGTGCTGGACACTGCTCCATTATGTTGCTGTCAGGTACACCATATATAAAAGTAATGTTTCATGGAGCAAAGACAATTTACTCAATGGTGATTGGAGCGGATTTCAATTGGCATGAGAATGAAGAAGGTCAGAGGATAGTGGATTTTGCCAAAAGGATGGACATGGCTGTGGTGAATACGTATTTTAAAAAGAGGGAGGAACATAGGGTTACGTACTAGAGTGGAGGAAGATGCACACAGGTAGATTACATCCTATGCAGAAGAGTTGATCTGAAGAAGACTGAAGACTGCAAAGTGGTGGCAGGGGAAAGTATAGTTAAGCAGCATAGGATGGTGGTCTGTAGGATGACGTTGGAGATCAAGAAGAGGAAGAGAGTGAGGGCAAAGCCAAGGATCAAATGGTGGAAGTTGAAAAAGGAAGACTGCAAGGTTGAATTTAGGGAGGAGGTGAGTAAAGGCACTGGGTACAGTCAAGAGTTACCAGACAGCTGGGAAACTACAGCAGATAACTGTAATCCATTTAACAATATTTTTTAATGGAAAAAACGATGCCTGAGGAGTGGAGAAGAAGTGTATTGGTGCCGATATTTAAGAATAACGGGGATGTGCAGGACTGCAGTAACTACAGGGGAATAAAATTGATTAGTCACAGTATGAAGTTATGGGAAAGAGTAGTGGAAGCCAGGTTAAGAAGTGAGGTGATGACTAGTGAGTAGCAGTATGGTTTCATTCCAAGAAAGAGCACCACAGATGCAATGTTTGCTCTGAGGACGTTGATGGAGAAGTTTAGAGAAGGCCAGAAGGAGTTGCATTGCGTCTTTGTGGACCTAGAGAAAGCATATGACAGGGTGACTTGAGAGGAGTTGTGGTATTGTATGAGGAAGTCGGGAGTGGCAGAGAAGTACGTAACAGTTGTAAATGATATGTACGAGGGAAGTGTGACAGTTTTGAGGTCTACGGTAGCAGCAACGGGCGCATTCAATGTGGAGGTGGGATTACATCAGGGATTGGCTCTGAGCCCTTTCTTATTTGGTGATGGACAGGTTGACAGACGAGATTAGACAGGAGTCCCCGTGGACTATGATGTTTGCTGATGACATTGTGATCTGTAGCGATAGTAGGGAGCAGGTTGAGGAGACCCTGGAGAGGAGGAGATATGCTCTAGAGAGGAGAGGAATGAAGGTCAGTAAAGACAGAATACATATGTGTAAATGAGAGGGAGGTCAGTGGAAAGGTGAGGATGCAGGGAGTAGAGTTGGTGAAGGTGGAGTTTAAATACTTGGGATCAATAGTACAGAGTAATGGGGATTGTGGAAAAGAGGTGAAAAAGAGTGCAGGCAGGGTGGAATGGGTGGAGAAGAGTGTCAAGAGTGATTTGTGACAGACGGATATCAACAAGAGTGAAAGGGAAGGTCTACAGGACGGTAGTGAGACCAGCTATGAGTCAAAGTCAGAGAGGCGAGATGGCGTTGGTTTGGACATGTGCAGAGAAGAGATGCTGAGTATATTGGGAGAAGGATGCTAAGGATAGAGCTGCCGGGGAAGAGAAAAAGAGGAAGGCCTAAGAGAAGGTTTATGGATGTGGTGAGAGAGGACATGCAGTTAATGGGTGTAACAGAACAAGATGCAGAGGTCAGAAAATATGGAAGAAGATGATCCGCTGTGGCAACCCCTAACGGGATCAGCCGAAAGAAGATGATGGCACTCGCAAATAGTGACCTACTACTTCAGAAGTAAAAACCCTGAAATTTACCGCTGATGATTAAGTTTTTAGTGTAGATTTATATTTGAAAGATATATTACAGTCATTCTCATAAATCAACCAAGAAACAGCACAGTAAGTTTAGGTTTACAAAAGTGGCACACATGTACTATATTTAATTCAGTTTGTCATTAAATAGAAAAAATGGCAAAGAACCCACACTAAAAGGTTAATCCATAAAAACATTAACGTACATTGCCTCAGAGGTTTACAGATAACCATGTACCTTTCAATCCTTACCATTCCACTATTCCTATATAAACTAAAGAAAATTGTAGGAGATTAAAATTAAATCTTTCCTATATTTCCACAGTTGCTCAATTATGACTATAATATTTCCAATGTGCCAGTTGTCTCGCCATTTGTCTGAAATTAATATGTGCAAATCTTATAAGGACTTAATTTCTGGATTATCTAAAGAGTTATTTACAAAAAGAAACAATTACAATCATAGTAATATAAGGACCCAAACAAAGAAGATTAACCACTTTGGAATATTAAATGAAAATGAATGGCGTATTCTTTACCAGTAAAATTTACACTGTACGCTTTATACAGAAATGCTGTGTTTATGAGTCCCAATGAGGATTGCTGGAAATAAACTGGTTCTCTAACCATAAAAATAAAAACAATATAAAATAAAATTTTAAATATAAACTGAAATAACACTAATGTGATGTTTTTGAAGCATAAATAAATAATAAAATAATCTAATGATATGGACACAATTTACATGTATCCTCATCTATTAATACTAAATATAAAATATATACACACAGTCTAAATGTGGAAACAATGAAAGGCACTGTTCTTTGAATTAATAATTTATGCAGCTCAGTGCTTTTGTGTTATTGTCAAAACAGCAACAATTCCTGCATTTGGTCTAATGCTTGTTTATGGGTATGGGACAACTAGAACTTCAGGAACCAGCCATTGTTGTAATCTTAAACAATTACATTTCACTTAAAATCTGTTTAGCACCCTGCACAGCCTCCACCACCTTCATACTCACAGATGCATTGTCTTTAGGAACAGTAGAAGATATGAAGTTTATAGAAGCCTGCAAAGAGGAATTAAAAACATAAGAAATTCAACCAAATTTAGATTAGGCAAAGTCAACATTAATCAGTCTAAAGAGAAGATGGAAAATGACACATGTTCTAAAGCTCATCCAGACACTATTTCTAGTTTGAAGTCTAACCTTCTTAGGAAGTGAACAGTGGAAGAACAAACATTCAATTCTATTTCAAACCCATGGTGCAGCAATATTTGGGTAAACAGTTGCTGCAAACCTAGCCAGTTCCTCCTAACAGTCATAGTCAGAGAGTCTGATAACCTGACTCATCACTGCTAAGCATTACCAAGGATCTAAATAAACAAACAAAGAAGCATTCATGCACTAGTTGGCATCGACAATTGCATGAACCCACTTAAGCTTGAAAAAGTGCAGTTTTAAAACAGGATGAAAAGTTGATAAGAATTCTAAAGTTAAAAAAATACTATGATGATGAGAACTGTACAAGTCACATATAGTCAAACAGGTTTGTGTTTTTGAATCAAGAATCTTCTTTCATTTTTTTTTATTTTTTTTACATACTGTATATAAACATATATATGGCATTTGACAACCCCTGTGTTGTTTATTATGTAATACATAAGCACTCGTTAGTCAGCATTCTCTTATAATGAAGCTGTACATTTTCTTTTTGTTTTTAATATATTTTATATTAGCCGCAAAGTTAAGGTTATACCATGATTAAGGCACGCTGGCAACAGAATTGTAGTGTCATCACAGCTGCTTACTGAAAAACACTGTTTTATATACAATAAAACAGACATGCAAAAAAGTAAAAAATAAAGAAAGAAAAAAACAATATGGGGCTTTGAAGTAGTCATGTTTGTGAGTAAACACTTCTTAAAAGAAAGGCAATTTGATAACACAATAATTAATTACACATTTTAAACCCAGTACAATTATTTATACTTTTTTCCATTAATGTGCTCAGTTCCACAAAAAACAGTCTTGTTGGTAATATGGCAATTTAGAAACATCTTGTCTAAGCAACCAGATGGTCTTATTAATTGTGAATCATTTATCAGGTAAAGACTTTTATAAGATCTAAATAAACAAAATTAAAAGGACAATTACGGTACTAAGGCAGAACCTGAAAGTATAATTTGTAATTAGTCTTTTGTTGAGTTCTAAAAGGCCTCAGGTCTTTATAGGCTCGGGGTTTTTAAGAACTAAACAAAACCCTAACATGACAACCTTTATTTTAACAAACAATAAATATAGAACTCTAATTTCAAGACAGGGCCAGTTATCACCAAGAATTCCACTGCTGGTTCTTGCACACTTAACTTTATTTTTACTTAAATCAGCATGTACGCTTATGAGTCAAACACTGACACTTTAAAAATAATGAATTTAAATGATTAATATAGATATTTTAAAATATATTAATTTCATAGTAAATTCTACAATTACATGTTAACTTACAGAGTAGGCTGCTTTAATGTAGGTAATCTACACAAGTTTGCACAAAATAGCCAACAGTTACTGTATAATGGTAAAACATTCTCAATACTTTGCAAGTATAAATGTATAACATGCTATGAAAATATAGAAATACTCCACAATAAGACAATTACAATATGAGAAACTACATACAACAAAAGTCAAATATGATTCTTGTAGCAAATTAAAGTGGAGAGTATAATATTAACTTGGTCTTTTAACTTGCATATCTTTGAACATTAGACAAAATAAAAAAAAAATAAATAAATAATATACAATTACATGTTTTATTTATTTTAACATTTCTGAATGCTCACAAACCAAACCACTGGAATTCATGGCCAATATGCCCCAAATAGTTCTTAGCGTGCAGAGTCCTTGAACACTACGTGCTAATGGTTAAAACAAGCAGGCCACACTAAGGCACTTACAAAGCGAGTCTCTCTGCCTGATCGGACTGTAGAAGGGGATGTGGAAGGAAGCTGAAGAGGAGGAAGAAACAACAAAGTTTTTTCTTTCTCTACTTTTTTGTGTAGAACAGAAAAAAATTTGTCTAGTAAGAAATAATGAGAAAATATATACAGTATGGGAAGCGATATTTCACAGTAAAATTACACAAAAAAAGGAAGCGTGCTGATTTCCTGTGAAATGTTTTTATGAAACCTGACAGATCCATACAATGGAAATCTGGACAGTTTTGCATGCATGATAATTAATTGCATTAAAAACTTTGGGGAGAGTGACTGCCAGGTATTTTGCATATCCCTGCCTACTTTGTATTGCATTGATAACCAGAAACTGAATTTAATAATAACATACATTTCAATTTTGCTTACATATATTTAAATAAAAGGCTGATACAACTCACACCTAAAGAGTGTTTTATGGTTATATATTTAGGTACAAGGATAACTTGTTTTTGGTCAGGATAAACAAGTAAATAAACATAGTAAATATGAAGAACATAATACATTTGGCAAACTAAAAGGTATTTCTGAAAGGAGCTAAATCAACACTTTACTATAGGCCAGTGATCTTAGCATACATCATGGGTTAATATTAATGGAAGCAATTACTGATGAAATGATTGAGCACCAAAGGGCAAAAAGAGGTGTATTGGAGGAAAGTCACTAGGGGTTCACATGGAGAAGATTGTGTTTTACCAATATATGCTAGAATTTTGAGTGGAAGCAACAATAGGATATGATCAGAGAGATGCATAGGACACTTTCTTAAATTTTGGAAGTCTTTTGATAAGATACCAACATGAAAACAAATTAAGTGGGAATTGAAGGTGTGGTGTGTAGATGGGTTCAAAATTGGTTTAAACACAGGAAACAAGGATTGAGGTGTGAGGAATCTTATCATAATCAGGTGATATTAAAATTGATGTCATTTAGAAGGCACCCTTTAGACACATGGAAGAAATCTGTAAGTAGTGTGATAGACAGCTGGACCTAAGGGTGCACAGTTGCTGACAATATAATCATAATTAATGCAGTAGATTTATTGTACATGAAGAAATCTTAATACATAAAATATGAGTATTTTCTCAGCAACTGTACACTTTATAGCACACATAATACACTACTACAGAAGGAATAAATTACAGCTTATGAGAAAAGTTAAAATGGGAAACGGTGAACGTGAAAACTTACCTGACAGGATTAAAAACGTCAGTAAAAAGAATACACTATACAAGTGAACATATATATATATTATATATATATATATATATATATATATATATATATATATATATGGCAACTTTTTAACATCTTTGCCTTTACTGGGACTATTTATGTGACCACAGAAAATAAGTAAATGAGACTGTGGTGTTATCAATCAATCAATCAATCAATCAATCAACATTTATTTATATAGCACATATTCATACAAAAAAATGTAGCTCAAAGTGCTTTACAAAATGAATAGAGAAATAGGGTCCACAGCTCTTTCAGCAAAGGCTGTTTTTTTAAATAAATAATCACCGCTCTCGCGGCAGCTTAGTGAGGGTGCATAATGGTCGTAGCAAGCCACCGGGTGATCTGCGGTGTGGGTGTTTCTCACCTAGTGCACAGGTGACGGACCGCCCACATCCGTGACTGCTCCCGTGGCTAATGTGCTGCAGCTGCTATGGCCCCTCGCAAAATAAAAGCGCGAGTCGGTTGAGAAAGAAGTCAGAGAACAAAAACGGAAAGAGAAAGAAGGAAAAAAAAGGAAACAAAAAGGACAGACGTTACAGGGAGCAAGTCGGAGAGAGAGAGACAAGGAACGTGTGGGTGAGCGAAGAAGCGCTCGTGGACAGCTGTGAGGAAGCCTGGGTGTTAGGCCGACACCCAGGTGTTGAAGTTGAAGTCGCTTCTGCTGAGCGATCAGGTAGCAGGAGTGACCAGGGAAAGGCGACTGGCCGCGGAAGGCCGGAAAAGGCAGCGGGAGTCGGGAGGCTTGGGGGTGGATTCCCCAACATGTGCGTCCTGGCCGTTGGGCATGAACCAAGTCTTGGGAAAGGGATGAGTGCCAGACCGAAGCCAGGGATCGGGAGGGCTCCAGAACTGTGTGGATGTGATGTGTAAAAGGGCAGCTGCAGAGAGAGTGTCTTGCCTGCTACAAAGCCCAAACGGGAGAAGCAGGTGAGACGCTAATACTAACGCTAGTTGGAAAGAACACCGGACTTGTCAATGGTTTTTAGAAGACTGCTTCCGTATGAACATTTTAACCTCGTTTTAAAAGAATTGTTTTTCTGTATTTTTACCTCCACGTTTTTTTCTTATGGATTATTTATTGAACAGTTTTGATGCACTGCACTTTATGGACACTTTGTTTTTGTTGACTATTTTAATAAAAGCACTTTGCACCTTTTGAACCATCCCCTTGCTAAGTTGTTGCCTCCACTGTGTAGCTCATCTTGGTGACATTATCAGCGGTGTTGGTTTCAAGGGCTCCCGAATAGCGATGGGTGCAAGGAGCAGAATGCACATCGTCACAGAGACCCAAACAATTACTGCAGCAAATCATTATTTGTATGAACATTCAGCAATGTCCCAAGTCAAACTGTCACACTCTAGGATTAGACCAAGATTATCATGTTAGATATTTTAAACTGACTGCTCTTAAACTTTTTTTTTTTTTTTAACAGTCTCCCCTTTGATGCATACACTAGCCACAACTAGTGAGGTTTGTAAAGAGAGAAATAGATGTAAACAGCAGTGTGGTTGGTCAGCAGAACACATTATAAGGTGTGCATTCCCTAAATTCTAAACCAGGTGATGTCGGACTAGGGCAAAGAAAATTATTATAATTATGATGTCAGCCATTCCAACAATGGCCTCTTTTGTGCACTGTGGTCAGGTAAACACTATTGCTGCCTAAACTTCAGTTCAGAGAGAGACTTAGTTGAAGCTTTTTACCAATGTGTACATGCATTTTGAATAAGGAAATTGAAACTACGTAATGCCCTATTGTTAAGTCTCTTACATCAAGTCATTTAAGTTATTAAGTTGTTTCTTTAGTTATTTAACAAAATCTTATTTAAAATTATGATTTTTGATACTTATAATGTATTAGTTTTACTTTCCTTTTTTTTTATTATTCTCAAAACAACTGTCATTAGAGATGAGCAACTAAGCATTTCTTTACATACAATGGAACCTCAGTTCACGAACGTCTCAGTTCACGTACAACTCAGTTCACGACCAAAAAGTTCGCCAAAGTTTTGCCTCGGTTCACGACCACACACTCGGTATACGAACAAGCCAGTTTCCCTTTCGTTTTGTGCGCGCCGATGATTTCCGCACGTGTTGCATTGTTCTCGGTCAGACGTGCCTGCCTGCTGCTGAGAGAGAGAGGGAGGGGGAGGGTGCTGCACGTGCCTGCCTGCTGCTGAGAGGTGGTGTGCATACACGTACGTGCCTGCCTGCCGCTGAGGGGGAGGGTGCTGCATGTGCGTGCCTGCCTGGCTAGTTCATACGCGCCGATTACTGTGTTTAAGCAGAGCCGCTCCCTGTTCATTGTTCTCAGTCAGACGTGCCTGCTTTACCTGCGCTCTCTTTGTGCTCTACAGTATTTTGTGTGCTTTTGCAGTTAACTATGGCTTCTAAGCAAGTGAAGAGTGGTGAGAAGAAAGTTTTGAAGAAAACTGAAATCGAAGTAAAGAAAGAAATTATTGAAAAGTTTGAGCGTGGCGTTCGTGTTACTGATCTTGCCGCCGAGTACAAGAAGTCAAAATCTACGATTTTGAGTATTCTAGAGCAGAAAGAATCTATTAAAGCAGCTGATGTTGCAAAAGGAGTTACAGCGTTAATCAGGCAGAGGCTTCAAGTGCTGGAAGAGGTGGAAAAACTGTTTACCAGTTTACTCATTTACTAGTTTGAGAACCCTCGTGCTTTCAAGCAGCACAATGTAAACAAAGCCAGACTGCCAGTAATGTGGAGGTCAAACACGAAGGGTTGGGTCACAAGGATTTTGTTTTTGGAATGGCTGCATGAGGCTTTCGCTCCCACCAGCTAACAGCTAAAAACACCAGAAACCCAAGAAATCAAAAGAGAGAAAACACCTGAAGGAAAACATCCCTCCATTGCGGAGCCAGACTCTTCCTCCTCTCCACGCAGTTCCTCCTCACTTCCAGCCAGAACTTGACTCATGCAAGGTTAGTTTTCTTGGTGGTTTTTGTATTACGGATTTTTCAAAAGTTCAGTAGTGATTTTCAGTTCGTAGTGTGAATTGTTGCAATGTTACTTTTCACTTTTTTCAAATGTTTGTTTTTTTCCCTGTGCTTAAAACTCATTAAAGTGTTAACATGGAGTTGTTCATAGCATGATTTGTTGCAATGTTACTTTTCTATTTTTTGTTCCTTTTTTCTGCTGTGCTTAAAACTCATTTTAAAAAAAGTGTTTACAGCGATCGGGCTGTAAGGCTATTAGCATGAACTCCTGAAATGTTTTTTGGTTGCTTGTGGTTGGTTTTTAAATTAAAGTTGGATTTGTTCAAATGTTCCCCTCTGTTCAGAGAGAGAGAGAGAGAGAGAGAGAGCGAGCGAGTGCGTGCTGCTGACAGAAAGGGGGGTTTGTGTGCTAGAGAGACAGAGAGAGAGAGAGAACGCGAGCGAGCCTGCTCGTGTAGCTGAGCAGGGAGCCTGGGTGTTTTGTGTCAGTGTTATTCAATGTTTTTACATTAGTTTACTAGTACACTGTGCATTCTATGGTGTAATTAACTATTTGTGCTTAATCTTTACATACAGTTCGTACGGTCTGGAACGGATTAACTGTATTTACATACAATCCTATGGGGGAAATTGCTTCGGTTCACGACCAACTCGGTTTACAACCAGAGTTTTGGAATGAATTATGGTCGTGAACCGAGGTTCCACTGTATTGTACTATATGTATAATTTGAATGTGACCAATAAAATTTTATTTTAAACTAGCCAGTAAAAGGATCTGCAGAACTTGCATGCATCTTCCCTGTAATTGTAATTTAAAAAACAAAAAAAAAAAAAAAAACACAGCACTTGCTCTACCGTCAAATTTATCCTCATGTCTGTGAGAACCACTGTTGCTATTAATGATTAATTAAATTTTATTTAGGAAACCTGT
This sequence comes from Polypterus senegalus, assembly GCF_016835505.1. NCBI lineage: Eukaryota > Metazoa > Chordata > Cladistia > Polypteriformes > Polypteridae > Polypterus > Polypterus senegalus. The sequence continues at coordinate 183,295,549 of NC_053158.1, forward strand.
CACAAGAATAAAAGAGCAAGACAATACATTTATTTACACTATTAATATTTATAAAGGCTACATATAAAACAGGTGGGCAGAGTTTAAAAACTAAAAAAGAGGAGAATGACAGAAGTGTTTTAGCTTGCACAGGGGTTTTAAAATGAGGGTGAAAAATAAAAACGAACAACAATAGATTAAAAAACTGAATCATCAGGATTCAGTATACAGTAATCCCTCCTCGATCGCGGGGGTTGCGTTCCAGACCCCCCCGCGATAGGTGAAAATCCGCGAAGTAGAAACCATATGTTTGTATGGTTATTTTTATATATTTTAAGCCCTTATAAACTCTCCCACCCTGTTAACATTATTAGAGCTCTCTAGACATGAAATAACACCCTTTAGCCAAACGTTTAAACTGTGCTCCATGACAAGACAGAGATGACAGTTATTTCTCACAATTAAAAGAATGCAAACATATCTTCTCTTCAAAGGAGCGCCATCAGGAGCAGAGAATGTCAGAGAGAGCGCTCGCTAAGAAAAGCAAACAATCAAAAAATCAATACGTGCTTTTAAGTATACAGAAGCACCGCGATAAAGCGACATTTTGTAGAGGAGCCTCCGTGTCCTCTGTGCAAACAGCCCCTCTGCTCACACCCCCTCCGTCAGGCAGAGAGAGAGAAAAGATAGAGAGAAGCAAACAAGCACCGCGCGGGAAGCATATCTTATATCATTGAGGAGTTTTAGTTAATATGTAATACATGCTCTGATTGGGTAGCTTCTAAGCCATCCGCCAATAGCGTCCCTTGTATGAAATCAACTGGGCAATCAAACCGAGGAAGCATGTAACCTAAATTAAAAGACCCATTGTCCAGAAAGCGGCGAACCAGCGAAAAATCCATGATATATATTTAGATGTGCTTACATTTAAAATCCGCGATAGAGTGAAGTCGCGAAAGTCGAAGCGCGATATAGCGAGGGATTACTGTACAATGTTTAAAATTTGGAGCCAAAGATAAAAATTGAACCTGGATATGTCTTCCTAACTTACACAACAAGAAAAAAACATGATGCTAGAAGTGGGTCAAGTCAATTGTTATAACTGTTAAAACTGTGACCCATTTAATGTAGTAGTTCTGGATTATGGGACATTCTCCTCCCTCCTCATTACAAAAACATACCTGTTAATACTCTTTTATTGCAGAAATCTTACATATTAATAGGTCTTTCTTTAAACAGGTAAAACAAAGGCTCTTTACTAGAAGAAAAAGTAGGATATACACTATTAAATTACTACATAGTAGATTTTGCATATGTTTTGGAGGAATAAAATTATAATTTTGTAACAGCAAGCACTATATTAAAAAAACAAGCTACAATCTGCTTCAGTTACACTTCTTTTGCTGAAACTGATTTTGATGAACTATAAATGTACTATTCAAGACTCTTGTATACATATTGTTGTTTTACACCTATACATTCTTTTCTTCTTGTTTATATAAGTGTATTACCTTGGCTTAGAGTGGCAGACAGTTCACGACTTAGAAGTAAAGGGAACTGGGGAAAAGACAATAAAATACCAAGCTGGAGCAAGTAGAAATTGATCTCTGCAATGATGATGAATGGACAAGTAGGTATATGCTAGCTGGGGCTGAATAATGGCTAAACAAGACTGGATTTGTCAAAAGGCATACCACTACAAACATCCCACTGGTCAGGGAGAAGCCCTAGTACTGGTATAAAGTTAAGATAATAGACAAACTTGGATGCATTCTATCATGCAGGGATTAGGGATTATCACTGTAGATAAACGTCAGAGACCATGCATATACTCGTAGCCTGACTACTAGATTTAAATAGGTCGACCAGGATTATATGCTACACTGTTGCTAATAATCAATAAGATTTCTGAATTTAAAGCAAGGGTGGTTTTTGTTTAGGATTATATACTGAATACATCAAGACTTTGCTACCCCTTTAAATTTTATTTTATATTTTCTCAATTGCTATTACCCTACTTAAATAAATACCACTTTGCTTTTAAACATATATACTTTTCTTTATAGAAGAAAAGTATATACATTTAAAAGATGGGACTAGTTTATCTAATGTAATCTAATAATCTAGCAGGCTGAGGGAGACATCCCAAGAGGACAGATATCATGATAAAAGTAAAATATTGTTGATTGGTATGTGGTTTTAACCAAGGTATATTAGCCTGTATAGGTCTAAGGTATTTTCGAGGATCAAGGCATGTCAGTCTTCAGGTCTAGACCATATCAAGAGACACCCTTGTGTTGTTCACACCAAAGCCAGTGGGCGTAAAGGGTCTGTGTATGTATGTATGTATGTCTTTCTGTATAATTATAAAACTGACAAATTCCCTTCATCACATGATATTACAGCATACAAGACCTAAAGTTTTACATTAATTTCAAGTACTTACTTGCTGAGAGACTGGAGAATATGGGGCTTCACGATTAGGGCTATTTACAGTAGGCTCAGTAGAACTGCCCTGTCAAAAAGAATATAAAAATATTAATAAAATAACATATTAAGAAATAAAAGCAATAAAAATTGAAAACGCTGAACAAAACGAATCTAAACTACAACACCCCCCGTCTGGTAGCAAAGTTTCAGCAGAAACTACCATCAAGGGATACAACAACAACAACAACATTTATTTATATAGCACATTTTCATACAAACAGTAGCTCAAAGTGCTTTACATATTAAAGAATAGAAAAATGAAAGACACAATTATAAAACAAAATAAATCAACATTAACATCGAATAAGAGTAAGGTTCAATGACCAGGGGGGACAGAAAAAACAAAAAAACTCCAGATGGCTGGAGTAAAAATAAAATCTGTAGGGATTCCAGACCATGAGACCGCCCAGTCCCCTCTGGGCATTCTACCTAACATAAATGAAACAGTCCTCTTTGGATTTAGGGTTCTCACGGAAGGGATGCCCGAGTTTTTATGCAACAATTATGGAAGACTGAAACAAAATTTTAAGGAATAAACGGGGAAAAATGTAAAAAGAGTACTATTAGAGAGAAATCATTTTCATAAATTCTAACACCATTAATTAAACATTTACTAGATAAGGAAATATGATTAAAAATGGCTTATCTCAGACAGGCTAAGATAATCTTTCAGACAGTGCTACACCCAAAAGTCTAAAACCTAATTTTTACAAACCTATTGCATGATCGCTAAAAAAAAAATCAATTTAGCAAATTATAATATTCATCAAGAACAATGCTTGTAAATTGTTTTTTTTATCATTTTTCTCTAAAAATTGCCTTTTTGAAGTGATTTAAGAGGCGGGAGCCAGGCTGAGAACACTCATGTCCCTCATGATAATCTCAAATAAGAGAGATTCACAGGCAAAACATCAATATTGTGGTTAATTCCTGGAACCAGTAAATGTAGTCTGGTTCTGCTCAGTCTGAAAAAAAGCCACATGGAGCCTTTTTGACAGCTTCTGCAAGTACAAGGTGAAAATGAAGGTCACATTCACTATTGTTCAGTGAAAGGCTAATGTGGTACTTAACTATACTAGACCTCAGCAAAATAAAAACACCCTGTGGATGTGCAATGTAATTTCTCTTGCAGAGATGAAGTGAGAGCTCACATGATTGAGACTGAGAAAACACTAGCAAGATACTGTGAAATTTAACTGTACAAACAACTTTGGCTCTGGAACCAGATATCAGGATCACAAAGTGTCTGTCCTGCTTGGTAGCTGCCCAGTGCTAAACGTTGGGTGCGGGTATGCCAACAAGCCTGTGGTTGGATGATAGTTATAGTCAATGAAGGGGTTGCCTTAACATGACTTCTGATTGCAGAGAGAAAAATGTTGACTGGTATTCTATTTATTTTGTCTTTTAGACATATTGAATCTGGTCTTTGAGAAAATACCACCTCCTTACTTTTTAGTCATGCTGGAAAACTTTACTGTTCATGTGCATAATGACAGAATACCTGGAGATGTATAACTGGGAGGAAAAGTCTGCCTAACTTGAATCTGAGCAGTACTGTTTTATGAATTTCTGTGTTGGTAATATTATGGTCCATAATGAACACCATGAGTGAACACAACAATAAATGTACCTAGTACCAGATTACCTTGTCACAAAGGTCAATGACCAACTTTATAGTAGTGTAATCTGATCTGTACAGTTTAGATGTGCTGAGTTGTCAACCAGTTTCCACTTTGTGATCACCACCACTAATGATCATTTGTCTCAGATGGATTTAGCGATCAGTAAAGGTTAGCCTGAAAATCTAAACATGGTATTAAGGATTTCCTAGGAGTGACTAGCAGAATATTTGGAGCTGAGTTTAACTCTCATCTCTGGAAGAGCTTCTGCGGCATGTCAGTGGAAGTTAAACTCATACAGTCTGAATTAACAGTGTACAAGACTTCAGTAGTTGAGGTAGTTGCAAGGAGTTGGGGCCAAAAGGTTGTAAGTACCTGTCATGGTGGTCAACAAAGAACCTGTTCATGAATACCAGTGATAAAGGAAGTTGCTGAAGAATAAGATCTTCCATTTAATATTAATTGGAAGATCTCTACATCTGATTGACAGGTTCCACAAAACCAAACTTTCAACAGCTACAGAAGCAGCTTAAGCAAAATCCCTTGTGAGTGGGTGGAACTGAAGAGAATGTGGAGAATAACTTTGACTGCCTTGAAAATGTTCTGGCAAACTATTTTACTGTTCTAAAAGTACAGATGGAATATTGCACAGAAGACTGTCAAAACAATGACTTCAGCTGGTGACACTGTTAACACATGTAAGGAGCACTTTGAAGAACTCCTAACCTTAGTGGATATGCCCTCCTCCTCGGAGGCTGTGCTAGAAGCATTTAGTGGTGTTGGTTCCATCCCTGAGGTTGAGTTTACCGCATTGACTACAAAGCTTTATATTACGGTGTGCATTGACTAACGCACCCTGCAATGTTCTATGGCTTGGGGCTGACAGGCATGATTGATGATCCCCAGAGAAATAAGAGGGTGTGATCTATACTTCTCAGCCTCCAAAAGAAAGCCAATACCAGGGTACTGGAATGGAGACTGCACCTGATATACAGATTACTCTGTAATGGTTCAGCTGAGTGTGATCCTGCTGGTATAAGTATTAGTTCCACTAAATATTCAGCCAGGTTTTTTTTGTTTTTTTTCCCTCCAAGGAAAAGGATGAGTTTTTCTCCTTAGTTAAGGAATGAGAAGCTAGGTTTTTATGTCCTATAACAGGGATGGGGTGCAGAAATATAATACATCAGGAAAAATGCTGTTTCTTCAAATCAAGGAGCCAGTTAACTGCTGGCACGTGACCTACCTGGATAAGCTTGCAAAATGGAGGAAAACAATGTCCTAAATATACAGGAGGCTGGACAGTAAATGACAGCAATGGAAATAAGTATTAAGGCAAAGCATAAAATGTAAATCCTATAGTTTTATCACTTATCAGCGTCTGACTTCACACAAGAGATATGGATTTAGATAGTGAGAATATTTGTCACTTTACAACAAACTAGGGAAGGAACTGTGCAGTACAACTTTCAGGAAGAGTACAAAGTTTTGGTCACACTAAAATAAAATATGAGGAACTACAATGTAAGCATTATGTTCACCACAAGAAGTGCAATGTCTTAATGGTTTTAAATATATCTCAAGTAACTTGGTATAGTAATTACAGATTTGATAAAACTCATCTAAAAATTCTAAAATCTAAAAAGGTTACAATTTCTGTAAAAAATTATCACCTCAAAATGTATTTTATTACTTATGCAATAAGCATACTTGCAGAACAACCACAAAAAAGAAGACTGGTCATTCCCAATTTTCATACTTCTAAAATAAGAGAGTACATGTGAAATGTTCTTATTATGTATTCTTCATTCTAATAACTAGTAACACAAGTAAAGGGATATCAGTATTACTTCAAGGTTTGCCAATGAAATCTAAATTTGTTTTTTTTTTGTTTTTTTTTTATTTAAAATACACACAGATAATAAGGACTAGAAGATAAACCTAGGGACAGAAAATATAAATTTTTGGAATTCCAAATGTGCCAGAAAGGTCAAAGGCTGCGCAACTGGCTCAAAGCCCAAATAACAGATATCATTTCAGGCTGTACTCTCAGTTCTAAATCCATGTGCTTCATCGACAAAACATAAAAACAAACATAACTGCATGAAACAAAGAGCCGTGTGAAATTTCTTTGACAGAACGCTCCAGAGAAAAAAAACTATGAATATGAAACAATAAAATCAGCAGAGGAAATGTGTAGATTAATATGTTGTAACTAAAATGTGGTTACAGTCATAATATTAACATTGCTTGTCCAATATCTAAATTTGTTTTATAAAATAAGCCTAAAATAGATATACAAAATTATGATAATCACATGGGAAAAAATTCTCAACCCATGCTCTTGATGTAGATCATATGTGTCAATGTCAAATTGATGAAACAGTTTTCAATGCAACTTGTTAAAATAAAACCTTACCATTCATTTAATTATGCTCAGTACAAAAGACATGCACATAGACTCCAAGATAAATATGACCCGAGTACTGCAATCCATGCAAGATTAAAGGTTTAATAATAACACAGGACTGAAAACGTTTTCTGCCACAGACACAAAATGTGCACATAAATACTTGTGGTGTATAGGAAAATGTAAATCAAGAAATCTCCAATGCATGAATAATTTGAATTTACAGAAGGAGAAACGCAAACTCTTGCATGGCCCATTTACTAAAAAATGAAAACCTATTTGTATGGAGAAAAGTGAACTGTTTTTTTAATCCAGATTCTAACTAATGTTATATAAGATGGTCAAATGTTTCAGAAAGATGTATTAATGTTCTATCAAAAATACAAATCACCAGAGTGAAGTATTAACAGAGAACGTCACAGGTACTGCATGCTGTGTGCTTTGGTGAAAAGGCAGAATTGAATCATGGAACTCGGCAGCGCCCGTGCAGCCAAGCAGTTAAGACATGCTAAAAGCAATCTGCAAACATAGCACAGAAGTTACAGCTTGCCTTTGAATACAGATTTGTTTGTAAACGGCCCAATTTCCCATAGCCAACAGGAGGTCCTAAAAGTATCCTTGCTTCAGCAGCTTTGGTTTTCCTCAGCCGATTGGCCACTATAAAGGGATTCTCACTAAAACAAATTGGTTGGGAGTCCACCAGATTTTCTTCCTCCTCCTCCTCCTCCACTTGTGGAGGATTTTTCTCTTTTGGCACTGGGGAAACTACAACATTCTTTGATGCAGAAAATTGATTTTCATCTTGATAGTCAACTGACAAAGCAATTTGGCAAGGAACACTTGCAGGTAAGGAATTGGGGTTGAGGACCTGAGGCTCAGAGTACAATAAGCTTCTGTCTTCTGTAGGAGCCCCATGTGTAATCTCAAGAGAGTTGCTGTAGGACTGCTCAGCTACCTCCATTGCAAAAGGTGGCGTAGCACACTTACAGAGCTGAGGAAGAGTAATAAACTGAGTTAGAAGAAAGGTACAAAAAAAAAAAAATGGGAAAAATAAACAAAAAGGAAAATGAGGAGGCTATAAAAATATTACACCAATTACCAGTGCACTGCCAACTAAAATCAAAACATAAGTGCACATCATTCATAAATGTATTACCCAAACAACTCCAGTATCTTGAAGGAAGTAAATACCAAAAAAAAAACACTCTCAGAACAGAACAAGAAATCTTACATAATAAAAACACCTAGTCATTACTCTAAAACCAAAAAGGCAATAATGACTGAATTTAAATGAACCATGCATTACACATTTTAAAAAGTACTTCCACCTGAAGAAACCACACTCAAAACAAGATGCTATAAAAATTCTATGAAACAGTGACCTGAAGAAGAACTCAGACAGCTGTCTTAAGCATGCAAAGTATTGTCGACTCAGACGGAGTAAATGGTAAGCTAATAAACGCTCTCCAGAGCAGAGCCAAGATGTACAAGGTAAAACAAAAATCTGAAAGCTACCAAATTCACATTTAAAAACTGGACTGTCAATATTGTCCAGCTTGTTGCACACTGCCTGAAACTATAGAAGATTGGAATTGTTCCCAAACAAAAAGCTAAGTAAATGTGATTAAGCAGTAAGAAAGAATTAAAAAGTCATTAAGATTAGTTAAACTAAGAAAGGTAAATATATCACATTTACACAAATTTTTTTATGGTAAACAACACTTCTCATCCAGAAAAAGTTAACGACAAATTAAAAATGAATTAATGTACTCACAGGCACAAAGAGACTAGCTTGATGCTTACCAAAAGAAGCCAGAGTGCTATTCTGATGACTCCTCTTGTCAAGCACAGCAAACCCCACACCTCCCGCCCCCCCCTCAAGAACAGTCAAGAGTCAAAAATAAACCGTGACAAGTGGCTGCTATGGCATCAGCTGTGCACATGGACCCATTACTAAATTCCTGAAATCCCACAGACAAAGTGCAATGAATTTAGCTCAGGCAAAATGTGAACACCATCCCAATGAGTAATGCTGGATAGACTTACATTGTAGGATAAAAGTTTGGGGGCTGTTCATTATTTAAAGAATGGTCTTACCTCAAAATTTACATATCAATAATTATGCGGAAAATACATATAGTAAGCACTAGCTTAACTAAGAAATGCATAATGACACAGTAGTTAACGTTGCTTCATCACAATACTTGAAACCCTGGTTTGGTTATTGACTGGGAGCCTTCTATGCGGAGTTTACATGTTTTTCCTATTTTTGCATAATTTCATCAGTGGGCTTTGTACTTCTAAAAACTATTATAGCTTCACATGGATACTATTATTAAAAAGGCGTGTTAACCAAGTTTATTGAAATGCCAAAATATTAGCAAACGTTTACTCCTGCACCACAGAAAGTATTCTGAACCAGATGCATCATGGTGTGGTTTGATAACCTGACCGGGTTCGCAAACTCTTCCAAAGGACTGTCCATACAGCTTCTAAAATCACTGGGGATTCCATCCAACCCATCCAGGTTTCACTTCTGTCATCTGGTAAACACTACCAGAGCCTCACTACATGCTCCACCAGCTCCAGGGACAACTTCTTCCACCAGGCCAAAAGGCAACTGAATTCTTACAATTTAAATCTTACCTGCCCAGTACTATACCCACATACTGATTTTTGTGTATTTCTACTGTATGTTACATATTTCTCTCTCTACTGTTTAATACAATCTATGTGTCTATGCAGTTTTGTTTTCCACTATGTACATTAGGCCAGTCTTCTCATTTTTATTTACATATCATCACCTTACTATCTTATTGCCTATACAGTGCATCTGGAAAGTATTCACAGCGCATCATTTTTTCCACATTTTGTTATGTTACAGCCTTATTCCAAAATGGATTAAATTAATTTTTTTCCTCAGAATTCTACACATAACACACCATAATGACAACATGAAAAAAGTTTACTTGAGGTTTTTGCAAATTTATTAAAAATAAAAAAATTGAGAAAGCACATGTACATAAGTATTCACAGTCTTTGCTCAATACTTTGTTGATGCACCTTTGGCAGCAATTACAGCCTCAAATCTTTTTGAATATGATACCACAAGCTTGGCACACCTATCCTTGGTGCAGGTGCAGAAAAACAGATGGATGAAAAGAAAAGGTTTACCATTTTGGTTATTAGATCATATACAGTGGAACCTCAGTTCACGACCATAATTTGTTCCAAACCTCTGGTCGTAAACCGATTTGGTCGTGAACCGAAGTAATTTCCCCCCATAGGATTGTATGTAAATACAATGAATCTGTTCCAGACCGTACAAACTGTAATGTAAATATTTTTTTTTTTTTTACGATTTTTAAGCACAAATATAGTTAAATATACCATAGAATGCACAGCGTAATAGTAAACTAAATGTAAAAGCACTGAGAAAACCTTGAACAACAGTGAAAACTAACACTGCAAGTGTTCGAGCTATAACGCTACGAACTGCTAGCTAAAAACACTTTTTTTTAATGAGTTTTAAGCACAGGGAAAAAAACGAACATTTGAAAAATCCGTAATTTAATAAACCACCAAGAAAAGTAACATTGCAACAATGTACGTTACGAACCGATCGCTGTAAACAGAAGTGAAGTGAAGGTTAAAATCCAATAGAAAAAAGTCTTCATTAAATACAACAAGGTTAAAACAATGCTCGGATCTGTCTCTTTAAAAACAAGCCTGGTGCATTCTTTAACTGCCTTCGCGGCCTTATGCGTCCGGTCATCTCTCTCTCTCTCTCGTGTGTGTTTTTGTGTGACTCCCTCTCTCGTGTGTGTGTGTGTGTGTGTGTGTGTGTGTGTCTCTCTCTCTCTCTCTGCACAGGGAGAGACTGAACACGTGCGGAAATCATCGGCGCGCACAAACAGAAATGGAAGCTGGCTTTTTCGTATACCGAGTCTGTGGACGTGAACAGATGCAACAGTTTAGCGAATTTTTTGGTCGTAAACCAATTTGTACGTGTTCCAAGACGTTCATGAGCCGAGGTTCCACTGTATAGACATTATATCCTGACTTCAGTATTTTCCTTGGTTACCTTGTAGCCTAGAAATTAATGTCATAACATGTACTTCCATTATATTAACAGATTAACAAACCCCTGAGACAAATCCATGACGAAAGCACAATATAAATTGATCATTAAATACAAGTGTATGTAACAGCTAAAAATTATTTTTGTTCACTTGCTTTTTGGGTGTCTTCTGTGGATAAATCAGCAAATGGGCAGCATGTTAGGATGTTACAATTTGTACATCATGAAAATGATAAGTCAATTGCTACAGGTTACATGTGTTTAGTTAATGCTTGCAACCAAACATTAGAAGCTCAGCTAATTTAAATCAGAAATATCATCTGCATAAGTGGACTGCCAACAAGTATCTGTAATGTGCTTATATTCTCCTTTGAGCTATACATTCCAAACTCTTAATATGCCCACAAGAGTAAAATGTTTCAATTCAATTAAGGAATTTCCAATGACCTTAAACAAATTTAAATTAACAGGAATTCTATTTATGCATGCTGACAGATAATATAATATTTAAAGACTATGTTTGCTGCTAAAGTATAATGCCAATGCTGTCTGGAAAGTCTCAAAATCTAACTTGTGGAACTTGAAGTACAGAATATGCCACCATGAATAATGCCTTGTTCTGTCATTAATGTGATATGTATTGTATACCATTGGTTATAACATGTACCCCGTTTTAGGAGCAAAACGATATTTAACTGTTCTTGAAGCCGCTGTTAAAGAAACTATTGAATAGAACAGACAGAAACGTTTCATTTATTTTTTGTACAAGTAGAGAATAATTCTGACCAGGAATTAATAGATTTGCTTTGGGTTATTGCTATTATTTCTATTATCAGTAATCACATCAGACAGTTATGGACATCTCTGGTGTAAAAATATCAAAATTGGGGATCCCCTTATATTTAAAACTATAATAAAAATGTAAACATCACTACTGCTTTTATTTTCAAAAATGAACTAAAGTAGAATGTGTATAACATTTCTTAACTAATCATGCTTTATTTGTTAAAATTAAAAAAAAAACAAAAATCAGTTATTTCATATTTTTGTATAACCAGAATTAAAACGTATGATGTATACAATAAGCAGCTTGCCAATGTAAAGATCACAAAGAGCAAACAAAAATCACAGCTGCTTTGTGTTCTGGGCACATCTAAATTTATCACATTCAAATACCACAGAGGTTAACACTATAAGCAGCAAGCACCGATTGGCTCCTCCAAAAACCACAAAAACTCCATGTCAACATTACGCAATAATTACATACAAATTATCACTTGTCCATGACTTTTAGTATATACCAGAAAAGGTGGTAATCAAAAAATTTAAACCACAGAAAGATTATAGGTTATATACAGCACACTGATAAAGATTAAAACAACTGAACAGGCCAAAGAAGGTATTTTGTATTGCTTACATAGTATTGCATTTTTTTTATTTTTTTTGAGATTCTCAAATCTTAACTTTCTTGAACACATTATACACATCTTAAGCATTTTATACTGATAATTTTAGCTGTGTTTGCATAAAATACAAAAAAACGCCTGCATTTGTCAATGAAATGTCCTTCTGTTGGTCTGTTTGTATAAAATAACCTTTCTACCGATGGAGTGATTTAGCTGCAATTTAGCATTTGGGATTTCTGTTTTTATTGAGATATCGCTAAGGCAGAGTGCTATACAATTTTCTGAAATTAAAAAAAACTTGCATTTAAAAGTGTTTGGGAATTTTTGGAATAAACAAAAATATTATATCTCTGTTTTAATAAAAATGGAATTTCAAAATAGTCAAGTTTGCAAATGAATCTGAATATTATGCAACTCATACACTTTTTTTAACTTGAAAGTTCTGTGGATGTGTGATTTATTTCATCACAAGGTAAACTGTAATTCCACTTTCTGAATATACATTATATTACTGCATAAACTAATAAGCTCCATTTTTAATGGTCACCCTTCCCTATGCTATAAAAATGCTGCTTCAGAAGTTACTGGAAGACTGCTACCATCAGAAATATTAATAGCAGCTGCATGTACAATGGCTGCCTTGGCTGACTCCTGGTTTTAATTTTTATTTATGCCTTAACTGATTTGGTCATTGGTGCATTTTAATCACCAAGTTAATCAAATTAAAGATTACAATATACAAATTATTAATTAATTAAAAATAGTAAGATATAACAGCTTTGACATTTTGCTCTTTTGCTACTTTGTTGTTGTACACCAAAAAAAAGCTGTTGTATAAAATACTGCCTGACTTTTGAGGTGCTGGGGGTGGCGGGGATACACATTTGTATAAAGTTCATGAGTGAGTGTCCAACTATTATTAAGCTTTTCTTGAGTGAGATTTAATGTATGCTGAAAACTATAATAAAAATCAGAAAAACAACACTGTTATATGAATAATGTGCTTAAATTTGTATAGTAGATAAAAACAAGAAAAATGACAATAGTGGATTATTTGCCAACTTGAGCAACATTTAATTTTGTACTATAAAAATGACCCAAGGAATATCCACAAAAACAAAAGTTTCTGTGGAATTTAGCAAAATATAGAAGCTTTTTATTCATATATACAGTATTCAAACATACCAGATATATTGATTACTTTGTCTACAACAAACAGAAAACAGAAATGTGTAAATTTATATTTCTAGATAACTGGTACTTTTTAATGTAAACTTGCATAAGTTAAAGTAAACTTGATGAAAGTTTGATTTTAACGGTTTATTTGAATATATACATAGCTTTTAGATGAACACAGGGTTTTAGGAATTAAGTTTATAAAGGTGAAACTAATTGGTTTGTATACAAACTCTGAAATAATTAAGAAGGAATTTATAATTTTATGCATACTGCTGTGTCTAAACAAAGATAAGATGCTTGTTTTGGTGTATTACAAGCTTTTATACTCAGACAACATGGTGGTGCAGTGGAGCTCTGCTGCCTCACAAGGAGATGACCAGGATTGCTTTACCGGGTCCTCTCTGCAATGAATTTGCATGTTCTCCTTGTGACTGTGTGGGTTTCCACCAGGTACTCCAATTTCCTCCAACAAGCCAAAGAAATGCAGCTTAGGTGGATGGGTGATGCTAAATTATCCCTAATGTGTGTGTGTGTGTGTTCACAATGTGATTGGCTGGCACACTGTCCAGGATTTGTTCCTTCCTTGTGCCCTATGCTTGCTGGGATAGGCTCCAGCCCTCTGTGACGATGCTCAGGATTATGTGGGCTTAGAAAATGATATGGTATGGTACGTACAGTAATTATCACAATTTCCCCATTTTTCACAAAAGAAATTCTAAAACATTACATTTAGAAAACATTTAATATTAATTGTTTTCTAAAGATCCTAAAGGTTAAATCTTATTTCCACATTGAATTAATGGATCAATTAGTGTTCACAGATCACACATAAACTAAAAAAGTACAGTATATGCATTACCAGTAATGATGCTTTTGAGAATAACACATAATTGAACAATCTTATGTACAATCAAGTCATATTGTGCATTACTCTGAACATGAAGTACAAAGTGAGCATCTGCTCCTTGTAAGTGTACTGCTTACATTTAATGCACATGATGTTGATCTTATTGTCAGTTCAGTGGGGGCAGATCTGGCATGCTATTTGCTTGCAAAGTGGGTCTATACAGAGTGGGAATTCTCCAAATGAATGTTCCTCACAACAGATAAACCCCATTGATGTTTATGGAAGGTATCATCACTATGGCTCCATCCAGCTGCTAGGAAGATCATCCTTTAATTGTGCTACATTGTCATCAGAGTACAGTGTAGCATAATCAGGATCAAACTCGATACCATCTTCTTTTTCTAAAGTATCCTCCACTAATCATAACATTTTTGTATACAAGTCTGTAGATATAATTCTAAAAAACCTTTTTGTATAATATTGCCAAACATTTTCATACAAACTAGGAAAAATCAAGAAGTATCAAGTTAAAAAAAAACAGGTTAAGAGTTTTTAGATATGTCAAGCACTGAATGCAGTCAAGTTGACCCCAAACATAATATGGGTTAAAACACTTCAACTACTTTATTAAAACCTTCAAAATTCTTTCAGTCTCACAGACAGCAGCACTCTTATTTAAATGCAATTCAGACATTCAGCTAACCCATCCTACATTCTTTCACACAAAAATACAAACACTACTATTTTTATTTAAAAGTAGCAGATCCATCCTCTTTATTTTTTCTTGCTCTCTCTTTATATTAACATTTACACATGCACACACGCTTAACACACACATTTAAACACCGTGTTTCTGAGACGAAACTGAGGATGACTCTCTCAAGTGCTTGCGTAGGGTTCAGATGAGCTCTACATTTAAAGACAGGGATGTCACAATGAAATAACAATAATCTCCCTCCCAATATGCATACAAACTGTGAAACACAAGTCTTAGAAAAGGTATTCCATAAATATCTAGAAAATGTACCGTATACTTACTATTGTATATCTACTATAAAGAGCCCAGGCCAATGGCATAACATTTAACAATTACTATAAGAAACACTCTGTAGCCTCCTGATTTAAGAACAAGTTATTTTGCCATTTTCTTCAGGCAATAGCACACATACCCTTCTTGACTAAATACTTTACCAGAGTTGTTTACAAATTTAATATATGACAATGTCCTTATTAACAGTGCTGCTAACTGATGTTTGATATGCAGATGAACACAAGCAAGCATATAAATACTAATAACCTACCCTGTTGACTTTTTGTAAGCTGGTAGAAGGAAGAGCTGCCAAAGTTTTATAATCCATCTTGAGAGGGCCAACATTATAACCCTGTGAAATCAAATAAAGTTTTAATTAGATTAAGGATTTGGTGAGCATTTTCATCCTAACTCTTTCATAAAAGAAACAAAATTTGAAACCTCACATTAAATAAAAAAGTATGATGAATTAATACATTACATATATTTAAATAATCTTTCCTAATATACAGTAGTCTAAGAAAATGGTTGTATTTAAAAGAATACAGCATAAGGATGTAAACAAATGATTGCATGTTTTCCTGCATTTTATAACATCTATAGATCCTCTGCCTAACTCCACAAATTTAACAGGTATAGCAGTACTTATGTACTAACCTGAAAAAGAAAAGAGTGCGCAGAATAGGTTTAGCAAAGTCTTTAGTAAAGAAAAACAGGATAGATGAATTGTTAAATGTTTACTTAAGAGACAATAAGGCAATCAGATCAGTATGACTCAAGTATGATATAAAAAGCATGTTTAACCGGTGTTATTGGTTAAAGTATATGAAATAAAAATGCATACACATATGACTTATTACACTGCAGTATTAATAAAGCATTCATATTATGGGCTCAGGTCGTTCACTAACTGGTAAAATCCAGAATGATCTTCTTATATAATACGCTACTGTGGCTGATCATTTGTCTGTCCAGGATTTTAAATCACCTGTAGCTCGCAAACCATTTGACCTATTGACTTGAAATTTGGTACACAAATACTACGTGACGTCTACTATCTGCTTTCGGGGTGATGATTTTTATTACTCTTTTAATTTTTATTTTATTGTAGAATCAACTCTCTGCAGCACGCAGCAGGGCGACCGTGCACTGCATGCGTATGGGCGCCATTCTCATTCCCTACCACCTTCGCTAATCATTCTTGAGGCAGATTGAACACTTAAGTGGCAGCTTAAGTGAAAAATGAATGAAAACGTACTAAGTAATTGCAACACAAAAACTAACTTAATCAGTTTTAACGCGAAAAGATGCAGACGAAAGAAGAGAAGCAGTGGGCCGCTAGGGTGGAGAAAAGAAGAGCTGCTCATAAAGCAGCAAGCACATCAGAGTATGAAAACTAGGAATACTCAAGTCAAGTGTATTCACTGCACGTTATCGTGCAGTACACCGTTACTGGTATCTAACAAAAAGCTAACAAAACAAATGGATTTCAGTTAACTGTGTTAATAATTCTATTCCTGTGTAACTTCTGACACCTGTATCTACAATAAGATTCCATTGGTTATCTAATGAGGCTATTAAGAATCAACAAATATACCACTTGCTTCTTTTCAGTCCTGATCCCACAAATGTAGTTTAAATATTGTATTTCTTTATCATAGAAGGAATTTAACATATATTTTATATTTTGGAGATAACTTTTTTTCAGCAAAAATTAGACACCTTGAACCTTGTAGAGTACATTGTGTTTGTAAGGAAATATGGCAATACCTTAGATACTCATTACCCATTATATGCTTGCAAAACTTCACTTTTTAACAATTTTACATGTACTGTAATATTTGTATTTATAGAACATTGTGCAAACCACAAAATGAATCATTATTTAAATACAAAATTCTTCACAAATATTAAAATCCAGTTTTAGGATTTTATAGCATTACATCCTGACCTCTCAAGGTTTTTGGAAAAACACTTTAAAGAGCATCTCATTAATAAAAGAGGTATTGCATATTACTTGAGTCTATCAGTTTCTTTGCAATAAAGGAAAGCATACAAAAAAACATATATAATAGATCAAGAAGAGTAATGCAAAACGTTTCTGCTTCATATGATATTCCTGCATTACTGTATACCTCTGACTAGCCCATTCCAAAACTCATTTCTTTCCATGATTCTAATATAGATTTACTTGAACATTCTTGAGTTAAGGATTGTACGGCATGGCATTCCCTGAAAGAATTCTATGATACAGAAAAGAAATTAAGGTAATGTGTCTTAAGGTTAAATCAGTAAGGTCACAATGTAGCAAAGCATTCCCAATCCAAGATATTACCACAGATATGAGATTTTTCTGTGCAATTTAATGTTTTCAATAACAATTAAGTACATGCCAGCCTAACATATCCACTTTTGACTCCTTTCTCCATGGAACATTGTATCAGAGCTTCTGAGCATCATGCAGATACACTGTGCCATCTGTATTATAATAAGATAATTTTTAATGCTTTTCAGTTTTTCTTATTTAATAGGACCAATTGAGTCTAAGCTGAAGCTACATACTTGTAGTAATGGCATGGTAAATTGTATTAATCCTCAAGGTGAAATTCTCTTTTTCATATATGCCAACTTACTCTGGGTTTTAGGGGCAGAGGGCAGTGTCAAGTATTTGTACAGCCCAGGATTATGAGTTTTTTCGTAGGCTTCAGGGATTCTAGTGTTAATCTGTTATCATTTGTGCATCTACTCCAGCCGTTGGTCTGTTCTTGTTGATGATTTCTGTAATGATGTTCTTGTCACCCTTAACCAATATATACACAGTATGCGCTGTATCAGTTTCAAAACTTTCTGCTTTATTTTCACCTTATTGCTTTTCCCAGCTCTCTGTAAGCATTGCAACCATAATTTCTCCTTTACCATTATTATTTTGTTGTTCTTCTAATTCTCACTGTTCTATTGCCTATAATCCAATACAATTTTCATATCCTGAAACCTGGCTACATTTAACTCTCAATTCTTAATTGGAACTGCGTGTGGCCTAAAGTGTTTTGCAAAGAAAAAAAGCAACCTTTCCACTTCTTCATCTGGCAATTTGGCAAAACATACACTGTATTTATACAGTATATTCCTTCTTTACACCCTTGTTGAATATTCAGATGGGAATTTGCTATTTCTGGTAATGACCTTGACTACTCCTTCACTTAAATTGCTTCCTGATATTGCCAACCTTGTAAGATTAATCAGACATATTTCCTTTCTGTTTTCCACTTCTTTCGTGTCCTACACTCTTTCCTCCTTTTCTCATAAAACTGATTCGGAGCTAAGCGGTTCTTAGTTCCTTGTGCTCTATTTTAAAACCTGTTTTCTACTGCTTGATAAAAAACAGCCTGTGGGTTTCATTGATCCCATTTATTTCACAGATATTTTGTCAGGCTGAGTATTTTTGGAAAGACAAGACTTCTGTTTTCCTACATTCTCGATTTAAGCTATATGGCTCTGTTTATAGTTTAGTAAGTTCCATAAAGCTGCAGAAGTGACTGTATTTAAACACCTTTTTTAGATTAAAAACTCATTGTATAAAGGTTTTCAGGAATTTCCTTTTTTTTTAGTACAAATCATCTCTTGAACCAATGTGCTGAGAAATTCACTTTGACTGTGAATAACAAAGTTAGACAGATATATAATTATTTGAGCTTGACCGAGATGGCACTTGATAGTAAAAACCACAGTATTCCAATAACTGTAGCGAGTTATTCCTTTAACACTAAAATTACCAGAGCCAATGAAAAAAATTACGGCCCACTTTAAATCCCTTCACACCTCTCTGTCGGCATCTTTTGCCTTCTAAATGTTTCAATAAGCCCAAGCAGCAAGCAGCCTGCAAAACCATCCCTCCTTCACCCTGCATCCCCCTCTGAACAGGCAAGAAGTTCTCCCAGTCCCTGCCTTGATTGATTATCTGAGAGTAGCTACCCAGAATTGTAAAGGGAAATAAATTGGTGTGTTTTGTGTCTACAACAATCTATGTAAACAAATCGTTAAAACAGAAACTTTTTCATGTTTTAGTAATAAATAACAAAATGTAGACATGAACTGTATAATGCGTTAAGGCTGATGGTCAAATATCAAATAAACCAAAAGGTTCAATTACAATACGACAACTTCCATGGTGCTGTGGTTAGAACTGCCAATTTATAATCCAGAGGTTGTGAGTTCAAAACCAGTTCCCCGGCAAATTTACCGATTTGAGTAGTGAGCTGCTCTTATTGTTATGTTGTGTCTGTAACAGCCGGTATAAATTTATAGTACTCGTAAAAGTTAACTTTTTTTTTTTTTTTCATTTTTATTCGCTCAGTCACGATCACGATACAACAACCACCACCCCCCACCCCAGATCTGACGTGGTTACTTTTTATCTGAAACTGGGAATAACTGTAGGTGTGAGTGGGGTTTTGAGACAATGGAACTGGAAATTCTCTGATCTGGAGGGATAAAAGCTGACGCACAAACGCTGGTGAATCTGCCTTCTTCGTATCTCACCGTCACTTGAATTTTTTTTTTATTCAGTTTTATTGAGTGTTCCTGCTCACGCTGAATTAGTATGCACCTTATGGTCCATGATGTCAAAGCTACACTGACAAAAAAAAACCATAGACATAGGTAGATATATGATATTTGAAATAACTCATTTCATGACCTGTATAGTACATTACGGAAAACATTGTGGCAAGAAGGTGTGCGGATGAATATGAATAATATGAATGATGCTGCATCAGTGCCACAATGTTTTCCGAATGTATTATACAGTTCATGTCTACATTTTGCTATTTATTACTAAAACATTAAAAAGTTTGTTTTAACGATGTGTTTACAAAGATTGTTGCAGACACAAAACATACATCAAATTATTTCCCCTTACAATTCTGGGTAGCTCACTCCTAGATAATCAATCAAGGCAGGAACTGGGAGAACTTCTTGCCCGTTCTGAGGCGGTGGGGGGATGGTGTAGCAGGCTGCTTGAGCTTGGGTTTAATGAAGCATTTGGAAGACAAAAGATGCTGACGGAGAGGTGTGAAGGGATTTAAGGTGGGTCAGAATTACAAATTTTTTGTTGGCTCTGGTAATTCTAGTGTCAACTAAGCTTATTTTACAAGGAGTACTACAAAAGAAAACAACCCACAATAGGGAAAAAGCAGAAGCTAGAAAATATATTTTTCAGCATTTTCAAAGCAGTAAGATTGTATCTCTGGATTTAAGATTAACTTTACAACCATTAAACCAAATTGCTTCCTCCCATTTCAACAAAGAAGAATAATTGCGCTTAAAAATTTTGTTACCATTAGAAAAAAATAGTGGAATCTGTGCGAAACAGTACATCAATTCTGTTAGAAAAATGATGTGCCTACCTTTGGGTGCTCCTTAGAGGAAGCAAATACTGTATTTTTGTGAACCATATTTTAATTTTGTTTAATTTTAAGGATGAATTATTGAGTTATAGCTCATTGTAAATACAACACTGAATTGTTTCGCAAAGTTCAGTTCTAGAATTATAAAGATAAACAACAAAAAGATACAAAATCTAAAACCAGCCAATGCCATTTTTGAAGGACACAACCTATTGTAATATACAGGAGTGGGCAAAAGTAGGTTTACAGTTGTCTGTATTGAAAAAGACATGCAGGTTATAATTAAAACAATAGCTTTATTAACTCGAAAGAATGTCACAATGGCACTGTAAACTTAATATACTTGTCATTTGTAAGAAATAAATAATAGTACACACCAATAAATAAATAAATAAATAAATAATAATACAAGAACAAACTCTGTATTTCACATACTCAAACATAATTGAGATGTTCTGATAGAATTGATAAGTTGTACATTCAAGAAGGTTTTTGAAATGTTTGCTAGATATGGGCATTAGACATCACCTACAGTAAGTGGATAATGTTATTCAAATATCTCACGTATGTGGAGGCAATGTGGCAAAATTTGTGTTAGTCAGTCCAAAGTGAGTTATTAAAAAAAAAAAAAAAACCCCAGAATGTTATATTTGGCACCAAAACCTTGGGCAGTGTTATACTGCAGATTCAAATCTAAGTGAGGATTTTAGCTTAGTAAGGCAGGGTTAGCATAAAGTGGTCAAGTCTAGACTAACAGCCAACATTCCACTGGAATGTATATTTGATTTTGCAAAGTTACTATACTCTAAGCATGACCAGGAGACAAAAAACGAGGAAGCTTTAATAATCACTTGACTCAGTAGTGCCCCAAAAGGACAAAACAGGAGTTCCTCACCTCAGCCTCCTCCTCTAGAAGTCTGTTGGCCTCCTCGCGCTCCTTGCGCATTCTCTCCTTCAGGAAAACAGCACCAAGGGGAAGGAAGAAGGAAAAGCACCAAAACACAAAAGGATAGGTTGCCGGAGATAGGAAAGAAGGAAAGGGAAAACCCAGGCTGTTACAAAAGCTATACAAGGGATGTGCTAGAGAACAGTCAGGTCTTTTAAATATAATGGTTAAAAAGCAAAAATAAGATATGAGGCAGATTTTGTGGAATTCCATAATGCATGCTTGTATCAGGAGGTATCTACATATGAAACACATGTATATGGAGGATGATACAGATGATTTCTCGAGACTAATGTTGAAAGAAAAGAATAAATGAACAATAAAAGTACTGATACCAGAGAATATGTCATGAAACGTAACTCATCAGGAAGTGGTTTTCAGAGTTGTAGCTTAACCTGATTGTATACCCACACCAAACTAGTTCAAAACGTGAGATTTTCATGGAAGATTACAAAAATGCATTTAAAAACAGCTGTTATATTTTTAACTACTTACAAAAAAATTTTAAAAGTCACAGTGCCCAGCAGGATACATGCATATACCCCCAGTCAATGCAAATGTACAGCATATGCCCTGTATGTTACCTATAAACTTTCTAAAAGTAAGGAAAGAGGTAAGAAAACATGAACAATTACTATGTTATTCACTTAATTAATTTCAATCAGCTTTTTTCAGTGGCATAATCACATGAACCTAAAATTCAGCTTTAAAAACTCAAGGTACAAATCAGCAGAGTATCCATGGTTGTAAGTCCACACACTAATGCACAGGGCCACACTTACAGCAGTGGCAAGTTACTGTTGTAATACGAACAAGTTACTACAGCCCAGATTAAATGCAACAGGCTTGTGTAATGTTAAACCGTTATCTGTGCCAAGATAAATTACATTTCTACATAACTAGAAATAGCTAACCAAAATACAGTTTCCTTTCTCCTATTAATTTGCTACTGCATAGCAAAGAAAGCAATAATGGTCATCGAAACTTCTGCCTTTAATAATTTAATTTTCTTCTAGGTGTACATTAGGGCAAAGGGAGAGGCCTTACGTGAAGTTTGCATATGTTAACAGAAAAACCTGTAAATCTCTAAAAGCACTTAGAACAGCTAATTATCTGCCTGGTATCCTGTCGTTCAACTGAAGTAGGCAATAAACGTATTTCAATAATTCTGTGTTTACCAATATAGTATTACTCGGTTTCTTAACATTTTTATGTTAAACTGACCCTGATAAAATCCTAAAAACAATGAATCCCAAACTATAAGATAGTAAAGTAAAATAAATGCATTGGCATAAAGTCTTCTTAATTAATAGCTGCACCATAAACAAACACAACAAATTATTAATACATTAATGAATTTATTAATACATATAAGCATTCCCTAAAAGATTTTGATTTCTCATTCTAGATTGTTAACTGCCCTTAAAGTTTCCAAACAACAATCCATCCACCCACCATTATGTTTTGTATGTGTTTTCCATGAGAGAGGTTGTGTGCAACCCCATGTTCCTAAAGGAGGAAAAGAACTTTGTGACGTACAAATTTAGTGGTGTTATCAGCTACAGCACAACAGACAATTTCCTGGTTGTATACTCATGTGAGTTTGCCCTACCTTTGCTTTCCTTCCAAAATGCCAAAAATACAATACACAAGGTACAAATCTCACTGTTCATATGTTTTTGCTGTAACCCTGAATTGTTTTTTGCCTTCAAAAAAATGAATGAGCACATATTGAAATCCTCAAATCACAAATTGTTATTTGGATATCTATTCCAGATTTTAACTAAATTTTAATAGACAGTGATCAGGACCAACTGGGGCCATCAATTAATCAAACACTTCAGTTTTTAATGCCTGGAAAACATCCGGAATTAAATCACTTAGAGATCTATACATAGACAACGTTTTTGCATCCTACGAACAATTACAGTCCAAATTTAACTTTCCAGCAACACATTTCTTTCACTACCTTCCAGGGCTGTGGAGTCGGAAAAAAGTTAACCGACTCCGACTCCTACTCAATTTAAATGGGAATTAAAAAAGTAAGTTGAAATGTCCCAATTCACAAACAGTCATAATGAACTACTTCTCTGCTGTAAGAATAAAGCCCAATGCATGCAGTGCATAATGTTACCACAAAACGAACATGTCAAGTAACCATGAAGCATGCTTTTCATTGATTGTATGCGTCACTATATGGGATGTAATGCACAGGTAAGGTGCGGCACCGCTTTCCATTGTGTCGTGTTCCACTGTTACAGAGAATTGTGAACCTAGCCTAAAGCCCCCCAAACATTTACAGATGCACTGCCGATTTTTCGGCCGTTCAACGAGTCATCACGCGTCAAACGCCTGAAAAATCATCTGGTGTGTTCTCAGCTCCGTCGGCTCCCCTTCGCTATGCGCTAGTGAAGGGGGCCGAAGGAGCCGAGAACACAGATCTCCCTACCTGTCTCCAGCAGAGGCTCGTTCTGCTGATCAGCTGGCCAGTGAGTGACACAATGCACTAAACTTCCGGCTGGCTGACAGAGGAGACAGCCACTGCAGCAGACAGAGGCATCACATTACTTTGGATGGGGGCGGTGGTCGAGATTTTCGGCAAGCTGGATCTGCCCGTCCATGTGGACACCCGCAATCAGCGGCCGCCAATCAATTGCCACATCGGTCGGTGGCAAAATCGGCCACGGATCGCTGCGTATTTGGGGGCCTTAACTCTCGCTGATAATTAGGTAAATGTTTTTTGCAGGACTAGAGACACTTGTATAAGTGAAGGGAATAAACTTAAACTTTAAACCTGACTATGGGATTCAGACATGATTCATGATTTCCCTTGAAGTGCCCCTCCCCCCTGCCTCCTCCTTCAGCCTTCCACTGCCCTATCTTCACAAGATAAGAACACTAAGGAAAAAGCAGCAGCTTCTGCCTCTCTCTGCTATAAGAGCTTAGAAGAACTTGGTGGAACAGCTTCTTGCATTTGCATTCAACTGTAAGTGTTCATATTTACAGTGGTGTGAAAAACTATTTGCCCCCTTCCTGATTTCTTATTCTTTTGCATGTTTGTCACACAAAATGTTTTTGATCATCAAACACATTTAACCATTAGTCAAATATAACACAAGTAAACACAAAATGCAGTTTTTAAATGATAGTTTTTATTATTTAGGGAGAAAAAAAATCCAAACCTACATGGCCCTGTGTGAAAAGTAATTGCCCCTTGTTAAAAAATAACCTAACTGTGGTGTATCACACCTGAGTTCAATTTCCGTAGCCATCCCCAGGCCTGATTACTGCCACACCTGTTTCAATCAAGAAATCACTTCAATAGGAGCTGCCTGACACAGAGAAGTAGACCAAAAGTACCTCAAAAGCTAGACATCATGCCAAGATCCAAAGAAATTCAGGAACAAATGAGAACAGAAGTAATTGAGATCTATCAGTCTGGTAAAGGTTATAAAGCCATTTCTAAAGCTTTGGGACTCCAGCGAACCACAGTGAGAGCCATTATCCACAAATGGCAAAAACATGGAACAGTTGTGAACCTTCCCAGGAATGGCCGGCCAACCAAAACTACCCCAAGAGCGCAAAGACGACTCATCCGAGAGGTCACAAAAGACCCCAGGACAACATCTAAAGAACTGCAGGCCTCACTTGCCTCCATTAAGGTCAGTGTTCACGACTCCACCATAAGAAAGAGACTGGGCAAAAACGGCCTGCATGGCAGATTTCCAAGACGCAAACCACTGTTAAGCAAAAAGAACATTAGGGCTCGTCTCAATTTTGCTAAGAAACATCTCAATGATTGCCAAGACTTTTGGGAAAATACCTTGTGGACTGATGAGACAAAAGTTGAACTTTTGGAAGGCAAATGTCCTGTTACATCTGGCGTAAAAGGAACACAGCATTTCAGAAAAAGAACATCATACCAACAGTAAAATATGGTGGTGGTAGTGTGATGGTCTGGGATTGTTTTGCTGCTTCAGGACCTGGAAGGCTTGCTGTGATAGATGGATCCATGAATTCTACTGTCTACCAAAAAATCCTGAAGGAGAATGTCCGGCCATCTGTTCGTCAACTCAAGCTGAAGCGATCTTGGGTGCTGCAACAGGACAATGACCCAAAACACACCAGCAAATCCACCTCTGAATGGCTGAAGAAAAACAAAATGAAGACTTTGGAGTGGCCTAGTCAAAGTCCTGACCTGAATCCAATTGAGATGCTATGGCATGACCTTAAAAAGGCGGTTCATGCTAGAAAACCCTCAAATAAAGCTGAATTACAACAATTCTGCAAAGATGAGTGGGCCAAAATTCCTCCAGAGCGCTGTAAAAGACTCATTGCAAGTTATCGCAAACGCTTGATTGCAGTTATTGCTGCTAAGGGTGGCCCAACCAGTTATTAGGTTCAGGGGCAATTACTTTTTCACACAGGGCCATGTAGGTTTGGATTTTTTTTTCTCCCTAAATAATAAAAACCATCATTTAAAAACTGCATTTTGTGTTTACTTGTGTTATATTTGACTAATGGCTAAATGTGTTTGATGATCAGAAACATTTTGTGTGACAAACATGAAAAAGAATAAGAAATCAGGAAGGGGGCAAATAGTTTTTCACACCACTGTATTTTAAAACTGCATGGCACCTTGTCTGTATGAGGGAAGGCTGTGTGCACATATGTCTGGATATAACTACATGGCTGCTATCTGTAGGTTTGTTAGTGTGCAGGAATTTATAAAAGTTAGTGCAGATTGTTTATATGCTTCTGATTACTAGTATGTGCATAGGACAAATCGTATCTAGGTTTATTGCTGGGCTAGATAGCTTATTTGTATGTATAAAGCCATGTTGTATGTATGTATGTTTGCTTAGAACAAGACTTTTTATATTTAAAATTGAAGTATATGACAGTTAGTATAAAATATTTTATATTTTAGTGAAGGAGGCATCCTATTAAGAATGGCAAAAAGACTGTCAACAACGACAAACAAAGTCTGCTGTTTATGAGCACTTTGCATTACCAAGTGATGGGAAACATTATGTGTGCCAATGTATTCAAAATGATGATGATGGTGAAAAACAATTTGATGCAAAAATTAGCAGTTTCAGTGGGCCTGATAAAAATGCACCTACAAGAGCATCAAATTTGAAAAGACACTTACAGCATTTTCATCCCAAAGTATTAGAAGCTGTGAATGAGAAAAATAGCAATGAAAACATTGCATCTAGTTCTGTGCCAAAAAACGTTCAGAAATCTACTGGAACCCAATCACAAATAAGAAAATTCTTCATATCTGACAAAGTTACCATAACAATGACACCAGAAAAATTCAAAACCCACATTATTGAAATGGTAGTAAAGAATAGTCTACCACTATCCTTCTTTTCTCAGCCAGCCTTTTTAGGCCTAAATGGAGAAATGGCTAAAAAACTTGGTGTTTCTCTGGAAAGAGAAAATATAAGGAAACTTATAATTGAGGAGGCCAAATGTAAAAAGGAAGAACTACGGAAAGTTCTGAAAGGACGTTTTCTCTTCATTAAAATGGATGCATGCACACGACACTGGGTCAATTATTTTGGTATTAATGTGAGATTTGTGGATGAAAATAACAAAACAATAACACAGACCTTGGGATTAAAGGACACCCAGGCACATCACTCAAGTGACTATCTTCAGAAGTTAGTGGAGGGTGTTCTAGAAGATTTTGAAATTAAAAAGGAACAGATTCTTTGTTTTGTGACAGATAATGCTTCTAATATGTTGAGCACAATTGAGAAAATGAACAAAGATGAAGAAAGTGGCACAGAGTTATTAGAGTTAGAGGAAGACTGCTCTGAAAGTATTGGAAAAAATGAAGAGAATACTGACATTGTGGATAACATTGTTGAAGAAGCATTGAAGCTTGCTACTATTCACCATATGAGATGTGCTGTTCATACTCTGCAGCTTGCTATAAGGGATGGACTAAAAGATCGCCATGCAGCTACATTGATTGGGAAATTAAGGCAAGTAGCTATTTCAGGCAGGGCACCAAAAACGGATGCAATTTTGAAGAGACGTGCAGGAAAAGGAGCCATTTTAGATCAGACAACACGCTGGGGAAGCACTTATTTGATGGCGAAGTGTTTGCTTGAACTTAAAGACTTCCTAGAAGAATTGGATAATGAGAATGTTGCTTTAACTGAAAGCCAGTGGACACAAATAAAAGAGCTGGAAAACCTTCTTTCGCACCCCTTTACCGTCACCAAGAGGTTGCAATATGACAATCTAACCCCCGGTAAATTCTTCTTGGAATGGAAGAGCCTGATGTATCGCCTGAATAAAAGTGGAGGGTTAATAGCTGATGGCATTGCATCTTCAATGATAATAAGAAAGAGTCTATTGCTGGACAATGAAATCTTTTTAGCAGCTATTTATGTCGACCCAATGAGCCGAATTTTGTTGAACTGTGACCAGACTGCTACAGCGAAAAAGGCACTCTACGATTTAGCAGTTCGCATGAGGGGATTACTACCTGAAATACCTCCACAGGAGGAAGTTCAAAGCACTAGTGGTAACTCAGGATCATCCTCTTCAAATGAAGAGTTAGACTTAGATTCCTTCTTGGACAAAATGGAAGGAAAAGGAAAGCAACGTCGCATAAGCAATAAAGAACCAGTCAATGTCCAAATAAAGAAATTCCGGCAGGAGTTTTTTTAAAGAACTAAAGGAAGTTGAAAAGTATGATCACTCATCAAAACTTAGTGTTGAAGAAGCCATCCTTGTGTATCCAGAGATCATTGGTGATGTGGCTAGAATTGTAACGGCAATGCCACCCACCCAAATCAGTTTTGAAAGATTACTTTCAACTCTGAAAATAATCAAATCAGATTTAAGAGCCTCTATGAAAGAGGATCTGGCTGAAGCAATTCTGTTTCTTAGAACTCTACACTGATTTTAGATTGCATTTAAAGGGAACCCGAGGTCAGAGGAATATGGAGGCTGCCATATTTATTTCCTTTCCTTTAACTATAACTGTATTCCAAGTTTAATATAGGTTTTCCAGATATTGTTTTTAGTTCATATAGTTAAGCTTTTTTTTTTGTTTTAAAAGTTAAAACTACCAAAGAACGTGGTTTGTATTTTTTAACCAATACATTTCCTGTTCCTGATTTTTATGCCTGCTATTACTATCCAGACACTTGTTTTAAAAAAAAATATATAAACAAAACCTTGTTTTCATTGTGTTTGTCTTTAATCTGGCATTATAGTAGAGTGTTGGCTTCCTAGCCAGTAGTTCTGTGGTGAAATGACATGTATGTTGCCTTCCTTTCCTTCAATGGATGGAGAAAATACATTAGCATAGTATATACATACAGAGGAGTCGGAGTCGGGGAGTCGGAGTCGGAAGATTTAGAAACTGAGGAGTCGGAGCATTTATCTACCGACTCCACAGCCCTGCTACCTTCAAATTCGAAACTGTGTTAAACAGAACCTGCCCACTTTTCCTCACCTCCCACCTACCTCTATACCGGAAAAAATATTGCTCAGTCTTGTGGACAGCATTTCTGTGATATGTAAAACTATTTTACAGTCCCTCCCTTTCAAAATCCAAGAGAACAGTGGGAAAAAGATCTCTTAATCAATATTTCAGAAAAGGAGTGGAAAGTAGCGATGCACAGAATTCACTCGTGCTCCATATGTGCAAAGCATAGAATTATTAAATTTAAAATTATATATCAAGTGCATCTCTCTCATTTAAAATTGTCCAAAATGTTTCCAGGGCAAGATCCAACCTGCAAACCCTGCAATCAAGCACCGGCCTCACTGGGTTACATGTTTTGGGCCTGTACCAAATTTACATCATTCTGGACCAAAATCTTTAAATGCCTTTCAGACAGCCTTGGTGTCACAATCCCTCCTAACCCACTAACAGCTGTGTTTGGTGTACTTCCAAATGGGCTTAAAGTGGAGAGGGATAAACAAACTGTAATTGCCCTTACTACACTATTGACACGTAGACTTATCTTGCTCAATTGGAAGAATCCTAACTCTCCTATTCCAAGTCAGGATAACTTAGATAACTGATGTTATATACTATTTGAAACTGAAAAAAAATCTAATTTGCACTTAGAGGATCTGTACAAAATTTTTTCAAAACCTGGCAGGAACTAATCGATAACATTTTAAAATAAGCATTTAAATTGAGGAAGCAGGTTCTCTCCCCTCTTTTACTCCATTTACCTTTATTCATTTATTATTTCATCTATTCATTTGTCTTTACTAGCATAAAATCTTACACTGCTGGCCTAGCTCTCTTTCTCAGGGGTGGGGGTTGATTTGTTTCAAACCTTTTTTTTTTCTTTTTGTAAAACTTGAGTTGTGTATGGAATGTTACTTGATTTTAATAAATTCAATAAAACTATAAAAAAAATTAATCTAACACTTCAAAATGAATTTTACAAGCAACACCAATAAAACAATTACTTTGTTCACTCTAATATCTGAATGCATACAAGATGACCATTCCACAAACTAGCAAGTATTTTTTCAAGTGAACTGAATTCACATGTATAGTTTGAGCTAATTATCAACATATGATGTTCTCTGAACCTTCCAATATACACAACAAAATCACCATAACCAACAACACCACACAATGGTAATTTTGCTCATAAATTTCTTCCATGGCTTGGATATTGATTCATTTCTGAATAGTTGTTGAAGCCAGAGGTACAACATATATGTCTGGAGAAAAACATGAGTGAATTTTTCTTAAAACTGGGTGGGAACAATCAGACAGATCACCAAGTGTCACGTTTCTAAACCAATCCAACACCTCATGAACATGGTGCTCAAAGTAGAGGCAGTGATTTTGAACTGCAAAGAGCAGCAGTGCTCTTGATAAAATGGTCTGAAAGAGAGCAAGCTTCTGATTACAAACTGTCTACAGTTGAAGTTTACTGAAAAAAAAAAACTATTACATATAAAATGTGTGTGCAGAGAGCAGATTACATATTTTAAAAGTAAACATAACCCTTGCAAAGGGAAAACCTTTCTGTAACACCAGATTATACATTGGCACTCTAAGATATCAATGAATGAGTGGTAAACGTGAACTATACATCATCACATGAACTGTGTGTGTTCTCTGTTGTTCAGTTACAACGATAGTGTAGGAGTCAATGTAAGTTTGAAAGAACTGGTACCTGTATTCATGAAAATATGAACAGCAGCACATACATTTTAAGTACAAAATGTGTCACACCTCATCAAAAGGACTGCCATTAAGAGAGCTGATAACAAAGAGCTACAGGAGATGAAGGTTTCAGTACTCAAAGCATCCAAATTAACAAATCTGCTGAGCGACACCAGTAAAGAATGGACAAGCCTGCACAAAATCCAACGTCTAACTTCATGTCTAAATGAGTAATTAAAGTAAGTCAACATCACTGTCTAATTGGAAACGCAAGTATACCCTGCCAGAATATAGCCATGGAATTTTAGCATGTTGTATATGCATAGAGCATAATGTTTATCTAAAATCTATTTGCTGTTCTGATGTCATATATGGATGCAATAGTCAAAATGACAGAAAGACACTGTAGCAGACAGAGACAGAAGTATTTCTCAAATGTGCAGCCTTGTAGCTGTGGTGGTCTGTGCGTATGTGTGTGTTTGTCTGTCCATTTCTATCCTCTGTCACAGTGCTCATTACTACTCACAAATAATTTTTAAGCTTCAGAGACTTTTTGTTACTCAGTTCCTGAACTGATAACAGGAAATTTTATCTAGACTAATTCCTGAAAGAAAAAAATGCCTAGAGACAACAAAACCTTTGGCATATGACTGAACTAGTCGGAAATATTTACTTGCTGTTTAACTGCCCAGGACTGTTTTACTTAATATCAGTATCTTAAACATAGCCATCAGAAGTGTGTTTAACCTGGGCATTTTCTGATTTTCATTACACATATGTAGACATAAAACTCCATTAACTTTTATAACTTGAGTTTCCCAAAGATACATGACTCTACATTCAACCTGGTAATTATTGAAAGCATCAGTATCTACTTTTTTTTCCCTACTCATATCTCTTTACTTCAATGTTTATTGTAAACTTGTTGTAAATGAATGCAATAAAGGGTGTTTGCCCATATTTAACAGATCACCTATGGTATCAAACCCACAGCAAGCAAGTAAAAGATCTAAAAGTATGCATATTGGGCTACGTTTTTTATAGAAATATTAACTGGGCAAGGAGAGACACTAACTAATGACTACAGGTTTTAAACTGTATCTTCAATCACTGAAGAGAATGATTAGAATGTCCAACATTTATAACCAGACTAAAATATAAAGTGACAAAAAGTTGGACACTATCTTTCTGTAAAAAACTTGAAATTAAGAGTGTAAACTGAATAAGTAAGTGTCACTTTGTAAGTGTCACACTATGAAAAATGCTGGTAACATGAAACTATAGAAAATTTTTATATATGGAAAGTACAGTCCCTGACAAAAGTCTTGTCGCTTGTGAACAAATTGACCTGAAGTGCCGCTAAAATATATTTCTAATCAAGATTTTGTTACAAGAAATGGGTCATTTTAATCCCATCAGCATTTGTAATAATGTTTCAGTGCAAAACGAAACTGACAAAAAGTATTCTAATATTCACAGCTTGGTAAAGCCCATTGAGTCAATTTTTGGCAAGACATAAGTGTTGCCGCCTTGTCATATGAGCTTCACCTGTGACTAATAATGGATCAATTAGGTCTCAGGTGTGTATAAAAAGAACCCCATACACTAGACCTTCACATCAACTGCAACTAGACCTCTGCAAACATGCCTAAGATTCACCCCGAGACTAGTGTTGATTATCAAGAGGCTGAAGACCAAATGCACTGCTGATGTGGCAAACACCTTCAATGTATCTCAGCGTCAAGTTCAGAGGATAAAAAAAGAATTGAAGAGACTGGAGACATTTTTGACAAGCCCAGGTCTGGAAGACCCTGCAAGACAACTGTTCGAGAGGACCGTTTGTTGGCTCGAAAAATCCAAGGCCAGCCCATTTTCCACTGCAGCAGAGCTCCACGAGACCTGGTCACCTGAAGTCCCTGTGTCAACCAGAACAGTTTGTCAGATTCTGTCTCGAAATGGCCTCCATGGTCGAATCAGTGCCCATAAGCCAGCACTAAACAAAAGACAATTGAAAAACCGTGTGGCATTTACCAAAGCCCACAGCCTGCTAAAAGGATGGATGCTGGAAAAGTGGCAGAAGGTGGATTTTTCGGATGAATCTTCTGTTGAATTACACCACAGTCACTGCAAATATTGCAGGAGACCTACTGGAACCCGCATGGAGCCGAGATTTACCCAGAAAACAGTGAAGTTTGGTGGAGGCAAAATCATGGTCTGGGGTTACATCCAGTATGGGGGTATGCAAGGGATCTGCAGGGTGGAAGGCAACATCAATAGTCAAAAATACCAAGAAATCTTAGCTACCTCTTATATTCCCAACCATAAAAAACGCCAAGTTCTGCAGCAGGATGGTGCTCCATCGCATACTTCCATCTCCACATCAAAGTTCCTTAAAGCGAAGAAGATCAAGATGCTCCAGGATTGGCCAGCCCAGTCACCAGACATGAACATCATTGAGCATATGTGGGGTAGGATGAAAGAGGAAGCATGGGAGACGAAACCAAATAATATTGATGAACTCTGGGAGGCATGCAAGACTGTTTTCTTTGCTATTCCTGATGACTTCATCAATAAATTGTACGAATCCTTGCCAAACCGCATGGATGCTGTCCTTCAAGCTCATGGAAGTCATACAAGATGTTAAATTTGGACCTCACAGCACCACTACTTAATTTGCTGACATATTTTTGGATTTGCAGTAAAGTTGTTCATTTTCTGTATAGGCGACAAAACTTTTGTCTTGCCCAAATTTGACCTTTCTGTCTTGATTACATGATAAATCTTTTTTCAGTGAAACTAATTTATTTCAGTGCATTAAACATCATTTGGGTAGGCTTTAGCTTTTCATATGAGCTATTTCTAACACCAGTTGATTAATTAAAAGTCAGGTTAATAGCAGGAGTTTCTACAAAATAGAGAAGCGACAAGACTTTTGTCAGGGACTGTATAAAGTATCCTGACCACAAACAAAATTCATTATAATTAATTTCATTTTCTCAATATATGTAAAAGAAATCTTTTTTTTTTTTTAAAGTGATGCACAGTATTAGTTTAAAAGTGAGAAGAAAAAAAAATTAGTTGGAGTTTTTTCTTTTCCCTTGATGGTGAAAAAAATGAAATTAGATATTCTGATAGTACATCTAAATCAGTTCTCCACATCCCATATGAAATCATTTACACTAATGTGGCAGAGACAATATGTCTGATGCATAATTATCAATTATTAAAATTTCTTTTCAGTACTACAAGGATACTTACCTTATCAGTAAGTTGTTGATTCCACAAACCAATATTAAACATTATTTTGGCACAGATAGGAAAAACACCCCAGACATTACAACACTGCTTTGCAAAAGCTGTTTAGCAACTATATAAATTAAAACAGCAAGGGTGGGCATATTTATACTTTTAAAAGGGAAGACCAATTCTGAAAAACAGTCAGGTTATGCCAAAATTAAAAACCACTCATGATAGTATGTTGTTTTATATTATAAACAGCATAATCTTGAAAAGTTAATGTTATGCCGTAGGAAGGTTGTCATACACTTAAAAAGAATGATGAAGAAAACACAAACCCATACGAAAGAAAACAGTTTGCCAAAGATGATGACATGTATGGTGATGATCACCCTCAGATGGACTACCAAAAAGCAAATTGTGCCAAAGGCAATTTTAAGAGACAAATAAAAACATTTCCTACCACTTTTTCCATCTCCTCACGCTCCCACTGAGATGTTTCTCGCACCATATCCATTTCCTAGTAAAACAATACATACATTATAAAATATGCGGAAGTATTTGTTTTGCAATCTTAAACCTTTATAACATACTATAATGGAAATCTTTCTCTTCATTAGTAAAGTGTACTTCAATAATTTTATTCACTTCAAAGCACAGCAAGCAGCATTTAAAAGCTCACAAACTATTATCAAATATTGTCTCCATTCTGCCATCCCTTCACAATCCTCATTTTGACACAATGAAAAGAAAAAACAATTGTGCACTGTCTAAGCAGCAGCACAAATATAAAAGAAATTGTGTCAATTTAAAAATGATTCTGTATATCTACTGGTATAATCATGAAATTCATTAAATAATTATAGAACTTGCTACATGTCTGAAGATTGTATAAAAACATTGTTACTTGAGAGGTTAATCTTTCTCATTTGAACGATCTATCTTTATTTTCATACTGAAAAAAACACAATAAAGCTATCTTAAATTGAGCTGTACCATGCCTATATGAAAATGACTGACTAACTGCACCTATACTACAGTATATATTACAGTACCACTGGCTTACTTTCTGGATAATCTCCATCTCTTCCGGGCTGAGGTCACGGTCGATAGATGAAATACTCTCCATGCTGTTCTTTCGACCAATTCCAGCAGCAAATGGATTAGCAATGATTCCAGGTGATGCCTGAGGGTGATGGAAATTGTTCACTACTTTACCCTGTACATTTTATAGTAAGTATTATATTGATATGTTTTACAAATGAGTACATATTAATATGTATCAATTTTAAAAATAATTACAAAAATTAAAGTCAAGGATACATACATCAAAGAGATTACTCAGAATACAAATTAACAGAATAATTTATTATTTTCAAAAGCACTAAAAGTGGAAAGAACAAAAATTTGGAAGTAGTTAAGATGAAATTTCTTCATATTACTCAGTACCCAATACCACTGCTGAAAACTACCTTCCTTTCTCAGTATGTAGTAAAATTATAGACCGCTAGAAATAATAAAAAATCTTTCTGAAGAAAAGTCATCAAATCATACTTACAAATAAGTGTGCAAAATTAAGTATTAAAATTGAATTAAAAAGGACTAAGGATTATTACTGCATTAAGAGAAGAAAAACAATACAAAATATAACAATAATATAAAATATTTTACAGCATCTCCCAAGATAATCACCTCAATAACTGCAGCGTCTTTGGGGTCAAAGCCATCGCAGACCAGAATGTCCAATGTGTCACCAATACTTCTTAATATTCTCACCGCTTCTGCATGAGTCATACCTAGAAGACTGTGATTGTTCACTTCCAAAATTCGCAAGCCTGCTTTAAGTCTACCATCTCTAGCAGCAGCACCATTAGAATTAACCTACAATAAACACAGACGTTTTTTCCATTCATGAGAAACCATATATAACATTATTTCATTGCAGGTGCAAAATTAACTGCAAAGCAAAGGTTAAATTCAGTATTGATAAATTAAAAATGAAGACAATAATAAATCTCTCCATGTAAACATCTTGTTATAAAGATCAATATAAAATTATTAAGCAGTAAAACATTAAAAAAAATATGCATCATTAATATGATACACATAATTAGTTTTCCCTTTTTTGATATATTTCACTTGGGAATATAAAAGAGAAGAGAGTTATCCAAGAAAGTTTTCTATATTCTTCAAAAAAGTGGGGAAGACCCCACTGATTAAAGTCTATTTTTCTCTCTTTCATATAACACATTTGTTTTAGACAATGTGAAACAGAGAGTGGTAAAACAGACTTCCTAATAAGAAAGATTAACTGGTGAACAGACAATATGATACAATTAACCACATTACATAAGCACATTAACATTTCAGAACGTACATATACTCTAAAATAATTTCAAAAATGAACAATTATTTTATCAAATCTCATAACGTCTGAAAGACTTCCAACAGTATGGAGAAAATATGACATTCGGTTAGGTCCGAGTTTAAAATAAAGTTAAAATGTGGTAAAAATCTTGGGTAGATTTTTTGGAATTCTAAGCTTGGAAAGGCATGGATTTAGACATTAGTCTTTTGTTAATAGGACTGTTCAGATACAATGACTATGCTAGTAAAAGTGTTCAGTTTAAGAAACAATGCTGTATTATAGTGACCAAGTTTATACCTTAAATGTGGAAATGTTTCTGAAAAAAAAAATATTTTTATCACAAAGTTTCTTAAACAGTGAAAAAGTGCATTATTTATACAAGTCCATTAAAGTCTGGATATTGTAAAGAAGCATAAATCACGTTAGAAATTCCACCAGTGAATTTTGAACCAAAGTATATTTATTGTGAATTTGACAATTTATAAGTGGAAGAGTATACAGTCGACCCTGCAGTAAGGAATTACCAGATGAAAGTGCAGTTTTTGCCAAATCCCTTTAGTCTTATAATTGGCTACCCTGTAAGACAGATGGAAGTCCTGAAGAGCTGGCCACCAGTTTACTATGTTTACAATGACAATATAATCAATCAATTAATGGGAAATATTAATCATCTCTGAGAGCAGTATCTTAAATTGATAATACTGCATTCTTGATCTTTTCCAATGCAAAAAACACATACATAATTTGAAGAAAAGTGAACAGAGTTTTGTTTAAATACCTTTGATATGAAGATACCCTCATCAGTTGGATCAAATGGGTTCCCAGCATGCCCCTTTGCTCCACCTCGAATGCTTATGCCTAGTTTCTCTCCAGACATCTTCTCTATTACAATGTTCTACATTTGAATAAAATATGCTGAATGTAAAACAAACTGATCTAAAACTGTTACAAAAATGACCAATCTTTACTTCTTTTCCATGCCAAATAGTGTTGAGAGAAAATAAGGTAACATCCACCAACTAAAATCTTAAATTTGAAACTGAGAATACCTCATATTCTGAGTTATATTACTGTTAAATAAAATAACTTCCAAATCTTTGATTCAATACAATGAGAAATAACATTTGACTGAGCTTTGTTTCTGAGCCAAGTTGTCCAAAAACAACTATTAAAAGTTATTATGTACTTATTAGTTAAGAAAAATGTTTAAAGTAAAAGTAAAAAAGTAAATATTAGGAATTTAAGTTAAAATAGTTGAATCACCAAAAAAAAATTCCTATTTGTAGATCACAAAACACTTTCTTCTTTTAATTTTTATGACCATTAAATCTTCCGCAATGATTTAAAAAAGTGAAAAATCTGAAAAGTGAATATTTATTTTTGTATACCGTATTTACTGATTCACTTATATCAACTCAACTGTAACCTCATTGTTATATTCCCCTGTAGCAAATGGAACAATCCTTATCCTATCATAATGTCACCTTAGACCGGGTTTATACTTCACGCGACGCAACACATGCTGTAGCCGATGCTCCTGCTACGCAAGAGTTGTACTGTTTATACTTGGGCGCATACTTTACGTAAATCTGGAGGAATCCACCAGATGGCAGTACGAGATATTATCACGGTGAGCACAGGTTCAGCTTTGCTGTGTTGTGATGTGCCTGGAACACCCATTAAATTTCGATGACACTTTACCACAATATCTCTGAAAAGGATGTTTAATGATTACATCCATCAGTCCAGGGATTTGTCTATTTCAGCTAGCATTGGGCACTAGGCAGAAACAATCCCTGTACGAGGCATCAGCTCATCACAAGGTGAATACAAGCACTCACATACATGGACGCTATTTTAGTGTAACCAAATCTGCATATCTATGGCAGGAAACTGGAGTACACTGAGGAAACCCAGCAGGAAAACATGTAAACTCCAGGCAGGGAATATCAGCGACGTGGCTCCCTGCAAGACAGCAGCACTAATGCTCCGCCACCGTGTCACCTCCATGTGTGTAATTATTAAAAGTATTCATTATTTAAAGGAAATTACAGATTTATCTGCAAAATGTAACATACATACGTTAATGCATTTCATCATGAAAGTGACATCAAGTATAAATCTAAGGAATCTAAATGTGCAGAGAGTTGGAATATCATACAGTTAATGTGCTCAGTGTAACAATCTATTGCTGGAGATCCACTGCTGTTAGGACCAGAGGAAGCCCTAGAAAAAAAGACAGCACAGATGATGTATATCAGACTTTTAAAATGTATCGTGTCATTACGGTTGGGAATATGCGACGCTTGAATATAAAAGCACCACGAATACATCTGTATGTCGGCATTTTGCTTCACCACATAGAACATTGAAGCACGCACATCGATCTCGTAGGATCCACAAAACGGCTTTCTGTCACATGTAGATAGTAAACAGAGACTTTGATGTCACATTCCAACTGTTAGCACACTGCGCCACCCGACTTTTTGCTGGTACTGCAACTAGAGCACGTGTCACGTTAATTTCT
This sequence comes from Polypterus senegalus, assembly GCF_016835505.1. Lineage (NCBI taxonomy): Eukaryota > Metazoa > Chordata > Cladistia > Polypteriformes > Polypteridae > Polypterus > Polypterus senegalus. The sequence continues at coordinate 183,334,242 of NC_053158.1, forward strand.
GAGGACCTGCTCAGAGAACGCATCAAATGAACACTGGGAATGAGTGGCAGCCATGATGCAGGCGCGTGGAAAGAATACTAGGGCAGGACGTTTTACACTATATACTCAGAATTTTAGGCAACTTGAAAGCACTTGTATTTGCTGTTTATCTTGATATGTATCCATTTGAGCTAATGTGTTACACATTTTTAACAATTCACATGTAACAAATTCTTTTGCTATTCTGGAGGAAATTCACTAAGTAAAATCTAGTTACATAAAGCATTTGGTGATGGTTGTACAAACCTGCATTCCAGAAGGAGCTGGATCTCTCCTCACCAGCATTCGGATTTCTTGTTTATTAGAAAGTAGTGCCTTCACGGCTTCCTGATGTGTGGCATGCCTCAGGTCAATGGCATTTACCTCTAAGATCCGGTCACCCACCCTTAAGCCGCTCTGAGCAGCCAGGCCTTTGGGTATTACCTGCAAATCATGATGCATGTCAATAATGGGACCAAAAGAGAGTGTACATCTGGCCTAGAACAACACATTTTTCACATTTTACTGCATTTAAAGTTAGAATGCATATAGAAAATGAGTCTTACAATTGATATAAATTCAATGTTGATAGTTGGCCAGTGAAACAGGGTGATGTAGCCTAGAGTCCACGCATTCACTCTCACACACACACACACACGGTGTGTATAAAAAAAGTATTCATCATCTTGAAACTTTTAACATTTTATTTTTATATAATATTAACTCACAATGGATTTAATCTTTCTTTTTTGACACTGATTAACAAAACATTACTTAATGTCAAAGTGAAAACAGATCTCTGTAAAGTGCTTGTGGTGAGAGGATTTTTTTTAAGAATTGGCTCATTGTAAATGTCATGTCCCACCGGGACTCTGTGCTCTTCCAAATATAAATAATCTGGAAAAGAATATAGGCAGCAGTCTGGCTAAGTTATAAGATGATCCCAAACTAGGGGAAAATGGTTGATAATGTAAAATTACTTGATTTATTACAGAGGGACTTGAACAGCATACAGACATGGGCAGAACAAATTTAATGTAAGTAAACATAACGTTTTATATGTTAGAAGTAAAAATGTTACATTTGGAATACGTAATGGAAACTTTTAAAAATGAATGTTCAACTTTTGAAAATGACCAAGAAATCATCACTGTCTATGTAGTCTATGTATTCCAGACAGTGTATGGAAGCCATTAATGAAGGCTAACAGGACATTAGGTTATAAATCAAGATGTGTAGAATATGTGTCATGAAAATCGTGCTTAAGATATAGGATATTCTATAGAGTCTTTGTCTGGAGTGTTGTGTGCAGTTCTGTATTCTCTTGGATAGACACAGCATCATTAGAGAAGGTCTACAGAAGTAAAACTAGGCTAATTAAATAAAAGGAGATTAAGAGATAAGGTGATTTAAGTTATTAAAATTATGAAAGGAATTAATACAGTGAATCCCAATTATTTATTTAAATTAGGCTCTCCAAACAGAATATCTAGACACACATAAAAACTTTTCACACAAATATTAGGAAATGTCTTCTTCTCAAGGAGAACCATAGAACAAAAGAAAACAATAAATGGCAAAGTAGGGACTTCAGAAATTTGGCTCAATGTTAATCTGGAGAAATTAGGTGGATAGGATTGGCAAGCTTTATCTGGACGAATGGCCTGTTCTTAAAATTGTTCAAATATTCTAATATACGTCATAAGTTTGACATTACCTAAAATTGCATTCTTAACCATTTTGAATTTTCTTCTTGTTCACAGCATCATTAATCAAAGCAGTGTGAATAAAACATGAATCATACAGTTGAAATTTGAATTGCAACAAGGTGGAGATGCCACCCCTTAAATAACTAAATGAACACAGAAACCCTTTAAGACAAATTTTTCAACACTGAAACCAAAAGACTCCACTTTTGCACAGGGCATGAAATTACTTGTTACGTGTACAGTGATCCCCCACCTATCATGGAAGTTACGTTCCAGACCCATCAGCGATAGGTGAAAATCCGTGATACAGACACACCATATAAATACATTTTTTTTTTTTATAGTTTAGACCTTAAAATACCCATCCCACACACTTTAAACACATGTAAACTTATTAAAACACACTTTGTAAACACATATGATATGTGGATGTTGGGCTAAGGATATGAGTAACAACTCTCTATTATATAACATTTTAAGGTCAAGCAAGACAAGGCAGTGAGACAGAAGGACAGCTGCTGTACAGGCTTTTAAATGATTGACACAAAGAGCGACAAGCTGAACAAGCATCTTGGCAGAAGCAGCACAAAGTCCACTTCTCCTTAGCGTGCATTCTGCTCCCCACCCAACCCCCCCACCCCACAACTGGAAGTGGCAGGAGCATAGCGCGCTTCCTTGCAGGGACGGCTTTGAGCGAAGCGATCGAGACCAGATCATCTTGACGACACGCAAGACTAGACAATACAACCTTAGGAAGCAAAACCCGTGAGACAAGAACTTTTGCACGTCACACCCTACTTACAAACAATTTAAACAAGTTCACTGACATCTAACCTAGCAGTTGTTGGAATGCTTTTGGCAGACAAACTTCAGGTACTCCCAGCTGTTAAAACGATGACAGGCAAAACACGCAGCTTGCCAGCAGCAGCTGCAGAAAGCCAGCAGATGATCCAAGCACTTCTCCTTAGCGTGCGTTCACCCCTCACAACGCGAAGAGTGACAAGCAGAACAGGCATCTTGGCAGTAGCAGCACAAACCCAGTAGCTGATCCGTCCACTTCTGCTTAGCATGCGTTCAGCTCCCCTCTTCACAAAGCAAGTGGCAGAGACGTGAAGTTGCAAAAGGACAGCTGCTGTACAGGCTTTTAAGTGATTGAATACATAAGACACAATGTTTCTCCAGATATCAAGATTGAGCCTGATATGGCAGTGCAATATTTACAACAGAGAATGTAAAAGGCAGGAGGCATTTCTGGGCATGGAAACCACTCGGTAAGTGACATTTCTTTGATCGATGGTGATCACCTCGATAGACATGTTAATGGGGGTAGGTTGGAACGGTAAAAGAAATGGATACCTGAACAAAGTAAACTAAGTCTAAAATACCTACACAATAACTATATGCGTAATAAACAAACAATAAAACAGCGGAGAAGCTGTGGATTAAATAAAAAGGCTGCAGTTATCAGCAAGGAGAAAGGAATACCATGGCGAAGGAAGGAAAGGAATGAAGAGACAGGAGCAACGGACAGCCTTATATGGGCAGGCAGCCAATTACGTGGGAATTGTGGGGATGCAATATAGGCAGGCAGCCAAATACGTAGGAGGCGTGGGGGATGGGGGACACAACTCCGCCTCACACGGTGACCAAGCTGAAGGCTATGGACATATATATATATATATATATATATATATATATATATATATATATATATGTAGGATTCAGTTACGCGTAGAATTTTGAAATCAAACCTGCTTAACTTTTGTAAGTAACCTGTAAGGAATGAGCCTGCCAAATTTCAGCCATCTACCTACACGGGAAGTTGGAGAATTAATGATGAGTGAGTCAGTGAGGGCTTTGCCTTTTATTTGGATGGATGGAATGACAACATTAATAGCTTAATACAGCTCCATATTTTACTGTATACAGTTATGATAAATTAACTTACAATGAATAAAGCACAGGCAGCAAAATAAAACATCAAAAAAAAAAACCTGTTTGCCTAGCATTTAAACATGCAGAAATCTCACCTTGGATATGAAAACTCCAGGTTCACTAACTCCAAAAGGATGACTAGCATGGTCACTACCTCCAACAATGCTTAGCCCTAGAGGGCCACCTGCCTTCACCAGACGTACTTCCTATATAAAAAAATCCAGAAACATTTGAGAAATGATAAAATACTTCACAAGTTATTAAGAAGAGAAAGTGCTTCAATGATGAAATAATTCCTTTCCTCATTGTTAATGAAGATGCCTAGGTTTCTTATGCAAACCTCAGCATTAAATCTGTCAACAGTACTATGACACACTAAAGTAGCTCTATGTCCTTGAAAATGATAGGAAATAAATTTTATTTTCAAATGCATAAATAGTGTTACATCTAAAAAATGTAACAGTATAACCAACAGTTTGTTTTTGACAAAAAACAAAGAGCCAAGCAAAATGACACCTTTTATTGGCTATATACACTCTAGAATATAATTATACTCTAGAGTGTACATAAACACAGGGAACTCCAGTTTCTGTATTACATCTTGCCTGAAGAAGGGGCCTGAGTTGCCTCGAAAGCTTGCATATTGTAATCTTTTTAGTTAGCCAATAAAAGGTGTCATTTTGCTTGGCTTTTCTCTACATTCATAATGGCTAACACGGTACATCACCCTAGTACTACATACAAAAAACCAAAGTAATCCAAGATGCTAAAATGGAATGATAACTGTCACTCTGTCATTATCATAAACATTACTCAAGAATATTTCACTACAATATGCAATTCTTACCTCAATTGGGTATTCATCCTCCAGCATTCGGCTTAGGTGGCTGTTTTGAGTAGTCTCTGCATCCTCCTCAACACCTTCCTGATGACCGCTTTCTGATAAGAAGGGTGGAGGAGAATGTGGCCGTGCCCGGTGGAGGCTGGGTGATTCACCCATGCCCTTGGCATCCACTGTGGGCTCCGAGATATCACGCTCAACAAGCAGAGTGATGGTGGGAGATGTGCCAGTAAGAAGTGCTACTGCCTGATCATGTCTGGCTTCTGTCATGTCTACACCATTGATCTAAAACAATCCGCAAACCATACAATAAACGACAACAAGTTATTACTATCACAACCGCCATCCCGAATGACTCAAAGCAAACACAGGAAGCACTTAGCAGTACAGTCTAAATAAATCACTGGTCAGATTTTGTAATGTACAAAGCTGCTGTGATCTCTGTAATATTAGAATCTTTTTCTTTTTATGTTTTTTGGCTTAATTTGTCATTTCTGTAGCACTCAAAGCATATGTGCAACAGAGGAAGAATTGTGTCTGACAAGCATCATATTTCAATACAAAAAATGATCTGAGAAAAGAACTTGTGTTAAACTTTTTAGATAACTTGAGATTTAAGCATATCTTGAAATAATCACAGGTTGCATGTGATTAATCTATTTATTGCTCTAAACTACTACATTCATGCCATGAATTTGTAAAATCCAGGCCTTCTTCTGAAAGGTAATTATCTTTATGTACTTAGAGTACAAACACACTAAACAAAGAGGCATAAGAAACAACAAAGATCCAGACCAACATTCCTATATAAGCTGGATCTTTGGATCATAAACATGATATTCTCTAAAGCCAATGTCACATTAGGTGACAATTTGTCATGGGGATGTCAGATTTGCTGATCACAGTCACTGATCTCATTGCTGCACTAAGTCAAATTACACAACTGAAATACTACAGCTCTCATCACACTTACTGACTGAGCGCCGATCTTCCAGCAGAATCGCGTTCACCCTTTTTCTCACAGCCAATGGAGTGTTACCACTAGAACATCGCTGAACGAAGGGGTAATAGCTATGGTACCTTCTGTCACAATTTCAGCTTTTTTTTTTCCTTTTTTCCATTCTCTCTTAGTACTTACAACAGAAGACATAAGACAGATGAGCTTCTCTTCTGTGAGGTTCAAACCACATGTGTCCCTTATTTCTTATTGCTACAGTCTATGCATTGTACATCCAAATGAATGCTCATTGGTTCTCAACGCTTGCATGCAAAGAGTCTGGTTTGTTTCAGTCACTCTGCATGTCACATTAGATGCTCAACTTCATTGGAGCATGCTTCCAAATGGCTACGAATACGAAAATGAAGATTACAACTGAAAATCACGAGAAAAGTCATCTAATGTGATATAGCTGTAAGCTTTAACTGTCATTTTTAACGTTAAATACATTAAATAAATTAATTACTTAGAAGAAGATACTGTATTTAATGCAAAGAGCATTGGAAATTTTCTGTGACCAATATGTCTTTGTGTCCGATTTTGGATTTGAAACAGATTACAAGTTTGATGTATGGTAAATTACTTGCAAAGCCTTTGTCATAACAGTAAATAACAAAAAAAAAAGTCATAAATGGCAAAAATGAAAAATAACTTACAGACCTCTTTGACTGAATGAGATCAAAAAGTTACATTACAGATAATTACAGCTATATTTCTGGAGCATAGTGCATACCAACTTTAATTAAAATAAAGAAAAAAAAATATACAGTCAAAAATGTCCTACTACTTGACTAACTGCAAAATATTTTCTGACAGTAGATGAAGGCAAAGAGCTAGCACTGTTATGACTGCATTTTACCATCACAGAAGCAAGCATAAGAGGGGTGTTCAATAATTTATCTAAGTATGAAATAAAGAAGCAAGCACGTTGAACCAAGCTTGGGTATGTTGTGACATGTCTCAAGGTTATTCATGCACAGTTGTGGCTCAGTGCAAGTCTAACATTCCAAGAGACAGGATGTCAGGAGAGTCACCATGTGAATCAAGTAAGAAAATACTAGATTTGGAGCAATGTTCAGTGATTTCTCATAAAAGAAGGGAAAAGGCCAAAGGAGATCCATGAACACAAGACTGCAGTGTATAGTGAGTCTTCCACATCATACTACAAAAGCAAAATTTTGGAGCAAGCAGTGGAAGATTAATTTAATATAATTATATGTATTATATATTGGGTTTAAACAGGTTACATTTTAATACATATTGGGAAGTTTGAAATTTGGAAGTACACCTCATGAGAAGGACCTAGACTCTTTGCATTCTACATTCAGACAAGGAACACAAAATGATGAGGAAGGCTAAAAGGATATTAGGTTATATGGCATAATGTGTGGAGCGTAAGTTATGTAAGGTTATGATTAAACTATATAACAAACTTATGAGGCTGCACCTGAAATATTATATGCAGTTTTTGGTCTCTGCAATGCTAATGAGACAAAGTACTGGTAGAGTAGACTCAAAAAAGAGCTACTAGGCTAATCTCAAGTTTTCGGATATGAGCTATGAGGAAATATCAAAAGGACTGAACATTTTCATCTTAACAAATGGAGATTAGGAGGTAACATGATCAAGGTATTTAAAACTATGAGGAGAATTAGTACCGTGGATCCAAACTGTTACTTTAAAATCAGGTCTTCAACAAGAACATGGGGACACAAATGAAAACTTGTTCATAGTAAACAACCCTTGGGGGGATGTGGGCTGGGGGGAAGGTGCGTGAGTCAACAGGACAGGGACCAAAGTACACTGCCAGAGTAACACAATTCAGTGACTTGAAATTAAGAAATGAATGTATATGTCCATCAGTGGCCAGTAAAAGTCTCGATTTTAATATCATCAAAATAAGACCTAAAACTGCATATTTTAATAAGAAGAATTAACAGCTATTGCTCCAACATGAGGCTCAAAGTTAATATTCTCAAGTTAAATGTTCAGGCAAATTCCAGGCTGTTATAAGTGCATGAGATGCTTTAATACAATCATGCTTAAGATGAATGTATATTTAAAAATGTAATTTATCTTCTTGGATTTTTATTATTTTAATGTGTACCATTTTTTTCTTTTAGTAAGGGAATTGTGAAACTGAATATGCGAATCATACAAAATCCCAAGATGGAACACACTAAAATGTGAAAGCAGGATAAGATTGAAATATGCTCAAGGAACTATATATACAGTATAGTGAAAGAAATAGCACGCCCAAAATTTCAGATTTCCAAGCTGTGCTTTTATACTAAAAATGCACACAATGCAAAAAAAACCCATCGTTTAGTCTTGTTAGCTAGTTATGCATAACAGCATAGTGTATAAATTCAGAGGTATAGTGAATAGAAATTTAAAATCTTGATGTAGCATTATAAAAATTCAAGTCATCCAGGAACACAAACCCACACAAGGTTACTCATTCTGAAACTAACAATGTATAAGGTGTTATGTTTATTTATTTTTCAACTTTTTAACTGTTTAAATTAAACTGCTCTATTTAAAATGTTATAGCATATGGACATATAAATATCCAGAAATAAAACTGTAATTTGACCTAATTTCCACATTCCATCTAAAATTTAAAATGTTTTTTCAAAGTGGCAAAAGACACAGTTTAAGGTTATTTATCATAAACCTTCTGGAAATACAAAGGCAACTTATGATGCCTATTATTCTTTATGCTTTTGTGAGGTTTTTAAGGTTTGAAGAAGTAATACCAGAAATTATTATTTGAGTAAGTAATAGACTCAGTGGCAAAAAGAGTAGACAAAATGTAACTGTTGATCCTTGGATTTTTCATAAACACATAAAGAACCACTTGGTCTTGGTTTTAGAATGTTAAAAGTGGTAATTAACTCAATTCTGTATAATTCATGCTTTGACAAGGCTTACTGGTTATAGCTCCAAACAGAAGTCAGCACTGACCATACAGTTTCAGCTCTTACCATTGGCTGATATGCTGCTGCCGCATTGATAACACATGCTGTTAGCAAGGCAGCTAGCACATATATCCCCATCACCATCACCAAGCAAATACTGAAAATACAGGGTCATGCAATTTTAAACTGAAGTGAAATACAAAAGACAGACAGAAGAGCCCAATTATGAAGAAAGACTCTCAAGCTAAGAGAAGAGGAAAAGTGAGACATTAGAATCAAAACCAGAGGAAATTAACCACAAGATTTAAAGGCTCATTCCAAAGAGTGAAAAAATGCTGTTAAATACCAGAATGTAATAGTAGTATGGATTACATCCAGTGTGTAACAAGTAACACTCGGCAGGAATATGAGTACAAACAAGTGAACAATAATCCCATCCATGCAAAAAGGAACAATGAAAAACAGAGATGAGTATAATTAAGAATCAAATTTTTGATTACACCATTGACATTCAAACAAACACAAAAAACTGCAAAGGTGGTTTTGGGGGATTAATGCTGCCAACAAGCACACACAAACACACACAAGCACATATCAGCACAACAGATTGTTTTTATTGTTTTAAAGTAAGCCTGCAAAGTAGATAAAATGAGTTTCAACTATTATATGACTAATACAATCTCTAACGATAGCACACACTCTATAAACAGGATTCATTTCTTCGTTTATGCAACTTCCAAAGATTGTTATTGCAGTCACAGCTTTGAGTGCACAAGTGTTTACGATTCTTTTGTTTATATTATTCATAATTGTTTAAGATTCTGAAGACATACAATTACTACCAAAACAAAACTTACAGAAGAAACAGGGTATGTTACTATTATAAGGGACACTTCATTTATCATTTTAAAATATTGTGTTAACATGCTAAATATGAAAGCCTTAACATGTAATATTAGTAAGAATGTATTGAAAAATGTTTTTTTGTTTTTCAAAAGTTGAATTTTATTATCTTCAGACATTAAATGTTTTTGGAGATCACAGCTTCAAGTCTTAATGAAAATACTAACTGCAAACTGTATACCAAGAGAACAGTAATATACTAGCAGATTACACCGAGCACACAGGTTTTATAAAAATGTACCTTCCTACTTCTTATAAAGAATAAAAAGATGAAGTTATGCTCACTTACAGAAATAACTCTGTCTCCAACCTGAAGAACCCCGTCACGATGGGCAGCTCCACCTTCAGCAATTCGAGAAATGAATATTGCCTGTAAGCACACAAACACAGAATTTATAATCAAGATCCTATTAGGTCTATATTGGCCTGCACAAGCTAAGGAAGAGAGGGAGTTCAGTTGTCAAAAAAATCTATATGCAAGAATCTCAAAGGACAGAACACAAAAAGCTAGTAAACAGTAACCGGATATAACATAGGAGAAATGAAAAACACAATGGAATATACATTAAAAAAATAGGAGGAGTGAAATTACATTGTGACAATTATGGATTTCAACTCACCACAGCAGAAGACTTTCAAGAGGATTACAAACAGAAAGGTTTTGGTGAATCTGTTACTTGTTCTAAGACTAGACCTACTCCTAAGACTGTGTAGGAAATTACACAGTGCACAAGTACCCGGTGGCCAACTCCACCTGCCTATGTCAAACAAGTTAGGGAACCCTTTAAATAACAGGCAAGGGAAAAAGACTTTATCATGGCCCTTGACCTATGGTACTGTGTTTACAGGAGGGGTGAGGGGGACCTAATTTGTTGCCAAGGTTGTTGAAGGACAGGCAATGGGTAAGAGCACTGAAGGAGAGGCAATACAAGGAATGTGACTTGGAATACTGAGAATAAGAAATGAAAAATATTGAGCAAAGCAAACATTAGAAGAGTACATTTGTGTCATATACAAGAGACAAGAAAGCTAAAGATGCAAAATAGACTTCAGTAGAATAGCAGAAGGTCTAAGTTTTTATTGCATGGGAGCAGTGATGTCAATGCTGAAGCTGGTTGAATTGTGTAAGAAAATAGGATGATAAAGTAATTACAGTAAGTTATAAGAGTAGAATGAGTGTTAAGATAACTATTAGTAAATGACCGTTGAATATAGTCTTAGGCATATGCTCGACAGGTTCCCAGACACTATAAAAAGAAACATGAAATTTGGGATAGGATGACGAAGACGGTGTTTGGGGTGCCTCAAGGGAAGGTGACTGTAATGGGTGGTGCCTTGAATGGGCACAATGGGGCCAGATCTGATTATTATTAGAGAGGTTCACGGGGGTTTTACCTTTAGTACCAAGAGGCAAGAGGACTCTAAAGTGTGCTGTTGCAATAGAAATGGTTAGATCAAACATCACTTGGTTTTAGGAGATCTGCTAAAGAAAAATAAGAGAAAGGGTCTGGTAGAATAAATTAGTATTAAAAATTTAAAAATTTTAATTTAAATATCCGGGTGCTCCGGGAGTATGGGGTACCGGACCCCCTCATAAGGGCTGTTCGGTCCCTGTACAACCGGTGTCAGAGGTTGGTCCGCATTGCCGGCAGTAAGTCGAGCCCGTTTTCAGTGAGAGTTGGACTCCGCCAGGGCAGCCCTTTATCACCTAGTCTGTTCATAACTTTTATGGACAGAATTTCTAGGCGCAGCCAGGGTGTTGAAGGGGTCCGGTTTGGTGGACTCAGGATTGGGTCACTGATTTTTGCAGATGATGTTGTCCTGTTTGCTTCATCAGCTCTCTCTGGAGCGGTTCGCAGCTGAGTGTGAAGCGGCTGGGATGAGAATCAGCACCTTCAAATCCGAGACCATGGTCCTCAGCTGGAAAAGGGTGGAGTGCCCTCTCAGGGTTGGGAGAGAGATCCTGCCCCAAGTGGAGGAGTTCAAGTATCTCGGGGTCTTGTTCACGAGTGAGGGAAGAATGGAGCGCGAGATCGACAGGCGGATCGGTGCGGCATCCGCAGTGATGCGAGCTCTGCATTCGTCTGTCGTGGTGAAAAAGGAGCTGAGCCATAAGGCAAAGCTCTCAATTTACCAATCGATCTACGCTCCTACCCTCACCTATGGTCACGAGCTATGGGTAGTGACCAAAAGAACGAGATCGCGAATACAACCGGCTGAAATGAGTTTCCTCTGCAGGGTGTCTGGGCTTTCCCTTAAAGATAGGGTGAGAAGCTCAGTCATCCGGGAGGGGTTCAGAGTAGAGCCGCTACTCCTCCGCATCGAGAGGAGTCAGATGAGGTGGCTCGGGCATCTGATCAGGATGCCTCCTGGACGCCTCCCTGGTGAGGTGTTCTGGGCACGTCCAACAGGGAGGAGGCCCCGGGGAAGACCCAGGACACGTTGGAGGGACTGTCTCCCGGCTGACCTGGGAACACCTTGGGATTCTCCCGGAAGAGCTGGAAGAAGTGGCCGGGGAGAGGGAAGTCTGGGCCTCTCTGCTTAAGCTGCTGCCCCCGCTTATCCGACCTCGGATAAGCGGAAGAGGATGGATGGATGGATGAATGGATGAAATTTAAATAAAAAAGTAAACTGCATATATGCATATTTCATTGAAACCATTAAATTATTATATAAACATTAAATTATTATATTAAAGCAATATTTTGTGGTTTTATTGTTTATCATATTGAGATTAGATATGACGTGAATGCATGAATGAAACTATTACATTAGACCAGAAGCAACTGTTAGTGTAAATGGCATGATTGAATGTTTTGCTTTAGACCGGAGAACTAGATTAACTCTGTTGGCAATTATTTTTGCCATTTCTACTTAACCTCTCACCATCCATTTTCATAAAATAGCACATCCAGTATAATCAGGACATTGTAAGATACGAGCTTGAAAATAATATTTAGCTATGCAGACTGCACGGTTCTTTATTCTAAAAATCCATATTTACCATTATCAAGTGTAATAGGTACACTGAAGAAATTACCTAACATTTCTGGACTAAAAATTAACTTGGAATCACAATTGTTAAAGAAATGCAACAAAACGAAGGCACAAATGTAAAGATCAATTTAAAACTAATTTTTGCAACCTATTGGAAAGTGTTATGCTAGATATTAATAAAACATAATTTCTTCAGCTTACATTAGAGGGGATAATTAATATTGTCAAAATGAAGCCCTCTTCGAAGTCCTCTTTATAGGGTATGATCTGTACAAATACTACCATTGACTTACATTAATTAAATAGGAATTCAGGGGTTCAACATTAACAACACAGAAGACACTCCAAAGCCAGGATGTTACTGTCAGTTGCATACGTGAATGGCAATCATCTTTTCCAACCACACTTAAGAAAGCTTTCAATATATGGAAAATATCTGGCATTATGACTTCTGTATTGATAATATATTTACATTCTTCAAGCATCTGCATTATCAAACTTAAACTTCTAGTCAACCATCTCCTCTAGTACATACTAGCCAGAACTTTTGTTAGGAGTACTTGCCAAACTCCCTTACTTGCTTTAATATATGTAGTAGAAACTAAAATATCTTGCAATAATACAAATATATGTTAAACATCTACCATACTTAGAAAATTCCCTCTACAATGTCTTGAAATAGCATATGAAAAGGGATCAATCAGAATTTCAGATAAAGAATGAAACCTGTGACAATATATACTAATAAATCTATGTAAAGATGGTGTAATTTAACTAAAAATTATACACTGCACATACTTATTTTGACTTCGGGTACATAAAGTGCACCCAGACCAAGACCCTAATTGTGAGTGAAGTAACATTTGAACCAAAGAAAACATCTCAATTAAATTTGTTCACCTTTTGCAGAATTACAAAACTGAATTATCTTGTTCAAGACACGTGAATTTTTAGACCAATTAATTATATCCTGATCAGTTACATCTATTATTGAGGACTACAGTGGGATTAGGTGTGCGGTCTAGCTGTTAATCAAAATCAATTAAATTATTTGTTTAATAATTGACTTTTAGTTTGAAATGTACCTATTTTACATTTGACTGAATTGTGTTTTACTTGTTGAATGTGATAGTTAAGTTAAAAAAAATCCAGAGGGAAAAAAAAAACTTAGACTATACTTATTTTTCACTCACAAATTATTGAGAGTCTTAAACTAGGCTTCTACCAAATATCCAAAGAAATTTGATGTTTTACTGTTTTAGTAAAACTTACAAATCTGGACATATATACAAATGCTTGAAAAAAGTACAACCATAACCTTAAACTTAAGCAATAAAAACCTGCATCCTCAGAAACTCAGAAATAAGATATTTGTAAAAAGAAAAGCTAATTAGTTAAAGTGTTCATCATAAGAGCTAACAGTACACTGAATAAGAGCATAGTTACAAAGAACACCTTGTCTCACTGCAATGCCCCAGTTTCAAACTTGCCTATAACAGAGTTATGCATTCACTAAAACACATATGGTGTTGTGTATGAATAAAATTACTCAAAGAGAAGAAACTACATTAATGTAAATTAAGACACACAAGTTAAAAAGCTACAAGCTAAAAGTTTTAAGAATACTGAACAAGAAATAAACTTTTCTTTTACAATGAGAAATGTGCATATAAAATAACTTATGTAACATTTATAGTAGTATTTACTCAAGTAATTTATAGCTCCATCTTGGTATAACTGCCTCCTCCTGAAACACTTACCCAATGAAGGGAATCTTTTTGTTCTATTCAGGAAAAAGATCAGGATTGTAAATGTAGAAAGCATGTACATAGTACACACAAAATAACTGTATCCAAAAATACCATTCCATGTAACTGTGGTTGGTCACTGACCCTATCGGGTATCAGATATTTCTATACTTAACATCAGTTGCCTGAGCAACGTAAAAAAATGCTGTGCTACAAATGGAGTTGGTGTTTTAAAAAAAGAAGAAAAATACGCTCTGACTGTTGAATAATTAATTTGGTGGAAGCATAAACTGATTACTCAAACTTACCCAAGGTTCACCATACAAACTTATACAGAATAACTGGAATGCTAATAATTTGACATTTAAAAATATTATAAGCAATATACTATTTGAAATTGAATTTTAGGAAAATTTAAAATTTTCTAAAAAAGCAAAGCAAAGCAAAGGAGAAGTACAATGTAAAAACAGTTTCCACTGTAATGCAGCCCTGACTTACCGTATCACCTGCACGATAAGGAGTAGATCCTTTACCACCTGCGATGCTGAACCCCAATCCTTTATCATTTCGCATGAGGGATGTTGTGAGTCTCTCTCGCTTTCCAGACTCCTCCTCAATTTCTGTTGGGAAAGGCATCCCGCTACGTCTCTCTCTAGGGAAGTAGTCATCTTCTGGTCTTAAAGGGGTAGTAGTGATAGCATTTTCAGGCTCTACCATGCGCTCTCGGAGAACAGTCATAGAAACAGCAGTCCCTGAGCTTCGAAGGGCTTCCACAGCTTTATGATGTTCTGCATCATGCAAATCTACACCATTCACCTAACGAAATTCAAATCAGGTAAAATTTAGTACTCTACAGCTAACACACTTTTAATTACAGTGTAAAATTCGGAGGATCTAATACAGAAAATATGCATTAAAGTAACACACAAAATCACTGTGCACAATGTGTAAAACAAAAATATGTGCATTAGTATCTATAGACTTTTTCCAGTTTGCATATTATTAATTAGTTTTTATGTAGTACTAGTAATAACATAAGTAATGTAAACATTGTAAAATGTGTTAAATACTGTACATACATATACAGTAATCCCTTCTCGATCGCGGGGGTTGCGTTCCAGAGGCCCCCACCGCACTAGGTGAAAATCCGCGAAGTAGAAACCATATGTTTGTATGGTTATTTTTATATATTTTAAGCTCTTAAAAACTCTCCCACACTGTTTATAAATATTCTCCGCACAGTTATACAGTAAACCCTCGTTTATAGCGGTTGATCCGCTCCAGACAGATAAATGAATTTCCAAGAAGTAGGATTCTTTATTTATAAATCTAATATTTTCGCAGTTAGAGCATTGAAAACCTGTTTACAACCTTCTAAATACGTTTTTTAACATTATTAGAGCCCTCTAGACATGAAATAACACCCTTTAGTCAAAAGTTTAAACTGTAACAAGACAGAGATGACAGTTCTTTCTCACAATTAAAAGCATGCAAACATATCTTCCTCTTCAAGGTGGGCGTCAGGAGCGGAGAATGTCAGAGAGAGACAGAGTAAAGTAAACAATCAAAAATCAATAGGGCGGTTGCGCTTTTAAGTATGCAAGCACCACGATAAAGCGGTGCAATGAAGGGATCAATGTGAAAGTAGACTTTCAGCATTTTTTTTTACAGGTGCATCCGTATCTTCAAAGCAAACAGCCACTGTGCAAACAGCCCCTCTGCTCACACCCCCTCCGTCAGGAGCAGATAATGGGGCCAATCATACGCCTCCCTGATGGTATTGCATGATGGATAAGTATCTGCCTGTATTTCTCAGAGAGAGTGAGAGACAGAGAAAAGCAAACAATGAAAAATCAATACGGGCTGTTAGAGCTTTTAAGTGTGCGAGCAGCGCGCGGGAAGCATATCGTATATCATTGAGGAGTTTTAGTTAATATGTAATATGTGCTCTGATTGGGTAGCTTCTCTGCCATCCGCCAATAGCGTCCCTTGTATGAAATCAACTGGGCAAACAAACTCAGGAAGCATGTAACATAAATTGAAAGACCTATTGTCCGCAGAAATCCACGAACCAGCGAAAAATCCGTGATATATATTTAGATATGCTTACATTTAAAATCTGCGATGAAGTGAAGCCGCGAAAGTCGAAGCGCGATATAGCGAGGGATCACTGTAGTTGTGCTTGAAAGTTTGTGAACCCTTTAGAATTTTCTAGATTTCTGCATAAATATGAGCTAAAACATCATCAGAATTTCACTCAAGTCCTAAAATTAGATAAAGAGAAACCAGTTAAACAAATGAGACAAATTATACTTGTTCATTTATTTATTGAGGAAAATGATCGAATATTACATATTTGTGAGTGGCAAAAGTATGTGAACCTCTAGGATTAGCAGTTTGTTTGAAGGTGAAATTAGATTCAGGTGTTTTCAATTAATGGGATGACAATCAGGTGTGAGTAGGCACCCTGTGTTATTTAAAGAACAGGGATTTATCAAAGTCTGTTCTTCACAATACATGTTTGTGGAAGTGTATCATGGCACGAACAAAGAAGATTTCTGAGGACCTCAGAAAAAGAGTTGTTGATGCTCATCAGGCTGGAAAAGGTTACAAAACCATCTCTAAAGAGTTTGGACTCCACCAATCCACAGTCAGACAGAATGTGTACAAATGGAGGAAATTCAAGACCATTGTTACCCTCCCCATTAGTGGTTGACCAACAAAGATCACCCCAAGAGCAAGGTGTGTAATAGTCGGCGAGGTCACAAAAGACCCCAGGGTAACTTCTAAGCAATTGAAGGTCTCTCTCACATTGGCTAATGTTCATGTTCATGAGTCCACCATCAACAGAACACTGAACAACAATGGTGTGCATGGCAGGGTTGCAAGGAGAAAGCCACTGCTCTCCAAAAAAAAGCATTGCTGCTCGTCTGCAGTTTGCTAAAGATCACATGGACAAACCAGAAGGCTATTGGAAGAATGTTTTGTGGACTGATAAGACCAAAATATAACTTTTTGGTTTAAATGAAAAGTGTTATGTTTGGAGGAAGGAAAACACTGCATTCCAGCATAAGAACCTTATCCCATCTGTGAAACATGGTGGTGGTAGTATCATGGTTTGGGCTTGTTTTGCTGCATCTGGGCCAGGACGGCTTGTCTTCATTGATGGAACAATGAATTCTGAATTATATCAGAGAATTCTAAAGGAAAATGTCAGGGCATCTGTCTCATGCAGCAAGACAACGACCCTAAGCACACAAGTCGTTCTACCAAAGAATGGTTAAAGAAGAATAAAGTTAATGTTTTGGAATGGCCAAATCAAAGTCCTGACCTTAATCCAATCGAAATGTTGTGGAAAGACCTGAAGCGAGCAGTTAATGTGAGGAAACCCACCAACATCCCAGAGTTGAAGCTGTTCTGTACGGAGGAATGGACTAAAATTCCTCCAAGCTGGTGTGCAGGAATGATCAAGTTACCGGAAACGTTTATTTGCAGTTATTGCTGCAAAGGGGGTCACACCAGATACTGAAAGCATACTTTTGCCACTCACAAATATGTAATATTCGATCATTTTCCTTAATAAATAAATGACCAAGTATAATATATTTGTCTCATTTCTTTAACTGGTTTCTCTTTATCTACTTCTAGGACTTGAGTGAAAATCTGTTGATGTTTTAAGTTATATTTATGCAGAAATATAGAAAATTCTAAAGGGTTCACACACTTTCAAGCACAACTGTACAAATTTAAACTAGGGCTGGGTGATCCGTTGTCATTTCTCTGTTGAAGATGATGTAAATGTCACAGTCATGTAGTGTATACGCAGTGTTTAAATTTAACACATAATAAAGTAACCTCTAAAACTATAAAACTGAGGTAAATAAATGGCATAGAGTATGAATTTTTAAGGAAATTTAAGCAAAATTAACAAGACTCTGAATGGCAGAATTAGACAGATGACTTGACAGTTTCAAGTATGACCCACCACAACTGCAAACTGAGTATTACAGTATGGTTGCACTATTTCTGTTTAAATACAGCTTTATTGCTTTTATTATGTGCTGTACCAAATGTGGGAAGCCTTAAGCTAAACTTGGTTAAATTAATTCCACCCCATCATCAAGGAATACTCAATACCCCAAAATGACAAAGCAAAAACAGGATTTTTAAGACATTTACTAACAATATAAAATTAAAATAATCACATTGACAAAAGTATTCAGATCCTTTACTCAGTACTTAGTTGAAAATTTTTTGGTAGCGACTACAGCCTGGAGTATTCTTGGGTATGACACGACTAAGTTTTCTGCCATTCTTCTCTGTACATCCTCTCACGCTCTGTCAGGTTGGAGGAAGACTGTCAGTGGACAGCTGTTTTCAAATCTCTTCAGAGATGTTCAATTATTTTTGAATCAAGCTTTGGTTGGGCAACTCAAGGACATTCCCAGAGTTGTCCCCAAGCCTGTCCTGTTGGACGGTGAACCTTCGGCCCAGTCTGAGGTCTAGAGCACACTGGAGCAGGATATCTCTGTACTTTGCTATGTTCAACTTTCCCTCAACACTGACTAGTCTCCCAGTCGATCCCCCTGCAAAACAACTCCACAGCACAATGCTGCCCACCATCACGCATTACCACTGGAATGGCACTGCAGAGATGATGAGCAGTGCCTGGTGTCCTCCAGACATGATCCTTAGAAGTGATGCCACACATTTCAGTCTTGTTTTTACCATACTAGAGAATCATGTTTCTCATAGTCTGAGAGAGTGCATTTTCATGTACCTTTTACTGAGAACAGGCTTCCATCAGGCCACAGTGCCAAAATTCTCAGATTGGTAGAGTGTTACATTGATGGTGGTTTTTTTGCCATCTTCACAAAGGATCTATGGAGTAAAGCCAGAGTGACCATCAGATTCTTGGTCACTTTCCTTTATCAAGGTCCTGCACCCCTGCTTGCTCAATTTATCCGGGCAGTCGGCTCTAGGACGATTTCTAGCTGTTTCAAATGTTTTCTATTTAAGAATTATACAGGGCACTGTGCTCTTGGGAACAGCCTTCAATGCTGCAGAGATTTCTCTTTAGTCTTCTTCAGATCTGCTCCTCAACACAATCCTTTCTCTAAGCTCTGCAGGTAGTTTGTGCAACCCTCATGGTTTGATTTTTGCTCCAATACATATTATCAACTGTGGCAGCTTATATAGAGAGTTGTGTGCTTTTCCTAATAATGCCCAATCAATTTAATTTACCACTGGTAGACTCCAAACAAGGTATAGATTCAAGGAATGAGATGCACTTTAGCCATATTTTAAGGCTCACAGTGAAGAGTCTAAGTATTGGTTTCAATGTAATATTTCAATTTTTTATTTTTAATTCGCAAAAATTCCTAATTATCTTTTTGCACTTTGCAATTCCAAGGTACTGAATGTTGCTCGATAAGGTTGGGGGAATAATTTAAATAATTTTGGCAAAATGCAGCAAGAAAACAAAATGAAAACAAAATGAGCCTGAATATGTTTAGAATGCACTGTATATCACTGCCTGAACATCATGTACACCCCAACAAGCATTATAAAGACACTCAAGTAAACTTGATACAGTAGCTACTGCCAGTATATACAATGTACTTTTACAAATAGTATATGCCAATTCTGCAACATTATAGTAGACACCATTTTTGTTATATAAAATACAGAAAGTACACAATTTGCTTACCCAGTAGTAAAATGGAAGATAACAAATTTGATTATCTTTTGAAAAGCTAACAAAGGACCCATTTTCAGACTTAGTGTGACAAAAGCCTTAAAAGTATTGGTAATGTCTGCTTATGTTAATCAAATATAACAAGTCACTTAAGAGGTAGTAGTGCACGTCTAAGAGAAGACAGCAAAAGGCAGAACGTCTATGGACAAACAGTAACCTGGACATTCAAGATCATAATGAACATGCGACACTTCTGGAGATCTAGTACTAGACAAATCGGCATTCAAAGTATCATTCTGAAAGCACTTTCGATGATTTGAGAGATAGATGTATGCGCCAAGGACAGACAGCAAGGATTGTTTTTTTTTTTTTTTAAAAGGACTGTAATAAGGATAGACTGAGAATGTTAAAAAGAAACTCATGAGGAAATGCAAAAAAAGTGTGAATTTCAGTGGAAAATAACAGGCATATCTTAAATAGTTACTGACTTAAAATAAGGGGCAATCTAACTTACTTACAAAGTCTAAAGCAGTCCACTAACTTACGTCTACGATCCATACACAACTGGAAAAGCAACCCTTAAAATTATTTTATATAATTATAAACAGTAACAGACCATATTAAAATCTATTTTCATGATGTAACTTTGATCCTTTGATATTTTCTGATAATCAGAAAAATAAACATTCACACATTAGTACTAGGAAAAATAAACATGTTCCTCCAGTAACAACGATGGCCAGACACCATAAATGAAAAAAGGCAAACACCCAGTATCCTCTGGGAACAAACAGAACTACACTTAATTGTTAAAAACAAAAAACAATGCATCACTGAGCACCCTTTTATAAGACTTGCCTCTAACAGTTTATCTCCCACTTTAACTCCTGCACGTGCAGCTGGGCCTTCTTCTGAAACCCTGGAGATGAAGATACCCTGGAAATGATTAGGGAAGACACCACAAAAGAAGCCAGATTAGAAAACTCCTGCAGCTGTTTGTAACACAATTTCTGCAGCACACATTTCACCCCTGAAAGTAAAAGGCTGTGGTCTACTTTGTAGAAGTAGTGATGTACAATTTACCTTCAAGTCTAGGAAAAAAAATAAACAACATTTAAGGAATTCAGCTTTATAGAAGTTCATTTACAACCTTAAAACTGTAAATCGATAGATATAAAATTCTTGTAAATAACTATATTTTTTGAAAACATTAACTTTTTTATAATATTTGATTAGTGACACGGGTAACACATTATAAAATATATAAATAAATAAAAATAAATCAGTACTCAAAGAAATTAAAGGACCACTTTGAAAACGCATCAGACCTCAATGGGGAAAAATCATGCTGGATATCTATACTGACATGGACTGGGTAATGTGTTAGGAACGAAAGGATGCCTCATCGTTTGATGGAGATGCAAATTATCAACCTACAGAGGGCTGAATTCAATGCATTACCTTTTTTTTTTTTTTAAATGTGAAAAAGAACTTTCCATACCTTCTGACATACAGTATGCTGCATCTACTTAAAGTGACACACAGACTGTCAGCAGCACAGCTTTTAACAGGTGGAAGTATTCACATTGTTTTTGCTTAAAATAACAAACACTAAAACCTGCATAATAAAATGAACAGCATTTAATTCTGACTTATGTTAGCATTCTGACTTGGAACGGAGAACTAATGTTGCAATATTCGTTTTTTTCTTTGTTCAAAAAAATAAATAAATTTTGATTGTAAGTGTGGGTTTCATATTTGTATTTTATGATGAACAATAATAAAACTAAGTAAATAAAACACAATAAAATCAATCAAATTTGGCCGTTACTTGTCAGTTTCATGAAGGTTCATATATTGGCTTTTGCAGGGCTGGCTTGTAAAAGGTGTGAAAGAGGACTGGCACACCAGTGCCAAAGGCAGCATCTGAAAAAGGCCCCCTGACTTAATATTTCAGGCATTTTTTACTTCCTACTATATTTTCTATACATATGTTTTTGACTGTGTATTATATCAAAGTGGCAGTCTGATAATCCTAAACCATGGTGTGCGCCATAAATGGAACTTAAAGGGAGACCATGGGGACTTGAACCCTCTAACCCCCTCCCTTATGTATGTGTTAGCCAGGGGTTTAAAGACACCAGGACACGGACCAGCATTGGTCCACAAAAGAATAGAAGGATCTACTACTATATTATGTTCTTTATGTTGTTCAGTTACAAATTTAAATTATATGCAGCCTATCTGTATGTTAAATTGTTAACACATTGTAATTTTGCATGCCACTTTTAAGTGTCATCACAAAGTCACAATTGTTACATTTGGCTTATTTCATACTGTAGTGGGCCACAGCAGTGGTTCAAGGTGCTAATGAATTTTTGCACTTTTATATTGTTCATGGTTGAAATTCTTGTGCAACTTTGCAAGCCTGCATAATGGAATTTTGCTTTTTTTATTTTAATTGTCCCAAACACACTGTGCATATAGAGAGTAAGAGTGATATTTGTGTTTGTTAATTAAATACATTTGGCATTTAGTACACTGTAGTAATCCCCAAGGGGAAACTGTCTATTCACATGACCTTTGGAGGTCACAGCACAGGGTCAGAGCAATTTTCAGGTTAAGGGTCTTGCTCAAGTGCCCAACAGAAGTAGGATTCCTTCTGGCAGTAACAGGATTTAAACCAGCCACCTTAGCCTCAGATAAAGCCTGACATAAAGTGATAATGGAGGTCTGTGAGATTTCTCCATTAAGCATTGCCAATTTGATGATGCTAACAATCTACAGTAACCCTGGTGAGGCATGATTGTGATTTAAATAATTATATTTTTTTTAATTTTATATTTGTTAGTCCTGCATTAAAGTTCATAATAAAAAAGTCTGTTATTGACCTATAAAACCTTTTGTTCAGAGCCAAAGAAAAAAAATTCATGGAAACTATGCAAGGAACTGTACTATTCATCTAATATTTGGAATTTCACTTATGTCTATGGATCTATAAAACCTCATATAGCACAGTTAAACAATTTGGGAAACACACAGACAAGCTGGACATGCTCAGATTAATAGGCACCAAAGTATATTTAAGTGACATACTTATATCTGCTTCATTTACAAATTAAAGAAACATGCTACTGGCTATTTTATTTATACACTTGTACAATTAACTATTGATTTTACAGACTGATTTGAGGCTATAATATGTCCTAATTAGTTACTTTTGCTATTAATTATTATGCAAGAAATTTACTTTGCTGTAATTGTATTATACAAACCCAATGAAGACTCTGTGACTAGAAACTTGTGTTTCTGTATTTTCTTAAGGTCAAAATTAACTTTCATTACTTTGTTTTGCAAAGGCCTAAAAACATTTCATCTCCGGAGACACTTGCATTATTTGGATTCATATTATAATACTGTATTCTTTTTATGTCTTCTTATGGTTTTGCTGAGAACATTTGTATATAAATGCTTATAATTTTAATGAGGCACAATATTTCTAGAAGTAACCTTACCTCGTCATCACCTTTGTATGGTGTAGATCCTTTACCCCCTGCAATACTGATCCCTAAACCTCCAGTCTGACGAATGATTGTAAGTGTCAGCTGGAAGCAAAATAAAAATGTTTACATTTCTAGAAATTTACAAAATATAACATTTAAATTTTTTATTTTGTTAATGGTATTTTCTCAACAAATCTCAGTATCAAAAAAAAAAGTGGGGAATGGAACACACATGCAAATACCTAATAAATACTTTGAGAATTGAAAATATTACTTTTTATTATAAATATATGTTTATAATGGTAGTAAAAACATATCATTGCAATTGCAGAACTAAAAACTGAGTGGTAATACCTTTTTTAATACCTGGAATGTTCCTTTTTGGCAGCAAAACCATATATTGACTTTACCTAATACTAAAAACTGAGTAGTAACACATTTTTAAGATTTTAATATATGCATCCTGCTAGTCAAAATTGTTGTATTAAATTTTCCACAAACATTATTAAAAAACTGAAGGCTTACTTTCCCTTAAATGAATGTTTGAGGCATTTTAAGTAGCAAAATATTTGTGAATTAATATTTAGGACTGATGGACTTATGATTATTATAATCAGAATTGTTAACAAGCCTCAGCATTGGGAGAGTTATATACCGAAAAAAGCAAGTCACCAGCTAACTGTGCTTTCTGTCTGCTGCGGCATATGGGACCATGTATGTTTGATCCGAGTTAGGCTTATTTGGAAGGCCTGTGTTCTTTGAAACTAAGATGTTTTAGTGATTCGCACTAACACCAGTTAGAAGGGGGATAGGGTTCATTTTGTTTCTTTTCTTTAATTGCATATACGAAACAACAACTAAATGACCACTAAAGAAACACTGCCACTGAAAACAAATTTCAGCAGCAAAAAAAAAAAGGTTACTCTCTTATCCATCAGATAAACAGTAGAAAATGAAAATAAAAATTATAACTTTTCCAAAGGAATCTATATCTAAGAAGTCCTTCGAAACACGTCATAAATAGTAAATATTATGTTAAGATATACGGCTTGCTGACACCATCAGAATTTAATGACATGCTCTTCGTGTAATTTGCAAATTTCTTTCATTTTAAATACATAAGTAACATTTAGGATTTTAGGAACTGAAGAGAGAAACAGGAGCACAAGGAAAAAATACCTTCATTGCTCAGTATAAATATATTTATTATTGTAGTTGAGAAATGCAATATGCAAAAAAGAACTATTTTCTGCTTAATGATAAATGAAACAAGATGGTAAGCCTGACCTATACATTTCAAAATTAGATGGGAACAGATAACAATCTGCTAAAGAAACTTGAATACAGCTGCTGTCTTCTTCATAACTAAATTATTCCTTACATACTGTATTCTCACCACTTCTTTTTGTTCATCTATTGGTGCACTGTTGGTATAACACAAAAAGTACATTGACAACACGCTGTTTCTATGTATGTATTTGTGTATATATAAAGTATAAATAATGTGTAATACAGCAAACTATTTTTCTAGGCAAAACTAAAAAGCACAAAGAAGGCATATATAAAAACACAATAAGCAGGCAAGGCAGAAATGTTTTGCTACAATAACAGAAGTAGTTCTCTCTACAGCAGTATAAGTAGCAGCCCATATACAGCATATTTCCAATTTTTTTGGTGCATTCACATATAATGAGCAAAGCACCAATAGCGAAAGCCTGTGTCAGTTTGTCTGCATAAAACAGCTCGGCCCCCCATGGACCAATTTTGTTGAGATGTGGCACACTTATTCTTCAAAGAAATTTGTCACAACATTTACATTTTCATTCAGATATCTAAGATGTAATCA
Source organism: Polypterus senegalus (assembly GCF_016835505.1). NCBI lineage: Eukaryota > Metazoa > Chordata > Cladistia > Polypteriformes > Polypteridae > Polypterus > Polypterus senegalus. The sequence goes on from NC_053158.1 coordinate 183,359,358, forward strand.
CATCTAGCCTGAAGAAGAGGCCTGAGCTGCCTCCAAAGCTTGCATATTGTAATCTTTGTAGTTAGCCAATTAAAGGTGTAATTTTGCTTGACTTCTCTTCATATTCCTTTTATAAAATAAATCAGTTCCTTTCCAAGTTCTTACTTATTTATATCATTTTAACAGATTACTTTGTTTGATCTAATATTAATAGCTAGAATGGAAACTTATTTCAGTTCATTTTCTCCTTTCATTGGGTAATACCAAAACTGATTTTATGGTAGCACTGGTCAATTTGTATTAATAGATATTTTCCAGTTGCTAATTATTAGATGTTACTCTATTGGGTATACTTTTAAAAATGTTGTGTGCTGTAGTGGTTAAGGCTTTGAACTTCAGACTGTGAGGTTATGGGTTCAAATCCCGTTACTGACACTTTGTAACCATGAGCAAATTACTTGACCTGCCTGTGCTCTAATTGGAAAACCAAAAGAAATGTATCTAATTGTATCATAAAAATGTTGTATGTGTGGAAGAATAATTTTAGGGTAACATAGCATTCATCTTTAAGAAAAAGCATAAAGGGTTAATAAATGTTGGAAACGAGATAAAGATCAAGTGAACAACAAAATGTACAGTGAAACATAATTGGTTTAGGAGAAACACTGAGATGGTCAAGTAAATAAAGAATGTAGGAGAAGAAAGGTTGATGTAATATATACAAAATGTACTGAAGGAAGACTAAGAAATCAGCAGATGTCGTATAAACTAGAATGGACCGTTGTTATATGCACAGAAATTTCAAGGGTGGTGGCTCATCTGAAAAGGTCTAAGAAGAACCAGAATATAATATAATAGACTTTTATTTGTACACCAACAAACCAACCAGAGTAAAAATGTATACATTGATTGACACTGTATGTAAATTCAACAGTTTATAAAATGAACCTCTATTCTTTGTTTCCCTGGCCATTCTGACCATGCTGTAATGGATTGCTTCTGAAGAATGCTCCCTCCACGGCATTTTGCCGAGGAGTAATTAAAAGATACAATAAACAGCTTTTCTCCTGCCTGATTACTGAATTGTCCTGTGAGAGATGTTTCTTTAATACGATGTTAAATTTCAACCACATAAGTCACCTTTGATAAACAAGTAAATGTAAAAACTGAACAACAATTATTCACTGACACACTACTGGTAAGACACATCAATTAATGCCATTTTCATCACTTCAATTGCAATCTTCTATGTACAACAATTATTGAGCCACCACAAGCCTCTTTGTGCTTTGTTTTTAACTCAAGTGTAATATGCTGTTAAAAAGCAGGTATTCAATGTACTCTAACATATGTAATGGCATTCTACTACTGTTAATTTTGAATATGGCTCATTGTTACAAAATGATTTAGCAAACAAAAACGCAATAACTGACTTTTGGATGAATAAAAATGTAAAACACTCAAATTTTAACATGAGTTAACTTAGTCGTAAATGTCACACCATGCATACATTTTGTAACTTGCTTTTATTAAATACAGTTATGAAGGAGTAAAAATTTAAATTTACGTATTTATTACATTTCACAATTCTTGTTTGACTTGTTAAACAATTACCTTATATATTTCCTGTGTTAATTACTATTTTTGACTTAGCTTCCTGCACTTCTGATACCCTATTCTGTGTACAATATTATTCATTTAATTACTTCTTCACTTGAATCCCACAAAGAGAACTATAGTAAAAGTAAAAAGGAAATTGAGTTACTAAATTGCCACAAAAACTAAAAAAATGTGTAACATGCATCAGATCTCTCAATCTTTTTAAAAATAATAATAATAATAATAACTCATAACTATTTTCTCCTTCCATCTATTTATTGTGCATAAATCAAAGTCACTCCAGACAATGAAAGCTGGACAAAGAATATTGTCAAGTTATGCACAAATAAAGCTTTTGTTTGTCTTTTTATAATGTGGGAACACACCACATGATTTCATCCCACAACATAGCACAAAACACATTTTTGAAATCTACTGACTGAATGCCACTTTAAAACAGTCAACTGATTACAAAGACAGATTTTGTAACTTACAGATGCAAAATTACACCTACTTTAAATTGCTTCAATTTTCAATTGGCTTTCTTTTAAAAGCCAGAGTTTACTGTTATTTTAGATTAAGTAACTTTACCATTGTTGTTTCTTTACTCTGCGACACCAGAGTTATTAATTAAAAACTAAAAAACGTCAGTTACTAGCAAAACTTGGTCCAACATGGCTTTTTTCCTTAGTTATTAACTTTAAGTAATCAACAACAAGCTAGATGAAAGCCTACTTTTAATGAGTCCAATGGGATGCCAAAGTCAAAGAAGCAAGGCATTAATTAAAGAAGCTATTAAAACTTTCCTGGCTAATAGTATAATAATAGTACTGTTGATCATGGTCATGATATAATAGTACTGTTGATCATGGTAATGGACGGTGTACCTTTCACAATTAGCAAATGCAATAAATTTTTCACTCTGCTGCCAGGAAAGGAAATTTTTAATTTAATTTGCCTTATTTTCAGGTAGTACATAATGAGCAATACTGCAGAACTAAACCTGTAAATAATATACAGCTGGTCATGTGTACTGTAAACTGGATTCATGCACAGTCATATAACCAAAGGTATTTCTTTAGTAGTTGCAGATGGCAAATCAAAGAACTGCTTTGTCAAATTAAAAAGGGTCATAATCATGTTTATTAGACACTGACAATAATGTCACTTCAGAATAAACATATAGTTTTTGTTGCAGTTCAATATTACATACAAGTTCTTGTGAAATGGTATAAGGGCTTAACCAATTGCACTGGAAACTGGGATTGCTACTTTCTTTAATACAGACATTAACTGAGGAGTAATATATTAAAATGCTTATAACTTGCCTTAAAATATATTATGTAGCCTCCTTCTGGATTCCAACCTACTTTAAAATGGGAGCAATGCACTTACTGTAACTGCAGGGCAACCAGCTATGAATGTCAGTTTTCCTCATTAATGCTCTTATCTATGACATGTCAGCATATTAAAAAAAAACAAAAAAACAACCATACATAGAAGGATGTTTTGTGTCATATATGGGAATTTAAAACAATGATATGCACTGCACTGCTGCTATCCTAACAAAATGCACTGCTTCTAGTAAGTACACCACCAATCTGATTAATTTTGAACAGATTCAAAAGCAAAAAAAGTTCTCTCCACATTTAGGATGAACTTTTCATTCTGATTTTCACATGGAAGTTAGTGTGTGATATGAAATAAAATGAACAATTTGAAAAAACTCAAAAATGAAAATCAAGTGCTTCAGCAAAACTTTAAACTAGGATGGTCTCTCCTTCCAGTTGAGAGTTGTGCTCAAAGGTTGATTTATAGTAAATTTAGAATATTGTCTCTGTGTAAACTGATACAATAAAGAAGTACACAGTATCATATACTTGTGCTATGTTTCCTTATCCTTTAGTTGAAAACTGTTTCTGACAAAAAAATCTCTGCTGAAATCACTTAACCAACTCATCTGCTGTTTTCACCAGTGTATTATGATTGGTTTGTTTGCATACAATGTGACTGGTCAAACTTCTCCATGGGAAGTTTAATTCTAGACAGAGCTGCAACAAGTCAGCAAGAAAAGAAAAATAAATATTAATCCTCCATGGTAAAATACAATAAAATGTACTATACTAAACCTACACTTTCCTGTAGTGATACGTATTAAGTTGAAATTCTTGATCCTGATCTACAGAGCAGTCAATGGGTCAGCACCTATACATGTAAGAAGACACTTCTGAGGGTCTATGCTCCTTCACAACCACTTAAATCCGTTAATGAATGGCATCTGGTGATGCCACCTATGTGGCATCAAATTTCGAAACAAACTCTTTTCATGGATATTTCCAAGCTGGTGAAATGAGCTATTCACAACCATCTAATATGCTAACTACCTTAATGTGCTTAAGAAATGTTTCAAGACTCTAATTTGGTGAATTCTGACTAATTGATAGTGGCTTTGATAGGTTTGTATAACTAAGAAAATGCAAAAAGCTTGTATTCTGTTTTGAGCTCTTCACTTGTGAGGATGAATTTGATAACCTTGTCCTATAACACTTATTCCCACACAGAGTTTATACTGAACTCACTAAATGGCATAATCAATGCTGAAGGAGAGAAGGAAGAAACCTCAGATAAAATCAGTAATCATACGCAGGCTCCTTCAGACACTTTGCTCACAGTCATCCTGACTGACTAAAGTTTATTTCAAAGACAGCTGCAACAAATGTCTGAGTATTTACATATACAGTAAATAAAGGCAAAACATCAAAACAAGGTTGCTTATGTACTTATTAATCTCATCTTTTCATGAAGAAAGGCTTACTAAGCAAACATGTCAAAAGCTTCCATGAAAAAATCTCATGTTACTCATGTCACATAATCCAGGTGACAAGTTATTAAATTGTATGCCCATAAGGTCTCAAACAGGTGTATTTTTGCTAAAATAATCTTAAATAAACCTCCACCAGAAAAAACTTGCACAAATGAAAATGGGAAACGCTTAGATATAAAGGACTACTTCAATTGTACAACCCAGTTTGAGTTGTTAATTTTATATTCATAGATGTCAGCCCCACCTGGACTACCTCGGGATTATTTAGTCACAGTCTGTAAAACTGCATAGGTAAAGTGACCTTCTGCTTGTTGAAGCATCTCTGTTGTATACAAGTACGAAGCACAGTCTCTTCCTGATAGTGATTTCACTCTTTCCTTTAACTTTTAAACTTCAGTTGTACATCACATAATGTGCAATGTTTGTCAATGAATAAATTGTTACTGGGCTGGACTCCTCACCAGTTAATGAGGTGGGGAGGCAATCTTCATTTCAAATACTCAGGCACATATGGGACCATTCCATTCTAGTGTATGACATAGATTTCCAGAAATAGATTATTTAATAATATCTAAATAAAAAATGTTTGTTTGGGATGTTCCGTGCATATTATTGGATGTATAACTTAACATGTGGTTTATACAACACAAAATGAGATTTTTTAATGAACTTGTTGATGTTTGCTGTTGTCCAGAATTGGCTATCATAAACACCAACTACATCAGAAACGTTGTTAATAATGTTCTAAATGAAAATGCATGAAGTTAAAGATTTTTCTCAACCATCACTATGAAGTACATAGGGTAAATAACTTATCAAAAATATTTTTAGGTAGAGTATTCCTTTAATAACCTATATAGAAAATAAATTAATTGTCCACATGTACATCATGGAGACATTAATGTATGTAGCCTCAAGAATTTACACATGTTAATTTGTTTATATTCAAAATATTTTAAATATGAAATATTCTAATATTGTACTGTTTTATGAGTTCAGATAATGAGTATGAGCAAACATCAGGTTATGTCCCATTGTGTAGCCATCACTACAAACTACATGAGGTAAGTAACATATCAAAAATATTTTTGGATGGAGTAATCCTTTAATAACCTATTTAGAAAGTAGCAAATCAATAGTCCACATGTAAGTCATGGCAACATTAATGTATGTAGCCTCAAGAATGTATACACATATTTGTTTATATTCAAACTATTTTAAATATGAAATATTCTAATATTGTGCTGTTGTGCATGTTCAGCTAACAAGATTACTAAGCAAGAGCAAACATTGAGTTACTGTATATCCCAATGTGTGTCTTATGTTCTGTAAATGAAAATTCCAAGTGTTAATATTAAGAATGCACATATATTTGAAATCCATTTCTACTAATAAAAAAATAAATAAGTGAGATGGATTGAGTCAAGAGTTTCTCTGATTTTGTGAAATGAATTAACATATTTCTCTATTGAGATATGTTTTTAATTTTAAATTCAGTCTAAAAAAAAAAAAAGGAATAAATATAAATACCAATATACTGCAGAATCATACAGCTAATTAGAAGTAGACAAGTTGCAAATCCGTATAGTGGTGTGTTGGACTATGAGCTATCCAAACCTCATATTCCAGGTATGCTTTGTGGTAGCCTAGCTTTATGTACAGGGTCAGGCATGCCAGCAACCTTTTATAGTAAGGTTAATCTGTAAAGTATTGTTGTACACTTCTGTATTTAATCAGCTAAAAGAGTTCTTCAAGAATATTTGAATATACGTTTTCTCTTTATATTTAATATAATGCTGTTTGTAATTATGATTCCATACACTTGTAACTGCTATTGTAGCAGAAAGGATTGCCTTGTCCTTTTTTTGTTAATTAATAACAAAGTATGCAATAATAATTACCTTAATTGTACTGTATTGCATTACATGACAACACGATTCTTTGCCCAGTTGTTTTAAAAGTAAGTTACTTTTACACTATCAATTTTCTTAGTTGATTTATAGACTTGCTTGGCAGTTTAGTTATTTTGCTTGCTAGTAAGTGTGTGCTGGTAATGAAGCTGTTACAGTAGTCTAGTGCACGATAAACAACCGCCTTTAAAAGCTACACCCAGTTAAGATTGTACATAAGATTTAAGTGTTTAGCTTTTATCAAATTAGTTTTGATTAGGACAACACTGCATTGACCAAAATTCAAAACATCTGGATAATGGATGGATGGATGGTAGTTCACTGTGCTTGTCTATAATTAAAAACTGATAGTACCAGGCATCCACACTACCAAATTGTCCAACCCTGGTTAATATAAAAGATTTAATAATAAAAAAAAAAAAAGTGATAGTATACTATTGGTGGCCCCTGAAAATTCCCACCAGCTACATCCATCCAGATTTTTGAAGACCACCCTAAATTGTAAATTGACAGTTTCAAGGGAACTGAAAGATCCAAAAGACCTCAAGCTGAATAGTCAATTACATCATTATTGCTAACACACACACAGAATTGTAGTAAAACATCTAGAAAACTAAAAGCTATTTATGTTCAATAACTCCAAACTAATTACTTACATGGGTTATATCACTGCAACCTGCCATTAAGGTTTGAAAGTTGTTCACATATTCAGAATATGCAGGTCTATAACTAACACGACTCAAAGTCCTGACACAGAACATCATAAAGCACCAAAAACTGCATGACGAAAATGCTTCTTCTTAAAAAATGTTACCAATAATTGGAATCATAACCTGGTATTTCATATTGTCTATAATACTGGATGTTTTTTTAGTTAGTTCTTGCAAAGCCACTAAATATTAGGCATAGTTGTGTAATCAGGCTAATCCTTAAAGTGAAAACAGGAAGAAAAATCAACATAGTAGTGCAAGGAAATGTGTCAATACCAAAAGGTAAAAGAATAGAGAGAGTGCTTCAACACAGTAGCTTTTATATATGTGCACATCACATAAATGGAAAAACACTCATTATTCTTGGTGTTTTTTTTTTTATTTTTTATTTTTATAAAAACCCTATTAATGATTCCAGAGCTTGCGCCCATGTCATTTCCTCTCCCATTGGCTTGTGTTAATGGTGAATTTGTACTTTGTAAGACAGTGAACAGAAAGAGTAGGGTACAGACCTCTTCCTCCTCAATTCGAGCAGGTTCAATCAGCAGATTATTGACTTGATCAAACGACACCCCCTGTTAGGACAGGAACCAGCAAGAAGCATGCGGATTAGTTCAGCCTAAAAACACCAGACAAACACATCAATCACACACTCACACACAGAAAACCCAGCAATCAAACTTTTAAGAGCAGGGGAAGAAACTCAAAGGTCACGATAGATCCAAGCACCAAAGTTCAACCCACAGTGCACCGTGTACTACATATAAGTGTAGTCTAAAAAAGTACATTTTAGTTGAATACGCAGCTATAAGACTGCCTAAAACTGTGATCACTTAATATGCAATCCTATAAATGGAAAAGCATATTTCAAGGAAAGAAAAATTTTAATAAGGAATAAAGTGTTTATCATTGTTACTTTCATACAGTGGAATGTATGGTGGAGGGTGGTAAGTTAAAGTTATCCTACTTTGTAATTATGGCTAATATTTAAAATTGACATTTATTACATTAGTTTCTTATGGAACAAGACATAAGAAAATGTTGCTGTGACTCTGACAGTTCCTAAAATGAACTCACAATATCTATTAGGTAGGCAGTAAGGCTAGGCAGAGGTTAATACAACTGCCTTTGCAGATATGAACTGCACCAGCTTCCTGTGAACTCCAAGTTAGAAGATGAATGGATAGTTGGATAATTTTAAGATTATTAAAAACTATTTTATTGCATTTTCAGAATAAAACAATGTTACTTGAAACTAGAGTAAAAAGATTTCCATGCACAAATGTTAACTTATTTTTACAGATACTATATGTACATACTACTTGGAAAATAACAAAGAACACTTTCAGGATACTGCGGTTACAAACTAATTTATTCCAAAATTACACTATATCTGAAAAAAAGTAAAAAAATAAAAAAGGTCTTTATTATTATCATCAGGAACTGTACCCTAATAGCTCATTTTCTTACTTATTTAAACATTAATGGCACTTGCACAACAGAAAGAATTTATGAAATGCATGTGCTAGTAAACGTTTTTTTCTGGTCTTTTTGAAAACAACCAAAGAACGCAGGAATTTGGTTGTGTATGAAAAAATGTTAAACAAGAAAATTAAAAAAAAAAACATCAGTGAGCTAAATTGTGGCTGGGTAATGTAACAAGTCTACAATCTGAAATACTGATACAAAGACGCATCATAAAGTCTGAAAACAATCAAATCTAAAGTTTTCGACCAGCCTAATCAAAGCTCAAACCAAAATCAAACAGATGTTGGAAAACAGCCTTAAAGGACCTCGTAGTCTAAAGCCTAACGGAAAGCTCTTGAATTAAGACAGTTCTGCAAGGACGAGCACCCTCACATTACTTTATAGTGGTAAGAAGACTGATATTGACTTATAGGAAGTGTTTGTAGCAAAACGGTTTTTATGCGTAAAGGAGCAATTATATTATTGCACTAAACTAAAGCTACATTTACATTGCAGTTAAAAGTGATTTAAATCTTATTCCTACTATTTTTTTGCATTTCATATGTTCTTGTTTGACGGTGCAAATTAATTTTACAAATGAACCCCATTTGATATGGCTGTGAAATAATATCTATCCAGAATAAGCCCTGTATGTGTAAAGCTTAACAGAAACACATTTTCCAAAAAGTTACCACCTAATACATCATCATGACCACTAACAGCATGCTGGATACTGTACAATTTAATATTGTTTTTAGTGCAGGACTCTGAATTTGTCAGTTCATGGTTACAAGAAAAAGAAATGGGAAATGAAATAAGTTAAAGCTGTTGCTTTATGTGCAGTTATCACTGTCATATCTGTACAAAGAACTGAACAAAATGTAGCAACTGGGTTGCTACGACTAGCAACAGTCACTCAATTGCTTATTAAGTTAGACATTTTGTTTTCTTTCCTTTGGCAGGCTGACTTGGTACTTTTATCCATCTTGATTTTCAATGCAGGGATAGGACGAATGTTGCATAAACATTTAGGTAAATTTAGCAGGGGAATATAAATTCCCAGACAATTTTGATTCTAGCATTGAAATGTTGGTCACATTCAAATCACTTACATTATCATATTTAGTACCACTTACAAAAATGGTCTAAACTAAAAAATGTAGATTCTGTATATTTCAAAATGTTATCTGTTCAATCAGGTGACTTTTTTTCTAAAAATCAATAAAGGAAACCAGAAATAAATCGAATACTTTTTTTTGGCACTATGATTAAAGAGAATAAGGCAATTAACCTTTTTAGAGAAGCACAGGAAATCTTTAGCTTTACTTGTCACTGCATCACATTTTATTATCTCTACTATACAACATGTGTGTCATGTATAACAATGACAGACGATACCTTTGTTAGCTTTATGAATCAAAGTCTGAACAATCTGACATAAGACAGATACTGTATATACTGTATCAGTTGACTTATTTACTTATGAATCACTTATGGTTTAAAGCAGAAAAATAATACTGTGTTCTCAAGTCAAAGTTTTTGCCTTTGTTTATACCAATTTGATTTCACAAGAGTGCGATATAAAAAAATATAAAAATTCATTAATATTTTGAGAAAGTTAAAATTGATACACCTCTCTCAACAATGTGTGCTTTGCAATTGAATACAAGAAATATTAAATCACAACAAAACAGATCCATAGATAATTTTGTAATTTATCCTCTGATTGAAACAGTCATGGCTACAGTGGTCTGTCTGTCTATACATCCATCCATGCATTCATTTTCTAACCCACCTATTTAGGTCTGGGTAGCTGGAGTCCACTGCCAGCAGCTTACTTGGTGACTTTCTTAAGTAGGAAAAGCAAGCATTTTATACCTCTTAATTAACCTTAACCTAACATCTTTTGAATGCAGGAAGACGCATCACAAATATATGGTGAACTCCATACAGTAAGTGCCATTTGTACACAAATCTACAATTGCAGCAAGTAAAACTCAAAGTAAATTTTGGACAAAATCTCCATATCTGTACCTATTGTGATATTATACAGATGTCTAAATGATCTGCACTATATAAAAAATGAATTGCGCTATATATTCATCCCAGAATAAAATTTATGATACTAGGGATTATATCCTGATTGCAAATACCACCACACGGCCCTGGCCTCCCTAGGACATATAATTTGGGAATGTCCTAAATTAAAATGTTATATCTTTTTTTTTTTACTTATCAGAAAACATCAGACTTACAATCCTCCCAAAGCCTCTTACAATAGTGTTTAAAATTATATTGAATGAAACTAGACTATAAACGACAGTGATGCTCTACACTATGTTATCAAATCAACTAATCTTGCACAACTACTGGAATCTCAATGCACCCTCTATACCTCAATAGGAAAATTACATTTTATATTACCTACAAGTAGAAAAGGCTATATTTTAAGTAATTGTGTAGAGATTTTTCAGAACATGACACAAATTCATAATTTTTGCCTAAATTTATTCTGTTGGACTTGTGTCAAATTTTCTGTTTAACTTTTGTTTTAATCAACATGAGAAAACATAAAAGCCTATTCACTTCAAATCAGCTCACTGCACTAAGTCAAGGTAGGGGCTTCAGTGTTAAAATTAGCAAATCTTTACCATTTCTGCGATTAAATTTTTTGATTATATATTATATTTTGATTGGACTGCCTTTTTACCATTGGTTTACAGCAATGTGTGTCTGACTGTTATATTATAACTGCTCTTTGTAATGACTATATCAGGCACAAAATAAAATTTTGTAAATAATATATATCAGGGTTACAAATTATCCATTGTATCAAATTGCTCTAATGATATGATATCAAATGAATTAACGGCAAAACAGAACTGCAGAGATGCACAATTGTGGGACTGCTGTAATTAATAATTTCTAGTTACTGGAAGAGAGATTAACTGTCAACAATGAAATTTAAGCAAAGGGGTGCTTATTTATTAAATGCAAATATATTTATTATCTTGAATTTCTTCCCATGCTATAAAACACATTTTAAGGTTTAAACTCATCAGCTACTCAAACACACAGTAACCAACAACAGACACACTGGACCCATCCACCTTTTACTTATAAGTAAGTTGCAAATGCTCTTAGCCCTCGGACTTCTGCTCTCAGAACAAACACTGAATTACAATGAAGCAAACAATATATTTAGCAAGATGTCTGAAACATATTCACTGAATAATACAGTTATCTATAATATCAGAAGTATTTAAAACTTTGGCCTACTCAGATCAAAACCATCAGAGCGAAGAAGTCCAAGGGTCCAGAGCAGAAACATTTGCAGCATATAGATTGTTTGAGTTAATAATCACATAAAAGATTGGGGTTTTGCTTTATTTTTGCTTTGATATTAAAAACAAAAAGCAATAAACAAAGATTCAGCTGGAGAGCAAAATATTTAAGAGAGATACATAAAAAAAGAATGGGTGAGGAAGTCTGTAATAAAAAAAATTCTACAATCATACCTTTGCAAACTAAGACAACTTTAACATATGCATGGAAATACAAGTGTATTTTCTGTGTATATATACAGTGTGTATATTTTAAGTATACATATATACACTCACAGATGCATACATATAATGCACATATATGCATACATTAAACAGTGTGCAAATGAGGACCAAAAAAACCTAAAATAAAAATAATTATCTGTCAAAATTCCATGGTTCCTTGATAGCAAATGAAAAGGAAAATTCAGTCATATAATTCACACTGAAAAAAATGTAAACAAACAATGAACTCAGTGAGCAACATTAGACTCTGGGGTAGAACAAAACGTAGGTATTACATTTAGACCATTTTGCAGTTGATTGCCTTTGATTATGCATCAACAAATAATGAACTCAAAGTTTTGGTGATGAAGTAGCTTAAATTTCCTCCACTGAAATTACTCACAACTGCGATAAGTAAGAGTCAGTCTAGAAGCAAATGGCAGCAATTTTAGCAGCATGTAATAATAGCACAAAAAGGGCAAGCATTCAGTTGTAGTAAAGCAAAAAAACATTGAATATGTAGAGCACCTCAAAGCTAATCTGTGAGTCGTCAATGAAAAATGGCATAAAAGTACAACTGCAGTTGCCTATCTCAGGTCAGAAAACAACCCTACCACCATCGATTATGTTCTACATGTATAAGGTTTCTATTGCCTTTGTGCTCATGTTTTCAAATACATGTGAAAATGGATGGACATGATGGTTTAAAAAGTGCACCATTTTAAAGGACAGAACAGTGAAGGTAATAATTTTGGTAGGAATAAACAATTCCTTACATTTAAATTATTATCAGAATTCATTAACGATCAATAGATGATAGAATCTGATAAGTTGCTTTTACAAAATAAATAACATATTTAAAATGTTTAAAATATAATAGTTTAAAATGTAGCTATTACTGCCATGTGAGTGGAGTTCTGAGTGCATGTAAAGTGAATTAATAATCCCAAACAATGTCAAACTCTCAAACCAACTTAATGTGATCTAAGGTCACTAAACTGGAAAATCAAATACATAATAAAGTAAAAACTTTTATTAGCTCTGTCCATGAACAGCAGAGAAAACTTATCTGTTTAATAACTCTAAATCTTACTTTCACTTTTGTTAACCAACAATACTGCCAGAAAATAAACTTGAACATCTAATAAGGAAGGGACCTTATTAGTCAACTTAATTAAATACTGTTTAAGAGTATTTGTAGTGGCACTGTGAAAAGAAAAATGTTTAAATGCAGTTAAGCACCATATATCCAAAAACTATCAAAAACAGGCGGTGAGGAATGTAAGACAAAGCAGGCTATTAAAAATTCATAAGATTATATTTATAAACCATCTAAAAACCTCAAAATCCATATTTCTTCATATTGTGCATGTGTTTCACAAATGTAAGAACAGAAGCACAACCTTCAATAAGGCAACACATATCTTAAAAAAACCATCAAACATTTAACAAAAATGTAATAATTTATAAAGTATGCTGAAATGCACAGGCCTTACCTTTACTGGTTGCTGAGAGGAATTAATTTTGTCATTCAACCTGAGCAACATTTGATCCTCACCATCTCCTTCACTGTCAGGCAAAAGGAACATCAGCTGCTTCATTTCACTACTCTGATCCTGAACACCTCCATAATCCTCATCCTCTTCCTGCGGAACCTTGTCAGTACTTAAACCCTGTAACAAAGCTGCAACTGCCTCTGGTTTGGGTAGTTTGTTGATTTTGAAATGCTTCTTGTAGTGTGGAGTATCCTTACGAATAAGCCTTTGTTTTTCAACTGGGAGCATTGGGCGCTCCTCCTCTCCATTTTCCCCTTCACCATCCTCATATTCTTCCTCATCTCGTATGATGGGTTCTTCAGCAAAACGTACAGTAGGCTAAAAGATCATGATGAGCTTTGACATTAATAATTATTTTTTTCCCCAGCACAATATAAAACTTTAAAAAAAAACAAAAACATTCACTTTGATGTACAGTGTTTTGAATTAACAGCTGAAATTTTTTATTATAATATACTGTGTACCTGCCTTGCTCTATAAAACATATAAAATAATAATATAATATAATCAAGAGGCTATATAAGGTACTCCTTTCAAATATGATGGATATCCTGTGTGTGCTGTGTAAAGTATCTATCTTTCTATCTATCTAATGAATTTTTCACATGGCTATTTTGTTTCCAACTATTATGCAGTTGCTGTGCAATGAGAAATGCATGCTAATCAGATAGCATGTAGAGATAAAAAATTGTGCATGTATCATTTTATTAAGTACAAAATATAAATATTGCAATTCTGGATCAAGCATGTTAAAACCATTACCCATTATAGAATTTTTATTTGTATATTTTCAGAGTATTTAACTGTAGAGTAACCACCATGTACAGTATATATATTTTATGGTTTATCATGTAATATAACCTAGAATGACTTTAATTTACTTTCAAATTTTCACCATGTGGGTGTAAAAGGAAAAACGCACACCACATTCACATGCTACAGAATCAATAAAGGCCTAAACAGCATGCAAATTAAATTATACAATTAAAAAAACTGAATAAATAAAAGATTGTCACTAAGCCTTGACCAGGACTCAAAAGCATGCCTTTTTTAGGAGCAGTTCAAATGATCCACATGCAATTTAAAGATTTCACTACTGTAACTGATGGTTTTTCCAAGTTAGAGCACATACATTGGTGAAAATTACTTGGGTATGATCTAATAAAGTCTGCTTTAAGCAGCACATATCAAAATAACACAGCTGTCCTCGTTCATTTTAATGGCTGCATATGTATATTTAGTAGAGTTTACCTATAAGCACTAAATATACATTATATTGCTTAATTATAGCAACATATTTTGAGTTGTTTTATGATCTGATTGATATGTGAGCCCAAAGATTTCTCAGACTTCTATATGTTCTTATTTTTAAATGATACAACTCCCTTCAGGCTGTCTTTCTTTCTTTCAAAATACCCGCGCTTCGCAGCGGCGAAGTACTGCCTTAAAATTTTTATTAAGAAGAAAATTAAACCTTTTTAAACTGAGGGAAAATATACCAATAATTATTTGTTAAGGATCTCTTTGTATGCCACGTTGTCAGTTCGGCCCTTCAGTTGTAATATGACCAAGCTGTAGCTGTGCGCTGAGCTTACTCTTGAGCATGCAACGTACTGTTGGCCATGTGAACAGTAATCTTGTTTCAAATCTCACAGCCTGGATTGCTGCTGTCATAATCGGTTTGAGTTTCATGGTTTGTTTCAATTACGACAGTATTTGTAGGACTTGTGTTGAAGAGACATTCGGGATCTGTCAAGCATTGTAAGTATACAACCAGTTTCATCGATAACTTCACATCCAGCTTTTGAGAGTCTAAACATTTCTAAACATCAAAGTGTCCACTACTGAAATCGTCACCTGTGAATCTAAGATGTTTAAGAGGCATTGGCGGTTGTCCAAAGGTGTAAAATATTTGGCCATTTCGGTACACTTGAAAGCGACAACCGAACAATTCAGCGTCAGCCATCAACTCACATGCAGATGCATAGGTGAAGGGCTTAAGCATTTCACTCTTCTAGTGCTCCTGTGTAGTATAATTATCTCCTGTACCGTCATCAGTCCACACCTTAAACCTGTCCCAGTCATTCAATATATAAGACCCAATGTTCCCCTGGATATCAAGAGTGAACCTGATATGGCCGTGCAATATGTAACAAAGAGAATGGAAAAGGCAGGTGCCATCTCCAGGCATGGAAACCACTCGGTAAGTGACAGTTCTTTGATCGATGGTGATCACCTCGATAGACATGTTAATGGGGGTACAGTGGGTATGATAAAGGAAATGGGAAACCTGAACAATGTAAAGTAAGTCTAAAATACCTACACAATAACTATAATCGTAATAAATGAACAATAAAACAGCGGAGAAGCCGTGGATTAAATAAAAAGGCTGTAGTTATCAGCAGGGAGATGTGAATACCGTGGCGAAGCAAGGAAGGGAATGTAGAGACTGGAGCGACAGACGGCCTTATATAGGCAGGCAGCCAACAACGTGGGAGGCGTTGGGATGGGGGACCCAACGCCTCACACGGTGACCAAGCTGCAGGCTATGAATGTATATATGTACGTAAGTAGGATTCAGTTAGCGGTGGGAACCCGCGTACCAAATTTCTTGAAGATGGGCCCATAAGTAACAAAGACCGTTGAAAAGGTCAACATGGTGGTCGACAGTGGCATCATACCACCGAAATAAGTACGGTTTGGGTTAGTGCAGGGAAACCACCTACCAAATTTCGTGAAGATGGGGTCAGCCTTCTACCTACATGGAAAGTTGGAAAATTAGAGACGTTGGAAAGTTCAATATGGCGGCCGACAGTGGCGTCATACCATCGAAATAAGTACATACATCGGTTTCGGTTAGCGCAGGAAAGCCGCCTACCAAATTTCGTAAAGATGGGGCCATAAATAAGAAAGGTCAACATGGCAGACGTTGTCGACCTTTACGTGTAGAATTTCGAAATGAAACCTGCTTAACTATTGTAAGTGAGCTGTAAGGAATAAGCCTGCCAAATTTCAGCCTTCTACCTACCTACACGGGAAGTTGGAGAATTAGTGATGAGTCAGTGAGGGCTTTGCCTTTTATTAGTATAGATTCTGCTTTGTATTTCAGAGCCAATAATCAATCAATCAATCAATCAATCTCTCTCTCTCTCTCTCTCTCTCTCTCTCTCTCTCTCTCTCTCTCTCTCTCTCTCTCTCTCTCTCTCTCTCTCTATATAAGCATTTTGAAAATAACGTCACATGATTGTCAATGTAATTGTTTTGTCACTGTTGTGAGTGATGAGTGTTGCTGTCATATATATATATATATATATATTTACACACACACACACACATAAACATATATATATACATATCTATACATATACACATATATATATATATACACACACACACACATATATATATATATATATATATATATATATATATATATATATATACATATATACACATACATACATACACACACATATACAGGGAGTGCAGAATTATTAGGCAAGTTGTATTTTTGAGGATTAATTTTAATATGGAACAAACACAGTGCTATCAGTCAATCCAAAATGTTAATAAACCTGAAACCTGAATGTTTCACAACGGAAATGTGAGTGTGAACATCATCAGGGGAATACATATGTGCACAATTATTAGGCAACTATTAGTGTGCAGATTTATTATGCAACTAAAGGAAAAATGAAAATTTTCCCATCTCACTTGTTTATTTTCATCTGTTATAGTGAGAATAATAAACAAACACCTCAAAATTTACAAATAAACATCTCTGACATTTAAAAAAAAAATAAATCAATCAATCAATCAATGACCAATATAGCCACCCTTCTTTCCAATAACAGTCATAAGCCTTTCCATTCATGGAGTCTGTCAGTTTCTTGATCTGTTGACGATCAGCTTTTTGTGGAGCAGTGACTACAGCCTCCCAGACACTCTTCAGAGAGGTGTATTGTTTTTCTCCCCGTAAATCTAGCGTTTAAGAAGTGCCCACAAGTTCTCGATAGGGTTTAGGTCAGATGAGGAAGGGGGCCATGTCATTATTCCTTCATCTTTAAGGCCTTTACTGGCTGGCCACGCAGTGGAGAACTTCGATGCAAGTGATGGAGCATTGGCCTGCATAAAAATCATGGTCTTTTCCTGTATCACTGTTTGAAGAAAGTGTCTTCGAAAAACTGGCAGTAGGTTTGGGAGTTGATTTTGAGTTCATCTTCAATGCAAAAGGTCCAACTAGCTCATCTTTAAAAATACCAGCTCATACCAGTACCCCACCTCCACGTTGGAGTGGAGCTCTGTGCCCATTACTGATCCACAGGTCCATCCATCTGGTCCATCAAGAGTCACTCTCATCTCATCGGTCCATAAAACCTTTGAAAAAAATCTGTCTTCAGATATTTCTTGGCCCAGTTTTGACGTTTCAACTTATGTTTCTTGTTCAGTGGTGGTTGGGTTTCAGCCCTCCTTACCTTGGCCATGTCTTTGAGCACTGAACACCTTGTACTTCTGGGCACTCCAGGTAGGTTGCAGCTCTGGAATATGAAAGTACTGGAGGATAATGGGTTCCTGGTAGCTTCACGCTTGATTCTTCTCAAATCTTTGGCAGCTAATTTATGTCTTTTGTTCTCAACACGTTTCTTGCGACCCTGTTGACTATTTGCAACAAAATGTTTGATGGTTCTGTGATCACACACCAATATCTTAGCAATTCCAAAAGTGCTGCATCCCTCTGAAAGACTTTTTACAATTTTGACTTTTCAGAGTCAGTTAAATCTCTTTTTGGCCCATTTTGCCGAGGAAAACTAGCTGCCTAATAATTCTGCACACCTTGATATAGGGTGTTGATCTCCTTAGGCCACACCCTCCCTCATTACACAAATACACATCACCTGACGTGCTTAAATCCAATAAGCATTCAAGTTAATACAGCTTGGAGTTGGAATATACGCATAAAAATGATGATATGGTCAAAATACTCACTTGCCTAATAATTGTGCACACAGTGTATACACACAAATACATATATATATATATATATACATACACACACAAATATATAAACATATATATACATATACATACATATCTACATATATACACACACAGCTATTTCAGATCAGTGCAATACGCTGTTTGTTAAAACGGATGACACCCGCTCTTACGTGCAAGTCTGCGTGGATATTATGAACTATCATATTTGTTCAAGTTCTATTTAAATTTTAAATAGAAGGAATTTTTATTTAGTTGACAGAAATATCTTTGGTAGAAATGGTAAAAACAGACAGGAATATTATTCGTGAATAAATCAACTCAAACCTTAAACAACTTATAATATTTTGCTCTCCATAAAAATATATCCTGTCTAAATTATACAAGTTAGAAATAAAGTAAACGTTAAAAGAACAAACATTCACATTTCTTTACTCTTATGTAATTTTATATAAAAATAAACTTAGATTTTAAATATCCCAAAAGATTTTGCTCTCCATAAAAATATATCCTGTCAAAATTATACAAATTCAAATATGAACATGCTGCATAACAAAACCTAGAAATATAAATAAAATGTGTTCCTTTCAGCAATAACAAATCAAATCATTCAGTTGTCTTTGCTCATATGTCATTTTAGAGCTGGACGCCTGGCATCTTTTTGGCAACAAGTTCGTTTATGTTTGGTGTGAGGTTCTGTGTTGTGGAGATTCTCAGGATGGATTGCAGGTGCTCATCAGTGAGGCGACTCCTGTGTGCTGTTTTGTTAGTCTTTATCACTGAGAAGAGCTTCTCACACAGATATGTGCTACCAAACATGCACAAGGTTCGAGCCGCATGTAGACGGACTTTTTTTGTTCTTCAAAGTCACCAAAGCGCCGTGCAAACTCAGTGCGCTCAGTTTATCAGCAAAGTGCGTATTTGGGAACACCGTAGTGACGACTTGGTTCAACATTACTTGGCAACAGGGAAAGTGGGGCAAATTGCACTGGTGCATTTGTGTCTCCCATAAAAGCAGCTTCACTTGAAACCACTTTGTGATTGTGCACGGGTAAAAACGTCCGCTGAAGTGTCAGATTCTTATTTAATTCTTCTGCTTTCTGTATCTTCTGCATTGCATTCAGGTTACCCTGATGTTTTGTCTCATACTGCCGTCTTAGATTAAATTCTGTAATTACAGCCACATTAGCTCCACAAATGAGACACACGGGTTCAGTAAACATATACTCAGCCTCCCATCGGTTTTTAAAGGCTCTATTTTCAGAATCAACTTTTCTCTTCAGCATCGTGTGAGCTAGCTTCGCAATAACTTGCAGCATCATAGGCTAGACTTAACGCGGTAAGTGTTCGGCAAGGCAGCTGAAGCGCTGCATTATGGGATCTGTAGTTTATTGTGTTACCAGCGCTTCATATACCCGGGCCATTAATAACAATAATCTATACTAATAAAAGGCAAAGCCCGCCCTCCCTCCCTCCCTCACTCATTCTCCAACTTCCCGTGTGGGTGGAAGGCTGAAATTTGGCAGGTTCATTCCTTACAGCTTCCTTACAAAAGTTGGGCAGGTTTTATATCGAAATTCTACGCGTAATGGTCATAACTGGAAGCAGTTTTTCTCCATTTACTGTAATGGAGATGAGCTTCAATGCCGTGGGGGCGGAGTTTCGTGTGACATCATCACGCCTCCCACGTAATCACGCAGTACATAGAAAACCAGGAAGACCTCAAAAAAGCGCTGAAGAAAACATGCATTATATAATTGAGAAGGCAGCGAAACAATAAGAAGCGGCGAGTGACATATACAACCATATTCATGAGTTCTGCTACTTCGGAAACAAAGCACGATGTAAACCTACACTTTAAATTAAGTTCATAGACAGGCTGCCGCTGGCGTTTGTAATTTAGTGGCTGCCCATATAAGGAGTCCGTCAGCGGCAATCCAATAGCAAACTCCACTAAATATTCACGGGTTAAGGACTGTGCTTATGCAGAGGAAGATGAGATGGTCAGGGTGGTGTTTGGTACAAACTCAGCGAAACTGCGAGAGAAAGTTTTAAGTGCCAGGACTAAGGTAACATTAAATACAGCCATGGACATAGCACGAGATGGCACCAGCACAGCTGGGAAACTTCGATGCATGTACACCGAGCGGCTCACATGAACTGACGCAGTGCACAGATAAAAAGCAACAGTTCCAAAGAGCGCTGAACAAAAACCGGGTTACACAATTGAAAAGGCAGCAAAAAATATGAAGCGTTTGATACATACAAGCACATTCATAAATCCAACTACTGCGGAAACAAAGCACACGTTGGAAAAAGTCAATGTCCCGCTAAAGGAAGACAGTGTAAAAACCCCGTGCATGCAGTGTGTCAGGTCTCAGATAAAGAAGAAGACGAGCTGTTTATTGATGCAGTAAGAAACGAATCGATGAATGAAACCTGTCATCTTTACAACGATTGACAAACACGGAATGTAACTTGAACACAACACATCCTACAAATACGAACCTGATTGAAAGAAATAATGATAATCAAATCCTTGATGACCGCAACACTCACAAAACAAATACTGTATATTGACAGTCATGTTACGTTATTTTTAAAATGTTCCCTTTTCTTTTTCATAGCTTTTTTAACACACTACTTCTACGCTGCGATACGCGGGTATATATATATGTATATATATATAACCCGATCTACATATTCGAATAATGGATACTTTATTCGCCATCAATGATTGTTTTGGTAAAACCATACTCAGTGTATTCATTAGATGAACGGTAAAAAGTAAGAGCGAGGGAAGGATGACTTATTGAGGCATGCAGGCTGTAGTGCGCGTCAACTCTACCTGAATTGCGCGATCACATTTGAAAAAATATATCTTTTCAAGTTCTATTTAGTCCATATGTGTCAAACTCAAGGGCCGCGGGCAGTCTTTAAAAACTGAGTTTTCGATTACGACACATGACCGCGTGCAGCATAGCAAACTGTTTTACACGTTACATACAGTAATTCGCATCTGCGACAAACATGCGTCTTCTTAGATGCTCCTGCAGGAACACGGAAAGTCTATGTGAGTCACAGGTGCATCTGGACTGTGCAAAGACAACAACGACTCAAGTGACGAGTTGGAGGTGGGCACATGAGCGATGGCGGTCCGCCAGTTTTCAGTCACGGACGATTGTGTGTTGGTTCATTCTGTGCATTGTTACAATGTTGCTTTTCTTGCTGATTTATTACATTACCGATTTTTCAAATGTTAATTTTCTCCCTGTGCTTAAAAATCATTAAAAAACCGGCCTCATTATGCAGCGTATGGTACGCCGCGGGTTGGCTAGTAAATAAATAAAAGGTCAAAATTTTTATTTGCAGGCACAATGCAGTGCATCACTAGTCACACAGACAGTGAAAACTTAAGAAGATTTTCACAAAAGACTGACAATCAATTCATCATTTGGACAACATGTAAACATCTAGCATTTATGGGATTTGGTTTTTGTATTTTTTATAGTTCTGAACTTGACATATTGTGTAGATGAATGGTTTTTCTGCAAATAACATAATATCATTTGGATTTCTGTCAATGCTATGTGAACTTAGGGCTGTGCGATATGACCAAAATCTTATATCCGATACTGCATTTTATCCCGATATGACAATATAGTACATTTTCTTTGTATTCAGTGAATGTTTATATAATCACCACTCCTTTTTTTTTCATTTAAATTAAAAAAATCAAAAATGAGAAGTACTCAACTTGTAATTATTTCTGTTCTTTTATTTAGAACATTTGAGCAAATGTTTGACTTAGAATGTAAACATAAAATGTTAATGTATCAAATATAAAACACTTTTCAAAAACAAATTACTAAAGGCCCAATATAAAATACTGCTATATAAAATGCCTGACATAAACAAAATGTGAACTGTAGCAGCAATAACTCTCACAACATATATTAAATATAAAAGGATCAAAGCACTAACAACTAAACTATATAAGGCCAATAAACCCTTTAAACAAAATAAATACAAGTCTAACATTAACTGTCAAAACCAAATGTAAACATTGTACTTCAAACTGTAGCAGCAATAAGGCTTACGACAAA
The DNA here is from genome assembly GCF_016835505.1 of Polypterus senegalus. NCBI lineage: Eukaryota > Metazoa > Chordata > Cladistia > Polypteriformes > Polypteridae > Polypterus > Polypterus senegalus. The sequence goes on from NC_053158.1 coordinate 183,382,052, forward strand.
AATATATTAAATATATAATATTAAATATAATATTTTTTAGGCTACATTCTAGTAAAATGTTAATTTGCACATCGTAGTGTGGCAAATCTCCGTTAATGAGTTACAGCTGATCGCCCGCGCGTGGACTGGACGGCGCTAACGCGTGTTGATGCCGCCAGCCCCAAGCAAGGGGCGATCCGCGGTAACTCGTTAACGGAGATTTGCCGTGTTAATGCAGTTGTGGCGTAAACGTAATTTTAACAAGATTAACGCTGACAGCAAACGCTGCAGGGAAAATTATGCCTTAAGCAAATTGTTTTGGTAGCAATTAATCTTCCAAGCTTTTAACATGCTCGTTTAAATAGTACCTTTACAACTGTAATATCCTACGTGGCATGCCTCTCAGTTGTAAACTCTCTGCATGCTCGCTCACGTGCTTTTTGCGGAGGTGTTGAAGAGGTTTGTCGTGTTGGAGTCTGTGGTAGCGATTGGTTTGCAGCATAATTTGCACAGTACCGTTTTCTGGTCCGTGTCAGACTTTTCAAATCCAAACCATCTCCATACTACAGAGGTAGCCCCTCGTTTAGGAACAAGGTCCTTCTGTGTGGAGCTACCTGGTGTTGCCTCGTCTTCATCAGCCATGCTAGTGTGTCTGCATCCACGTGGTGGCCATCAAAACAATGAAAAGACTATTGCCGTAAACACTTTATTTTGCGACACCACGAAACAAACGATAGCGTAATGTGCAGCGATAGACGTTTTCATATTGTCATCCGATATATATCGTTATATCGAACAGCCCTATGTGAACTAATTGCAAAAACATGAATTAATTGCAAAAAACTAGTATGATATCAGTCAAATTTAAAATGCTGTTAAAAAAGAAATAGTTTAGTAAAGTACAGCAGCTGATAAGTGTGGCATTATCAAATCTTTATTTGAATTAACTTTTTATTTGAGAAAAAATAACTATAAATTCAAATTACTAAAAACTAGTCACTATCAAAAGCAAATATTAATGTGCATGGTGTGTATAGAAAAACAAGCAACATAGTTTATGACTTTTAAGATCTGCTGACAGCTAATGTTTTTTTAAATATTGTCTGCTTAAACAGGACTTGCTGCAATACAAACTACAACAGAATGTAGTTTTAATCAAACAATATCTGAAATCTGTCAGTGCTTCCTCTTTAAAAAGGTACAGAGTAGGTGACAACGATTCCAAACGGTGTGGGGTGCCTACTCTGTACTTCAGTCATGCAAAATGATTAACATGCCTGTAATTTGCCTACTATGATTTGGAAAGATCAATTTTTACACCATCATTGGAAAGCCGAGAACTATGGCTTAAAGACTGTAACAAATTACAAGTTCACAACAGAGGACTGTAACAACTATCTACAAAGAGTGTCTCAAAAACAGTTATATGTTAAAAATGTGTGCAGTACATTTGCTTGCATTTTAAAAAGAGCAGCCTTACAGATCTTCAGTAAGCTGGCACTTATACCATGACAGAACTCCTACACACTTTGTGCTTTCAATTCTAGAATGTCTTGTATAACACTCTGTAGTTGCATTTCACCATTAATTAAAATGTTTTCTGAGGACTTTTTAAGCCACATATCAGGGAAAGACTTGGGTGAAGACAAGTACTAATACATTTACAAACATATTCACTCTCACGCATACTGGGACAATTATAAGTCAGAGAAAAAAGGGAAACCTTCACAAATCATTTTCTTTGACAAAAATACTGATAGTGCATGATCATGATAGATGTTATGATGTTTTAACTGTCTTCTTAGCAGACAAGCAATCAAATAATCAAGCCTTATTTCATAAAGCACATTTCATGGAGGACACATACTAATGTGCGTTCACAGAGCAGAAGTTTTCAACATGAACTTCTTGAACATTTGAAGACTAGACCACCAACACTAATCTCCCCTTCCACCCCAAAACAAATAAATAATCGGCAACTAATAAACACAAACACAAAAACTATATACATACACCCTACTGAAGTACTACTTCCTGGCACAGACCACCACTTAATATTAAAAAAAAATAAACAAAATTATTGAATATACTTCATTTCCCAATTTACATTATCTATACTAATAAAAGGCAAAGCCCTCACTGACTCACTCACTGACTGACTGACTCACTCATCACTAATTCTCCACCTTCACGTGTAGATGGAAGGCTGAAATTTGGCAGGCTCATTCCTTACAGCTTACTTACAAAAGATGGGCAGGTTTCATTTCGAAATTTTATGCGTAATGGTCATAACTGGAACCTATTTTTCTCCATATACTGTAATGGAGTTCATCATCATCTCCCCTCCCATTCACCTCATTTCGCTCTGAGCCGAGCTCCGCAGCTAACGCGGTCTTGCAGAAGCAACTTTGTGACGCTGCCACCAAATACTCACAGAAAAATTCACAAGTTAATACACACGCTGTCTCTAGAGTTTCTCCACACTCTGAATCCTCCAGGCACTACTTACAAAAGGTTACATTGACAATCATGTTACGTTATTTTTAAAATGTTTCCATTTCTTAGCACAAGCACAGCTGAGAAGCTTCGATGCATGTGCTCTATAACGCGTTAAAAAATAATGCATTTAATCACACTTTGCATTCCAAGCAAAGAGGAACTTCTCTCAATGCATGATTTCCTGGTACACTGATTACATTGATGCACACATCAGAGCTCCAAAAATGTAAGAGTCGGAAGAAAGCGCGTTGCTAGGACTGATTGGAGGAAAATTTCATTTCAAAAGACTACCTGACGGAAGCCTTAATAAAAGCGTGGTTTTGTGCAAACTGTGCAAAAAGGAGTTTGCATAACACAAAGGTGAAGCTGGTCAAATTAACTTTTATATTTCTGCCTTATTTTTTTAAGATGAAAAACTGCACTTTGTTGAAATTTTTCTTATTATTTAAAGACAATACCATTCTGAACATGTACTTAAAGTACTTAGAATACCACTTTATTTTTAAGTCTGCCCAATTTTAGCCATGGATGATGATTCTGATTTGAATTAAATGCAGTTTAAATGCATATTATATATATATATATATATATATATATATACATACATACACAGTAATCCCTCGCTATATCGCGCTTCGACTTTCGCGGCTTCACTCTATCGCGTATTTTATATGAAAGCATAACTAAATATATAACGCGGATTTTTCGCTGCTTCGCGGGTTCTGCGGACAATGTGTCTTTTTACTTCCTGTACATGCTTCCTCAGTTATGCTTCCTCAGTTGATTTGCCCAATTGATTTCATACAAGAGACGCTATTGGTGGATGACTGAGAAGCTAACCAATCAGAGCACGCAGTTAAGTTCCTGTGTGCTGAATGCAGTGTTAACCAGGAAGTCTCGTCTCGCTCATTCAGCATCAACGGGTTTTGCTGTGTAAAGAGTTGTGCTCTTTTGTGTTTATCTTTTTGCATAGTCAAGCCCTTCATTATGGCTCCAAAACGATCTACTACTGCTTCAGGGGCCGTGCCCAAGCGCAAACAGAAGATGTTAATGATTGACGAAAAGGTAAACGTTTTGGATTTGTTGAAGGCTACGATTCTTTTTATTTAAAAAGTAGGAAAGGAATATAAGATCTACGGCCGCAGTGTCCTTTTAACCAGGGTGCAAAACGAGTTGTATGTGGATGTAATAAGGCAGTAGTCTGGATGGAATCTGCTTTAGGGATTTGGATTGAAGACTGCCAGAAGAAGAACAACGGCAGTGCTACACAATCGCCTGAAGTGGCTCCTTTGGAAGAGCTGTAACGCTCTCCTTTGTTGTGCAGTAAAATGATACTCATTGTTATCGGACAAGTCATCGTGTCATTGTTGGTGAGTAACCATAATTTTCTACTTACAGTACTTAGTACATGTACGTACGTTTAGTGTCACAGTACACACATTTACTGTATACTATTTTTCTTGCATTGTACGTATTTATTGCTGGTGGCCTGTCTATCGTAATGGCTGTAAAATATGCGATATCGGAGACACTCAATAATATTTAGGTTTTACTGTATATAAACAGTGTGTTTATATACATAACTTCAATGAATCTTACCTAATATCTAAGAGAATACAAAGGGATTATGCTGTATAACTATGCGGGGAATATTTATAAACAGTGTGGGAGAGTTTATAAGGGCTTAAAATAACCATACAAACATATGGTTTCTACTTCGCAGATTTTCACCTATCGAGGGGGGGGGGTCTGGAATGCAACCCCCTCGATCAGGGAGGAATTACTGTGTGTGTGTGTGTCTATATATATATATATATATATATATATATATATATATATATATATATATATATATATATATATATATATATATATATATATATATATATATATATATATATATATATATATATATATATATATCTATATCTGCAACACTCAAGACAATGACAATCATGTTACGTTATTATAAAAAATGTTTCCTTTTCTTTTTCATTACTTCTTTAAAACACTACTTCTCCAAGCTGCGAATCGCGGGTATTTTGCTAGTTGGGAGAATAAATACAATTATTGATTTTGTATTTTTCAGCTTATGACTATAAACCTAACATCATCTCTCTATTATATAAAAAACAAATTTATTGTGACGATGCCGGCCCCCTACAGACTCCCTCTTCCCACATGGGAATCTGTTAAACCAACACCGTCGATAACTATGACCGAGATGAGCTGACAAATGAGGACAATTCTCAGATGATGCCAGAGGATGGTGGAAAACTGAGTTCTTTAATTTAAAAAAAAGTCAAAAACAAAAGTAAAACCAACAAGTGTCAATTGTGCAGTGTTCTAAAAAACTGTACATAAATGAATCCATAAAAATCCAGTGAAAAGTGAGGATGAAAAAAATCAATAAATAAATCTGTTAAAAATCAGAGGTTAAAAATGCAGACTAACTCGTCCTGATCTCAGCCCACCTCCTTCTCCCAGGCTCACCCATTGCTCGCGTAGCCGGCGGAGACTCAATAGCAACAAACTCCTTTCTTTCGACCCCCGTCTTGACTGCCTCCGGACGTCGCAAACAGAAAGTCCGAGGTCGGCTCTCCTCCCTTCTTCCTTCGCACTCACTTGGTCGCACCTCTGAAGCCTTCGGGAGGGCACCTGCCATGCTCGCCACACTCAACCCGAATATTCAGAAGGGTGAACTAGCCCCTACAGCACCACAGCTAACACTCCTCCGTGGGGCACCAGCTTATACTACTTCCTCCTTCCAGGGGGCTAGATCAATCGCCAAGACTGCCTTTAACGTGTTTTAACCTCTATCTGATCTTTCTATCTTTTTCCTTTTCTTTGATTCCTCCCTTTTCCTTGTGCCAACCCATATATATATATATATATATATATATATATATATATATATATATATATATATATATATATATATATATATATATATATATATATATATATATATATACTGTATATATATATATATATATATATATATATATATATATATATATTAATTACACCCACGTCTCCATGGGCGTAGTGCCTTAATCACAGGCCGCAGGAAGCCAATGAAGCAATTAAGAATGATTACACACGCACGTGCAGGTGCAACTCGCTCCAGCAACCTCACTAACTCCCCGCGGTGGTACAATCACGCCCACAGAGAGTTACACGGCTTAATGGATTTAAAACCTGTCTTTTTTTTTGAAGCCGCGGACCTGCAAGACAAGACTTTGTGCCAAGTGATGAAGTGAACACCTAACAGGTCCAAGCAAGGGCGGAAATAAAAGACAAATAGTAGAAGAAGAAAAGACAAAGTAGAATGTTGGCACAATACACATGCAGACCAGGTTAGAGATTGTGGAAGTACTAAAATTCGAAAGTCTCAGAAAACTGATAGTAAAGATCACATCAGCGGTAACAAACAGCAATTATCATTCGGTGAAATATTGGAACAGCAAAAAGACACTGAATATATGGACATAGGTGATATGACAGAGCTACTACAACTTTAATTTCAAAGAAACCACGCTTCGGTCATGTTTATATTTATGATCACAGAGAAACGATGCAACAAAGAATCGAAAGAGTTAAACGATCGGACATATTAGAAATTCTACAGCCAATAATGGATACAAATCCATATGTCCAACAGTATCACACTTTACATGAAATTTATCTGAAAAACACCAACAAAGAAGTTTTCTTGGATTTCTATATGAATCTGAAAGATCATGCTCACATATATAGTAAACCAACATATGACGAATTGTTAGCGATAATAGTGTCGAAAGACGGAGATATCAAAGACAGAGTTGATATTAGTGTTCATCCAAAAGCACAGCATGATTCATTGCAAGCAGCAGATCTGGGAAATGACTAGCGTATAGGGCCTGTACCGGGGTTGGCAAGCGAAATGAGCAGGGGCTCTTATATATTTAAAAAGCATTGTGATCTTTTGATTCAGTCAAGCTATTTTGCTGCTGACTGGTTTTGCATATATTAAAATACAGACTGGTCATCTAAGTACATGTAGATGTTTACTAAACTAATAAAATCATTACATTTGTAAAACTAAATATTACTTTGAAGGTTGTCACTATGCCAAGATCACCTAATTCAAGTGAAATTTCTTATATCTCAAAAAAATAATCCCTTAATCATCCTTCAAACTGAACAATTTTGTCAGAAGAAACTTTGTGACTAGTTATAAAGTAGTTATTTTTAAAAATGAAATAAGACAATTAACTAACTAACTAATTTGATAGGCCAGTTACTACAGCTACAGAGCAATGTAAAATTAAGGAAAACAACCATATAACTTTGGGAACTAATAGCTTGTCTGTATTGTGCCAAAGAATTAAAACTAGCAATAATTTTTAATCTTCTCTTTGAAATAAAAACATCATCTACGACACAAAAACAAAGTTTCCACCTATATATATACACAAAATAATAAAAACCCAATCAAAAATAGTACATTTCATTTAACACATAATTTCTATACATAACAGCACGAAGGTTGATCATTTTTATTTGATCAATAATAGAATCCAGAATATGTGCATCGACACTTCAACATTTTCAAGCCTGCTTTTATGTGAATTTATATCTGCAACAGCTAATTACTATGCACTAGAGCAAAAGCTTTCCAAATTAACATTTAATTACTTAATTTATATAAGGGCTCATTTTAAAAGCTGCAGTATTCTCTGTGTGAACATAGAAGCAAAGTAGTATCTGGTAAATGTATCATTAAGAAGTCACCTTGTTTTAGTATCTGAAAACGTCACAGCACATCTATACATTCTACACGATTAACATTATTCTCTTTAATAATTAAAGCTGTAGTTTAAATAATGTAACTCTTTAACAATGATGGGAATATAATGAAGTACTTGCCTCTGTATATTCTACTTCCATCTCATCTTCCTGCTCTTCATTTAGATAAATATTATTACTGTCTGGCAATGGCTCATGTGAAGCCAGTGGAACAAGAAGCTCTTGTTTCTGAGTTTCCTCCCACTCAGAGCCCTCCGATTTTGCAGACGCTGTACTGTTTGATGCTTGGGAATCATGGCTATCATTAGATAGTCCACTTAATCTCTTATTCTGGAAACACAAAACATTAATAGTGAATAATTTATTAGCATGTAACTATTAAGAACAGCTGTAAATGCCTACCAAACTATGTAATCTTTTCAGAGTTACAAAACAAAAAAGTAAAACTGAATCCATACAATTACTTAAGAGCTAACACAAGATTTACATACTGAAACTTGGAAAGTAAAGAACTTACATGATCTAATTAAATTAATTAAAGGCAATCATTATCAAAGCCATGAAATATGCTCAATGTAATATGTACCTTATCTAAATCTGATTCCAGAGAAGACTTGCCCATACAAATCCAAAATCTTTGTTTAAAAAGAGTGAGATTTCCCTTGACAAGCACAAGATGGGCAAAAACATGGATAATATGCCAGTTTGTTTGGCAATCTCATGAATACCCCCTCCTACCCTCATTACTGGACATGACTATAGTATTTGAAATGCTAATTTGGGAAAGATATCTCACATATAGAGGTGGAGGATTTTAGGAGGCCCAGGCCCCTCATGGACCCCGTGATTATTAGAGGCGACTGTGTGCAGAGAGTGCAGACAGATGATAAATTGGACTGGACTGTCAATACTGATGCTCTGTGTAAGAAAGGACCAAGCCGACTATACTTCCTTAGAAGGCTGTCGTCCTTCAACATGTGCAGTACGATGCTGCAGATCTTTTATCAGACAGTTGTGGCGAGTGCCCTCTTCTACGCAGTGGTGTGTTGGGGAGGCAGCATAAAGAAGAGGGATGCCTCATGCCTGGACAAACTAGTGAGGAAGGCATGCTCTATTGTAGATAAGCAGCTGGACAGTTTGACATCCGTGGCAGAGCGACGAGCACTGAGCAGGTACCTGTCAATAATGGAAAATCCACTGCATCCACTGCACAGGAGCATCTTCAGCGACAGACTGCTGTCACTGCCCTGCTCCACTAACAGACTAAGGAGATCCAAGGTGGGGGTTAACGTTAATATTATACAAAATTATTGTCTGTCTGTTATACCTTCATTGTTATCACTCTTTAATATTGCTGCTGGAGTATGTGAATTTCCCCTTGGGATTAATAAAGTATCTATTTATCTATCTATCTATCTAATTATTATCATATGTATAATCAGATTTAGAGGTGCTGATTCTCATGCAGACCAGGCCACAGTCAGCACACCCCACACTTGTCAGGAGTCATGAACTGATTAAGGCAAGAGAACAATATCATCAGCAAACACAGATGCAATTCTCAGGAACTCAATTCCATATTCTTCAATCTACAGCAGCACCCAATGCATTAGAGAAGAGGTAAGATATACCATTGGTGGAATTCTAAATCCATTTTAACTCCAATCAAGTTAATACCAGTTATGTAATCACAACTCATACTCCACAAGTACAGGAATAGAAAGGAATGCAGAAGCAACCTAAAAATCCACTTGTGTAGTACTTCCCATAACATACCAGTGGTTAATAACATGGTCATAAGCTTCCTCCAAGTCTGCAATCTATTTATAGATAGAAATTTCAGTTTCTCATAATCCATCAATTATCTTTACAAAAACAAAGTCTTGGTCAACTGCTGAATGGACAGAATAAATTATGTATTGCCTTTTTTTATATGCATCTTTCATTTACTCGTTGCAAGGTAGACCAAGAACTGTTAATCCTTAATAACTGGAAAAAAAACCAAAAAAACAACCCTGTTCCACTTTTTAAAATTTGGGACCTCTACCACTGCTTGCCATCACTTAATCTTTGATATAATACTAAACAGACATATTGACTACGGTACCCTTTTGATAGACAGTATTTTTACCATCTATAGTTAGATCTTAGTGGCCCCAACACTAGAGTATTTCAGTCCGTAACATTAGCCACAAAAACACAACCAAGGCTTCCTGCACTGCTTTATCCCAGGGGTGTCTACCTGGTTTAGGAGTTCTTCATTAAGTTCCATCTACCTATGAATGATATCTCCAGTCAACTTTTATCCAGTTTTTTTTTTTCGTTTTTGAGCATATCTTCAAAATGTTTATCTTTCTAACAAAATTCAAAAGTCATTCACTATGAACTAAAACAACTTCTCCAACAGGGTCTTTAGTCACTCATTATGATGGCTACTGCTTTCTTGGCCTGCTTATACACTTCAATCAAATTTTGAAGTGTGCCCTGCAATTAATGCATGGAAGGCCCCTTTCCTCAACTACTCTCCCCACTGGTGCCAGTTATTTTATGGTGCTAATTTCATTTGTCATTTATTGTAATTGCTTTAACAGTTGCTTACTTTTAAGGTATAGAGCATTTTTCAGTTGCTTTGATGGATTTATGTAACTTGTAACACTTCTTTCAAAACTCGATTATATTGATCTCATTTTCAATTTGCTTTAGATAAAAGTGTCTGATTAAACAAATAAATGTAAATGTGATACCAGAAGAATAACAAACATTTGGTACCAACGGATGAGATACTTGCTTCAAGTTGGAAATTAGAAAACTCTGAATAATGTTTATACACAATAACAGTATTTTGTTTTTTTCAGAAATAGTTGATCAGGTATTCAAACATATAACTGGCTCTGTATACTGTAGATGTAGTCCTTGGGACGCTAAACTAAAATAATGACCTAGAGGACAATCCGAAATTAACAGTAGTGAAATTTTGTGCTGGTGAAGGATTCCCCATGACAAACACCATATTATAACACCAGGTTGCTTACAGGCGTATCTGGTACCACAGTATCTTGCTCAGATTGTGTTGTCTGACTTGAGGTTATATATCAACTGATCAAATCTTGGTGTAAGCTGGCTGAGACATCCACATAACCGGCTAGACAGATCTGAGAAATATTCAAAGGTAGTGAAAGTGTCTTAGGAGGTCTTAATAATCAGGCATATGGATACATAATACAGCTAGGTCTAGAACTAAATAGTTTCTTTGTCATATGTTTATTCTGGAAGTTATATTCTAGTGAGATTTTGGTGTTTTTTTTTAGCATTTATTAAAATATGAACCTTTGCAGCATCTCTGTTACTAATGTACCCATTTCCTTACAAAACCCAGGAAGTAAGGAGACTAAAATAGAATTTACTTTAAAAAAAAAATGATGCATTATATAAATAAAAACACATTTTATATACTTCATCATCAGGAGAATCCAGTTCTTCATCTGGCCTTGCTACATATGCCTCATTTCTGCGATCCTCAATAACTTTCTTCATTACTTTCAGTTCACTAGGATGTGGTGTTGCTCGTCTTTGAAGTCCCTGTAAAGGAAACATTTGATAGCCATTTAATTTATTTTTAAAACCACTGATATCTTTATCTCAAGTGTAGCAATAAACTACAGAGTTACACAGGAAGTATCTGTAAGATGTTTTTTTCAATGTTCCATTCCATTCAGATTTCAGAAATTAAACCATACGTTTAAATGCTCAAAAAATGTAAACAACTATTATAGTTAAGCCTTGAAAGGTACTCCAGGTTGATATGTTACCCAGCAACAAAATAATAAAAAGTTTTTTTAATTATTACACACTGACCACTGGCAAGGGATTTAATAATCCTGCAGTTTCTACATATATGGTGTATTAAACTTGTACTAGGAAACACAATGTACAATGCTAGAGTCTTGCGTACAAATCTTAACCCAACATCAGCTTTTATGGAGTCTGCAAATTCTCTCTCTAGTCTATGTGCATTTTTGTGAAAGGATCATTTTCCAACCACATCTGAAAAATGTGCTTGTTAGGTTTGCTGTTGACTGTAAATAAGCTTGGCATTATTGGGCACATTCTGTGCTCCACTGTCGTCTTGTTGAATGATGACAGCAGTCTTGTGTTCAATGCTGGGCAAAAATAAACAAAAGCATAATTACGCAAAGCTCTCTTATGGAATAAACCTGAATGTGGCATTTCTGCAGGTATCTACTTTGAAATTATTTTGCACGTTTAATGAAAAGAAAAATTTGTGATTGCGGTTTATATCACTTAAATACCCACTGCTAAATATATTACACTATGTTATGTGTGTTATATAGGCAGATTTTCTTTAAAAATGTTTTACTAAATTAAGGGGGCACAGTGATATAGTAGGCAATGTTGCTACCTCATAGGTCCAGCACCCCAACTTTAATTCCTGTGCCTAGTTGGCATATTCCTAACTTGCCTGGATGGGTTTTCCTAAATATTTCCGGTTTTCCTCACACATTACAAAAACAAGAATGTAACTGACAACTGTAAATCTTAAATTTATATTTGTGGCAAGATGTGAAAAACGACATACATATTTTTCTGAGAGTTAGAACTTAAATGAGATTGCTTTTTTTAATCAGAACATTCACTGTCAAATTAAACCTGCTTGCAGTAAATGAATCTATAAATTTGCAATTGTCAAATACATCTCTCTATTATATAAAAAAAATTCTGGGATGAGATGAGACTTTTTAGTCTGGGACAAGACATGACTTTTTCAGAGAGATCCTTTCATGTCCCGCATTTGGAAATAAAAGACAAAGAGTAGATGACAAAGTAGAACGTCGTAAAGAGGTCCAAAAACATTGGCGTGATACTCATGCAGAGCAGGTTTAAATTAATGAAAGTAATAAAATTCTAAAGTCTCAAAAAAATGATTGTAAAGATCGCATTAGCGAAAACAAATGGAAATTATTACTCGGTGAAATAACGGAACAGCGAAAAGAGATCCAATATATTGTTTGGATTTAAACTTTAAGTCGGAGACATCTACTGAGGTTATTAAGGTGGATATTTGTTGCATGGGATGTGCATACATTAGTTTAATAAAGAGATTCTTTCAGTATTTTAGTAGCAAAAGAACAGTCAAGGAGGAGGTGAAGTGCATCAGAAATAGTAAATGGGAATTAAAAGATACAGACAATGAAATAGTGGATGCCCTAAACTTACATTTTTCTGAGGTGTTCACAAGTGAGCAAGTGGATAACCACCCTGAAGGTACTGAGGGATTTGGAAATTGTAGAGGGAGAAGTACTGCTGGGATTAAATAGACTGAAATCAAACAAATCACCAGGACCAGAAAATATTTACCCTCGAGTTCTTAAGGAGGCTAGTGAGTACATATACAGTGCATCCAGAAAGTATTCACAGTGCATCACTTTTTCCACATTTTGTTATGTTACAGCCTTATTCCAAAATGGATTAAATTCATTTTTTTCCTCAGAATGCTACACACAACACCCCCATAATGACAACATGAAAAAAGTTGACTTGAGGTTTTTGCAAATTCATTAAAAAGAAGGAAAACACAATGTTAGGTTTCATAGCATGATGTGTGGAGTACAAGACCAAGGAGGTTCTGCTCAACCTTTGTAATGCACTGGTGAGGCCTCATCTGGAGTACTGTGTGCAGTATTGGTCTCCAGGCTACAAAAAGGACATAGCAGCACTAGAAAAGGTGCAAAGAAGATTGACTAGACTGATTCCAGGAGGGGCCGGCTCTATGCGATGCCCCCTTAAACAAATGTCCTGCCCCATTATATCAAACTTTAAGAAGTTGAGAAAGAAAATAATGGATTACCCACAAACTGAATATGGACAAGATTTACTACAGTAGCTGAAAAATCCACTGGAAAAGGCACAAATGAGATGATAGGTTTGTTCGCTCTTTCCCTCTGTGCTCTGTTTGTGCGCAGGCTCACACAGCACTCGGTAGAGATCCCCCACTCCCCCTCCCCCCAGCTAAACATCCAATCACTGTTAGTATACAAATGACCCGGTGTCAGGTTTCTTAGAAGACAGGGCTGTGCAACAGCGGGAGGCTTTGAGGAAGCAGCAAATCTCTGTCATCAAAATCATAGCAACTCGTGAGATAATTAACAACAACTAAAAAATACATCTATATTTGTACAGTCAATAGGGGACTAGTCCATTGATCTTCTCACAGTTTCAGTCTGGTAGAGAAGTGTTTCTTTCTCGATCCCACAAGCACCACTATGAGCCCGTCTGCTGCATAGAGCCGACTGGAGGACCCGTGTCTGTCAGACCCCAACACGAAGCCCCGCCCCAGCTTTCAACTCTGCACTGTTTTCTCGTTTCATATACTGATGTAATCACAGCGATTTTAGTAAAGTTTATTCACTTTCCACCCCAGCTTTCAGCAGCTCACAAAGGGAAAGTTAATGCTGTGAGATGCATCCTTTTTTCAAAGCTTTTAAAAAGTGTGCCGCTGCTCCTGTCTGTACCAATAGCAGTAGCAATGATGCTGCTGCTGGTACAGGTACATCAGAGACAGCAGCTAGCCGGTCTACTCCTGTGGCATCAACAGGCACTGCTTCTCCTGTACCTCTGCCAACAATTGCTGCCCCAAAGCAACCCGCTCAGCTACCCAGTGACTTAAATGGCAATACATCAATCCCAGCCAATACTGGGTAGTTATCTCAAACGTGTATTTGGTGATACAACATTAAGACCATTCAATCCTGCCTGGTACCGCACACAACCATGGCTGGAGTATGCATGCTTCCGTTTCCCCTGTCGGAAATATGGAAGCACTGTTAATGAGAGGGATGTAGTTTTTACCTTAACTGGTTTTAACAACTGGAAAGCAGCACTTGATCGAGACAAGGGGCTACAGAGGCATGTGTCCAGCCACAACCATGTGCATGCTTCAACCATCTGGACTGAGCATAAAAGCAGAGAGGCCACAGGGGGACTGTGGATTCAATGTTGGTTGGTAAAACACAACTTGAAAAAACCATTACTATGTCAAGAGTATTGGTAGTGCTATAAGGTTTCTCTGTGTAAATGAGTTGGGGCTCCGTGGAACTGCAGAAACCTTGAGACATGATGTACCGGGTAATGATGATGACATATCTTCAGGTATTTTTCTAAAACTGATGGAATATACCTTAGAGAAGGATAAGAAGCTAGCAAGCATTGCTAAGGGTATCCCAAAAAAGTGCAAAATACACATCTAAGGATATCCAAAATGAAATTATCCAAACACTGGCTAACATGGTGCTTGGAGAGGTCAGGAAAAATATGAAAGTGCTGATTCTGCAGGGTTTTGCCTCAAAAGTGATGGGACCAGGGATAGGTGCAATGTGGAAAATTTGTCTGTGATAATACGGTTTGTCAGAAATTCCATGCCAGAGGAGCATCTTATTGGGTTGCTTGACTTGCAACAACTTGATGCAGAGTACATCGCCTCTGAGATTCTGTTACACCTTTCTGATGCTGGATACAGTGCTGATAGTATACTTCCCAGAGTTATGATGGGGCTTCGGTGATGAGTGGGGTTAGAGATGGTGTACAAGCTCTGCTCCTAAGAGGCTTGCCAGATATGTCCCATACATCCACTGCTACAACCACCAACTGCACTTAGTGGTTGTGCATGCCATGCAGAGTGAGCCGTGTGCAAAAAGATTTTTTAGCCTATCTAGTTCACTCTACAACTTTTTTCACCACCACTATGTGCTCAATAAACATGATGCACCTTGTCTAAAAAGGCTGCTTGAGATCAGATGGACAAGCCACTATGAGGTGACAAGGTGCACTGTGGACAATCAAGAACAAATCCTTAGTATCCTATCTGAGATGACAGAGGATGATGATGCTGCAGTTGACCTGTGCACCGAGGCATCAGGCCTGCTATGCCAAATTAAGAGGCATCACTTCTTTGAGATTGGAAAGTTCCCAGTGCCAGTGCTTGGTGTCTTAAAACCAGCAAATGCTATTCTACAGTCTCAGTCAGTTGATCTGTGCAGTGCTTCTGAGGTTGTTAGTGCAGCACTGGACTCCTTAAAAAACATCCGTGAGGATGACTGTTGGGGAGTGTCATCTCCTGCTGAGGATGAGTCACATCCAACAAAGAGAAGGAGAACAATGAGCAAACACCTGGGTCAAAGTGTTGTGCTCTCAACTTTGGACCATACAGACTCTGGTGACCCTACCATTTCCCCCCATCAGTCTCTAAAAAGATCCCTGTTCAACATCCTTGACAGGGCCATATCAGAAATGGAAACTAGATTTTCACACAAGAATATTGACCTGATGATAGCCATATTTAGTCTTGCACCCAAATCTAGCGCATTTCTAGATCACACCCTGTTGCACCCTCTGGCTGTGATGGCTGGCAATGAAGCTGATGTTGTAAGTCTTGTGGCAAAACAGATGCTGCTCAAAAAATGTTCAAAGGAAACAGACCTGTCCACTGTGTGTAAACTCCTGCAGGAGTACAAGGAAGCCTCTCTTGAGTTGCATAAATTGTATGTAACAGCCCTGGTAATTGGTGTGTCTTCAGCATCGTGTGAGAGTTCCTTCTCCACTTTGTCACAGGTCCTAACCCCCTATAGTCACACCATGTTACATAAAAGAAAGAGGAATTTGGTGATCTTGGCCCATGAGAAGTCCATAACAAATAACTTGGATATGGATGAATTTGTAAGAGTTTTTGCAAAGGGAAACAGGAGACTGTTGTTGTAGAGTGGATTGAGGAGAAAGGAGAGTGGAGCTGTTCAGTTGCAAACAGAGAGTTCAGTTGCTTGCAAAACAAACAAGCTTAAAACAAGGCAAAAAGACAAAAAAAGGAGAAAAAAGTTAAAATGTTCTGTTCTAAATCTGTTGTGTTCTACAAATTAGTTTGCGAATTGTAGGAGCCCTTTTTAGTTTTGTAAATATTGCCTATATTGAGAGGTCTTCTTTTATTCTCGTTATTTTGCAAATTTATTTGAGAATTAGGCCATCCAATTAAGATAAATTTTATGTTGTTGGTTGTAAAGATCTGGATGGATAATAAATAAACAGTTCCCACACACCCAAGGACCGTCCTTCCTACATTTACGACACGTGTACTTGTTGCAGTGCACACAACTCTCTGTGCTATGGTTCCTATTACACTGAATGAGCACCTGACACTGTACTTTCTTCCCTGGGGGAAGGTCCCGCATCAGAGAATTTCCAGTTCCTGCATAAATTCACACCAGATCTGATGCTGTTCGTTGTCAAATAATGTTGCATTAGTGCGATTATATTTTCACATATATTGTCTCTTTCTTTCAGGTGTGTAATAGATACCACAGCATAGAGAGAAGTGTGTACATTGCTTCTTACAGGAAGGGGCGATGGAAAAAGTGCACTTGAATAAAAGTGCACTTTTGTTATACTTTTACACCAATATATGTTCCTGTGTTTGAACGACACGGGCAGATGGGGAGTGTCTGATTATTGCATATAGCGCTGAAGTTACTGCTCTTTACCATTCTTTCCTCTGCATGTCCTGGAGTACAAAAGAAACAGCATACAGCAACATGCGGGGACTGGCAGGAACACTCAATAAAACTGAATAAAAAGAAAAGCAAGTGATGGTGAGATACGAAGGCGGCAGCTTCGCCAGCGTTTGGTTTGGGCGTTAGTATGCATCGTGGTACACTACAGAGCTATAGCGCGTCTTTAGTGAAAACAGCCGTGTCAGATGGGGTTGTATGGATTGATTCTGAACGTGACTGAGAGAATGAAAAGTGAATTAAAAAAAAAAAAGCTAACCTTTACAAGGATCATAAATTGCACCAGCTGTTACAGACTGAAATCAAATGTATGTTTTTATTCTAAAATAGTAAGACTAAGAGCAGTTTACTTGTCAAAACGGAGTGGCGCAGGATCGAACTCGTGACCTTTTGATTCCCAAGCGGGAACTTATTCTATTGAACCACGGAGGCAGTTACAATAAACGTCTGTCAATGTCGCATGTTAAGGCGGCTTTTTGTTTCTGCAGTTATATTTTTGAATAAAAGCGCAATTGTTTTGTTATTCTTGTGAAAATGTTTCTTTGCTATTTGGACTTCAGGCTTCATACATTATATCGTGTATGCCTACATTTTGTCATCTACTACTAGAATATAAAAAACATTTCTGTTTTAACAATGTGTTTACACAGATTACTGCAGAAACGGAACATACAAGAAATGCGTGTGCTCCAATAACGATCTATTATTTCCACTCTAAAACTCCACTTCACTCCCAGATACTCAATCAAGGCATGAGCTGAGAGAAGTTCGTGCACGTTCTAAATTGGAGGGGGGATGGAATAGCCGGCTGCTCCTAGCTTCTCTTTATCAGCACATTTAGAAGACAAAGGACGCTGGCGGAGAGGTGTGAAGGGATTTAAGAAGCAATTTAAGGTGGGACGGAATTACGAGTTTTTTCGTAGGCTCTGGTAATTCTAGTGTTAAGGTAAATGTCATGTTTTTAGTTGTTATAATTTGATGAAGAATATTTTATTTTTTGTTGTTTTATTTTTCAGTTTTCCTCCTGAGGGATTGCCACCTTATTGTGGTCAGGGGGTTTGTGTGCCTCGGTGACCCTAAGAGCTACACCAGCAGAAGCTTAGCCTTCAAGAGGGGACACCCAAGTTGGACAGGTCTTAGGGTAGAGGCCTGACAAAGTGCAATCCAATTACATGACAAAAACAGTTTTCCAGAGTACCATATACAACCACTCCCACCACCACACCCCACCCCTTTCTTGCCTCCGTCGCCACCATGTGCCCCCTTCACATTTTTGTCTGCCCCCTCATATATGCCTGTCTAGAACCGGCCCAGACTCCAGGGCTACAGGGGCTGAATTATAAGGAAAGATTAAAAGAGCTGAGAAAAACAGTTTAAGCAAAATAAGATTAAGAGGTGACATGAAGTGTTTAAAATTATGAAGGGAGTTAGTACAGTGGATCGAGACTGTTATTTTAAAATGAGTTCATCAAGAACACGGGGACACAGTTGGAAACTTGTTAAGGGTAAATTTCACACAAACATTGGGAAGTTTTTCTATACACAAATAACGACAGACACTTGGAATAAGCTACCAAGCAATGTGGTAGACAGTTAAGACTTTAGGGACTTTCAAAACTCGACTTTGGAAGAAATGAGTGAATAGGACTGGCAAGCTTTGTTGGGCTGAATGGCCCGTTGTCATCTAAATTGTTCTAAATTAAATAAGTATCAACACCGAATTACTATTTTACTTATAGACTCTTATGGTTGAAGATCTAATAATATTCACTGTGATGGTTCTCTAATGAAACCAGTCTAGCTTTGAAGGAGCATCTGACACATACTATTTTTTTTCAATCCATACCAAACAAAGTCTAGCTCTAATAAATTAGGTTTTATTATTTCATATGCATTTCACATATTTAAGAAAATCTAGGCATGATTACGTCTCCGCCTCTTATCCGCTTGTTTGGGTGTCTTTATTCCTGGTTCTCCTAAGCTTTTGTTTTACTTTTTGATTTTTCATTGTACTCCTTTTTATTCTTCAATAAGAATTTGATGTCAGTATGTCCTTTAGCTGTTAAGATCCTTTTGGCATCTCATTGGAAAAGGCAACAATACCAAAGTCTTATAAATTCTTGGAGAAAGTTATTTTATAACTTATTTCTTTTAAAACTTTCAACAGCTCGTATTTATTTTAGTTCTCCTTCCACAATATCATCCTTAGAAAAAGGAGATGCACTTGTTAAAAATTGCATATTTTGTTATAATCAGGTTGTGTAGGGCATACTGTAACACTTTCTCACTTTTTTTTTTCTCTAGCCATCTCTGAAAGGGGGAGTGGGGGGCTCCGGTGGGATGGAGACTTTATTCACATTCTGATGTTACACTTTTGTTTTCCTGTTGTTCTTTTACTCATTTTAAAAAGAATACATTGTCTACAAAAAAAAACAAACTACATTATGTTTTTTTATATAGTTTGCATACACACACACACACACACTGTGTGTACACAGCGTATAGCGTGTATATGTATAAATACATAAATACATACATCTCTAGTAGGGGGTAACCCAGAGACGCCTAAACCATTTTGTAATAAAATATAGCTTATGACTATTCACAGTTCTAATGTTAAATCCATGTGAAAATTACTGGACATTGATTCAACAATGTGGATTTGCATACCAAACAAAAATGAACAGGGGTAACCAAGCACTGGTTAAGGTGTAGGAACCAACTAAATTCTGGATGAAACATAAGCCACCAATCCTACCCTGTACAAATAGGGAATCTGTGCAAAATCTGGTAGAGACAGGTTCACTGGTGTCATTTTGTATACTGAACAAACACACAGAAACACATGTTTAGGTCTACATATTCTAAAATACATGTTTAGTGTCATATACTGTAATTAAGAATGCTGCTATAAAACCTTTTAATTAAAAAAAGGTTATATATTTAATAGTATAACTTTGACAGTGGATCACACTGTTTGATATGTATAGTTACTGTAATATTTACAATATGAGATTACATTCTTCAGTTTATGAAAAAAGCAATAAAGAGCATATGTATGTGTCTTTGAAAAATATGTCTTCACTAAGCAGTAACACCACATCAAGCAAATTATGCATATGCAGTTTTATAGTATTAAAAGATTCAGAAGTTTAATATAAAATGCAAAATTAATATTCACTGCAATTTAATCTTTTACCTTACGCTCCGATTCAGTCTCTTCATCTTCTTCTTCAGGTTTGGGCTCTTCTTGAAACTGAATTACACTGACCCGGTTCAAGTTGGTGTCTGTCCAGCTTTCATCAACGCTGTTCTGAAGAAGATTCTCTGGAAATGGGTTTAGGGACACAAAACTAACTTGTTTAAACACTCTTATATCTGAACTGTGTGTTTACACCAAAAGACAAGCTACACCATAGTAATAAACTAATCTGAAATGCGACATACTTTAAAATAAAGTTAAATACATATTTCTAGATTTTAAATGTATAAAATACAAAACAAAACGAACAAAGTAGGTCTAATAATATGAAAAAAATCAAACTATTAAGAAAGGTGTAATTATAAAAAAAAAAAAAAAAACTATGCATGAAGTGAAAAAATGCACTGAGCACCAACAGACAATCTTTTCATAAACAGTTTCAAAAATATCCCTCTTAACAGTCTTCATTATTAATCAGCAATGTTCACAATCATCTAATTTCATTCGGCCTCATGATGATGGAGATGATCAAGGTACCAACATGGAACAAGCAAGAAGTATATATAAACACTTGAGGAGCAGAGTTGGGGGTTTGTTCTCAGAATCTGGAAATTGTCTAATGATTTGAGATTAAGACTGCAAAAGTAAACTTTAGCTTCCATATGAAAATCGTGCAACAGCTTGCTGCTGCTTTTCCAAATTGACGGCACATGTTCCATTTCTGAGGTGGATAAAAAGTGCTTTTCTTTACAACATGCAATGTGGGATTGTGGTTAAGGCTTTAGACTTTGGATTTCAAACCCAAAGGTTGCAGGTTCAGATCCTGTTACTGAGACTATGAGTCCATGAGCAACTTACTTCAACTGCTTGGGCTCCAATTGAAAAAAAAAACAAACAAAAGAAATGTAACTAACTGTATGTTTCAAATGTTGTAAGTTATCTTGGATGAATACACCAGCAGAAAGAAGTAATAATATTTTTCTCGAGACAAAGATTAATGGTACTAATATGCCAGTAATATGGCTAAGATATGGTATTGCCAGTATGAGATGAGTCCTCATCCTCTGCATTGGGCAATTCATAAGAATTAGCTGACGCCACTCCAAGTCCACAAATATAGTAAAACTGCTAGGGAGTCATAGGGTTGTTTTTTTTGTCCCGAAGACAGGGTGCCTCGAGAGGAGTTGTGGTATTGTATGAGGAAGTCAGAAGTGGCAGAGAAGTATGTAAGAGTTGCACAGGATATGTATGAGGGAAGTGTGACAGTGGTGAAAACTGTAGTAGGAATGACGGATGCATTCAACGTGGAGGTGGGATTACATAGGGATCCGCTCTGAGCCCTTTCTCAAACGGGATTAGACAGGAGTCCTCGTGGACTATGATGTTTGCTGACGACATTGTGATTTGTAGTGAGAGTAGGGAGCAGGTCGAGGAGACCCTGGAGAGTTGGAGGTTTGGTCTAGAGAGGAGAGGAATTAAGGTCAGTAAGAACAAGACAGAATACATGTGTGTAAATGAAAGGGAGGTCAGTGGAATGGTGAGGATGCAGGGAGTAGAGTTGGTGAAGGTGGATGTGTTTAAATACTTGGGATTAACAATTCAGAGTAACGGGTATTTGTGGAAAAGAGGTGAAAAAGAGTGCAGGCAGGGTGGAATGGGTGGAGAAGAGTGTCAGGAGTGATTTGTGACAGACGGGTATCGGCAAGAGTTAAAGGGAAGGTCTACAGGACAGCAGACAGTTAAAGGTGTTAAGATTTGCACTGGGTGCGACGGGGACAGACAGGATTAGAAATGAGTACATTAGAGGGTTAGCTCAAGTTGGACAACAACAACATTTATTTATATAGCACATTTTCATACAAAAAGTAGCTCAAAGTGCTTTACATAATGAAGAAAAGAAAAATAAAAGACACAGTAAGAAAATAAAATAAGTCAACATTAATTAACATAGAATAAGAGTATAGAATAAGAGTAAGGTCCAATGGCCAGGGTGGGCAGAAAAGACAAAAAAAACTCCAGACAGCTGGAGAAAAAAATAAAATCTGTAGGGATTCCAGACCATTAGACTGCCCAGTCCCCTCTGGGCATTCTACCTAACATAAATGAAACAGTCCTCATTGGATTTAGGGTTCTCATGGAAGACGGTTGTGAGACAAAGTCAGAGAAGCGAGATTGCAATGGTTTGGACATGTGCAGAGAAGAAGTGAGGAGTATGTTGGGAGAAGGATGTTAAGGATAGAGCTGCCAGGCAAGAGGAAAAGAGGAAGGCCTAAGAGAAGGTTTATAGATCTGGTGAGAGAGGGCATGCAGGTGGTGGGTGTAAAAGAGCAAGATGCAGAAGACAGGAAGATATGGAAGAAGATGATCTGCTGTGGCAACCCCCAACAGAAGCAGCTGAAAGAAGAATAAGAAGGTTTACAGTTTAGGAATGGGCAGTTTAGATAATTTGCTCATAGCCACAACATTGGGCTGAGTTGGGTAATGAACCAGCAACCTTGCTGCTTAGAGTTCTTTCTCCATTATACCACACTGTCTGTTGTGGTAAACTGAAAAGAGCTTCACTAACCCATAAAATCCACTGAATGACAAAGAAATTTAACCGACTGTTGCAAATTTCCCTAAAGCAATCGTAATAATCATTTTAAATGTAAGGTATTTTCAGGTGGGCCTTTAATGCCGTTTAGAAGTTTTAATAGAAATATTTACACTTCAGAAAACTAAAAAAAAAACAAAAACAAAAACTTGGAGTTTGCAAGATGTAAAATTTAAGAAAAAAGTGACAATTATTAGGTTCTGGAAAAAAAACCAAAATGCTGACTTCCTGTCTTCTTAAGGATGTTCAACTGAATTACAATGTCAAGATACAAATTACTGTCAATTAAATTTCTAAAAGAAATATAGTAAATACTGTATTTCAGTGTTTACATCCCAATACATCAAAGGGTAAATCCACTTTAGCAACTTTCTGTTTACAAATACATATCATTGAATGCAAACAAACAAAACTATTATCAGTATTTTCCTTATAAGTAGGAGAGTAGTTACACTGTTGAGATAGCTTACCAAGGCTAGGTGAAGGTTGTTGTGGTAGAAGGTAACATGTTAAAACCTTTTCTCCAGTCTTTTCATCATCCTCTGTCTGAAACTTAAGCATTGGTTGAGACTGATTTTCTGCCAACCACATAGCTTTAAGGTTGAGATTAGTAAGAGAGAAGGGTAGGTTTTGTAGCCTAAGAGATACAACAATTACAAATAAGAAACCAATGAAATTGCTTGAATTACAAGTACTTTGAAAGCTCTATTAAGTTGCTATGCCTTAAAAGACACCTAAAGGTATGTCTCATGTATCCATATATTTCTCTGGATTAAGGCATGCAAAAAATTGAAAGCAACATAAAATGTCACATTATCAATTGAGCAATGCCTTAATGTCATATTTCTGGTATACCTGTGAACTATAAACATTTTTGGCACTCATTTAGCTTTTCTCCTAGATACCCATTATAACAAATAATAGTATAATCTATATATGGATATTGTAATTAAACATTTTTTTCCATTCATTAATAAATGCACAAAGCAGGCAATGGAAAGTAAAAAAAGAGAAGGTAACACATTTTTAACATTAAACAGTAAAACTGGTATACTGAGATCTTACAGCTTTTTCTTTTGTACTAGAATTGTGATTTTTGAAGTTTGTAGGTTAAATTCCATCTTGCAGTTATTTTTTGTATTGCTGTGGGAAGGCAGCCAAGGATTTACAGCAACCAACAGATATACACACATAGTGTTTGGCCCTAGTAACAGCAGACAATAAAGTTCATACAATGAATAGCAATGAAAGGCAAGGAAAATGCTGATGACCTCTGAGGGAAATACATATTTGTAAGCTGCTGCTCCTTACTTGTTTAGGCCTTTCTTTCTCTGGACATATTTTTTTGGTTATTTAATGGAAATAGTTTTTTGCATTTTGTTATTATTTAATTTTTTTTTCTTTTTTGGATCAAAAAGTATGTGGTCTTTTTTGCCTTGTATTATGATGGTAAGTCTCAGATATAACAAGGTGTAGTATTTTCCACATAGGACAAACACCACATGAAACAATAAATGTTCCAGTAAAAATAAAAGCATTTTTCTTTGATAAAACACTTAATTTGAATACAAAATTGAATTGTGTCCTATCTAAAAACTTCAATCTAGTAGAAATTTTTATAATTCACAAAGAATTGGAAATGGAAATTTACAGTTCTTTTACATTTGGATGTTTTCGTAGGATTCTTCAGCATGCTATGAAATAAATACTAGAATACAATAAATAAAGTGAGTCTCAGAAACATCAAATAAGCATTTTCCATTTCATTTCATTAGTGGACTGTTCAAATTATTCTGACCAAAAGAAAAAAAATATATATTTTTTTGTTTCACCATACATGTCTGAGTCTCTGTATTTCAAAATATATCAGAGTAGTGCTTGTAATTTTTTTTTTTAAATATTATCAAAACTTCAACTACATGTAAGAAAAAAAAACGATCTAAAGTGAAGGTGCTCACCTGTTTCCAGCAACATCCAAAACATGAAGTTCAGTTGCATTAGCAAGCTCTGAAGGCAACTTTGTAACACGGTTGTCCCGAAGTGAGAGTACATTTAGATTAGAGCAGCCTCCCAACTCTAGGGGTATGGAAGTTAATCTGTTCCGGTCAGCATTCAAATTTGTCAGCTTCTTCAACTTTCCCAGAGAGCGGGGCAATGTCTAAATACAGAAGGTGGGTAAAAATAATAATTATACCAAAAACTAGTGGTTAATTATTACACTTGTATCCAAAAATTAAATTAAAAAAATAAACACACTACTAATATAGACTACCACTAAACTTAAAGACATGTACTGTGTAAACTTTAAGCATAAGAAATTTAAACGGAGGCCTCACTTTCTTAGTTTTCCTGTACTGAGGTTTAACATCACCACCACCTGTTCAAGGCACTGTGCATGGTCGAATGAAGGCAGGTGCCCCGACTGTTCACGAGACCCCCAGCATTGAATGTTCAAGCACAAAACTTAGAAATAATGAGGAATGACTGAAGAACATGTATGTTGGGTAGAATGGACAGTTGGGGCTGGATGCTCTTTGGTCCACAACTGTTACACATTTTATTTTCTCTGGCTCATATAAAATGTTTTTATTTTGGTTTTCTTTTTTATGTTCTCCCAGTGATTTGACTTTATCACCATACTCACCTTTAGAGACTTACAATATATTATATTATATATGAGGACTCTTTTGAGGATGTTTCTACTAATTATACCTATGTTATATAGGCCCAAATTGATTAACTTTTTTTGTTACTTAATCATATTATTCTTACATAATTTAACACTTCTTCTTTTCTTGTAACTTTTTATTTGATGTAGTACTTTGATATACAAACTATGTTTGAAAATATTCTAGAGAAATAAATCTAAGATTAGCCAAGCTTTAAATACTCTTTTCAGAGAATAAAAGCACAAAAAGAATATTAAAACTTATTTTAATAGAGAAATTCTGGAGATATGTGGAAGGTGTGACACTCACTGTAAGAAGATTCTCTGTCAGCATAAGTTCGGACAGGTTTTCACAATCTCCGATGGAGTCAGAAAGATGGGTTAACCGGTTTTGGTCAACCTTCAAAATAGAAAGTTGCTTCAGACAACCTGGAATGAGAGGAAGATTATTATTACTTAGAGCAACTTGTTTAACAAAAAAAGTGACAAGAAAAGAGAAAAATGCATTATTTCTGTTGTTAACCAACAGTAACTATAGAGGGCAGCAAAAACTGTAAAACGCACAGCTATTATTAAGTGTATGAAAAATATATTCTCGGGTGTAATATCTTGTACTTAACTTTAAAACAGTTACTGTTTCTGAATTAAACAGCAAAAGAAACATTTCAGCCAAGTGCATTGAATAAATTGAGATGCATGCATTTTTTTAATTTATACTTTGTAATGCTGTGCAAAAGGTAAAACAATAAACTATGCAAAAAATGTATTTAAGAGTAAACTTTGTTCAACTTAGAAATCATTTTATACATGTGAGTTATGTTTCCTACCAATGCTGTCAGGAATAGTTTCCAGCAGATTTTGAGACAAAAGCAAATCAGTAAGTGCCATAAGGCCATTCAGCTCCTTAGGAAGTTGCTCCAACTTATTCTCAGACACATCAAGGCATACTAGCCGCCGAAGATTTCCCAGCTCCTTGTTGAGTAGGAAAATAAAAGTAAAAGAACAGCCAGATAAGAATAGATTAGAAAAAATATACTGGAGAAACTAGGCAAGTGATTTGGCATGGCCATAAATGAGTGTTTCCTGTATTACAATCACATATATTAAAATGTTTTGATTACTTTGGAATTCAAAATATGCATTTAGACAGAACAACACTTCAAAACAAACTCCTGACCTATAAATAATGTGTTCTAATTACCGGTGGCAATGAAGACAGCTGGTTCCTATCAAGCCATAATTCTCGGAGGTTTGGCAATGCTCCCAAAGTATCTGGCTGGGGTGTGTAAAAAGGGAAAAAGAAAAAAAAAAAAAAACGGGTGAAACTATGCAAATAAACAGGTTTCTGACCAAAAAATTAATTACATGCTGAACAGTGGTACTTTAACTGAGCAAAATACATTTCTATTGCATGTTTGTGTTTAAAACGATTTCAGTAGTAAATGTGTTTTCTAGACAAAATCAACTTAGACTCTTCTTTTAAGACAAAAAATATTCAAACTGACTGCTGAGTAACATAAGTCTATGTGAAATACACTATTGCAATTGACAATTACAATCAACATTCATTTTGCACAAAATCTCTGTCAGTAAAGATATCAGTATGCAAATTAGGCTGGCTTTTCTTACCAGGATTTCAAGTTCATTGCTGCCTAGGTCAAGCTGTTCAAGCTTTACAAGGAATGAAAGCGACCTAAAAGATAAAAAATAACACACACACACACAGTACAATAACACTTATGCTTTTGTCCACTTCATAATAACATTTTATTAATACAAAAATCTATTTAGTTTTTCAACATTACTTCCTATTAGAGGATCAAAACTGTTACAATGGCACAAGCCAAGTGCAGGAGCAGCTGCCTCTAACATATAAACACCTCAATGTTGATCCTCAAGAGAGAAAATTAATAAATATGTATTGCATAAACAGGTGCAAAAATAATATCTGGCATTATAAATTTACAGCTCAATATAGATTAGTTGACTAAACTATAATATATGCTTTTGGAAGGAAGCAGAGGTACCCCTAAAATGAATATTATACCTAAAATATTAACAATGCAGCTGATAAAACTGATTTATCATTTGTTTTAGCACCCTCCACATTAATTCACTGTTTCAGCTAGCATTACAATTTAGGTTTCACATGTGAGAAATATAAGAAACTCTTCAAAATCTACTCTGTATTCCTGCATTAATGACCTAAAAAGTGATTTTATCTTCATCTATTGATCAAATAATAGGAACACTCTTATTAAATATGTAACCCAAAAAGAATCTACTGAAATATCCTCCATTTTTACAAATTAATCCAATGCTCACCGTTTTTCTATAAAAAGAATGTGCACCTTTGGATTTATCAACTGGTGGCATATCTTCGGTTGCAACGAAAACTGCCAAACATTTCCTGAAGATATTAATGTCTCACTACCAATTAAACATTCTACCCCATTCCCCTTTCCAAGACTATGTCATCTTAGGGGAGTTTCTAGGGTATCTTATAAGAATTGCTGACATTTGGTAATAAATACTATCAGTATTTCAGTTTGATTAGGATTTTGTCTCGACCTTCTCAAGTAAAACCACTCATTTCAGCTATTCCTTTGCACAGAGTAACAGTGATGGTAAAAATAGACAATAATCTTCAAACTTTATTCTGAAAGTTTTTATCATTCAAATGGATACATTAATATTCACTTTTAAAATGTATTCTTTCCCTCAGTGATTTCATTGTTCTACACAAACCCCAATCATTACACTTTTACAACCCTGAGAGTTGGGAAAAGGTTGCCTTGTTTGAATGCTATATTCAACTTTCACCCAAAATATTTTATTTAATGTCAACATAGTCTTATGTTAATCTAACCTGTCTAGATAAGATTTTAATAATAACTTCTTGCATTGTCTGGGTCTGTGACAAAAAAAAGGGACAGCAATGTTCTTACTAGACAATAATAGTTTCTACTCTGGTATCCACTCAGGCATAGAACTCTTGTTTAGGATTACATTTCCATTATAGTAAACACATGAAAATTTATGTAATACTGGAGCTACAGAATTCTGTAGTTCCTTGGTCAGATCCTGCACAAGCACGATGAAGGATTACATGTCTTAGACTGTTCTTTGCTGTAACCAATCTCTTATTTTAATATGAGTTTTGTTTATAATTGAACCCATAGTTTATCTTAACAACTTGTTCCAGCAGGTTGCTGTCTCATAAAGGAAAACAATGTTACCTTTACTTCAGTCTAAAATTCTAAAAGACACTTTTAATTTTATATTGATGCTTATTATGTAGATGCTTATAATAAAACAGCTGAGGAATATATTGAAAGAAAAAATAGGTGCAAGAATAATGGGATCTAATTGATCTAATTTTTTTTTTTTTTTTTAAGATTTACTCAGCAAAAAAAAAATCTAGGCTGGAAAGAATTCCTGACTCCGTGCAATGATCACAGATGGAGTACATATTGCCTAATACCAAATTAAATGACATGTTTCATATATTGGAAGAATTCATTTCTAATTAAGAAACACAAAGTAAGGCTATGTCAAATTAGAAAAGGAACATAAAATCATTCTAAAGGGTGATTTTTGTTATAACAGACAATAAACTTAATTATGTTGGCCTACACTAACTTGGTAGCTCAGTATTAATAAGTTAACATTTTAACAATAACCTATTTCACATTATTTCCCATTACTTGTAAAGACTGAGCCACTCATTCACTTCCTTAAGATATATATAAAAAAATTTTATATTTTCGGACCAAAACAGGAAATGAAACACTGGTAAAAGGTAAAGTGGTAGCCTAGCCTTCTACTGCCCTACATCAAAGGAAAGAAACAATAGAAAAAGTACAGAAAGAGTAAAATAGTACTTACGTCGGTAGGGACTTCAAGAGATTTTCCCTGAGCTCAAGAGTCACCAGATTTGTTAAGCTATAAAAAAAAAAAAAAAAAAAAGATATCAACAGTGGAAATAGCTGTTTCTTCCTAAATCTCAAACTATCTACAAAATATTTTCAAGTTTCCATTAAACAACAATCTTATAAACACTAGTGTTATGTTGATGGAAAAACTGTCAAAATGCACAAAAAAAACTTGGTTTACATAGTCGATTAGGATGAAAGAAACAGCTTTTTCTTCCAAAAATTTTAAGATTGAGACAAAAGTATGACACAGATTACTTAGGGGTGAATCAAGATTTCTAAATATAAATGATCTGGGTAGAGCAGTCAAATGTAAAACGATTTGGCCACACTATACAGTGCATCCCGAAAGTATTCACAGCACATCACTTTTTCCACATTTTGTTATGTTACAGCCTTATTCCAAAATGGATTAAATTCATTTTTTTCCTCAGAATTCTACACACAACACCCCATAATGACAACTTTAAAAAAGTTTACTTGAGGTTTTTGCAAATTTTTTCAAAATAAAAAAAACTGTGAAATAACATGTACATAAATATTCACAGCCTTTGCTCAATACTTTGTCGATGCACCTTTGACAGCAATTACAGCCTCAAGTCTTTTTGAATATGATGCCACAAGCTTGCCACACCTATCCTTGGCCAGTTTCGCCCATTCCTCTTTGCAGAACCTCTCAAGCTCCATCAGGTTGGATGGGAAGCGTCGGTGCACAGCCATTTTAAGATCTCTCCAGAGATGTCCAATTGAATTCAAGTCTGGGCTCTGGCTGGGCCACTCAAGGACATTCACAGAGTTGTCCTGAAGCCACTCCTTTGATATCTTGGCTGTGTGCTTAGGGTTATTATCCTGCTGAAAGATGAACCGTCGCCCCAGTCTCAGGTCAAGAGCGCTCTGGAGCAGGTTTTCATCCAGGATGTCTCTGTACATTGCTGCAGTCATCTTTCCCTTTATCCTGACTAGTCTCCCAGTTCCTGCCGCTGAAAAACAACCCCACAACATGATGCTGCCACCACCATGCTTCACTGTAGGGATGGTATTGGCCTGGTGATGAGCGGTGCCTGGTTTCCTCCAAACATGACACCTGGCATTCACACCAAAGAGTTCAATCTCTGTCTCATCAGACCAGAGAATTTTGTTTCTCATGGTCAAAGTCCTTCAGGTGCCTTTTGGCAAACTCCAGGTGGGCTGCCATGTGTGGCTTCCGTCTGGCCACTCTACCATACAGGCCTGATTGGTGGATTGCTGCAGAGATGGTTGTCCTTCTGGAAGGTTCTCCTCTCTCCACAGAGGACCTCTGGAGCTCTGACAGAGTGACCATCGAGTTCTTGGTCAGCTCCCTGACTAAGGCCCTTCTCTCTCGATTGCTCAGTTTAGATGGCCGGCCAGCTCTAGGAAGAGTCCTGGTGGTTTCGAACTTCTTCCACTTACGGATGATGGAGGCCACTGTGCTCATTGGGACCTTCAAAGCAGCAAAAATTTTTCTGTAACCTTCCCCAGATTTGTGCCACGAGACAATCCTGTCTCGGAGGTCTGCAGACAATTCCTTTGACTTCATGCATGGTTTGTGCTCTGACATGAACTGTCGACTGTGGGACCTTCTATAGACAGGTGTGTGCCTTTCCAAATCATGTCCAATCAACTGAATTTACCACAGGTGGACTCCAATTAAACATCTCAAGGATGATCAGGGGAAACAGGATGCACCTGAGCTCAATTTTGAGCTTCATGGCAAAGACTGTGAATACTTCTGTACATGTGCTTTCTCAATTTTCTTATTTTTTATTAATTTGCAAAAACATTAAGTAAACTTTTTTCACGTTGTCATTATGGGGTGTTGTGTGTAGAATTCTGAGGAAAAAAATGAATGTAATCCATTTTGGAGTAAGGCTTTAACATAAAATGTGGAAAAAGTGATGCGCTGTGAATACTTTCCAGATGCACTGTATGTCAGGTTAAAAAATAAATTAAAGTTAACCTCTTTTTGTCCCATTAAGTTTTATGCTGATTATGAAAACTGTTGCGTTCATTTTTAGTTTGAGCTCTTGGAGTTCTGTTTCAGCATTTTTCAATTGGCTTGTTGGCAGAATTTGATTAAGAACAAATAAGACTGAGCATCACATAAGAAACATTATTTGTGCATATACATGTATAGACGATCTAATATACACACCTGTACATATACAGAGATATATACATGCATTTAAAAATATAAAATGTATATATTTGTGTGTCATATCAAATTGTGAAAGAGGAGAAAAAAAAAAAAAAAACTTTCCATGTAATCTTCAGCTGTCCCTACTAATTATGGGAAAGTATTACATAAATGTGCTCCAAATTGGTCATTCATATCTTTATGGTTGTAACATTATTCAAATATTTTTTCTTGCTGAAATGATGTGACTGAGTTATCAAAGCTTAGGGCTATAAGCATTTTGAATTCTGCTACTTGTATGGATACTACTGAATTTTGAATTACTAGTATTATTTTGTTTACCGTTAAAGGTAATTATTTTTCTTTGTACTAATCTTTAGTGTGTGCATTTATGATAACACTAGTTGTCAACTGTTATTCCTTGGCTTTTACTCTTGTACTTGTGTAACAATGCCTTATATAAAATCCACAAATGAGATGTAAAATCTGCTCAATTTGTACAATGCAGAATTAGCAATTAACAATACAAAATTTATTATTTATCTATCCCTCATCATCACAACTATTCATTAGAAAAGGCTGACTATGACACTATTAATAAAGCAATATATTTTATATAATAGAAAAAGTTAGAAAGACACTAGAAAACACTTGGAGTACCATCTTTGTAATACCCCATTAAATTAGTATCACACAAGGCCCATGGAATATACACAACACCAAACAAACAGCAGCAAACAAGCAGCAGCTGTTTTTCCTGAATACTCTGGATTTACCCAATACTGCATTATTAGCTATTTAACAGTTTTGCTGCAATAAATGAATTATACATAAATGAAACAATAAATCCCTTCCTTAATTTTTTTTAAGATAAATCTTTGCCAACTGGAAAAAGACCCCCCTGCTCATTTTGTCCCCCAGAACTGCCCAAACATAGAAGAAAGCTTTCTCTAAAATGGAACAAGTGCTTTAAACTTGACAAATTTTGTTTCACAATTGCACTGATCACCTATAGTCTTACACTGGAAGATCCTCAGGGAAATTTATTATGGAATAAAATTATCAAATACAGTTTGAATTAACAAGGCAAGCGTCTGGGGCAAATGACATTAGAAAAAAGTAAATTCTTAAGAGAACAAAACACATTTCAAGACTCTGAATGCTTTGCCACACAAAAAAAAACAGTAAAACCAGACAATACACGACAATTTCCTTAATTCTTGTTACTAAATTGTTTGGTCAGTTATAAACATTAGATCTGTAGGCATTCTCAAGGATCACTGCTGTACATGTGGTGTATAATTTTGAATAAATCTAAGCAAGGAAACAGGCAACCAAGATGCTATAGAGGTTTGTAGCATGCAGTGAGTCTTATAGCATGCAGTGAATTTTACTAATGTTCTGCAATTTGCCAGTGAGCTAAAAGCCTCACCAAAACATTTGGCAACTATGGGTGTGAAGAAAAACTACTTAAACGTTTAGCTGTTTTGAGCACAAAAAACATTTAGGAAAAAAAATTATGCTTATCACCTAAGCCCCAGCAACTCTAACCCCTCTAACTCACAATGCACTTTAGAGAGAAAACAAGATTTTTGTAAGGCTTGCTTGTCAAACTGCACGTTAATCCTATGAAACAAATTAGCACAACACAATCAAATCAAGTATTACAACAAAGCAGTCTCCAACAGACCTAGGTAAAATGTGTTATGTAGCCCTTCTCATCTTTCTTCCTCATTTTGCATTTTTTGATGTGAAACTACAAATACAATGAACGATTTTAATAGTAATATTTTTTATTTCAGTGTGTCTTCTTAATCACCCAAGGATACCATAAAAACAATAAAATCATAAAACCAAAAATAAGTAAGCATGCATATAAAAATAAACATCTATGAAAATGAAAATAAACAGAACAAATAAAAATAAAGCCTAAGATCATATAGTGTAAGCCAATCTAAATAAGTGAGTCTTAAAAACGGGATTTAACAATGGGTGGGGAATGTCCTGAATGTTTTGTGGTAGAATATTCCAGGGATGACAAGCAAATGCCCTGGAACCCATGGTGATTAGGCCTGTAGGAGGGACAATGAGGAGGCCAAATGTAAAGGACTTAAGAGTGCGGTTGGGGGTATAGACATGTATGAGGTAAGGGAGGTATAATGGAGAAAGGTTATGGAGTGGTTTGAAGTTAAGGAATTTTTAAATTAACGCTGAATTTTACAGGTAGCCAATGAAGCTAATTTTGCAGAGCCACTTTTCATAATATAGGCATGGAAGTAACAGTGAGGTTATAGTCAAGCAGGCAGCAAAGTAGAGAGATCAAACTTTACTGAGACTGGGTTTAAGGGAATACTTAGTATGGGCACAAAAAGAAATTTATTAAATTCAGAACACAATATGGCAAGTACAACAAACAATGTTTATCTCCAATAGCTGTCGATGTTGATGAACACTTTCTCATTTAACCATTATAAGCATTGGTGGTGTTTCTTGTTGTTTGGATTCTTTTTCTACATAGACACACTTGGGTTGATGTAGCACAGATACTGTAGGTATGTCAACAAAGTGAACTGGAAAGTTTGCATAGTGTAAAACAGGGGAGTCTGTATATTAGCCTTCTGGGAAACTGTGCTAGACCTGTCTGCAGTAAAGAGGAACCCCAGCTAGTGTTCACATCCATCCATCCATCCATTTTCTAACCCGCTGAATCCGAATACAGGGTCACGGGGGTCTGCTGGAGCCAATCCCAGCCAACACAGGGCACAAGGCAGGAACCAATCCAGGGCAGGATGCCAACCCACCGCAGTAGTGTTCACATAATTTCTTTAAAAATCTTAAAAGTATGAATAAAAAAACACCAATGTCACTAATAACGTTGTGCATGTGTAGGCATACAGTGTTCATGACCAGGGTAGCAACTTGAAAATATACAAATGCACTAACATACAGTAAAGTGACTCTAATAGCCTTGTTGTGATTCTTAATATATTTACTTACAGGTGTGGTAAAGGATTACATTAAAAGAAATTTTAATTTACAATATGAAGTTAGGAAAAAAAAAACTTAACTATCAATCAATAAGGATTCTGAACCTGGGAGTTACATATGAGAGTATATCAAACATGGTTAAGTAGAGAATTGCTAAAACAGAATTGTTTATGTTGTCCATAGATGGAAAATTATTATGTCAAAACTGATTTAAAAAGGTTGCTTCTATTACAGATGTGTGGCATGACCAAACATTGCAAGATTATTCATTGTGACAATGCAGGTTGGCTCCATTCTATCAGCTGCATCCCGGGAGCCTCTGGAAACCAGCACTGCTGATAAAGTACCTGAGGGTTGAGGCAGCGGACGAGGACACAACACACAAAGCAAGGGGTTGGTGCAAAAGTGATAGAGCTTTTATTAAAAACAATCAAAAATCTAAACAGTGTTCAAAAAGTGCAGTCCATTCAATAAATAAATAATCCATAAAAGTGAAATTACAAGCCAGTCAAATAGATCCATTAAAAGCAAAGTTAAAATACCTAGGACAAAAGCTTCTCTTTAAAAACCAGACCCTGGTGCTTCACCTTAAAATGGCTGTCACCTCAGCTTACCCCAAACGAGATCTTGCAGTCAAAGAGATTCCTAATTGGCAGTTCAGGCAACCTTCTGTGTTTGCTCCTAGGCTCGGACCCCTGAAGCCATCTATGGCCCCAGCAAAGCAACCCACTGAGCCTCCAACTCTCACTGCCAGGCTTGCATCCCTATGAACCATGGCACCACCAAGTAGGCCACCTCACTGAGCCTTCAATACCCATGCAGCTCCTGCTGCCTTTCTCCCATCCTTATGGAGGGTCGCTCCAACTGAGCAGCTCCTCAGTTACTCTAGCTCCTAGGTCATTCAGCCGCAGTGACCTCCTTCAGCCCCTGAATGATGGGCATATGCTCACCCAAAGGACTTCTTGTTTGACTCTTGTTTGCTCACTTGCACTGGCTCTCTCCCCTTCCTGTCTTCTCTCCATTCTTTCCTTAACCTCCTTCCCTTTTCCTTTTGTTCTTTTCTGCAATTCCTTGTTACAGTACCAGCTGCCTTTTTGTCTGCCTCTGTGAGTCCAACACTTCAATCACATACCACAGAGAGCTGATGAAGCTATTGCGACAGACCACCCCCTAAGATGCAGGTGGGTCTCACCCCAAATACCTTACCAACCTCCTTCAGCTGTGTGAGCATGCACACCCATGGAGATTGAGCCAACCAATTATTTATTTAAAACGGGTTCCTGATTGTTAAGCCACAGACCCAGTATTCCACACTCATACTCTGATCTAATGAAAGCAATAGGTATTACACTGTTCTCCATCAAAAGATATTTCTTAGAAATGGAAACTTTATAGTCAGTGTAAAACCTAGGAACAAAGGGAAAGGTGATGCAGCATAAAAGAAGCTTATGTCAAAAAGAAAAGTATATATTTTGATATAAGAAGCAAAGCAGTATTTGTTACAAGCTGGAAAACGCAAAACACAAAAAAATTATTTCCCTTTAAATGTTTTCAGAATTATAACAAACAAAACAAAACTTAAGTGAACCTAAATTACCAACTTTTGAGCAGAGATGCAATACAAGCCTAATTTGTATTATCTTCACACACTATTAACCTCAGAATGGGTCAAGGTGATTTATGAGCATGTCTTGGTTTCAAAAAAGATCTACACAGTAGCCTTAAACCCTCAGATGAATATTACTCAATACACACCTGGCCAAATGCAAAGTAGGAAATGTTTAATAACATGTGGTATGCATGTTTATGTGGTACTTTTTTTTATTAACTATGTAACCAAAAAGTAGGTCAAGCATTTATTATAATTTCTTGAAATATTTTAAAATACATTTTTATAAAACAACTAACATTGACATTTGCTTTGTAAAGTCTCCAAACAATGAGGACATTTTAAAGTGTTGTAACTGTACTGTAAAATTAATATTAATTTAAACAAAGAAATAAAACCTTCATTTGACTTTAAACTTTGGAAAGTAAACAAATATTTATATACTAGAATGAAATGATCAGTATAAATCTTGACAGAACTGCGTGTAATGAATGGTAAAAGTGACTGTATGCAATTGTTTTATTTAAAAAAAATGGTTTGTTTTCAGTTTTAAAAAGATTCTTACCATAGGCACTAAGCTGCATGAACAACAGCATAACAGAACTATTAGCTTTGTTTAAAGATGCATGCATTTGTGTAAAATATGGACAGGCAAATATGATAGAACTTTTAACAAGCATATTTTGGCTAAGCATGAATTTACTAATCCAAAAAAAATATTTGAGCGTGCATCCAAAAATAACTAAAACTAAAATATACAGCTTGGTTAAGAAAAAGCAATGCATGAATATGATAATTAAACGAGAACCAGCATGCAAGCACCTTTGATGGGATCAATGGAGAGGACACAGAGCATTGTAAGGCAAAGACACCAGAACTCCAGAAGCCTGAGGAACTGCTGATTTTGTAGAAGGGGGCTGAATACAAAAGAGTGACAAAATGAAAACCTTGATGTCTTACATAGAATATCCACTTACATTTTCTACAGGACATTTATGAAGAGGTGACATTTCTTTATGATGCAACTGGCAGTTAGGAAAAATAAAAATAAAAGCCTAAGTGAGAGATAATATTTTCAATGCATACAAATTACTCAGTCAATATTAAAGGTATTTGACATTTTCAATATGTGAAAAGCAACAATGAAAGTGTATTATTTTCCAGAATTTTAAAAGACTCTTTAAGGCCTTATTTCTCAGCAGACTTTGAAGTAAGTTTTCAATAAGTCACTTAGTTTTTTATGTATTGAATATGTGCTAAAGGTAAAATTCAGGTTCGCATTTGTACATTTAGGAATAATTGTTAAATAAGAAGAGGTCTCGGACTTCCCACTAATTATTTTAGAATTTTTGTAAAAACAGTTCCATTTCCAAAGCATCTTCCATAAGTAATAAGACATTTACTATTATATGAATGTCAGCTACCTTTTAATGGAACACTGATCGACAGATCAAATAATTACTGAAAAATGTACTGAAAAAAATACTGCAATAAACAGCATTGCCAAGGAGACTGAAATAAATATTAAGAAAATGTGGTATGTATTTTTGTGTCCACTGTTTTTAGTTTCATCATGATAAATTGTAAACAAAAAAAACTGCATCACTTTGAGATTTAGTACATTTTGCACATGTGTAATCGAAAAGGCTGATTTTCTGTAATAATATACATTACTATTCCAACTCTATCATTAAACCATACAGATTAACATTAAACTAACAATGATACAGGCTTATATACATCTGATTTTTTTAACATTTTATTACAGACCATTGTTGTTACTCAATTAGAATTTATTCTTTAAATAAAGAAAAAAGTTTTAAAATTCTGAACGCTCAAAATGTCCAACTATACCCTGTTTGTTTTCTTTTTCTTTTGGCATTTATGTGTACTTTGTATTTCTTTTGTTACATAGAAATCAAACAATAAATATGATATGTTATTGTGTGCACCAGTTTTTCACCCCAAATCATTACAGTGGCATCTTGGGTACCAGGAAGCGGTTGAAGAGATTTGAAACTTTCAAGTTTCAGCATTTCAACTGAAAAAATAGTGACAAATACTTCAAATTTCCAGTACTACTGGAATGAAACCAGACTCTCTGAAAAACATTAGCACAAGAGAGAAACACAAAGGAGAAATCAAGCTGTTAAGCAAGGGCACAAAAGAAATCATGCATCCAAGTCTAGTGTGCTGCCACGACCAATTCTAAGAATGATGCAAACTTGCATTCTGACATCAGTCTTTACACCAATCAGTGTTCTTTTGTTTGTTTATCTTCCAACAGACAATCAAAGAAACATTATTTCACGTAGCACCTTCAGCAATACACCATACTAATGTAATTTTAAAACTCCATAGGAATACATTACAACACAACAAGATAAGAATCACAATAGTGTTGTGCATGTGTGCCTTCAAACTTTTAAAGGAATTATGCCAGTACTATGGCAAATGACACTCCTTCCAAAAAGTAAATAGATATAAGTCTTGCACATGTATGGAAAAAATATTCCAGGAAAATGGATATCATTTATGTATACTCTTTGTATGAAATTAGCAAGTAGTTTGTTGTAAAAGCTGCCTTTGTAAAAGTGATAAAAGTCATAAATATATTAGACTAAAGAAATCTTTCACTTTGAAGCAGACAGGCTTTGTACAGAACAATAACACTTTTCAGAAAACTGGAATAAAATGTACAACTTACAGCTCTGATAATGTTTATAAAGCTGACATAAACAGGGTATCCAGCCTTATAAACATCTGAACAAATGAGAAGCATAGTCTGATGTTTGGCAGCCCCAACTGCCTATGTCAAACAGAAAGTGGTGAAATATGGCTGAACCACAGGCAGAAGAAACCCAATTTATGACAGTCCTAAATCGGATACGTGTAGAGGCTGATTTAGTTGTGAGGAAGATGAAGGAAAAGTAGTGAGTAAAAGATGTAAAGGAAAGGGAATCGGATTTGCAAACCAGAAAGTATATCAAGCAAATCAGGTAAAGTGTTGGATATGCTTCACAGAATGAAAGTACTGGATGCTGTATACAAGAAAGAAGATGAAAGGTAAAGTTTCAGAATTGTCAGTGGGAACAGTGGAATGGAGAAGTTTTTCTGTCAGGGGAGCAATGATGATAATGCTGTGGTTGGTGTACGATAATCAGAAAAATGGGAAGACAACAAGGTGCAAGCTAAAGGGTAAATGAGCATGTTGTTGATAAATATCTGAATAATAACATCTACACATATGTTGCATAGATTGGCAGAAGTGAAAAAGATGAGTTTTGGGACAGGTTGGTGGTAGTGCTGGGCGGTATACCGGTTCATACCGAAAACCGTTTATTTTTTTTTATGATATGGATTTTTTTTATACCGCAACACCAGTATAAATTGCCTAAACGACGTTCGGAACGTGGCGCAGCGGGAAACTGTTCAAGTGGGGACCTTTTTCACTGCTACACTGCTAAACACAGATTTGTTGCACTAGGGCTCTTTTTCACTACTACACCACCAAATAGTGAGCGGAAGCGTAGGTATGCTGCATGGTGAAAATGGACAGAGAGCATTCCGAAACTGAACTAAAAGTAAAGTTGAACATGATGAACAGAAGAACTTTTGCCGAAAAAAAGGAGTCACGTCCATTGCCTGGAGATAACTTTAGTTTTAAAAGGTCAGCTGTGTAATTACTGTCTCTATACTACTGGATAATACTGCAAGCCAAGTTGTAATTGTTTTATTTGTTTTCAATACAGTGTAATGTACCTGGGTACTGTGTAATAGTGTGACGACATGTTTACTTTATTCTCGTAATTTGTCATTAAAGTAGACCATCGTAAACTAAACTTCATCGTAAAATGAACATTTAATTTACTAGATTTTCTCAAACCCCGTCATAAGTTATATAGCACATTAAATGCTTTGTGTTAAGTGATTCTTAAACTGACTTCTTCTTGCACTAAGAGGAGGCGCCGGCAGCAATTGCCGCACAGAATACATTCACTTCATGATCTTCCTGCTCTCTGAACATTTAGATTGCTAAGATAAATACTTAATATAATTTTCATGGTGAAATGCATTAAAGCATGCATTAATCATATGGGGGCACAGCGGCGTGCCTGCCTTGCATTTGCATGTTTTTCTGGTGGGTTTACTCGGCGTGCTTCAGTTTCCTTTCAAAGTCATGTAGGATGTGGGGTTTTGTTGTGCTATATTGATCCTGCTAGTGTATGTTTTCCTTGTATTCATCCTTCGATGTGCTGGCGACTCGTTCAGAGATGGGCGCAACTCTGAAGGGATGGCATAATTAAACATGTATAATGAAGATATTTTTAAAGTTCTGAACACTCCGTGACCTAAGTTAATAACTAGTTTTAATTTCACAAAGACGTTTATCGTGTGGTGATTGGTTATGTGGTGAAAGAAAAAGGAAGGAAGGAAGGAAAAAGGAACTGTGGTCTTGGTACGTCAGATAGAGACAGCATGCATGCAATAAAGATAGCCCGCTCAGAAGAACATGCATTGAATTCTGTGTTTGTGTCTCCAGCCAGCAGATCAGAAACCCAACATTTGCACAATATTTAAGTTAAACCTGTGCGATAGCTATTCATACATCCAGTTTTTTGGAGCCTCATCACACCTGCCATAAAGTTCTCTACACTGAACATACACCTGTGGACCCCTTACTGCGAGGGAGCAGCACTACCGCCTCACTACCGTGCATGTGTAATACCTGCTTTAATGCATTTCATTATGAAAATGATAAAGTATTTATCTTAGCATTCTAAATTTTCAAAAAGCAGGAATATCATGAAGTGAATGGATTCTGTATGGTGATTGCGGTCTTCTCTTAGTGCGGAGGAAGTCAGTTTAAGAAGCGTAGTGATTAACCACTGGGTCGGGGAACGTAACACAAAGCATTTAATGTGCTGCATTAATTTATGTTTGTTTTTTTCTTCCCAGTATAGCATAGCGTGAAGCAAGGTCCATATTAACGCAGTTTGCCTAAATGATGGTTCAGTTGGTAAAGATGTCATCACCAAGTCGCACTTGTTTTATTTTATTTCAATTTGGTGAATACTGTGTAATGCACCTGGGCTTGAAGTCTTGAAGTAATAGTGCAACTATCAGTAATAATACTATTATTTATTTTATTGTTATTATTTATTAGTTTAAATATTATGCAGTTTAATGATGATAAAGTTGTTTAAAAAGTCACTTTAACGTGTCAGTGGACAGGGATTGTTAAACATTAACAGAAAGTGTAGTTGGTTTACAAAACATATTTACTATTTATTCCTTTTCTAAGACATATTCGGTGCAATACAATTTTTGACAAGCACTTCTGGATATTTTGCTAAGTCTAAATGCCTCTTTGTATGGTTGAAAATATGTTGTCAAAATTATAGTTTGTTTTTGCAAAATTTGTTCAATAAAAAGGTTCTATATTTTGACTGCATCTGTCATGCAATGTGATACCTTCTCCATTAGTGGTGGCACTTTATGGGGCAATGCAAAACTGCATTAATACTTGTGTGCACATTAAAATGTTTTTTTTGTACAATGTACAATACTCTTGACAGTGGAATAGGTTATTCTTAGCCAGTAATTGCAGTGGAAAATGTGGTTAACATCCACTCATGCATGGGAAAAAAAATACCGTCGAATACTGTGAAAACAGGATAATTTAAAAAAATACTGTGATATTGAATTTTGTTCATACCGCCCACCCCTAGTTGGGGCATGATGTCTTTGGTGCCTTGGTAGAGATGACAGTACTGGGTGGTGAACTGAATAGGCATGGTGGAAATAGTGCTGATGGCCATGGGGGTTTTAGCTTTGGTAAGAGA
Organism: Polypterus senegalus; assembly: GCF_016835505.1. Taxonomy (NCBI): domain Eukaryota; kingdom Metazoa; phylum Chordata; class Cladistia; order Polypteriformes; family Polypteridae; genus Polypterus; species Polypterus senegalus. Next base: position 183,423,889 of record NC_053158.1, read on the forward strand.
CCGTTTAAGGGTGAAAGGATTTTGGAATTTGGTGACACAGTGGTAATGGTTCAGCAACAGCATGTTTAAGAAGAAAGAAAAGAAGCTGGTGACATCTGAACCTAGTTGTGTAAAGAGCAAAACAGACTATGTAATCCCTAGATAAGGGTGTGTGTGTGTCTCGATATCTCTTGATTGCAAGAGTTCTTCAAGTCAAAGGCAAGAATAAAACTGACACCAATATGTAACAAGGCTGAAGGTCTTGATGATAGAGGAGGAAACAACTAAAGAAAAAAGGAGATTCTATAAGCAGTAGCATTTAATGAAGGTGGAAGGTGACAGGGAATTCTATATAGAAGTATCACGAAATCTCTCTATTATAAAAAAAATCCTGAGAGAGAAAGACAGGAGAAGATCACGGAAGACACTTAAAAGACCCACAAGACGAAAGAGACTGGCCACGGAGCATCTCACGGGGACCTTAAACATGAGACTTTGTGCCAAGAGATTGACCCAGGGCCGTCTTCCAATGACGCAGAACATGAGATTCTTGCAAGACACGCCTTACTTGCAACCAATATCAAATAAGACCACGTGCAGCAAAACACTCAGTCGTGTATAGGCTTGTGCACACACAGATCCAGGGCTCTCAGCGCAAATAAAGCATACAAGGACAATATGTTATAAATGAAACGTCAACAACTAAGTGAAAAAGAAAGCAGTGCGGAGAAAATAGACTCAAAAGCGTTGGAGAGAAAAATGAGCAAAAAAGAAAAAGAATATTCAGAAAATAAGGAAAGTAATCATCAACCGGGAACAAGTGGAACTGAAAAAGAAAAGCATGTTCAATCGGGCTCAGAATTAAAAGACAGAGAGTAAAAGACAAAGTAGAACTTCATAAAGACGTTCACAAATGTTGGCAGTATACACATGCAGAGCAGGTTAAAGATTATGAAAGCAGTGGAATTTGAAAGGCTTAAAAAAAAAAACCCTTCTTGAACAGTCACCTTATCGTGGTGGAGGGGTTTGCGTGTCCCAATGATCTTAGGAGCTATGTTATCCGGGGCTTTATGCCCCTGGTAGGGTCACCCAAGGCAAACTGGTCCTAGGTGAGGGATGAGACAAAGAGTGGTTCAACAAACCTCCAATGAAGAGCAAAAACTTTGGACAACGTTTTCCCTTGCCCGGACGCGGGTCACCGGGGCCCCCCTCTGGAGCCAGGCCTGGAGATGGGGCTCGATGGCGAGTGCCTGGTGGCTAGGCCTGCACCCATGGGGCTCGGCAGGGCACAGCCCGAAGAGGTAACGTGGGTCCTCCTCCCCATGGGCTCACCACCTATGGGAGGGGCCAAGGAGGTTGGGTGGTGGCCGAAGGCGGGGACCTTGGCGGTCTGATCCTCGGCTACAGAAACTGGCTCTTGGGACGTGGAATGTCACCTCTCTGAAGGGGAAGGAGCCTGAGCTAGTGGGCGAGGTTCCGGCTAGATATAGTCGGACTCACCTCGACGCACAGCTTGGACTCTGGAACCAATCTCCTTGAGAGGGGCTGGACTCTCTACCACTAATGGAGTTGCCCCCGGTGAGAGGCGCTGCGCAGGTGTGGGAATACTTATTGCCCCCCGACTTGGAGCCTGTGCATTGGGGTTTACCCCGGTGGACGAGAGGGTGGCCTCCCTCACCCTTCTGGGGGGTCCTGACTGTTGTTTGTGCATAAGCGCCGAACAGCAGTTTGGAGTATCCACCATTTTTGGAGTCTCGGGAGGGGGTGCTAGAGGGCGTACCTTCTGGGGTCTCCCTCGTTCTGCTGTGAGACTTCAGTGCTCACGTGGGCAATGACAGTGAGACCTGGAGGGGAGCGATTGGGAGGAATGGCCCCCCTGATCTGAACCCGAGCGGTGTTTTGTTATTGGACTTCTATGCTCGTCACGGATTGTCCGTAACGAACTCCATGTTCAAGCATAAGGGTGTTCATATGTGCACTTGGCACCAGGACACCCTAGGCCTCAGTTCGATGATCGACTTTGTGGTCGTGTCGTCGGACTTGCGGCCATATGTCTTGGACACTCGGGTGAAGAAAGGGGCGGAGCTGTCAACTGATCACAACCTGGTGGCGAGTTGGCTTTGATGGTGGGGGAAGATGCCGGTCAGGCCTGGTAGGCCCAAACGTGTTGTGAGGGTCTGCTGGGAACGGCTGAGTCCCCTGTCAGAAGTAGCTTCAATTCCCACCTTCGGCAGAACTTCGACCACGTCCCAAGGGAGGTGGGGGACATTGAGTCCAATGGGCCATGTTCCGTGCCTCTATTGTTGAGGCGGCTGACCGGAGCTGTGGCCGTAAGGTGGTCGGTGCGTGTCGTGGCGGCAATCTCCGAACCCGTTGGTGGACACCGGCGGTGAGGGATGCCGTCAAGCAGAAGGAGGAGTCCTATAGGACCTTTTTGTCCTGTGGGTCTCTGGAGGCAGCTGATAGGTACCGGCAGGCCAAGCTGAATGTGGCTTCGGTGGTTGCCGAGGCAAAAACTTGGGCATGGGAGGAGTTTGGAAAGGCCATGGAGAACGACTTTCGGATGGCTTTGAGGAGATTCTGGTCCAGCGTCCGGCATTTCAGGAGGAGGAAGCAGTGCAGTGTCAACACCGTATATGGTGGGGATGGTGCACTGCTGACCTCGACTTGGGACATTGTGGGTCGGTGGGGGGAGTACTTCAAAGACCTCCTCAATCCCACTAACATGCCTTCCAATGAGGAAGCAGAGCCTGGGGACTCTGAGGTCACCGAGGTGGTCAAAAAACTCCTTGGTGGCAGGGCCCCGGGGGTGGATGAGATACGCCCGGAGTTCCACAAGGCTCTGGATGTTGTAGGACTGTCTTGGTTGACACGTCTCAGCAACATCGCATGGACATCGGAGACCGTGCCTCTGGATTGGCAGACAGGAGGTGATCCCCCTCTTTAAAAAGGGAGACTGGAGGGTGTGTTCCAACTACAGAGGGATCACACTCCTCAGCCTCCCTGGAAAAGTCTATTCGGGGGTTCTGTAGAGGAGGATCAGGAGGATTCAGGAGGATTCAGGAGGAACAGTGTGGTTTTCGTGCTGGTCGCGGAGTTTGGGTAAATGGAATTTTGCCCAACCAGTCTACATGTGTTTTGTGGACTTGGAAAAGGCGTTCGACCGTGTCCCTCGGGGAATCCTGTGGGGGGTGCTCCGGGAGTTTGGGGTACCGGACCCCCTGATAAGAGCTGTTCGGGCCCTGTACAACCGGTGTCAGAGCCTGGTCCGCATTGCCGGCAGTAAGTTGAGCCTGTTTCCAGTGAGAGCTGGACTCCGCCAGGGCTGCCCTTTGTCACTGATTCTGTTCATAACTTTTATGGACAGAATTTCTAGGCGCAGCCAGGGTGTTGAGGGGGTCCGGTTTGGTGGACTCAGGATTGGGTCACTGCTTTTTGTAGATGATGTTGTCCTGTTTGCTTCATCAGGCCGTGATCTTCAGCTCTCTCTGGATCGGTTCGCAGCTGAATGTGAAGCGGCTGGGATGAGAATCAGCACCTCCAAATCTGAGACTATGGTCCTCAGCCGTAAAAGAGTGAAGTGCCCTCTCAGGGTTGGGGGAGAGATCCTGCCCCAAGTGGTGGAGTTCAAGTATCTCGGGGTCTTGTTCACGAGTGAGGGAAGAATGGAGCGTGAGATCAACCGGTGGATCGGTGCGGCATTTGCAGTGATGCAGGCTCTGCAACGGTCTGTCATGGTGAAAAAAGAGCTGAGCTGTAAGGCAAAGCTCTCAATTTACCAGTCGATCTACGTTCCTACCCTCACCTATGGTCATGAGCTATGGGTAGTGACCGAAAGAACGAGATCGCAAATACAAGCGGCTGAAATGAGTTTCCTCCGCCGGGTGTCTGGGCTTTCCCTTAAAGACAGGCTGAGAAGCTCAGTCATCCGGGAGGGGCTCAGAGTAGAGCCACTACTCCTCCGCATCGAGAGGAGTTAGATGAGGTGGCTCGAGCATCTGATCAGGATGCCTCCTGGACGCTTCCCTGGTGAGGTGTTCCGGGCACGTCCAACCAGGAGGCGGCCCCGGGGAAGACCCAGGACACGCTGGAGAGACTGTGTCTCCCGGCTGGCCTGGGAACACCTTCGGATTATCCCGGAAGAGCTGGAAGAAGTGGCTGGGGAGAGGGAAGTCTGGGCCTCTCTGCTCAAGCTGCTGCCCCCACGACCCAACCCCGGATAAGTGGAAGAGGGTGGATTTAAAAAAAATATGTAAAAAAAATGATCGATATATGAACATAGGTGATATGTCAGAAGTATGTAAATATTGTAAGACTTTGAAGTTTAAGTCGGAGAATTTCAAAAACGTGGTTTACCTCACATGCATTTATTGGTTACTTTGCAAAAAAAAATTAACTGCTGATGTTGTAGATTGTTTTGTCTGTGCTGAAATTCTAAACAGAGAAACCTATCCTGAATTATGGTACAAAGTCATTAAACACATGTCTCACTGACCTCATTTAAAAGATTCACAATATTGGGACTCGAAAGATTCCAAATATTGTTTTTACAGAAGTTCTGAAATAAAAGTGAAACTAATGAAATAGCAACAATTCAAAGAACAAAAAAATCTTAAAAATGTGTATCCGGAAAACCAAATGCAGGGGTCAGCGAGCAGTTTAAAAAAAAAAAAAAAAAAGAAAAAGAAAAAAGCTGTGAATGAGCAAAAGTCAAGAGATAGGACTTTGCAAGTTAGTAGCATAATGTAGAAGGAATTAAGAATGTATTCAGGATCGCAATACAGGTGGCAAAAGAAAGAGAAGATGTAGTGTGAGTCTGTTGCTTGAAAACTGTGATTGATACTACCTACATAAGTAAATTAAAAGTAAGTAAAGTACATAAGTAAATTGATGAATGAGGAAAACAAATGGGATAATATCTGATGGAAGAAAACAGATGGATTTTGCTGTTAATTTTTGAAAAGGGAAGTTGTGGAAGTGCTGAAGAAGATTAGAGAGGTAAAGCAGTGGTCTTAAGTGGAGTGCTGTGAGAAATGCTGAAGGCAGAGGAATGTCCTCAAGTTGAATGACCGACAGACCTGTGCAAGAATATTGTGGGTAAAGGGATGATTCCTGAAGAATGGAAAAGATATGTACTCATTCCAGACTACAAAAGAAAGGATAATCCATTGTTTGGTATGATCCACTTTATAACCTAGATGTTACTTACAGCAGGTAATAATGCATTTATAAGAGTGACAGAAAGACAAATTTGGAATCAGGTGAAAATTGGCACTGTCTAATGGAAAGGAAATTTTTATGAGCATGTTGTTTATACTCCAGAAAAGACAGGAATAGTACCAGACCAAGGGAAAGAAGTGGCATCTGACAAGGTACTATGAGAAGTGGTGCATTGGGCATTGAGAAGTGGATACATGATTGGTGTAACCAGTGTTGACATGTATGAAGAAGCAAGAACAATGGTCAGGAGAGCAGATGGGAAGACTAAATGTCTTGAGGTAACTGTGGGGGGCTAACATGTGGAATCTGTAGCCATTTGTGATGGAGATGAGGACCAAAAAGTGTATGAAGATTTGCCAAGGCAGTTCTTATACACAGATCTTGTATGATAGCAAAATGTGAAGCACAAATGAAGACGACAACACTGAAATAGAATCTAGTTTGAAAGCAAAAGCCTTCAACAGAAATGCAGAAAAGACCAAGTGATTTTGAAAGTCACAGTGTTGTTTTAGAGATGACAGGGAAGATCTGCTATTTAAGTAACAAGCAAAGTGCACCCAAAGGTGCAAGAACAGCAGTGTAGCAGTGATAGCAAGATGCATGAAAGAAATTCTGGAAAATGTTCCCCATTTTGACTTCAGCAGGAACTCTGTTATTACAGTGAAATGTTTATGAAACTGATGTTGGGAGTTGTGCACTGTATGGGAATGAGATGTACTGATTAAGACAGAAAAAAGCTAAGTTGGAAAGAACAGAGATGAGAATAATCTAGTGGATATATGAGGTAATACATACTACAGACAACAAATGAGTTAAAAAAAAAAGTAATTGGTGTGGAGGTTTAGAGGAGAAACACACTAAGGTGATTTGGGCATTTGAGGCAAAACACTAATGTGATTTGGGCATCCTAAGGCAAAAGGCAAAGGTTGAAAAGGTGCATCAAAATGGAAGGGATAAAGTCAAAGAATCCCTGGCTCGAGGAGGTGGTGGGTTGGCTTAATAAAAATGGGTCTCACCATCAAGAATACTTTGATATATTAAGTGAAAAAAAGCTTGTCAATACACTGGCAGTATTGGATTACTGAAAAATAATAATTTCTGTAGGAAAACAAAGCATTTACCCATTTATTTTGGCTGACACACAAATAGTAATGAAGACGGAACATTTGGACCCTTTTCAGATGGAATTTGTAATATTTTTTTTATTTAATAAAAGCAGTGTGTCTAAGTGTGCACTGGCTGAACACTTTAAGTCACAGGAGCTGCAGATCAAATATAAACAGTATTTTCAATGGAATCACAAAATGGGATAAGCAGTCAGGGATTAGTACCAGTATTTAACTCACATTATCCAAGTATCCTTTATTCAAAAATGCCAGAAACAATACATTGTACAAAACTACATCATCTAAACGAATTAACCAACTAATCGTGGCTCAAAGCAAACATAAGTTGATTCTGATATAATAAAATTTATTCTGGCTTAACAAAAATTAAGCTATAATACTTTAACCTTACGTAAGTATAAAAATTTGTAGCTATAAGCTACTATCTAGAGATATGGAGATGCCTTCCTAGTATATTACTATAAGAACTTTGCCATAGTGATATGGACTAAATTTCCAATCCTCCAACAACAGATCTACTTTTCTAAAGAGCCTTTGGGTGTTACCAGGCCAGCAAAAACATAAAAGTCTTTAAAGAGATGACCTCAAATAACTACGACCACCTGCTCTCTTCTAAACATTTTTCAGTGGAAACCTTGCACCTCAATCTGTAAAAGGTCATAAAGCTAAAAACCTTGTTACTTTCCTAACTACTGGTGCAAACTGGAAGGCAGTTTGATTTCTACTTTAAACCTATCAAATACTATTCATAATACTGAATTCTAAATGGACTGTTTTCATGACCACTATACTTACTGCGATTGAAAGCAGTAAAGCTCTTAAACATCTGTCTGAACAAAGATATTAAACCCAGTCAAAGGGAACCAGAAAATATTAAATTGTAGTGATAAGTTGATCAGTGTCTCTTACTATATACAGGATGAAAAATAAGTAATCCATCCTTGTGCTCATTCTAGGTAAAAGATAGTGTTATCCTTCTTTGGTATGGGTGTTTGTAACCATAGTCAATTTGGTACATACTACCAGCAAGTTAGAAGAAACAAACCAACACAAAAAAGGTAATGAGCTATACCTAATTGACTTGAATATCATAATTTTAATACAGAGTCTATACACAATGGTGTAAATCTAATTTTAAAGACATCATGCATACAAAAGGAATCTAAATTTGCCTACCAATAATAGATGTCTTGCAATGTAAAAGTGCAGCCACTACAACATTCAATGGACTGAGCTATGCAGCTATGCATAAGGAATTTCCAACACACTAACTGTAAATCTTGTCCTTAATGCAGACGGCTTTACCCCTTCTCTTCAGCACGGTCTAGACCAAAGTTGATAATGGACTCATAATCTAGAGGACTTGTAATCAGGTAAACTTTCATGATAATTTGTTTTAAAAGACTGTGCTTATAATGCTCAATCCAAGATTAGCAATAATACTTCTTTACTTGAGGTACTATCAGGGAGGTTATTTCTCTGGATCATATCTCTCTACCTATAAAAACTGAACATTATATTCTCCAAAAACACTAATCAGTAAGCAGATGGAAACTGTTATACATAGCACCTGCTAATGAAGACCAGCCCCAAAAACTAGTTTCAAAAATGGAAACTACTATCTTTCTATTTCAGAGACATTCGGAAATACCTATATTTCTTGCCTTGAACAATCCTCTTCAAATCTGGCTTGTATTCCATTGTTGCCACTCGAAGCAATTATTTCAGATGGGTGCCAGTCAGAACAGATCGATGCTTTGATTTCAAGTGTTTCTGGGTAGAAAACACAGACTCGCAGACGTATGTTAACCCAAACATTGACAGCGCTCCCTGTTTGACATTGGGGTATTTTTCTATTGGCACACTTTTCCAGAACTCAATGGTCCCTTCGCTTAAAGCAGGTTTCAGTTGGTCCTCCTCACAAAGATCGATCATTCCCAACTCAAACAGTCTCCCATTAAATGGGTCGACAAAGAAAGTAATCTGTGGCGTTTTCAGTTGTAGATCACGGAACCTGGTCACAAAGCTTTTGTGCAGGTTTTCAACCAGTGTTGCATATCTGGCTCTTTGCTTATTCAGGGCGGTGCTGGTGACTTGCCCGCTGGCTTTTAGAAGAGTGGGAAAATGTGTTAATTCTCCCTTTTGAATATGCGCCTTGAACAGCTTCAGTTTGTTGACAAATGCAAACACACTTTGCACCAGGTCAGGCAGCATTTTTAACTTACCCTGCAGGGTCAGGTTCAGTCTGTGCAAGTGACACAGCATTTCGACCAAAAAGGCCAGATCCATAATCTACTTGAGGTCAGAGAGCTCAGGATAGTCCTTGCCCTTCTCTTCCATTAACAGTTTCACGGCAATCAAAAGCTCAAAGAAGCGAGAGAGTACTTGGCCTTTTGACAGCCACCTGACAGTGCAGTGCAGCGGCAGGTCACCTGGAAGCCCTTGGTCCAGCTCAGCAATGAGATTCTTGAAATGCCTGTGGTTAAGCGCATGTGTGCGGATGTAGTGGACGATTTCCATCACAGGCTTCATGACGCTGTCTAAATTCAATGATTTAGACACGAGTTGCTCCCTGTGGATGATGTAGTGGAAATTCCAAAACTCGGGAAATGTTTGGTCAGCTTTGCACAGCCCCACAAGCCCATTCACAGATCCGATCATGGCTGGCGCTCCATCCGTGGCTATTGCAGTTAGTTTCAGTATGGGCAGATTTGCTTTTGCAAATACAGCCATCATTGTTTCTTTCACATCTATGCCACAGGTTCTGTCTTTTAATGGCACAATATCAAGGAGTTCTTCTTTGATCACACAATCATTTGATACAGACCGTGCAAATATTGCCAACTGAGGCTTGTCTTGTATGTCAAAACTAAAATACTCACATGCTTGAAGGTCAGAGTGCAACTGTGATTCAATAGCCGTGTTAATGTCCGATATGGCTTTTTAGCCCGTGCAATGCTCCAAGCCAGTTGATATGACGCGAGCGTTACGGTCTCTGAGCGTTTCATAAATTTTCGGAAAAACTGTATCTGCTTTTCTGCCTGAGTTTTCAAAGTGACCAACTCATGCTTGCGAAGTTCAGTCCCTTTTGGAAATTCCTGGTCGATGTTAGCATGGAGTGAGCTGAAGTGGCGCTGAAGATCTGAAGCTTTGAAATGCGCTAATGACACCTGACATATAAGGCAGAATGGCTTGCCATTACGTTCAACAAAAAATATAAACTCTCACACTCTGTTAAAAACGTCCTGTGTTCATCTTCATATTTTCATTTTGCTGTGCATTTTTTGTCTGCCATTTTGACAGCGAACTTGACACAAATTGTTTATTTAAATGATCTTGCACCTACTAGGAAACTTTGCGGTATTTTCATCTCACGCACATGCACATTTGATGAAAAAAACGTACTGAACTCAAGCGATGCGAACAAGATTAAAAAAAAACACAAACACAAACTTCGATATGAACTAAGAGCCGCATGAAACCAGGCAAAGAGCCGCATGCGGCTCGGGACCCGCGGGCTGGCCACTCCTGGTCTACTGTACTGCACTCCCTATATTAGTCCTTAAGCCTTGGGTCAGTGTTTCTGGGATACAGTAAAAGAATCAATAAAAAATATGTGGAACTTGTAGTCTAACTTGTTCTTAAAGAGGAGGGTGAAAAGAATATTCTTGGGGAACCTGAACTGGCTTGAGTCTTCTGTAAAAGTATATAGAGTAGCAGACTATAACACCACACAGTGCTTCAGTAGCACCTTGTCACTTTAATTCTGCCAGCTTGACATGCCAGATTTTGCATTCATTATGGTCATTAGTTCTTTCAAATGTGTGATGTTGCTCATTTTCAAAACAATTTTTTTTTTACATATACTTGGTAATCAAGATGTAAAAATGACTCATGTTAAACCAAAAACATATCAACTTTAAGGAATAATTTTAACAGATCAATTGGTGTGGTTTACTAAAGACGACATAAAGCAAAGAGCAGACACTTACCAGAAAGCAAAGTGAAATAGTGCAAATGATTTTTTGTAGTATGTACTTAGATGATACATACTGAAGGTAAGCCCTCTCCACTGCAGGTGTTGTGCTCATAATTCCTCACCAAGGACAGTTTAAATGCCCTTTAAATACATGAATGGGCTAATCCAGCAGTGTGGATATTGGTACACCAGACTTTCCAGATATCACGGTGGCAAACACTGCCCATGTTTCAGCTCAGAATGGTTGGCATATTTGCCATTAAATGAAACAATTTCAATCAGTTTAATGTGTAAAACAAATTTAAAAAAAAAACAAAACAAAAAAACACATGGAACTTTTAACCTACTTGCCAATGTCACTAGGAAGTGCCTGAAGTGAAACATCATTGAGGGCAAGGTGAGCAAGGCTGCGAAGCAATGTGAAACCATCAGGCAGTCTGCAGTTTGAAAGAGAAAAAAAAAGTTCTACAGTTACTATACCACATTTTTAAGCATCTGTCTTCATATTTAATGCAATCCAAGTCAAGATACACTATATTGCCTTAGTTGTATAAGTTAAGACTTGATCGTATAGAATGTTAATATATTCAACTAGAATCGTTACCAAAAAAAAAAAAGTTTTTGAGTCCGACCCAATGATTAAAATTGTGGGGGAATAATATATGCTTCCAACAAGAATTGTTGTTATGTTTACATAACTAATATAAATTATTGTGTGCAGTTTGTGGCAACCTTGCTTGAAAATAGCCTTCCCTTTCCAATTTAGTAGACTATTACTCACAAAAGCATATCACCCAATTTTATGCCTTTAAATGTTCAGTTCCGTTAATTTTTGAAGAAATTTTCACTGAAAAATGTGCCAAATCTATACTGGTATTCTCATATCTGCTGTATAGAGCAAACATTATTGTACTTGTACTGCTAGACAAATATAGTCCTAGCAAACACACAATGTTTTAGTGTAAAACTGATAGAATTTATACTAACATTAAAAAAACTATTCTCTCTGTTACAAATAAATTAAATTTTACAAATACTCTTCATGCAACCATTATTCATATTACCTGGAAAGGGGATTTCCACTGAAGTCTGCAATTTCCAAAGACTTACAAAATTTAATGCTTTCTGGGATCTCTGGAATGTCTAAAAAATAAATAAATTATTAAATATATGCAGTCCTATGAGCTCAGACAAAGCAGACTTAAGCACTGCCAGATGTGCCCCTACAAAGATGTAAATAAATGCTCAGACGTTCCAACAATTTTTACATTTTATTCCATTGTTACAGTTCAACAGCAAACAACACATTTTACCAAAACTGATACAGGACAACAAATTGCACTTTTAGTAATTTCATGAACTAGTTATAAGAAATGTCAAAATTATAATAATTAAAAACAAGCAAGGATTTGAAGCCCTGTACTGTAATGATATGCACAACTAACCTTTTCCAACATTTCACTTACCATTTCTTGAGATGTCAAGCTCCACAAGCTGCATGAAATTGGCCACCTCTGGAGGCAGCTTCTGGATTTCATTATCACTTAGACCCAATTTCCGAAGGTTCAAGAGACGGAAAAAAGGCTAGAGGAAAGAGAGGGGAAAATATCAATATTACATTACACAATAAGATATGATGACATTAGTCTTATTAATGCAACAGTGTCCCAAAAAAATGTGAAATGGAAATAACATGAAATAAAGATTTTTATCACGGCAAATAATCAGTGGAATTCTGCCAACCAATCATGTTTATGTCAACTCAACAAATGAATGCTTCTCCATAATGAAAAATGTACTTTTCTTTAACTTAAAACTCTAAATTAAGCATGTGTTATTTCTATTATTTAGGAGGCTGTTAATATTACCATGAAATTTTAGGGATCTTCAGAGTAACTTTTTAAAATAAAGAAGGCGATCATTCAACAGTATCATCAAATTCAAATAACAGAAAAAAAAAATCTATTTCCAGTGGACCAATTCAGTTGAAGTTTGGCACATAACATTCTTAAAGGACATTTTCCTGGAAAGTGCATTTTCGGTGAGTATTATATTGTAGTTGCTCTGTACAAATTCTTAGAATTTCAAAATCTCCCACTGAAAAGCATTCTTAAAACAAATACTTTGTGCAACCTGTATTACAGATCAGTTGCCAGATTCAAAGTTACCTTGAAAGAGGTTACTTCAACTTATACATCTAGCATATTTTCTCCTTTAATCATTCAAAAGCAACTTGTAAAAACAAAACTGATCCCCAGTACAAGTTTGTCAAATGCTGGAAGTGGTGTGAGTACACGTTAACCAAAAAAGATAAAAGTGTTATTCAAAACACACTAAAAACAACCTCACAGCAGATGTATCAGAATGACTCAATAATGCCTTAACACTATAATTTAGCAGTGAAGCGCCAGACCTGCTCTCCATTGTGGTCTGAATCAAGGTTATTATAGTTAATGAAAACTAAAATCAAAACTGAAACTATTATTAAAAAAACATTTTCGTAAACTGAAATAAAATTAACAAAACCGAAATGAAAAACTAAAACTAAACGAAAACTATTAAAGTAGCAGGAAAGACTAACTGAAATAAAATAATTTACTAAAATATTTTAGTTTTCATTTTTGAATGATATTCTTGCCATTAGTCTTTAACCCTTGTAGGTTTTAACTCTAAAACAGAAAGTCATCCACCACGAGCCGCCCACATATATTCATCCAGTGAACGGTGGCTGGTGACGGAGGGCAGCTGTTCACACAGCATTTGCGGTGACAGAGCAAGCCGAGTGTGGGTGCGTAAAGCGTGAGAAATAGAAAGTGATTTGCATGCCGCCTTTCTTTGTGCCTGTTGTATATCAAAATGTAATTCAAACGGCTGAAATCAGAATGTGCTAGTCAAAACGTTTACCATATGGACAGAAAAATCACAAGTGAGTAACGTTTCAGTTTATTTCTTGGGTGTCTGCTTTTTGTTGACAGCAATTCACCTGCCACTTCACAAAGGAGCAAATGTTTTAATTATTTGTTAAATTCAGTAGGATTTTGTCAGATTGTCAAAGGTCCAACTCATAATCATAACCACACATTAGATTTAATTATAACTTACAAAGTTGAAATTCAAAATTTAAATATTACTCCATTAAATGTAGTTATTTCCGATCACTTCTTAATTACATTTGATTTAGTTCTGCCCATGCCAACGCACTCACAGATTAAAACAAAGACAGTGCGACATCTAGATTGTAATTCTGCTTCAAAATTTATAGATACCTTGAGTAAGTCGAGTGTAATTGTGGAAAACCGTTTAGATCAGTTAACATCAAATGTAAACATGGAAAACAATTTAGATCAGCTAATATCACATTATAATGTGACCTTGAGAGATGCTCTGGACACAGTGGCTCCCCTAAAACCAAAAGTGATCAAAGCACATAGAAACTCTCCCTGGTTTAATGAAAAACTCGAGCTCTTAAATTAGAGTGTCAAAACTGGAGCGCAGATGGAGAACAACAAAGCTACATGTCTTTCAAATTGCATGGACAGAGAGTGTTAAAAAATATAAAAAAGCCCTCTTTAAAGCTCGCTCAGAATACTATTCTACATTAATAGATAGCAATAATAAAAATCCTCGGGTACTGTTTAGAGCAGTGGCTAAATTAACAAATGGCAATTCAGATCAACAGTGCAAAATACCAACAGATATTAGCAGTACAGACTTTATGAACTTCTTCAATGAGAAAATTAAAAATATAAGATCCCAGATCTCAGCATCACAGTACAAACCAAATACTAGCTTAGCAGACCCTGCCACATTGCATTCAGCACTTTAGTAATTTTAATCCTGTAACTCACCAGGAAGTCTTAACTTTAATTACTAAAATGAAGCCCACTACTTGTTCCCTAGATCCAGTGCCAACAAAACTAGTAAAAGTGCAATGGATGTTCTTGCATAGCCTATTCTAACCGTTATCAATAGTTCATTACTGCATGGCACCGTACCTGATGCACTAAAAGTGTCAGTCATTAAACCTTTACTTAAAAAGTCAGACCTAGACCCACACATACTAAATAATTATAGGCCTATTTCAAATTTACCATTTCTCTCTAAAATACTAGAAAAGTAGTCGCCAGTCAGCTTCAGTCACACCTTACGCATTACAATTTATTTGAGAAATTCCAGTCTGGCTTTCGCACTGGTCATAGTACAGAAACGCACTAACACGGGTTGTAAATGACATTCTGATATCCTCTGATGAAGGAAACTCCACTGTAATTATGTTGTTGGACTTAAGTGCAGCATTTGACACCATTGACCATTCTATTTTACTGCACAGGCTAGAAAACGATGTTGGGCTTACAGGCCCGTGCTCGCTTGGTTCAGTTCTTATTTATCAAATCGATTCCAATATGTACAGAAATGTGCTGACAGTACTCCATCATTATACACAGAAGTTCAATATGGTGTCCCAGGGCTCAGTACTGGGACCTTTACTGTTTTCACTTTACATGCTTCCACTGGGATCTCTCATTAGGAAACATAATGTTAAATTTCACTCGTATGCAGATGACACCCAGTTATACCTTTCATTTAAATCAAGTGAAGTTTCTCCGATGTTGTCTTTAATTAGTTGTGTTAGTGAATTAAAGGAATGGATGAATGAGAACTACTTGTCTTTAAATACAGATAAAACAGAGATGTTAATTGTTGGAGGGAATGACGCTGATCACAGCAATATTTTGTGTCATTTAACTCAGTTGGAATCCCAATTAATTTTACTGAATCAGCCCGCAATCTAGGAGTTATCTTTGATTCTAGCATGTCATTTAAAGCACATATTACAAAGTTGTCCAAAACATGTTTCTTCCATCTTAAAAATGTTAGGAAATTAAGATGCTTTCTAAATAAACAGGATTTGGAGAAATTAATTCATGCAAACTGTTCTTTATACAGCCTCCAGTTAATGTACAATGCGGCTGCAAGAATTACTACAAGAACAAGAAAATATGAACACATAACTCCAGTTCTTAAATCCTTACACTGGCTCCCGGTTAAGTTTAGGGCTGATTTCAAAATCCTCCTTTTAACATATAAAGCATTAAATGGCCAAGGTCCGACTTACTTGTCTGAACTTCTCATGACTTACAAACCTGAGCGCACATTAAGATCTCAAGATGCCGGTCTGCTTAGGATTCCAAGGATTAATAAAATAACAGTGGGAGGTCGAGCTTTTAGTTACAGGGCCCCTAAACTGTGGAATGGTCTTCCTGCTTCTATAAGAGATGCCCCTTCAGTCTCAGCCTTTAAATCCCGGCTAAAGACTCACTACTTCAGTTTAGCATATCCTGACTAGAGCTGCTGATTAACTGTACATACTGCATCTCTGTTGTTAGTTATTAGCACTAAAACATAAGTAACATGATGGTTAGAACTGAATACTAACCCTCACCTATTCCGTTTCTGTTCTCGGTACCCAAATGTGGCAATTGGTGCCACGGCCCACCTGCCAAGTTGTTTGCCTGCCTATGGTAAAGTCATCCCTGATGGATGATCACAGGAATCATGGGAAAGAGGGGTCCTTTCATCGGAGCAACGTTTCAGCCGTGGAATGGCCAAATGGGGAGGCAGCTTGATGGATGAGGTCTCCAGGACTCTAAAAATATCCAAATCTTATTATGTGATATCATCTACTGTTAAATTCTGCTCCGTACTTCTAAAATTTTTATTATTATGCTGTATTAAGGATTTGTTCTGTTCTGTGTATTGTGTTGTATTGACCCCCTTCTTTTGACACCCACTGCATGCCCAACCTACCTGGAAAGGGGTCTCTCTTTGAACTGCGTTTCCCAAGGTTTCTTCCATTTTCCCTACAAGGTTTTTTGGGATTTTTTCCTTGTCTTCTCAGAGAGTCAAGGCTGGGGGGCTGTCAAGAGGCAGGGCCTGTTAAAGCCCATTGCGGCACTTCCTGTGCGATTTTGGACTATATAAAAATAAACTGTATTGTATTGTATTGTAAATCATTTTTACGAAGTATAGAGAAAGTATAGTAATCATGAAAAAATTCGACCTCGGTATTTTGATGAATCTTGACATTATAGATTAACCAGTGTTCAACAATACTGTTTTTTGGAATTGTGTGTGTACACGCACTGTCTGTGTGAACAAGCTAACTGAAAAACGCAACTAGACAGATGGATGAAATTCAGCATGTGGTTTTTACACCACAATTGTAGATCTTTATTCATTTTTGGGCCAAATCCAAAAGCCGGAAGTGGTATTTTACCTGAACACATAATCAAATTTTTTTTTTTTTATTTATACAGCTGCAGAGTCCAATTTATTCAACTTTACCTTTTATAAAAATTGTTCAATATATTATTACTTTGATTTGTTGTTGATGGTTCCTTAATGTACATAATATAAAAATATAATCATTGTCTTGCGGTTTACTCCTCAAATATCCATCCCCACATCTGAGTATACAAGAAAGTCTAGGGGAGACCACTCCCGGTTTTTGAAAATAAAACGGCACTGATCGAGAGACTGACATGGTCATCATACAAGATCAGCATATTGTTGCTGACCAATCACTTTTGCTTTAAAAACATCATTTAACAACGAAGCAATACAAACCAAGGTAGAGTCTGACAAGTGATGAAAAACTAAACATACTAATGGGTTTTTGTATTTATTCCATCTTTTTTAGTTCATATTCAGAACTCAAAATTCCTGATATTGTGAAAGTAATCCATTAGCAGAATTATATTTTAAAATATTTGTCTCCTGTTTTCAATGTTTTTCTCTCCCTCTCTCATATAGATAGTTGAAATATCGTATTCTTTTTGTTCTTAACATCATCCTTATCATACATATTGCATACTAGGGATTTTTCTTGCATTGCATCCAAACCTGCTGCGGTAGGCTCCAGGTTTCCTGCGATCCTGACCTGGATAAACAGGTTAAGATAATGTATATATTGTTCTTAATCTCAGATGCGGTCTCTGTCATTTTATGCCTGTCCGTACACCTATTACCTGCTCTTGCTCCGCTCATTATGGGTTTATTGTTCCTATGGTGGGCTATTCAAGACTCACCACCCCTAACCTTGACACTACATGCACATTTTTCTTTGTTTCCCTCAATACAGCTAGGTGTAGTCTGCACACAGATTCAAGTCTAAGAGCCCTGTTCTTCCTAATCCCCCATGATTTTCATGACAATATATTTTAAGATTTATAAAATTGTGTAAAATTGTTCAAATTCAGTGTCTAGTTTTGATTATGCTTGTTTTTATCAGACAGAAACAAAGCCAGATAGTAAGCCAGACAGTGTAGTAAGATTCCACTAACATTAAACTCATATCCAAATCTGTTAAAAGCACAGTTCTGCCTGATTGTGACACAAAACCAACTCCACAGGAGCTCCACGCCATAATTACTAAAACTAAAAATGAAACTAATATATATATATATATATATATATATATATATATATATCTATACTAATAAAGCCCTCACTCACTCACTCACTGACTCATCACTAATTCTCCAACATCCCGTGTGGGTGGAAGGCTGAAATTTGGCAGGTTCATTCCTTACAGCTTCCTTACAAAAGTTGGGCAGGTTTTATATCGAAATTCTACGTGTAATGGTCATAACTGGAAGCAGTTTTTCTCCATTTACTGTAATGGAGATGAGCTTCAGCGCGTTGGGAGTTTAGGTGTGACATCATCACGCCTCCCACGTAATCACGCAGTACATAGAAAACCAGGAAGACCTCAAAAAGCGCTTAAGAAAACATGCATTATATAATTGAGAAGGCAGCTAAACAATAAGAAGCGGCGAGTGACATATACAACCATATTCATGAGTTCTGCTACTTCGGAAACAAAGCACGATGTAAACCTACACTTTAAATTAAGTTCATAGACAGGCTGGCGTTTGTAATTTAGTGCCTGCCCATATAAGGCAGTCCGTCAGCGGCAATCCAATAGCAAACTGCCACGGGTAAATATTCACGGGTGAAGGACTGTGCTTATGGAGAGGAAGATGAGATGGTCAGGGTGGTGTTTGACACAAACTCAGCGAAACTGCGAGAGAAAGTTTTAAGTGCCAGGACTAAGGTAACATTAAATACAGCCATGGACATAGCAAGAGATGGCACCAGCACAGCTGGGAACCTTCGATGCATGTACACCGAGTGGCTCACGTGAACTGACGCAGTGCACAGATAAAAGGCAACAGTTCCAAAGAGCTGAACAAAACCGAATTACACAATTGAAAAGGCAGCAAAAAATATGAAGCGTCTCATACATACAAGCATATTCATAAATCCAACTACTGCGGAAGCAAAGCACACGTTGGAAAAAGTCAATGTCCCGCTAAAGGAAGACAGTGTAAAAAAAACCCGTGCATGCAGTGTGTCAGGTCTCAGATAAAGAAGAAGACGAGCTGTTTATTGATGCAGTAAGAAACGAATCGATGAATGAAACCTGTCATCTTTACAACGATTGACAAACACGGAATGTAACTTGAACACAACACATCCTACAAATACGAACCTGATTGAAAGAAATAATGATAATCAAATCCTTGATGACAGCAACACTCAGTAACACTCACAAAACAAATACTGTATATTGACAGTCATGTTACGTTATTTTTAAAATGTTCCCTTTACTTTTTCTACCTTTTTTAACACACTACTTCTCCGCTGCGATACACGGGTATGTATATGTATATATATATATATATATGTATATATATATATGTATATATATATATATATATATATATATATATATATATATATATATATATATATATATATATATATATATATATATATATATATATATATATATATATATATATATATATATATATATATATATATATATATATATATATATATATATATATATATATATAACCCGATCTACATACTCGAATAATGGATACTTTATTCGCCATCAATGATTGTTTTGGTAAAGCCATACTCAGTGTATTCATTAGATGAACGGTAAAAAGTAAGGCGAGGGAGGATGACTTATTGAGGCATGCAGGCTGTAGTGCTTGCGTCAACTCTATCTGAATTGCGATCACATTTGAAAAAATATATCTTTTCAAGTTCTATTTAGTCCATATGTGTCAAACTCAAGGGCCGGGCCACATCCGCCCGCGTGTAATTATATCCGACCCGCGAGATCATTTTATATACTGTATTATTGTTATTAAAGCCCGGTATATGAAGCGCTGGTAACACAATAAACTACAGATCCCATAATGCAGCGCTTCAGCTGCCTTGCAACACTTACCGTTAATCAAGTCTACCTTATGATGCTGCAAGTTATTGCAAAGCTAGCTCACACGATGCTGAAGAGAAAAGTTGATTCTGAAAATAGAGCCTTTAAAAACCGATGGGAGGCTGAGTATATGTTTACTGAACCCGTGTGTCTCATTTGTGGAGCTAATGTGGCTGTAATTACAGAATTTAATCTAAGACGGCACTACAAGACAAAACATCAGGGTAACCTGAATGCAATTCAGAAGATACAGAAAACAGCATAATTAAATAAGAATCTGACACTTCTTTAACCCGTGCACAATCACAAAGTGATTTCAAGTGAAGCTGCTTTTATGGGAGACACAAATGCACCAGTTCACCTTGCCCCACTTTCCCTGTTGCCAAGTAATGTTAAACCAAGTCGTCACTACGGTGTTCCCAAATACGCACTTTGCTGATAAACTGAGCGCATTGCGCACTGAGTTTGCACTGCGCTTTGGTGACTTTGAAGAACAAAAAAAGTCCGTCTACATGCGGCTCGAACCTTGTGCATGTTTGGTAGCACATATCTGTGTGAGAAGCTCTTCTCAGTGATAAAGACTAACAAAACAACACACAGGAGTCGCCTCACTGATGAGCACCTGCAATCCATCCTGAGAATCTCCACAACACAGAACCTCACACCAAACAGAAACGAACTTGTTGCCAAAAAAAAGATGCCAGGCGTCCAGCTCTAAAATGACATATGAGCAAAGACAACTGAATGATTTGATTTGCTATTGCTGAAAGGAACACATTTTATTTATATTTCCAGGTTTTGTTATGCAGCATGTTCATATTTGAATTTGTATAATTTTGACAGGATATATTTTTATGGAGAGCAAAATCTTTTGGGATATTTAAAATCTAAGTTTATTTTTTATAAAATATAAAATTACATAAGAGTAAAGAAATTTGAATGTTTGTTCTTTTAATGTTTAATTTATTTCTAACTTGTATAATTTAGACAGGATATATTTTTATGGAGAGCAAAATATTATAAGTTGTTTAAGGTTTGAGTTGATTTATTCAGGAATAATATTCCTGTCTGTTTTACCATTCCTACCAAAGATATTTCTGTCGACTAAATAAAAATTCCTTCTATTTAAAATTTAAATAGAACTTGAACAAATACGATAGTTCATAATATCCACGCAGACTTGCACGTAAGAGCGGGTGTCATCCGTTTTAACAAACAGCGTATTGCACTGATACTAAATAGCTGTGTGTGTATATATGTAGATATGTATGTAAATATATATATATATATATATATACTAGCAAATACCATATATATATAAAATACCAGAAGGAGAAGTAGTGTGTTAAAGAAGCAATGAAAAGAAAAGGAAACATTTTGAAAATAACGTAACCTGATTGTCAATGTAATTGTTTTGTCACTGTTGTGAGTGATGAGTGTTGTTGTCATATAAATATATATATAAATAAATATATATATATATATATACATACATATCTATACATATACACATATATACATACATATATATCTACATATATACACACACATATACATACATACACACACATATATACACACAAATACATATATATATATATATATATATATACATATATACACACACACATATATAAACATATATATACATATACATACATATCTACATATATACACACACAGCTATTTCGTATCAGTGCAATACGCTGCTTGTTAAAATGGATAACTCCCGCTGTTACGTGCAATAACAAATCAAATCATTCAGTTGTCTTTGCTCATATGTCATTTTAGAGCTGGTCGCCTGGCATCTTTTTTTGGCCACAAGTTCGTTTCTGTTTGGTGTGAGGTTCTGTGTTGTGGAGATTCTCAGGATGGATTGCAGGTGCTCATCAGTGAGGCGTCTCCTGTGTGCTGTTTTGTTAGTCTTTATCACTGAGAACAGCTTCTCACACAGATATGTGCTACCAAACATGCACAAGGTTCGAGCCGCATGTAGACGGGCTTTTTTTGTTCATGAAAGTCACCAAAGCGCCGTGCAAACTCAGTGCGCAGTGCGCAGTGCGCTCAGTTTATCAGCAAAGTGCGTATTTGGGAACACCGTAGTGACGACTTGGTTTAACAGTACTTGGCAACAGGAAAGTGGGGCAAGGTGAACTGGTGCATTTGTGTCTCCCATAAAAGCAGCTTCACTTGAAATCACTTTGTGATTGTGCACGGGTTAAAACATCCGCTGAAGTGTCAGATTCTTATTTAATTATGCTGTTTTCTGTATCTTCTGAATTGCATTCAGGTTACCCTGATGCAAGGCAGCTGAAGCGCTGCATTATGGGATCTGTAGTTTATTGTGTTACCAGCGCTTCATATACTCGGGCTTTAATAACAATAATACAGTATATAAAATGATCTCGGGCGGATATAATTACACGCGGGGCGGATGTGGCCCGCGCCCTTGAGTTTGACACATATGGACTAAATAGAACTTGAAAAGATCCATCCATCCATCCATTCTCTTCCGCTTATCCGAGGTCGGGTCGCGGGGGCAGCAGCTTAAGCAGAGAGGCCCAGACTTCCCTCTCCCCGGCCACTTCTTCCAGCTCTTCCGGGAGAATCCCAAGGTGTTCCCAGGCCAGCCGGGAGACATAGTCCCCTCCAGCGTGTCCTGGGTCTTCCCCGGGCCTCCTCCCGGTTGGGCGTGCCGAACACCTCACCAGGGAGGCGGCCCAGGAGGCATCCTGATCAGATGCCCGAGCCACCTCATCTGACTCCTCTCGATGTGGAGGAGCAGCGGCTCTACTCTGAGCCCCTCCCGGATGACTGAGCTTCTCACCCTATCTTTAAGGGAAAGCCCAGACACCCTGCGGAGGAAACTCATTTCAGCCGCTTGTATTCGCGATCTCGTTCTTTCGGTCACTACCCATAGCTCATGACCATAGGTGAGGGTAGGAAGGTAGATCGACTGGTAAATTGAGAGCTTTGCCTTACGGCTCAGCTCCTTTTTCACCACGACAGACCGATGCAGAGCCCGCATCACTGCGGATGCCGCACCGATCCGCCTGTCGATCTCACACTCCATTCTTCCCTCACTCGTGAACAAGACCCCGAGATACTTGAACTCCTCCACTTGGGGCAGGATCTCTCCCCCAACCCTGAGAGGGCACTCCACCCTTTTCCGGCTGAGGACCATGCTCTCGGATTTGGAGGTGCTGATTCCCATCCCAGCCGCTTCACACTCAGCTGCGAACCGATCCAGAGAGAGCTGAAGATCACGGCCTGATGAAGCAAACAGGACAACATCATCTGCAAAAGCAGTGACCCAATCCTGAGTCCACCAAACGGACCCCTTCAACACCCTGGCTGCGCCTAGAAATTCTGTCCATAAAAGTTATGAACAGAATCGGTGACAAAGGGCAGCCCTGGCGGAGACCAACTCTCACTGGAAACGGGCTCGACTTACTGCCGGCAAAACTTGAAAAGATATATTTTTTCAAATGTGATCACGCAATTCAGATAGAGTTGACGCGCACTACAGCCTGCATGCCTCAATGAGTCATCCTCCCCTCGCTCTTACTTTTTTACCGTTCATCTAATGAATACACTGAGTATGGCTTTACCAAAACAATCATTGATGGCGAATAAAGTATCCATTATTCGAGTATGTAGAGCGGGATATATATATATATATATATACCCGCGTATCGCGGAGAAGTAGTGTGTTAAAAAGGTAGAAAAGAAAAGGAACATTTTAAAATAACGTAACATGACTGTCAATATACAGTATTTGTTTTGTGAGTGTTACTGAGTGTTGCTGTCATCAAGGATTTGATTATCATTATTTCTTTCAATCAGGTTCGTATTTGTAGGATGTGTTGTGTTCAAGTTACATTCCGTGTTTGTCAATCGTTGTAAAGATGACAGGTTTCATTCATCGATTCGTTTCTTACTGCATCAATAAACAGCTCGTCTTCTTCTTTATCTGAGACCTGACACACTGCATGCACGGTTTTTACACTGTCTTCCTTTAGCGGGACATTGACTTTTTCCACCGTGTGCTTTGTTTCCGCAGTAGCTGGATTTATGAATATGCTTATCAGACGCTTCATATTTTTTGCTGCCTTTTCAATTGTGTAATTCGGTTTTGTTCAGCGCTCTTTGGAACTGTTGCTTTTATCTGTGCACTGCGCCAGTTCACGTGAGCCTTCGTGTACATGCATCGAAGGTTCCCAGCTGTGCTGGTGCCATCTCGCTATGTCCGTGGCTGTATTTAATGTTACCTTAGTCCTGGCACTTAAAACTTTCTCTCGCAGTTTCGCTGAGTTTGTGTCAAACACCACCCTGACCATCTCATCTTCCTCTCCATAAGCACAGTCCTTCACCCGTGAATATTTACCCGTGGCAGTTTGCTATTGGATTGCCGCTGACGGACAGCCTTATATGGGCAGGCACTAAATTACAAACGCCAGCGGCAGCCTGTCTATGAACTTAATTTAAAGTGTAGGTTTACATCGTGCTTTGTTTCCGAAGTAGCAGAACTCATGAATATGGTTGTATATGTCACTCGCCGCTTCTTATTGTTTCGCTGCCTTCTCAATTATATAATGCATGTTTTCTTAAGCGCTTTTTGAGCTCTTCCTGGTTTTCTATGTACTGCGTGATTACGTGGGAGGCGTGATGATGTCACACGAAATCCGCCAACGCGTTGAAGCTCATCTCCATTACAGTAAATGGAGAAAAACTGCTTCCAGTTATGACCATTACGAGAATTTCGATATAAAACGTGCCCAACTTTTGTAAGGAAGCTGTAAGGAATGAACCTGCCAAATTTCAGCCTTCCACCCACACGGGAAGTTGGAGAATTAGTGATGAGTCAGTGAGTGAGTCAGTGAGTGAGTGAGGGCTTTGCCTTTTATTAGTATAGATATATTATATATATATATATATATATATATATAGATATATAGTATATATATATATATATATATATATATATATATATATTATATATATTATATATATATATATATATATATATATATATATATATATATATATATATATATATATATATATGACAGCAACACTCATCACTCACAACAGTGACAAAACAATTACATTGACAATCATGTTACGTTATTTTCAAAATGTTTCCTTTTCTTTTTCATTGCTTCTTTAACACACTACTTTTCGCTGCTAAGCGCGCTTATTTTGCTATATATATATATATATATATATATATATATATATATATATATATATATATATATATATATATATATATATATATATATATATATATATAAAAAATAGAAATGTCTTTGTGAAATAAAAACTAAACTAAAACTGCACAATGAAGGAAAACTAAAACTAAACTGAATTTCCAAGTAAGGTCAGAAAAATATAGAAATAAAAACTAATATAAAAAGGCAAAACTATAATAACCTTGGTGTGAATCAGCCAATAATATTACCTTTAACAGAGATTTTAACTCTCCATTCATCAAGTATTTCATAAGAAATTTGAACTTCTAATTAGACACAGACTCCCCACAACCAACAACTTAAGACAACAATGCATTCCATTTTTACATCACTTTAATCTGGATCTGCCGTCTATGGACAGTATTTAGCCATCAGAAGCCTATTAGGGCCATGTTTTTAATTACATGATACTGTAAAAGTACTTTGAAAAGCAGACACAGTACTTAACATAGTCTACTAATGTAAATCTATTTCTATTATCTCTTATTTTTAAATATGAGTGATAACTAACTCTTTGATAAGGTAAAAAAAAAATTAACTGCTTCAACTTTCAAACTTGTTACCTATATTCCTAGCATGTTTCTATGCCATTACTGAAGTTACATACAGATTTGGATTAATTGAATTAAACTCAAAACCATGTTATACTATGAAGTTGTTAGTTAACCAAGTATGAGCATAAAATAGAGCTTTTTTGGTTTGCAAACTAGTATTTATTAAATCGTGACTGGAAACTGTTGTAACTTACAGTAAACACATACATAATGTGCATTTGGGTTAAGAGGGGATCTTACAGCTATAGATGCCAATAATTTATATTTAGAGTAGCGGAATGCAACAATAACCTGTCTCTATAGTCCAGATTTTGAAATGTGACTAAGTACAATATCCTCCTGCGAATTCTTATTAGCTCCGTTTCAAAACCATGTGCTCTTGACTACAGAGCCAGGTTGCATGACAGAGAATATAAAACCACTTCTATTACTATAAATATACAGTTAATAAATAGTGGCAAACATAGCTCTATGATGACCTATAATAGCCAAGTGTTTAGATGTCCCAGTAGGCACACTTGATGTAATTAAAATAACTGGAAGCTGCATTAAACTACTCCAGTCAGTGTCTATGAGATCAGCCCTCAAAACAAGAGCTATGTTGTCCCACCCTCTTATGGAAGCCAGTGTTATGCAGAGATTCTAACAGGATTAACTGGTATTCCTTTACTCCCAGTCTCAACTACTAAAACACTTCAGCTTTTTGAAGTTGTTGCTACTCTGCTGTTTCTTGTCCAATGGGGCAACCAAATACATGTTTCGTTTTGTACTCTTTTCATAAAGCCACAGTGTTATATATTTATTCTTTGGATGCTCTTTAATCTAAAGTTCACAACTGTCCTTCAAACGATTAACTGATGATGGGTAACTGACAAAGACAAAGGTCTTTGTTAGACACTTTCTATTTACATGTGTCAGCTAAGAACTTCCAAATCACTGGGAACTGAATACTCGTGTAAACAGAGTACTTCCAAAACCTAAAACAATATTATTTTAATGCTGAGTTTCAGTGCTTTGACAATAATAAAGTACACAAAATTTCAGTGTATGATTTGCTATTCAGGGAATTTAGAGGATCAGTAAGGATGTGGATAATTTTACAATGCACAGTGACCTCAGCTGAGAAATATCACAGGACTAATTTCACATTGTAAATTTGTATTAAACAAAAGCCAACACGAAGATGTCCTGTTTATTTCTTGTGTATTCTTATTTTTTATTTTGTGCAATAGACACATTTTGAATATAAATTAATCAGATCTGCTCCCTCGATTTATTAAAAAAAACGTTTTAAAAATTCATTGGCTCAGGAAGCCATTTAACTTTTTCTTTCAGTTTATCCCTCTGTCCAGGTGCACAGGATGATTTGTATTTGTATCACAAATTCTCTTTACTTGTTCAGGGTTTTTTGTAGTATTGGTATTTTTGTACATTATGATGATGTGTTGTCCGATTTCAAAGCTTTGTGTTCCTGTATTAATTGTTATTGGGTGTTTTATACTGATACCACATTGTATTCAATGCTGTGCATTTTTTCTGCTTTTCTGTTTTGTTTATTCTGAAATTCTGTGAAGCACTTTGAGCATGGGAAAGGTGCTATATTATTAGTTATAAGTTAATTAGTGGATTGAAATGGTCCTTATGAAAAGAAATATCACTGTAGAACTACCCACTGTAAACCTATAAAATCGAGTCAACATAACTACCCTAAAATGGATTCAGGCTGAAAAGTATATACACAAATATTATACCATGATATATGCCAGAACCATAAACATTTTTAATTATATTATGATATAAATTTTTGGCCATATCAGCCCCAACCCATTTTAAAATACTGCAATTTAAGTTGTCCCATAAAAATCATGAATATATGTTAAGACTAGAGCTGTGAAATCTACTTCTACCTCGAAACCAAGCCATAATCACTTTAAATGAATGAAGCAAAGATCAAAGAAAAACTGCATTTGTAGTATAAACATCTGCATTTGCTTTGAAACAATCACATGCTTAAAGGCGAGTGAGCCGACTGTTGATGATTTCCTTCCAGAACTGCCCTAAATCAGTTCTACTGAAGATATTTATAGCCTTCTGGCTGTTAATATTCCTTTTTTCAACTGTACAATAATTAGATATTATGCATCACTTATTGCAGAAGTAGAAAAATTGTCTTTCAAATGTATAAGCAATTATATTTTTAAATCAGTTTTGGTAATATGAATTATTAAACTAAGCAACTTTTTTTGAGTACACACTGAAAAATGTTGTTTTATTATATAAGAAAGACAACAAAGCCACAGCATTTAGAATCCAAACTTATTGTTTGCATGTTTTCCCTTGATTGCACAAACTTTTTTCTGTGTACTCTAATTTTCCTTCTACATCCCACACATATGCTGTTTAAGTTAACTAGACACTCTAAAATGTTGCAATATGAAGAAGTATGGGTTTTTGAAGAAACCTAAGGCTGATACCGGATTAGCATGCAGTGCTACCAGGACGAGCTTCAGTCCTTCATGACCTTACAATTGGATTAAGCAGACTTAGAAAATGAATAGATGGATTTTACTTCTAATTGACTTTTCTGGTCATGCTGCCTTGGTTACTAAAAAAAATGCATTGTATTGCTGCATGGGCACTAAAGGATATTTTTATGACTTTATTTTCTAATTCTAGAACATGTACACGTATTTAGTCAATGTTTGAGCAAATGTTTATGTACGTACTGTAGAATGAGCAATTAGAGACCAAAGAAACTAATTAAAAAGGCTTCATCCATCAATTGGAAACAACTGATTGAAATTCCTGTAAGAAACCGTATCACGGCAGTGCTGAGATTTATGTTTTATAACATTATTTATTATAGCTTCAAATATAGTTTATTGTTCTGAGAAAGTGACTGAACCAGCAGTCTTGCAGATTAAGTCCAGAGCATTAGCCCCTAGACCACAATGTCTACAGCATAATAAAGGCATGGTCAGCTGGTTGCTTGTGACTTAAAGATAAAATCTGCCAGAAAGCCACAAATCTCACAGTAACAAACAGTATAGTACATTTTACAACACTACTATTGTACTACTCATAAACCTCCCATATGCTGCCAACTATGTGGAACAAAGACAGAAGTTAATTAAAAATAGCCCTACAAGAGTCCAGCTGTTCATTCATTCACAGGCTGAGTGCCAGGCACACAATGCTACTTGGTGACAATGTAATGTAATAGTAAACACCCGTATTTCAAAAACAGGAATTAAACGGGGAAAAAAAACAACACTCAAAAGTAAAAATATAAAAGAATGGATAAATTCAGACAATACAAATATGACTTCATACATAATTCTTCTATAAAACAATACATAAGACCATGTACTATGGTGTATAGTTCTACAAAATGTATGCTGCTTTGTACATTTTGTTATATGCTAAGTTATATGATTGCATTACTTATATATTTCCTTATTGTTAACCGTTTTATTTTATATTTTAATCTTTGCTGCTCTGGTAAGTTGTAAGGACAAGAGAAGGCAATATAATATTGTGAGATATGGCATTTTGTTTTGTACATCAAGTTTAACATTCATCTATGCCCATTCCTTTACTTTTTTATTGACTACTTGATTAATCATTGAAGGAATATGTACATTACTCAATTACCAATACAGTTAGTAGTGATACATATATACATACACATATACACCAGGAGTGTCCAAACTATGGCCCATGGGCCAACTGCAGTCCGTGATCCATTTTTAATTGGTCCACAGCAAATTCTAAAAATATAATGAAATATGGCCCACACACAAAACTTGTTCTTAACTGTATTGTACTTCTTAGGTTTAACACAAGGCGGAGCTACTATCTTGATCAAGACAGTGTCTTCACAAACAAGCACAACCAAAGAACAACACACAATAGCAAGTGAGTGCAGAAAATTTCAGACACGGTGGGAAAATGAATATTTCTTCCTAGAAGTCAAGGGCAAGTGTGTCTATTTGATTTGCAATGAAACTATGGCAGTGATGAAAGAGTACAATGTGTGTCGACACTTACGAAACCAAACATCCGACCTACACTGCTGCCGAGCAAGAACAGAAAGTTAAGCAAATGGCAGCTAGTCTGCTAGCTTGACAACAGGATTTTTTCTGTGCTGACAAAACACAAGAAAATGCCACATTAGCCAGTTACAAGGTAGTGCAACTCACTGCTTCTCGGATGGTGACTTCATTCAGTGCCTCACTAAAGTCACAGGAATAACATGCCCAGAGAAAATGCAGGAATTCAACAACGATCACTTGTCCAAAAACGCAGTTGTGCGGCAAACTGAAGATTTCTCAGCTAACTTAAAACATCAAGTGTCAGTTAAAGCTTGTGCTTTAAATTTTTACTCGATTGCATGTGATGAGAGCACTTTATAATACAATAAATGAAAACCCATTAATGAAGAGCTGTGATACTGTTTTTTCTTTAAGCATATGCAATTATGATGCCTAATTTACCGATATTTGATTGATTTTGCTAGCTTAATACGCAGGAGGTGAGGCGATATACTGTAGCTCACCTCCAGTGGGTGGCCCAGCCCTTCGTATATTTCTCTGTATGTGGTCCCCAGTGAAAAAAGTTTGGACATCTCTGATATACATACACATAAATAATCACATGCACTAGTGAAAGTGTTATTTACCTATGAAGAACATGTAAATTAATTAACGACAGATAGAGAGAGAGAGAGAGAGACTGACCAGCCTTGGGCACGGCCACTGACACACATGAGGCATCATTTACATTTACAATTCAGAATCACCAGCTAGCCTAACATGCACACTTTTATAGTGTGGAAAGAAATGTAATGCAATGTACAGAAAACTCCATACAGACAACAACCAGGCAAAGTATTCAAACATAGGATGCTGGGTCTATAAGAAAGTGACACTAACCACTGTACTACTATATCTATAAACAATCACATATAAGGTAGTATCCAGACATGTATAATAACTTGGATCCTATTGGTGGACTACAGTGGATGAATGTTTCATGCTTAATTATCTTTTCCATTTAATGGATTTTCTGTATTGAGTGCTAGTAACAGTGCAGGATTTTCTAATTAGATAGATAGATTAGATAGATTAGATAGATTAGATAGATTAGATAGATTAGATAGATAGATAGATAGATAGATAGATAGAATTACAACAGGAAAACAGAAATGCATCTAATTAAGAAACCATTACTGTAAAAATATCAAATAGTTACATAGTTCTGCATTTATCAGTAACAGGAATATTACAATAATGACATCTTTCTATTTTACCATTAACTGAACTTCAGTAGGTCACTGTATCATGCCGTAATATATCCTAGAAACTTTTACAGCTTCAAGTTAATTTAATTTACCTACTATTTTCAAAACCTACATAAATTATAATACTGCAGTTTTATATATTAGATATTTACTTATACATATATAAAATTTTTCATAGTTTCTTTTTGGATTCTCATTGCAGTTCAGGTCATATTTACACTTCATAAAAGGGCAAACTTTGGCTGGTTAAAAAAGAAGCATACACAACGCTACGTAAGGGCTTTTTCTCTCAGTGAATAACTGCATTGAAACTATCAAATGTCAATTAACTGCAGTTTTGTTAGACTGTTAGTTTTCATCTATACTTAGGACTAACTGCATTACCTACCTTCTTGTAGTCCTGTAAAATGCAGTTCTCTTTTTGCTTTATAATTTTATAATTTCCTGTTTTACAAAGTAACTTGCATTGAATTATTCAGTTCTGATCTATGCAAAACTCTTAACAGCTCAGCTGTGTGTAACAAGCAGAATGACACATAGTTTTTGAAGTGTGTGCTTCTTTGTCCCCATTCCCTCCTCCTTTGAATGTGCAAATCTGCCTGGCCTTCAAACACTCATTTTGGATGGAATTTATAGAAAAGAAAGTCATGTGCCAGGCCATTTTCTTCAGTTCAAGGGGAGTGTGAAACTAAACCAAAATGGAACTTGACAGCAGCTCACACTTGAAAAAGAAAAAGCTGGTGTTTCTGACTTGATAAAAAGACTGAACAATTATTGACAATATAAACTATCCTTGGAAATATGGATAATGGGTTGCTGGAAGTAATAGGAAAATAGCAGACAACAATCTGAAAAACCCTCCAGCTTTTGCATAGTGGACAAAAGTTTTGGAATTAGTCAAATTGACACAATTTAAAGTTTATATTATAGTTTTCATCATTATGGTGTGGTCAAAGAGATTATGGAGACGAGTTTTATGTCACAACCAGAAAGAACTGTAAACTTAATAGGCGTGGAAATAATATTTGTTTAATATTACTATATAGGCACATTATTTCCCATTAAATATAAAAAAATAACTGAGTTGTCAGATACTGAAACTTGAGTGTATCCTAAAATTGAACATCTACTTGAATAGGAACAATTTTAGAAGAAGCTTATATTTTATCATTAGTGTTAAATAAACTGCACTGTTGCATGGGATATCATCAATGCAAATTTAGTTAAAATAAATCAAACTACAAATGATTAAAGCAGTATAATACCAAAAAACCATGCACAATTTACTGGTGTACAATACACCTGTAATATCTGCATATGCAGTATGCAGCATGTTAAATTTGGGGTTGAAAGAGCAGCAAAAGCCCTGGAGACATGCCAGTGTTAGTGTCAATAAACAGACTAACTTGGACAACTTTGTGTTTTTTGTGTGCAGTTCCGTTTGCTACCCAAGCTGATGTTCTTTGCAAAAATGATCTTAACGTTTGTGTCTTGCACTATATAGACTAAGGGCTTGTTTATACTTTACCCTCAGAACGCGTACGCATCATGGCTGCCACGCGTTCCCAGCATTCATTTGACGTGTCCTCTAAGCAGGTCCTCAGAAATTAACGCGATGCGTACATGAGTTGCAGTACCAGCAAAAAGTCAGTGGGCGCAGTGTGATAAAAGTTGGAATGTGACGTCAGAGTCTCTGGTTGCTATCTATATGTGACAGAAAGCCGCTTTGCGGATCCTACAAGATCGATGTGCGGGCTTCGATGTTTGATGAATGGTTCGATGTGGTAAAACATAATACCAACATGCCAATACATTTGTGGTGCTTTTATATTCAAGTATTGCATATTCCCGATCGTTATGACATGATGCATTTTAAAAGTCTCACATACCGTCTTCTGTGCCATCTTTTTTTCTGGGGCTTCCTCCTGACCTGACAGCAATAGATCGCCACACAGAACACATTAAAATATGACATTCATCTCTGCACATTTAGAATCCTTAGATTTATACTTGATATCACTTTCATGATGAAATGCAATAAAGTATATATGTTACATTTTAAAAGTCGTTAATTTCATTTAAATAATGAACAATGTTAATAATTACACACAAGGGGTGACACGGTGGCAGAACGGTAGCACTGCTGTCTCGCAGGGAGTCACGTCGCTGGTATTCTCTGCCTGGAGTTGGATGTTTTTCCTGCTGGGTTTCCACAGTGTGCTCCGAATTCCTTCCAAAGATATGAAGATTTGGTTACACTAAAATGACGGCAGTGTATGCGAGTGCTTGTATTCGCCTTGTGATGAGCTGAGGCCCCATCCAGGGATTGTTTCTGCCTTGTGCCCAATGCTAGCTGGAATGGACACATCCCTGGATTGATGGATGTAATCATTAAACATCATTTTCAGAGATACTGTGGTAAGGTGTCATCGGAATTTAATGCTGTTCCAGGCAATTCGCAACACAGCGAACCTGTTCTCACCGCAATAATATCTCGCACTGCCACCTGCTGGATTCCTCCAGATTTCCGTAAAGTACATGCACAAGTATAAACAGTACAATGCTTGCATAGCAGGAGCATCCGCTGCAGATTGCATCGTGTGAAGTATAAACCCGGCCTTAGACTTGCATTTGCGCTGACTGTTGGTGCTTTTCAAACTTTCCCTTTTTTTTGGGTCCAAAAATAGATTGTATGCCAACTTGCGATGAACTTGTAAGTGTACTTTAAGGTTTGTAGGGTCTTCACCCTGTAGCTGTACAGCACACAACATACCTTGCACTCCAAAACAATCCACTTATAAAACTTCACATCACTTTTGATGTTGTATTCAAAATATGCACATACAGGGCTTTGCTGTTTTCTACTGGCCATATCGAACTCTGATGCTATCTCTGTTAGAGAAAGGTTAAACACAGAATGTTGGCATCTATAGACCTAAAACGTTGTGAAACAAAAATCAGAAAACAGATGATATGGTGTTCTGACAGATATTATCATGAAAACCAATTGAGGGCTTGGCTTAAATCATCATCTGGACCAAACCTAGGTACATTTAGGAAACATCATAAAAGCGGAGTTGTATATTTTATTTATTTAATTTTTTTTTTTACACTGACCGGTTGTCAAAATGTCCCTTACTTTACCCTAGACACACAGTTCAGTATGCAACTTTGAATTGGTGTGAAAATTTAGATACAAGCTTCAATTACAGTGACTGAAAAGTGTAAAGATTTTGCAATAGCAGCTCTTAAGCAAAACTCATTCCAAGTTGTTTTATGAAGTAATCTGACCTTGACTACTAAATTAAACTCAATCCTGCAATTTTCATTCCCTTTCAATAATTGAAATTTTTAACACAATGAATTCCAAAAACATGATTGTCAACAATATGTAAGCATTCATCCCATCTCTTCCTTATTGATTGAGCCAAACTATCACACTAGCCTCTCAGAAAAGTGCCATTCTTGTTTGGTAACCAGGTAATATGTTTGTACTTTATTTTTTCCACTTCCATAAAATGGACTGCACTGAGCTCTGACATGCATTCACCTTTGAGACGGTGTTGTACCCTTTCCCAGATAAGTGCTTTTCTACAATTATATTTCTGACTTATTCTGAATACTTGTTTGTCTCTGTCACTTTGGTTTGCTTTATGGAGAATCTCTACCATACTGTTGAACTTCAGTGAAAGAGGTTGTATTTATCCTCATAAAATGAACTGATAACAGGTGATCTACCCATTCCTTTCCTACCTGGGTGAGTAGCCACAGTAATAAATTGTACCCGAGTTAAGGAAGCCTTATACTTACAAAGGTTATGAATTTAAATTTCTCGTTTTTAGTCAATTGTCGAAATCGGGGCTGATTTTTTTTAGTTTGATGTACACCATTTTGTGGACCAGCTAGAAAAAAAATCTTACTTTAATATACTGCAAGTTTAAGAGACCATAAGATGTGGGGGCTGAATATTTGTAATAATAATTTATTTCAGTGGTTCATTAAGATTCTGAAATTCATAGCTGTAGCTGGCATTTTATCTCATGCCTCTAAAATCCAAAAACAATCCATGACAAAATTACTACATGCTCTCTTGGAGTTCCACTGAATAAAAGTCAAACCACGAACAAAAGGGTGCCATGGCAACCTACCAGTCACAGTGACATTCAAAATCTTGTGACGAGTCAAATGCAGACGAGAGACAGACAAAACTTTATTCATCACTTCTCAGAAAAACGTTTCATTACTTATTTATGCTATACATGAGGATCTTTAAACAAATGAAAGAAAGCAAATAACAGACACCCAAGTGTAAAGCAATGAATTTCTTACAGATATAATTTAGAGCAGCAAGATTCTGAATTGAGAAATGATAGGACATAAATATCACGATTTTACAGCAACACAGGGGGCTACAAAAAGCCGGATCGTTTTAACAGCTGCTGTTTCAATGGCGTTGCCAATCTAATAAAAGGACTAGGCAGCAGCCTGCAAGCTGCTTTATTAAGTTCACAATGAATGCAAAAAGGTAATGAGGGTGTGAATTAGTCCAAGCAGTGGGAGACACAAATGAGTACCTTGTTAATGAGAACCAAGTGTGCTTTAGGTCATAAACGTGTCACAGGGTGAGAAGCGGGAGTTGATGCATTTGTAAGGAGTCCGCAGTAGACAAACATAAGTTACTGGGAAATTAAAGAAAAATTCTAAAACTGCTGTAAAAACATGCAACACACCAAGCTGCCAGATAAAGAAGGAAACACCCGAAACTGACATGATATAAATTTGATATAATTGACTTTAATAGACTATCAAGGCCAGTTAGTCACATAAAGCCAATAGGAGTAGCAGTCTTTCTGTTCCAGACTCTTATTTTGATATTATAAAGTTTGTGTACAAGAAGCAGTTAACCTTATTAACATTTTAGATGTATGTAAGTGAAATATTGGGACAATATACTAATATCCAACTACTAGCTAAACCAAACAATCACGACAGAATAAAGTGCATTACTCAAATATCTTATGATCTTATACAATCTATAAACACTACAAACCTACTGTGCAACAAAAACCATGTTCAAATGCATAATTATGTAATCAATAAAGCTCAGCAAATACATTTTCAACTTGTTCAAATCGGCCCCTTATGATATTTAGAAACCAAGCCAGTGCTCAATAACAGTTTAACATTTCTACAAATATAAAAAAAAAACTTAAAAAAAAGAAAAAAACAAAGATGTACATTTGACAAAGGAACAAATCACAGTTTAAGTCTTTGGGTATGAAGTGATAAATATATTTTAATCTCACACAAGACAAAGTTATCACTTGGATATGGTTATATTTAGAAAGCAAAAGGTATTTTTGTTTCAATTTTGTATAATTTAATTATCTAGATTTAGAAAAAATTAGAAAAAGCATGGTTTACCTGCAACATAATATTTGCTGGCCAAGTAAATCCACAAGAAACTTTCAAATGCTTATATACAAACTATCATCCATAGGCAATATATTTAAACTTTACTCAAATTATGTAAATTCTGCTGCATGAAATCTGAGCATGTCCTCCAAATAATAGGGAGTTAACAATAACTTTGTGTAACAATGTGGTAATAGAAGGTGGAGTTTGTCTTTGTCCTTTCTAGTATCAGTTCACTCAACATGAAGTAAACTGCTAACAAGGAAATGTAGAGCTCACTGAAATCCTATGTCAGCCTTCTTACTGAAAATGTTAAAACTCTGTATAATATACAATGAACCATTCACCAAAAGGAAAAGAAAAAAGGGCACACTAAGCATTTTACACATTCTACCTAAACTCAAAAGTCCTTTATATTCAAATCTGTGTTTGAAAGAGGCAGAGGCACAATTGGGTGAACGTTATAAACTGACATGCCTTATAGACAACTTCAAACAGTAATTAGATTCTGAAGTTATGGATCAAGGGCCTCAATTTTACATTTCACAGACTGCTGCACCTCCTCCACTAACACTTATTTAACATGAAATTTCGTGTACAACAAAGATGGGTATTGTCCAGGACCCAGGATTTGCACAGTCACTGAAAAGCTACTCACAGAAATGAGGAATAACAAGATTTGCAAAGAAAAAAAAGCAGGATGGTCTTCAAACTACTGCAAAAAGATAAATCCTCGTCTTAACAAAGAGGGCTGTCAAACAAACCCTGAAAATGCTGGTGTCCTTTATATTAAAAAAAAAAAAAGGCTTAAACTTAATGCCACAAAAAAGCACACCAGAAATTAATGTCCAGACCTCCCTTTCATGTTGGAATATTAATGGTTAGAGACTGAAACAAAACATTTCAACAAAACTAGTTTTATTTCTTAATAACAAGAACTGATGGACTCTCTTGAAAATTAAACATTCTGATAAGTTTGCCAAACCCCTCACTTATTTATAGCCCTCTACAAAAAACTTCAAGACAACGCAATTTGATGTTTTGGAAATCATAAACTACAAATATTCTATACTGTGCCATTAACCTTAGCAGCCCAAAATATTTTTCTCCATTCGAACAAGCACAATAAAAATATCATCACTTTTTTAATTTTTATATTGACCTTTCCAATTTGCGCCTTTGCCAAGTTTTTCGTGCTAATCTTTGTGTGTCAACTGGGAACTGCAAAATTACAAATATGAATTCAGTTCTTTTCCTTCCCAAGATATTCAGTTCATTTTTTTCTTTTATTATTTTTTTTTTTTAAAAAACATTAGTGAATAAATAAAATTACAAGTAATACAAAAAGGGTAAAATACACTAAAAACACTGCTCTTTAGCATCCACCCCACACATCCCTGTGAGAATGACATAAAAGAAAAATAAAAAAGACAGTGTTTGGACAATTATACTAGAGGACCAAAGATAAACAATACATTCAAAAATAAAGGGTTAAAGAGATAAACCTTCTATATCACTGGTCACAGCTATTTATTTTTTTATGTAATTATGTTTACACAAGAAAAAGAAGAAATGTGTGTTAAAAGAGCTTCACAAGCAATGACACACACTACTAGTTAAGCCTAGTTAATGTTTAACATAGACATTTGCTCCATTCTTTAAATCCTCTGAAAGACAAACTCTTACTAATATGGACTAGAGAGTTATTAAGAACACAAGTCCCAAAAATACCCAATAATATCCGCTAAAGGGGGGGGAAACCCAGCTAGAAATAAAAAAGGCTAATGTAGAATCTTTTTAAACACAAGTAAAATTCTTTTACAACGAATATCTTTAAAACAAAGATTTCATTACAACAAAGTATTTTTATGTCCCGACAGTTTCCTCATATGATGCAAGTCTATAGAAATCTCGTTACTATGAAGTACATTCAGCAGATACAGTGGGATGCAAAAGTTTGGGCAACCTTGTTAATAGTCATTATTTTCCTGTATAAATCGTTGGTTGTTACAATAAAAAATGTCAGTTAAATATATCATATAGGAGACACACACAGTGATATTTGAGAAGTGAAATGAAGTTTATTGGATTTACAGAAAGTGTGCAATAATTGTTCAAACAAAATCAGGCAGGTGCATAAATTTGGGCACCACAAAAAAGAAATGAAATCAATATTTAGTAGATCCGACTTTTGCAGAAATTACAGCCTCTAAAAGCTTCCTGTAGGTTCCAATGAGAGTCTGGATTGTGGTTGAAGGTACTTTGGACCATTCCTCTTTACAAAACATCTCTAGTTCATTCAGGTTTGATGGCTTCTGAGCATGGACAGCTCTCTTTAACTCACACCACAGATTTTCAATTATATTCAGGTCTGGGGACTGAGATGGCCATTCCAGAACGTTGTACTTGTTCATTTGCATGAATGCCTTAGTGGATTTTGAGCAGTGTTTCGGGTCGTTGTCTTGTTGAAAGATCCAGCCCCGGCGCAGCTTCAGCTTTGTCACTGATTCCTGGACATTGGTCTCCAGAATCTGCTGATACTGAGTGGAATCCATGCGTCCCTCAACTTTGACAAGATTCCCAGTCCCTGCACTGGCCACACAGCCCCACAGCATGATGGAACCACCACCATATCTTACTGTAGGTAGCTGGTGTTTTTCTTGGAATGCTGTGTTCTTTTTCCTCCATGCATAACGCCCTTGTTATGCCCAAATAACTCAATTTTAGTTTCATCAGTCCACAGCCTTATTCCAAAATGAAGCTGGCTTGTCCAAATGTGCTTGAGCAGACCTCAAGCGGCTCTGTTTGTGCTGTGGGCGGAGAAAAGGCTTCCTCTGCATCACTCTCGCATACAGCATCTCCTTGTGTAAAGTGCTAATGGTTGAACGATGCACAGTGACTCCATCTGCTGCAAGATGATGTTGTAGGTCTTTGGTGCTGGTCTGTGGGTTGACTCTGACTGTTCTCACCATTCGTAGCTTCTGTCTAACCGAAATCTTTCTTGGTCTGCCACTTTGAGCCTTAACTTGAACTGAGCCTGTGGTCTTCCATTTCCTCAATATGTTCCTAACTGTGGAAACAGACAGCTTAAATCTCTGGGACAGCTTTCTGTATCCTTCCCCTAAACCATGATGGTGAACAATCTTTGTCTGCAGGTCATTTGAGAGTTGTTTTGTGACCCCCATGTTGCTACTCTTCAGAGAAAATTAAAGGAGGAGGGAAACTTACAATTGACCCCCTTAAATACTCTTTCTCATTATAGGATTCACCTGTGTAAGTAGGTCAGGGGTCACTGAGCTTATCAAGCCAATTTGAGTTCCAATAATTAGTTCTAAAAGTTTTGGAATCAATAAAATGACAACGGTGCCCAAATTTATGCACCTGCCTGATTTTGTTTGAACAATTATTGCACACTTTCTGTAAATCCAATAAACTTCATTTCACTTCTCAAATATCACTGTGTGTGTCTCCTATATGATATATTTAACTGACATTTTTTATCGTAACAACCAACGATTTATACAGGAAAATAATGACTATTAACAAGGTTGCCCAAACTTTTGCATCCCACTGTATTTTCAATACAACAAAGTGCCCAAAAGACTTTGGAATACCTGAATGAATCATCCGCAGAGCAGCTAGTTCTGTGGCCACAGCTCAGTTGTGCACAACGATCCCCCAAACAGAATCATTGTAATTTGCTTTTTATTCTTCGAATATTCCTTGTACTGTTTTTTTTTTTTTTTGCGTTTTTTGTTTCCTGTGGTTTTCAGGGATACCTTTTGCTTATTGCTCATCAACATTTGAAAAACATCCACTGAATTTAACTCATTGTCACCCTCCTATAGAAACGGCAGACATGAAAAA
Source organism: Polypterus senegalus (assembly GCF_016835505.1). NCBI lineage: Eukaryota > Metazoa > Chordata > Cladistia > Polypteriformes > Polypteridae > Polypterus > Polypterus senegalus. Next base: position 183,463,885 of record NC_053158.1, read on the forward strand.
ACAATAACAGCTCATATTAGAAAAAAAAACTTTACATTTTTGCAGCTCTCGACTGCACCAAAAACAAAAAAAAGACATTGCTAGTGAATTCAGAATTTCGCCATCAACGCTGTCAACTTTCTTGAAAGACTGAGCAAAAAAAGAAGGAAAATCTCGGGTTGCAAACATATGTGAACTGCTGCATTTGAAGACGTTGAAAAAGCAGTTTTTATGTGGTTCAAGAAACATTCCTATAAATGCAGCACTCATTCAAGAAAATGTGAGGTTTCTAAACTCTCTTGGGACCTCCCCCAACTAGACAGTACGCCAAAGAGCATCCCAAAGTCCGATTTCCGCATCTATGGAAGACTGTTTATCTGTTGCTGGGGCAACGCCAGGCTCAAAGTTATGCTGCGTCTCTCAGCTATGCTGTGTCTCTCCACCAAAGCAAACAGAAAAGATATCTCAAAAGAGTTCAGAAACCTAACAATATGAAGAAGGATGATTCGGCTCCTGATTGTTATCTGAGATGCCCACAACATGCTTCCATATTTAGATAATGTTCTCACTGAATTCCTCCCACCCAATTGCACAGCAGTGCTTCAGCCATTGGATTTGGGCATTATTTACACCCTGAAAGTGTATTATCGCAAGGAAATGCTGAGAAAAATTCTCGTCAGCATAAATTGTAGGCAGGAGGAGATTAAAATTAACGCAAAAGAAGCTATTGAAATGATTGCAAACGCTTGGGCACATGCTAAAGAAAGCACTATAACAACAAATACAAAACCTCATTGCAACAAAATTTTCGTTACAACGAAATATTTTTTAGGTCTCTGGGAATTCGTTGTAATGGAATTTTACCTGCAATTTATTTTTGCAGAAATAACCAGAGGCACAAAATTACCTCCAAAAAGCACAAAGGCTAAGACAATTGATATTCAAATGCACAAATCAAAACAGAAGACAAAAAACAGAGCATAGGTTCAAAATTCAAAAAATTCACAAGAAAAACACAGAATAATCACAGAGAGACTCACCACCAGCACAAGCACAATCAATGAACCACAAGGCACTGTGGGTTCTACTTGATGGCAGTCCCCTGCAGTAATGGGCAGGTGGCCAAGCATCTTGGATGGACCACCAACAAAATACATAGAACATAACAGAAGATACTTGGACACAAAGAAACAAAGTAGTCCACACTGTTAACATAAAAAAAAATAAAAGTAGTCGAAAAAGCAGCATCTGAACCCAACACACATTATGAGCAGATTACAAATCTTAATTGTACAGTGATGCAACTTATACTTATGAACTAAAACTGCATATTAACATAGGACAATTCTGATAGATAAAATTGGATTCTTACACTTGTGAGAAAGCAACACAGTAAAACATTATCTGTCACTCGATTAACCATCATGGAAATTCAAAAAAAAAAAAACAACAACAGTTGCGCACATCAATGCCTACCTATTACTGTACTACTCCTGCCGTGCAGTACGCTGCAAGCTTTGCACATTGGGAAAACTTTCCCTTGTGATAGTGCATAGTGTTCTTCCCCAGCACCACAATGTCAGTTGCGTACCTCCAGTTTTAATAGTGTTTTGCAACTTTTCCCTTTTGTTATAATTAATCTACTAAACATTGTTATGGCCGATAAACATATGCGTGTCGTGTTGGAATTGTAATAAAAATGGAAATTATTAAACATTTATGAAATGATGAAAGTGTTTCAAATATTGCTTCAATTTACAGAGTAGGAAGAACAGTGAACAATATAAAGAATAACGCTGAGAAAAATAAAAAATGCATCTAAAATGGAAACCACTGACGGTGATGTTATTGTGTATTAATGTTAATGTACTTCTGAATTGTAATTTTTTTTTTAAACTCTGTTATGTTTTGTTAATATATTGTGACATGCAGACAGCTTGTGATGCGCTGTATGGGAGCAGAAAGGGTAGAATGAATGCTGTAAGTGATGGGACTGAGTGAAGGGTTTCTGTTTTGTAAGGGGCGGCCATGCCTTATAGAAGATGAGTGACAGGAGAAATTAGGAGAAAAAGGAAGGTGTGGCGGAAAGAAGTTTTGAGTAGGGAATCATGAGAGTATAAGCAGGAGTGTTTGCAAAATAGAGAAAAAAAAGAATGCAAGTGGCAGGAGAAAGACTGATTGGCAGGGAAATCTTTTTAATGTTTTGAAGGTATGCTCTGTAACCCAGATAATGGCATACAATACAGGGCACCGTTTGTTATGGAACAAATGAGTCTTTCAAAAAAATAAATAAATAAAAAAAGGTTTTTGATAAATATAAGGTGCTTTCGAATTCTAAGGGTCACCGCTGTCATTTTAATAACGTAATGCTAATTTCTAGGGGCTATTAAGACTGGTAGTTGAAGCAGTGTTAGACAAAATGTGTGGCTTGCAGACATAATGTTGTCTTGGCATGTGGGTGGTCTTTCACAGTAAATGCAAACTGACACCTGAATGAATATACCCTGCCAGGATCTGCTGGATGCAAATTGGCTGCTGTATAATGACTTACACACAGAATATATAAAGACATTGGGATAAAGATCTTTTACAAAATTTTATTTAAAAAAAAAAAAAAATCCAGATAAATGTCCCAAACATGTACATTCCTGGACTTGAATTTTTGTGCCCTTTTTCTGGAGGCAAAATATATTTAAACTAAGGCAGCAACTGAGCTATTGTTTAACAAGAAATTTGTCAAGCATCTTTACCAATTCACATCTCAACTCGTCACTTTCACTAGTATTAGACTTCTCTACATGGAAAGGTCTACTGAATTTGGTGAGCTTAGTATTTGGTGGTAAAAAATGCTATTTACTCTCCATTTCCAATGCCAGTTCAGTAAACAAATGTATGGGTTTAGAAACTACCCCACACACATCATACATTGAACCCATCCTTTTACTCTGTGATTTCATTTTCAATATAACTTCAATATGACAATAAATAACTAACTGATACCATTGACTGGCCCCCACACTCGCCTGACCTAAATTCAATAGAACACCTCTGAGAAATTATGTTTCAGTCCATCAGACGCCACCAGGCTGTGCCTCAGACTGTCCAGAAGCTCAGTGATGCCCTGGTCCAGATCTGGGAGGAGATCCCCCAGGACACCATTCATCGTCTCATTAGGAGCTTACCCCGGCATTGTCAGGCACGCATACAAGCACGAGGGGGCCATACAAACTACTGAGTATGATTTTGAGTTGCTGCAATGAAATTTCAGCAAAATGGACAAGACTGCCACATCATTTTTTCACTTTGATATATACTGTATATAGATAGAGATAGATATATATATATAGATATATATATATATATATATATATATAGATATATATATATATATATATATATATATATATAGATATATAGATATAGATATATATATATATAGATATAGATATAGATATAGATATATATATAAATATATATAGAGATATATAGATATAGATATAGAGATATAGAGATATAGATATAGATATATAGATAAAAACAGAGAGCTACTATGATCTCATTAAAATGCTTGTGCTATTTTACAATTTTATTGTACAAATGTCACTCGCATAGTGAATTAAAAGATACTCGAATTACACTCTAAAGACAAATTAAATGTAGAAAAAAAGGCTGCACCTGCCAAGTCATTCACTATCTGAGCTAACCTTGGATTTGTGGCTCAGACAGACTAATTTCAGAGATTAGCTCTCTCTTCTACCAGGAAAATAGGGGGAAGGGAGGTGGACACAACCTCCAGACCAAACTATTAATGTCCTTATTTACTTAACATTCAAGTTCCTTTTAGAACAGATAGCAAAAAACTGGACACTGCTCCTGTAAGGTTAAGTTAACATGATGAAACTACAGCAGAACTGTTACTGAGTAAGACAGTAGCTGGAATAAAACCTGCAGCCACTACAGCCCTCCAGGACAAGAGTTTGACACCCCATTATGGACTGACTGCCCATTTTCAAACACCTCTTACTAAATAACTTTAAATTGTTTTGGCCAAAACACACATTATTTCAAATTTTGCATACATTGCAGAAGTAAAAAATACTTTCCCCATATACAATATGCCCAAAAAAGTATGAGAGAAAACTGCCATCACAACTAATCTAAGGATAAACCACCTGAAGCAAATGAGACACAGTTCCCATTACCAAGAAGCAAGAAAGCACATCTGCCTTTGTGCTATAAAGTAAACTTGAATTCAGGCGTTAAATATACAGTAGCTTTCAACATTCTCACCCAGGTGACATTTTTCCTTAAATCAGAGATCACTTTAAGGCTTTTGAAGCACAAGGGTTAAATGGTTTTGCTAGTTATGAAGGAAGCACTTACAAACTCCTGGGGTTGATGAGTGTACGTAATTGTCCACATTTTCAGAAGTTGTCACTGCTTCAAATCTTGCCAGTGAGGGCTATTGCTGTAGAAAAAGTACTAAAAGAAATATAAAATCGTCTATTTTTTTTTTTTTTTTTACTGCATTTGTTAACTTAATTCGGAAATTTAATAATTCATCATCCATGATATAAATTGACTAGAGAAGGGTCTTCTTTCATAATGTAGCTGAGGCAGCACAACTTCGTCAAAACTGGAATGTTCTTCTCTTTTTAAAACTACCCACAATTTTTAATCAGGTCAACCACACCTAAATCATGAAACAAACCATAAACTCAAATGCTCGAACTATCTAGAATTATAATTTAATGATAATAATGGAGGAATTACTAAGGCAGTTTAAATTAGTCTCATATTTTGCTCGAAGAAGCCATCCCAGAAAAAGAACCAGTTTTAGTCTCAGTATCAACAAAAATAACAATGAGTTTGCAGTACAAATATGGTACTGAATATTTCACAACAACTACACAAATTTGTTGAAAAATTAATGAGAATGTCATATTTTACCAGAATCAGTCTCACACTCTCTCTATCAAACCTAAACGTATCCAACTTTCCAGTTCTTCTAATAAATGAGACGTCGTGAATGTATTGTCACAGTCTTTAACAATATGTGAGGTTTTCACTTTGCACAAATTCCTTTTAAGAGGTAAATTCCTACGGTCTAGTCCCAATCAAGTCTATTGGCTATGAGTAGTTATAACAAAGATGTACCAAAACTGATCTGTTATGCCAAAAAAAGGTGAACTTTTTCAGAATAATCTAGGAAAGAGCAAGTATGACAGACCAGTAAAATTTTACGGATGACTGTCATGTATTCCCAGACAGCAAATGTCCCATTAATCACTACACATGAGCAAAAATACTAAGCTGTTAAATATAAATGTTATTTCTTGTCCATGTATTCTTTTTTTAAAACAGTTTTACTACTAGTAAAAATTATTTGAGAAATAAATTAATAGATGAACTATTCAAAACATTAAACAAGATCACTACTAAGACACAAGTAGGTTTTCAACCCCAATTCTCATAAAATGAAATATGTGCTATAATGTATCTGTTCAAACCAACATAGCTACATATTGGGCAAACAACAAATATGGCCCCTTCTGCACTTCATTTAAGGTATCAAACTTCTCTTAAATTGTTCAATTTAAATAATCAATTGCATAATGTGAAACCTAAATTGGAAAAGTACTTTATATTGACAAATACTTTGAATCTATTTGAATGAATTTATGGTCCTTCTCGACGTAATGTAGCTCCAGTCCAGAATGCAAATGGTGTGACACTATTCCAAGACATGCAACCAATCTTGGATCGTTGGCCAGAGCACTTTCGAAAACTGTTGAACCAAATGACCAGCAAATCCTTCAGTCCTTGAGAGGATCCCCACACCTCCCATGTCCCTGAACTAGATGAGTGTCCAACTCTCTATGAAGTCCAAACTGCCATCCAAGCCCTTAAGAACAAGAAGGCTACTGATGAAGACACTATACCTGCAGAAATATATAGATATGGGAGGCTTAACCTTCTTGGCAAACTGCCAGATTTCTTCACTCTATGCTGAAAACCTGGCAAAATACTTGCTACCATTGTCGCCATCTACAAGCATAAGGGGGACTGATTGGACAGGGGCAATAGCTGTGGTATCTCACTGCTGAATGTTGCTGGGAACATCAATGGCCGAGTCTTACTTCTCCGGCTACTTCGTCATGTTGCAGACAGAGTACTTCCAGAGTCACAAGCTGGCTTTCATCCCAAATGCAGCACTACTGACATGATCATCATCCGCCAACTCCTAGAGAAGGCTGGGGAACATCAGTGAGACATCAGCTTTGCGTTCATGGTCCTGCTGAAAGCATTTGACACCTTCAACCATGAGATTCTTTGGGAAGTACTCCGTAAGTTGGTATGTCCCCTAAAATTCCTCACTGTGCTCCATCTCTTCCATGATGGAATAAGGGTGAAGGTCCTTGCTGGCGGGGAAACATCTGCTCCCTTCAAAATCACTGTTGGTGTCAAGCAAGGATGTGCCCTGGCTCTGGTGATTTTCAACATTTACCTTGTCTCTGTCATTCTTCTCTTCAGAAGTGCACTAGATTCCAATGATAGAGTGCAGATCCGGTACCGATAGGATCGGAATATGTTCAACCTCCAAAGATTATCAGCCCAATCGAAAACCTCCTCACCAACCAGTAACAACCTCCAGTATGCGTACGATGTCACCAGCATAGCTCTTCACCCAGAAAGCCTTCAGAGGACTGCCAAGTCTTTACACTCAGCCTATTCTTGAATGGGCCAGGAAATCAGCACCTCCAACACACTGACTCTTCAGACAGCCTTCCAGCACACAGATCCTCCAGTTGACATCAAGATTTGAAACAAGAAATTGGAGAACACACAATCCTTCCCCTACCTTGGAAGTATAATATCTACTGATGCCTGTGTGACTGAAGCAATTGGGAACCACCTCCAACTAGCCTTCTCCGCATTTGGCTGCAAATGCAAGCATGTCTTCTATAAGTGAAATCTCTGCATGGCAACCAAGTTTGTGGTATATCACACAGTACGCATATCAACATTCCTGTGAGTCCTGGACTTCCTACTGCAAGCAAATCCACAGTCTAGAAGCATTCCATATCCACTGCCTCCAGCAGATCCTGGGCATCACTTGGAAGGATGTGTAGAATTTTAGGTTCTAAACACTAAAATTCTGGAACGCTGCTCATCAAAAAGCATCGAGGCCATGCTGCTCAACCTTGTCCTCCACTGGACCGGGCACATTATCAAAATGGATGAGACTCTGCTTCTCCAGAAGGTCCTGTATGGTGAGCTCGCTGAAGGATTCTGACCTCAAGGTGGACCAAAGAAATGCTGGAAAGACTACTCAAAAGGTCTCTCAACACCTGCTCCAATCCATATATGCAGCTTGAAAAACTTGCTGAGGACCACACACTTTGGAGACAGACAATAAATGAAGGAATATATTGCTTTGAATAACAACAGACACATCAACAAGAAAAGAATGGTAAAACATCAACAACGAAAACAACCCACTGCACTTGGGGGGGTAATTCCTGTACCCATCGTGTCCCCGGGTCTGCCTTTCACAAATTGGTCAGCTCTCCCACCAGCATACACACAGGAGGGGAGAGTCACGGAGATAGACAAATGGATGGACAGTGTCATCGTCTGACTTTCTAGAATTAAATATTGTCTATCCTCTTGTTATAATGGTTTTCCAGACACCACTTACTGTCTGTCAATAATGCATTACATTTTATTTTAACTATTTTTTTATTACACTTCGAAATATCTTTATTTGTTACTATATCTTATACCTTGCACAAAGCATATTACTATGGTGTAATTTTTGGAAGGTGATATATAAAATATAATCATATAAGCTGGAACCTATGTGGCAAAGATATGTAATAAACCAACACAAGATATTAAAAAGTAACAGAATAGTAGCTGAATTTTCCAGTATTCTTTGAGTGAGAAAGTGGATTGATGGAGAATTAAGGAATCTCCAAACTTCATATTCCTTTAGACTTGTTGCATTTAGTACAAAATCACTGTTAGCAATGAAAAGCTTTGCATATAATATTGTTGTTAAATAAATTACTACTTTGACAAAACAGTCCCATCAATGGTGGGCTGAGGCCATGATAAAAAGCAAAGCCAAGCATGCTAAACATTATGCCATCATCACAACCTGTCTGGTTGTGTTTTCACTCTAGTATTTCTTGCCTCTCGTTCTGAACCTGACCCTGCCACACCAAACTCTGAGAAGACAAGGCTGGAAATTATAGGTCAAAACCCGACTTATAGTAGGAAGGTCCTATGATCCAATTTCAAGTCTCTTATTTATAAAACAAAGAACAAATGCACAGAGACTGTCCTTTATAGACAAAGAGATATGGTGTATTAAACACAATGTGCATACCACTTTAAGAATCAACTATTTACAAAAAAATGTTTGAAAATCACAACCTAGCAATGAAACTAAAGAAGCAACACAAGAAATGAAGTGTGTTGCCTCAGCAGCAAGCCCATCTGCTAACTCAGACTGACTGCCTAATAAGCCTATTTGTACTCATCACCCTTTAATAACATTTTATATTTCTATTGCTGTTTAGCCCCGTCTTCATCCTTTAGTATAATAAGCTTTTTAGACAGTCAATCTGAGTGACAGATGGGATTGTTAGCAGCTTCAGACCACTTTTCCCCACGTTCTTTATTTAGTATGACTAACAGGCTGTGATTTCCACACAGTATCTCACATTTGCTCGAAAGAATAGGTTAAAAAACAGCTGAAGTGTAGATTCATTTTGCAAAAATGGCAGGAAAAGGGTTTGGAGATGGTTTCAAAGGAGCTTATCTTCTTAGACCCTATACACTTTCATTCCGTGTTTAAATTCACATTAAGCGACATTTCATCAGTTGACTGTCCCATTTCATTACAGAGCATCACAACAAGGAAATTAAATTTGGGAAAATGATCTTGTTGTCAATCGTCTGTTTTAATAAAAAAAAAAGTTTCACATTGGCCATACAGTAGAAGCAAAGTTTTATAAACTCAGGCCTACAGAACTCCATGAATATGAACATTAGTTTCATTGGCCGATTTATTAATCTAAATTAACTTTTTATAAAATTATATGACATATCGTGCATGGATAAGCTGGTTCATAAATTCAACAAAATGATTGCATTGTTTATTTAATTCATGGCTGCAAGCATGTAAAGCCAAGAAAGCAATGATGTGACTGCTTAAGCTTGTATATAATGGTTCCGATTTGCATATTACCCACATCACATCTTAGTTTAAGGCAATTTTTTCTTTTATAAATGGTGTTTCTCTGGGTACTCATGGCTTTCCTCCAGTCTAGATAAATGAATGTGTGTTCCTACAAGTGTCCTCTACAATGGCCTGGCATGTAAGCCTTGATCTCTATGCAGCTGGGTTTGCTCCCTATCCCTTGTGAATTTGAACTGAGTGCCAAGGAGAGATGGCTGGATAAAGGAAACAACCAGATAAATGCTAATTAGTTATCCATTAACACTATCATATCTAGAATATGTTTCTTCAATTTATTAATATTTTCTTGTATTGCATATTAAAATAACTACAATAGAGAGCAAAGTGCTTTACTTGTCATTTTGATGATATACAGAGGGTTTTCTGTTTACTGTCCCTTTAAAGGGACGTCCATTCCTTACTTATTGAAAGGATCCAGTAGCAGTTCCTCAACTGTAGTTAGGAGATTCTTGTAAATACTGTTTATTTATTTATTTTTCCGGATTATGAATTTTCTGGATTTTTTTTTTTTTTTATAACTGAAGTTGCATTTGTTGCAGTGTATTTAGATTTGTTTACCTTTAGATTGCCTTATAGGCATATCTGTTTTTTCTCTTTTAAGCATTTTTGCTATATTTTTTACAATACATATTCACATTTAAAAATAATTCTTTTGTGGGCTGTTCCTCAATATTTTTTGTTTTTCCTTTCTCTTGAGATGCATTTAAGATATCTTGGAAGTTTATTGGCAATTTGAACCTTAAAAGTCAAGTTTCCTAATTTTTCGCCATGGTAAGGCTACAAGACTGATAGTACTGCGAGGGCTGGCTTTGTTGGGGTGGGACCATCTTGAACAGGTGAGGAAGATCCTGGCCTGCTCTGGTGAGTGATCGCAAGGTTTCACACCCTTTTCACTATGTTTGTGACTCCAAATCATTATAGCCATATGCTTATACAGTATGCATGTGGGACATTGAGTACATTACCTGGTCAGCACACATAATCAAATAAAACCAATTATAAGCTACAGTCCACTGTCAGCGTTATTTGAAACTACTTTTACTTTCTATATTACATTCTATACTGGGGTGTCCAACTTTGATCTTTGAGGGTCACAGTGGCAGTAGGTTTTCCTTCCTACCATTTTCTTAAGCAGTTACCCATTTCTACAGTTAATTGATTTCTTTACCTTTCATTTTAATGTCGTTTTTTTTTTCCCTTAAATGACAGCTAACAAAATGGTATGAAGTTAGCCCACAGTTGAACAGATGAGCCAGGGCCTCAAACTCCAACTTATTTCATTCCAACCACCTTCTTTATTAGAAACCCATACTTGTTAATTAAACCCATTATTTAAATGCATGCCTTGTTGGTGCTAACATTCTACCACAGTAGCCATTTCCAAAACTACTGATTGCCTTTTTCCTAAGAGCAGCATCAGAGTGTTTTATGGATCTGACTAAAACAATATGTTCAGATATGATATGATGGAGACAGGTTAACTAATTATGTGTTGGCTTGTTTTGTAGTTCATTCTTGTTTCACTGCTAATTAAGGAAAAAAAATCAAGGGCTCTGACTCTTAAATAGCAAGTCAATCAAATTGAAGGCAAAATATGGCCACTAATTAAGAATACTGTAAGAACGAAAACCTGCTGCCTTCTAGGACTGGAGCTGAACCCCTTTGCTCTATATTGTGTAAAAGCCATAGAAGCACTAGATGTAGTAAACAGACTCGTTACTGAGCTAATTTCAGTATTGTGGATTATGAATAGGCAAGACTGAAGGAATTTTTTTTTTAATTTTAAATATTAACTGGATGCAACTAGAAAATTATAGAGGATGAAGTACAGTGGATGGCAGCAGTTAGTAAAAAAAAAAGTTCTTTAGCAAAAACAAAGAGATACCAATATACAGTAAACTAAGAGAGAACAAACTTTACATAAATATTATATGTTTCTTAACAAAGAAACCAGTTAAACGGCACCAGTGACCATCACATGATGAATCCCTGGCAAACAGGGTATTTGGGGAGGGGAAGTACACCCCACGCTAATTTTATGCAGGCATCTAAAATTGCTTCAGTGCCTGAAACATTATACAGGAAAAGCACCCACAGGCACAAGGAAATAATTAACTGATGTAATCACAATCCATAATGTAAAATACAAGGTGGCAATACCTACACTTTACCGCACAGGATTAACCAGAGTTAATAGTGACCAAGGAGGGAAATACGTTTCCTAAACAACTATGTATTTTTGAATAAATACAATGCAGCCCTGCAATAGCATAATCCCTTACTCTGTGTTTACTGACTTCCACTTGTACCTGAAAATCTTTAAACATTATACACCTTTGTTTTCAGATTTCTTCTAGTACCTTTTGCATTTACAATCCACCAATCAATCAATAAAAACCAGCTACTTATTGTTTAGTTAATCCCCCACAACACAACTGGATTAAGCATGGTTAAAATTAATGAATGAAGCAACTGTGGTATTTTTTTAACTAGTGATGCACTGATTGGTTGCTTAGAGATTGGTATCAGCAAATTTTTCACTCTTCAGACATGATTAGCAATCAGCTTCTAAGTAACTGGCAAACAATTCAATGTTCCCAATTTTTCAGGTGCTCAATATAGAGATTTGCTGTTAATGTTCTGTACGTAAAAAAGAACTAAGTATCGTGGAAAGGATTCAAATTTTTTATTTCAATCAGCCTGAACAATTCAGTTGATTATTTAAAGCACATTTGGACAAGAACTTTGATTTTTTTCTGTTTTTATCTTATTAAGGAAGAATCATTTAGAAAAGGAGGACTAACAGAAGATGAAAATGCTTTTTCTGAGATCCGAAGGAGTAAATTTCCTCTAGAGTTTCAATGAAGCGTTCACTCACAGACAGCCAAGAGTTTTTCTGCCAAGTTTCATTTAAGCAGTTTGTAGTTTTGAGGGTATACATTGCATCACTACTAAATAGAACATGTTTAAAATATTTTCCACATAGGTCTGAATATCAATACAGTAAATATACCTGTGTTTTTTGGAAGTGTTTCACGTATTTGGCTTTTACATCTCATTCATTAGCGATTTTTCTAAATTTAGATCAACTTAACCTTTAATTTTTAACAGAGAGCCACCAGCTGCCCTGTGACTCTGCCTTGCTGGTTTGGAAAATGGATGGATGGATGAATGTGAAACATAGGCATGTCACAGCAGAAATTAAATATTCAGATTTTTTTTTTTTTTTATTTCCCAGCTAATTTACATGACACAGTTAACAACTAAAGTACTGCACAGTTAATTTTTAAAAGATTTTTAATGTATGGGCAGCATTTCATTTTACTTTATGTACCAGATGACATCTTGTGCCTTATTCCTCAGAAAGTGACATTTTAAGGCATTTCATACTCATAGTCCATTTACTTTATGAACAAAAACAAAGCTAACCTTTACAAGTATCATAAATCACACTGGCTGTTACAGACTGGAATCAAATGTACTGTATGTTTTTATTCTAAAATAGTAAGAATACGAGCAGCTCAGTTCTCAAAATGGACTCGCCCGGGATTGAACCAGTGAAGCTTTGATTACAAGTCAGCAGCTGATACCGTCGTGCCACCGAAGTTGTCGTAGCAATTGCGTGTCAATGTCGCAGGTAAACACGGGTTGTTTTTCTGCAGTTATATTTTTGAATAAAAGCGCATTTATTCGGTTTGTACCTTTTGTGAAAGTGTTTCTTTGATATTTGGAATTCAGGCTTCACACATTATACACTTCATGTCTACATTTTGTCAATTATTACCAAAACATGAAAAACGTTTCTGTTTGAATGATGTGTTTACAAAGAATGTTGTTATTTGGAACACAAGCATTTCATGCGTGTTCCGTGTCTACGATATAGTATTTATAAAAGGTGTCATTTATTGACTTCTCACTCTATACAACTCGAAGCATCTGACATGCAGGTAAACAGACTTGAGCTGAGACAACTGTGCGGAGTGGGGGATGAGATAGTAGGCCGCTTGCGGTTTGCTGCTTATCCACACATTTAGAAGACAAAAGATGCTGACGGAGAGGTACGAAGCATTTTAAGGTGGGACGGATCTATGAGTTTTTTCGTAGGCTCTGGTAATTCTAGGGTTAAGCTAGTGTGTGGGACAGTTAAAAGTAACTGACCAGACGGCCTAAGGGACCAGTTCACAGAATATGCTTGAAGTCACAGTACATTCAGAAGAATAGCCATAAAGGGCTCTATATGTTAAAACCAGTATTTTAAGATTAACTCTAAACGTAACGAGAAGTCAGTGAAGTGAGGATTTCAGGCAGAATGTGGTCAGAAGTGATCAAACATCCAGGATACAAGTCAAAGCACTGATATTTGCAATACCTCACTCTAATAACATGTAAAAACATAGGTGTGCAGGGTGTATTTAAACTGTGTGACATAAAACAATATTGATATTATTTAAAACTTCTTTGAAGTCAGTGGGACATTTGCATTGTATGCAATATTATATTCTAAACATGATGCTCAGCCACAATTGAACAGTAAGTAAATGGTTTCTGTATATCCTCTTTTGATATCGCAATAATCTTGAAGTGTGAGGAAGGCTGCATTTTCTTGCTAGTTTGGCACTGCACATTCAGTTGGCTAATGTTTAATGATGGGAGATGGGGATTTTAGATGCACAGCACGATTTTTCCCAGCGCTGCAACAGGTTCGGCGTGCTCGCCCAATATGCTTGAGCTCTCTCTTTCTCTCTCTCTCTTTTGTTCAAATGCCCCCAATACTGCTGAAAGTGGAAGCTGTGCAAATAAAAGCAGATGTTTGCAGTGACAGTCTAAAGCAAGCTGCAAGTCTCGGGTATTTCTTTTTATTTTTAAAGTGAGCAACAATCAGCTGCAAACAGTCATTTTCTCAAGTTTTCCTATGAAGGATTTTATCATATTATACAGGTTGTGTTTAAATGATAATTAATGATTAGCAGTTAATGTTTGATGCCCTGTAATGACTAGCCCAGATGTAGGAAACATGTAGCGAGTCTTGTATTACCCCCAGCATACAAATGAAAAAAAAAAAAAAAAAGTCAAAACAAAATCAAAACTGTATTTTTTGGACAAACATTATTCAAAATATATCAGTCCTTTGAACAATGCAAAAAATACAACTTATTAGCCTGGACACGCATTCACTCTGCCACTGCACTCAAGCATTAGGAGAGTGACAGTGTAACTTGTGTGGGAGTTACCTGCGCTTGACCAAAAAATGTTTCTTTTGAAAACTGGCAGAGTAAAAAAAAAAAAAAAGCTGCAGCAGCATTCAAATCAATGCAACTGAGCATGAAATCCCCTGATCTGCTGAGACAGGCAGTCTGCTGTAGCCACATGAAAAGGAAAAAGAAATAGTCCACCCATGGCTGCATGGCTGGAGGCAAATACAGTAAAGTGATTGCTTCCAGCTTATTTTATACAAAGTAAGTCCATATAATAAATAGTGGCATGTGTGTATTACAGTGAAATCAAACCAAATGAACAATGAATCATGTACCAACATAATGCAAGTGTTTTGACTTGTATGCGATATCATTTGCGTACAATGCAAAGAACTACATGGAGCAAAGTAAATATGCATCTACAGTCTATCACTAAGAGTTGAATTAGGTAGGCAACAACATTTGAGTTTTCTGCTAGTATGATAACAGTAACAGTTCAAAAGTAAAATATATTGTATGTCACTGTAGTACAGTGAAATATTTGCTTATATGTCCAATCAAACTGTAGCACATCATCACTTTCCAGCACCATGATAAACAAGACTGTGTTAAATAAAAAACAGAACTTTCTTTTATTAATACTAAAGTATTAACAGTCTTGCATCAAAATAACATTAAATAAGCTGCTGCTGCTACTACTAGTACAAAATGGCATCTGTAACAGTTATTACAATTTGAACTACAGGTACAACCAAGAACTGCATTTTTTGAAGATTTTGGACAAATGCATACAGACTCTCTCTGTATCCTTAACATATTCCATAAATGCACCTTTAAAGATTTCAGATACAGTCATGAGTTTAATATTAACATATTTTAAATAACCCCCTAAAATGAAAAGCAAATAGAAATATCAGAAGTGCTATCTGAAATGTATCCTAGACTAAACTAGTTTACCTGCAATATACTCAGTGCAATAATGAATAGTAAATTATCTCTTAAATGTAGCAACTGATCTCTCTATATTATATTTGTTTTTGGTTTTATGGGCTTCGTTTAATTAAGTGGAGAGTAATAATTTTAAATTGAGGGTTCAAAGTAAGAGTAGTTATTATGGAACTCATTAGGTGTTTATTGGTCTTGTACAAACATCAGACTGGCTGTTACCTGTATATTCCTTTAATGACTTACTTTGAGGAAACTAAATATTATGTGCTCTTACTCAATCTGCAGGGTAAATACTAATTTACAGCAAACCAAGCTATAATTTAAAAACAAGACTACATTTATGTTACTTGTATGGGTGATTGCTAGGTTCTTAGTGCTTTAATCAAAGAGGATTAAACTATTTTACAGCACTTAAAACTCATTTAATCTGAAATTTACAAGATACTTCTTAAGGTACAAAAACAGAACACTAAGTGTCACTGTTGAATAAAATTAGAATGCAAATAATGCACATTTTCTGGTGCCCTAAAAATGGAATTTAAATAGTGGCCACTACACAAACTTTATAAAAGATTATATGATTGCAAGGACTGTACTAACTCACTAAAGAAAAGAAAAATAATCTGCTTCATAAACTTCTACATTTCCAAGTAAAATACATAATACTGATGAACTATGGAAGTATAATTGTGAATTAAAAATGTGAAAATGTGAGCACATTATACAGTATACAAACTGAACTGTAGAAATAACTGTTTTTCTAATAATCTGAACACAGATAAGTCAGACCGACAGACAGAACATTATTGATACCGAGGGGAAACATACTGCATAAATAATATATTAAATCATTATATGTAATGTTTGCATTATTACATAAACATGAATAAACCTCAACATCCCTATTTTATGCACTTAAAAGATGCCTTTAACTTTAACAAAAGTTCCATTCTACTACTTTCTGTGAAAAAATGAACAGATGCCATGAGTAATCTTGAGAAGATACTGTAGGTAACATTTGCAAAACATTTGCTATCTTCTGAGCTGAGATATTTAACAGTGGTTGAAAGAAAAATGCAGAACAAAAGGAAGCCATTTCATGAAATTTAAGTTGTCCTTTGTATCTCATTTAGTTAACAAAACGACATGGTATCAGTTTCAACTATATTGTGTGAAAATCTTATGTTTCCTCTTTAATTCACATTTCACTCAACTTTACTGTTGCTGGAGTAGTTTATAATACCTGGAGGACAATATATTTAACTCTAAGTTGATTTTCTCTGCACAACTTCAGGGCAAAACGTTTGTTCAACTCTACAATATTTCCTGTCTGACTAGTAATTTTAGCAATACTAAACACTGGATGGACTACTAAATTTCTGCATCATCAAGAACACAATTTCTATGAAAACATTAACCATATTGTTAGAAATAGACTTTTCAGAAGGTAGATAAATTGGATAGATGCTATGAAGAAAAAAAAAAAAAAAAGTCTTTAGCCACAAAAGCTTGCCGGACTGAGCATGTGGCTTGTGGGTACTTGTGCAGATGCACTAAACTGCAGCCCTCTTTGTCTGAATGTTGCTCTGAAAATTACTTTTGTTTTCAGCATCTTTAACACCACAGCTGATGCAGCTTAGTGGCTTTGTTTGCTTATTTTGTCTGCAGGTTCACTCCTAACTAATGATTCGATTCAATTATGATTTACTAATTTCATTCATTGAATTAATCTGTAATTGCAGAAATTCTTATGTGCCTGTAGTTTTTGCTTCTAAACTGTGACCCTAAAAACCTGTTATATATTACGCAGTTCAATTAGCTGTCCCTGGTGGCTCTCACTATAACCAGGCAGCAATATTTTTCAAGGCCAACGTCAGTCTGTTTATTCACAGTATTTTTACTGTATTGGTCCATTGGATTGCAGTTTACCTTTCAGTGAATTTACATGCACTTTAAAAACCCAGTTATTCACAGAAATCTGAATTCAAAAATGTCATACAAACACTTATTCCAGTTTTGAGAATTTGGATTATTGGCCACTGAGAAACCTGGTTAACACAGATACATTTCTCCACAAATAAAATGATAATATGACCATGCAAATCCTTAACCTGGGTACTTTTTTTTATTTTATTAATTTTATTGCAATCACTTCATACAAATCAATTTTTACAAAAAGTAGGATTAAGAACAAGTCGACTCCCACCCCTGAGAAAGACAGCAAGGCCAACAGAGTTAAACGTAAGGCTTGTAAAGATACCTAAATTGATGAGTTTGATAAGCCAATAGAGATGAATGGAAAAGAAAAAGAAAAGCAGAAATAATTGCTTCCTCTGTACTTTAAGAGCTTATTCTAAAATATTACTGATTAGATCCTGCCATGTTTTGAAAAAAATCTGTACAGATCCTCGGAGTATTTGATTTTTCCCAATTTCAAATAGTATAAAACATCAGTTTCCCCACTAACTTAAAAGAGGCGAGTTAGGATACTTCCAGTTTAGCAAAATCAGTCTGCGTACCAAAAGTGTAGTGAATGCAATCACAGTTTGTTTGTCTTTCTCTACTTTAAACCCATCTGGAGGAACCCCAAACACAGCTGTTAATGGGTTAGAAGGGATTGCGAGACCAAGGCTGTCTGAAAGGTAATTAAAAAATTTTGGTCCAGAATGATGTTAATTTGGTGCAGGCCCAGAACATGTGACCCAGAGAGGCTGGGACTTGATTGCAGCATTCGCAGGTTGGATCTTGACCTGGAAACATTTTGGAGAGTTTTAGGCGAGACAGATGTGCTCGATATATAATTTTGAGTTGTATAATTGTATGCTTTGCGCATATGGAGCTCGAGTGAATTCTCTGCATTGCTATTGTCCACTCCTTTTCTGATATATTGATTTAAGAGATCTTTTTCCCAGTGTTCTCTTGGATCTTTGAAAGGGAGGGACTGTAAAATAAATTTTATATATTGCAGAGATGGTGTCTGAGTCCTTGAGATTTAGCAATATTTTTTCTAGCATGGACAAGGGTGCAAGATGAGGAAAATCAGGCAGGTTCTGTTTAACAAAGTTCCTAATTTTAAGATAGTGAAAGAAATTTGTAGCTGGAATGTTAAATTTGGAATGTAATTGTTCATAGGATGCAAAGACGTTGCCTATATAAAGATCTCTAAGCAAGTTAATCCCAATTTTTTTCCAGATATTAAAAACTGTGTATGTTTGCAAAGGTTGAAAGAGGTGGTTGTCTTGCAGAGGTGCCACAGATAAAAGCTTCTCCATCTTAAAATGCTTTCTACATTGGTTCCATATTCTGAGTGAGTGAAGCACAATTGGGTTATTAGTATTTTGCCGATAACTTGCAACCTGGGTACTTTTAAAAGGATTTTGTAGCGCCAGAATTTTTTCAGCATCCACAAAACGAATTTCTAGAGGCAAATGTTCGGGTAATTATCTTATTTCTTCTCCTGACTGAAAACATCTGTCTCAATATTTCAGAAATCGCTAAATTTATGCTGATGTGCTGCACATACAGTGCTAAGCAATATAATCTAGTAAGTGAGTAACACGTTAAAAGTAACATGCATTAAGTAATCAGATTGATTTTTTTAGGTAACGAGCAACTTAACGCAATGCTTATCTTATTGAAGTAAAAATACCTGCATTATTATTATTCCAGCAGCACTTGGGTGTAAGGCAATAAGCACATACACCAAGGCCTTTGCAGAGCTCAGTTGCACAGCCAAGCATAACACCTATAAAAAACTTGACCAAACCATATTTATAAAACACAAGAAAATGATTACAGGCAACATGTATATTTTCAGATTCAGATATTTAATGATGTCAGGGCATTCTGACAAAGTAGCACTCCAGAAGATTACTAGTATATTCAAATGCGGATTATTGAGAAAACAGGTTTATGCCTTAACCGGATTTTTCACCTTAATATGGTTAATGTGTGTACATGTAAATGCATTGTTTCAGTTATACTCAAATGAGTAAAAAAAAAAAATAGCATCACTTTATTAGAAGTGCTTGCTACATTTTATATACTGTGTGTTGTGTCATTTCCGTAACAAGTAAAGAATGCATGAATCATTGAATATGCTCATTTCGTTGCAGGAATGGGAGCATGAAAAAAAAAAAAACACACACAACCTAAAAGCTTATTATTCAACGTTACAATCTTGAGCAAAGTATTTTTTTTTTTTTTCGGTTAAAGTAACAGGGTACAGGTTACAGTTTGAAATGTTTGCCAGGCCTTGTCAATTAAAAGAAGAATAATGACTAGCTAAATCTCTAATCATAATATCAAGAAAATAACGCAGAACATTCCACTTACATGTTAGCAAAGTAAGTACACTTACAACAGTGTATTTGTGCGAGTGTTGAGGAAGTTGAGAGTTTAACTTGAAAGTATGCAAATTCAGATTTAACTAGTCAAAAAGTAATTGGAGATCTTTAAATATTATTTTTGCAATTCAACATACAATGGTTGACACTGAAAAAAGAATGAGATATTAGCGCAAATTATCACACCTTTTGTGCTGCTTAATTTTATTTTATTTTTTTGAAACGCAGTTTCATTTCAAGAAACAGGTTAACACTTTAATGAAGAAATGCTTTTGTTAGTGCCAAGCTTTACAACAATATGATACTAAGCGCAAAATTTAATTTTTCTTGAGTTCGATATTTGTCTGATGCAGTTTAAAGAAAGGTTTGCACACTTTGGTGTGGTTGTGCTAATACTAGTGTGATGGATGTCCGGCGAGAGTTCCCGGCCCTCATCCCCAGGCCGCCAGGAGGAGCTCTCCCGACAGCATGGACGTGTCCTGAATTCCAGCAGGGCCTCATGGACTTTGTAGTTTTTTTTACACAGCCCTGCTGGATACCTTGGGGACCACAGGGAGTCGCTGTAGGGAGGCTTGTGGACTCTTATGTGCCCTATAACCTGGAAGTACATCCTGGTCACGTGAACAGGAGGAATTACGTACTTCCAGGTTGAAGAGAAAGACTTTTTACCCTGACCCGGAAGTGATAAGGACTTGTGGACTGTGGGGCAGGAACACCTCCGGGTCAGGGGGTATAAAAGGACTTTGGGAACTCCCAGAAGACGAGCTGAGCTGGGTGGTAGGAGGGCAACGCGTCTGGGAGTGAAGGATTGATTTATTATTGTTATTGTATTGATTAATGATTAGTGTAGAGTGGAGGGTGCTTAGTGCACATTATAATAATAAAAATAATTATTGTGGCACTTTTACCTGGTGTTTGGTGAGGTAACTAAGGGTTCAAGGGAGCAATAGCGCCCACTACTGCTACACTAGGTAAATGGTAACCAAAAATGCATGGAAGCCTCCAAATGCAGTCTCAATGGAACAATCCAATGTTTGAAAGCCACAAAATCAGCACAGAACAGATTTATTATACCGCTTAAAATTTTGTGCAGTTTAAAATTCAACTGTGACTTGCTGAGACAATGAAGATTGTATATCATCTAGAAGAACCTAAATCCATTTTTAGAGTTAATTTATTTTATCTCTGGTGCAAACCTACGCAGCACTTAAAATTTTAATTAAATCTTGATGTTTATGGTGCTAAGCATCAGTCAACAAAAGATTCCATTTAACAGGTACCGGGCAGCACTGAAGGTTATTCATGTCTGGAACAGATTATCATGCACAACAAACTGAGGTTACAGTCTCCACATTATAGAAAAGTTGCCTAAATTCAAAATGGAAGGACAACAACCAAAGCAAATATGATAGAAAATCTTAAATTTGCTTCCCTACTTACTGCACTTGTGAATATTTCAATCACAGAGCACTCGTTTTTGTCTTCAAAGACTTTACATAAATTTCCTCAAGACAATCTACATTTCTTAGGCACATCAGTACAAGTCATTCTTGTGAAATACTTTCCGTTGATATTAAGAAACAGACAACACCACATGATATATATATATGTGTGTTTTGACACCATATTGCCTAGCCTTGAGGAGAAGTTATTTTACCATGTGAAAGTGTGTTAGTAGTCTGAGATGGTATGCCTGTATATGTTTCATGAAAACTATACAGTTAGGTCCATAAATATTTGGACAGAGACAACTTTTTTTCAAATTTTGGTTCTGTACATTACCACAATGAATTTTAAATGAAACAACTCAAATGCAATTGAAGTGCAGACATTTTCAGCTTTAATTCAGTGGGTTGAACAAAAAGATTGCATAAAAATGTGAGGCAACTAAAGAATTTTTTTAACACAATCCCTTCATTTCAGGGGCTCAAAAGTAATTGGACAATTGACTCAAAGGCTATTTCATGGGCAGGTGTGTTCAAGTCCGTCATTATGTCATTATCAATTAAGTAGATAAAAGGCCTGCAGTTGATTTGAGGTGTGGTGCTTGCATGTGGAAGATTTTGCTGTGAACAGACAACATGCGGTCAAAGGACCTCTCCATGCAGGTGAAAGAAGCCATCTTTAAGCTGTGAAAACAGAAAAAAACCCATCCAAGAAATTGTTACAATATTACGAGTGGCAAAATCTACAGTTTGGTACAGAAAGAAAGCAAGCACTGGTGAACACAAAAAGACCTGGACGCCCACGGAAGACAACAGTGGTGGATAGGGAATCTATTCCCAGGCTCCCTGTAATCCCAGACATTTTTCATTCCCGCATTTCCGGGAATGAAACTGCTGTAATTCCCAGGAAACCGGGAATGGCCAAGCTCTCATATATAGCGTGTAAAAGTGTAAAAATTGATCAAGAAATAACAAACTTATAGTTGAAAATAATTAAGTGGCACATTTTTTTGGCCCACGGTGTAGTGTTTTGCAGATTAATTCAGTCAACCAGCAGCAAGTCGTCAGTCTCCCAGCTCCGACTAAG
Source organism: Polypterus senegalus (assembly GCF_016835505.1). NCBI lineage: Eukaryota > Metazoa > Chordata > Cladistia > Polypteriformes > Polypteridae > Polypterus > Polypterus senegalus. The sequence goes on from NC_053158.1 coordinate 183,486,156, forward strand.
ACTGAGTATAGTGGACTGGGAGGAGTCTGCACTCGGCAGCTCATGAATGCCAGGACAGGGAAGACTTCATTGACGTCTGTCAGACAACATCTTTGAACAGCAACTTGAAATTCAATGTGTCAGTCTGTTGCATCCGCAATATCTGTGATAAGAAACTTGCCATCACAGAATGATGACAAGAAACTGGATGCATCAGTAAAAGCTGAAATGGCGGTGTTTCAGAGCAATGGCAAGCATGGGCGTTGTTCAGAACAAGTGTATTAGAATCTGATCAGGTAGACCGCGTTGCATTCAAAAATGTTTTTTTAAACATTAGTCTATCATATGTCCTCCCTATGGCATTTGCCACTTGATTGATACAGGACAGCCAGTCTGAGATCTCTTTCCTTCTACCACACCGGTCATCCCACATGCACCCATACAATCAGATTGTGATTCAGACTATGAATGCCATGAATGTAATTACACCGATCTACATGCTGTCAAATAAACTAACCACATGCTGCCGTGGCTTCGCCTCTAACGCTGACGTCCAAGATTCGATTCCCAATAGGGGGTGCAGTGAGTGTGTACGCCTGATGAGCCTAGAATTAGGGCGAAACACATGTCACGTACTCTTTTCATTATTTAACAGTAAAACTCTGCAACATTCTATGATCTGCTTCTCGCAACTGAAGAGGGCATCATGGCGGATGTTTGCCGACACAAGCATTACCTGGTAGGTAACCACCCATACAATCAGATTGTGATTCAGACTACGAATGCCATGAATGTAACTCCCCCGATCTACATGCTTTCAAATAAATGAACCACACGCCGTGGCGCAACGTAAGGCAGCAATCCACCACCCTATCTTTTGTAACTCTTCCATCCATCCATTTTCCAACCCGCTGAATCCGAACACAGGGTCACGGGGGTCCGCTGGAGCCAATCCCAGCCAACACAGGGCACAAGGCAGGAACCAATCCTGGGCAGGGTGCCAGCCCACCACAGGACACACACAAACACACCAAGCACACACTAGGGCCAATTTAGAATCGCCAATCCACCTAACCAGCACGTCTTTGGACTGTGGGAGGAAACCGGAGCGCCCGGAGGAAACCCACGCAGACACAGGGAGAACATGCAAACTCCACGCAGGGAAGACCCGGGAAGCGAACCCAGGTCCCCTAACTGCGAGGCAGCAGTGCTACCACTGCGCCACCGTGCCGCCCAACTCTTCCATTCAACTGCCAATAACAAGTTAAAGCAGGGGCCATTTACAGCTAACTCATAACTTTATAACCTTTTTAAAGTACGCAAAAATTGTGCATTTTACCTCTCAACTCATACAATTGAAAAGTGGTAACAATGAAAACCTTTTTTTATCCTGAAAGAAAAGCAGGGCTTATAAATAAGAGGTGTGATTAATGTAACTCCATACTGATAAACAAAGTCCTGCAGCAGTGTTATAAAATAACAACATAGACGTACTTCACTACTGTAGGAGAGTATGTTTTGAGCATATTCTTACTTAAGTAGGAATAACATAAATGAAAATTTCTGTCCTACTATGTCCTACTATCACTTTTACGTAGCTACATTTAAAAATGTAAATGGCTACTTCTACCACGAAAATAATTTGCTAGACGCATTCGTTACTGAAATATTAAACCAGAAAACAAATGTGCAAAATGTTTTTCTCAGTTAACCATCTTAAATATAGGCTTTCCCAGCTCAAGAACAGCAGATCCTGGGACAATTTTCAAATGTGCACCTGCTGATATGAACACCTAGTCATCTATACTGTCATTCCAAGTACACATCACCATAGCCTGCAGGACAGGGTGCAACTAGATTTTCTGAAGCAGGACTGGATGTTGGTGATGTGCAATACCAGTATCATTTATTTCCACAGCTGATGCTGCAGCATTCAGATAATATCTTCAAAGTAGTATGCCAAACAGCATACAGCTAATCTGCAGACTATAGCGTGGTGTACTTGTATGTTCCTGTATTGTGGTTCACACACCTTGCCATGTGGTTTGCTTACTTGAGTTTTCATTTTATGCTTGGCATCATGTCTCCAAATCCAATAATGAACCAGTCGAAATATCACAAGAAAAACCGAAAGGCCATTCTTTTGAATGTAAAGCTAGAAGTGATAAAGTCTAGGTAAAGAGCTTAAACAAACATTATTTAAAGAAGAACAATGTCTTATTAAGGTATGTTTTGATGACTAACATTATTATTAAATTGATTCAGTCAAATTCTATACAGTCTGGTCTTTGCTGTTATGTGAATAAAAATGGGGCACATTTGGGGCAAAGGAGCACTTAAAAATGCTTTCTGTTTAAATTAAGTATAATTAGCTGTGTGCGTTATGAAAACTTTACAAAGAGGATTTTATTAACAGATTGGCTGCTTCTTAACGCAGAGCAAGCCTTATGTCTTTCCTATTAGTACCCTCTCCACTGAATTAGGATACAATCATTAAGATGACGCCTTATGCTTTAATTTGCAATTACTTGGCTCATATGTTGTGTTTGTGATAAAACTCACACACAAAAAGTACATGGACTACATACATATATATTATCTCTCTATTATTTAAAAAAAAAAAAAACTTGCAACGAGACATGATCTTTTGAAGAGAGACAGATTAGCAAAGAGACAGGGAGTCAGAGAGACACTTTCACGTCCCGCGACACCGTCAAGTCACGTAATACTGACATCCTTTGGAAGCAATTCACGAAATACTTACAGTACAAACATTTTCAAACAAGATCACTGCCATCTAACCTCTCAGTTGTTGGCATGCCCTACTTACAACCATTTTCAAACAATAACAGTCATCTAACCGCTCAGTTACATTATTAACGTGTATCTAAAAGTCGAAGCTAATCGTCTCTTCTTTATTAAATCTAATCAAGCAAAACTTAGAACAGAACATATGCAAGGTCTCATTGATGACATTCAAAATTCAAATATTAAAAGTTCAGACAAATTCAAAATAGGTAAAACAATAATATTACCATCATCACATCAAGGTAGTCCAAGAGCACTGTAACAGGTATATCATGATGCAATGGCAATATTTCGAAATATTGGTTAGCCAGATTTATTTATTACAAAGATGCAATCCACAATGGACAGAAATCCTCAGATTCTTGAGGACAATGCCACTGGTTATATTGGCTCTGAATATTCATACTTTCGTAAGTAGATTGTTTTATCAGAAAGTCTTATTTTTACTGAATGAACTCGAAATGGTGTACGGTCAAATCAGAGCAAACATTTACATGAATGAATTTAAAAAATGGGGTTTGTCTCACATGTATTTATTGGTTACTTTGCAAAATAAATTATTAACTGCTGATGATGTAGATCGTTTTGTCTGTGCAGAAATTCCAAACAGAGAAACATATCCTGAATTATGGTACAAAGTCATTAAACACAGGTCTCATAGACCTCATTTAAAAGATTCAGTATGATGGAACTCAAAAGAAAAAATTGTTTAAAGAAATTTCCAAAAGTGTTGATGATGCAGGTTACGTAGGTTAGTGTAAAAAAAAAATAAGTAACATGTTTTATGATTAATGACTTATTTTCATGTAATAAAAAAGTAAAATATCAGAATTTTTATTATGTATATTATACCAGATTTTAAAATTGATGGTATTGTGTATGGTGATAAGGACTGCTGAATCACTGCCCTAGAGCCCCTGTCTTCAAAGTCCCTGCTCAGTCTATGGGTCGGTTTATACTTCTCGATCAGAACACATACGTGCATGCATCATGGCTGTCACGTGTTCCCAACGTGTTCATTTGACGCATCCTCTGAGCATGTCCTCAGAAATTAACATGAGTCGCAGTACAAGCAAAAAAAAAAAAAAAATCAGGTGTACTGTGTTCAGGTTGGAACATAAAGTCAGAGTCTTTGTTTACTATCAACATGTGACAGCAAGCCACTTTGCAGATGGATCAATGTGCATGATTTAATATCTAATGAATGGTTTGATGTGATGAAGCAATCAAACTTAAATACAGACATACAAATGTATTCATGCTTTTCTTCATCTATTTTTTCCAAAGGCAATACAAGTGTTGCATATTCCCCATCATATTGATGCGATACATTTTAAAGATCTCGCATAACATCTTCTGTGCCTTTTTTTTTTTTTTTTTTAAACTTCTGAAACAAAACCAGAATGTATGGAAGCTTACGTGAGCAACAGAGAAAAAAATTAGGGTCAGGGATACGAAAAAAAAAGTCTATTTTGTGATTAAAGGGGAATTTCTACTTTTTTCACATAGTTTATTTAGTCATTAAAGCAAAACATTGTAAACATCATCTTAAAACTGATTCCTGAATCAGTTGTTAATTCGCTACTTGCTTTTGGCAACCCAGCACAGCAGCAGGCAGCGATTGCCACACATAACACATTAAATTTATGATATTCCACCACTCTGGACATTTAGAATCCTTAGATTTACACTTGATACCACTTTCATGATAAAATATGTTAAAGCATGTATATTACATTTTATAGATAAATTGTTAACTTCGTTTAAATAATACTGTTAATAATTACACATGTGGGGCGGCATGGTGGCGGAGTGGTAGCGCAGCAGTAGTGCTGCTGCCTCACAGGGAGTAACATTCCCAGTGTTCCCTACTTGGAGTATGAATATTTTCCTGGTGGGTTTCCACAGTGTGCTTCAGTTTCCTTTCAAGGTCATGCAGGTTTGGGGATTTGGTGATGCTAAAATGACACTAGTGTATGTGGGTGCTTGTATTCAGTTTGCAATGAGCTGATGTCCAGTTCAGGGATCATTTCTGCCTCACACCCACACCCAATGCTTGCTGAAATGTCCCTGGATTGATGGAAGTAATTAATAAACATCCATTCTTTTCAGAGATATTGTGGCAAAGTGTTCTGGGAACTTAATGGGTGTTTCCGGTAATTCACAACACAACGAAGCCTAACGCTTTCTCACAGCAATGATATCTTGCACTGCCACCTGGTAGAATCTTCCAGATTTACACAAAGTATGTGCGCAAGTATAAACAGTACACCACTTGCATAGCAGAAGCATCTGCAGGAGCACGCGTCGCGTGAAGTATAAACCCGACCTTAAGGCTCTGCCTCAGTAACACTGTACGGAAATTGGCAGCTTCTGAAAACTAAACGGTTAAATATGATCTTAAAATCAATGTTTCTCAGGTAAACTTAGTACATTTTAGTTATTACACATTTCAAGAGCAACCTGCAATTCAATATTTTACACACTGACGAAAACTAATGTTAAGTTCAAAGGGACTTCAAAGGACTGAATCAATAATTCAACACGGTTTTATTTAACATTATTTCTTTAAAATAAATTATAAGTGAAGAAAGACTGAAGAAAATGTGTTATTAATATTTGAAAAGGCAATGCTGAAACAATGTCTCCTTATCCATCAAAATTCTTCATATGAATTTACTCACAACGTTTAAGAATACGACATCTGTTAAGTAACAGATTCTTACTCTAGTAATAAAATCAACATATAACAAAATAACATTTCATGACAAGTAAGCTACAATGATTAAACTAAACAAGAACAACACTACTTTTAGAAGTGGATTTCCTTAATCTGAATTTATTTGCAACACAAAAGGCAAGCAACAAGTTCATTTGCAACACGACAAAAACAACATTTAACATAAGTATGTATTTTCTATTTATAGATACTCATTCACAGGTCTTTGATCTTCAAGCACATCCAATTAACATTCAGTTCAGCAAAATGGCATAACACAGACAACAATACCAGACTCCATTATCTCACTGATACAAATACAAGAAAAAGGAGCAGTTAAACATAATCTCAGCTTGGAATTTCCTTTGTTTTTAAAGGAAAAAAACAATCATGCATCATCATCACTGTAGATGGGGAAGGGGGTTAAACAACAAGCTCTTATAGTAGCCTGCATCTACATGTAAATTCATTTTTCAGTTAAAAAGCATTAAACAAATTCTTGTAGATGAACACAGTTCAACTTCGATATTCTCATAATTACCTCACGATATGCAAGTATACAAGATATATGTAGTATATGGTGGAATATTAAAAAAACAATTACAGTACCACATCAACATATAAAATCAGAATTAACTTCACATTAAGGTTTCTTAGGTGTTTAAGGAATAAAATTTCATTTTACTGCTATACTGCAGAAAATGATTGGGAGATATATTTCATAAAATTAATGTAATGTGCCAATTGGCAATTGTGGCAGTTGGGTTGTGTTATTTTGATTATATTGTTATTTAAAAAGATTCACCCACCACCCTAATTTATAACTGTTGAAGGCATGTCATTTAATGTAGTGAATGTTTGTCTAAGTGAATATTAATAAAAATGGTTAATTAAAACTATGCGTTAAAACATAAAAGAAAATTCAATAGAACACATTAAAAATCATGCAAAAAATGTGTTGTTTCTCTATTAGAGACACTCTATCCAGGTATTGTTCTTGCCCTGCAGTTTCAGTTTGCTGGGATACACATCAACTGCTCTGTGTCCCTGACCTGGATAAGAGGGTTAGGAAGATGGATGGAGGAATGTTTTTCCATTCCAATGCTCAGCTGCTCAGAATGCTTTGTAGAAACAAAAATGCATTGTGCTCACTCTTATATATTGCTCATGTTTCTATTTATTGCTACTACTGTATAATTTAAGAAGAAATTCAAAATATTGCTTTAAAAACTCTTTAGTGAAGAATATGAAAATAATATACACTGACGTATTTCTAAACAAACAAATAAATAAATAAAACACAACTTGGTAACAAATCAGCATTACACCTGCCATGTTTTTACGTGCTATACTGTGCCTAGCAAAACTGTGGCATCCATAAGTAATTGTACCTTATGAGGAATTGTAACGGGGCAAATGTACATTATTAAAATGTAAAGATGTTGTCTGGCTCAGATAAATTTTCATCTACATATATCACTAATGACTATAGGCTTCCAAGAGAAAGAAGTTCTTGTCAAGATTATAACAAAAACATATATACACACAAAATGAGGTTACACCATATTTTTTAAAGTTAGCAGCCAAGTACTTCCAATTAAATGAGCCACTGCAGAAACATCAAACACTGAAACCAAGAGAAAAGGTTACTTTTTTTATTAACAGAATTTTTGGCCTTTTCAAAAATACAGAATTCAGGGGAAGAGAAAAAAAGAAAACCACCAAGTAGTATGGCTGGCAACCCATTAAGATATTTCCAAGGCTTCCCATCTTTAAAAACGGTCCCCGTTCCTTTCTCAATCAAAGATTAATTCTTGCTTAAAGAAGCAATCCTAGTAGTTAATGTACATTTAAATAAGTATTTGATTAATTAGAAGAGAATGTTGCATTACAACACTGTTCAATGGAGATAAGTGAATTCTCCAATAACTAACATCTTAATGGAATATCCTTATGCTCTCTATACATTCCAAACACTCTAGACAGAGTGTATAGAAACAAGTGTACTGAAGCATACAGTTTTCTGACCATTCATGTTAACACATATACTGAACTATATGGTAAGGTTTACAGCAAAGTATTTAATAACACAGGGTTTATGTAAATAGAAACATGAAGCAACTTAAAGGAGTTTAAGTAAAATATAAAATACCATACCATGAGATGGGTCGCATGGGAGAGGGAGCTTATCCCAGCAAGTATAGGGTGCAAGGCAGAAACCAGCCCATTGGCAGGGGCACCAGTTTACTGCAGAGGAACACACTCAAAAGAACAAACATGCCTCAAACCCACTAGAAACAATTTAACATTACCAATTCATCTAACCTGCAAGTCTTCTCACTGCAAGGCAGCAGTGCTACCACTGTGCTACTGTGTCGGCCATAACCAAGAATTTAAGCCCAAAACTGAAAATACTTGGACTTTGGAATTTTCTGTTCTGTTCATGCTCAAGACTTATTCTTGAGACTTCCAATAGCTAAATGTTGAAAAAACAGCTACACTTTCATTTTACTGTACTAAGCCAGACAGATGGCTTGTTTCTAACAGAAGTATCCAATAAAAATGATACCATTCATTTTACTCATTGTCAAGCAAAGTGTCATAATGGCTAAAAATATGAACAGCAAAACATAAGGTCAATAGTTCAAAACCCACCTCTGTCTTGCTTTGTGCTATTTTTAACATGTCAAAATCAAGTGTAAGTTGTTCTGATTTATTATAGTATTTGCTATATTAAAACAGCAGCTCTTATGTCGCTATATACAAGCCAATTCATTAACATACAGATTAGTGCTTTGCAAACCACTACAAGTTTAAATGTTTACTCAAAACAATTTTTTATAATTTCACTTCTCTTTTTTAGGTTCTTCTAGTGGACAAGGGTATTTTGAGTCCCCCTCATTTCTTCTTACATAAAGTAAACAATCTGGCTGCTCATGTGTATCAGGTTGCAGAACGAACCACCACTGAATGAGGCAGAAGCAGTAAACAAGAACAGAAAAGACCAGCTTGCAGCTAGCCAATCAGTTAATTCCACTCTTTTGCACTGAGACAAAGAATACAACAAGAATTTTGTCTCTCCTTATTTCTTCAACAATTATGTGTAAAGTATTAAGCTCCAGAAATAGATATTACTCTGGTATGGGATGGTTCTTAAAAGGTATGGATTAAAGATAAAGACAAAATTAAACTAGTGCATTGCTATAACAAAATCTAACTTTGCCAAGCAAAAAAAAAAAAAAAAATGGACTAACCGTTCCCAAAAAGACTTGTCATAATGTAATAATTACTAAAATAATTTATGTCCAGATGAGATGATTTTTTTTAACCCAGGAAGTTAAGTATACTTAATCATCTGATACCAAGCCATTATTTATACAACAAAATGAACCGCTGCTGGGACTGGCACCAACAAAATGGATAGATCTGTAAAAGCACAATATGACAAGGCTTTTCAGTCAGCAAAAATACTGGCACTTCCCTGCAGTTTACTAGGATTATATTATGCCCTCACCACAGGTAACCAGTTAAACAGGTTCTTCATAATTCTTTGTTATATATAATTATGGCTGCAAATCCTGCAATGACAAGTATAACAAAACAGCAATGGTGTATGGCTGCGTAGTTTCTGAGCTGTCAATAAAGAACCACTAAGAAAAATCCAGGTAAGAAGGTTAGTTCATGAAAGATATAAAAATATTACTAGAGGCTACAAGTTGTTATTTTCAATAAATGGACAGAGGTTTTTTTTTTATTATTTATTAAAATGTTTTACAATAGTTTAGAAAAACTTTAATATAAATGGGGTAGATATGTTATTAAACAAAAAACAGTTATTTAGAAATATAACTTGAATATCCGTCATTTCAAAAATTTACTATTGTCCATTGTCTGAAAACAAAACGTATTTTGCCAACAATTTAATCTCCAAGGATCCAATTACATTTCTACTAACATTTTGTTCGTTAATCTATAAACGGTTTTAAATAATACAACACAGTGTTGTTAAAAATGCATAACACACAACTATTTACTATTTAAAAAAAAACAATCCTAAAAAAAAGAAAATTGAAAGATGATAGATTTATTAAAGCAGAATATTAAAAAAAAAAAAAAACACATTAAAATTGTTCACACTGAAAAAATATCAATGGCAATGCTCACATTCAAAGACTAGGAATGGAAACGAAAAGTAGTATACGTTGCAAAATAACTCTGCATATCAGTTACAAGCAATATTAAGATTTTTTTTCCACACTATCCATGAGTGTTTTTATACTCATTCAGAGAAAATCTCAGATTATTCTATAGAAAATATCAGTGCCTTGATTTTTAAGTGTACACTATAAATGGCTATTAATAGATACATACCTGGCTAAAATTTCCTGACTAAATACATTTACAGTAAAAGATTCACATTTTATGTGCAAGATACCCTGCAACTGTGTAATGGTCTGCCAACCAATAATACACCAACCCCTTTGTTCCCAGCTTTTAAAATGTTTTGTCAATCTTTTACCATAGCTTAGTCTTTATAGAGCTGCTCCAGCTCAAATTACATTTTTATATAACCGTAAAATTTGTTCAGATTTGTCATTTCATTTTTTCTTTTCTTGTTGCCCTGCATAGCTTCATTATGGTATCCATCTTGATCATTGGAACAGGTCCTTGAAATAAATGTATCTCATCAGAAATAACAGACTTTCAGTAGAATAAAAACAAAAGATACATGCCTATGCCATGGCACACTGAAGGAAGTCTGTAGAGTGGCCAGGTAGTAGGTCTGCCTAAGAGAGTTGGAATGTGGGGTAACAGCTTTGTGTTTCTCCTGTCATATTTGTTTAAGGAATGTAATTAACAAGGTAACACTGTTTTTTTTAGTGGGAATAAATCTGAACAGAATTTAGAAATTAAAATCAAAATTTAAAAAATGTAAGGTCAAAAAAAAAAAAAAAAAAAAACCAAGCACACACGTATTACTTGTACTGTTGTAGTCAATATAGGGGTAAAACAGTCCTACAACTCCAGTAAAACAAAAATGCAAGAAAAAATATTTTGTTTTAAAATGTCTATTGTTTATTGTTAAAGAACACAAACATTTTACATTTAGAGTAACTTAAACAAATACATTTTTTAGATTGCTGAGTATTTCCACTCATCCAATCATATTCCAAACCTGAGTAAGGGCGTGTGGCACATACTAAGAATTTAGTATAGGGATCGATCTGTTCTTAACATAATTCTTTTTTTTGTAAAAACTTGATTGCTATGTATTGATTGTAATAAAATTAATATATAAAAAAAAATAAATAAAAAAAAAAAAAGAATTTCCCTTTTACAATTATTAAGTAAAAGAAAAAAAATGTTACATATTGACAGAAAGTTTAGGGCTTATTCAGAAACGTAATGCAGCTATACCAACTCGTGATGAGAGGCTAGTTTACTTTTAATAATACTAGAATTTATGTATAGTTTACTTTAAAGCTACTATCACAAACACACACGGATAGGGGTAACCCTCAAGGCTCTGTTAAGGGAAACGCCTCTACCATGAGTCAAGACAGGGTGCTGTTGCTAACCATCTTCTCGTTTTGCCCTTGACTGAACGGCCCAACTAGGAAAACACCTAAGCAAGTCTTATCCCATTTCATAAGCTCTGCCCCTTTCCAGGTAAAGGAGCTACCTTCCCAAGTCAAAATAGATCATCTTTAAGACCCAAGCATCCAAAACAAACACTGTGTAATTTAGACTGTCCAATGATTGCTTTGTTTATTGTATGTGGCGATTGCCCATTGCTTTTGTTAAATGGACCAATTTCTGTTTGAAGAATCAGAGTAAATGGGGCAACTCCTTGTACTTCACCCCTGGAACTTATGTTCATCTGTTTATTGGTTGACATTACATATAAAGAACATGTTTTTCTTGCATACTGTTACTTTCAGTAAGCCTATGTGGCTGGTCTTTTGGCTAAAACCAAATCAAAATGTTAAAAAGAACATTTCCCCAAAAAATCTACTCAAACCAAACTGCAAACTATCCATGAGTGTTAAATATCCTTAGTATGAATTATTCAAACCCAACCATTAAAACACACTACAAACATACTGCAACAATTAAATAAAACAGAAAATAAATGAGTGTTTTTTAAATATAGCCGTTTTATATATTCACTATGTAATTTTAAAGGCCATTTCAACGCAGGCTGCAGGAAAAGTTTTTTTTTTATTTCATACCTCTTGACCCTTGCCAACTCCAACAACCAGATCTGTACTTTATGGTCTCATGCAAAATAAAATAATAATATGAAATAGCAAGTATTGTACTCAACATGTTTTCAGGCACAAGCACAGGAACATCACATTAAATGAAAGCTCAATACAAGCATAAGTTGTTGTTTTTTTCTCTTTAAAATAGGACCACAAATGTAAAAGGACTAGCAACAAAAGGGATAATATACAAAACAACAAAAGTCTTCTAGCAATGCCAAGTTGAAAATCTAATAATGGGAGATACAATTTCCCAAGTGAGTAAGCACATGATTGAAAGACAGTGTTTTCTAATGTCTGGGGAGGTACAGATTCCAAACACACTGTTGTTTTTAACAGTATGACTATCTGCATGCCACATGACTGTTCTCTTATTTACAATTATATGTATCTTCATAAAATGTATTCTGTGAGAAGTGTTTTAGGCTGGATCTCACTATAAATAGCAATTAATGAAAACATTGGGGAATTTGTAATGATTAAACACTCGATTTCCAGTTTAAAACAATGCAATAAAAAAAATATCCTTACCAGTTTGATTAAAACAATTAAATGACACGTCCTCCTTAATAAAGAAAAATCATAACTTGTGATGAACAAAAACTTTCACTAATTTCTTATATTCTGCTCTTAATAAGCACACCAAGTACAGTAGCTAAATTCCTAAGAAAACTGAATTGCAGAGGAATAAATTAAAGTCATACTTGATTCTCAATGTAAAGTAAAAAGTAAACATGAGATTTATACTTAAATCAAAAAGTTTAAAAAGTGGTTTCAATCATCACATTTGACTAGCATTTATTATACTGTAATAAGGTGCTTTTATAAAATGAAAACTAATTATAATGTAACAAACATACTGTATAAAGAAAACACTTCTCTAATGGAGAAACTCGGAACACATTAAAAGCTGCCTAACCAGTCAGACCATTACACAGAACGTTTAAAGAAACCACGCAAAATAAACTATGCAAGTGTCTTGGCTCAAGAATTACTTGTATTCAATTTTTAAATTATTCTGCTATCAAAAGGTAAGCAAGGCACCCAAAAATCCATTAACAAAGACTCTGATCTACTAAACTGATCTAGCAACAAAACAAGTTAAAAAAAAAAAAAGAATTAAAATGAATATGCATTACACATGCCAGGCCTCACGTACCTATTTAAAAGGAGGTAAGTGACAATATGGAAGAAGAAAAAATAATTAACAATTGCTGCAGTTTAAAAAAAAATCTAGCAAAAATGTTAAATGTGCATTATCATAAATGGATAAGCTTCATTAGCACTGGTTTATGTGCAGGTGCAGGCAATCCTGGCAGGACTGATGATAAAACAAAAACAAGACCTCAAAAAGACCACATTCACACAAACTGGGCTAACTAAATGGACACATCTGGGACAATGAAGGAAACATTTATATAAAAAATGCACATACATAACTTGGCTACGCCACACTAGTAGTATAAAATGTATAAGCTCTTTTAATTTATCTAAACAGTATTTCAATGTGAAAACAACAAGAAGGACGCTATTAACTTTAAAGTAATTGAACAAACATCTGCAACATAATTTAGAAAACTACAGGGTTCTTAAGTGTCAATGTAAAGTTTTAAGAAAACCAAGTTAGTCTCTGATCATCAAGGAAAATATGTTAATTTTCTGTTAAGAATACCCAGTTGGTTAAATAAATTAAACGACATATGACTAAAGAGGTTGGTAAAAACATGCATGCTTCCTTGACCACATAACTGACTGCACATTTCAGTATCGACTTAAAAATCATTTACTCTCCTAAAAGTTCCGATGCTGGGTCACCACAAAAATAATCACCACATAAAAATCAGAATAATCACCACGTAAAAATCAGAGATCAAGGCTTTCAAAACTGAGGCTTTACTCCATTACACTCCTAAATGCAAGCAAGACTGGTTCTATTTCTTTTCCACAACTCTGCATGCTAAGTTCCACAAACCATGCTTGAATAATGAAAGCTCAGCTGTACTGTATTTAAAAACTGACTTTTTGAACTTTATACTTACTTTCTTCCTAGTTCCGATACATATTATTCTGTTTGTTATGATGACTGTATTTTCTGGTTATATTTAAACAATGCTCCGCTTACAACTGTTGTATAAATCTTTATACTTTGACAACACTTATTCCAAAACCCACATAACACCACTGGAAATTCTCACAATAATTCAACCACAGATTTGTCAAAATATATATAATCATACCTTTAAACATGTTTTACTCAAATGTCTGCCATTTAAAACAAATGAATAATTAGACAGGGTCACTCCGATTTAAGTGGTAAGCAGATGTCACATTAAATTAACTGTACCTAAATTAGTGTAAGTTGGCAACACCCACAAGTAAAGGAAAAGTAATACTGTATCTGTGTTTTCATTAAACATGACTTAAATGGGGTGAAAGCAGTGAACAAAAATTACAATTAACTGATTACTGTGTTGTATTTCCCCACATTCTGCTTACTGTATATTGTAACCTAAAACATATTTCAGTTTGAGTCATGTTACAGTTAGTAATCCACACATTTTCATTACCATTTACCCAGCTTAGGGTCACTGGTAGCCAACACTTATTGTAGCAGCACTAAGCAAAAACAGTGAATCAATATTTAACAGGACACCTGCTTACTGATGGGCATACTCATGAACACACCACACTGGGCTAATTTAGACCTCTCAGTTAAGCTGTGACACAAAGTTTTGGGAGGATGATGGCAGGAAAACAGGAGTACCCACACAAAAACATGTGCAAACTGCGTGCAGCTTCCAGACTAGAATTTGAACCCTGCCCCATGGAACTGGGGGAAAGCAGTGGTAGGCACTCCACTACTACAGCTCCAAATTGCACCAATGTTTGAAAAGAGATACTAGTATATGAACATGGAAAATGAACACTTGAAAAAAAGTTAAACAACAGAAAGAGTGTATTTGTAACTAAGAAAGAAAACCCAGATTGTAATACAACAAAGGGAGAGATAACAAGAAAAATTTTTTATAAAGGTATATTTTAAAAAAAAAAGTGTGCACATGGTTGGAAAGACACCTCTATCTGTGAGCATTCATTACATTCAGAGGATGAATGTAAAGCTTCAGTTGCCTTACCAGGGACACATATGTTCTTAAACTTAGCATTATTATTAATTACCTGATCCATCCTGACTTGCCAGCCTTGTTAACTACAAGACGCTATATAATAAAAACAGTTAAAACTTACAGCCAATTGGTCACATCACTACACACCGAGCATGAAAAAGTTATTTTTAAGTTCTGAGTATGCATCATAATGGGATAAAGAAATTAAAAGGTTGCCATTATCACTGTTTTATTTTACTTTTTTGAAAGACCAGTAGGATTTTACAGGTTAATTAAGTTAAAACAATGCAGGTACATTGATCATAATATCACATTGAAATGCAAGCCTTACCAATGGATAGAGCAACAAATACAGACTGAAATGTTATTTCATCATTACAACTCCTGTATAGTAGGCTGTATTTCTAACAGTACCTACCCTAAGCTGTAAAATAATTACTGTAAGTCATAAGCTCCCAAAATAGTTTTTAAAACAATACTTATTATTGCTTGTCTTTAAAAACATTATGCTCTGGATTAAAATAAATCATTATGCTGCTTAACCTTGCTTATTAGCAGCTTCACTGCCAAAAAACAGTGGTCATTCTGCTTCTTGTTATTGTTTGAGCTCTCTCTGCCTCTCCAAATAAACACACACCTCTTTCAAATGTTAATTACTTGTCTGCTGTTCACAGTTACACCCTTGTGATTGATGCATACTTTTTAAATAAGTGAAGTTGTGATGGCCGCTATCAGTAGGCACCCTGTTCATCGGCAAAGTGTTGACAATCCAGTACATCCATTGTATCATTCACTTGGGATCATTCAATGAAGAGAGATTTATCTGCAAAATGCATGTGAGTAAGAGCCAGAAAAAAAGAAAAAACAAGACATAGCAAATGCCATTTATGCCGAGTATGAATGCCACAAAGATACCAAATTCATTGGAGGTGCTAAATCAAAAGGTTTCACTAAACTGTTAATTTTACATATACAGAACTGTGTGTGAGAGACAGAGGGAGAAAGGCTTACATAAGCAATAATGCATACCATATAAGCAACATTGAACTGATGGACAAACTTAAAAAAAGAAAAAAAAAATCGAGTGGGGAAAGATCTACAACAAAGGAAAAAAAAAAAAAAGCTCTCATATAGCCTTTTATATTTTTAATTATTACATATGACACAGTGTCCCAAACCATAACTCTCAAACTCTGTGCTGGGAGAGTATGGAAGCTGCTAACTTTGCTCTATCCAGAGACCGAGAGCAAGATCTTTTAATTTCAATATCCTACTTAAGTGAAAAGCACAAGTTTAAAATTATCCAACAATACAACACTTTCAAATATAAAGGAATAATATTCAGTCAATAAATGTAAAACAGCACGTTTCACAGTCTTTTGTTTCAGATAGTTTGGTGGTAATTGGAACAAAAAATTATTTAGTGTTTATTTTTTTGTTTGTATGTTTTTTCCTTACACAACTACAATACAGAACACTAAGGCTTTTTCATGGTTGGTTCTTTCATTACACTGATGGTGTCAGAAAAGCTCCAGCTCCCTGATCTCCTATATTGAAATAATAAATACTTAAAACTTTCACAAGCATAAATTAATGCAAACATGGACACTAAAGTTAAGCCAAAGACAAGCAAGAAAGCTGCAAGTGAAAATATTTAAAAAGATGTCTGAAACTTGTGTTTTATGCTAAATGTTTTGTGACATTTAGATACAATAAATTGGCAGCTAAATCATATCAAAGCTGAGCATTCATCAGCAATCTCTTCAGATGGACAGAAATGGAGTCCCTGGCAAATGACTACAATCCCATTTCACAGCTGCTTGACATACTTTTTTTATATCAGTGGGAAATTTGGAATGCATGTTCTGCCAGCAGAGCTGCATGGTGGCACAGTGATTAGCATTGTAGCCTCACTGCCCAAGTGTTTTCGGGTAAATTCCAGTCTGAGCACTTGATGTGTGAAACTTCTCCAGGTCTCCCACAGTCCAGTGCTAGGAGAAACTATTCATAAAATGAATGGCTGGATGAGAGGAAATCAAGATGGGAGGCCAGAGTTTTAAAGATGAAAATGCTTGACCTAAACGTTTAGTACATACTTGTGTCAGCAACCTAACTGACCACTGCCTAATTTGAAAAGCATTTCCATTGATAAGAATGAAAACCTGCAGCCACTGCTGCACTCGAGGCCTGGAGTTCGCCACCCCTGTGTTAGTGCAACCTAGGGAGTTACAGGATTTCTTCCATAGCAAGTCAGTTCTGCTATTCACATCAACTGCTCTGCTCCCTGTACTTTTCAGGAATCTTTGAAAACAGGCTTACCCTCTTACACCCTGGAGAGATAATATCTGTGTGTACAAGGTCATGTTTATTTCAGCTAATCCCTGCAGGAACTGACCCTACAAGGGATGTATGACCATTACTAAGTAAACACTCATATGCACAACCATAGCTAAAGAGACGTTTCAAATTAATTTTTTCCCTTAAAAGTAAAGATAACCTGCATTTCTGAACGAAACTTGTGAAAACACCAAGACCATTCAAACTCAAATAAAGGTACCAGAACCGGGAAACAAGTGGCATAATATTACCTGCAACACCATGTGATACCTTCTATCAAGAGGTGAATATTTTAAGCATATCATACATGTTTACAATTTATGTTTATGTATTCCTCTTTATGTCATTCTAAGAATCTGTTTCAAGTGCAAAATTCACAATCTATACAGAAAACTCTTTGTGAAAAAATTCTATATAAAAATAAACTGAACTGACACAGACAAGAACCTTCATTATATTAGAATTACTTCACATGATATACAAAGTAACGCATAAAGATAATTTAAAAGAAAAATCATATCAATGTTATTTCCATAATGTTGCATATGGAGAAAACAAAAAATTTAACTTAATGACTTAAAATCAATTGTAAAAGGAGATTAAGAAAAGCACTGGACTAAATTTAAGATTTTTTTTATTTTTACAAGGTTCAGGAAGTGAAAGCATAACTTAAGTGGATGAGAACAATGATAAGAAAAACATGAGTAAAGCGGACTTGTTTTCTATTAAAATGAATTAAAAAGTTAAAGATTTTAGGCAAAGAAGATGCTATTTGCCTGAAATTAAAAGGTGTGTCTATATATACAGCTGTGAATACATACAAATTAAGAATTCCAAAAGAGAACACACAAAATGTTACAATGCATTTGTGCTTATTCTCTAAAAGCTAAGGTTCTAAAGTAGGTTTTGGGAGATAAATACAAGTTGTCTATGAACGTATGAAGAATTAATAAAGTGTTTTAGGAAGAATTGTCAGAATCTGACATTTATTTATTAAATAAGCTAAGAAATACAACTGAACATTTCAAAATAAAAGATTTCATGACAAAAAGTCAGTAGTAAAATTACATTTTCCCTTCATCTTGAACAACTATTAGGCCACTTTATTTTAAATAAAAAAGGAAGAGATGCAAATGCTCTGGTATAATAACTTTTTCAATTGAAGTTGCCAAAAATCACACTCACTGCCACTTCCTCTATACAATGAAACCTAGCAATTAAAGTCTGCAAATAGAAATGTGTCAATGCCAACATTAAAAAAAGTACCTAAAGAGTTCAAACCCATCAGCCCATGCATTGTATTTTGCAGTACAGTGTTGCACAGATTACTTTAGGGTTACAAGCCAACAAATGAATCTCATAACTTTAGCTATCAAACATAAAATGAGATAATCATACATAATAGAATGTAAGAAATTTAACAAATGAGAGGAGGCCATTCAGTCATCAAGCTCATTTGTTTTAGCCAATAGCCAAGCTGTCCCGATATCTTACCCAGATACTTCTAAAAGGTTGTCGTGGTTTTTTCTTCGACAGCACATCTTGGCAATTTGTTCTAGATTTCCACAGCTCTTTGAGTTAAGGTGTGCTTCCTGGCTTTGGTCCTCTTATCCTTAATTGTCCTCAAGTATGTGATTCACCATCAAGTTGAAAAAATTCTACTGGATCTACTTTTTCAATGCCCCTGAGAATTTTGAAAACCTGGATTATGTCCCGACGCAGTCTTCCCTGCTCAAGATTAAACAGATTTAATTCTCTGAGCCTTTCAATGTACGACATGTGCCCCAGTCCTGGGATGCACTTGGTTGCACTCCACTCCTCTGCACTGCTTCAAGTGTTGCTATGTCTTTCATGTAGTGCAGTGAGCAGAAATGCGCCTAGTACTCCAGATGCAGTCTCATTATAGCATTAATATTGTCTGAGGAGAACGTCCCTCAATTTATATTCAACAGCTTTTACTACCTAATCTGGCATTTTATTTGCCTTTTTAATTGTTTATGTGCATTAAGCGAATAAAATGTTATGTCAACATAAACCTTGAAATCGTATATACTATAGGATAATGTTACCTATCTTATATGTTGCCAAAGTGTAGCACTTTGCTCTTTTCTACATTAAACTGCATTTTCTAAGTATTTGCCAGTTCTGAAGCTTGTCCAAGTTTTCTTAAATTGTTTTTGCTACCTCCTCAACAGCTGCCATTCCTCCAATTTTAGTATTGTCCGCAAAGTTTTCTAGATATAGAGAAATCTATGTCATTAATATAAAATCAGTGAAAGTAATGCTCTCTGGACAGACTCCTGAGGGTACACTGTGTGCCCTCACCACTCGCTATCATTTTTACAGTGTCAAACCTATGGGAAAGTACAAAGAGTGGTATCACATTAGCTGCAGTGGATCTAACCAATTTAATCCTGTCTCACATCTCAGGACTGATGCACAGATCTAGCAATCTGCAGGGATTAAACGTACACTTCACTGTGCCTCTGTGTTTCCCAGTTTTTGATCCAATCAGCAGGAAACACAAATGCCGCCCATTCCCTTTGTACATTAGCCCAGGTGTATTTATTTTTTTTTTCTTCCAATGAGTGTTTGTCGGTCTTTCGTTTCCTCATTCTATTAAGGCTTTTGTATTTCCTCCGAAAGGCCATGTCACATTACGTGACTTCTCCAGCACTTTTCAGCCATAGCCTTCATTTACCTAATCTTAGCGAGTCTAAAGCACACTGTAGATTACTCACTTGAAGCAGGGTGTGTAATGTGACATGTTCAGCATCGCATACCAATAAAATCAAATAAGTTTATACTTTGTATAGTGCCAGCTGCATCAGGCAGCACACTATTAGCTCTAAGAAAAAGGGGGGGTGCACCACTGTGCTGGAAGATAGGCACTTAGTTGGTAAACACAACATTGCCAGTGATTTACAGTCTGAGAAGCTCCGGCAGCAAGACCAGCAACTGTGGTAAGCAAATCGGACATACCCCACAACTACAAGTCAAGTAATGTAACATGGGCTCAACCAAACTAAAATAGTAAGGAGATAGATTTTTTCAAACCTTACCCTAGACACTTAAAGGCACTCTGTTATCTTTCCAACTAATTTAAGTGGAAGTGTATTTAAGACTGAAACCAGAAAACACTTCTTTATACAAACAGTTGGAGAAATGATGAACAAACTCCTGCAACATGTAGTTGATGCAAAAACCTTGACAATCTTTAAGAGGCATCTAGATGAGATACTGGGACAGCTTAGATATTACCAAGGCAAACGCGCATGATGGACTAAATGGTCTTCACTCATTTGTCACATTATTTACATTTTATAAGAAGAGGGTACTTTACGTTTTTGAGCTGTATTCTTGTGCTATTTGTAATGCAACTTGTGATGGTGTTAGAGAGGTTGGCAGCCTGCGCTGATAACGTGTTGCCGCACCCACCACACAACAAGCCACCTGGATTGGTAGCTAAGTGCAGCGGTGACACCTCAGCACAGCTGGAATACCAATCCTGCCACTTTCCCCCAAGATTTCCTTGTAATTTGTGATGGTGCGCTCTGTGAATAATTTGACTGCTCATTTCTGCTGGGAGTATGCAAAACTCTGAAATGCCCAGGTGTGTGGATTTACCTTCTCTTTTTAAAAAAAAAAGTATTTTATTAAAATCAAGTAACATTCCATACAAGCAAGTCAGGTTTAACAAAACTATGTTCGAAACAAATCAGCCCTCACCCATGGTCATTTTGTGTGTTTCTTATTCCCAAGATTTTAAAGGCAAAAAGTAAGACAGGTGGCAATTACAATGGAGCAGGTCTTGAAAACGTTAAGGTGTCTGCATTGAGGTGCTCCTTCAATGACATTTGCATATGTCATCATAAAATGACTGCATTAATAAAATACTTAAAGCAAGATGAAAAAAATCTCTTGTGTACAAAATCCACACCTCTCCAGAGCTTTGGGGTGTGGTAGAGACAAGCTTTGTATCTTTTGACACTGCAGTCCAAAAGCAAGAACAGGCTATCTATACAGGACTCCCAGCAATGTCAACAAATCGCTGACTAAATAATAAATTAACCGTTAACAAACCTGCTAAAAGTACGACAGCAAAGGACAGAGTCTGGAAAATCACAGTTGCTACACCAAAAGTAAAATACGTGGTATGTTTCATTCAGTCCCTTATTGTTCAGGTTTTCCTTACAGGCCGTTCTGATGTCACATGCACCAAGGTAAGACAGCATCCTCGATTTTACCATTTGATCAAAGATGAACAGTAAGAGGCCTAGGTAAACGAAACAATAAAACGTGCAATGACCAGCTCCACTAGGTGAGACAGCTCTTCCTACTGTCTTACTACCGATGTCACTTCACCTGTCCTGGAGGCCAAGAAAAGAAAAAAAACGTACCTTGGGCAGATCCCGCAGCTGGTTCGCGTCCAACAAGAGCTCCTCCAAGCTTCGACTGTAGCGGTAGATCTCCTCCGGTACCGTCTGTAGAGAGCAATGCCGCTTGTCCACTGACTCGACGTGGCGATTGCAGCGCCACAGTGGAATACACTTCAACATCTCCGACCGCCGTCTGGAGGCAGGGGGAAGGGGACTCAGACACCCCGCATCGGGGGGGAGGGGACCGGACTAAGTATCAGGCAAGCCTCAAAATGAGGATGAAGAAATAGCAGCACGGTATGGAACCCAAGGCGTCGAGGCTTACAACACAACCTGTACGCACTTCAGCAGAGCCTTCCACCCGGAACCATCCACAGACAAGCGAAGTGCGTACCGTAGTAAAGTATCACAACCGTACCCGTCGGCGGGGTTTTAACCCTTAAAAACAACCATAAAAGAAAAAAAAAAAGTACTCATCCAATAAAAAGAAAGGAGACAGGCAAAGGGCAATGGGAGTTCCGGGCACAGTCTCCTTTCCAATTCAAGGTTCCGCAATGTGTTTGTTTATTCTTCTTTGCGGTGGCAGAAACAAAGCACTACTTCATGGCGAAGCATCCCGTAGGCAGTAAAGGTGGAGAACGAGTTAGCCGCGCCCCCCCCTCCGGGGAAATATCCAACAACGAGGAAGAAGATGTCAATAATCCTGACGGAAAATCGGAAGTGTAGTTACCTCAAAAGGTGCGGCGGAGAAGAGAAGAAGAGGAATGAGCAAAAGCCTCGCTTTAGACTCAAAGCTTAACGAACTGCTGAGTGAAGGCTGAAACGGCCGAGCCGCGCGCCAACTCTCTCTCTCTCTCTCTCTCTCCGTATTTCGCTTGCTCGCTCACTCGACTGATTCAATACGCACGCGTGCGTCAATGCGTCCACTCCGGCTTGGTGGCGCGCGCGTTTCTGCTCCGAGGGCCTGTCGTTCTGCCGGGAGGTTTCCTGCAGCTGTCTCGAGGAATGCGCCGGCTCCACAAAGCCTACACTCTGCTGCCGTAGAGTTTACAGGCTCCACCTTATTGTCATGGATCTTATCCGCCCCTTTCCCTTGTGCTGTTCCTCTATTGATGGCTGTAGCGCCTCTCGCAGAGACGGAGTACAAACTGCACCAGAGTCCCGCACGTGGCGACAGCCAAACAGAGCACAACAGGGTGAGTTAACAGAGCTGAGCCTGCAGGTTCGAAATTTAAACCTCCGAAACTGCGTCATGTGTGGATGGGCAAGGAAACGAGTAACAATGTCACTTAAGCGAAAAATATCACGGGCCCCTGAAATTACTGTTACAGGAACGGGTTTTTGTTTTATATAAATAATTTATATTAAATACTTTGCGCGCTCACACACACATATATATATATATATATATATATATATATATATATATATATATATATATATATATATATATATATATATATATATATATATGCATAGTGTTGCATTTTTTACACAGAATAAAGAAATATATAAGGTCTTTAAATTAAATGAATGGATGGAAACACCTTAAGAGAGGAATATCCTTATTTAACTTTTTGTTTTGTCGCGGTCCTAAGATTATTAATGTAATTGTATAATTCCACAAATTATTGCGTACAAGAAATAAATGAAAACATCTTTCAAGAGAGCCTCATCTTATGGTAGTATAATAATCAAATTAATTATATAGTAAGGAGTTATCAGAACACAACAGTAGGTAGCAATGTTCAAGGGGCATCACAACCAAATCAAAAGATCTATGCCAAAGGAACACACGATTAAGTAAATAAATGTTCCAATAGAGCGGCCCAGTTGTAAGAACATACAAGCAACACCTACAGCTGGGAACTTAAATAGTGTTTAATTAACCGGGTAGTGCGTGTAATATTTTAAACAGCACTTCTCATATTTTGTTATTGAGAAAAAAAAGAATTTATAAGAAATGGTCCGTATTCAGTGACTGTCTTTTCTTTGTTGACCATTGAAATGTCACAGAAGGGTTAGTTTTATGAATTAATAAATGCTTCATGAAATTATTACAGTTATTATCCAATATGTTAGCTCTGTTTATAGATTATGAAAATCTCTCTAGGGCGGCACGGTGGCGCAGTGGGTAGCGCTGCTGCCTCGCAGTTAGGAGACCCGGGTTCTCCCAGCGTGGAGCTTGCATCTTCTCCCCATGTCTGCGTGGGTTTCCTCCGGGTGCTCTGGTTTCCTCCCGCAGTCCAAAGACATGCAGGTCAGGTGCATTGGCGATTCTAAATTGTCCCTAGTGTGTGCTTGGTGTGTGTGTGTGTGTGTGCACGCACCCTGCGGTGGGCTGGTGCCCTGCCCGGGTTTCGTTTCCTGCCTTGCACCCTATGTTGGCTGGGATTGACTTCAGCAGACCCCCGTGACCCTGCAGTTAGGATATAGTGGGTTGGATAATGGATGGATGGAAAATCTGTCTAATGAAAAAAGTGTTTACAATGGTGTGAGTACTTTTATTATGCAGAAAAAAAAATCAAGGATAGAGTTACATACCATTTTATATTCTTTTATGGAAAATTACTTTTCAGCAAACATTAGAATAGGCAATCTTAATGATTTCTATTAAATAATTGGTAAATCAAAAAGAATGAAAATGTGTCTGTGTTTTATTGTAATACAATTATCTTAAAAGCCTCATTTATTTTAGAGATATTTTTAAAAGTTGTAGCTACAATACTGTACTGTCTGTCAAATTGCTGCTCAGAGTCCTATCTGTGCCTGCAGCCATTGCGCTTGACAAGGACATTTGTTCATGATGCCAATGGACATAAGTTTTCTATCTCCATGCAGCAAAGAACTCCTCACTTGGATTCAGTAATGGAGAATAGAGTGGGTGGAACTCCATTTGCATCCTTGAGTGTACATTAAACATTCTCAGATGGGATTCATTCTATGAAAGCTGATGTCCCAAACAATCATATAATTTTGCAAGATATTTCTGACCAAGCCCCTCTCGTTTTCTGGAATCAAATGTGTGTACTGATTATCCAAGACATTAGTTTATCCTTAATTAGTCACATTTAAATGCTAATTAGTTATTAGAGAAACCTTTGTAATTGCATTAGCACTGCTATTATTCTGTTCAATAAACCAAGTACATTGTGTGTCTTTGTGTGGCAAGGTAATGACATTCCTAATGTTCAGTTCTGGCTTTAAATTAGGAGAAGCATATCTTTACATTTTTTTGGTTCTTTATTTTGCCTTATACAATTTCATTTTGCACTTTGTTAGTTTTCGCATACCCCTTGGGGTCAGAGCGCAGGGTCAGCCATTGTACAGCGCCCCTGGAGCAATTGAAGGTTAAGGGCCTTGCTCAAGGGCGCGGCGGAGTAGGATCTCTTTTGGCAGCGACAGGGATTTGAACCGGCAACCTTCAGGATACCAGTGCAGATCCTTAGCCTCACAGCTACCACTCTGCCCTGTTGGCTGCCAGTGTCCTACAGAATCAATTTTAAAATACATCTACTTGTATATAAGGCTTTAAACAATCTTGCCCCTACCTGCATCTCAGAATGACTGTTTCCTTATGTACCAAATCACAATCTAAGATCTGCAAATTCTGGTTTGCTTGTTATTCCAAGATCTAAGCATAAGAGAATCGGTGAGGCAGCTTTCTGTTCCTATGCACCTACAATTTGGCATAATTTACTAATAGAAATACACCAGGCTATATCTGTGAAACTTCAAAAAAAACTTCTCAAAAGCCTTTTTTTATCTGGCTTTCCAGTAATTATATCATTATATAGTAATCTGATTATAAGCTTAGCTTCTTGATGCATTAATACGTACCCAGCATTAATTCTTTGCTTTTTTATGTTTTTTGTGCTATGTGTCACCCACACCTACTCAGAGTGCTCTATTCTGCAGTCAGCACCTGGGGTGCTGGAAGAAATGAGGCGGACTTGGAAACCTTATTGTCGACTGTGATTACTGTATCGACTAAGCCCAGTGGTTTGGCAACCAGCTGGCCTAAGTCATTCTGACTGTCATGATGCAGAAACTGATTACTATCAAGCCTAACTATTTCATTTGCTCGTTTCTGTCTTCCAACTGTGGCCTTCCAGAGGTTTATTTTTCTCCTATGGCCCATCGTAGGAGTTTTTGTTTTCCTCTCCTCCGTGTCAGCTGGTGAAACAATCACATTCATGAATAAAGAACTTCATGTACATCCTAAATCAACGGAAACCACTATGAACTGTTTTAATTAATTTAATTTCATTAATTAGATCTGGTTGTTCTGTTGTCAGCCTTAATGTATACATATTTTAATTAGAAAACGTTTTTCCTGATAAGAGCAAAGGTTCGTTTTGCACTTTAATGTTTAAATTTCGTTTAACAGTACCTGGTTGATTTTGTATTTAGTATACTTACATTTATTATAAATGATCAAAGTCTTAATTAAATGTAATAATCCAAGTAAATGTGGTTGATTAATCTGTGGAATTGCATGTTAATGTATGATAAGGTGCTATATAAATAAAGTTATTATTATTATAAGCAGAAAAAGTTCTTAGGGTCCCCAAAAGATGTCCCATTTAATGTTCCAGAAGTACCGAGGACAAAACAAAAGAAGAATCATAGATGCAACATACCAATTGCAAATCAAATAAAGCTTTTATCAAGTAAACACTCCACCTCTGAAAGTCCTGACTTGGATAGATGCTGGTTCCAGTCCAGGGAGGAGAGCAGTAATGGAAGGACAGAAATGGACTGAGGTCCCGACTGGGAAGAGTGTTGGCTCCTTACAGGGACAGGATGCCATAACAAAAGGTCAAGGGTGGAATAATGTCTGGCTAGGATAGGTGCTGGTTCCTTACCAGGATGGGACACCTGCTCAGAAGACCAGAAGATGTCTGCAGAATGGAATTTTGTGTTCCCTTGGAACACATGGTGATAGCAGCCCACTGGGGGAACTACCATACAGAAATCTCTGCAGGGCAGGTTGGGAATTATAGTACTGAGAGACAGCCTTGTCCGGGTTCCTGGGGGCCGCCATGGGGAACTACCAGGGAGCCTTGCTCCTTGTTTGAGGGACTTCCATATGATCCAGAAGTTTTTTCCAAGGTGCAATGATGTGGCATTTATGGTCCAGCATAAAAGAGAGAGTTTTCTCATATATACTGGTTAGAGTTGGGAGGAGGTATATGACACTATTTGAGAGGTGTGGAAGGAGGAAACCAAAAGCCTTTTATTGCATTGATGAGGATTCAGAAGTCTGCAGAGGTGTTGTGTGCAATGAAACATCTTGTATTTGAACTTAGGACCATGCCATCTAGTTGTGTCTTAAGGTTTTGGATGTGTTTACTCACCTCGGTGGTCACAGTAATATAAACTGTATATTAATTAAAGCATACAATCAGGTAATTTACTTGCTGAGGCCCACCGAGTGAGTATGAACCAATAACCTTGTGGTTTAAAACCAAATGCCTTAGGCAGGTTTTCTTCATTCTAAAAAAAATGTAGGTGTCCTCAACAAGTGAAAATGTCTTCCTTTATGTATTGGTTACTGTTATCTCATGACATGGTGACAGAGTGCTTAGTACCTCTTTCTGACAGCAACAGTAGACAGGGTTCAAATCCCGGGCCTGTCACTATCTGTATGGATTTTCCTATTAGTACTTAAGTTTTCATCCCATTTCCCAAAGACATGCAGGTTAGGTCTACCCACATCCAGATATGATTCCTGCTTTGTGCTTCATGTTGCAGGGTTAGTTTAATATCCATCTAATCCTAGGCCTAGGGTTAGATTAGGTGGGTTCATGGAAAGTGAGTGAATACTGCTACCTCTTAGAGGAAGCTTATTCCAGTTTCTTTAAATGAGTAGTTCCTATCAGCGTATCCTGTGGTGGTTTAATTAGATCTTTTTTCTCTTTCCCTTAGTGCTTGAGTCTGTCAGAATTGTCTTGCATGCAGTTCCATAATTTTTGTCATGTCATCACCTTTGTTATGGTTATCATGTTTAAAATTAGCACACTTGCCTTTTCTATAAGTGGCAAAACTTCTGTCCTCTACTGCCACAGTAACTATTTGTGACACAAATGCAAACTCATTGACATGCCATATATCATCCAGTGCCAAATTCTTGAAACTGGAACCACAGAATGAGCCTAACAAATAATAAAAAATGAAAAGGATGATGTTAAATTTACAATTAAATGTTCCCATTTGTCATTTCTGGAAAATGTAAATATTTTAATACTCGATTGTATATTCTGCACTGAACGGATACAAGAAGAGGATCTGGCATCAAACAGACAAGAAGCAGACGGATTTTATTATCCAAGTTCAAATAAATTAACCAAAAGAATTTGCAACAGCATTTCAGAAACATTTGTCAGAGCTGCTCTAAGAAGCTTCTTTTAGTCTTTTGGCTGGTCATGGCAAGATAATAATATTATAACAATAAAGGTAGTGAATCCTAGGAGTGCATAAAATCATGTGCTGAGGAAACACAATATGTCTGAGCTCCAATTAAATTAAACGGATTAAAGATGATTAGTGTAATGACCTTGATTAATTAAATCCAGTCTTTCTCATATTTAGCATCCCACCATCCATTTTCTAATCTGTTTATAACAGTCTGGGTCCCTTGGACAAATAATCCATCCTGGAAGAAAAACCTTGTTCAAGGCAGGCAGCAGGTCTAAATTTAAATCCAGTTCATCATAATGTGAAAAGAAAGTGTGCCTATATACTGGTGTCACTGGGGCAGTGTAATAATGTTAAGATAAATGTATACTCTTATAAAAAAAATAATACTTTAGAAGCCAACTGAATTTATTGTGAGTTAAAACTGTTACTGATAAAGTCTCCGAAACTGGTCAGCTAACCAGGGGGAACACAGTTCAGTCGAAATGAAAGGACAATCTAGCTGGAGACGGAATGGGAAGGGATCAGTTGAAAAAATTAATTGATATGAAGAAGGGAACTGGATCATTCCCCTGGTCATTGGAAGACTGAATTGTGGCTAAATAGGATTGGTATGAAGTAAACATCACTGGTCCAGGAGGTACAGCAAGGAGGATAAATGCCAAGGTAACAACAAAACTCTCTGCCATTTTCCACCCATGTCGATGCAATGCAGTAGTAAACACCAAGCCCGAACAGAAACAGAGTCACCTGGTAGTAATTATATAGACAAAAGATGAACTGCTACTTGGACTGTTAATACATAAATAAATGTAAATATTATTTCCTGCATGTTTAGATAGATATATACTGTAAAACAAGCCAAATGGCATTCTGTAAGTCCCTACAACTACTTAATGAAAAGAAAAATAAATCATTTACAGGGATAAAAGGCTGAAAACTTGAACAAATACATATTTTTCTAACAGTAAATCACATTAAAAAATAACAATCATACTAGCATGTAATTAATAGGATTTTATAATATTACTAGCATAGCGAAACACCTGTTTATTAAAGCGGGCGCAATGGTTCAACAGTACAGTCCCGTTGGTTTCGATAACATCTGTGCACCTGACATGCTAGCCCTTGCATCCCTCTATCTTTGTGCTTCTTGTTGTCTTTTAACACTGTGGCCCTCGTGTGGATGTTGGGTGACATTATGCCTGAGCATGGACCCCAAATGTTTTGTCATTTTATACGTATAGAAGATGTGGCTGAAATTGCTATCATATATGGCAGATTCCAAAGCAAGAGATGAAAGGATTCATGCACTGTTGTTAGTTGTTGTAGTTCAAATTTCTTAAAATAAAATTTTTCAAAAAAGTATCCAATGTAAATTTAAAATCTGTGCTAAAATTTCTGGCTGCATCTGAAAATGATAGACAGCTGATTATTGTGGTGGTTTGCTGATAAACTGACAGAGAAATACTGAATCATTCTAATGTTTAGAAAATGCAACCATCAGATTGTTTTTTTTGTAATAGAAATGCCGAGTACATGTTTATTCACTTTAGTATAAAGTGTCAAAAGCCATCTTTCATACATTTCTATATAATTTGATTTTATTTTTTACTTTTAGACATGAACATCATGTCACTTACTGCATCAGTTTCAAGCAGCAAGAGAAGTGAGCTGCAGTGACTTAGGTTCACTCAAGACCCCACGCAGCCACAGAGATAAGCGCAGAAGATGGTGAAGGCAGAATTCAAAGTGTGAGCATATAATGAGACCTACTGCTGCATTCTGGTACAGTAAGAAACAGCACTTACAGTCATGTGAAAAAGTAAGTACATCCAATAAAATGTCTTTATTTTTAAACACATGTAGACATATCAAGATTGGATCTTCATTTAAACAATATATAGATAATGGTGATGTAATTAGGAAAAAAAATAAAAATTTTGACTTTGTAGTAATTTATTTAATGAAAAATGAATAGATACTATATGCCATCTCCCTTTGGTTCTTGGAACTGGCATTGTTCTCTCGAGTTGGTGTTTCCTCTATCTGTCAGCTAGCAACAGACACTGAGAGAAAGTTTTTCCCATTCCTCCATGCAGAACTCTTTCAGATGTTTGATATATATAAAAGGTGTCTTGCACAGCCTATTTCAAACCTCTCCATAGTCCCTCTATGGGATTCAGATCTGGGCTTTGACTTGGACGATCCAAAATCCTCCTTTTCTCTCTTTTCAGGCCTTCTTTGATGGATGTACTTGTGTGTTTAGGGTCACTGTCATGTTGCAAGGTCCACTCTCGACAGAGCCTCATCTTTCTCACAATTGGTCTCACATTATCCCTCAAAGATCAAGTGAAGATGTCAGCCGCAATGGCTATGAGTCTTGGTGTTGTTTCCTAGAAGCAAAAAAGGGAGGGGAAGAGAAGAAGAAGCTGAAGTGGTGTTTTTGGGTCCTAGACAAGCGGCACCAGTTTAAACTTAACAGGTCACCCATAAGCTACTCCAATGTAATACACATTTGCATCTACTGACTTTGTGATGGGACCCTCTCATCAACCTCTGAAATCCTTTTACATTTACATAAATGTGTGCATACTTAAATGGGGATGCCCCACCACTTCTATCCCTTCCCACCACCTCTCCAAAATTCTTTACATTTACACTTGCAGCTTGGGACTTTGACGAAGAACTGCATATCACTGGCAAAAAATACAGCTAGAAATCCTTGAGTGAATAACATAAACAAATAAAAATCATAAACATCCATTATCCAGCCCGCTATATCCTAACTACAGGGTCACAGGGATCCGCTGGAGCCAATCCCAGCCAACACAGGGCGCAAAGCAGGAAACAAACCCTGGGCAGGGCACCAGCACACCACGGGA
Organism: Polypterus senegalus; assembly: GCF_016835505.1. NCBI lineage: Eukaryota > Metazoa > Chordata > Cladistia > Polypteriformes > Polypteridae > Polypterus > Polypterus senegalus. The sequence goes on from NC_053158.1 coordinate 183,517,074, forward strand.
TACACACACACACCAAGCACACACTAGGGACAATTTAGAATCACCAATGCACCTAACCTGCATGTCTTTGGACTGTGGGAGGAAACCCTCGCAGACACAGAGAGAACATGCAAACTCCACGCACGGAGGACTCGGGAAGAGAACACGGGTCTTCTAACTGCGAAGCAGCAGCGCTACCCTAGCGCCACCGTGCCGCCCATAACAATAATAATATATACTGAAATTAATATTATTCCTACTGGTTATCCATTTCACATAAAAAGAGTACACTTTACTGTAAAATTGTGTTTTGCAACGACCATCAACAAAAGCCAAGTCACTACGAAAAGTAGGAATTGACGTAATGCAGGAATGTTTTACTCGCAAGCAACTGTGTATAGCATGTTCAAGTGTAAGGAGCTCCAGTGACCTAATAATATTATTATGACTTATTATTTGACTAACACCTTTATCCAAGGCGACTTACAACTTTTGCGATATAATAGGTTTAATTTTTTACAGTTGAAGCACAGGCAGGTGAAGTGACTTTCTCATGGCCAAGATCTGAACACACAATCTCAGGGTATGAAGTCGCAGGTTCAAAGCCTTAACCACTTCAGCACACCACCTGCTAACAAGATTATCCTTTTGTAAAACACCTACAAATATTGTATACAGAAAAGCCCTTAGTCATTTACATCATACTTCTGATACACCTGATGAACCAACGGGACTGTTACTGAGGCCCACTGCCTTATGACAGTTCCAGGGTGAAGCCGAGTAACACAGCTAATCTATCTATAAAAGAAATCTCATCCAGCACAGAAACAGTTGTGGAGCTTACTTACCACACATGAGTGCGCTGGACATTCAGCCATTCTGCTGCTCCTGTGAGTGTTCAGACAGAGTGGAGGGTCAGTTTGACATTTCGCCATCCCGGGCCCAAGCGTCAATCAGACCTGCAGTGGGGAGTTATTTAGATAATTATCGTTTAGTCATCTGTACTGTTATTTAATCTTTATTAGTTAATAAATACATATATGTGTGTGTAACAGGACTATATGGTTAAGTATTAGATGTACTTAACAGAATACAAAAATTAGTTTTATGTTGATTGGGTAATTAAAGTAAAATTAGGAATTTGAACAACACAACCCTATTGGAAACAACATAAAGATGTTAAATGACTGAATTTAAATATTGCTAACTGAAAACTCTGTTTTGTATCAATGACACTTTTTTCTTGTTTTGTTAATAACTATGTGGAATGTTAGAACTGTAAACAGTTGTTGTGCTCAACATTTTCACTGGGTACAGAAAAACTGAGGAAATGACAGCAGTTTAGCAGCATAGTTGTGTTTGTGCCATTAGATATCATCTAAATGAGATTCCTTACTAGTACATCGAGCTGTTTTAAAAGAAAAAGTACAAATAAATAATTCAATTCAATTAGGTTCTTTTACTACACAAACTCGGGGCACTGCCATGGATAAAAAAGTGAAGAAAGCATTACAAAACTTAGCAGGAAAAACATACTACAGTAGTGTGAAACATCATAATTTAAAATGAACAATAAAATACACATAAATATTGACCTGCACATCACAAGAGAGAGAGCTGTGCACACTGACTCATGGCTACGTTTACTAATACTGACAGAATATTTACAGGATCGGTTATTTTATGTTTTATATTTGTTATAATTAATTTAGACTACTTTGCCAAGATCTGTTTTCACGTTGACGTTAAAGAGTCTTTTTCTGTTGATTAATATCCGAAAAGCAAAATTAAATATCCAGTGATTCAATGGTGTGTAACAATAAATTTTGAAAACTTCCAAGGTGGTGAAGACTTTTTATTGATACTGTACGTTGAATACTGAGTGTCACTAAGGCTCGTGTTAGTGAGCCGTGCAGCAGACTGGCAGCCCCTCCAGGGTAGATTTTTGTTTGCACACAGCACTCACTACCAGGATATGATTCACAGCCCATAATGCCATCATAGAAAAGTTCATTAAAAAAAAAAAAAAGATAGAAGAAGAGATGAACAGACAACGGTGTCAATGATAGCCTTTAGAACACAGTCTGAAGTACGTTATTGATGGCCGTCTTTATTATTTGACACATGTCATAGCTGAGAGATTTCCCAGTAGTGCTGCCATTTGTGAGCTCGTCATATTCACATTTTGTTCCAAGCATCACTCTCTAAAATGCATAAGACATTTTTACCATTTCTGGCTTATTTCATCTGGTTCTGTAAACATTTCTAGGAGTCTGTATCAAAAGCAGTGCTGCCTGACAGCTCTCGCTTCCTGCCACTTAGTTCATTTCCGGACAGAGTGCAGATTTGTACTGACTGCATGGATTCAGCTGACCAGAAATGTGATCCAGGATGATATCCCGCCTCATGATGCAAGGTAAGATAGATAGATAGATAGATAGATAGATAGATAGATAGATAGATAGATAGATAGATAGATAGATAGATAGATAGATAGATAGATAGATAGATAGATAGATACTTTATAGAAGTGTAAAATCCAAATATATGAAGCCAGCCTTGTAAAGATGAGTCTGCACACATTCGTCAGGTTTCAGTTTCTAAATTCCATCATCCTATACTCATCCAATGCAACCAGGTATACAATCCCAGTCACGGTTCTCTTTCTTATTCTTCATTTGTTGTCCACCACCTCTCGACACTAAATCTAAAGCGGAGCAGCTTTCTTTATACTGGACATGGGAGTACCTCCAGTGCCCCAAAACACCCCCCACCACCCACCACGTGACAGCCTGCCTGCTGCTAGCGGCACCTGGGGCCGTCTACTGACACTATAACCAACTCCAATGCATTACGGGAACACATGGCTCGTTCATTCACTTAAAATGGCCTCACTATTGAGAAAGGTACTATTAACCAACCCAACTGGGACACCCATCCATCTTTCTCTTTCTTTTATAAAGGCCTCCTTGCCAGGTAAGGAACCATCCATCCTGGCCAAAATGCCAGCCAACCTGTGTAGTCTATGACACAGCCTTATGCTAAAATCATTTAAATTATTTTTTTCCCATGTCAAACAACACTCAATACCCTAGAATGACAAAGTGAAAACAGGATTTTTAGACATTTTTTTAAATTTAATAAAAATTAAAAACTGAAATATTACATTGACACAAAGACTCAGACCTTTTGGTATAACATTTGAAATATGACATTCTACTGATCACCATTGAGATGTTTCTACACCTTGTTTGGAGTTCACCTGTGGGCAGTTCTACATAAGACAACATATGAAAGTCCACTTGACATCTGCAAAAAGGCACTTAAGTGACACTCACACTGAGAAACAAAACTCTTTTGTCTGATGAAACTATGAATGAACTGTTTGCTCTCAATTCTAATCATCATGTCTGGAAGAAACCAGACATCACTTATTGCTTATGCAATAAAATTCCAACAGTGAAACATGGTGGTGGCAGCATAATGCTGTGGGGATGGGGACTGGGAGACTAGATGAGGTTGAGGGAAAGATGAATGGAGCAAAGTACAATGAAATCCTTAATGGAAACCTGCTTGAGAGTGCTATGGACCTCAGACTGGGCCAACGTTTCACCTCTCAATAGGACAGAGACCATAAACACTTGCTTACGGGCAACTCTGTAAATGTCATTGTGTTGCCCAGCCAGGGGCCAGACTTGAACCCAATCAAACATGTTTGGAGAAAATGGAGTATACAGTCATATGAAAAAGTTTGGGAACCCCTCTTAATTCTTTGGATTTTTGTTTATCATTGACTGAGCTTTCAAAGTAGCAACTTCCTTTTAATATATGACATGCCTTATGGACCCGGGTTTGCTTCCCGGGTCCTCCCTGTGTGGAGTTTGCATGTTCTCTCCGTGGCTGCGTGGGTTTCCTCTGGGTGCTCCAGTTTCCTCTCACAGTCCAAAGACAAGCAAGTTAGATTCATTGGCGATTCTAGATGGCCCCAGTGTGTGTGTGCGTCCTGCAGTGGGCTGGCGCCCTGCACGGGGTTTGTTTCCTGTCTTGTGCCCTGTTTTGGCTGGGATTGGCTCTGGCAGACCCCCGTGGCCCTGTGGTTAGGATATAGCGGGTTGGATAATGAATGGACATGCCTTATGGAAACAGTAGTATTTCAGCAATGACATTAAGTTTATTGGATTAACAGTAAATATGCAATATGCATCATAACAAAATTAGACAGGTGCATAAATCTGGGCACCCCAACAGAGATATGACATCAATACTTAGTTGAGCCTCCTTTTGCAAATATAACAGCCTCTAGTCACCTCCTATAGACTTTGATGAGTGTCTGGATTTTGGATGGAAGTATTTTTGACCATTCTTCCACACAAACTCTCTCCAGTTCAGTTCAATTTGATGGCTGCCGAGTGTGGACAGCCTGCTTCCAGTCACCCCATAGATTTTCGATGATATTCAAGTCGGGGGACTGTAACGGCCATTCCAGAACATTGTACTTCTCCCTCTGCATGAATGCCTTTGTAGATTTCGAACTGTATTTTGGGTCATTGTCTTGTTGGAATATCCAACCCCTGCAAGACTTCAACTTTGTGACTGATGCTTGAACATTACCCTGAAGAATTTGTTGATATTGGGTTGAATTCATCTAACCCTCGACTTTAAAAAGAGCCCCAGTCCCTGAACTAGCCACACAGCCACACAGCATGATGGAACCTCCACCAAATTTGACAGGAGGCAGCAGGTGTTTTTCTTGAAATGTGCTGTTCTTCTTCTGCCATGCAAAGCGCTTTTTCTTATGACCAAATAACTCAGTTTTTGTCTCATCAGTCCAAAGCACTTTGTTCCAAAATGAATCTGGCCTGTCTAAATGAGCATTTGCATACAGCAAGCGACTCTGTTTGTGGCGGGAGTGCAGAAAGGGCTTCTTTCTCATCGCCCTGCCATGCAGATGTTCTTTATGCAAATTGCGCTGAATTGTAGAACAATGTACCGATACACCATCTGTAGCAAGATGTTCGTTGGAGGTGATCTGTGGGTTGTCTGTAACCATTCTCACAATCCTGCTTATATGCCGCTTCTGTATTTTTCTTGGCCTGCCAGACCTGCTGGGTTTAACAGCAACTGTGCCCGTGGCCTTCCATTTCCTGATTACAATTTTTACAGTTGAAACTGACAGTTTAAACCTCTGAGATAGCTTTTTGTAGCCTTCACCTAAACAATGAGACTGAACAATCTTTGCTTTCAGACCTTTTGAGAGTTGCTTTGAGGATCCCATGCTGTCTGTCACTCTTCAGAGGAGAGTCAAAGAAAAGCACAACTTGCAATTGACCACCTTAAATACCTTTTCTTATGATTGGACACACCTGTCTATGAAGTTCAAGGATTAACGAGCCAATTCAACCAATTTGGTGTTGCAAGTAATCAGTATTGAGCAGACACATGCATTCAAATCAGCAAAATTACAAGGGGACCCACATTTTTGCACAGCCAGTTTTTCACATTTCATTTAATTTCATACAACTAAATTCTGCTTCACTAACAATCTTTGTTCGGAAAACACCCGAGTACTCAGATGTTCCTAGGAAGTGAAAGATATACCACTGTTACTGTATGTTTTTTGTTGAAAGTAGAGTCAATTATTATGCAGGCTGAGAGGGGTTCCCAAACCTTTTCATATGACTGTAGCTGTCTACCAATGGTCCCCATCAAACGTGACAGAGCTTGAGAGGATCTGCAGAGAAGAATAGCAGGAAATTCCAGAATCCAGGCGTGCAAAGCTTGTCATGCCATACCCAAGAAGACTCCAAGTCATAATCGCTGCCAATGGGGCTTCAACTAAGTACTGAGTAAATGGTCTAAAACTTGTGTCAATGAGATATTTTAGGTTTATATTTTTAATAAATTAAAAAACAATCACAATCTTGTTTTCACTTTATCACTTTGGGGTATTGAGTGTTGCTTAATGTGGGAGAAAAAATTTCATTAAATGATTTTAGCAAAGCAACAGAGCAAAATGTGAAAAACTGAAGGGGTCTGAATACTTTCTGAAGGCCATGTATATTACGAGGGTGAGTCAAAAATTATCCACACTCTGGTTATATTAAAACTTCTATTGGCAGCACTGTCTGATCAGCGCTTTCTGTACGAGGTCCCCATCTCCCCAGTCACTGCTGTGCAGATGTGAACGTGTTACATCAGATCATTTCTAAATGCACTGCAAGAAACAGTGGCTGCCCCACCTGAGATTTGCATGAAAGATGAGCAACCTTCAGTGATTCATTTTTTTGTGGTCTGAGGGTGTGCGCGGTGCCAATATTTGTCAAAGACGGTGTGCACAGTATGGAGAAAGTGTTCTGCCTTAAAGAAGTGTGCATGAATGGATGGAGACATTTCAAGGAAAGCCGCACAAGTGTCAGCCATGAAGAAAGAACTGGATGCCCGTCCATGTCCACAACTGATGACAACATTGAGTGTGCACATGAAATTATTCTGTTGGAATAGACAAGTGACAGTAGATGATGTGGCAAATCATTTGGAAATCAGCCATGGCTCTGCCTATGCAATAATCTACGACAGACTTGGATTTTGAAAGAAGCCCTATGAGGATAAAGAGGTTAGGACAGCTGAGGATAAAGAGGTTAGGACAGCGGTGCATTTGTGGCTCACAGCTCAACCTAAAACATTTTTTAATGAAGGAATACGAAAGCTTATTGACAGATAGAGATTATGTGGAAAAATGATGGATTTGTCTTTTCTGAAAGTTAATTAAAATAAATTCTACTGCTAGAGTGCAGAAATTTTTGACTCACCCTCATAGAAGCAGTATAGTTATGTAACAGCTGGTGTTTATTTTCTGGCTTAGTTTTAATTGTTTTTGAAATATTATTTTTTATCTTTTTTGGTTTTATGTAATTTTTCTTACTAATATTGTCTTTATGTATTATTTAGTATTTAGATATGGTACATTTGTCATGTTTAAATGTATTCCTTATGTTTTGACGGTGGACTCTTAAGAGGCGGGCCACCATACAATACAATACAATACATTTTATTTTTTATATAGCCCAAAATCACACAAGAAGTGCCACAATGGGCTTTAACAGGCCCTTCCTCTTGACTGCCCCCCAGCCTTGACTCTCTAAGAAGACAAGAAAAAACTCCCAAAAGAAAACCCTAGTAGGGAAAAAATGGAAGAAACCTCAGGAAAGGCAGTTCAAAGAGAGACCCCTTTCCAGGTAGGCTGGGCGTGCAGTGGGTGTCAAAAGAAGGGGGTCAATACAATACAGTACAATACATAGAACAGAATAAATCCTCAATACAGTATACAAATAAAAATTTTAGAAGTACCTAGCAGAATTTGACAGTAGATGATATCACATAATATGATTTGGATTTGTTTAGAGTCCTGGAGACCTCATCTATCAAGCTGTCTCCCCCATTTGGCCATTCCACGGCTTTCCTTCATCAGAGGATATCAGAATGTCATTTACAACCCGCATTAAGTGTTGTTTCAGTACTATGACCAGTGCGGAAACCAGACTGGAATTTATCAAATAAATTGTAATGCGTGTGACTGAAGCTGATTGGCGACTACTTTTTCCAGTATTTTAGAGTGAAAGGGTAAATTTGAAATTAGCCTATAATTATTTAGTATGTGTGGGCCTATGTCTGACTTTTTAAGTAATGGTTTAATGACTGACACTTTTAGTGCATCAGGTACTGTGCCATGCAATAATGAACTATTGATAATGTTTAGAATAGGTGCTGCAAGAACATCCATGGCACTTTTTAATAGTTTTGTTGGCACTGGATCTAGGGAGCAAGTAGTGGGCTTCATTTCTTTCTGCTCAGTTACAGGATTTAAATTATTAAAGTGCTGAATGCAATGTGAGACAGGGCCTGCTAAGCTAGTATTTGGTTTGTACTGTGATGCTGAGATCTGGGATCCTATATTTTTAATTTTCTCGTTGAAGAAGTTCATAAAGTCTGTACTGCTAATATCTGTTGGTATTTTGCACTGTTGATCTGAATTCCCATTTGTTAATTTAGCCACAGTTCTAAACAGTGCCTGAGGATTTTTATTATTGCTATCTATTATTGTAGAATAGTACTCTGAGCGAGCTTTAAAGAGAGCTTTTTTATATTTATTAACACTCTCTGTCCATGCAATTTGAAAGACATGTAACTTTGTTGTTCTCCATCTGCACTCCAGTTTTAAACACTCTAATTTAAGAGCTTGAGTGTTTTCATTAAACCCGAGAGAGTTTTTATGTGCTTTGAACACTTTTAAGGGCAGCCACTGTGTCCAGAATATCTCTCAAGGTCACATTATAATGTGACGTTAGCTGATCTAAATCGTTTTCCACATTTACATTTGAATTTAACTGATCTAAATAGTTTTCCACAATTACACTCGACTTACTCAAAGTATCTACACATTTTGAAGCAGAATTACAATCTAGATGTTGCACTGTCTTTGTTTTAATCTGTGAGTGCGTTGGCAAGGGCAGAACTAAATCAAATGTAATTAAGTGATCGGAAATAATTTAATGGAATAATATTTAAATTTTGAAATTCAACTTTATAAGTTATAATTAAATCTAATATGTGGTTATGATTATGAGTTGGACCTTTGACAATCTGACAAAATCCTACTGAATTTAACAAATAAGTAAACAAACAAGTAAAACATTTGCTAAAAGTTGTCTGTTTCCACATCAATGTGTACATTAAAATCCCCCATCAGTACTACGTGATCATAATTTATAGCTCAATCAGATAGAAGGCTGCTAAATTCAGTCATGAACAATGAATATGGCCCTGGTGGTCTGTAGACTAGCACTATAATTGTGTTGGAATCTCTCTTAATATTTAAAATGAATGCCTCAAAGGATGTAAACTTGCCTAGATTTTTAGATGTGATTTGCATTTTGTGACAATGAAATATTCCAAGTCCTCCCCACAACAGGGATTTTGGGTAACAGTTCAGGACATCATTGCTGCCTGGCACCACACTCTGCCTTTTATATTCTGGTGTACTGTTTCCCAACCTTTGTGGCATCACAACCCAGTTTATCACATGCCAGTGTGTTTGCGATCCATCATGGAAAGTGGTAGTGAATTTAGCACTATCGTCTGAGCGGGAGAAGTAGGTCAGTACCCATTGGTGAATCAACTGTGATTGTCAATACTTCTCCTCCTTGGCGAGTTGAGTATGATCATCACAATGGAGGTCGGGAAAGTCATCAGCTATAATCCACCTGCGATGCTGCTGTGAATCAAGGCTGACTGGCAGAGCTGTAGGGGTTTATAATCAGAATATAAGTTTAATATCAATGTGCTCTGTACAAAAATCCACTCACATGTACAGGCCAGGCCAAAGTTAGCACACAGGGGCTCTCAGCATTTAGAACTGCTAGGCAAGCATTTTAAGAGAGAAGGTACAACTACGAAGGGCATTGTACTATTTCTGTATGTTAGAGATGAAATTGAATCCTCCCCTTGCCTTGTTTGGATCCTAAGTAAGGGCCTGCAGGTGGAGAAAACAGCATAAAAGATTTGGACAGCAGCCAAAAGACTTGAAGCCGGCGGACGGATGGGTGATAATGTCATCCGTCCTGAAAATCCTTCCATTGCAGCGACGAAAAATGGCAGACTGTATACATCCAGATCCCACCTTGGTAATTGTCTTGCTATGGCTTCCTTCGTCTGTAATGCCGCGTAAATCATCATTAACGAAAGCGAAGTTATTTTGTGTTATGTGATTTCTTACAGCCATATCACTATGGGAGAAATATCGCCTTTCAATATTATATCTATATAGTTTTGGGTTACTTAAAATGCAGAAATTACAAAAGAACTTATTCCAACTAGGGAAAATTTGAACTTCTTTTATTCATACAAATACATCATTCATTATAAAGATTCTTTTTGATTTTGTCTATGTTAGTGGTTTTATGGTCAGTCTCCCTTCAATCGCATTTCTGAGTATTTTTGAACTTTTAAAGCTAGGGTCCCAATTTGGGCATGTGAGTTTTGGGGTCTGGCTGTCAGGGGTAAGGCTTACTTGAGAGACAGATTCAAGCTATATCTACACTACTACATTTTCATTTTAAAAATGGCAATATTAGCCTCAATTTTTGCCTTTTTGTTTACACTACCCACTCATTTTTACCCTCAAAAGTAAACTTTTCAAAACATTCTGCACAGCCGTATATTTCTGAAAACTCTGGCTTAGCACTGGAGTGTGGATGAGTGAAAAAGGAGGACTCTGAAAATTGTGCTCCGATTGTATTTTTAACATGGTCCCTTCCTGGTTGGATCCTGTTCATTACATGTTCCCAGCTGCTTTGCCTGCCCTACTTTTGTGCGTTACCCTGAATAACAATTAACCTCTTCCTGTTTCTGCTGATGTACACATGCATTTTGTCATTTTAGTGTGGACAAAGAAATTTTCATATATGATACAAAAATGCTATCGAGAACAGGGATTGTTTTTGTTTAAAAACACCATTTTTAATGAAAACGCTGTAGTGTGGACATCGCCTCAGTGACGGCCTTGTTTAGCATGTTTAGTTTTGAATTCGGGACACCTTCTTTGCCATCTACTGTCATTAATTCACTGTTTGACAATAACTGTGACATTATAATTACATCAAGAGTAAAAGAGAAGGTCTACAGGACGGTAGTGAGACCATCTATGTTATATGGGTTGGAGACGATGGCACTGAACAGAAAGCAGGAGACAGGGCTGGAGGTGGCAGAGTTAAAGATGCTAAGATTTGCATTGGGTGTGGCGAGGATGGATAGGATTAGACATGAGTACATTAGAGGGTCAGCTCAGGTTGGACGGTTGGGAGACAAAGTCAGAGAGGCGACATTGCGTTAGTTTGGACACGTGCAGAGGAGAGATGCAGGGTATACTGGGAGAAGGATGTTAAAGATAGAGCTGCCAGGGAAGAGAAAAAGAGGAAGGCCTAAGCGAAGGTTTATGGATGTGGTGAGAGAGGACATGCAGGTGATGGGTGTAACAGAACAAGATGCAGAGAACAGAAAGATATGGAAGAAGATAATCTGCTGTGGCGACCCCTAATGGGAGCAGCCGAAAGAAGAAGATGGCCCTGGGTGAAGGCTGCCATTATGTTGTTGGTGTGTTGCCTGAGGCAGTGTTTGTCAACCAGTGGGTCAAGACTTGGGTTACTGCTGGTGGGCATCGCAGGTTACCGTGGTTGTTTCGTAAGTAAGATATGGTGGGTTGTCTAAACCATTGGCAGTGCTGTGTGATAGTAATGAAGTGACTTTGTTTCAACATGTGAACACACAATAAGCTAATCTCCCCAATAAATACTGCAGGGCCATACAGCTTTGCAGCAGCGACATCCAACAAACCCTAGGCACTTTATTTACTAAAGTCCAGCACTGTATTTTTATTTATTTAAAATTACACAATGGCTTAAAAGCTGTATATGTGGTGTTGTATCATCTTTATCTTCGTTTAATAGATTAAACCTTAACATGTCCACGTATATTAAAAACGGATAAAATAAAAAATCATTGGGTGTACTTTTTTTTTACTCCAGATTCTTTATGGACGCTTTTATTATGACCTTCAACAAAATTTGTCATATACAGCCCACATTTTATTTGATATAATTCTACTGTTTCAACTCCATTAGAGCTTCCTCCTTTTCCAGTTGACCTAATGCACTTAGTCCATGGCTATAACATAAAAACAGCCAAAGGAGCAGGCAGTTAATTCAGTTAAATATTGTAGTCTTGAAAATATTAATCTAGTATGATAAAGGTGAAACCAAGTCAAGATGTAGCAACCCATGCATCACAACCTGATAGTGCTACATGCGCACTCTTCCGGGAAGCTTTATTCATGAAATCCGGAGTTTTATTCTCTTCAATGCTGCTTACATATGTCTATCACAATGGTGGTGGAAGACCCTGATCAGCTCATCAACTGGTCTGGTGTCCTCCTGTCTCCAATGCATCTACTGTCATTCATTCAGGGGCTCACTAAACTAACTTGTGCGTCTGACATCAGAAATGATACTATAGCAGTGGCAAGTGCTTGTGAAACAATGTACTCAAACACACATTTTCTTATGTCTTATCAGTAAAGTAACATCCTACAAAGCATTCCGCAAATAACATAACTCTGTTCCTGTAGTCTCACAGAGTCCTGACACTTTCTTGTTAAACTAATTACTAAAATATTCAGGTTTATATCTTAATAAAAAAGTAGTAACAAACCAGGAACATTGTATTAGAAGCTGTTTTAAAATAGAATTATCTTTGTAGAAGTCCTTATTCAAACGAGGTCACATTGTTAAGTAATACAAGACGATAAGCTTGAGAACATGATAAGAGCCGATCCTACAGTTAGCAGTGCATTCTGTCACAACTTTTCAACATTTGAATGTCAGACAGATAAACAAATGAGGCCTCCACAATAAACACAAGCCTGTGATCCTGTTTTCATCACTGAAGATTTTTATTGTGCTGCCTTTTTATGTTTGAATCAGCTAATTAAATCAGCAATAAAGGTCCACTTAAATGCATTTTTTTCTCCATTTGTGTGGGGTTGACTGTTTCTGAAAGGATTAGGCTGCTAAGCTTGAGAGCACAAGTAAAAGAACAATTTTTCAGGGAAGTTGACTTTATGGTCCTGTATATCACATGTCTACCAAAGCTTTAGAGCTCATTCACACCTGCATGTTTTCACAGTTTTATAATACAAGAAATCCATAGCACATTACTAAATCTGGTCTATTTTGTGGCCCCAGTTCACTTCAGTGATGAGTCTTGAATGAAAACATACAGTGCATCCGGAAAGTATTCACAGCACATCACTTTTTCCACATTTTGTTATGTTACAGCCTCATTCCAAAATAGATTCAACTCATTTTTTTCCTCAGAATTCTACACACAACACCCCATAATGACAACATGATAAAAGTTTACTTGAGATTTTTGCACGTTTATTCAAAATTAAAAAACTGAGAAAGCACATGTACAGAAGTATTCATAGCCTTTGCCATGAAGCTCCAAATTGAGCGCAGGTGCATCCTGTTTCCCCTGATCATCCTTGAGATGTTTCTGCAGCTTAATTGGAGTCCACCTGTGGTAAATTCAGTTGACTGGACATGATTTGGAAAGGCACACACTTGTCTATAGAAGGTCCCACAGTTGACAGTTCATGTCAGAGCACAAACCAAGCATGAAGTCAAAGGAATTGTCTGTAGACCTCAGACAGGATTGTATTGAGGCACAAATCTGGGGAAGGTTACAGAAAAATTTCTGCTGCTTTGAAGGTCCCAGTGAGCACAGTGGCCTCCATCATCCGTAAGTGGAAGAAGTTCGAAACCACCAGGACTCTTCCTAGAGCTGGCCGGCCATCTAAACTGAGTGATCGGGGGAGTCAGGGAGGTGACCAAGAACCCGATGGTCACTCTGTCAGAGCTCTAGAAGTCCTCTGTGGAGAGAGGAGAACCTTCCAGAAGGACAACCATCTCTGCAGCAATCCACCAATCAGGCCTGTATGGTAGAGTGGCCAGACAGAAGCCACTCCTTAGTAAAAGGCACATGGTAGCCCTCCTGGAGTTTCCCAAAAGGCACCTGAAGGACTCTCAGACCACGAGAAACAAAATTCTCTGGTCTGATGAGACAAAGATTGAACTCTTTGGTGTGAATGCCAGGCATCACGTTTGGAAGAAACCAGGCACGGCTCATCACCAGTCCAATACCATCCCTACAGTGAAGCATGGTGGTGGCAGCATCATGCTGTGGGGATGTTTTTCAGCGGCAGGAACTGGGAGACTAGTCAGGATAAAGGGAAAGATGACCGCAGCAATGTACAGAGACATCCTGGATGAAAACCTGCACCAGAGCGCTCTTGACCTCAGACTGGGGCGACGGTTCATCTTTCAGCAGGACAAGGACCCTAAGCACACAGCCAAGATATCAAAGGAGTGGCTTCAGGACAACTCTGTGAATGTCCTTGAGTGGCCCAGCCAGAGCCCAGACTTGAATCTGATTGAACATCTCTGGAGAGATCTTAAAATGGCTGTGCACCGACGCTTCCCATCCAACCTGATGGAGCTTGAGAGGTGCTGCAAAGAGGAATGGGCGAAACTGGCCAAGGATAGATGTGCCAAGCTTGTGGCATCATATTCAAAAAGACTTGAGGCTGTAATTGCTGCCAAAGGTGCATCGACAAAGTATTGAGCAAAGGCTGTGAATACTTATGTACATGTGATTTCTCAGTTTTTTTTATTTTTAATATGGGGTGTTGTGTGTAGAATTCTGAGGAAAAAAATGAGTTGAATCTATTTTGGAATGAGGCTGTAACATAAAAAATGTGGAAAAAGTGATGTGCTGTACAATACGCTAAGTGGTGCATCTTTTCGGCAGGAAGATGCACAACACAGGTAAACTGTTTGGTATGTAGGAGGCGCCTCACATGCCTAGTATTCAAACATAGTTGACCAAGTCTCCCATATTAGTCCAAAAAGATTACTGTACATTTATAATGCTCAAAAGCACTTCCAAAAGATGCTGACTTCACACCACCAACAAAATCCTCCTTTCTCCATGCTGTTCTGTACTCTGACTAGCTTTCTAAAGGCAGAGCACCACCTTCTCATGCCGGACCAGGGGGTATTTCCAACATGTTAAGCGTGTGTCACACAGAACTTTCAAATGAAGAGCTCCCTCACACCCCAACAGGACTGCCTCTTAGAACTATGCAGCCCTGCAGGTGTCCCAACAGGAGCTCTGCCAGGGCGATGCCACCACCGAGTGTGCATTGGGCAACATATGGCCCCTGGCTGCAGAAAGAGATTTTGGGATTGACCCAATGTCTGGCATATATTAACAAAGCAGCAATCTTATCAAAGATTAATTTCTATTTGACTTTACATGGTTTGGGGGAAATTCAACCACATCCAAGTTCACTTGCAGGACTTTTCATTCTGCGGTGAGGATCATTTGTGAGGGTACCCTTCTTGCTTTCAGTTTTCTGTTTTTCGGCCCATCGTTTAGGGGTGCTATAGACATTCTAGAATGGCAGTGGGTGATGGTCACCAGGTATTGGCTGAAGACATAAGAGCTAAGGATTCGAATGCCTATACATATATTAAAATGTATTCTTATCCTTTTTGTACTGGGAGTTTTGATTTTTATATACGTCATAATAGATAAAGAAGGCCAGAGTGAACAAAATAGGTTTTATTTTATAAATAAGTTAACCTAACATGTAATAGCAGGAGTTTTAAGAACCAAACTAATCAATGGTAATTATATACAGTCATGTTAAAAAAAAAAAAAAAAGTACAGTCCACTGAAAGAAAAAAAAAGACTTCATATTTTAATTCGGCAAAAAATAATCCAAACAAGCTGATTCAGCTGCTAACATTTCAGGCTCTGCCACAGCATTTAATTGTCTCAGCATGGTAGTCACTCCCAAACATGCCCTCATCCCCCTTCTTCAGCCTTCCTGCTGAGTTGCTTGCATGCCTGGGACAGACCAGTCTTCCTACTTATTTGTGTTTCATTCCATGATGGCAAATGGTTCACATCCTAAAGCAGCAAAGCAACTTGAAACCATAAAAATCAGCACAATTCTTGATGGCTACTCTAAATAAAGTTTTATAATGGAGTATGGTCAGTGCACGTTGCCAAACACAATGTGACACATAATCAAGCAAGACCACTTTTAACTAACCGGATGATTTACCAGGGATCTAAAACAGACTTGAGTTTAAAACTAGGCGACCAAGATGTGTTTTTTGTCCCACCAAATCGAATAACAAACCTCATCTCTTTGCATGGACAACTGGCCTCCAAATCCATTATGCCTGAAATTCTCAATTCAAGAAGAAAAAAAAATTAAGGCCAAGACCATGTGGAGATGATGAAATCAAAGTGCGGTAGTCCATGAGACACACCGAACAGCAGCAGCACCATCTGCACCAGGTTTGCTAATTTGCCCTTTTTATCACCATTCTTATTACATTCATACTTTTCTACAACTGCACACATGCCACTTTACACAACAATAAGGAAGGTTTATTTTAGGAAAGCATCTGGCTTTTTGATGCAATGAAACCAACAATTTTGTTCGGCACACTGCTTAATGAAAGGAGAATCTGAAGTCTGCAAATGTCATTTTAGGACCTTACGTGTTGTCAGGTTACAACACATGTTATTATAACAATTACTATCGGTACTATACCAGGTAAAAGTACAGCTTCTGAAATTAAGATTAAAATAATTTAGAAATTAGGGGTGCAATTTAAGAACTTTACATACCACCTTATAAATATCACAACTGTCTTGTTGTGCTTATAGCTTTGCTTTGTGTTGCAGTTTTCAGTGACAGGACCACCTTTACATCTTCTGACATGAAGTTAGTATTAAAACAATGTCACCAGACAACATTTTACAATGTGTTTCAAACAAATGTTAAAACATATGGAATTTGGAATCTTTTATCACTTAGAAGACTGGAGACTAATCTTTTAAAACTATCAACATACATTTGTAATGTTTCCATGTACCATTCATCCCATTTCCATTAAAAATGATAGTCCCATGTAGTTTGCATTTTTCAAAACACTAAAACATGTATTTTATCTAAGCATAAATTGAAAAAAAGAACACACCAAACAGTAAACTCACTGCTTGGGTCAGTCCTAGCAATAAGCTGCCATCTATGCACAGGAAATTGGTCTCCTCCTCTCCAGACATTCCCCTATTGAGGACTGAGGGTCCCTACGGCCTTCTTAGTAGAGGCAGTGTTCCCACTTCTAACCTGCTCAAAGTGAACAGGAAGCACCCATTATTGAGACCACTTCCAATTCAGTCAGGTACTGGGCAACATTACCACCCTTATGCAAAGGGCATTGTACAGCCACTAGCAGTTCTCTGTGATACCATCTTCATTTCCTGACTAGGCAGGTTTTTTTTTTTTTTTTAAATGCAAGTCATTTCTCTAAAGGGAACAGGAACCACTTCTCGGTATTCCTGCGACATGCCTTAAGACCTTAAGTAGGTTATGTAATTGAGACTTTTATCCCATACAAACCTCTGCTGTCCATTAAAGAATTTCAAGATTAGAAGACAGCTACAAAAATAAAGTACACCAGAGGTGACATTTGTATCTTTGACAATGTGATTTCCAGCTTAGGCCTTTGCCACAGTCCTACCAAGAAACGAGACAAATGAACTTATTGCAGGTTTCATTACAAATGGACTGACCATCTAGGTGGTCTCATTCTGTAGCTCCTACTCTAATGAATGCTGATTTTGTTTAATACTTTGAAAAAAAAACAACATTGTGCATACAATATGGAGCAAAGGTTGAAATGGCGTTCATCTGTCACATGGTTTATTAGCCATGCTGCATTATAATGCTAAATGTACAAATTCACCCTGAAAAACCACGTGTCCCTTAAGATGTCCATAATCATGCTTTCATATCAATGTCCTGGTCACTGGCACATCACTAATTTTGAACATTTTTAAATTTACTTCAGCCAAACTGCCACAATGGTGCATACTGTATACTACTTACCATGTTTTACTAAGGGTTCTTTTTTTCTCCATAAACACAACGTCTCTGCTGTGTGGTGTGTTTGCTTACTACCACCCCACAATGCAGCTCCTCTATAAACTGACTCATGGTGATCTTGGACTGGGAACAACATGTTTAGAAAAAACAAACTGATGGTTTTATACAACTATCTTATGCCAAATAATTCTACTTATTTTCTTCTTATAGCTTGGGAAACACAACAAACTAACCAGTACAAATAAAATTAAATTGAATTAAAACTTTAACAAGTATTCAAGCAATATGTTTTGCATTCTTCTCGAAGCAAAATATTTTGTGAAATTTAATAAACAAACCATCATTTTACTCTGAAACCACTAAACTACTCAAGGTTATAGGGAACCAGTGCCTAGACACAAGGCAAAAAAACACCTTGAATGGTGTGCCAGGCCACCACTGAGAAAACAGGCACACCAATTTTCTATAGTTTTAATAATATTCACAAGGTTACTGCCTTTCTCCCACTTTTAAATATAACCTACTTGATGATTTTTTTAACAAAAACATGCTCAAGGTTAACTTTATGAGTAAAAGGCAAAGTCCTAACAAAATATTCTTTTGAGGTTTTAAATCTTTAACAAGGATGTGATCATTTAAACACATTTATACTGAGAATGCAATACAGCAGTGAACAGCAGATGAATTGTAGGATCAGTTTCAGGTTAAAAAACATTTATAAAAACAAATCAGTTGAAGAATCAAATTTTCACTTGACCCTTTTAAAAACTAGGGGATTTCTGCACCAAGTTTAATTTTTCTTATTTTGGCCCATTTAAAACAGAGTTGTTTTTTTGTCCTGAAGTAAGTGTGCAATCCTGAATGAGTATCAAAAGCAAATTGCATTTACAGACTGACTAAACCGTTCACTATCATGGCAACCTAAGAGTGAATCCAACCAGATTATGTGGCAGTGGTCTAAAAAACGAATGACATGCAATGCAAAATGTTATGTCCTCCAGTGTCAGCATTTCCAGTTTACAACTTTGTGACCAAGTAGTGTTTCTCCATGTGACGTTTCTTCCTACCTGAACAAAGTTTCTGCACAAGGGATACACAACAGCTGTGCTACATCCCAAATTACAGAATACATAATTAACATCTAGAAGGTATATTCCAAATCAAACAAGATACAGTGTGTATTTAAAAACAGACCAAAAATAAATACATCCTACAAAGTAAAATCCATGGTAACGCTCTGTCTGTATTTCTTAGTCTGAAGTATCATTTCACAGGAACAAAAAAAAAAAAAACTGACAACTGCAAGCATGAACAATTTTAAAATGGCCATGGTAGGATGGATCAAGGAAACAAAGATAATCTAGGTCAATGTGCAGTGAAACTATGTTCATTATCAGGAACTTGGTTTCTCCATTTATATTATTATATACTGTACAATATAAACGCCACTTAAATATAAATATGGAGAAGTATATTAAAACTTTTCTATTCTGGAATGTGGAGTCTTAACCATTATGGTTTCTTTGATGACTTCCTTCTCTTTTTATTTGTTAACGATGACACAAGGAGAGAACACCGTCTGGGATGTAGGCAAGAAAATTTGGTAGTACAAAATTATTTTACATAACTGGTAATATTAAAACAAAAAGTCTAACCCAAAACTTCAACAATAATAAAATTAAGAGTGACAGCACACAATTTATAGATAGACAAATAAAATATACATTCAAATATGAACACAAAACCCCAAGTGTTTCCTCTCATTGCATATATAACGGTAACACTGGGTGGGATGGCAGGTTGTCTGTTCACTGAAATATGGATATAGCATGATCTGCTCTCATACTTTGGTTTTATCTTATACCTTAACTATAATATTAGATTTATGAAAATAAGT
Organism: Polypterus senegalus; assembly: GCF_016835505.1. NCBI lineage: Eukaryota > Metazoa > Chordata > Cladistia > Polypteriformes > Polypteridae > Polypterus > Polypterus senegalus. The sequence continues at coordinate 183,536,531 of NC_053158.1, forward strand.
TGAATTTTACCACATTAAAAATGTGTGCAGTTTAAAATAAACTTAGTAATGAGATTATCCATCCATCCTCAATTTATAAGACAGTTTTTTTCATTTAATTACCTCTTACATTATCAACTGTTGTTTTGAATGGTTTTATTCAGTCACCTCATCAACATGAATAGCTCCAATACCGTATTAAATAATAAACACAATAGTCCAATTGTCCCTTCTGAATTTTCCACTTCATAATTTAAAAATTTATTTCTGGGCAAATGATGTCTAACATACAAAAATACTGAGGAAATCTGGGGTGTGAAGAGCTGGACACCTGGCCTTTAAGAACAAAGCGCATGCACCACTCACTCTTAAAGCTCCTTCTTTAAAACAAGCATTCCTCTTGACAGGCAAATACCACACATTTTATCATCTTGAATTTTGTTTAAAAACATTAATCTGGTATTCTGGTATTTAAACTGGAATGCTAAGATTGAACATAAAAAAACAATACTAAGAAAACAAAACCTGTTCTTGCTTAACTTCCATGATGTCATTCACAACGTTTCAGTTGCACTTCATACCTGAGGAATACGAAAACAACTGTACAAACAAAATGTATGAGTAACAAGCAACAACATTTGCATAAATTTGAAAACAAATGCAAACTGAAGTCAAGAGGTAATGGAAAAGCAGTCAGTGAATGCTGCTATAGAAAAGCTGCAGCTTCCTAAATGTATGGCAGCAGTCAACTAAGGCACCATGTCTTCTAACCAGCAGCTGATAAAGAAACCACTGTTGAACTGTAAGAGACTCCTGGAAATAAAATCCAAAGGCAAAATGTTTTTTAAATAGTTCAAACATTTTAAATAAATTTTATACCCTAGGAAAAAAAAAATGAAGACTGATGGTAAGAATTTGGACAAAAAAATTAATGTAAAAAAATGAGAGTATAATAATATTCAGGTGTTACTAACAATATTTACTGAGTTATTCAGATAAAAAACAAAAACAAAACAAATTCAAAAACAGATCATGAAAACATCTCATGAATATCCAATTCTTCACAATATGGAATAATAATAGTAAAGGAGAAAATCTCCAATCCAAGTGAAGCTGCAGCTATTTTTTCTACCTCAACCATTAATTCTTAATAAAAATACCTATTTAAAACAGCAGCAGCTGTAGGAAGGTATATGTATTTGTACAGGGGCGTGCATGTGGTTCGAGACAGTTTATGCAGACAGATCACTGTTCTCAAAACGCTCCTGGTCGTACACTTCTGCAATGACTTTCCTGCCACCAAACCAACGGCCATTCAAGGCCTGGATAGCTTTGTTCATCTCTGCTGCAGTAGAGAATTCAACAAAGATCTTTACAATGACTTCGGCATCTTCTTCTTCACCCTGCTTCTCCTGGTAGATAATTACACGGTTCACTGCTCCAAATTTGCCACACTCTTCTGTTACTTCCCCTTCTAGATCATCATCAATGTCTTCAGGACCAACCATATTCCGCAATACCATCACAGTAGACTGTAAAACATAGAAAAAGAGATGAATGATTGAGGGTTCTAGAACAGCACGCAAAATTGTGATCATTGATCAGAAAGGAAAAATACAGTGAGTACGGAAAGTATTCAGACCCCCTTTAATTTTTCACTCTTTGTTATATTGCAGCCATTTGCTAAAAACATTTAAATTAATTTTTCCCTCATTAATGTACACACAGCATCCCATATTGACAAATAGAGAATTTTTGAAATTGTTGCAGATTTATTAAAAAAAGAAAAACTGAAATATCACATGGTCCCAAGTATTCAGACCCTTTGCTCAGTATTTAGTAGAAGCACCCTTTTGAGCTAATACAGCCATGCGTCTTCTTGGGAAAGATGCAACAAGTTTTTCACACCTGGATTTGGGAATCCTCTGCCATTCCTCCTTGCAGATCCTCTCCAGTTCTGTCAGGTTGGATGGTAAACGTTGGTGGACAGCCATTTTTAGGTCTCTCCAGAGATGCTCAATTGGGTTTAAGTCAGGGCTGTGGCTGGGCCATTCAAGAACAGTCACAGAGTTGTTGTGAAGCCACTCCTTTGTTATTTTAGCTGTGTGCTTAGGGTCATTGTCTTGTTGGAAGGTAAACCTTCGGCCCAGTCTGAGGTCCTTAGCACTCTGGAGAAGGTTTTTGTCCAGGATATCCCTGTACTTGGCTGCATTCATCTTTCCCTTGATTGCAACCAGTGGTCTCATCAGACCAGAGAATCTTTATTTCTCACCATCTCAGAGTCCTTCAGGTGTCTTTTAGCAAACTCCAAGATAGAACTTTTTGGCCTTAATTCTAAGCGGTATGCGTGGAGACAACCAGGCACTGCTCATCACTTGTCCAATACAGTCCCCACAGTGAAGCATGGCGGTGGCAGCATCATGCTGTTGGTGGTGTTTTTCAGCTGCAGGGACAGGACGACTGGTTGCAATCGATGGAAAGATGAATGCGGCCAAATACAGGGATATCCTGGACAAAAACCTTCTCCAGAGTGCTAAGGACCTCAGACAATGATCCTAAGCACACAGCTAAAATAACAAAGGAGTGGCTTCACAACAACTCTGTGACTGTTCTTGAATGGCCCAGCCACAGCCCTGACTTAAACCCAATTGAGCATCTCTGGAGAGACCTAAAAATGGCTGTCCACCAACGTTTACCATCCAACCTGACAGAACTGGAGAGGATCTGCAAGGAGGAATGGCAGAGGATCCCCAAATCCAGGTGTGAAAAACTTGTTGCATCTTTCTCAAGAAGACTCATGGCTGTATTAGCTCAAAAGGGTGCTTCTACTAAATACTGAGCAAAGGGTCTGAATACTTAGGACCATGTGATATTTCAGTTATTCTTTTTTAATAAATCTGCAACAATTTCAAAAATTCTTTTTGTTTGTCTGTCAATATGGGGTGCTGTGTGTACATTAATGAGGAAAAAAAATAATTTAAATGATTTTAGCAAATGGCTGCAATATCACAAAGAGTGAAAAATTGAAGGGGGTCTGAATACTTTCCGTACCCACTGGAAAACTTGCCATAAGGGGAAAAATGCATATTGTACTAGTACACTACAAAAAATGCACATGCAAAAACTAAACAAAAAACTTTAAATGAGAGTTGTTTTGCTTTTATTTAGCAAAAACATCTCCCAATGGGGTAAACGAAATTTACTTGACAAGATTTCTTAAATTATGCAAAATAATCATTAAGACAATTCCTTTGATAGGCCAATAATTCTTACAGTAAGAAAAACAAGAATAAATGCCATTATTTAAATACTTTCACTTGCTTAGATTTCAATTTTTGCAGTGTAAAATGACTAATTATATATATATATATATATATATATATATATAGTGTAATTATATATAAATGTCTTTCTTACAGAGTTCTAGTCACTGATTGTTGTTGATATTGTTTATGACCTATAGATCACAGGTGCTGTTCCATCTGCCCAAATGTGGTTCACGTGTAATTTCTAAATACAGTTGCAAGAAAAAGTTTGTGAACCCTTTGCAATTGCCTGCAGTTCTTCAATTACTCACTCATAAGAATGTGGTATGATGTAATGATTGAAAAAGGAATTGTTGTATTAATACATTTGTCATTAAAGATTTAGAACCAAAACTTATAGAAGAGGAATAATACACACTGGCTAATCATAACGGAACAAAACCATTTACATACCTCCTGTTTTCTCAACAGCTTTTGCATTACCATATGTCGGGCGCTGCTACCAGAAATGCTCATGTGTTCCTGTTCACTCAACATCTCTGCCCGCTCGCCATCTTGGGAAACTTCCTCCTCTTCCTTTTCTTTCTTTGCGTCTGCAACTGCTATAAGCGTTGGTGGAGATGCCAGGACTGGGTTTACGATACCAACCTGAGGAATAGCAACTGGGATGGGAGGTCGGGCAGGTGTTACTCCTGTTAAAAACAAAAATTGGAGGGTGAGTTTATGGTTGGTAAAATCTCATTATGAATATTCATTTTTTTGAAACATAACTATCCTAATTTTAATATAATATGGCCTAGACCAAAGTGGGAGAAGACTGCTCAATAAGTATTTATCTCTGCCAATAAAAAAAAATAATAAAAAAATTGTAGCAGCAAGTGCAAATAACAAAAACAAAAGGTCATACAGTATGTGAAGCTAATTAATGGTGGCTATTTAAACTTAGAAAAACATTTATTTCTTTAAAGAGAAACAGTTACAAAATGTGGTTTGGCAGGAAAAAAATTGGCTTTTCAAACTTTGAAGCAAATAACTACTCTGAAATTTTGAAATATTCTAGAATGATATTAAACTAGATGTGTGTACATGTCTGCAAAGCAAGAGCCTGCACTCATAAACACCAACGCCGTGCCTTTCATGTATATCATAGTGGACAATTTTAAAATAAAGTTATTTTTAAAGTTTTTGACTTTGCATTCTTTCCTTACTAAAGCAACAGACTTATTTTTCAGTAAAGAGGTGAAGATTATTTTCCAAATCTTTGAAATCTTTCTAAAAATAGCCAATGTTAAGTTTTATCAATGAAAATGGTTCCTACAAACTTGCTACTGAGCTGTAACAATTAACATAATATTAATCTTTTGCTCACAATGTATTAGTTGACTGTTTTTCCTCAACTGCTCCACAAAAAAAGAACTCTCGGGAAAGTGCTGACAGACTTTAAAAGAATCTATACACCATATTTTTGGAAGTTTCACTACAATTTGTCTTAAAAAAAAAAAACACTTTGCAAGATAAAATGCATAATTAAAAAACAGGGGAAAATATTGTCACAGATAAGGTGACAGAAATTAAGATACACTCCTAGTCATTTGAGAGGCCAAATGATCCCAGTAAAGTGCATATATCTTCAAGTGGATGGGCTAATGCATAACCAAGGCAGATAAACAAAACAATCACATTTCTGAAAACAAAAGGTAGGCTGCAAGAGCTATGAAACAGACCGATCAACTGGTACCAAAGCAAATTTATGTGCTGAAACAAAGTGATCATTGATTAGTAATACGTAACTAGTATCAAGAGTACTAATGAATTGTTTTGTTGAAAAATGGACAGAATAGGTTTTGTTCCAGTTGCCACATACAACAGTAACAAATAATATAAAGAAATAACACGCCCACCCTGCCATAACTTTGCTCTCCAAGGTAGTAGAATGAAATACTGTGATCACTTTACATATGCTTTCATGAATCAGAATTAAATCTAGCCTTTTAGAAATAAACAGAATTAAATTATATGAAACAAATCTTATTAGGTGAAGAATTACAGTAAATACAAACTGAAAGCATTTTTAAAGTTACATTTTACAAATATAATTCATAGTTAAGACTTTAGCAAAACGTTGATGGCTTATCAGAACAGAAAGATATCTCTGTGAGAACTTGATAGTGAAAACATAAAGGTGTAAAACACTGAAGAAAATCAGGAGGACATGACAAGTTCATTTGTTTGAACAAATGGCAGAGAGGCATGAAAAGAATGCTCAAGACTTTTGAAACAGGATGAAAAGGATGTGAGCTAAAAGTAGTCACACAATGTATATTAAGCCAGTTGTCACTGAGGCATGAAATGGTTTCAGAGCAGCTGTATCTGGAGTGCAGCACACAAATAAACATCAACTGCTGTAACTTTATGAATCTCTGGTTGTGTCCACTGTTTTCTTTTTAACAGTTAATGTTTTAAATTTAGATTTTTTAAATACTCGTTTGTTTGTTCAAATTATAAATTCAAAAGGTTCAGACTTTGAAGTTATTTTAATGCCAAGGCATACATTTTCCACACCAATGAAATATATACACTACACAAATTGTGTAGTAAAACATCTTAAAATAAGCATACAAAGAAAGCCATAAATATGGTAAAAGGTAAATTTTAGGTAAAGAAAACAAGGAAGGAATGAGGACTTTCAAGTACCGCTGTTTGTTAATGTAATAGCCAACTAATTTTGAATGATAACGACTGGGACATAAAATGTTTTAATAGATACCAAACATACAATTTTTAATTAGAATCTGTACCCAAAAAAATGACAATGTATCACCAAGGCTTGAACTAAATGTTAAATAAATAACAGGAAATAAACATATTTATAAACACAAACACTTGCTATATTATTGTATGTTCATATCTAGTGTATTTGAAATATTTTGAAGTATTTTTTGGAATAACTTGCATGCTCTATAGTAACACTTGGATATAAAGTGTCTTGCAGTATTTAAAATTACTTCATCTTGCATTGTTTTCTACTATCACTTCCCAGAAAACTCATCAAGAAAGAATGCTTATTAGCTCCATTTCCTGTTGCTGTAGACAAGCAGAGCAGGGATTTAAAGGAAAAAAAAGGGGGGGAGGAAAAGGGTTGGACGGGGGCAGGAGACAGCTCCACCTCCTTTACACTGACGACCAAAGTGTCACAACACGATTACTGTTAAGGAGGATTTGCAGAAGACACAATTACTGCTGATATGCGTATTGTGTTTTACCAAAATATACACAAGGCTCAATACCACTTTATTTTTCAAATTTTGGTCTGCTCTGAATGGAAATCTTTATAAAAAAAAAAAATAATAAAATTATATTTTAATATGCAACTAACAATGTGATATATTTATATTCAATAAATGTAAATAATTTGCAGATAGCCAAGTGAATTTTGCATTAAAGAAAACAAACCATTAGTAAGGGAATTAATATGTTAAAAATTAGAGGTCAGAAGTAGAAATCTGCATTGTCTGTCAGTTGGCATGGTCATGGGGCTAGAATTAACTAAAACTGAAGGTGCCAAGTATAAAATGTAAAATAAGAAAAAAAAATAAATAAATAAAAAAGGGAAGCACCTTACATAGGTAGACATATGGGTAATTTAATAAATGCTCAAAATAAGATCAATTTGTCTTTTCAATTAAAGTCTATCTGCTGTGACTACTGCATTTTGAACTTTAAAGGCTTAACTTTAGGTCTGAAGTCAAAATTCACAAGTCTCTCTTTCACAGTTATGAAAGATATGAAATTTTGCTACTGATGGTATTAAGTTTAAAAGTTAAATAGTTTACAATCACTCAAAACCTAATCAACTAAGGCTAAAAAATCAGTTATTTCTAAAACTTCATCATAACAGGTGTATTCATTCTTAGATCACATTGTCCGTAACAACAAAAAATATAAAGAGATATTAAAAACACATTCAAAACCTGTTGTAGGGGTATCAAAACATGTTTTTTCATATTAAAAACCCAAAGTTGAATTTCTTTGAAGAAAATCATACTTCCTCCAATCTATGAAATAGGCAGAAATTTATACAATAAAAAAAAAAAAAACACCTTTCTAGGAAGCAAAGTCACCTTGTTGGAAAGAGTATAACAAATATGGCAAATAAATTACATTTAGAATTAAATTAAAAATGTCCCCTTAGGATAAGTAAAGATCATCTAAGTAAAGTTAGCAACACTCTCCTAATCCAATCTGCTATTAGTAAGGTTGTAACTATTTTTAGATGCATAATGACAGTGTCAAATCACACACAGCTTGGCACTATGTTTTAATATATATCATGCTCATAGATATAATGTGAATCAGTAATTCTGTGAAGTACATAAAAATCACATTTATTCACATTTATCCTATACATAGGTCACCAAATCTTTCCATACCTGTAATGACACCAGGTGCTTGTGCTGCCATGACTGCTTGTGGTAAAGCACCAAGTGGCTGTGCTAATGTCAGCGCTGTTGGTGTAGTAAGAGCACCAAGGACTGTTGCTCCTGCTACAGCTTCCTAAAATTAAAATGGGAAAAAAGTCAACTGAAATATCCCAGATAACTGTTACATTATAAAAAATAATGCACAAGTATGAGCATGGTTGACAACTACTACTATGCTGTCTGATTAGTGTATTAAAAATTAAACATTTAAGATATTGTAGAAAATAGATTATGGTCAATAAACTGTTAAAGTAGAAGTTAAACAAATTGACTGAAAATTGATCAAATTTATTTTCTTAGTAAATTGTTTTTTAAACAATGTACATCACCTTATTGTGAATAATACTGTATAGGCAGAGCATGTACTGGTTCCAGTTTAAAGGGCCAAAACATTGATTCAAAGGATCTAAAAATCAAATTAAAAAGTAGCATATCGCAGCACAATAAGAAGTATTTATGCAGATAGTGTAATTTTTATTAAACTTGACTAATTTGCAGGTAGAATTAACATTGCCATACAAAGAAATCCCCTCCTAGGATTGCGACCTTGATGGTGAGAAGCTTGGGGGCCTCAATAATTCTTAGATCTGCATTGTAGACGTGTGTATTCCTGACAAGTTTAACTATAGCAAACTGGTATAAAGAGAGGAGTGAGACAAAGATCAACTAAAACACCCACATTTTAAATAAATCATCAAGAACCTTGCCCAGAAAAGGAATACTGGGAACTACTTGTTGAGTCATGTCTGAAAGTAAAGAATACTGGTGGGCCAGGCAATCCACGTAGTCTTATGGGACTCAACCATAATTGCTTAAAACCATTATGTTGGCTCAATAACTAGGAATTGAGTGATGCAGGTTGACTGCAGTGCTAAATAGGTGAGAATTAAGAGTGGGAGAGATATAGGAATTCTAGCCTTCTGCAATAGAATCTGGCTTTTAGGATTTGGAAATCAAACTCTCTAGTGGTGGCACAGCCTTGAAGAGCACATGTAGGATGCTGAAAAATACCAGTTAGATACAGATGGAATCACCTCTATGCTTAGCATTAGCTATGAAAGCAGACATCTCAAATCGGGCTTGGGAACTTATTCTAGTGGATGAGATAGTTCCCCCAAAGTGATTTCCAATTGCAAAGAGGAAAACTTTTTTTGTGTGGATTCACCAACTACTCAGGGTATTCAGCCTACACCCCCATCCACATTTTTTTTTTGGGATACTGCATTTTGTGTTTCACAGGGTATCATATACTGAATCCTTAGTGACAGTGAAAGACTTCAACTCTTACATAGAGAATGACATAGCTACAGTGCATCCGGAAAGTATTCACAGCGCATCACTTTTTTCACATTTTGTTATGTTACAGCCTTATTCCAAAATGGATTAAATTCATTTTTTTTCCTCAGAATTCTACACACAACACTCTATAATGACGTCTAGCATCAAAATTTTCCAGACTTGGGCATGAGCATGCTCGACCTCAATGTGTCCAATAAGTATATTCACCGGTCTTCCTCTCCGCAAGATACGACCGTACACAATGACGCATTCCTTTGTGGCGATATCTGTGTCTCCGTCGATCAGGAATGCCATGTACGCACTGTTCGCAATTTGCACAGACGTCTTTTTTTTTCAATGTATCTGCGATGACTCCTATAAATTGGGCGCACACGACATCATTGCTGTACATCGGGTTTACGTTCAAGCCATTTTTCTTCATAAGAATTATTTCGGACTTGAATTTAGTGAAGGGAAGTTCTTCTTTTGCAATATTGTAGGCAACGTTAAACTTAATTATCATCTCGGCCTCGTCTGATGATCTGTTTGCTGCTGCCTGCCGCTGAAAGGCAGCGGGGAGAGGGGACACTTGAGCAGTGCATTTATCACAGCATGTAATGTGTTTTATAGATGCATTGTGCTTTTTCAGCGTTTCAATTCTAAATGTATTAGAACCAGTCACAAATGCACTACTGCCGGCCATGGTCTTCCCACACTCTTTACAGTAAATACAGTGCATTATATTATCGGCTTATCCGCCCTTCACTATCTCTGATTGGTTTAGACCACGATATGGGCCTAATGTGTGTCTGTTGTTGAACAACAGGGAGACTTTAAGAGTCACGGAGTTTCGTTTTTTTCCCCCCTCGAACGGCTGGTCGCACCGGTGCAACCTTTGATTTTTTTTTTTGTCGCACCACTGAGAAATTAGTCGCACTCTAGAGCCCTGAGGCGCTGTGAATACTTTCCGGATGCACTGTATATGTAGGAGTTTGAATGTTGGCATGGCTTGTCTAGACTAAACAAGAGTGAATAATTGTTATTGTATTTCTGAACTACTCATGGACTGTTAATGATAAAAACAAGGATGCTCATAACTAGACCTTCTTCCTGATTATCTTTAGTCAAGAGTCATTGACAGACTACAAAAGTAACTTTAGAGCCATCCTAACCTAAAACAAAATGTTTTTATTGAAAACTAAATGTCACTTAACAAACCACTCAAAAACGAGTGTGCACAAAAATTAAAAAAAGCCTCTGCAGTTCCCTATAAACACTCTTAATAATAAAGTAGCACAACATTCCCGCCAGACAAAATTCTTGACCAACACACCTCCTGACTCCTAAGCTCAAAGAACTTCTGGGCAAGGGGAGGCTTCACACTCCTAATTTTATCCATTTCCATATGAACCCCTTAATATGGTGGCCACTGTTCTATCCTGAATCCACAATCCTCAATTCACAGTTGAATTTGTATCCTCTTCAATGCCTGCAGCTAGACCACATGTTACATGCAAGGCCATCTGCTATTGTCTAATGGTTTACTTTTACAGCATTCTGCCTGCCCACCAAAACCTTCCAGGTTATATACTGCTAATGGAATAATTATTTCTGTGCACACGGCCATTTTAACAGCTGCTGGACAAAATTATAGGTTCCCATGACCATATATGTAAGAGTTAAGACAGTCCACTTATGGCTGCTGACCTAAATAATCACTTCTAGGGAATCCTCCCCGGGCTCCCAGGGATGACACAGTGCACGGGCATCTCACTTGTGAACGGTTTTAGAACGATCAACACTTATTTTAAATAAAATTACTGCAATATGTTGACACCAATAAAAGACTAAACTTATCTACAAGCAGTTCATGCTGTCATATAAGTACATGTATCTAGTTCAGGGGTGGCCAAAGTTTTTCGGCTTGCAAGTTACTTTTAAAATGACCAGGTCAAAATGATCTACCTACATTAAAAATGCTATATATTGCATAGTTTTATTGTGAAATAATGCAAAGAGTACGCGACATGTGTTTTGCCCTACTTCTGGGCTCACCAGGTGTACACACTCACTGCACCCTCTCTGGGGGTGGATTGAACCTCGAGCGTCAGCGTTGAAGCCTCTTTACATTGTGCCACGGCGTTTGGATCGTTTATTTGACAGGATGTAGACTGGGGTAATTACACTCATGGCATTCGTAGTCTGAATCACAATCTGATTGTATGGGTGTGTGTGGGATGACCAGTGTGTTAGAAGAAGACAGATCTCAGACTGGCCGACCTGTATGTTAATCAAGTGGCAAATGCCATAGGGAGTATATGTGATAGACTAACGTTTAAAAAAAAAAATAAATAATTTTTTTGAACACGATCTACCTGCACTACCTTTCCGATTGACGTATTGGGCACCCCTCATCTAGTTAGTTGCGGTAATAAGAGCGTAGAAAGCACAACGTGTCCAGCGTGCCGTCGTCCAGGCGAGACCACAACTTCGTGCAGAGTACGCCAGCCACAGAGAACGCACGCTCTGCCTCCACTGAAGTGGTCGGCACAGTCATCAGATACTAATACACTTATTCCAAACAATGCCCGTGCTTGCTGTTCCTCTGAAACACCAACATTTCACCTTTAACTGATGCATCCAGTTTCTTATCATTCTGTGATGGCAAGTTTCTTGGCACAGATAATGTGGATGCAACAGACTGACTGACGCATTGCAATTTCAAGTTGCTGTTCAAAGCCGTTGTCTGACAGATTTCCATGAAGTCTGCCCCGTCCCGGCATTAGTAAGCTGCAGAGTGCAGACTCCCCCCAGTCCACTGTGCTCAGTCTTAGTGGGAGCTGAGAGATTGACTGCTGCTGGTCTGTTGTTGACTGAATTAACCGGCAACACACTACACCGTGGGCCAAAAAACCATGCCACTTAATTATTTTCAACTATAACTCTGTTATTTCTTGATCGATTTTTACACTTTTGCACGCTATATATGAGAGCTTGGCCGTTCCCGGATTTCCGGGAATTACAGAAATGGATTCCCTAATCACTTCTATGGGTCCTCTTAAAGCACAGGTTTTCATCTCTTTTGACTTCCCTCTGAACATAGTTAAACAGTTAATACTGCTAAGTCAGTCAGTCTTGCCAACTGTATGACCCTTTTTTTTGTTTAACCACACTGTGTTCTGACACCACCTGCTTTATACCCCTTTAATACCTGGCACAACTTTGACAAATTGTTACTTTAATCACATAATAACAAAAAATTCTTAGATTGCATTTATAACATATTTCATTACCTGTGCTGTAATCTTGGCAGTTGCTGCCGCTGCTGCTACAGCAGCAGCTGGTGGCAATCCTCCAGGTGTTGCAGGCGTATGGATTGGCATTGGTGGAGTGACTGCTTTACCAACTCGAAGATACTGACCACCTAAGTCAAAAAGATTCATTGAAGATACTGCATCCTGTGAAGACTGAGCCTTTTCATATTCTGTAATCACAAAAAAAATACAATTTTAATTTATATTAATAGAGAAGAAAACTCAATCCAAAGTGACTACAAATCACAGGGATTGATAAAAATTTACTCTCTAAGTGTGAGTGAATAAAAGGTTTATCTGAAGTTTGAAAGAATTAATGTATTAACTGGCAGGCTCACAAGGTCCCTATGGTTGGAGCAGGTGATAACAGAAGACAGAGAGCAAAAAATAAAAAGAAAAAAAGACCTTTCCCAGCTATTAAAAACCCCAAAAAACAGGAATTTACACACAAAAAGTACACTTTCCCAAATTTGGGAAACCTGCAAAAAGGTACTTGTGTATCCCTGTCTCAAGCAGTGCTTCTGAGAAGGCCTTCAGCACCGAAAGGAAATATTGCAACATTTAACCGTACTGCTCTGAAGCCAGATGCTGTGAACAGACTGGCGTTTGTCATACAACTTGAACTTTCCTTAGTAGAATTTTACAATTGTTTCTTTCTGGTATGTGCAATATTGGATAAAACTTGAAGTTAGTAATCTTGATAAAAATGTTGTAGGTTTGTCTTTTTTTGTATCTATACCTGTGCAACATGACAAATGCTGTAGTTTTTTTTATTCCTGTGCAGTTTGACAGAACTTTGTATTTTTACACTATAGTACAATATTTCAGATTTTTCTTCTTGCTTATATGCTGCACAATTCATCTTAAAACAGAGCAGTTTTTGTTCTTCCACACTATAATGTCCCAAGTTCAATTATGATTAGTAGTTAATCTTCTTTGGATTCATATCTTGTTTACATTAAGGGTGTCTGTTTAAAATGCTCTCATTATAATAGTTTGTTGGTCTTGTGTAAATCCTGTAAGCCACTTTGAAATGGCTTACTCATACTTGCACTGTTTGATCTCCGTAATACAGTGGTTTTAAATGTTTGTTTTTATTTTAAATCTAAAACTATTTTAGTTTTAAATACATAATACAGGTTTTCCTTAACTGTTGTTTCCATTAGTCTAACCCTAAGCCTAACCCTAATTAGTATCCAACAATTAATATCCTATTATCAAGATCAAGCTAGGTCAATAAGATTTTTACAAACACATTTTTAAAAGATGCAAAATATTGCCTAATTATCGTTACTGTCAAAGTCCCACAAAATATCAAGATATTTTTTGTTAATATGATGCAGATGTCCTTACTTCTTTCAAACATATTCTTAATAGGACTGTTAATGTTTGAATAAAAACAGTTTTATATTTGCTGTAAAGTACAATATTTAAAAACAAAATCCCAGAACCGTGTGGTCATAACAGGTTTGAGGAGCTTAATATATTATACATACTCTTAATTAATATACCATAAAATATGAACTTAATATATATAGACTCCTCCTTGGTTCAATTGTGCATCGTCATTGTATTCAGTTCCATTGTTATCCTGATGACATCTAGCTTTAAATTACTACGAAAATATCTCAGGCATGTTCTCTATCCTATTTTGTTAGTTGCCTAAATGATATTAATATTTGGATGGTGCGGCATCTGCTCAAGCTTAATTGTGCCAAATCTGAAATTCTCTTTGTTGGCTCTAAAGCTACCCACTCGAAGTTCAGAAATGTCAACTACTATCAATGACACCCCCAATTTAAGTGCCTTGGTGTTTTCTTTTTTTTTTTGACAGTAGTCTCTCATTTCAATCTTGCTTTACTGCTATGTTCCGGGCTGCCTTTCACCCCCTTCATAATATATCAAGACTCTGCCCCTCCACTGTTGTACAAAGCAGCTGAGATTCTAATTCATACTAGCCAACCCACGGCATACCATACGCTGCATAATCAGGCTGGTTTTTTTAATGACTTTTAAGCACAGGGAGAAAATTAATTTTTGAAAAGTCGGTAATGTAATAAATCAGCAAGAAAAGCAACATTGTAACAATGCACAGAACGAACCAACACACAATTGTACGTGACTGAAAACTGGCGGAACGCCATCGCGCCCTGCCTGCTCATGTGCCCACCTCCAACTCGTCACTTGAGTCGCTGTCGTCTTTGCACAGTCCACATGCACCTGTGACTCACGTAGATTTTTCATTGCTCTGTGCGGTTTTGGCTGCTTTTCTATATATAATCCACCAAGACACCCGACCACGGTAGTATCGCGAATTGCTGTATGTAGCGTGTAAAATAGTTTGCTATGGTGCACGCCGTTGTGCATTGTAACCAAAAACTCGTTTTTTAAAGACTGCTTATTGCATTGTGTTTTAACCTCAGTTGTAAAGGATTGTTTTAAGGATCCCATGGGATACCCCTCGCAAACCATTTTACACACTGCATATGGCGATTCACCTCCGCGAGAAACATGCCTCTATGAACAGTCAAGTTGTCGTCGTATCCAATGGTCTTGGAGTTGGTGGGCACGGCTCCTTCCTGCGTGCGCCATAGGTGTCTTACTTGTCGGCGGCTTAGTGAATCCACGCCCCTTCCGTGCTTTCCATGGGTGTCTTGCCTTAGTGAATATATATATATATATATATATATATATATATATATATATATATATATATATATATATATATATATATATATATATATATATATATATATATATATATATATATATAGATACGTCGTTTCAAGGCTAGACTTATGATAATGCTTTATTGAGTTGTATCTAGACTAAACTTGTAAACAAGTTACAGTTTGTTCAAAATTCTGCTGGACACTTATGGAATCAAAATATGGATCATGATCACATTATACCTATTGCATACAATCATCACTGGCTTCCAGTGAAGTATATCGACTTTAAGAGTCTTGTCCTCACTTACAAAGCACTCCTAGATCTACCTCCCACTTATTTAAAAGATCTTCTTAAAGATTATACAGAGACCAGTGCACTGTGCTCTTCTTCTGGATATCTTGTTGACCCTTCAATACATCCGTCTTCTGAGGGAGGTTGGTCCTTCAATTATGCTGCTACTCAGCTGTGAAACTCCATCCCTCATATTTGGAACCATGACTCTCTTTATTTAAAAATGCATCTTTAAACTCACCTTTTTAAAATTGCCTTCTCAGTGCTAAAGCTTTTATTCTTTTAAAATGTCCTGGGGCCTCATGTATACTGTAAACGTTACGTTTGCACAGAAATGTTTTGCGTAAGAAATTTTCCATGTTCAAATTGCAATGTATAAAACCTACACTTGGCGTAAAGCCACGCACTTTTCCACAGTACCTTATACCTTGTCGTACGCAAGTTCTCCGCTCAGTTTTGCAGACTGGCGGCACCCAGCGTCAAAGCAGTGCTACTGTTCCTGTGTGGTTAGTCTTTATTTTCCTGACGCAGCTTTATAAAATACACTGAAACTAACCGCATATTGTTTATTAGTGTAATGCATCTGATTGTAATTAACTTGTAACAATATAATGGTCCAGGGAATAGCCATAGTATTCCAAATACCATAACTGCTTTAGCGTTGTTACTCTCACTGCACCTTCTTCTTCTTTCAGCTGTTCCAGTCAGGAGTTGCCACAGCGGATCATCTTTTTCCATATTACTCTCACTGAACCACTCAGAGTATTTATATCACTGTATCTGAGTGTGAATCACAGCAGCAGCTGATCGGAAGGAGAATTATCGGTATATAGCATCAAGCACACGCTGTCTCAGCCTCAGGCAAACCGTTTCAAAGCCTTTCCTGTACGGACCTCACGGTTCAGAAACAGTTTCATCCCAAGAACTTTAAACGCATTCAATCAATTGCTCCTTGTAGATCTATCTGTACTTATAAGTAGAATTACCTCACTGTAAACTTGCACTACAGTCATAATATTGCACAACCTGAGCCACTTTATAAAGCGCGTATTTACATATAATGACGATATCATTAAGATGAAATGCAGCAAAATATGTTTATTATATTATACAGGTAAAACTTTAACTTTATTTAAATAATTTATAGTCTTCACTGGGACTGGCGTGAAGCATAGAATAATTAAACATGTACTACAAAGATATTTCAATGTTCCTTAAACGTTTTGAAGAATCGGCGCTCTAAGCTTACAGATGGCTTAACGTCTATTACAGAGCTGATTGTGTGGCGATTGGTTACTTGGAGAAAGAAAAGCAAGGACTGCAGGGGCAGACACGACAATATATATTGCATATAAAACAGAAAGAGAAAATAACGACACTGCTAAAAACGCAGCGGCAAATTTCAACAAAAGTTAAACGCTTGTGTCATGAGCACAAGGCGGCTATGCAGTGTCCGCAATGGATGTGGCCATCCACCATGCATAAGATACCATATTGACATTGCCGGGCGAAGGGGCCACCGATTCTCTCTGCCCAGGGCCGCCACAAGCCTAGAGCCGCCCCTGAGTACTGCTGCAATAAATGATTTCATCGAAGGTCGCACATAATCACTGCGCCACTGTGAAACCCATGCTTAATAACGTGCTTTAACTCCTATTATCATGAAAATGATATCATGTATACATCTCAGTATTTTAGTTTATTCAGAGAGCTGTAATATCACAAATGTAATGGATTTTGTGTCCAGTCGGAGGAAGAGAGCCAGTTTAAGAAGCAAGTAGTGATTCACACACATAGTGCACATAGAAGATCACATACAAAACAAAGCATTTAACGTGCTACTTTAATTATGATGTGATTTGAGAAACTGGTTAAATGATTTTAAGATGACGTTTATGAAATTCTACTTTAATGACAAAATAAACTACATGATTAAAGTGGAAATTTTGATATTAAAGTTGACATTTCGTGCTTTTTTCCCCCACTGTGTGCCTTTTTTTCCTCTGTACCCTAATAAGCTTTCATATGACACTCAGACGGTGGGCTACGACTCGCCTTTTCACAGCGACTTTGATATCTGAGCTTTCAAGTTTCTCCAACACGCTATGTCAATCAACTTCCTTTTGTTGATTATACCACGGTTTAATTAAACAAAATTCTTATATTTTCCCCCATGCTTTTCCCATTGTCTTTTCACAGGAAGGCTGAGCTTAAGGGCGATTTATATTGATTTGCATATTCAAAGAGGTGTAATTCTGGGAGGAGTTGGGGCCGGACATAAGGCGCGTGCACGAGCGTTACTTTTCACGCTGACCGGGATTTATGTAGCGGAAGAACGTGGAAGTTGGAGTACGCACAGATTCCTGCATCTGGAGTTTTCTGTGCGTAAGCACATTTCGGCTTTTGTACTTATGTCATGTTATAGTGTGAATTCTACGCACAGCGTTATGCATGAGGCCCCAGATTACTTGTTTTGTTTGTGTTTTTTAGTAGATCTTTTTATTTACTTAATTGTACTATTTTATGGTTTTATCTTGTAATCTGTCCTTAAGTGTCTAGAAAGGTGCAATTAAATAAAATGTATTATCATCACAACACATACTGGAAGTTATAAATTATGCTTCAGTCAAAATTTTATTCAAAATGTTGCCAACGTAATTTAGTATTATTTTATTCTGGTTCTATGCTTCAGCTCTTTCTATGACTTGCCAAAAAAACTGAAATTTGAACACATTTGAATATCTATACTTTTGATTATCTGGTTATGGATTAAACATCATGGACATAATAGAGCATAACTCTATTATATGAAAGTGTATTCTAATTTAACAAGCAAAATCAAATAGGGGAAATTAATTTTGCCCGATTGCCATGAGTACAGATATTTAATTCACCTCTTTGCCAGCCAAACAACTACAATCTTTAAATCTATAATATTAAGCTTCTAACGTTAAAGATGGAAAATGCATACACAGTATACCTCAATGAAAAACAGTTACCAACCTGAGAAAAAGGTTTAGATATTTCTTGGTACATTTACCAAAATAATTCTACAGATATTCTATAGACTGGACAGGATTGTTATATTTGCTACTATTTAGCCCAGACATTCAAGGAGAATCAAAATCATTAGTGCTGATGATTTAGCAACAGTATAAAAGTACGGTTCAAATTTGGATAATAAAGCTCACCTATAAATCCATATCCTTTGTGTTTTCCAGTTGTGGGATCTCTAGCAAGCGTGCATGATTTAATCTTTCCAAAAGCTTCAAAGACACTCTTAATGTCCTCATCTGATAAATCAGGATGCACAGATGCCACATATATACGATTAAATGACCGTGCTTCTTCTGCAAGTTGATCAATAATGGGTTGAGCTTGTCCAATATTACTTGGCCGGCCAACCTAAAAGGAAAAAATCTTTTATTAAATACAGAGATTATACTGATACACATGATTGCAATTACTTAGCACATCTTTAGTTAGATATAGCCTTTAAATTCCTTTCTGGTTTGTAAGAGAGAGTGTGCTGACACTCTAAGAAAAATGATATTTTCACAGTTCTTGGGGATTATAATTGGGATATACTGAGATAGAGGTTAAAACAAATACAACACAACAAAAAAAGAAGCTATTCCATATGCATCATCAATGAGAATATAGGAAAACACTCCTAATTTGCCCTCTTAAGAATCTGCTGTGCATTTAGTGTCCCATGATTTTTTTTTTTTTTTGTAGACAAAACCTGTTGAAGGTACCAGGATGGAAAGTACTGAAAAAATATACCTAGACCAGAGACAAATGTTGATTGCTTCTTGTACTGGGATATCAATTTCATTTTGTTTTTAATAATGAAAATAGACCAAACCTTTTCGTTACGTAAGGGTTTCAAGAATGTAATGATTTTCTAATTTGAGGTATGTCTATGTAGATATGTAGTTAGAGAAAGAGAGGGAGAGAAAAGGTATACAGTAATTGTATTGATAATGTGATAAGTAAAAGTTGCACAGTGCACTTTTTGTTTTATTATAACATGAGCAACAACTCCAAAACGTTCATTTGTTTCAAAAATTACTTTCTACTGTCTCTTCTGTGTCAAAAAACATTTTACAGAGTAAAAATGCATGCTTAACTCTCAGGATATCCAAAACATTGGTAGAAAAGAAATACTGTGTTTACTAAATTAACGATGTTTTCATGTTACATTAGATATTTTAGTGTAGCAGAAGTCATTTAAACAATAGCTGTTTTTATGAAAACTACTAGAGAAGAACTGAAGTTAGCCATGGACAATTATAATCTTAAATGGAGAGAAAGAAACTTCACATTCTATGTTAATTTTTAATTAATAAGCACTTTTCAAAATGGCTTTTCAGCATGAAAACATTTACACTAGCATGCAGTCCTCAGGAAATTGTTTTGTTACGTAAATCATGTGCTTGTATATAAAAAAATGCCGTACCTTGATGTTCCTTCCACCTAACATAACAGAGTTCATCTGTTCCAGAGCAAGCTGCGCAGCTTCTGGGACTTCATATTCAACAAAAGCAAATCCCTGAAAACACAAGAGTTATTTTAAGAACAACATGAATGTTAGTCTTTATAAAATCTACTGGATGTACAAAACAAAAGGATAGTGATTATGAAAAAATACAAGTAATAGTGTTACCTGTATGCAGTCAAACCACCAACCATTAATACTCTGTACCCTCACAACGCAAAACACAGCACCTTTAAAGCATTAAGGAGCACCACTAAAAAACAAAGCACCCAAAAAAAAAAAGGTTTCTTAATTGGTCACAGGCCTAATCTAAAGATTTTGATTTTAATAAACTAGTGGGCACTGCCCCCTGCTCGCTTCACTGGCCAAACCCCGGTAGGGCACTACGCACTAGCCACTTTGCGGCTCTGCCACTCATGTATGGGGAAGCGGATGTACAATTTAAACAGATTTATTATTTTCATGGGAATTTTTACATATGCATAATAGAAGTATTTTACATTACAGCGAGTAATTGACCATAGTGAAAAATAGTACAATGTAATAAAATGAAAGAAAATTATGCTTCGTGTTGAGTTAGAGGTATTCGTTGTGTTATAAATTTTCATTCTTTCATACTTTTTAAACTTTCACTTTTACTGTAAAACTTCAGTAAAAACAATACTTGGAATTAACTTTTCGTCAATATTGCATTGAATTTTGATTCCGTCTTTGGGCTTACATCATGACAATGCAACGTATAACTGCCTGTTAGTAAATATCTTTTCTTTCTCTCTAATAAATAAACCAACATTTTTGAATGTTTGTCCCTGTGATTTATTAGTTTTCATAGCAAAAAGCTATTCTAACGGGAAACTGTAAATGTTTCAATACGAATGGTATATCAAGATCTCCTTTGGTGTCTAATGTTATCTGCGGAAGATGTACTACATTACCTTTCTTGTCACTGGTTAAATTTTTACATGTTAGAATTGTTTGACCAATTTTGAATACAACTTATTTTGTCCTATTGCATAGCCCATACATCCGTCTTTCAACAGTAATTTGGCCGGTGGAAGACTGGACAGTGTTAATGGTTGCAGATATTTTACGGGACATTGTAAGTTGATATTTTCATCTTCTACATTATCACCACAAACTATTTCAGCAAACTCTATTGATACGCATTTAACCAATCTGCCATGTAACTGATTGACAATTTATACGTTAATTTGTTTGACTTCACTGTTTCTCAGTGCTAGGATTGGCTGTGTACTCATTTCTTCTGTTGATAACCTTTCCGGATAAAATTCTTCAGTAAGATGTAAGATTTGGAAATAAGTCATCTTTTACAAATTTTTACATTTCCCTCACTAAGTTCCCAATAAGAGCTGAAAGCGAGGAACTGTGCCTGACAAAAGCATTCACACCAATGAGAGGTGAGAGGACCGTGGGCGGTTAACCGGAAATGGCTCAGGAGGGTGGGACCCCGTCTACCGACTTCAAAAAAATCTCTTGCTTTAATTTCAGAGTACTCTTAAGAGTAGTGGTAGTTCCTTGCCAAAATAAGCTTTTTTTTTTTTTTATTTCAATTTTAGCAAAGACTTTCCTAACTCCTATTTGACCTGCCAAACCTGCAGCTCAAAAATTTGAAAGTGACACTTGATTACTTCAACACTTTTATTTATATATAAACAAAATACATATATACACATATACATATATATATACATATACATATATATATACACATATATACATACATATATACATACATACATATATATATACACACACACACATACACACACAATCCTTTCGCCAGCTCCGTCTCTCTTCCACCCAACTTCCGCTCTCAACTGAAGGGAGGCGGCCCCTTAAATAGGAACCCGGATGGGCTCCAGCTGCTTCCCGGCACTCCTCCGTAGACACGCCCTAGTGTGGCGGAAGTGCGATTCTCCGAAGCCGTACGGGTGTCCCCTGTCGTCTTCCCCCCAGCACTTCCTGGTGTGGCGGAAGTGCTGGGCTCCAGGGATATTCAGGCACCGGGGCGCCGCCTGGCAGTGGCCACGGGTCCCTACAGGGCTGGGCTTCCAAAACAGTTTTAGAACAACATTTTAATTGTGGAAACCTCAGTGCTCTAGGATCAAATATAAACAATTCTAGGTCAAAAATCTGCAACAGCTGTAAGGTTTTATTACAAAAATAAGTAGTCCATCCCTGCACTAAACTAAATGACTTGTTTAAATGAGTTGTTAAAATACATGAACAGGAACTGAAAACGACTCAATGTACTACACTACTCCCTTCATGAAAGGAGCAAAGGCATACAGAGCCCCAGGTTTAAACAATGCATTGAGAAGCAGGAGTGGAATGCTCAAAAACAGACTAATGATTGTTTTAGTGCAACCATATTGTTGGGGTCTACTTTCCAATTAATTCTAAACCAATCGATGACTTCAGCATTTTTAAAATAAGCTGCTGTATTTGGGGAGGCACATTGCTACATAATGTTAAAATAATCTGTTGATGAAACAAACAATTCAGTATGTAATTTTCTTTTTAGGGCATTAAGCAAACTCCTGTCAATCATGGAGAATCCACTGCATCCACTGAACAGTGTCATTTCCAGACAGAGGAGTAGCTTCAGTGACAGACTTTTGTCACTGTCCTGCTCCACTGACAGACTGAGGAGATCGTTCCTCCCCCACACTATGCGACTCTTCAATTCCACCCGGGGGAGTAAATGTGAACATTACTCAAAGTTATTGTCTGGTTTTACATGCATTTTTATTAATATTACTATGGATTATGTGAATTTCCACTTGGGATTAATAAAGTATCTATCTTTTTAATTTGATACATTTTTAATTAAGGGCATCTAACTTTACAATCAGCATTACTTTACTTTCTTTAAAATAAAAGCCAATATTTTAGTATTAAATATTAAGCATGTCTGGCTGTACACAGGACGTTACCAGCAATAGAATGACGTGCAGTACTTCAGCTACTGTACTACTTTGCATAAAGTAGTATTTGAATTACATCATCATAAAGCTCAGAGAATAAGATGGTGAAAACATCGGTTTCTCAGATCAACCAATTTAATGATCACTGGTAAGGTAATTTGGAATTAAAATTAGTTGATTAAAAATGGTGGTGGATAGACGAGAGTATCACTAACTGCACCACAGACTGTTCCATTTCCTACACTATAATAACAGAGAGCCAACTGGGAACCTTAACAACTCTGAGTAACTCGGGGACTGTCGTCTTCTCATTCCAGAACAGCACTAGAAGCATTATCATCAAAGACATAACCAAGATGGGAAATTCAATAATAGGAGAGTTCAGCATGACCCAAAAAATGTCCAATAGTGTATTTGAGGACCACACCTTGTAATTTTAAAAAGAACAGGAACCCTGTCCAAGACATATCACCAAGCATCACAGCTTAAAATGAGAGAACACTCCAGCGGGACAAATAAGACCCATTGAAATTACTGAAAATCGAAGCTGGTGTTTGTGAGTTCCCCATCATGTTCTTAATCATCTATGTCAAAGTACACACCAATGACAGATTTGCTGCAGCATCACTCTTGAGCAGTGAATGACACTTGCACAAATATTACAGCATTCAAATTTTTATTTCTTTTTTCAGATGTGGGTCACATTATGCTGTGATTTGTTAAATTTGATTTGACTGCATGAAACGCTATATTTCTTATTAAAATCAATAAAAATATTCTGTTTTTAACAAGAGACAAATTATTTATGGCTTAGTCTCATCATTTGTCATCAAATATAAAAAGAGAACTGAAAATCTGTTTAAATTTACACACAAACTTTCTTAGAACTTTTCTGTATCAACCAGATACACCTTTACAGAGTAATGGGGAACCAGCAACCATCTTGGAAACTTTTGTAAAAAGACGGTAGGGACCACCCTTGAACTTGGCACTGTAATGTAGCTGTACTAACAATTGCACCATACTGCCATCACCTGACAGCTCTTTATTAGGGTTAAGTGATATAACAGTATGGGAAAAGTATTGAAAAAACACAATTTTAAAACTGTTTGTTAGCAATTGTTCAGTACTTTCTGTACCGGAAGTAAATTTTTGGTTTAAAAGACCTTGTGCTCACAAGTTTGTTCTTCTGCTGTATACTCCACCAGCCAAAAAAACTCTCTTGTCCCCAACCCCATTCATCAACATGTTGAAGATGTCACTTGGATGACTATGTTCAATGACCTGCTGTTGAGTCTGTGGGGGACAAAACATAATACCCCGTCCTAGACTAAAATGTTTATATATATATTAAAAAATAAATTCTTCTTGAGGCAAAATATCAAACAAATAATGATTGTGCAGTCTCTGTAAATATTAACAATAGTTTAAAAACTGCACATACTGCGAAAATACTGTTCTTGAAATAGCAATAGTTAATAAAATGCAAGTAGCGCAAGTAAAGAAATGCAATCTTCGGTAAACATTACTGAAGCCTAAAGCAGTGCTTTCCAAATTTCTTCCATGGGAACCTAATCTGTCCTTACCCATCCTCCTTCCTCATTGGTCACTGTCCCAGATAGTACATCACTGGTCAAAAGTTTTAGAACACCTCAGTTTTTCCAATTTTTCTTCAAATTTAATGAGTTGAGATGCAATAAATGATCTATAATGATGGAAGGTTAAGCAGTAAACTGCCAGAAGTTTGAATTTAAAAAGTTCAGGTTAGCAAAAACTGAAAATGAATAAATATCAGAATATTACAAATGGGCCACTTTCTGGGAACCAAAAACAGGTTACAACCTACAGATTGTCTGCAGCAATGAAAGTAAATTAAGCCTTGTAAGTTGAAGCAAACAATTTGCACAGGAGTTCCAACTTCTGTTGATTATTTAAAAACCCTCTGTCTTAAAGCGGAGTTGGAACAATCTATGTTACTGCACAATCTGAAGTACTAATAGGACAATCTTCTAATTACAATGGCAATAAAACTGCAATTAACAAATGAAACTACAAAACAAAATCCAAGTGTCAGTGAGTACATTGGCGTCTTACAAAATCCAAAGGCAAAGGCAAACTGGAAGAAACTCTGATAGGAAGAGATCTGGCAGACCCAATGTCACACCACTATCAGAAGACAAGTTTCTGAGGGTCACCAGCGTGCGTGATAGACACCTCACAGCACAACATCTTCAAGCACAGCTCAACAGTGGTTAAAAAAAACAAGTCTCAGTTTCTACTGTGAAGAGGAGACTTTGTGCTGCAGGTCTGAAAGAGCGAGTAGCCAGTGCTTAACGTACAAGACAGGGCCTTGAAATACCAGCTGTGGACTACTACAGACTAGACAAAGTCTCCTCTGTATTGTATTGAGAGTCAAAGGGTAATTCTGAACAGCACCACAGTGAGTGAGAGGAGGTGGGGCTGCTGTTCCATGTGGGGAGAAGTGTGTGTGTATGTGTGGTAGTCTAGGGCTTTGAACACGCTGTCAAATGAACAAACGAGCAGGATATGGATAGAAATGACACTAGGGAAAACTATTATTGGTACTGTCCCAAACTTTCAGAAGCAACATTTATCATAAATCAGTACTTTTGACGATGGTATACTACAACAGTTTGCCTTCAGTTTAAATGAATGAATGGTGCAACAGAGTGTTACTAAACATAACCTCTAAAGTGGTATTAAGAAAATGTAAGGAATGAGACTAACAATTGTCCTCCTAGCAGAGTATCATTTCACAAAACAAGCAAGTAAGAATCATACATAAAGCATTGTGCAACACTCATCGCTTTCACCTTAAACTAAGATGATTAAATTTATCTAGGCTTTAGTGTTGATCAGCAAATTACAGCAAAGTGTTATTCACAGTGAATTTACTATGTTCTCATTCGCCTATGTTTGTCAAATTATTTACTGGTAATTCAGCCGGTTTAGGTAATCTGCATTACAGACTCTGTGGGACTAGTTATCTGTGCTTGTAGCCAAATGTGCAGGTCAATCTTCGAGTTCCACATCAGCATAACAGAAGGATGTGCGTGCCCTACGCATGCATAATTAGCCACGTGGTGTGGTGAGAATGAAAACAATCATTGAAGGAGCCTGATGCCCCACCCCCAACAGAGGAGAATATGAAGTAATATGTAATAAATGTTTCGTTATTATATTTACAAGATAGTTCTATCTTTTTGCCAGAATAAAAAGTGCAAAGCATCAGCACAGTTTGGAGAGCCTTCAGCATTATTTGGTTATTATTACCCCGATTTCGGCTTCCCTTCACTGGCTTCCAATTAATTTTCGAATTCATTTTAAGATCCTTGTATTTGTTTTTAAATCCTTTAATGGTGGTGCCCCTCTTTATTTGTCAGAACTGCTGCACCCTTATGTACCGTCTAGCTCTCTCCGGTCAGCAGACCAGATGCTTTTACGTGTTCCCATGACACGATGCAAACTCCAAGGTGATTGATATTTTTCAGTTGCAGCCCCAAAACTCTGGAATGATTTGCCGTTGCACGTTAGGCAGGCTCCTTCGCTAGCTAGCTAGCTTTAAATTCTTTTTAAAAACACATTTTTACTCTCTGGCTTTTAACCCAGTATGATATGTTGGCTATCTGTATATTTTTTTATTAAGAATCTCCACAGATCCTGTGTGTTTATGTGTTTCTGTTTCATTTGCCCTTTGGTTTTGTGTGTCTGATATGTTGGGTTTTTACTGTACAGCACTTTGGTCAGCCTTGATGTTGTTTTTAAAGGGCTTTATAAACACACAAATAAATAAATAAAATAAATAAATAAAATAAATTATATTTACAAGACATTTGTACCTTTTTGACAGAATAAAAAGTGCAAAGCATCAGCACAGGCAGTTTGGAAAGCCTTCAGCATGAGTTCAAAAAACGTAACAAGCCCTTGGCATCAATCATGACATGCCACTTTGAACTTTCTGCTACATATTTTTTGGACTTTTGACTACAATTTTGGCATTTCTCCTTTGTTTTGGTGAAATATATGATTGTGCATCTCTGACTGCATTCTTTCATCTCATAGAGGCACGGTGGTACAGTGGTTGGCACTGCTGCTGCACAACTCACCTTTTTTGACCACAATAATGAAAAATATACAACATAAATAAGTTATTTCTGCTTGTGAAATGGTAATATATTAATAATAAACAGTTATGATTTTAAAATGTTAATTGTGTCAATTGCAAGTATCCAAAGTGATTGGCTAGACATACTTTTTTAGTTGCAGCTGAAATCTTTGAATCGCAGCCGTTAACAAGGTTTGTGAGTAACTGTGAAAATGGTTTTAAAAGGGCCTAACATTACCAAATACTAGACAGTAAAACCGCCTGATTTAGAAGTGTTAAAATCCATTAGGCAAATACAAATTTTTTTTTACAAGTTTAAAACCATAACTCAAGCTGATAAATGGAATGCTATGTGTCATTAACCAGAAAGTTTAAGGTTTTTCGCCAATGTGCGAAAAGGTTGGATCAGATTGATCTTCGAGTGCCACATTACTATAAGAGAAAGA
Source organism: Polypterus senegalus (assembly GCF_016835505.1). Taxonomy (NCBI): domain Eukaryota; kingdom Metazoa; phylum Chordata; class Cladistia; order Polypteriformes; family Polypteridae; genus Polypterus; species Polypterus senegalus. The sequence continues at coordinate 183,563,834 of NC_053158.1, forward strand.
GGCGCATTCCCTATGGATACAAAATAATTAGCCAAGTGCAGATAAACTTTGAAGGAGCCTGACGCAATCCCCCTCACCCCACAACACAGAGAATCTGCAATATAATAGTAACGAAAGGTTTATCACTATTTACAACATGTTTCTGTCTTTCTGATAGAAGAAAAGGTGCAAGGCATCAGCACAGACAGTTTGGAGAGGATTCAACATGACTTTAAAAAAACAGAACGAGCCAGCGGCTTCAATCATAACACTCCACTTTTAATTTTCTCCCCCTAAAAGACGGACATATATATTTTCTGACTTTTGACTATGACTTCATCATTTCTGTTTTGCTCTGACAAAATATGACTGCACTTCTCTAACTGTATACTTTCTACTTTGATATCACAGAGGTGCACAGCTCAGGTCACCTTTTTAGCCACAATAATCGGTCCAGTATAGTCAGCAGATATTCCATAGCCCTCAGGGACACTTTAAAGACAACTGCACCATTATAATCCAGTCAAATCTAGTTCACTTAGTCCTTCCCCAATGACTTCAATGCAGTTCACCAAGTTCAGCAAATACCGAGAACATGTCCATGATTTTGGGGAACTTGGCAATGTTTGCTCATCACTACTCAGCATCTCTAGGTGCAAAGCAAGAAACAATGGGTGCCGTACCCCAGACAATTACTGGGTACCAACATATGTATGCGCAGAAGCACTCAGTCTTGGCCAAATCAGATTTGTCAATCAACTTTCACATCTGCAAAGAAAACAGCTTACACACAGGAAAACCATATGTAGACAGAACAACCTACAAACTCCATAAAGATGATTATGTATGAATTCATATTTTCTTGTACTCATAAGCATCTAAATTTATAATTACATGCAAGGTCTGAAAGAATTAAATGGAAGGCTCAATATCACTATAAATATGCAGCAGTGGAACAAGCATTCATCTCTGATTTTTTTAACTGAGTTTCCCCTGAACAAGCCATAACATATGTTAGGCTCCATTTAGTCGTGTAAAATGATCCCATTTAGTACTAGAATGGAAGCATTAGTATTGTGGACAGTATACAGCAATTATGGCATAGATAAAATCCACCTCAAAGAATCATGCTTTATTCACACAAATTGAATTCTAAAAATCTGTACAAAGACAAAAATGTTCTGTAGAAATAGGTTTTGTTGTAACACAAAAATGCTCTAAAGTCTGATATACTGAAAATTCACTCACAACTACTTCCAAACTATTTTAAATACATCACGGTACCTTGAAAAAAATTTTTTTCCATTTTATTATCTCAAATTCTAAACTTACAATATATTAAAGTACGTGTCATATGAAAAGAAACACATTGAAAAATGAAAAAAAAATTTTCCTTAAAAGGAAAAAAAAATCAAAATTGTAAGATTTAAAAAGTATTCATATCCACTGTAAACATAAGGGATACATTTTTCTTGTACACTTGATTGCCTTACCAAATCAACCAAATTGCTGACAGTCTCCACCTGTGAGGGAAATGCGTGAATCACATGTTCTGAATACCTGTGGATATTTACCCCCTTCCCTGCTAAGATCCAAGGGCATCGTAGGAATTTTGCACAAAGCAAACCAATATGAAGAGAAAAGAGCATTCAAATCAAATCAGAGACAGAATTACACATGAGAACAGATCTGGAGAAAGGTGCAAGAACATCTCAAAGACACTGAACACGCCTTAGAGCTCTGTGCAGACTATAATAAGAGAGTGGAAGAAATATGGAACCACATTCACACTGTCTGGCTTGAAAACTGTACAGCCACTACCACATTTTAAAGTGAAGATGGTTTTACCTGGCTGATGTGCGGTGTTAAGATTTATGCCATACATACCAGTTAATTGTTCAGGACTGGATATGAAATCTGGTCAAGATTAATGGGAGGATGAATAATGTACAATACATTTCCCTGTCAGATAGAGTAAACGTGTGAGTAAGTTTGTCCTTCAACGGGACAATGATCCAAAGCAAACAGCCAGAGCAACAACTGCATGACTAAAATGAGGAAAACTGACCAAGTGAGTGGAAAAGTCCTGACCTTAAGCCTGTGAAAACTCTGTGGTGAAACCTAAAAACTGTCGTGCATCTAACCTGGCAATGCTTAAGCAATTGTGCTTAAGGAGGAATGGGCAAACCTTTTACTATCTGTAAAAGTAAGAGAGGAATTTAAAAAAGAGACTACTTGTTGCAACAGTTGTGAGAGGTGGTTCAAACAAGTACTTAATAAGGTGATAAATACTTGTAAAATGTTGGTATTTCAGCTTTTAGAATTCAATTTTTTAAAAAGATTTATAATTTTCTGTCTTTTTCTAGACAGCATAGTGAATTCATAGTGAAACTGATGATAATACCAGTTTATAAGTTACTTATGTAAAAGAAAGGGCTGAGCACTTATCTGACATACCAAATACATTAAAGATTCATAGTTATGCACTGCTCAATATATTTAATATACAGAAAATTTACTTAGAAAAGTATATTATAAACTTTTACATAATACTGTATGTACTACATTTTGTGCGAATTTTCCATTATGCAAGGGTACCAGCAGAGGTGGGTGATATAAGCAAAACTTCTCTCTCATGATATTTAAAATTATTTAAATTAAAATTTACTAAATTTTGGATGGTAATGGTATAGACCAAGATATAAAACTAAAAATGTCTAAAATGAAGAATTTATATCAAAATGATTACTGGGGTTTTTTCTTTAAACTTGAGATCAAACAAGATTTATTTTTTTATTATACTCGAACAATCATGTAACCATAACTGAACAAATCAAAGAATTACCAAATAAATACTGTTTTAGAATAAAAAGCCTTTCAGCAGTGCAAAAATTTCTTAAATATAAAGTCTGTAATGTGCCAACCTGCATGTAATGTTTTCAGACAACATGGAATACAAAGTGCATAGACAGCAATAAAGTGTGCCAACTGTTTGAGCACAGCAGAGTTGTCGGTATATAAAGTAAACAGCGAGTACCTAACTGACATGGGGAAAGGAAAACACAAGAGGTGCCATACTGTGGACGCAATAAGCTGGGTTCTGGATACTGCATGTAATGAACACAGTGCTATAGAGCACATTATATATCAAATTAATGCTGTATGTGGACTTTGTATTTCCAAGATGTATGAAAACTTTACAATGCGTAGACATTAGATGCAAAAGCAAGAAAAAAAGGTCAGCTTTTTTGCTTGTGTATGCATCTGCCATAAAACCGTGTGTGTGAGATTCAATACATGTGAGTGTACGTGACTCAGTACTAGCAGCAGCATTTCACTATAGCTGTACTCAAATTGCATTTTTTTTTTCTAAAAGCCTCCTCGTCTATGTTCAACTTCCACATTCCATCAGCCCTTACATATTCAAAAAGAAAACCCATTGTTCATTCTTGCCTCATGTATGTGGAAGCATTGCAAGTGAGCCAGCTCTGTCCTTTTTTATCTTTACGTACAACTCGCTCATCCACAACATGCCATCTTGCATGTTTTACTCATCCAATCCTCAAATTAATGCTTGTGGTGTACTTTCTATCGAAAGTGTACGAAAACTCAAGTGCAATTTGTAGGTGATTTTGTATATCTTTTTAGTTAAATGAAGCAAGAGGAGTGCACCGAGAACTTAAATATGCATAATTTCATTAAAAATAATGTAGCCATTGTTTCAAAACATACAAAATAAGAAATTAAAGCTTATAAAATGACCACTTTCTATTAAAAAACATGTTCAGTGTATTAACACTGGGTCAGCCCTAGATCAATATGGTGAATTTTTTTTTTTTAACTTAAAAAACAGGACTTTTTTTATTTTAATGAAGCAACGCTCAAATATACCGCTAAACTGTCTACATCAATTTGAAGCCTTTAGTACTAGGAGTTCAAATCCATTCAATTTTATAATATGTGATCCTAGGGGGAAAAAAAAAAACAAACTTTTCACTATAAAGAATATCCTTTGCTGAAAGAATATGTGTAAATGTTATGCCACCATAAATGTTATTTAGAACACCAAGAAACTTACTGTAACTTTACTCAAATTTCTCTCTGTGGAAGAAATTTAATAATTTTCTTTCTATGAAAAAAAGGTTAACAAAACGTACCATGGAAGAATTTGATTGCTCCTCTTCTTCACTGAACTTCATGCAGACTAAATTACTCTATTTCAATAAGCTATTTTTTTTTTTTTAGATTATAAATACATAGCAAAAGATTCTGCGCTTTGTAATTGACAGCTATTTCTTTCTAGGAAGAATGTCTTTCTTTTTAGACTTCCACATTTACTCTGCTTCAACAATCATCACATTGCTAGCAGACACTAGTGAGGAGTTTGCTTCACCATGAGTTCGGCAACTTTGTCAAAGTAAGCAAAATTCATTAAGTCAATGGGGAAGAAGGGACTGTGCTAGTTTTGAGTGGATTATAATGGTGCAATGGTCTTTTAAGTGCCCTGGTGGGCTATGGAGAAACCTTCTAAATAGGCTTGTGATCTGAGCTGAGAGGCAACAGTGCTAACCACTGCCTAATACAACAAAAGATGAAGACGGAACAAATACCACAAACAAATACAACCAATGAAAACAAACTAGCAACAAGTAAATAAAATATAAGGCAGCACTGGACTGGTTCATTCCATTGTCCGAAGTCGCAGCTCTGGGTGCAACTGAAACATTTTTTTTGTTTCTTATGTATCTATGCAAATGCTTCACACATTTTTCTGCCATTGCGAAGAAAACACCACCTTGTAAATAATAAATCTCTTATTTCTTCACTGGGTCTCCTATGTTTTCTAAAAAGAGAAGGCCTCTTATAAGGCTTGTTTTGAGATTCTAGCTTGGAACATTGCTAATAATGTATGAAAATTAGCATGCAGTGCTGTGCTGCCATTCACTGGAATCAGTGTTCTACATCTGGTGGCCGTCCTCATTATGGCCAGCTAATGTACTTCTGAAATGAAAAATACTGCATTTTTTAATGCATATGTGAAGATCCAGCTAGAGTACTGACTGGGTCATGAAATCACCCATGTGTGAAGATCAGCAACTATCTTACTGTAAGCATGTGTGACAGTTTTGTGAAAGGCTGCAACAGGAGGTCACAGTAGTTTTGGAAAGCATCATAGGGGGCTGAGAATAAAAAATGTTTGCCTAAATCTGCCACGCGGTGAATTTACAGGAAACATTCAACAAGAGATGTCATCGGCAGGCACAGTATATTTGCTGCAAAAAACACTTGGCAATATTCAATACCAGTGGACACCAACAGATCAGCTCCAGGAACAGCTGCCCCAGTACACTCCTTAACACTCTCTCAGTCATTCTTTATAATTGCAACTATACTTTGTAGCTCTATTAGCATCCTACTATTTAGGGTTATCTCATCAGATGAAACTTTTTGCCTCTTGTTTTTACAAAGACCACTTTTCTGTAATTATTTACATTTTATTCCATTGTACCTTCAAAATTGCTTACTTTTCCTTGTGAACAGCTTGTAACTTGGTTTATGCAGGGTATTCCAACTGTAGGCCAGAAACGAAAACCTAACAGGCCACAAAACAGCAGCATTTATATAAGCACAATGAATTCAACACCTGTTACTGATATGTTCCACTACTCACACTTAGCAGCAACTACAGCACCAAAATTAAAAATGAAAATTGAATTACTTAATGGAAATCTTAATTCAAAAAGAATTGCAAATTGTACGGGTAAGGAATAAACATAGTCCTTGTACATACAGCTTTTAATGTATACCAGAATACTGTGACCAAAGAAGTTTTCCAACTTTAACTTTACTGTAGTCAAAACTAAATAAAAAGTCAATCTTACCTTGTGCTTCATTGTAACAGAATCCCAAGACATGTCGATACTTTTGATGGGCCCGAAAGGAGCAAATGCTTGCCGAATGGTATCCTCTCCCAGCTCATAGTAAATTGAGCCTACATAGACCCGACACATAATGGCCAGCGCGCGCTGCCGCTGAGCTGCCATCTGTAACAAGGAAATCGCATACTGATGTTTACAAGGTAAATGTAAATTTACATCTTTCAATATCAATATATAAACAACATCACTATTTTATACTCTCCTTATTCTCTACTAAAGACAGAAGCTAACTGAAATATAGTGTAGCTTTTTTCTAGATACATTGCGGGCTTTGTTAAGTTATAATCTTCAGGTTTAGAACAAACCTGCATGGTCTACAAATGTCATAGTGAGAAGAAATTGAAGTCACAGTAATAAGTGAGGAGATTCACTAAAGAAATAATATAGCTTCACTTACTTAGTCATAACAACTGTGACTTAAGCATACATATGCACAATATAAATTATAAACGCAGTGTCTTAATTGTGTGTAAACATGCATTTGTAGAATCAAAAATAACATTCCTTCCCTAGTTGCAGGGTTGGGGTTTAATGCAGAACCAAGTCAAGAATAGAAAAACCTAAACTAGGAAATGTGTATTAACTGCAGTAAGCACATAAAATCAGGTTAATACTGACATGATAATAACCTGCAGCAGCTCAGTCTGCTCAGATACTGTGAGAAAAACAAGTCTTTAAATTGACAAAATGGAGAAATTATACACTTACTTATTACACAATTTCTTCCCCTCTGAATCTAAAAACATCTGTCTTAAAATGCCTTCAGTCCTTTTAAGACTAAATACAGATGTCTCAAAAGCTGGTCTGCACAGAAAATAAAAATAGAATACCCCAAATACCTAAGCATCTGTTTCCTTCTATGTAAAGTAAAAATTGGGGGGTTTCTTGTATTTCTAAGCTGTTATCCCAATGTAATTTTGCTTCATATTTACAGCTGTAAAAGCTAATACAAAAAATAAATAAACCTTAGCACTTCACTGCCTACCAGATCACAGTTAATTAACAGGTCAGGGAAAAAAAATTCTGATTGCTGATTTGAGGTTAAAGTGACTGCTCATCCTCTAACAACCTTGCGAAGAGCGGCCAATTTGTGAACACGGCACACCATTTACATATTTATAAAGTAGACATGGCAATCCCTGCTTTTTAAATGAGTTTATCCAACCCCACACATAAAAATAAACACCACAATTCACTTTAGAATTCTTAAAAGAAGCTTAATGTTTGCATTAAACATCTATTGATCAAACATTAAGCAAAGTACAAGTAAATTGATTTGACTCCTATAAATGGCAACTATAATCATGAAGTGTTTAACAGTTTACCCCTTTACTTTAACAGACAGCTTTCAACATTAGTAGAAATTAATTAAAATTAATCCACTATCTAAAAAAATTCAGTAATAAAATTAACCCAATATCTAAAAGATTCAAAATACCTCTCATCAGAGCGAAAGTCTGTCATCTTTGTATATGCATTAAATGCAAAACTTTAGCTTGAACTTTAAATACAATGTAACGCTACTATACGTTAAAATGCTGAAAATACACTTAAAAATGACATTGATTTTTATTTTTTTATGCTTTCATAGTTTGTTAAATCATTTAAAAAATAAACAGCTCATATAAGCTGCCAAAAAAATAGAAGACAAAAATATTTTACTTTAAATTTACCATAGAATTTTATTCTGAAACTACAGGCCAAGTGACAGCCTACACGGGCACACACCTCTGTAGTGGTATAAGGGGGAAAAAGTTAAACTCTGAATATTTAAAATTTAATGATTTTCTTCATTCTGTATGCCATTACCATAAGATATCTTTAATCCACGTCTACTTTTAAAATATGTTTGCTTTCCCTCTACAAATTCTGGAAAGGAGGGTACAACTGGCCCATTAGTTAGATAGATATTAAAACAAAACAAAAAAATTTCAAAACAAAATAGGAAAAAATAAAGAGAGGGTAACAGTCCCTTTAACAGGAGTGCGCACAGAAAAAAAGTTTAATATTGCTATTGACCGATTGTAAAGGTGAGAGAGGATCTCCAAAGCCCATTGTCACTGCTGCCATCTGAAAGACAGTAAAGATAGAATTCAGTCTGCAGGAGCTGAAAAGGAGGTTAGATTGTTTTTCTTCTTTAAGTATTTCTTAGTAGACATCAGGCAGAGACACAGACAGAATGCCCACCTTTGCATTTAACCCAAACCCCACCCATCTTCTTTCTCTTGGTACTTAATTAGCCCCCACCCCACCTTCCCACAAAACCATTCCCCAGTATCTTGCAAACCTTCACTGACGTTTTAAGCAAGCAACACAAAAAATTAACAATTAGCGCATCCATAAGCAATGCACAACAATTCAGAAAAACTTGTAATTCTTGTCCAGGTGGAAATAATAATCAGACCGTGTTTACTGTAATTTAACAATCTGTATATTCCAGTAAACAATCAGAAAAGCAAACCTACAATATGTCACAACCAAGGATATTTCCTCTGGAAAAAGGCATTAAAATCTGTTCTTGAGAAAATCCAAACTGCTTTAACCTGTGAATTAATTTTTGTTAAAATTCATTCTTTTGAAATATATCTGTAATTTTATGGCCTAAAAAGGCAATAAGACAACTTTTCTAGCATACAGGTAAAGCCTGTTGCTTATATTTTATAGTTGCACTGTGAGATTATTTAGATTTAACTCAAGATGACTGAAATATCCAATTTAAAATTACAGTCACTCTCTTAGTATACTTAAAATATTTCCTAGGCATACTCAAAAAATCCTGGATAGAATAAGTACATAAATGGAGTAAATAATTTTACTAATACGTCAGAAACCTGCTTTAATGGTATATCACCAGATAATCGATTTCTAAACAAATGTTACTATGATTTTGAGTATGACAATTTACCTAATCTGTAAAAGACCACAAAGAGGTAAAATCTGGGAGTGGCAGCAGGCTTTACATTTAGCTAACCAAGGTGTTTAACACATCTTTCAAATAAACAAAAATTACAGGATTTTTTTTTTTTTTAAGTTTATTGGCCATGATATGACAATGGAAAAATTACACAATACAGTATATTAGATTTGTTGTGATGCTTTCCCAGATAGTGTTATTTCTCACCTGAAGGTTAGTCAGTTGTTGTTGCTGATGAGCGATGGTCTGTTTCACCAACACACTCTTAATACTCTGCTCCATTGCATACTTCTTTGCCTGAACAGAGAAGAAATATGCTCATTCCCAAAAAACACTGACAAAGAAATAACTGACATTTGTTTTCAATTCAATAATTTCCTTATTATAATATGCCTATTAATGTTAAAGTACTGCAGACTGCACTAAAATTTGTCACACAAGATATGTAATTATGTGTCATTGTACATAAAGCATAAAAGATCTAAAGAAATGCAAAGAACATTTTAACTACAGGACAGTACTGAATAAAGGCAAGTAAAAATTAAACCAGTAGCCGAGAAGATGGTGAGACATACTGTATATGTTATCTGTTGATAAACTATCATCACTGAGAAAAAAAGAAGATTTATAATTAGATTTAATGTCAAACAGTTTAAGTCTAACATATTACATCATTATTAGAAATAACTTAAAAGTGATTAATGTATATAGAGTGGGGGTTGGAGGGGGAGTATTTAGTCAGCCACCAATTGTGCAAGTTCTCCCACTTAAAAAGACGAGAGAAGCCTGTAAATTTCATCATAGGTATACCTCAACTATGAGACACAAAACGAGAAAAAAAAATCAAGAAAATCACATTGTCTGATTTTTAAAAAATTTATTTGCAAATTATGGTGGAAAATAAGTATTTAGTCACCTACAAACAAGCAAGATTTCTGGCTCTCACAGACCTGTAACTTCTTCTGTAATAGGCTCCTCTGTCCTCCACTCACCTGTATTAATGGCACCTGTTTGAACTTGTTATCAATATAAAAGACACCTGTCCACAACCTGAAACAGTCACACTCCAAACTCCACTATGGCCAAGACCAAAGAGCTGTCAAAGGACACAAGAAACAAAATTGTAAACCTGCACCAGGCTGGGAAGACTGAATCTGCAATAGGTAAGCAGTTTGGTGTGAAGAAATCAACTGTGGGAGCAATTATTAGAAAATGGAAGACATACAAGACCACTGATAATCTCCCTCGATCTGGGGCTCCACGCAAGATCTCACCCCGTGGGGTCAAAATGATCACAAGAACGGTGAGCAAAAATCCCAGAACCACACGGGGGGACCTAGTGAATGACCTGCAGAGAGCTGGGCCCAAAGTAACAAAGGCTACCATCAGTAACACACTACGCCGCCAGGGACTCAAATCCTGCAGTGCCAGACGTGTCCCCCTGCTTAAGCCAGTACATGTGCAGGCCCGCCTGAAGTTTGCTAGAGAGCATTTGGATGATCCAGAAGAGGATTGGGAGAATGTCAAATAGCCAGATGAAACCAAAATAGAACTTTTTGGTAAAAACTCTACTCATCATGTTTGGAGGAGAAAGAATGCTTGGTTGCATCCAAAGAACACCATACCTACTGTAAAGCATGGAGGGTTGAAACATCATGCTTTGGGGCTGTTTTTCTGCAAAGAGACCAGGATGACTGATCCGTGTAAATGAATGAATGAATGGGGCCATGTATCGTCACATTTTGAGTGAAAACCTCCTTCCATCAGCAAGGGCATTGAAGATGAAACGTGGCTGGGTCTTTCAGCATGACAACGATCCCAAACACACCGCCCGGGTAACGAAGGAGTGGCTTCGTAAAAAGCATTTCAAGGTCCTGGAGTGGCCTAGCCAGTCTCCAGATCTCAACCCCACAGAAAATCTTTGGAGGGAGTTGAAAGTCCATGTTGCCCAGTGACAGCCCCAAAACATCACTGCTCTAGAGGAGATCTGCATGGAGGAATGGGCCAAAATACCAGCAACAGTGTGTGAAAACCTTGTGAACACTTACAGAAAACGTTTGACCTCTGTCATTGCCAACAAAGGGTATATAACAAAGTATTGAGATGAACTTTTGTTATTGACCAAATACTTTTTTTCCCACCATAATTTGCAAATAAATTCTTCAAAAATCAGACAATGTGATTTTCTGGATTTTTTTTTTCTCATTTTGTCTCTCATAGTTGAGGTATACCTATGATAAAAATTACAGGCCTCTCTCATCTTTAAGTGGGAGAACTAAATACTTTTTTTGCCCCATTGTATGTTATATGGTGTTTAATAAAGAACCCCTTCTTTTTACCCTAGCATATTATCCATAGAATTTAGCTCTTCATATTTATTTCCGGTATCTGGCTTGGCCACTTTTGTAATTCTGATTCTGTCATTTTATTTTATGCAGTACAACAAGATTAAAAATATGTAACTAACTGACTAACAGTTTATAGCTGACTTTTAGACAACTTTAAATCTGAACTAATTTTATACTATTTTTAACTATTACGAACAAGGATCACTCAGAAAACTACTGAGAGAAGCCATTTTGATCAGCATTTCTCAAGTGCAAATGGCAATACCTACAAGGTAATATTATGAACTGTTCTACCACCAGATATCAAAGTATTTTGCAGACTGAACTGACAAAATAATAAACTACAGACTTGAAATTCCATCATAACAGACTGAGATGAAGGTTTTTGCACATAAAGGTTCTATAGAGGGCACTAAAGAAATCATTTAATGGGGGAGGGGCTAAGGGCACAAAAAATTTCACCTTCATAAAGTAAATAATAGAACTTACCAGACTTGAGAAAATTATATTTTTTCACCCTAAAAAAGTGAAATGTCTTACAAGATGATGTAGAAAACGCTATATGAGGATACTCTGGCGGGTTCTTTCTGCATGTATCATTATGATTTTTCTGACCTTAAAACAGTGAGAACAGCAGAAGAATTGCACACATCAACTTAAACTAGAAACAAAGCCATGCATAAAGGGAGCAATTTTTGCAGAAGCAACAATTACTAGATTATGCTTTATTATTAAAGGTTCATTTAAACCCTACAGTTCTCAAAATTTCAGATTAAATGGTAAATCAAGTACAAAAAAATCAGGGGGTGCTGTGCTAAACTTTATTAGCTTAGTTTCCTTAGACTGAGACAATACTTTAAAGCTGAGGTCAATCACAAAACAGCTAAAGTTATGGACTGTCTCTCTTTCAAGTGTCTATCTTTATGATTCCTCTATCTCAAGCATGGATTCTGTTTGTGTTTGCAGAATTATTTCAATTCAGTTAGCACATAATATCAACCAATAAGTTAGCAGAATAGTTTATCTTACCTGGAATAGCTCGCTCATACAGGTAATATTACAGCCTACTTACTGTTAAAAGATTTTTTTTTTTTAACTTTCAATTCAGACTTTCCAGTTAGACACCACACCAAAGTCAAATCTAGTTGTAAACAGGCCAAGAGCAGAGATTTCAACATGTATAATCACAAGGGTGCACTAGAAGATTTAAGTGGCTACAAATAAAAGGTGCTTCTAAAAGTGTCTGTCATTTTCATGTATATTCTGCCTTAATACATGTACTCTTGAATATATTTATATATTTAGTGCACACTAAGCTATTTCACATGACTACCTACTTACAATGATTATGCTTTTTGGCAATAAAATTGTAACCACAGATTTCATGTCAAAGCACAGAATTTCCTACTTAAACAAATATATGCTTTTCTCTCAAACTGACATTTTATGCCATTGTGACTTCAACTAGAGAATGCCAAGTAGTACATTTTTAAGGCTGTATGAGAAACATTTGTTGTGGGCTTTAATAACAAAAAACACAGTACTGCAAGAAAATGGAAATGCATAAGAGTGTTGCTATGTTTTACCATTGCTATAATCTAGTATATTTAGTTTGATAATTAAATATGAAATACATAAAACTCTGTATTCAGTAGAAGACAAGGAATGTTGATCATACACAATCTTCGGAAAAATACAAGAATATAAATGACAAGCTGGTTAAGTCTGAATATATTAAACTAATCAGAATGGCAGATCATATAGAATCAGCCAAATAAACAGAAATGGGTTTTGAAAGTGCTCAGAATTATGCAAACCTGTTTTAAATCAGATGCAAGTTAATTCTAGGCATTAAAAACATGAGTTGGAACAGGTTACACCTGAACAGAAAATGGGTGTTCTGAAGGACTAAGAGGATGCAGTGGACAGTGTACAGTACTAACACGCACTGTGTGAAGTACGAATACAGGAAGGCTTTCTATGTTATATAATGCTGTTCTGGTATCCAAATCACAAAAAAAAAAAAAAAAGACAATGCTAGAGAAAGTCTGCAGAAGCGTGACTAGGCAGATTCTAAAACTACCTGCTAAGAAGAAAGACTTCAAGGAGATGAACATTTTCAGTTAAAGCAAACATTGATAAAGAGGCAATATAATTCAAATGATTAAAATTATGACAGGATTTAGTATAATGGATTCTAGCTTCTAATTTAAAATGAGTTCTTCAATAAAAGCACAGGCCACAAATTAAAAACTTAGGGGTAGATTTCACAATAGTTCTTCTTAACCCAGAGTTTTGGTGGCAACTCAAGCCTCTTCCTTAGGCAAGATAACACATACATCTGGCCTAAAGAAGGAGTCTGAGTTGCCTCGAAAGCTTGCATATTGCAATCTTTTTAGTTAGCCAATAAAAGGTGTCATTTTGCTTGACTTCTCATTACATCCATAATGGATAATACAGCACAACACCCTAGTACTTCTTAACCCAGAGAAATAGTTATAAAGAATAAGTTACCTAATAATTTGGTAGATAGTAGCACACTTGGAAGCTTTAAAACTCAACCTGATGTTATTTTGGAGAAATAAGGCAAACAGAACTCATGAGCTTAGCTGGGCTGAATGACCTGTTACCATCATAATTGTTCTAATGAAATGAACTTTTGAAGCCTTACCTGCAAACAAACTAGGAAGACTGTATCCATATTATAAAAATAGACATAGCTGCACTATAGCATAACTGATTAAACAAAACTTAGTTGATTTAAATTAAAATCTGCAATTCTAAAGCTCCTAATAGTAAAATAATGCCTTTAACATTAATACAATATGTACCATACTAGCAATATGTTACCATTAAACAGGATGTTTTTAAATTGTTTAAAAGGGGGTTTCCTTTAGTCCCTTTATTAACAAGATGCTGAAGGTTCTTGATTTATGTTTACAGGATCTACCTTCACTACCATATCAGTGTATCAGATCTGTATATCTATCTTGAAGAATGTCTTGTTCTCTGTTGTCTGTCAGTACTGAACATGCCCTCTGCAGACATTTTACCTCGGTCCCCTCAATCCTTCTTTCGCCTCAAGATATGTTTAAAACAATGTATATGTCATACTTTAATTAGAATTAAACTCAATGTACTCAGAAAACATTTCCACGCTGTTGAACTGTATGTTTTAAAGCAGTTCTCAATTACTATTAATTTTAATTCTCAAAGTTCTATATACAATACTACTTTTCTTAAAATCCTTCCATATTTGGTTAATTCTCTCAGCTTTTCAATTTTTCACCATTAATAGATTTCTATTGGTCAGTTATTTCATTATGTACATTTACCTGTAAAAAAATAATTGCTTTACTCCCTAACAATAGACATATAATGCATCCAAGTCCAGAATCCAGTTTGCCGATATATAAATATATCCACGTCTAAAAAAGATGATTTTCTTCTCTTTGTGACATCAGTATACTTTATCAGCTTGTATCTATTGTCCTTCATGACTCTGAATGTCTTTTGGATTATCACACCTCATCTCTGCTAAGATACTAAATGTTTCATAAAGAAGCATCTGCATTTTGCTTTCTCTTCCATGCTGCACTTTTTAATGTAGGACCTTAATAGAAAATACATTTTTTTATAAATTTGACAAGACTACTTCAGATTGTTGTTCACCTTGCATAAAGCACTTCTGATGACATCTGACAAAATTTTAAAAATTTTAAGATTGTAAAAGCTCTTTATAAAGTTTGCCCTTATAAACATATTGTGTGCACATTTTCCCATAGGATCTCTCTCAACAAGTACACTAATTGTCGTAATTAACATGATCTAACCACCTATCTTAAAGATAGCAAGAAATATGACAAACAGGAGGAGATCATTCAGTCCATCAAACTAATTTTTTTAGCTAATAGCTAGGCTGTCCCGATATCTTACTCTGATAACTGTTAAACGATTGTCAATGATTCTGCTTCAGTTCTGATAATCAGGCATTCACAAAATAATTTTATTCTCATGATGGAATTTTGTAAATGTGTCCCATTAAAAAAATACACTTATCTAAGGAAGAAAATAGTTGTCTTTCCTGTTAATTGATAAGGCTTGCTGCACAGCAAATTTAACACAAAGAAGTACTTGTGCCCAGGCTGCTGGGCTAGAATACCACATCGATTAATCTGCACTGGAAATCTTTACAGCACCCTTTTGCGATCATAAATTGTCCACATCCATCTGCATGGTCTCTTTACATACCTTTCAAATCACTGTAAGATTTTCTTTCAAAAATGTTCATGCTTTCTTTAAAACCAGATACTTTATTTCAAGTGTCAAGTCATGTGGCTTTATTGTCATACCAGCCATATGAAGTACTGCAGAATTACAGTGGTATGAAATAACATTTCTCAAGACTGCTATGCAGCACGTACATAAACACAGGACAAGCGAAAGACAGGTAAAGAACTATAATATAAATATATAAATAAATGGATAAATAATAGGCAAGTGAATAGATAGTAATTAATTTCAAATAGATAGTAAAAAATAAACTACTACTAATAATAAAAAACAGTAGTAACAAGCATAACAAATATACAGCATACAAATAAGCTACTAAGAGCAAATCTGAGGGCAGGAGTCAACAAAGCGTTCAATGTACAGAATCTAGTCAGCCAAGAGGTAGAAGTTGTTGCAGAACCTGGAAGAACTGATTCAGATACTACAATGGCTTCTATCAGATGAAAGTGGGATAAAGAGACTATGGGAGGGGTAGGAGCAGTCCTTCATAATGCTATAAGTGTAGGGTACACAGTTATGATCCTGGAGGTTCATAGTGGCTGCATATTTTTACTTAACCAGTTTCTTAATTATAACCAGTTTATTTACTAATAACTAAAACTAAGCAAAAAAATGCTTTAACTTGCTTGCTCGTTACACTACAGAATCCTTAATGGCCTATTTTAATTTTAAATTGCTGCATTCAAGTTTTAATTGTTGCCAGTTTTCTTAACCAATCATCAGTTATTGAGTTACAAATGGCAAATTGAGTGCTATGAGTAGTGAGAAAAGCAATATATACATCTAAAGAATTATTAGTAGTATTATTTAAAGAACCATCAGCTCTCCCAGTTAATGTTTAAACCTGCTGTATTGTACATGCATCATAAAGTATCTGTGGTAATAAAATGTTTTAAAATATGAGAGAGAAGGAGGGACCACAAAACAAATGGACAAAGCTCTCAGAAGACAAAAAAAATATAAATGTCTTGGGAGAATGAAACCACTAACAAGCCACACAATTAAAATTCCAAGTTTCATCATATGTTAGCTACAAAACTGAGTGGAACAAAAACCTGCAGAAAGTGGAGTAATTAACTGAGAAAACGGAATTGGAGGAGTCGCACTGTGCAATTAGGCAAACAGCAAGAAAAAATACCTTAATGAATTTAGACCTTTTTATATTGTTCTTAAAATAAAATGGGCACTGCTTATTTGACTTTGGACAGTGAGCAAGCTTGTGTTAGGTTCAGCAGCTTACATTTTCACATAGAAAATGTTGAGTTTGAAACTGCTGCTTAACTTAGCCTAACAGCAAAATGTATGCATTTTCATTGTAAACTTGTTAAGAACCCAGCCACAGGGGAAGCGCATCCGGTGTAAAATTTTGCCAAGTCAATATGTGGACAACGTAGATGATCCGCTGTGGCAACCCCTAACGGTAGCAGCCGAAAGAAGAAGACAACGACTTGCAAATTTGTTAAGCATATTAGCCTTGTATTTTCTTAATAAATATCTTAGAAGCATTTGACAGATTTGCAATGTTTTTTAAAGGTTTGCTCTATGTTTTGTTTGTTTGAGTGTGTCATACAGTGTATGACTTAATAAGAAACAAGTACTGCATAATTCAAATGGTAATCCATATTTATAATTATACCTCAAAAATTAGGAATGTCTAGCTGGAATGATGTATGGGAAAAAAAAACTTTGCATAAACATAGTAAATGTATATTTTAACAGCAAAAAAGCTGCAGTACAATTAGGGATTAAAAATGATTAAATCCTATAAGTGCATGCATATTTGCATTTAAGCAGTGTTTAGCAGCCAGTATCAATTAATTGAATCAATATGTCGGAATATACATCTTTTTTTGTTAGGGAACTAGTGACAACTACTTCTTTAAATTAAACTTTGATTCAGATAAGTACATTACAAAAGAAATTAAAAAATATGACAGCTAGTAATTATGAGAAGCATTTTATGCCATATGTATTATGGATTAACATTTTCTGTACACTTTATTTGTTAACAAATAGAATTTTTCTTTAGCATTTTAATGGAAAATGGGCAATAAGTCTACAGCATTTCATTTTATTAATGAAAAAGAACAGGTAACACCTGTTGTCTTCTTAATTATAAAAACACAAAAGTTAACACCTTAATATAGAACATAATGCTTCTCCACATCTGGTTATGCAAGAGATTAGTGTAGAAAGCTTTTTAAAAGCTAAAGAAAAAATAAAATAAAAAATTATAATCAGAATCCGCTAACTCAGTCACATGAAATGGATGACTGGCATCTCCAATTTCAGTCAAGTGTGTTAGAAAATGTGATAAGCACAGGAGAGGATGAGAGAGAGAGGGGAAAAAAATTCCATAAACTTCTAGTCCAACACATGCAGGAACTGGCCAATTTCACCAGTGCAAACAGGCGACTAGGTATGCTAAACATATTTCATGTATTAGTCTCTTAGCAATAATCTTTTCAAACATCTTGGTGATACAGCTAATTGAAGAAAAAGTTTCTGCAAGAGATTTTTCTTCTGCAATATTACTTTTATTATTGGAGAAATATATTTCAGTGACTAAAACTAGGAAATTTCCACTGTGAAATTAAATCACAATCTTATGAAGTGCTGTTAAATCAGATGAAGTATGATATGCTAAAAAAAAGAGAATAGTGAGCTGTGTTCCAAACCATTCTACAACATTAAATAAAAGCAGTAATTTTAATTAATATATTCAACAAAATCTCCCTGTTATTAAAGAAGTGGCCCCTTGCTAATATTGTAAGGAAAAGAAGCTGTAATTTGAAATTTCCAAGTGAATCATCCTAGGTGTTTACCAAGTCCACAGCAGCCAGTAATATCAAAGTTTTTAATCAGGTCTCCCTTTTCTGTAATATTTCCTATTATATTTATATTATTTAGGTTTCTCCAACAGTTGTTAGCCACAGTTGGAATGCAAGCATTATTAACTTCAGTTTGCTCAGTTTTGATATTAATTACAATAACTGCAATTATGCTCATGACATATTTCACCACTTAAAAGTAGTTATATATAAAGACATACAACCGCATGAGTTGGTACTTGCTTTAGCACTTTAAGATATATTTATATTTTAGTAATGTACAGAGGCTTTAGGTTTATAACATAAGAGGAAACATGACAAAATGAACAGCCATTAAATGTGTTGGGTAGAAATCTAGGATCCATTATAAAATGAACACATTTA
Source organism: Polypterus senegalus (assembly GCF_016835505.1). Taxonomy (NCBI): domain Eukaryota; kingdom Metazoa; phylum Chordata; class Cladistia; order Polypteriformes; family Polypteridae; genus Polypterus; species Polypterus senegalus. The sequence goes on from NC_053158.1 coordinate 183,582,522, forward strand.
ATTAACAGGACTTCAGTACCTCATCTATGACCTATATTAACAGAAGACTTTTATAAACACTGCTCTAGAAATGTTTACAATATGAATACTTAAGTCTCATGACCAGAAAACTACACTTACTTGACAGTAAAAGAAAAAATATTAATTCCTGGAACAGACACAAAAGATCAGACAATAGTTGGTAAATAAACACATGAGGCACTGAAGACTAGTCTCTTGTGTGTACTTAAAGGTAATGAAGACTAGTCACTTGTATTTACCTTCTGCAGGGCCTCCTGCTGCTCTGGGGTGAGTGGAGGAAGGCCAAGCTTTGACGCTGTAGTCTGTCCATTCTCCATTGTTTTAAGAGTCACTGCCTACATGGGAGAGAAAAAAAAAGGTTATGACAACTTTTGAGATTTCAGCACTCTCTCAATAACATGGAAAAATAACACAAAGTTAACACAATAAAAGGGTGCAGCCTCTAAAACAGAACTTTTCTAATGAAAATTAAAGGGGTTGTTAGTTTGCAATGGTAAATTGAGAAGATACAAGAAAAATATTCCTAATGAGTACCATCCAGAAAGAAACTGCACAATAATTCAAAATTTAGCATAAAGTCTATACCAGAAAACATACAACTCAAAATTAGTGGAGAAAATAATGTAAACCTGTTGCTTATTATGGCTAGTAATTCATAAGAAATACTCATTAACCTCCAAAAAATATAAAAATAAAACAAAAAACAAAAACCTACAGGCGCAAAACTTCCCCCCTAACCCCGAGTATTGATGGAGGAACAAAAAATGTAAGAAAACTTTAAAAAAATAAATCTAATATACTTTCTACAAATATTGTCTGAAATATGATTTTGGAAAACAAAGTTATTGCTTTGAGTCCTTGATTAGTTAAGTCTCAGATATAAAGATGCAACCATAATATTCTTAAAACATGTTTAATCCAATTCAGAGGCAGAGCCTATCCAGCCATTATCTACTACAAATCAGGAACCAACACTAAACAGAGTTTCAGTCTATTGAGAGTCCATTCACAAAAGGCCAATTAAGAATCAGCAATTCACTTTATGCCCACATTTTGGAGAATGCAAGTAAAACCAGGTTACCTGGAGAAAAACCCATGCAATCAGAAAGAGAACAAGCAAACTCCATAAAGCAACAAGGCTAGCACCAGTGTCATTGCATTTATTTCTGCCCACTGAGATTCCCATTCACCTCTGTCCTCAAAGCCTCTTTTCCACTTGCATCTTCCTTTCCATTTAATGCTGAGAAGGCAAGATGAGACCAGGCAAAACAATGCTAGTACCTAGGTCTAAGATTAAAACATTATGGTACTCACATGGTCCTCCAAACTACCAGTAATTGTTTTTTACAGCCAGAATGATAAATGAGTGACAAGGCAACGGTACTTTAACAGGTTCAACCAGATACCAAACCCCAGGAAAAACACATGCTTTTCATGCTCTTTGACTTTCCATGTCTTTGCCACATTATCTCATGGAGTTACTAACACTCTACACTCTCTTTCCTCTTTTAACCCTGAATAGTATTTGCAACTTGCTCATCCTAATGTTCCGTACCTCTCACTATGTAATTTCTTTTATCTAACTCTGATGCCTGTGTTTGCCTAACTTAGCACCTCTTTGACAACTGTTTTAATCTTTACAGTTAGGTTTTCAAAATTACAACAGCAGTATGTATTATAAATAGCCTTTTCCCTAGTCTAGTATGGTTCTATAAGACCTATAATCATTGGAACAGGTTAATTATGCATGTGCTCTTAAACTTCTGAACCATGCAGAAAGCCGTGTTTAGCAATGATGTAAACTCTCTGCACCCCTTCTACTGCAACTATCCCCAAGGTTTTGGCTTTTATGTCACTTCTCAAAATATACATGATTCACCAGCATGACCTTATGTTTCACTCCCATGCTAAGACTATTCATGGTTCCTCAAAGGCATTTATTTCTCTCCTAGTTAGATAAACTCATTACCTGCCTAAACAACATACAGTACGTATATTTCAACTAACTTACTACACCCAAACACAAGCAAATAAAAGCTGCTTTCTCTAGGATCTCCAGCTCAGATTAAAAGCATAATTACTTCTCATTGGACTTCAGCTCCTATACATTTATATCATCCACCATTTGTTAGCATTTTGCAGCTCTGGTTGAATACTCATTGAGCTAAATGGCTTCTACTTTGTTTGTTAAAGTCTCATTCAAATTTTGCACAACTATGTACTGCTTTTATGCATTTAAATCTGCCTGTAACTATACTTTAGTTAAACTTCTTAGCAATCACTGTACTGAACCCGATTCTACTGTAGTGTGTGCTAAGACTATATACCAGCCACACTCTACCATTTTAATTTTCTTTGCTTATCTATACTTATTAAATTTAATGTCCGTGTATTTATCATTCAGTCTGAAAATATATCCTTGTTTGCTACACAAAGATTTTATAATGATGTATTCTACATCCGTAAAAGAATAAAATGCAAGTAAGGAAACCAAAGAGTTATCTAGATTCTGTGACGTGTAGGCCACTTTGCACAAAGCAAATAAACAGTTAGTGCTATTTACCCAATATTAAATCAAGTTTACAGATTATCATCATTTACTATTTCACTGTTGCTATAATTTATAAGGGTGGCAAGACGTCCAAGTTACAGGGAAAGTTCCAATTTCTAAACTGAAGAATATTAAAATGTCTGGGTTTTAACAGGCTGCTCACCTAATAAAATATTACTATGTTGAAACAAATTTCCTCACAACATATTTAGAACAGTGAATTTTACTGTATGTGGCCCCTCTCATACCACAGCTCCCAATCCGATGCAATTATATGTATAATAGCATGGTCAAGACTGACGGGGAAAGGTTGATTAGGATATTTGAACAGCAGAATGACAATAACAAAGAAGCAGACAAAAACACAGTACTTTCATTTGTTTCCACTTCAAGCACTGCGTGGAATCATGTTCATTTGTGAAAATGTCCCCCTTTCCCCAATCCCTCGCTAAAAAGGATGATGGATGAGGATGAGCTTTATGCGTGGGCAAACACGCTACACAAGTGTCTAGGCTTGGGATTTTCAAAATCAGAACTGAATAGCTTTTTAAGTCCCATTTCATGAAAATAACTATGGCCAGACAAGCTCAAGCAAAAAAAAAAAAAAATAATTTATATATATATATATTTTAAATCTAGGTTATGTTAATTGCCACTGCACGTGAGTGAAAGTGGTCTTTGTGATGGACCTTGATTTAGCCCAGAGTAATATTTAGAGAAGGCAGACTTGCAAAAATGTAACTTCAGAGGCTTTTGAACAACAACGCTGAGTAATTCCATGTCAAATCATCACACTTTTGAACATCATCGTCACAGATTTTAATGAAACTTGACATGCTGATTTGCTCAGATCAGTAACACATTGAACTGAAATTGTCTTGGATTAATATTAAGGGTGATAAAGATTTAAGACTTTAAGATAAAGTCTGAACATATTGGGTGATGAATTTATGACTTTGAATGACTATCTCCCCTAAATATAGGTTGCACAGAAATGGTCCTCATATTTTAAAGTTCTTTTACAGTTCTATATTTTACGTATGCTATCCCTGAAATGAAAAATTACTATGTTATGAATGATTATAATATTTTAAATTAAATAATAAATACAGATATTTTTTTATACTAAAGTTAGCTTATAATGTCATGAATATCTCCAGAACATTTTGGCTCCTGACATGATGAGTACTTACTAACACCCCCATTGGCAGGTATCATAGCTTGTAAACACTTTTTATAGTCAGCTAAAGGTTTTTTTAATTCTTATTTGTATTTTTGTCCATTCATCATGGAAAAAGGCTACTAGTTCAGCATTCTTGGGCTTGTATGCACTGCTTTTTTGAGATCTACCCACAGATTTTTCAATGATGTTGAGGCCCGGGGACTGTGAGGGCCATGGCAATACCACCAGCTTGTGCCTCTAGAAGCAATCCACGGTAGATTTTGAGATGTGTTTATCTTGTTGTAGGACCCATCCTCTTAACTACAACTTTTTTTTCTTTTTTACAGATGGTATAATGTTCTCTTCAAAAATTTGCTGGTATGTATTGAATCTAATCTTCCCTCTACCAATGGCCTGTTTCTTGTGCCACTGGCTGCAACATATACCAATGTTTCCACTGCCAACTATATATCACAATTTCTGCAAACTATGATAGGAGACACAAATTAAAGCAAAACATCCACATCACAAAATACTGAGCATTTAAATGGGCAAAAAAAACCCTTGTTCACATGGGCCAGACATGGAAAAAATACATTTGCTGCTTGTTTACTTCAGTGAGTCAGAATTGTACATTGTTGTGGTACCTTGCAAGAAAAAAATATGAAACAAGCAGTGGATGTTTGTATGAAAGTGGAATATCCAAGTTCCCTGGACAGAAAAGACAGGGCTGAGATAAGATGCAATGCACTGTCTAAACCATTTATCAGGCAAAGTTTACTCTTCTCAGACATTCTCTGGCAGAATAACTCACCACTTTTATCAAGCTGTTCCGCTCCCTAGTATGAGCAACAACACAAACTGCAACTGTTTATTATGAATATAATCCGCAAGTAGTGAAGCTGCACACCGCCGATGGTTAAATTACTCTGTAAACCTACATGATGTAAATCTAAGAAGGAGCGACACTACTGAAGAGAAATGCACTTGTTCTAGGAGTAATAGAGAACAAAAACAAAAAGCCAGTTAAGCAGTTAAAAACCTAAATGAAAGACACAGTACTACATACACAAACTACCCATGATTAAATAATGATGTAAAAAAACGGACAGAAAGAAGACAGGCAAGATGGGACCAGGCCTGATATGGCTGTGGACAACAAAAGAAAAAAAAAGCCAAGTAGCTCCCTTAGCATAGTGAAAGAATAAGCCAGTTACCTAATCATGCTTCAAAACAAAACATCATGCACATGATGGGAAATTTTAGACATAATCTAGGATTACAAGAATAGAAACCAAACTGGATAGGGCTTCAACCCATTGGAGGGCCATAGTCATAAGCACTTCTTTGGATATATCAAAAGAAGATCCATAAAGACACAGTGAGAGTGTGTCAGCTGCACACAGACAATAACTACGTAATGGATGTGATCACAATATATTGGATCTGAGAGAAAACCAACCTCAAGCACTGTGTTACTGTTCCAGACTTTTATTCAATGCATTTACCCCTTCATATTGGGAAATTTGGTGGAGGGGTGCATACTGGAGATAAGCAGAGAAAAGCAGCCTCTCTGTTTCATTCTTTTTCTAAACCAACTTTATTTAATACAATCAATCCTCTACATTTGCAGAGGTAAGGTTTCTAGAAAATGGCATAAAAGTCAAAGTGACTTAATACATTGAACCTATGGGAAATGGGGGTTAGATTCCCACAACCACCGAAATCTGTAATCTTTGGATAGAGATCACTTCAAAACACACTTCTCACAGAATTCTTTGCAACAAAACATTATTTCTGATAATATGCTCTTTACATAAACCAGTAACCGTGACATAACCCATAAAAAACTTTCTTGCTAGTCAATCTCTAAAATTCTGTGACCTTTTGTGCTGACATCTCAATTAAAAAAAAAAAAACAAAAAAAAAAACACTAGCTGTTGTTGAGACCTCACCAGTCTTGGCATTCCCTGACACAACCTTCACAGTTGGGAGATGGAGATTGTTAAGGACGCACCGGCTTGAAGTGATCATTCAGCAAAGTCTGCTTTGTGTGCTGCTTGAAATCCTTAAGGGTCTTAGAGTATGGGATCATAGCAGAGGCGAGCTGATGTTTAACCTTGAGGCTGAGATTGATGATAGGATCAGCAGCCTCATTGTCTCTAGCCAGCTGGCCGTGGCTACCGACATTCCGGCACCAAGTTTATCTAACACCCTTACTTTATCACTAGACTGAATCACTGACTTTGCACAGTTGGACTGAGAGTCTGAAGGACTTGTACTATGTTTTACAGGCATAATGGCAACACAACACTTGCATGATTTTATTTTTCTACTGCAGGAAAAAAAGTAGGATACTAGCCGCTCCATAAATTTGCATGTATCATACCTCTTATTTTTTTACTCTACTTCAAATAGCCGTGAAGCCCACAAATGTGTGTGGTTACCATCTCAAAAAAAAAAAAAAGGGTTATTAATAAAGAAAAAAGAGGTTATTATGCACAAATATTACACTGGAAACAGTGTAAATAAATAAATAAAGTCAATGTATGTGTGTAGGTATGTATGCTCCAGCATCACTTTCGAATGGCTAAAAAGATTTTCATGAAACTTGGTACACATTTCTCATTCTTTGACAAAAAATACTGTAGGCTGAAATCAAACCTAACCCACCACCTCCTTAGTTGGCTGGGGTTGATATTAAGGTCTTGTATGCATGTTATCATCCAGCTGACACTCAGAATGACCACCAGAGGGCGAACTGGAGGTGACTGCCAGCATCTATATATACAGTATAATTCACTAAGGCAAGACACCCATGGAAAGCACACCGGAAGGGGCGTGGATTCACTAAGCCGCCGACAAGTAAGACGCCCATGGTGCATGCAGGAAGGAGCCACGCCCACCAACTCTAAGACCATTGGATACGATGACAACTCGCAGAACCACGCCCACCAACTCGGACGCAATGACACAGGAAAAACAGCGTCATTTATGTTCGTCTATCGTAGAGTCCACATGCAGCTCTGAGCCACGTTGCCTGTACATAGAGGCATGTTTCTCGCAGAAGTGAATCGCTATATGCAGCGTGTAAAACAGTTTGCGAGGGGTATCCCATGGGATCCTTAAAACAATCCTTTAAAACTGAGGTTAAAACACAACGAAGGAAGCAGTCTTTAAAAACCAATAAGCCCTGTGCCTCTGTTTCATTACCGTCTCACCTGCTTCACCAATGCAGGCCCTGCAACAGTCGAGATGCTCTCTCAGCAGCTCACCTTCTCTGTGCCTGACCGGTTCACACAGAGGCACCAGACGACACGGCAGGACTATCTAAGAAGAGGCATGTAAATCGCTGTATGCGGCGTGTAGAGTGGGTACGGAAAGTATTCAGACCCCCTTCAATTTTTCACTCTTTGTTATATTGCAGCCATTTGCTAAAATCATTTAAATAAATTTTTTCCCTCATTAATGTACACACAGCACCCCATATTGACAGACAAAAAAAAGAATTTTTGAAATTATTTCAATTTTTTCTTTTTTTAAAAATCTGCAACATCACATGGTCCTAAGTATTCAGACCCTTTGCTCAGTATTTAGTAGAAGCACCCTTTTGAGCTAATACAGCCATGGGTCTTCTTGGGAAAGATACAACAAGTTTTTCACACCTGGATTTGGGGATCCTCTGCCATTCCTCCTTGCAGATCCTCTCCAGTTCTGTCAGGTTGGATGGTAAACGTTGGTGGACAGCCATTTTTAGGTCTCTCCAAAGATGCTCAATTGGGTTTAAGTCCCTCGATTGCAACCAGTCGTCCTGTCCCTGCAGCTGAAAAACACCCCCACAGCATGATTCTGCCACCGCCATGCTTCACTGTGGGGACTGTATTGGACAAGCGATGAGCAGTGCCTGGTTGTCTCCACACATACCGCTTAGAATTAAGGCCAAAAAGTTCTATCTTGGTCTCATCAGACCAGAGAATCTTATTTCTCACCATCTCAGAGTCATTCATGTGTCTTTTAGCAAACTCCAAGATAGAACTTACTGGTTGCAACCGAGGGAAAGATGAATGCGGCCAAGTACAGGGATATCCTGGACAAAAACCTTCTCCAGAGTGCTAAGAATCTCACACTGGGCCGAAGGTTTACCTTCCAACAAGACAATGACTCTAAGCACACAGCTAAAATAACGAAGGACTGGCTTCACAACAACTCTGTGACTGTTCTTGAATGGCCCAGCCAGAGCCCTGACTTAAACCCAATTGAGCATCTCTGGAGAGACCTAAAATGGCTGTCCACCAACGTTTACCATCCAACCTGACAGAACTGGAGAGGATCTGCAAGGAGGAATGGCAGAGGATCCCCAAATCCAGGTGTGAAAAACTTGTTGCATCTTTTCCAAGAAGACTCATGGGTGTATTAGCTCAAAAGGGTGCTTCTACTAAATACTGAGCAAAGGGTCTGAATACTTAGGACCATGTGATATTTCAGTTTTTCTTTTTTAATAAATCGGCAACAATTTCAAAAATTCTTTTTTTTTGTCTGTCAATATGGGGTGCTGTGTGTACATTAATGAGGGAAAAAATTAATTTAAATGATTTTAGCAAATGGCTGCAATATAACAAAGAGTGAAAAATTGAAGGGGGGGTCTGAATACTTTCCGTACCCACTGTAAAACAGTTTGTTTGTTGCGGATGTGAATTGTTGTACGAAGCGTGTAAAACAGTTTCCGAGGGGTTTCCCATCAGTTGCTCTTGCGACCGGGCACATGACCAGGCAATGTGTATGCTTCGAGTGCGAGGATGGACGTGACAGGACCATCTAAGAAAAATCATGTCGTGGCTGTGAATCGCTTTATGCAGTGTGTAAAACAGTTTGCCGTAGATGTGAATCGCTGTATGCAACGTGTAGAGCAGTTTGTGAGGGGTCTCTGTTAGTTGCTCTTACGAGCGGGCACATGACCAGGCAGTGTGTGTGCTTTGAGAGTGTGGGTGGACGCGACAGCACCATCTAAGAAGATTCATCTTTGTCGTGGATGTGAATCGCTGTATGCAGCATGTAAAACGCTGTATTGTATGTTGCCCTCTCCAGAGTTACATCTTTTCATTAACCTATAGTCGTATACACAATGAAGTAAGCAGTCTTTAAAAACCGAGTTTTTCGGTTACGACGCACGACCGCGTGCACCATAGCAAACTGTTTTACACGCTACATACAGTAATTCGCATCCGCGACAAACATGCGTCTTCTTAGATACTCCTGCACTTTGTACACACCCCCCTACCACCGTGGTCGGGTGTCTTGGTTGATTATATATAGAAAGGCAGCCAAAACCGCACAGAGCAATGAAAAGTCTACGTGAGTCACAGGTGCATCTGGACTGTGCAGACGACGACGACTCGAGTGACGAGTTGGAGGTGGGCACATGAGCAGGCAGTGCATATTGGACGAGAAATCAGCAGACTAGCATGACGGAGGGAGCGAAGTGGACGTCCTTCTCTCCTCCCGTTCCACCCTCCGCAAGCGAGTGCCGCACAGACGATTGTGTGTTGGTTCGTTCCGTGCATTGTTACAATGTTGCGTTTCTTGCTGATTTATTACATTACCGATTTTTCAAATGTTAATGTTCTCCCTGTGCTTAAAAATCATTAAAAAACCGGCCTGATTATGCGGGGTATGGTACACTGCGGGTTGGCTAGTTCTTTATGTTTGAGCACCACCACACTCTGTTGCTTCTGAATTTAAATAGAGTTTGCCAGTTCTGAGCATTAACTGAATGATAACATACATAAAAGACCGTAAGAGCACACTGATGAGTCTTCATTGTTTGTTAATCAAACAATTAAAAAACAAAACAAAAAAAAAAAAAAACACTTCACTTTCCTCCAAGGCAACACTGGGTATTTCAGCTAGTCAAGAAAAAGAAACAAAAATGCAAGCTGTGGAATATTAGACAGCCTATAAAGGCCTTTAGCAATATTGCAAAACTATAGATACTGTGTAACAGCGTATTCAAAACTACTGATTTTAAATTACTTCAATTTGGCTAGATATGCAGCCCTCTTTATACAAACTAAAAGTTGTTAACACAGCAACTTACGTGGCTTCAGAGCTTTCACTAGCACACTTAAATGATAAAGAGGACAGCCAGAGTGTTGTCTGTGATTACTTTGCTGCTTGTGGCAAATGGGGATGGAAAAAAACAAGGTAACATATAAGCCCGTACGCAAGCTTTGCTACTGCACAATACCGACTAAAGTGGCTAAAACAATCCATTTAGTCAAACACTTAAAGGCAGTGACAGTCAAAACCCATATGAAGTCCTAGACAGGAAAGTCCCCCTTGGTTTGTGGGGCATTCCCCCTTTGGTGTCCAGGGGGCTTGTATTTCATTACACTTACTATATAATGTAAGGTGCATAAGCTTTTAGTGCTCAATTGTATAGAGAGTGGCGTGACTCCTCCATGTAGTCATAATGTTCCAGGTGTACTTCAGAGCTTGTATTTAGTACGTCAGGGCTCATTTACAGCCCAACAACAGTAAGCATCTTGGAAGAGCATTTGACATGCTAGTATTTCTTGCAAAAAATTTGGAAGTTACAAAGACATTGCAGTTTATTTACACAGAAAAATGCAGCGTGCATTTATGCAACACTTTTAAATGTATTTAAAGTATATAGGGCGGAGTGGTGGCTCTGAGGCTAGGGATTTGCACTGGCGAACGGAAGGTTGCCAGTTCAAATCTCGTAAATGCCAAAAGTGATTCTACTTCGTTGGGCCCTTGAGCAAGGCCCTTAACCTGCAACTGCTCCATCTTTTGGGTATGACGTTAATCTCCAACCTGCCGGGGGTTGGTGGCAGAATTGGCACTCCAGCCACCATAAAAAAGTCACAGTGTTCCATTCCATCTGAAGTAGTGTGGTGCTGAGGTGTCACCCATTGCATGGCTGCACTCGGGTCCTAATCTGGGATCCTAACCTCTCTCTCTCTGTGTTAATTTTCTAAACAACACAGTTAAAAAAAGACCACATTAATGTTCTACTTGAATGATTATTTAAAAATGTAATGCATATTGTGTACAAATAACTGCTTACTTATTCAATAAACATTTAATAACATTTTCAACATTTAATTGCACTATGTGAGAAACAGTATTTGTTTTCATCAATGTATTAAAAAAAAAAATCAGTTGACTTAGATTTAAACCTCTTTACTTTTTTGGTTTACGGAACTTTTTTCTTACCTTTTACAAAAGATTGAACTTTTTGAAGTATCTGGATTTATTTACTAAAATTTCTATCATTAGTTTTCAGCAGCATAGACTTTTTGCAAACAGAATTGCAATTTATTTACATATGCTTTTTACTGAGTTGAATAAAATACTGTACTGGGCATCGAACATGGCATTGAATACGAGTACTATTTGAAATCACAGATCAATCTGAAACGTTGTTATCCTGACAACCCTACTGTGTAGTACACATTCTCTCTCATCACTAATTAACCATAACTGACTTTTGAAAAGAGAAGTGATAACCCTAGAACACACAGGGAGAACATATAGACTCCATAAGGACAATTGATCAGGTTTAGGATTAGAGCCCAGGACACTGGTATTGTGAGGCAGTAGTGAGAAGCTCTGCACTGCTAATTCACCTGTATGAAATAAATATGAACAATAATTAACAAGTCAACTGAATAAGTAAATTACTTGCCAAAAAAAAAAAAAAGCTTAATTGTGCTTCTTATATTTAAATTACAGTCACAAATGGTGAAGCTGATATGACAGCTTTAGAAAAAACAGGCTCCAAGTAAACATATTTTTGCACAATAACTCACCGAAATATTGTTGAAATTTACCAGGTAAAGGATATGCAAAAGCCTTATTCTAAAACACAAAATAAAACCCCAGTACCTGGACTTATGAACTTCCTGGGTGGCGCACAGCCCCTTTAAGGAGGTTTGAACCCAATTAGTTCTGCCATTGACTTTGGAAATTTAGAACAGTCAAGTGATATGGTTCTAAAGTATAAAAGACACATAAGGAGAAAAAAAGAGAAAAAAAAAAGTTTCTCCTTAGAGTTTAAGGACAATGACTTGAACCTCACAAACCATTAAACAAATTACAAACAAGTGTTTTGCTTTAGAAATGCCATGCATTATACCCTTTTAATGTAATACCATTTCTGCCAAAATGAAATAAAAAGGCAATTATGAAATAATCATATGCTACAGTAGTATGATATATAAATCAACTGTGATGAAATAAATCACTTAATTATGAAATACATTTAATTTTGGTTTAAAATTATAGTTACTTTTTAAAATGGTCTTATTTTCAAGGAATGTTTTTATTTCACAATGCAACTTTTCCAAACAGCACTTTTAATGCCATGTGGTGCAGTGATAGTTTGCAGTAAGGAGACCAGGACTTGCAAACTCCATGTAAGGAGGACCAGAGACGCTGTTGATTATTTTTCCCTGAATGCGGACACTAGGCTGCCAAAGAATGTAAGCGCTAATTGCATTTCAACTTGCAAACATGCAGAGGCAGTTAAAAGATAGGTTAGTTTGAATAGAAAAGATCATTGACACACGATGCTATTTTAAAACAAGTTGTGGATACATTAGAAATTCTTAGACAGAGACATGCTCCTTAAAATGGTGGCATTCATGAAGTCATTAGTTGTTTAAAACTGTATTTGGATGGGATTAAAGTAATTATTATAAGATTTCTGTACTTTTAGTCCTGTACAAAAAGGGCTACAGGCATGCATTAATGCAGGAAATCCAAGGCTAGAAATTCCAGGTGACCTCCTGTGCGAATATGGTACTCAATTGATCTTAATCAACAAAAATATTATGCATTGTGTATTAGTCTTAAAATAGCATAACATTGTGGTCAACTGTCTGCTTTTTTGGATGGGCTAAATGACTGCATAAAAGCAACCTATGCACAGCCCAAAGAGGCAACGTGGGTCCCACTTCCCATGGTCTCACCACCTGTAGGAGGGGCCAAGGAGGTTGGGTGCAGTGTGAGTTGGGGGGTGGTCGAAGGTGGGGACCTTGGCGGTCCAATTCTTAGCTACAGAAGCTGGCTCTTGGGACGTGGAATGTCACCTCTCTGAAGGGGAAGGAGACTAAGCTAGTGCGTGAGGTTGAGAGGTTCCAGCTAAATATAGTCAAGCTCACCTCAACACACAGTTTGGATTCTGCAAACCAATCTCCTTGAGAGGGCCTGGATACTCTACCACTCTGGAGTTGCCCCCCAGTGAGAGGCAACCAAGTGGGTGTGGGCACACTTATTGCCCTACGACTTGGAGCCTGTTTATTGGGGTTCACCCGAATAGACGAGAGGGTAGCCTCCCTTCAACTTCTGGTGGGGTGGCGGTCCTAACTGTTGTATGCGCTGAAAATCAGTTTGGAGTACCCACCCTTTTTGGAGTCCCAGGAGGAGGTGCAAGAGGGCAAACCTTCTGGGGACTCCCTCATTCTGCTGGGAGACTTCAATGCTCACATGGGCAATGACAGTGAGACCTGGAAGATTGGGAGGAATGAACCCCCCCAAAAGATACAACAAACCCCCCGATCTGAACCGAAGCGGTGTTTGTTATTGGATTTCTATGCTCATCACGGATTGTCTATAACGAACACCATGTTCAAGGACAGGGGTGTTCATATGTGTACTTGGCACCAAGACACCCTAGGCCTCAGTTCAATGATCGACTTTGTGGTCACGTCATCAGACTTGTAGCCACATGTCTTGGACACTCGGGTGAAGAGAGGGACGGAGCTGTCAACTGATCACCACCTGGTGGTGAGTTGGCTTCGATGGTGGGGGAGGATCCCGGTCAGGCCTGGTTGACCCAAATGTGTTGTGAGGGTCTGCTGGGAACGTCTGACAGAGTCCCCTGAGGAGTTCAAGTATCTCGAGGTCTTGTTCACTAGTGAGGGAAGAATGGAGCGTGAGATCGACAGGAAGATCGGTGCGGCATTCGCAGTGATGGGGGCTCTGCATTGGTCTGTTGTGGTGAAAAAGGAGCTGAGCCGTAAGGCAAAGCTCTCAATTTACCAGTCGATCTACGTTCCTACCCTCAGCTATGGTCATGAGCTATGGGTAGTGACCGAAAGAACGAGATCGCGAATACAAGCGGCTGAAATGGGTTTCCTCCGCAGGGTGTCTGGGCTTTTCCCTCTAAGATAAGATGAGAAGCTCAGTCATCCGAGAGGGGCTTAGAGCTGCTGCTACTCTGCATCGAGAGGAATCAGATGAGGTGGCTCGGGCATCTGATCAGGATGCCTCCTGGACGTCTCCCTTGTGAGACGTGTTACGGACATGTCTAACTGGGAGGAGGCCCCGGGGAAGACCCAGGACACACTAGACAGACTGTGTCTCCCAGCTGGCCTGGGAACACCTTGGGATTCTCCCGGAAGAGCTAGAAGTGGTGGCCGGGGAGAGGGAAGTCTGGGCATCTCTGCTCAAGCTGCTGCCCCTGCAACCGACCTCGGATAAGCGGAAGAGGATGGATGAATGGATGGATAGATGCCTACAATGAAGCAAAGTAATTGACAACAAAAGATTAACCAAAAGAAATAGGGATTGACAAGTGATGAAGCCAACATGAAAATAAACATTAAAACAGCAACTTGGGGGTTGGGGGTGGAATGCATTGTGGAATAAAAACATTATTTAAAAATAAAGCTATTTTGAAATAAACTCTGAAATAACTGACTGTAAGGAAAGTAAAATTTAAGCCAATGTAAAAGACACTATTTCATAATAATTGGATACTTTTTCATAATAAATGTTTCTTTCATTAGGCATTTTTCACTATTTATTGACTCATATACATACAGAAATAGTATATTTACACATATATATTTTATATACAGACCAATACATTTGAATGTGATTATTTCATAACAGTCATTTTATTTATTTCATTTTGGCACAAATGGTATTTCATACCCTTCAGAAACACCCAAAATTGTTATTAGAAAAACCATAGTCTTATTTTTCTGCTACATATAAAAATGATGGGTTATCCATATCTGTAATTGATTTCAATTCACTGTAAGTTTACTATAAGTTTAAAGATTGTATACTATGCACAAATCTCTATCAACTTAATATTTGGCAATGCAGTTACAACAACTTTTCCGTGTTGACAAGCAAAAGTATGGCACGTGACATAGGTCTAAAAGTAAAAATGAAACAGATGTAAACCCCTCACCTATTCCCTGATCTTCAGTTCGGCTTCTGTAGCTTGCTGCCCAGTGGAAAATAAACGAAAGAGTTTTCTTTACAGTTCAAAGTGTCTATGGAGGAAAAAAAAGTCAAACTTGATTATTGAGTAACTCACAATCCTTCCAAGTTTAAATAAATAAGAACAAATATTTAAATCTTAGTAGCAGTATTTCTCAACCCTAAAACCAACAGCAACTTTATGTAACGCTGACTAAGCCTGTAGATTTTAAAATGAAAAATTATCAGTGGATGGTGACAATTGTATTCAATATATGGAAACACTCTTTTTCGGTTCTCATTGTACTTTTGTTCCACCTAGTAATAAAAGTATGAGGCAAGGGGGTCTGTTCAGGCAAATTAAGCTATTTTAACAAAATATTAAAGGTTGCATTTAACAGGCAAATACCTCCCTAGAATGCTTTTCATGGTAAGGCAATTCATACGCATGACCTTCCAAACGTAATTATCTAAATATGTTTTAAAACTTCTCGATGTGCCTAAAAAGGGAAAGCACATGGAAAATTAAGTCAGATTGTTATCACCACAGAGATTGTTTCGTGTAACAAGTGTTTCTATATTCTAGCATTCAATTTGACACCCAAGGCCAAAAGCATTATGTTACATTCAAAAAAATAGTTCACTCATTAGTTATTGATAAAACGTTACTGTAATGATCACTTGGAAATGCTACCAGCTAGTGGATGTATAAAATATGTCTTTTTGTGTAACAAGTGTTTACATTTTCTAGCATTCAATCTGACACCCAAGGCCAAAAGCATTATGTTACATAAAAAAAAAAATAGTTCACTCATTAGTTATTGATAAAAAGTTACTGTCGGGATCACTGTGATAGCTACCAGCTTGTGGATGTATAAATTAAATCAGATATTTTAACTAGGTTCTGTGCAATTCGCATCAATAATAAATAAAAAAAAAAATTAAAAAACTACCTAACTAGCTAAAGTTTAATCTCAGCGATGCACTGCAACAGTTTAACTTCACCGATTGTGAACCACGTAAAACATATAAGAACAACAAAGGCATCATGAAGATTGCAAGAGTAGTAGCTGCCACTAAAAACACAAATACTAAGATTTAGGAGTCGCCCAGATGATTTCTAGATACGATTAAGCTTTACACAAAAGAAATGCTGGCCTAGGCCCTCAGCTTGATTCTGGAGAGCAGCGCGGTTCACTCGCTTCTATTCCTTGCAGCCCGCCATGCAACGTCGGTTAGCAATATTCGTTCCCTTTTCCAATTAACCCTTCCTTCTCAAGTCGGGTCCAGATCGCCATTTTTTTATTCTTCTGGATTATTTATAACAGACAAACCTTTAACAAATGCACGAGCAACAAAATAAATATAAAAATGATATTATTTGGTTTTACCAGTATCACAGATTCCGCCATGAATCCTCGCACGATACGCGACGTCACTGTCTGCTAAGCCTCGCGATAACTAACAATGCATTCATAAACGGACACGTTTAGGGCACGAGACATTGCGAGATCTCACATGAACTTGGGTTACGGTATCTCGAAATTACGCGAGACTTTTAGCTGTAACGAGTTGTAGAAGGAAAGATGAAATGACCATTAAGTTACAAATCTGTCACTTTTTGAACAATCTACAGCTTAGTGTTATGCTTGCTTTGCCACATGCGAAACTTTTCTCTGGTTTTATTTTTAAAGGATTCTTAAATTATGCGTTTTCGTACTTTTACATTAACGTATTCCCAAAAGAAGAAGTGAGTGTTGCCGCGTAACCGGGCTCAATTTAAATAAAATCAAGTGGATGATACCAACAATAGCTTTACAGTAAGATCTACCGTAGAACCGCCGAATATTAACCTAGTGCATGTGCGCGTGAATGTGAGAGGAGAGCGCTGTCCGAGAAGATTTCTGTACATATGTTGGTTCCGGCGGCTATGAACGGGTTTGAGACAGTTAAAACAATGAATGAATGAATGGATGGATACATTCATGTCATGCAAGTTTTTAAAAGTTTAGTGATGTATAATATATATATATATATATATATATATATATATATATATATATATATATATATGGATAGATAAATATACACAGACAAAGAGATACTATAATAATCTGGGTGGGGTACAAGAGACTGTGGAATGGAATTAACCTCCCTTCACTGATAGCTGGTGAGTGCACCCAAAAAAGGACCGTTGGCATTTTCAGTGCCTCATCCGCCACCCAGTTCTTTTCTCAAAGATGACAAGCTCTTTCAGCTGATTTGTTTACGCACACACGTGGCCGCCTCTGCCCCACTCCGCTCTCCCTGCTCCATGAGTAGACCCAAGGCAATGGTCCACATGCACGGCTTCCCACTGGCCATACATCCATGGACGATTGGCCTCTTCAACAAGGAGATGCAATTGAAGTGCTGTCTAATGTGTCTTGCACCCACGCAGATCACGGGGCTGCTTTATAGCCAGCTTTCCCAGGTATTCCTACTCCCTTGGACAGTCCCCTTGGAAAAATTTGACTTTTTAGACCAGTGTTTGTTATCAATACATTTTCCTTTTAATTAAATTCATTTTTAAAGAAAAAAGTGACTTTTATTCCATTTCATTTCTGTCACCCTTGTTGCTGTTGCATTGACGGTTTCACGTTTAATGTCTAAATGTCACCTCCCCTTGATCAATCAAGCAACTTATACTAAAAATAATTTTTAATCTATTGGTTGTCCTCATCATACTGGTAATTAGCTGTACTGTTTTATCAGGATTTGTGCCTTCAGACATTCTCCATTCAAAAAAAAAAAAAAGTTACCTCAGTGTTCAATGCTGATCTTTTGCCGATAAGATAGATAGATAGATAGATATGTAAGGTACAATATAACAGATAGATAGATAGATAGATCTTTATTTGTCCCCAGGGGTTGGCTTTTTGCAGAAGATCTTTAAAAGAATGTACATATACACACACAGTGTAATGCAAACGTTAGGGCAAATCTTGTTTCTCAGCCATCGGACACCCAACTTGTGAGGCATATGCACTAACAACATTCATCACACAATCTCCACAATTTGTAATTAACATAGCATAAATAATATTAATTTAAAAAATTGTAATTACTTATTTGTTTGAGCATGTCTGGCCATTCTAATTTGATGAAATTGAACTTGCAAAGCTATTCACATAGATAGATAGATAGATAGATAGATAGATAGATAGATAGATAGATAGATAGATAGATACTTTATTAATCCCAAGGGGAAATTCACATACTCCAGCAGCAGCATACTGATAAAAAAAAAAAATTAAATTAAAGAGTGATAACAATGAAGGTATAACAGACAGACAATTATTTTATATAATATTAACGTTTACCCCCCCCAGGTGTAATTGAAGAGTCACATAGTGTGGGGTCTCCTCAGTCTGTCAGTGGAGCAGGACGGTGACAGCAGTCTGTCGCTGAAGCTACTCCTCTGTCTGGAGATGATCCTGTTCAGTGGATTCTCCATGATTGCCAGGAGCCTGCTCAGCGCCCGTCGCTCTGCCACAGATGTCAAACTGTCCAGCTCCGTGCCTACAATAGAGCCTGCCTTCCTCACCAGTTTGTCCAGGTGTGAGGCGTCCCTTTTCTTTATGCTGCCTCCCCAGCACACCACCGTGTAGAAGAGGGCACAAATGTTACAAGTTTGAAAGGCAGATTGACCATTGTGCATATCAGGTGAATGTGGCAGACATGGTAAATTGCAGGGTGACCAGATATTCAAAGTCCCAAGCCAGAACACTTGTGTAGTGTGTGTCCACTCATCAAGCCCATTGTCAGTTGTTTAATGCCTGATTAATCTTATTATCATTAGAGAAAATATGCAGATACCGGTGCTGTGAGGTTGGTAAGTGTAAGGTTAATACTGTCCAAGTGTTTTACTTGCTTTGTGCATAACGCCACAACATTTTGTTTTCACTGCTGGAATGTTAATACTTTTACGGTTTGTAAAAAAGAATTAAAGCATCAGGAGGACTGAGGTGCTGATACACTTGCTCTTTTTTGATTTGTTCTCAAGCTGCAGGGAAGACTTCATAAAGCAGAAGCAACTGGCTGATACTGAGATTTATGTGTGTGCCAAACTGGATTTGGGCATCGCTGTCCTGCATGTGTAGAACTGGACTTGCCAATGGAGGATTGCCATCCTGTTTGTGCACTCAAACAGCCAGAGTAAGAGACTTCCTTCCCACACACGTAGTTTGCTGACTTGTATTGAGGCTCTGTTTACCATCAGTAGTGGTTATCGGAGGTGAAAAAGAAGAATATGTGCAATATATATAAGTTGCTGTAATGCTGTCAAGGTAAAATGAAAAAGGAAACTAATCTTAATTCGCACAGAACATTTATCCATTTTAAGACAGACAGACAAACTCACAACTCTGCCAGTGTTTTTCAATTGGTGGTTTTGAAAAATTTTGAAAATGCTCAGGACAGCTCAATGAAAACTCAAGAAATTTCCTTGAAGAGTAAGTGTGCCACATTTAAACAAAATTTTTCCACGGGGCTGAGTTGTTTCGTATGGACACACGGACAGACATAGCAATTGCAATAGGTGCCTTGCACATTACAGTATATACAGATGAACCTAAAAAAAAAAACTCCACGCCACCCTACACACCCTAAAACCAAATAAACGGTACTTAATCAAGAGATTATACAGTGGATGGATGGGGAATATTAATGTGAGCTGCTGAAAAGTCTAAGAAAATAAAATCATAAAATAAATTCCACCTGGAACTTTAAGGGTAAGTAAGTTATAAATAGACTATATATAAATGATCCTGATAAAAATATAACCAAAAAGCTTGTTAAGCTTGCAGGTTACACTAAATTAGGTGGAATATGTTAGGTCTGAATACACAAGAGTAGGTCTAAAAAGCAAAAGTACTCCTAATGAGAAGGATTTAGCAGTCGTAGTGGACTCGTCACTAAAAACTGCCACACAGTTTTCAGAAGCCATTACAAAGGCTAATGGAATGTCAGGCCATATAGCATGATGTGCGGACGATGTGCGGAGTGTTATACTCAAGCTTTAAAACGCACTGGTGAGGCCTCATCTGGAGTACTGTGTGCAGTTTTGGTGTCCAGGCTACAAAAAGGACATAGCAGCACTAGAAAAGGTCCAGAGAAGAGCAACTGGGCTCTTTTCCAGGGTTACAGGGGATGAGTTATGAGGAAAGATTAAAAGAGCTGAGCCTTTTCAGTTTAAGCAAAAGGAGATTAAGAGGTGACATGATTGAAGTGTTTAAAATTATTAAGGGAATTAGTACAGTGGATAAAGAATGTTATTTTAAAATGAGTTCATCAAGAACACACAGACACAGCTGGAAATTTGTTATTGTATATTTCACAAAAACATTAGGAAGCTTTCTTTACTTCACACAAAGACCCATAGACACATGAAATAAGCTACCGGGTAATATGGTAGACAAAGTACTTTAGGGACCTTCAAAACAAAACTTGATGTTATTTTGTAAGAATTAAGTGGCTGTGACTGGTGAGCTTTGTTGGGTTGAATGGCCTGTTCTCGTCCAATTTGTTTTAATGTTGTAATAATTGATGCCCATGAATCACTAGAATCATTAGTGATGAGCCCAGTGTCGTGCGGAGGTGTCATCCATTGCACAGGTGCACATGGTTCCTAATCTGGGTGATTCGTCATGTGGCGGGTGCGGCAACACGCTGTATCTGAGCATACTCCCAACCACTGGACAGTATTCAGACTTGAACATATACAGACAGTATTTGGGAGATTAAATTTAATTTAAGTAAATATATTGTGTTATATATAAGAAATAAAAATATTACATTTGAATACACAAACTCAACTTGTACACCTTATGAGAATGACTTAGAAGTCATAATGGATTTTCCATAGCCAGATAGTATATAGAAATAATTGCCAGGACTACTGATGTTATTATTATTTTACTTATTTGACCAATGCCTTTACTCAAGATGACTCACAACATTTGAGATACAATTGGTTACATTTCTTTTGTTGTTTTAATTAGAGCACAGGCAGGTGAAGTGACTTGCTTGTGATAATACAGTGTGAGTAGCCGGATTTGAACCCACAATCACAGGGTTTGAAACTGAAAGTCTTAACTACCATACTACACCACGCTTCCTGCCTAAACAAATAAGACACCATAGTATGAAAAATTACCTTCACCTATCCATCCATCTTACAAACCTGCTTATCCAGAGCAGTGTCACAGGGAAGCTGGAGCCTTTCCCAGCAATACAAGAACAATCCCTGGACAGGACACCAGTCCATTGTAGGGCCAACAGACTTACATACACACAGACACAGATTAGGCAATCAACCTAACTTGCATGTTTTTAGGAGGAAGCTGGAGATCCCAAGTGGAAACAAGGGGAACACCTGGGACACAAACACTGCTCTACTTACTGCGAGGCAGCAGCGCTACCACTGTATCACCGTCCCACCCAGATGTTTGCTAACATAACGCCCTGCGTGGAGTACAAACATAAGGATGTCTTATACAGTGCACTTGAGAGGACTCACCTGCAATACTGTGCAAATGTTTAGACTTCATATTAAACAGAAAGATAGAACAGTGCTAGAGAAAGAAGAGAGATGACCTAGTAGACTGATTCTGGAACTGCGGTGTCTGAGCTATGAACAAAGATTGCAGGAGTTGAATCTTTTCAGTTTAAACAAAGATGGAGACATAACAGAAGTGTTCAAAATTTGGTAGGATGGCAGCTGGCAGTTTCCCAAATTTCTGCCACTTAACCATAATAACCCCTTAGCCATGAAGATCGATTAAGAGCAGACAGCCTGTTGACCCAGATGCATGTGTCACTGGCAGCATGGACTACCACGGTCAGATGTGGCCTCTCCAGGCTGACATCAAAGGAGCAGAAGACTGACCTGCACAGTGACAAAGATTGGCTAGGCTGGACAGACGGAAGAGGTTGAAGTCATATTAAATGCATGAGAGAGGGTGAGAGAGTTTTGGCGACCACAACAAGGACACAGGAGCAGAGCAGGAAGGCATGAAATTGAAGCAAAAGTTGGACGGTGTGCTCCAGGGTGATCATTTTAGAGCCATTTCTCATGTATCTAAGTATATTAATTTAGTAGTCCCGATATTAGCAAGCAGCCTTGTTATAAATCATTTCTTACGTATTTACATAACAGACAAACATATCTGAGAGATTTAAAGGTGACAGTGAACACATGACAATCATTTTGCAGACCATCTGACTCATACTTTGGAACCACTGGTGGACTGCGGACCACACTTTGAGAACCACTGCTTTAAAACACAAGAGCACAAGTAAAATATGGTGAGTTACGCAGAAAACACAGTTTTCCATCACAGAGAGAAATATATATACGAGGTGTGGCAGAAAAGTAATGAGACTGGCAACACTGCAAGCGATCTGGCAACGCTGCGCTGTTGTCCTTGATAGAGCATCAGTATCCTCCCATAGCTCAGTGCGAGTTTCAACTCCTTCCGTTAACTACGTGATTTTTGTGACTGCTATTAGCGAAGTTGTGTTTTTGGTTGTGCGTCACGCAAAATGGAACAGCGGAATTTGGAGCAACGTTGTGCCATTAAACGGCAAGTGTGACGTTTGAAAAGTTAAAACAGGCCTATGGGGAACATTCTTTATCCCGAGCTCAAGTTTTTCGCTGGCACAAATCATTTTTGGAAGGCAGAAAACACGTTGAAGAGGAACACCGTTCAGGGAGGACTTCAACTTCGAAAACCAATGAAAACATCGAACGTGTGAACACTCTTGTGAGATCAGACCGTCGTTTAACATTAAGAGTGTTGAGTGAACAATTAAATTTGAACAGATTTACCGTTCATCAAATTTTAACTGAACATTTGCACATGTGAAAGGTCTGTGCCAAAATGGTGCCGAAAAACTGCCCTCTCCATAACAGAATTTTTGACCTCAAAAGGCATTCCTGTGGTTCCCCAGCCCCCTTATTCACCTGACCTCAGTCCGTGTGACTTTTCCTTTTTCCTAAACTGAAAAATGTCCTCAAAGGACGTCATTTCGGGACTTTAGAAAACATCCAAAAGAGTGTAACGGACATGCTGAAGACCATACCGGTTGAAGACTTCCAGCGCTGCTACCAACAGTGGGAACAACGTCTCCATCGGTGTGTAGCTGCCCAAGGGAACTACTTTGAAGGGGATAACATTGATGTTTGAAAAAAATAAAAACTTTGGTAAATAAAAAATCAGTCTCATTACTTTTCTGCCACAACTCGTATGTGGAATAAATTAATGACTAGAGTGATGAATAGTAATACTTTGGAGATGTCTGAGTCTCAGCTGGGGTTAGCTGAATAGGAACTGACTTATAACTTAAGGTGGACCGAATGGCCTGTTCTCCGCAATATTTTTGTTACTTGTATTATCCTACAGTTCAACTCTCTTCTTCTTCCTACATTCTAATTTAAGGTGAGTTGTTTCAGTTATTATTGCTCAGTTGTTGACAGAACAAAGTCAGCAATTCACATCTGGGCATCAACACTCAAGAGCAGTTGTTGGTGATGACTTTCCAAAGGTGAAAGGAACTGAAAGGTTGCCATGGAGGAAGATGAGAAGTGAAGTGAAGTGCATAGCCAATCTCCTTTTAAAATGGCTAAATCCTCTAACAATGTTTTTCTTTTTTGTTTTTTTTTTTTCCTTCTTAAACATGGATGCACTGTTTTGCAATATGCGTGCAATTGTAATGGATCAATGCTCAGTAACATTTTTGGCTTGAAAAACTGATGCATTCATCAAGTTTTAGGCCTTTTTTCACATCAGCTGTATTATAAAATGCAAGAGTGGACAATTTTTTTTGAGAAATTTAAGAAGTATGTTTCACTTTAGAACTCAATTTCATTTGACAAATTAATGCAAACTGTGATTTTGAAGCAATAAAATTGAATTGTGCCACCAGCACAATGTATAGCCTCCTTAGTGTCATGTTTACCCCTGGAAAAACAAGTGAAATTGCTGAATTTATTTCAACATGAGAAAATAATATTACATGTAGCAGAAACATGGCAACATAAATTCAGTGGGAAAGGCATGTCTAGTGTCCACTACTGTAGTGATGCAAATTTAGTCTGAGTCCTTCATGTGATATGTTTTGAAACAGTCACAAACGCACAGCCCGAAGTCGCAATTGGACAGTAGAAGTGTGTTTTTGTTTGCTCACATTTCTTATAATATATTTTTCTATTGTTGCACGAGAGGGTAGAA
The DNA here is from genome assembly GCF_016835505.1 of Polypterus senegalus. NCBI lineage: Eukaryota > Metazoa > Chordata > Cladistia > Polypteriformes > Polypteridae > Polypterus > Polypterus senegalus. The sequence continues at coordinate 183,606,766 of NC_053158.1, forward strand.
TGTGAACTAGCGACATCCCAGAGATCCCAAGCATGAAAGTCCCGAAATTACTAAAAAAAGCTGACTAAAGGGGGAAAAACCATCAAAAACCCAACTAGTCACTCAAAGGGCAATGTAGAGTGCAATCTTTATAAGTAAAATACTTATTTTCAAAAAGGGCTCTGTAAAACAGTGAAGCTCTGAACAGCACAAAAGGCACAGCTCGGAATAACTGAAAAAAGAAAAGACAATTCAAGGCAAACAAGTCCCAATTACAAATGCAAAGACTGGTTAAAAAACAGAGCACAGTGGGCAATAATCCAGTAACACAAAAGCACAAAAATAATCACAGGAGACACTGACTGTACCAAGAGTGCATTCAGAATGAACTGAAAGGGAGTGTGGATTATTCCAGCCTTTACAGGGCTGAAGGGAATTCCTTGCTGGTGATGGGCAGGTGGACAAGACACTTGGGAGACCACCCACAAAAGACATGACATATAATAAAACTAGCAAAATACCTGCGATTCACAGCGGAGAAGTAGTGTGTTAAAGAAGTTATGAAAAAGAAAAGAAAACATTTTAAAAATAACGTAACATGATTGTCAATGTAATTGTTTTGTGACTGTTATGAGTGTTGCTGTCATCAAGGATTTGATTATCATTATTTCTTTCAATCAGGTTCGTATTTGGAGGACGTGTTGTGTTCAAGTTACATTCTGTGTTTGTCGACCGTTGTAAAGATAACAGGTTTCATTCATCGAAGTGTTCACTACCCAAATCGCTACTCGTGAATCTAAGATGTTTAACAGGCATTCCCGGTATAAACTTGTGGATTTGCCTGCGAGTATTTAGTGGCAGCGTGTCTATAAACTTGTGGATTTGCCTGCAAGTTTTTAGTGACAGCGTGTCTATTAACTTGTGAATTTTTCTGCGAGTATTTGGCGGCAGCGGGACAAAGTTGTTTCCGTCTAGCTGCATCAGAAAATGTACCACGACGTATGACACGCCTCCTTTTTACTGCTTGGATTGCTGCTGTCATAATCGGTTTGAGTTTCGGTAAGTGACAGTTCTTTGATCGATGGTGATCACCTCAATAGACATGTTAATGGGGGTACGGTTGGAACGGTAAAGGAAATGGGTACCTGAACAGTAAACTAAGTGTAAAATACCTACACAATAACTAGAATTGTAATAAACGAACAATAAAACAGCGGAGAAGCCATGGATTAAATAAAAAGGCTGCAGTTATCAGCAGGGAGACATGAATACTGTGGCAAAGCAAGGAAGGGAATGAAGAGACCGGAGCGACGGACGGCCTTATATAGGCAGGCAGCCAACAACGTGGGACACGTTGGGATGGGGGACGCAACGCAGCCTCACACGACGACTGAGCTGCAGGCTTTGGACGTACAGTATATATATACATACGTAGGATTCAATTATGACTGTTACGCGTAGAAGTTTGAAATAAAACCTGCTTAACTGTTGTAAGTAAGCTGTAAGGAATGAGCCTGCCAAATTTCAGCCTTCTACCTACACGGCAAGTTGGAGAATTAGTGATGAGTCAGTCAGTCAGTGAGGGCTTTGCCTTTTATTAGTATAGGTATGCTTAAACGTAAAGAAACTAAATAACCAACAAAGCTAACACAACCAGTGAACACATTAGACATAAAAATAGCAACCCTGGCTGATTTGCATGATTTATGTTCCCCTCATGTTATTGAAGGCTAGCACAATGCGAGGCTTAATGACACAAACATTGATAGCTACTGTTTTGTGAACAGTGATTTGGAGGCTAACATTTTTCTTATCTTTCAACTCAGCTGCAATCATTTTTCCTTTCTGCCATGTAGGTGCTGCATTCCACTGCAGTGGCACGCGACTGAAGTCACCAGGCAGGCGGTTCGGTCATACAGTGCCTTCTGCATGAGTTGAACATCCAAAATCCAGTTCATATTGTCATCACTATCATTGAATCCACTAATGGTTCAGTTTTAGTTTGTTCTAAATCTGGCTTTACAACTTCTCGTTTACATGACATTGTATGTTTTGGTTGAAGGCTCCACCCCACTCATGAATATGGATGAGTTACCATAGAGTGGAAAAAAGCATAGAAATACTGATCATTTATTTCCCGCTTAATGTTATGTTGTCCAGTGCAGTAGATAGCAACAGAATACAATTCTAAGCATTATTCAGACTTAACAGAGTTAAGTGATACTCTGGTTTAACCATCTTTACACAGAGTTCTGAACTGAAAGAGACACAGGAGTTTAAGAACAATTTCAGTACAAAAAAATCTATAAACTGGCATCAGATCTAAAAAAGATGTAGCATTCTTTTTAATTAATTTATTTTTGTACAATATGTTACACAGAAGCATACAGATAAAACATAAATCTAACACAGAAGAATGCCCACATGTATGTCAGTGGACCAGCATGCTAGTGTGCTTTCTGAAATATCCACTTGAAAGCTACACAAGTGTGATTAGAATAACAAGCTAATCACACAACCATCATTTTCTTAACAACTGAACGTCTCCAATGAACTGAATTCTGCCGCTCACTTGGACTCATTCTTCATAATCTGTTACTCATGTAGATATAAACAGTTCATCCATTATTTGGTTTCTATTGGGCCGTAGCCCGTCCAGTTTATTAAGCAGGACTCTGGGTGCAGATGGCAAAATGCACAATACCAGCAACAGATTTACTGTACAAGTGTGTGTTTGTGTTGATGAACAAGGCAATCTGCATGAGTAATTCACATGATAACCATGTGGCAACGTTATAAAAAAAAAAAAAACACCCCCTCAAAAAACAGAACTAGACTTCTTTACAGATCAAGTACCTACTGATGCCTGACAAACCTGATTTTCTGCACATCAAAATGATGCCAGGCCCCAAAATATATCCCTCTTTACAAAATTAAGTTTGGTGTCACCAAAAAGGGAATATTCTATTTAACAATATGTCAACTAAAAACACATTTAGGATCGGTTCATAAAAGAACAGATTACAATCTGCAGCAGGAGGATCCAGCCCCGGACTGTGCCACCACCAAGAAGGACTGGCAGGTTTTGTGTCGCTCACACGCGAGTCCTTGGTAACATTCTTAAGTCTTCTTTTCCTTCGAGCAGTGAAACCCTGGGAGCTTCTTTTCTGTCCACAGCTCTGGGGTACAGCTATTTTTGGGAGAATCTGCCACATACGTTTAGTGCATCATCATCACTCCAGAAGAGAGGGACCCACTGGCTCGGTGCTTGTTAAAAGCATCTTCTAGAAAGCAGGCTAACTTGTCACAGTCATCCTGTATAACATACCAACGAAGAAAGAAAACAAGGATATGCTGTTGTTATTAGATGAATAAATGATATAAACCAAGAGATAACCCAATGTGGAATTACAAAAGTAGGTGCTACCATTCAGTCTCATAAATTACAGGTGCTTTATATTGAAGTTAAAATGTACTTGTAGTGTACTGACGTTGGAATTGTTTGTCTATTCACCTAATGAAGTAATGCAAGGGAAAGGGCCCAAGTTGGGCTGGAAGTCCCAGTACTAACTAATAGGTAGCTGATCACTTACCCTGTTATTGCTCGACTGATATTGCACTTTACTGTACACTTACAAAGCATAACACTCTCATACATAGTGTAACAGACCAGCCTGGACCACAGACAGACACCACACCTTTGTCACACAAACACACCTTTAATTTCTTTTCTGCAGCAGTATACAGTAGACCAATCACCACAGTTCTCAGTCCCTTTTTCCTTTTCCCTAGCTGGCTCCACTCCTTCTCCCAGCAAGCTCAGTCTTCCTTCCACCTGACTCTAGCTCGCTGGCTTGTGGCAGCTGTCTCCTTTTACAGAGGACCCGGAAGTGCTTCAGCTGTTCTGTGATCACCTTCCGGCTGCACTACCGGGTGTGATGGCAGCGCTGCACAGGAGGGTTCAGCCGTTCTCCACACACCCCCTGGTGGTGTCCATGAGCCACAGCGGGGATGAGCTTCCCTGCTCTGTGGTAGTGTAGCAAGCCAGGAGGACTGGCCTCTGCCGTCCCAGGGGAAGTATTGCCCCATGCAAGCTCCTTCCCCCGATCCTTCCCTTATGGAGGTGTCCCGGCTGCCCATTACAATACCTAAATACTTTCTGAGACCCACTTATAGTGCTTATGAAAAGTATTCACCCTTTCAAGGTTTTCACATTTTATTGTTATACTAGCTGTGCTACCCGTTTAAGACGGGTTGAAATCTAATCTTGAAATCTTAATGAAACCATAATCAAACATGGACCTTAGCGATAATATTTGCAGTGCACCATTTTTTGGAATGTATTTTGGAATGCACATAATAATAAAATGTGTTACATTTGTCATTCCAAACTATGACACATCACAAACATTTGTAGTAATAAAATGCATTACTACAAATGTTTGGGATGTGCCATCTGTTGGAATGACAAATTCAATGCCTATGTCTCTGTTATTTGCCATTACGTATTAAGAGTCATAAAAAGAGTGCTAATGTTTGTGATGCACCAGCTGTTGGAATGACACATGCTATGCATTTAATCACTAGAATTGTCTGTGTTGCACTATGTATGGAAATGACATTATTACGACAAATGTTTGTGATGCGCCATCTGTTGGAATGACTAATTTAATGCATATGTCTCTGTTATTTGCCATTACGTATTAAGAGTCATAAAAAGAGTGCTAATGTTTGTGATGCACCAGCTGTTGGAATGACACATGCTATGAATGTAATCACTAAAATTGTTGCGCTATGTATGGAAATGACATTATTACGACAAATGTTTGTGATGCGCCAACTGTTGGAATGACACAAAGTTTTTGATCAGCAAAAAAAATACTCTCTGATGTTAAAGTGAAAACAAATCTCTCCAAAGGGGTTTAAATTAATTTCAAATGCAAAACACAAAATGATTGATCTCATAAGCATTCACTGCCTTTAATATGACACACCTAAATCAAATTGGTGTTAGAAGTCACATGAGTAGTAGATTACCTGTCCGTAATCAAAAGGTTTCCAGTGATTGTAACCTAAATGCACTTCGGTATGCGGGAGGTCCAATTTGTGGTTAGTCAACATGGTGAGCTAACCTACTCAATCAAGACAAAAGAACATTTAAAGCAACTTCATGAAAAGTCAGGGGAGAAGAAAATACCCAAGCCAATGGATATTCCTTGGAGTACAGTTAAATCAATCATTAAGAAATGGGACAAGTATGGCAGAACTGTAAATCTGATCTGCTAAAGTATGTGGTCCGCAGAATCTGAAGATGGCTAGTGATGGAGGTCACCAAGAGGCCTATGACAACTCTGAAGGAGTTACAAGCTACAGCAGATAAGATTGCAGAGACTGTGCAGGCCAGTGACAATCTCACCAGTGATTTTATGGGAGAGTGACAAAGAGAAAGCCACTGTTAAGAAAAAACAGACATGACATCCTGTATAGAGTTTGCCAGAAGGCACATGGGACACTTAGGTCAGCTGGAAGAAACCTGTATGGTTTGATGAGGCAAAAGCTAGTGCTTCTTTCTGTCAGATTAAATGCAATATTTGATGTAAGCCAAACACTGCACATTATCAAAAAGACACCAACCATCCCTACCGTAATGTGAAGCCTGGTGGGGGCAACATCCAGCTCTGGGGATGCTTCTCTGCAGAAGGCCCTAGGAGGCTTACAAAACTAAAATAAATGGAGCGAAATACAGTACAGGGAAATCCTGGGGGGAAACCTGATGCAGTCTGCAAAAACTCTGTGCCTTGGGAGAAAATTTGTTTTCCAGCAAGACAAAATCGCAAAGCATAAAATCAAAGATACTGAGGAATGGCTTGAAAAAAACAAACTGCTGGAGAAGCAGAGTCAGAGTCCAGATCTCAGTCCAGTGGAGAATTTGTGAATGGATCTGATAGACTGTTTACTTATGATCCCCATGGACCTTGAGCAGCTTTGCAAAGAATAATGGAGAACGCTGTTAGTGTTCTGGAGTCTAATTTCTAAAACTTTACATGGATTCCAACATGAAAATATCTGGACACCAATAAACAGGAACCTGTGTATGCCAAAAAAATCAGATCATTTAAAACCTGGCATACACCATTCTTGAGCAACTATATTTATGAACCACAATCATCTTGTAAATGTGTGTGTACATAAATGCACCTTGATTTCCGCCCAGTTGCCACCCTGGAACAACCATATATGGACTATGCTAATGAACCTCATAAATATGCAATCACCAGGCTGTAGACCTTCACTGCCAACTGTATTTGAACTGGATCGTGTGCTGTGGGGATCTTGGAGAAGCATAAGGTGGCAGTGTCTGAGCCGGTGGCCACTATCACCTGGCACAGGTAATGACATGATTACTATTATAATGAATAGTATAGGTCTTATGATAAACTATGGGTTCAGCCATTTATCACACCAACAAGCCAGCCATCATGTACAGCACCTTCAGCAAGTCCTCTGATTAATGTTAGTTTGCCTCAAAATAAATGAATCATGGGTTGACCCAGGCCATCGAGCCATGACATTTATCAGTCTCATCCTGACATGACAGATGACTTGTGCAATAAATGGAATGGAACTGCTTATGGTTAGTGAAAGCATTTATTTTTCTACAATTACACTAGGAGAACCCAGACACTCCTATATATTATGTGGCACCCAGACAGCCAACCATTTTTAAGACCAGCATATGAACCAGTAGACTCTGATTTCGGGCAGTCTGTCTTTCTAATGCTGTGGCCAACTCAGCACATGCTATTGTTCCAATAGAATGGCTATTGAAAGTCTAAATTGGTTCAAACTTCAGTCATCATCATGGGTGAAAATAATTCCTTTCTGCCCCTAAAAACTTCTTATATGACCATTTGCATTATCTTCAAGCAGTGGCAAACGAGCCATGTTGTGTTAAACCATCAGTCTATAAATAGGCTGGAGCAGACTTGGGAATTGTATGGTGTGTGGGCCGAACGTGGCCCATGGTCTGGTCCTGTCAGGACTGAGAAAGTTGCAGACGGCAAGTACTTGCCTGGGTGTGTCAGTCTACATAACAACTAGATGTGACTGTGCAGACGCAGATCAGAATTGATATGCATGGGAAATTGTGGGAGATAGCATCAGAGAAAGGGGTGATACAGAGATTCTCCACGTTATATTGAATAAAGGAAGACGACACCTGTTTTTAATCTGCATCCCAACTGCATTTTGCACAAAGACACAGCAAACATGACTGGTAAAAAAACAAAAAGTTGATGTGGAAAACACATCATTCAACAAATCCTGGACTAAGTATTTTATCACAGATCTTAGCGGTGAAAGCAATGTCTTAGAAAAGACAGATATTTTAATACATGGTCCCCCTATTTTCAGGGGCTCAAAAGTATTTGGACAAACTAACAATTATAACGATCATTTTAAATATCTGGTTGAAAATCCTTTCAAGTGCATGACTACCTGAAGTCTGAACCCATGGCCTTCTCCAAGTGCCAACTATACTTCCTTAGAAGATTGGCGTCCTTAACATCTGCAATAAGATGCTACAGATGTTCTATCAGACGGTTGTGGCGAGCGCCCTCTTCTACACAGTGGTGTGCTGGGGAGGCAGCATAAAGAAGAAGGACGCCTCACACCTTGAGAAACTGGTGAGGAAGGCATTCTCTATTGTAGGTATGGAGCAACATTATACAAAGTTATTATTTTATCACTCTTTAATTTAATATTGTTTTTTATCAGTACGCTGCTGCTGGAGTATGTGAATTTCCCCTTGGGATTAATAAAGCATCTATCTATCTATCTATCTATCTATCTATCTATCTATCTATCTATCTATCTATCTATCTATCTATCTATCTATCAATCTATCTATCCATATATCTATCCATCCATCCATCCATCCATCTATCTATCTATCTATCTATCTATCTATCTATCTGTCTATCTATCTGCTGGTCTTCCACCCTTTGAGTGAAAAGCACTTGGTTTGCTCTCACAGTATGTTGTGGCTCATTGTCCATCTGTACTGTGAAGTGTCATCCTATCAGTTTTGCAGCATTTGGCTGAATCTGAGCAGACAGTATGGGCACCCTGGACACTTCACAGTTCATCCTGCTACTTCTGCCAGCAGTCATATCATCAATAAACACCAGTGACTGACCTCCGTGGGAAGTCACGCATGACCATGCCATAACACTGCCTCCGCCATGTTTCACAGATGATGTGGTATTCATCGGACCATGAGCCGTTTCTTCTCTTCTACATACTCTTCTATTTCCAACATTCTGGTACATATTGATATTAGATAGATAGATAGATAGATAGATAGATAGATAGATAGATAGATAGATAGATAGATAGATAGATAATTTATTAATCCCAAGGGAAAATTCACATAATCCAGCAGCAGTATACTGATACAAAGAAACAATATTAAATTAAATAGTAATAAAAATGAAAAAAATTAAAATAAAATTAATGTTCGCATTTACTCCCCCGGGTGGAATTGAAGAGTTGCATAATTTCTCCAAAGAAAATTGTTCCAGAACTATACAGGCTTTTAAAAATGTTTTCTGAAAAAGTCTAATCTGTCCTTCCTATGCTTGAGGATTACCAGTAGTTTGCACCTTGTGGTAAATCCTCTGTCTTTAGTTTCATGAAGTGTTCTCTTGATATTAGATTTTGGTAATGATAGGTCTACCAGCGGAGACTGGTCTTGGTTAGGCCAAATGTTGTGAAGGTGTTCTTCTTCACCAAGGACAGAATTTTGCAATCACCCAGCACAGCTGTCTTCTGTGGTTTTCCAGTGTGTCCCTTCTTTTTAACAATGTACCAACTGGTTGATTTCAACACTCCTTGTGTTTGTTTTCTCAGCCTAATGATGGTCTGTTTTCACATGCATATTCAGCTCTTTGGACCTCATATTAAGAGCTCATATTGACAGCTCAATTCCAGACCTTTTACCTGCTTAATAGTTACTCAAATAATGAGGGTACGGCTCCCACCTGGCTATGGAGAAGCTTTTCAGTCAAATGTCCAAATACTTTTGAGCCACTGGAATTGAGGGGAAGTGTGTGGTAGCTATGCAGAAAAACGGTTGTCATTCTTAAACAGCTCATTTGATATTTTTGATAAACCCCTTAAGTTAAAGCTGAATGTCTGCACTTCAATCACATAATGATTGCTTTGTTTCAAATTCATTGTGGTGGCCTACAGAGACAAAAATTATGAAAATTGTGTCACTGTCCAAATACTTATGAACCCAAGTGTAACTAATTTAGACCACTTTGCAGAGATCTCTTTTCAGTTTGATTTTAAAGAGTCTTTTTCTGTTGCTCAGTGTCAAAAAAGCCAAATTACATCCAATATTGTATAATATAAAAGTGAAACCTACGAATGGGTTAAATGCTTTTTATAGCTGCTGTATGTTATATTATACACTTACAAAACATAATACAGTAGAGTCTCGCTTCTCCGACATAAACGGGGCGGCAGAACGTCGGATAAGTGAAAATGTTGGATAATGACAGGTGTTAAGAAAAAGCCTATTAAACGTCAAACCATGTTATAATTTTACACATTATGAACCTAATTATCATGTTTTACAACAAGACAACAGAATAAATTAACTGAAAAAATGAACTTAGTTACAGAATTGTCTGAAGTTAAATACAGTATGTACTGTACTTAAAAAGTTCAGTCCGGTGATGATTTAAAGACATTTTTGATTGTAGTCTGCTTTCCTGACGAGTGCCATTTCTTCGCTGTCAAGTCTCGCCATCTTTGCAGCATCATTATGTCGATTCCTGTAGCTTCTTCTTGTTGCTCAATGTAATTAATTGCAGTTTCTAGAGCCTTAACTCCGTCACTCATATAGTCAGCATCCGTACGAGCGTATACTGTTTACTACAGCATTGTGACTGCATGTGTGTGTGTTTGTGCTGTGACGTGCGAATCCTCGTCTTACACCCGAAAACTCAAAGCTGAGTCTCAGCACTTTTAGCAACACCAGCTTTATTAAGCTTGAAACACCAACAGCGTGGTTATTTATTGTAGCGAGATCTGCCATTCTCCTATACACAGACACAGCAGTCACGCAGGGTCGGGAGGAAAGTAACACTGTGCCCTGTGCATTTATAATGTTCCTCGTATCACCCATCGATGGCAGGCGCTTCTAGCATGTCTGCAGTCTTTTCGGATTGGCCTTTATGGTGAACTGCTACAGCTGGGAGACTGCGATTGCTTCGGGATGCTCTTCCGCGTGTTGTCCCATTGGGTGGAATCCCACAAGAGTTTAGAAACTCACTCACACCAGCCATGATTTTTTTCAAAGGTAAAGTGCAGGTTAATTTGCTTTATGTATTTTTACTTTAGATTTTGTATTAATCATTTTTATATGAATAGTTTGGGTTTGTGGAACGAATCATCTGAGTTTCCATTATTTCTTATTGGGAAATTTGCATTGATATACGAGTACTTTGGACTGTGAGCACATTTCCAGAATTAATTATGCTGGCAAACTGAGGTTCCGCTGTAATTAGCTGCGGTAGAGTTGGGAGCAACAAAAAATAGACTACGCTCACAACTAGCAGCTCTTGTTGCCAATTGATGCATTTTTTTTCTGTGGTGGGACGTTGGATAATACGGAATGTTGGATAAGCGAAGGTAGGATAAGCAAGACTCTACTGTAGTCTCATACATGACCCACTGGAAAGCCACTGGAGTCATCACTTGGTGAAAGGCAGGGAACGATGCTGGACAGGACAACAATCCATAGCATGGCATATGCACAACCACTCATGTCTACTCATACAGGATCATCATATAATCATCCATCAATTTAATATGCTTGTCTTTGAAATATCGAATACCAAGAAAGACACAGAGTGAACATAAAAACTTCACACGGGTCCTAGAATTCTAACCAAGGATGTGAGGTGGCAGTGCTACCTACTGTACCACCATTCTGCCCTGAAGGGTACACTTTCAAAATACATTTTCCACTTATCCAATCATATTGTCATAACTAATTCACTAACATGAAGAACTGGCTAGAATCCTGTCCTTGAAACAATAAGCACATATAGGAATCCATTAAGGACTGGAAGCCAGATTACAACAGGAAGCATTTACTTTATACTTTTGTGCGTTTAATTATAATTACAAGATTTCCTTTCCTGAAATTGAATGTAATTTAGAGCATGTAGCAAGTTCCCTTGACTATTTACAAGAAATCAGCAAAGATTTAATGATTAATTCATACAGACAATCTATTGGTTTTAATTGTTCCTGCAATTAATATGGATGCAATGCAGAATGTGTCTCATTGTTGGCCTCGAATGTGACCTACCTCACTTATGAAGGCGTAATGAACAAGCTCATTTGCCAAATCCTTGGAACTGTCAGCTGCAAAATAAAATGGGAGAAAGTTACTGTTTTTGTCTATTATTTAATCCTACTCTTTCCAAATGATAGAAGCACTGTCTAGAAAAACCTTAGGATTTCACTGATTACAAGTTAGTCAGTGGACATATTCTCCTTGCTCATCACGGCTGTGCAATATCCCATTGGGGTGAGAGGGGGCGCTGCTGCTAACAGTCTCATCTTTTTTCTCCTCTGCACAACAGCAAGAAGACACCCCTTCAAGGAGGGGCTGTAAAAGTCCAACTTCTCCTGAGGTCGGGGTCTCATTTGGACCTGAACTTGGTTGAAAGGACAGAGTTTCCTATGACTGACTTGCTCTCAAGAGCCAAACCTTACAACGAAGCCAGGAAGGCTGCTTTGTATTATTTCTATTTTGTTCCCTCGAGCACTGATTTTGAGTTATATTGTTTGACAATTAAAAGGGGCAACCACGTTGGCACCCCAACACTTTTGGGAGTCACCCTGCAATTATTTGCCTGTCTACACCCCATATTCACTTCTAAAACCGCACCAAGCACATGATTGGTCCAAGAACGAGCTTCAGCAAACACTATAGGAGGTGTACAAGCACATCCCATTTCCTCCAGCTATGTCACTTTGTCTGGGTATGTTCATCTTAGTTGAATTCTCAAAAACTCTCTAGTGAAACTGCAATAAAAACTTAAAGCTCGTGTAGGAGGAGATAGCTTTTGTCCAGCAGAATGCCTTTTTGTCTCATTATAGATTGTATTTAACTATATTGCATTTCCAAAAAATCACTGTTTCCACATTTATTTTTCATCTGGAACCCTGTCTGATAAACTTGCAGGGGTCCAGAAGGGGAGTATGAAATTGATAAACCCTTAAGAAGTAATGTTTGTTTCTTTCTACCCCCAGAAATGCCTTTACAAACTAAAAAAACAAAAACCCTCTTTTAAGTGACTCTTGTACTTGCAAAATCGCATGTAAAATGAATTGTAGCTTCAATTTTGCAAAACTGTATTCAAAGGGAAACTGCTCTTTTGCTTATTCCTCCCGATTATACAGTAGTGCTGCACTGACTGCCCTCTGTTTCCTGCACTTTACATCCATGTTTTTGGATGCCTTGCTGTTGCCGCACTTTTTGAATTGAAGACAGGACTCTTGACCAATGAATGAGGTTTGGGGTGGTGGGGGCTGGGTCTTCAAAAGGTCCTTCCCAAGAGGCTTTAGGTTCCCAGGTTATGTGCTGATGATTCCAGAATTCCAGAGCCAAATTTTTTAACAATAATTTAAAAAATGCATTTTTTGCATGTTTTGAGCATACAACTAGATAACGGACATGTGGATTATGCAGCATAAGTAACTGAGTTTTGTTTTTCTTCTTGTATTCCATGAACATTTTCCACATCATTTGCCACTGTACAGCACTAGCTAATATTGCCTTCTATCACATAATAAACTTTTTTCTCCCCATTTTATATAAAAACATGAGATTAAATTTTTTTCATAGCCATCACTACAAACTACATGGGGTAAATAACATTAAAAAAATGTGGGTAATTTTCAAAGAAATAAAAAACTAATTTCATGTTTTCACAGAGAACGGAAAAAACAAACTTTTTGATAGAATGGCCATCTATGGAGAACAACACTGGACCACAGCAAATGATATAAAAACATCCATGAAAAAATCTTATGCTACTCGTGTCAAGTCATTCTGTCATATGCACAAAACGGCATTTTTTGTTAAAAAGGTTGCTAAATAAAAACATCAGATATAAAAAATATCAGAGCAGTGCGCACAGAGGATGCATGTTTACACTGGAATGAGTTTTGGAATTGAGACTAGTATAGGGGAAGCAGAAGTGAGTCTTCAATTCAAACGCTCGAGTTTCTTCAGCGTGCACTGCCCTGATGTTCCAGAAGTATTTATCCACATTAATAAAAAGATAAGTGTCAGTGTGTCTGTCCGGATGCTACGTTTCCGTCATTCCAAAAGATGGCGCATCACAACTATTTTTACTAATAAAATGCATTGCATTTGTCATTCCAACAGATGGTTCATCACAAACATTAACACTGTTTTTACAAATCCCATACCAAGTGTCATAAGTAATTTCCCTTGGGATAAATTAAGTTTTCTGATTCTGATTCTTATAAAACATAGTGCACTGCAAACGTTAATGCTGAGGTCTACATTGATAACCCATCTTAGATGTAAAGCAGAGCTAGTTTAAAAATATTGTAACAATAAAAAATATATGTGTTTTGCCTGTTGTGAGTAGACTAGAAGACTTGACATGTGGGTTACGCAACACAATTAACGTGACATTTCTTTCATGGACTTTTTATATTGTTTGCTTTGGTCCACTGTTGGTCACCATGGGCAAATATTCTAATCAAAAAGTTTATTATCTGTTCTCTTTGAAAACATGAGATTAAACATTTTTTGTACCCATTATTATAAACCACATGGGGTAAGTAAAATGTTAAAAAAGAACATTCCTATAAGATATTATTTAACAGAGATGTGTCCTCAAAGGATTTTGGGTAGGCTTCAAAATTCACTCAATCTTACTTTGAGGTATCTGTATATAAAGAGAAGCCGCATGGCAGGTAGGTGACCAATCGTCAGGAGTGGGGCTTTAAGGACATTGGCGGAAGGTGCTGGGGGGTGATAAGACTGGTAGCGAATGAAATGAATTACTTACCAGGAAAGATATCACAGCTTAATTGCCTGTGCAGCTTGTCTTCCATTTTCAAGAACAGCGTCAGCTACAGAGAAAAATGAATATTCAGGTCAGTTTTGGAAATGTTACCACCACCTATCCATATACAGAATTATGAGAAGTAAAAGAGACAATGCCCACATGCATCTTAGTCCCTTCTTCATTGGATTCCAGGTTACAATGCATCTGGACCACCTGGAATACAAGACAGACAGTATGTAATGAAGCAGACTGCCCGGCAAAAGGCTGGACTACTAATTATACTATTGATACACTGTTTCAAAATGCCGCTCACAATATTTAAAAATGAAGTCCTAAAGCATACTATATAGTGTTAAGAAACTGAAGAACATTCAGCTCACAGCAAAAATCAAATATCTTTTATTGTGCTTATGTAGACAATAAACCTTTACGTGTCAACGTTGTATTACGCCATGAATTTCACTAGTACTATGGCTAAGAGACAGTGCAAGAAATCCCAAATTGACCAACTAAAGGAATATCTGAGTCCATTCCAGACCTGTCAGCTACAGCTTGTGTATTTGAAAAGCTGACAACCTTTTAGGCCGTCAATAAAGTGATACACAGGAGACATGGCAAGTGAGGAATGCTGACATTGTTAATTAACTCCATCTCACCAGATAAATAAAAACAAATATATAAATATAGCAAATTTCTCTATCTTTAGATTTTAGAGTCTGCATCGTCCATTTGGGTGGTGTATTGGTTTGTTAGTGCTGGCTTCTCACAGCTCCAGGGGTCTCAGTTTGAACTGCAGCCCAGTTGCTGCGGGAGTGAAGTGTGCGCATCCACCCCATGCCTTGTTATTCTGAGTACTTAGTTTTTCTACCCACCTCCCAAAGTCATGGGTGTTAGGTATGAGGGTGGATGTGTGTGTGTGTGCCCTGTGATGGACAGGCACTATGCCCCATTATGGGTCCTGCCTTGTGTTCTGGCCCTCTGTTACCCTGGATGACCAGGTATTTATGGAGAGATGGACGGACATCTTCTATCTCATTCACCTTTCCCTCAGAATAAGCAATACCACTTTTATTACTAAGGTATCAGGCACACATATTCTGAATTGTGAAACACTTCAACAAACTTCACAATACATTTTGAAAATTAATTGGATATGCTGCATTTATTTCTTGAGCTGTCTTGAAATCCCTTCATATTTACAATACTTTGTCTTTCACGTTCCTTTTTCTGCTCTGGTACAGTTAAAGCAACAACGAAGGTTGCTGAGGCCCACTTGCTGACAAAGCGTCACTTTATCACTTTGGTGAATGAACGAATGAATCTGAAATGTATGACCTAAAAATGAAGGTATTCCTTTCAAATAGATATATCCATACATTCATCTTAATTTCTGAACTCACTAATTTTAAATCCATCTCACAGTGTGACATTGTATGCCTATAATGTTCATACAAATGATACATATGCGTACTTGGTGTAGGTGAACATTCATTCTAGAGTAAAAAAATAAAACATAGTATTATTATATGCTGTTACACAATATGGCCAGAGGCTTGTGGACACCTGTTCATCTATATGATGTTGTTTACCATCCCATTCCAAAACTGAAGTCATTAACATTTAGTTGCCCACAGCTTGGGAGCTATAACAGCCTGCACCCTTCTGGGGAGTGTGTCTTTGGGAAATTGTGTCCATTCAGCCAAAAGAGCATTTGTGAGGTCAGGTACTGATGTTGGATGAGAAGACCTGGCTCACAGTTGGCATTGCAATTCATCCCACAGGTGTTCTTTGGGGTTGAGATCAGGGCCCTGTACAGGCCACTCGAGCTCCTCCATATCGCTATGGACCTGTCTTTGTGTGCTGGTGTTACACAGCTGGAAGCACACAGTTGTCTAAATAGTCATTGTATACTGCAGCCTAATAGTACCCTTCACTTGAATCAAGAGGATGAGCCCAAACTCTGACAATCAACTGCAGACTGCTATTCATCCTCCACCAAACTTTACAGTAGGCACTATGCTGTCCCAAAGGTGGCGTTCTCCTGGAATCCCCCAAACTCAGATTCATCCATCAGAGTTCCAGAGATTGAAAGATGATTCACTACTACAGAGAACATGTTTACACTGCTCCAGATTCCAATGGCGGCACACTTAACACCACTCCAACTGGCACCTGGCGTAGTGCATTGTCATTTTAGGCTTTTTTGCAGTTGCTCAGGCATGGAAACCCATTTCATAAAGCTCTTTACACACAGTTCTACTGCTGGTGTTGCTTCCCGATGCAACTGTGAGTGATGCAACAGGGGATCTGTGAGTTCACGTGGTCCACCATTCTGTTGCTGAGCTCTTATTGCCCTTTGACACTTCCACTTCACCGCAATGGCACTTCCACTTGACCAGGGCACAGCTTGCACAGAAGAAATTTCATGTACTAACCTGAGGCAAAGGTGGCACCCTATGCCAGTGGTTTGTTTAAAGTTATTGAGCTCTTCAGTATGATGTGTTGTACTGCCAAAGAAGACTGCATGGGCGTGTGTTTGATTTTGTGCAGTGGGTACAGCTAAAACACCTAAACTCCATTTTGGAACGGTGTCCACATACTAGCCATACATTATATATCAGATAATTTAGGATGTAAATTATATTTTATGTATCCACCTTTATGAAATTCAATTTATTGATATCATCAGCATCATTAAAAAGTTAATGAAAGCCTGGTATGAGTGAGTGGGCTGTACTGTATACGTATAAATATACAGTATCTGTGACACATGGGCACCCTATCCAAGTTTCGTTCCTGCGTTATGGCTGATGCTGCTTGGAAAGGCAGGTAGTCCTAATTTGGATGAAAGGAATACCTCAACCAAAAATGAGGTTTTCATGAGAACAGAGATAAACGTTTTGATAGAAAGGGTGTTTATGGAGACTAACACTGGACAATAGCAAACACGTTCATGAAAAAATCTCACGTTACTGGTGTCAATTAATCCACATATCAAGTCATCCAGTTGTATGCTAGCAATTTTGCAAAACACATGCATTTTTTTCTAAAATATTGTTAAACTAGCACAGTGAAACACTCATTTATTAAAATGGGCTTAAAGGTACAATTCTAAGTCCATCTGTTTCGATTGCGTCACGTACTTTACAAACCCCTGTTCATCGAATATGCCAGCCCTTACATCCCTCTTTCTTTGTGCTTCTTGTTGCCTTTCTTCATCGGACATTCCAGCTGTATTATGAAAAGTGTAAAGTGTGGGTCCACGAATGTACACCACACGATTTATTATCTTACGCATTTGTTCACTGGGCATTCTCGCCTTCTTGTGAACACCAGATGACACTACACCCAGGCAAGAGCACAGAAGTCAGACGGATGGACGTCTTATCACTTCATACAAATAGAGACAACTAATTCCAGAAAATCAGAATAGTAAATGTAGAGGAAATGAATTTACACATGGACAAGCTTTTGAATTGAAGTCAGGACTAGTGACCAATAAATGATGCGGAGAGTCAAGTTCTCAGTGATCTGGAGTGGACTGTTCCGATTTTCCAGAAGTATTCATTTAACAATATATTTCCAAAAATGCACGCATTTTGCCCGTTGTGAGAAAATGACTGGATAATCTGATGTGTGGATTATGTCACACAAGCAAAGTCAGATTTTTTCCATAGACGTTTTTATATTGTTTCTTATGGTTCAGGTTCTCATAGATGCCTATTCTATCAGAAAGTCTGCTATCTCCGTTCTCCATGAAAACAGGAGATTAAGATATTTTCATGTTCATCATTACAACCCACATAGAGTAACACTTGTCATTTTTGGGCGGAGTATTCTTTTAAGCTCGTTCAAAGATGGATAGATAGATGCTTACATAAAGGGATATTTTGTATTGTAATTAACCAAGAAAATACTCTTTGGGGAATGATTGAAACTTCCAGACATAACAAAAGAAGGCAAGTACACCTAAATGTCTTTTGTAAATGACAAAGTAAGGAACACACTTTCCCACACTGCTCAAGTGCCATTTTAAAGATAGACCTTTGACATCAGCATCTAAGGCTATTTGTGCAGATAACATAACACTTTTCTTTCATAGTTAGCTGGCTCTTATCTAAAAGAAGAACAATACCTTTCTGGTTTCCATCTCCTGTGGTTCAGGAGTGGGCGTCTTCACAGTTTCCATGTGCTCTTGAGAAAGTGAGAGAGCACGAGGGATAGGGTGCGGCCGAGGGGAAGCAAAGTTCATCAGGGGATATATTCCGTTCCTTTGTAAGAGAATAAAGAAATAAGTGTGGCTCTGTTTACACAAGTGGAAAAATGTAAAACTCTGCAAAGATAATAACTTCAGAAATACTAACAGTGCAGAAACACTCTTGAGCAGTTTTTTTTTTTTAATTCCAAGGACCTCTTTGCATTAGGATGTATTCATAGTTCCCTCAGTTCTGACCAGTCTCTCTGTCCATGTCACTAAGAAGCAACCATATAGCATGATGCTGACACCACCACACTTCACTGTAGGGATGGTATTAGACAGGTGATGAGCAGTCCCTGGGCTTTGCCAGACATAGTGCTTGGAGTTCTGCCCAGTAAATTCAATGTTTGTCTTATCAGACAAAATAATCTTTTTCCTCATGTACTGAGCATCTTTTCAATTATCATATGTCGTTAACTCAAGAGTGACTTCTGTCTAGCCACTCTATCACAAATGCCTGACTTATGGAATGCTGCTGAGATGGTTGTCCTTCTGACAGGTTCTCCCTTCTTAGCTGAGGAGTTCTGAAACTCAGTTAGAGTGACCATTGGGTTCGTTGTGAACTCCCTGGTAAAGACCCTTCTTGCCAGTTAATCTTTGGCTGGTGGTCAACTATGGAAAGAGTTCTGGTGGTTCTAAACATTTTCCATTTCATACTTTTTGAGGCCACTATCCTTCCAAGAACACTCAAAGCTTTGGAAATGGTCTTATACCCTTACTCAGATTGATGCATCACCACAATTCTATGATGGTGGTCTATAAAGACTTCTTGGACTTCATGACTTGGTCTTTGTCCTGACTTGCAATGTGAATTGTTGGACCTTCTATACACAGGTGTGCGCCTTTCTAAACAATGTCCAATCAATTCAATTTTCCATAAGCTGACTCTAATCACGTACTAGACACATCGTAAGAAGAATAAAAGCAAACAGGATGCACTTGAGCAAACCTGGAATGCCACAGCAAAGGGTCTGAATGTTTACATGAATGAGAGATTTTAGTTTTTGATATTTGATAAATTTGAAAGCCTTTCTGAAAACATGCTTTCACTTTGTCATTATGGGTAATTGAATGTATATTGATGGTCAAAAATGGAAAATTTATCCATTTAAAATTAAATGTACAACACAATAAAATGTGCAGAAAGTGAAGACATCTGAGTAGATAGATAGATAGATAGATAGATAGGAAAGGCACTATATAACAGATAGATAGATAGATAGATAGATAGATAGATAGATAGATAGGAAAGGCACTATATAACAGATAGATAGATAGATAGATAGATAGATAGATAGATAGATAGATAGATAGGAAAGGCACTATATAATAGATAGATAGATAGATAGATAGATAGATAGATAGATAGATAGATAGATAGATAGATATGAAAGGCACTATATAATAGATAGATAGATAGATAGATAGATAGATAGATAGATAGATAGATAGATAAATGGCACTATGTAATAGATAGATAGATAGATATATAGATAGATAGATAGATAGATAGATAGATAGATAGGAAAGGCACTATATAATAGATAGATAGATGAACCCCCACATTGCTTTTTTTTCAGCATCCATATTTCAGTTCATATAAATGTATGTTTCCAAGTCATCAGAAGAATTAAGATTTGTATTTTCATGAGCAATTAGATCATCAGTGCTTAGTGCTTTAAATGCGATGCTACATGACATGCTCTTGTTCTAATTTGGTTTACCTTTACATTTTCACTCTGATTAATTAGAATTTCACTTTTGCTGTAAGGGTTTTGACATGTGCTGAATCTGATTTTTTAATATCTAATCGTGACACTATTTTGTTTGTTACTACACAGGACAACCAGAGGCCACAATCCGTTATCTCACTGAATAGACAGTGTAATGGTCAAGGGTCGTGTACCTCCTGATTACCTAAGAACATGTAAAAATTCTTTGTGTGGCGTGATTTGCTTTATGCGTATTTTGAATACAGACTTCACAATTCAGTTATCTCAGCTAAGCCTTTTGGTTTAAAATTGGGCTTTGGTAAAAGATAGGACTTACTTTTGATTATAAGCTTTTAGTCACTTCAGACTTACGTTTCATCTTCCAATCCCTATTTAAAAACATATCTGCTTTTACTACTCCTTCTTTTGACTACAAAAACCTTCTAGGTTTTCTGTGGCCATTCCCTGGAATTCTCCATTCTGGTTTTCTTATTCCTTCAAAGCCTCCCAGAAAATCCAGCTCCAGGTTTTTCATGAGCCTTACTTCATTCACTGCCCAATAGATATAAAGCATCTCTATGTACGAAAATGTCCTAACTGGCTCAAAAATCTCAGAGTGACACAAATTTGGTCCTACGTGGAAGAGTGGAAGTAAAAGCATTTTATCAGTTTTCTTAATTTAGAAAACTACTCCTAACTTCACCAGGATTTAGGATTACTCGGCAGTTGCCCTAACTCGCTAGGTGCTGCCAGAAAATTGCACTCAGGCAGAGATCAGCTTGCACATCCCAGGAAAGACTGAAACAGGTATTGGTTTGACAGAGATGGAATAACATTCGTAAGAAATCTGGTATATCACATGATCATTTCATCTACTCAAAGAAGGCATGTGCTGTCAGCTGAAATGAAAGTGGTGGTAATGTTACATTTTTTGGCCACAGGGAAAAAGCAGCGCTCTGTCAACGATAATTTAAGTCTGTTACATCCAAACATTTCTTGAATTTTGCACCAAACTTTGAACTCTTTTACAACGAGTGAGGTGACACACAGATTTATACATTTCCTCTCTACTCGACGTGAGAAATTATTAAAGCAAGCTGCCTTCATTGAAACTGCTGGCTTTCCAGTAGTTATTGGTGTGATTAACGGCACACACATAAAGATCACTGCCCCAAGTGTGGATGAGTACGCACATGTGAATTGCAAGTGATATATCACAGTATTAACACACAGGTGGCCATGGATGCAAACTGCACCGTATGAGCCAGAAGAGGTATGCTGAGCTTTGCATTCCACAAATCTCTGTAATATTAGTGTTACACTTTACGAGGGTTCAAGAACGTAGATGCAGACGCCTAGGGCACTAGATAAACAGAGACTCGCAGAAAATTAAGGGGATCATGGAGAGAGAGACAGAGACAGACGCATCATGCAACTCTGGAAGATGAATGGGAAAACAGGAAGAGTGACTATGGCTTCAATAACAGGGCAGAAATAATCATGGCTGGTTTCAGAATCTATATATATATAAGTCAATGTGTGTATGTGCAGTATGTTCCAGTATCACGTCCGAACGGCTTGAGCGATTTTCATGAAACTTGGTACACATGTTCCTCATTGGTCAACTAAAAATACTGTAGGGTGAAATCAGCCGTAACCCACCCCCTTCTGGGTAGGGTGGGGGTGATCTCGCAGTCTTGTATGCATGTTATCATCCAGTTGACACTCGGAATGACCACCAGAGGGCGAACTGGAGGAGACTGCCAGCATTCTTAATGTTTGAGGTGCCCCTGTTGCTTTTGAAATTAAATGGAGTTCTACGTGTGGAAGTGCATGTGTGTGTGTCTGCCCGGCCCGGAAGTGAGATGAAGAGTCGGGGTGAGGGCTCCAGCTCCGAGGATACGTAAGCGAGGCCAGCACATTGGCAAAAGGAAACCTCCTAAGAAAGCTTAGCTTAGCTGCTAATGCACAAACGATACGAGCACTTCGGCAACATGAATCCTTCTAGCAAAGAGATGCCCAGAGTAGTTCTGATGATTTCAATACTTTCTAGGATCCTGTGCGCTTACACAGTAAGTATATACCAGGCAACTGCCAGCATTCTTTATTTTTGAGCAGCACCACACCCCTGTTGCTTTTCAAATTAAATAGAGTTGGCCGGTTCCGAGCGTCAACTAGATGATAACATATATACAAGACCGCAAGACAAGGACATTAGTGACTGTTTCTTAATTTATTTTTATTTTTAACGTTCTGTTTTTTTAATTATGTTTTTTTCAAACAATTAAAAAAAACACAAGGGCAAACTGGACGTGACTGCCAGCATTCTTAATTTTTGAGCCCCACCGCGCCCTCTGTTGCTTTTCAAATTACATACAGTTGGCCAGTTCTGAATGTCAACTGGATGATAACATACATACAACAACACAAGACAAGCACATTAGTGAGTCTTTATCTATCTATCCATCCATTATCCAACCCGCTATATCCTAACTACAGGGTCATGGGGGTCTGCTGGAGCCAATCCCACCCAACACAGGGCGCAAGGCAGGAAACAAACCCCGGGCAGGGCGCCAGCCCACCACAGAAAACCCACACAGACAAACATGCAAACTCCATGTAGGGAGGACCCGGGAAGTGAACTCAGGTTTATTGTTAATTTATTTTTATTTTTGAAGTTGTGCTTTTTTAATTATATTTTTCTCAAACAATTAAAAAAAAACAAAACTTTATTTTCCTCCCGGGTAACGCTGGGTATTTCATCTACTAACTGCTATTTTATGAGGCGCTTCCCATGGCCATATCAGCGGAAAAGGTGATTCTTCTGAAAATACATCAATTAAATAAACATGCCTGTTATCAGGCTTTACTGTCATTCGGAGTGTGTATCTCGGTGTTTCCATCTCTGTGCTTGTTACTGTATTATTCAAGATATTGTTGAGAATAGTCCAGTTCAACGCATGATTCGAGTATTTCATGAGATTTGAATTTATTATTTTATTAATCTTAAAATTATTAGCATTACTATCAGAAATTATCAGAAAACTGCAAAACATGTTTATGATTTCCAAGGAAGCTACAAAACACCTTCATGAATGGCATTTTGTGGTATCATAAAATCATGACATCATTCATTCTCAAACGTGACCTCCAGTTCCTTGTTGGGAGTGGGTGAAGGATGCTTCACATCTACTTTTGATGTCCTATTCTGAGGTAGGACAAATTCTTTTCCTAGTCAGACTTTTGGTCTAGAAGTAGGCACTGATCTTGAAGTTTCTTTCATACTAACAATCAAATTCAGGCAAAAAATGTAAATGTAAACCTTAAACTTGTGAAAGAGTATATGAGACTTTAGCAAATGTTAGGTCTGCACAGTCTTTGTGTGCTTCTTGAGTAAGCAGGATCGCTCAGTCCTACTGTATTGTCCCTCAATGATCTGTATGTAACTCATTTCTAAACTTGCATTCTATTGGGTATTTACGTATTTTGCTGCCTTTGCTTACAATATACACCATGTAGCCTTGTAAACAAACTTACCTCTTCAAATGAGGGAAGTGTAGACAAAGAGTAACTCTTGTAAAACCTTGTATTGGCATTTCACCTGACCTGAGGTGTATAAGTGCTGACCTCCCAGAGGTTGGCATGTGCCGAACTATAAAGACCACCTCTAACACTGGTAACTCAGATTGAAACTTAATGTATGATCTCACCCATAGGCTTTACAATGAAGTCTCTGTACTAATTTTCCTTAACCATACCTAAATGAATTTTAGTTTCTTGTGCAAACTATAACATCTGATTTGGATCTGTTCAATTGAGCTTGCGGATAACAATAATAATAAAATTTCATATGAGGCCATAACACAAATTCCCTATCGAAATATAAGCTAAAAGCACTACAGTATGTATAGTAAAGCAAAGATGAACTTATTGGTGATGAGTATGACAGCGATGGCTAAATTCCTTCCAGCTATGCCACTTACTTCACATCTTCCAAAAACTTGTCTAGTTCCAAAGGAGAGACATTGGAATACCTGAAAAAAGAAGGAGCAAAAGTGTGTCATGCAGGCAAGCACAGAGTTCAGTTTTGATACACCTAAAAGCCATATAGCTTACAGTAGACGAGCATTAAAACAAGACTTTTTTTGATGTGTTCACAGATTAAGGCAACATAGAATAGAGAATAGTGTTGACTAGAAGACATCAGCAATTATACCTAATCTTTTAATCTGTAGAAACTTTCTTTTCAATTATTTCTTCGTAAAAGCTGCAGTTTCCCATTTTACTTCATGTTAAGCACATGCTAATTGCTTTAGGTTGGAGTTGGCAATCATACACAGAAATAAAAATAAAAAGAATAAAGAGTCTGTTATGTATCAGTGTGACTTTAAGTATGCTTTATAATTTATTATTTGGATAATTTTGAGTTATTATTTTTCATGTCTTTATGATATTTCTCCTTGTTCCAATAGTAATTCTATAACTGTGTCCTGTTCCTTTAAATGTGGTTATGTTCCTTGTGTTTAGTAGATGGAGTCCCAGGAGGCAGGTCAACCCTGACATCATGACCCCTGAGTCCTCCCTCATGCTACATAAGTCTACTGAGAACGTTCCGGAGCCAGATACTGTATCTTTTGTTTAAAGCCGAGGTCTGTGAGTATTGCTAATTTTTTTGGATGTACTGGTTCTTCTTACTTTTTTGCTCTGTTTTAATTAGTCTGAACTCTAGATTGTGATACTACACTTGATAAATAAAACTTAATTTTATAAAGATTCTTTGTTAGCCCTTTTTATTACAAGCTAAGGGTTTATGGTCATCCCTCCTCTTTTGAGGCTTTTGCTACATTTTTGACCATTTTGAGTTGTTCTTCCAGTTCCCCAATCTGACTACTAAAGTCTAATTGAAAAATAAGCTAACTGATAGTGAGCGGTTTTAAGAAGTAGTTTATTCACCAAGGTACAGTATAGTGATATTGCTGCCATATTTATCTGTGATGTCATCAGTGTGACAATCATGGTTACAAGACTATCAAAACAGTGTTGCATAAATAAAGAAAATTGGGACATTAATAAAATATAACTTTGTAAGCCTAATTGTAAACATAAAATAAACACCATAACATGAAATCCCATAAGTCAAAACCCCAAAACATACAAAAAACACACATAAAAAATTGTTTATTATTACTATGGAAACCTAAGAGTTGTGAAATCATGAGTTAAACGATTTAATGACTCACGGGCGATATGTGAGGTCAAGTCCACAGGTACAGATGATATAAAAAGTTTCCCATCTGACCCTTTCAACAGGTCTCTACCTTCTAGGATCTCCTCAAAGACGTTGACAGTTCAACTGTACGCTGCAGATTAAGCGCATCGACAGAAATTGACTGTAATTCTAGATCTAAATCTAGATCTTTGCCTCAACACACTTCTGTCTCTAAGCTCTACAGGCAGCTCTTCGACTTCATGGCCTGTGGGACCTTCTGTAGACAAGTCTGTGCCTTTCCTAATCATGTCCTGTCAATTGAATTGACCACAAGTGGAATACAAACAAGGTGTAGAAAGAACTCAATGATGATCAATAGAAAGGGATGCATCTGAGACAAATTTCAATTTTCACAGCAAAGGGTTTGAATGTTTGTGTCAATGTGATATTTCAGTTCTTTTTTTAACAAAGTTGCAAACATTTGTAAAAATGTGAAAAATCCTATTTTCGCTTTGTCATTTTGGGGTATTGAGTGTTGCTTCATGTGGGAAAATGAATATAAATGATTTTAGCATTAAGCTATAATACAGCAAATGTGAAAAAGTAAGGGGGTCCTAATACATTCTCAATCCATTAGTATTATTTGCTACTTATTTTTGACCCCTTATAGTACACTCCAAGTAGAGTTTAAAATCAACTCACATGAACTGCACTGCTGGTCGGTTTTTATGTCGGATCTCTGCCATGACAGCATTAGCATCAAAGGTTTTGGTCTTTTCTTCTACACAGTTCTCTGGCAGAAGATCTACAAAGGAAATCAAAGCATAAAGATTGTGGACAAGGAGTTAATGGTCTCGTGTTTTTCTTAGTTTATGTGATGTTGTTCAGATCAGAAGCTGTATTGCCTGTTCTCCTTTGAAAAGTAATAATGGACCACTCCATGCATGAATCTAATGGATGGATATGGAAAATCTCTGAGACATAATGTAGACTGGCTGAATCAAACAAATGGTTAGTCCAAGATGACGGCAGAAAGGAGGTTGGAATAAAGTGCAAAATGGCCATTTGTGATTCATTCTGAAATGGAGTGGCTTGACGTAATGAGCAATGAGTAAGTCATGGGCAGCTAGCAGGGAAGAAATTGCATACTTACACTGATTGTTGATGAGACAGTGCGCTGCCAGCAGCTTTAGAGAGTGAACCTCAAAGAGCACCCGGTGGAAAAGGAGGTCATGGGCAGTGGGCCGTTTTCTGGGGTCATAATGCAAGCAGCACTGGATGAACTCCTGCAGGAAGATCAATGAGGCCTCATCAACATACAGTCTGTCACAGTGTGTAAGACAGAAATGGGGAAAAAGTCACTTCAGTGGAAAATGCACTTAAGATCTGAAGAAGAGCTGGCAAAGGAAGAACACCAGCTTCAGGATCACCACAAATGTGATCCAGCGATGCATTTCATGTGTATCATTATAAGAAGTTTTATTACTTCACTCTTTGCATGTCTACACCAGTACTGAGCTGCTCACCCTCATTATCGGGTCCTCCAGGGATTGCCCAGCTCGGGTTATTGCTTCTGTTGACACCATTGTGTCTCCATTGGCTTGGATTTCTAGCACTGCCATCTGAATGGAACAAAATATGAATAGCACAATTCATTAGTACCTCTGAGTCTAACAACAAGTACAGCAGCATTAGATAGCACTGTGCAAGAGATTCCTGGAGTTAATCATACACAAGTGAATTCTGACTCTAAAATTTACTTCTGTAATATTTGCTGTCTATAAACTATTTACAGAACACAGAATATGAACAATTGGCAAATGGAGTTTGTACGTCATTCCTGTAGCCACTTCAGTGTTATCGCGGTAAACTAGGATCCTTCAATATGCATTCATTAGGTTCTTTGTGAGTGTTGTGAGATCGACTGAGGTCATCCTGCCATATGCCTGGTGCTGCCTGGATTAGCTCCTTCTCTCAGTGACCCAGAATTGTTCAGAAGTTAACTTTAGAAAACAAACAGACATGGGATACACTGCACAAGGACACATGTTGACAGTACAAAAATACTACAGGGTGGTCCTGATCTAATTATGCAATTATGAAATGGCGAACACATCGCACCCGCTGCTCGACTGACAACCGTATCCCCGCCATTTTGGAATGCAGGGCAGATGCTGCCATCTATCGACAACAAAAAGAATTTTTTGTGAATTCTCTATGTAATAAATTTAATAAGTTATAGCGTAATGAAAATTGCATAATTAGATCTGGACCACCCTATACATCATGCAGTTAAGAGGCATGGAATCGACGCCCTAAGTGAAGTGCAGAAGCTATGTAACAAGACTGTATAAACGTTATTATGGTGATTTGACAGGCTATGTTGTTAACTGTAACAAGTGTGCTAGCTTCGGCAAGTTGTTGGAACTTGGCACTGACTATATCAGCTATTCTGCAAACAAAAACTACTTTCATTGATAAATTAAGTTTAGCACCTATCCTTATTTTTCTGCTTCGATCAGGTCGCTAAAGTCTTTAAACTGTTTGTGAACTGTACAGGTTCATTTCAAAATGGTCTTGCATTTTATTTCAAATGTCACATTTCCAAATGGCTCTTTAATATTTAGTGCTATTCATTTCAAAATGCCTCTTTCATGAAGGTCTTTTCAAATCTCAATCAAGACAAAGTCCAGTAGGCTGCACCTGTTCCTATTTCTTAATCCTTCGATTACTTTTGCCCTCGATTGCAAGTGGCGGACTACCAAAAATCCTTAGGCCGGAGTTATACTTCACGCGACTTGACGCATGCTGCAGCGGAGGCTCCTGCTACACAAGTGTTGTAGTGCTTATACTTGCGCACATACTTTACGTAAATCTGGAGGAATTCACCAGGTGGCAGTGCGAGATATTATCACGGTGAGAACATGTTCGGCTTCTCTGTGGTGTAAAATGCCTAGAACACCTATTAAATTCTGATGACACCTTACCGCAATATCTCTGACAAAGGATGTTTATTGATTAAATCCATCAATCCAGGGATGTGTCCATTCAAGCAAGCATTGGGCACAAGTGGTAAACAATCCCTGGACGAGGCCTCAGCTCATCGCAAGGTGAATACAAGCACACACATAAACTAGCGTCATTTTAGCGGCACCAAATTCCCAAATCTGCATATCTTTGGAAGGAAAATGGAGCACAGTGTGGAATACCAGCAGAAAATACCAGCAACATAACTCCTTGTCAGACAGCAGTGATACCACTCAGCCACCATGTCACCAACATGTGTGTAATTATTACCAGCATTCAGTATTTAAGCAAAATTATATGTAAAATGTAACATACACACTTTAATGCATTTCATCATGAAAGTGATATCAAGTATAAATCTAAAGATTCTAAATGTGCAGAGAGTTGGAATATCATACATTTCATTTGTTCTGTGTGGTGATCTATTGCTGCTTGCCGCTGCTGTCAGGTTCAAGAAGCTCGTAGCGATTAAAAACTGGGATGACGTTTACGACCGTCTGCTTTAATGATAAAGTAAACTACGAGGTTAAAGTGGACATTTCGAGATTAAAGCCGAAATTCCCACTTTAATCACAAAATACACGTTTTCACCGTGTCCTTTATTTTTTTCTCAGTGGATAAAAATACAGCGCTATACTTTATGTTGCTGTTGTGAAGTTGCAAAAAAAAAAAAAAACGGCACAAAAGATGGTATGTGAGACTTTTAAAATGTATCGTGTCATTACGATCGGGAATATGCGATGCTTGAATATAAAAGCACCACGAATGCATCTGTGTGCCAGCATTTTGCTTCACCACATCGAACCATTCATCAAACAGCGAAGCACGCACATTAATCCCCGTAGGATCTGCAGAGAGGCTTTCTGTCACATTTAGATAGTAAACAGAGACTCTGACGTCACGTTTCAACTTTTAGCACACTGCGCCCCCCGACTTTTTGCTGGTACTGCAACTCACGCACGCGTCGTGTTAATTTCTGAGGAGCTGCTCAGAGGACGCGTGAAATGAATGCTGGGAACGTGTGGCAGCCATGATGCGGGCGCGTACACCTTCTGAGCGTGAAGTATAAACCGGCCCTAGGTGTTACTTGCATTTTAACTAGTAAAGACACTAGTTCAGTGTTGGAAGAGTTAGTCTCACAGGCAAAGTAAAAAAGATCACTTAAAATGTGCTGGTATTTTGAGACAAATTAATGACATATTGAAAATGCTCAGGCAGACGAGCGCACATTGATGAAGAATTCATTAGTGGCTCAACACCGACTGAGCACCATGTCTGCAAAGAAGATGATCATAAAAAAATCATTGTAGCTCTCTTCCCAACAACACAGACACAGGGCGGTACTTTTAAACGGACGTTTATTGCTTGGGCTCCTCTTACTCACACCTCCACACCTCCACGTCTCCACGTCATGAGAACACGTTGGCCGCTTGTCATGAAAAGAGGTCTTTAAATCACTTTGTCTGTTTTAGCTTCAGACATTTCAGTTTGAAACCTTTAATGCAACATGGCAGAGCCTCGCGAGAGACATCTGTCCACCTGCGGTCCATGGGGCAGGTCTTTCTCATGTTCTCCTGATAACTCCTAAGTGCGTTCTCGCGAGACACATTACTTTACATACAGTACATATTATCTTAAAGTCAATTAACAATAACAAACAAATTGTAACATGTAAATTTACTATATACATCATGTTTTTAAATTTAGATATTCAAACTTAAACTATATATTTATAAAGATATGTAACCCATTATAAAATTAATTATCTACAACATGAACTTTACATTAAATATTGTTCAGCAACATTTACAATCACATAGGCATGTATTAATATTGATTCAATAATTAAATGTAAGATAACTACAGAACATTGTTGAACCAAAATAAAATAAGAACATTGTATCTCATAATAATTGGATGACTTTTATTTAATTATGCATTTATTTAACAGTTTTGAATAATCTATATATTGTCACACACATTCGAGTAGGAGACCGCTAAAGGGCCTAAGTAAAAGTAATTTGACGCCAAACCAGCAAGGTGCACTAATTGTCTTTCTCAGTCCCTTACAGACCACGTCACTTCCGGCGCCTCCAACGATGCCACTTCTGGCCTGTTGATGACATCACTTTCTGCCCTGGCCTTTAGATAGATAGATAGATAGATAGATAGATAGATAGATAGATAGATAGATAGATAGATAGATAGATAGATAGATAGATAGATACTTTATTAATCCCAAGGGGACATTCACTAAACTGTGCTAAACCCAGGTAGCTCCACGTTAGCATCTGGGATGTTAGTTGTTAAGCACATTTCACTAAAACACAATAAACTGCATTCTCTGTAGGTCCTGACATTTTTCACCAGCGCAGCCAGTTCGTCGATCTTATTTGGTAGTGAGTTCACATTTCCCAGGATCACAGAAGGCACCGAAGGTTTGTAGTGCCACTTTCTCGCTAGATGAGAAAGCCGCCATCTTGCCTGCACATCATCAGTTCTGTTTTAGACTCAGTCCTGTGAATATCTCACAACTATTTCAAACCCTTTTTGAAGCCAAGGTATATTATACAGATGGCTACCCCAAGCCTTTATGATGTCTTTGTGTCTTTCTTATAACAATATGTATCACTGTACTTTTTTATGTGATTTTTATTTTATAATTACTACTATTTATTTTTGTCACAAATGACATTTCATAGCTGTTCGAACTGCGCCATGTCAAAAACAAAAAGGTCTGCAGACATCCAGGTTGTCTGTCCGCTGTGGAACAGCAAAAAAAACAGAATTTTTGATGGAAGATTCCGTTGGCAGATGTGTTGTACCATATTTACTAGTGAAAAAAATGGACAATATTCTGTCATTCTCTTTTGAATAAAATATTACATTTCTAATTTAAGAAGTCCACTCATATTTAAATGAATAGAAAAAAATACAGATTTATTAAATGTAAGTTATTAAAGTTCTTATTTATAAAGATTTTTTCTTTTCCTATAATTGTTGTTCACCTCAAAAACATCCAGCTTTACCTCATTGTCATTCTTTTACAGTTGCCAATATATTTGAGATTTATATTACAGGACAATATAACATTCTCAAAAACATTTAATCCTCATCAGGGTCTTTGGGGTCAGCACCTCTCCCTGTAACAATGGACACAAAGCCAACCCTGGACAGGGCCATACTCCATTGTGAAGCTCGGTTATTCATACACTCACACAAGACCAGTTTAGATATTCAGCAACTAAACTAACCTTAATATATTTAATATGTGGAAAGAAAGCCACACAGACAACAGGAGAATATGCACACTAAATATGGACAATGATTGGCCAAGAGTTTTGAATCCAGGATACTGCACAATCACCGCACTGCCATAACACTTGTCAAAAACACCTCTTTTGCCACATCATCATTCTTTTAAGGGCACCCATACAGTATATTCTTGGGACGTGTGTGAGAGAGATTCAGATTAGTAGTCAAAGGACTTATGAAGACGTTAGCCTTGAAAAGCCATGAGCGCAAAATGAGCTCTTACCTCCAATGCACAGATACCAAATGAGAAGATATCGATTGCTGTGTTGTCTTCTGCAGCTGCAAGATAAATAATGTTATAGTTCACGTGGCATAGACGGAAAAACAGGAGAATCAAAGGCACATGGAGCAGATCATTTTAAACCAATTCAGCTCATCCCTCTAAATCCAACAAGGGTAGACAGAATGGCAAAGACAAAGCAAGTGCTATATGTGGCGCACAGGAAATGCAGCAGACAGGGCCACCACTGAATAAGACAGAGTGTAATGCCTGAGATGGACTCTCAGAAGAGCCCTCCTGGATGGGCTAAAGGATAGACGATCCAACACAGAGCAGGGGCAACTGATCCTCTTCCAAGGGGAGTGTGAGACCACAGATAGCTGAAATAAATTATAAAAAGTATTGATCCCTTGGACGTTCCACATTTTGCATTTATACAACACTGAATCACAGTGGATTTAACTTAGCTGATCAGCATTGTGAGATATGGCCGGCCATTCATTCCGGCCAATACTCCCAGGCCGCCAGATGGAGCCCTCCTTGCAGGACCTTGCAGGATGGAGGTGCCCCGAATGCCAGCAGGGAATTATGGACAGTGGAATTATAATGTACAGCCCTGCTGGATACCAAGGGGGCCGCCAGTCGCGGATTTGCTGCAGGGAGGCCCAGGGATTTATATTTTCCGTATAGCCCAGAAGTATTTCCAAGTCATGCAAACGGAAGAAATTATTATATACTTCCGGGCTGAAGAAAAAAAGAAGTTTTTACCTGACCCAGGACTATAAAGGACTGTGGGAGATCCCAGACAGATAAGCTGAGTTGGGAGGCAGGGTGGCTAAGCGTCTGGGAGATTGGAGGATTGTTTATTGGATTACTGTATTTGGGAGTGGAGGGTGCTTTGTGAACATTATTATTATAATAAATCAATTATTTGGACTTTTATCTGGTGTCTGACGAGTGGTCTGAGGGTTCAAGGGAGCGAGAGAGCCCTTAATCTGTCACAGTATAAAGAGACTCATTAATATCAAGGTGAAAACAGGTCTCTGTGAAGTGATCTTAATTATTACAAATATAAAACACAAAATAATTGATCACTTAAGTGTTCACCCCTAATGTGACACTTGTGGCAAACTGGTTTTAGTAGTCACAGAATTAGTTTAATGGAGATCATTTGTCTTAGGTTTCAGTTGAGTGCAGTATAAATGCACTTTCTTTGAACAGTCCAGCTTCTGGTGAGTCAATATGGTGGTCTAAGCTACACAATGAAGATAAAAGAACACTCCAAGCAACCCCATGAAAAGGTGATTGAAAAGCACAAGTCAGGAGATGGAGACAGGAAAATATCCAAGTCAATGAATATCCCCTGGAGTTAAGTTAAATCATTCATCCATCTAACCCGCTATATCCTAACAACAGGGTCACGGAGGTCTGCTGGAGCTAATCCCAGCCAACACAGGGCGCAAGGCAGGAAACAAACCCTGGACAGGGCGCGAGCCCACCGCAGGATGTACACACTAGGGACAATTTAGAATCGCCAATCCACCTAACCTGCATGTCTTTGGACTGTGGGAGGAAACCCACGCAGAAACGGGGAGAACATGCAAACTCCACCAGGGAGAACCCAGGAAGCGAACCCAGGTCTCCTTACTGCGAGGCAGCAGCGCTACCACTGAGCCACTATGCTGCCCTAAGTTAAATCAATCATTAAGAAATTAAATGAGTATGGCAATGCTGTAGGTCTGCCTAGATCAGACAGTCAACAAATACTGAGTGACTATGCAAGAAGAAGACAAGTGAGGGAAGCTACCAGGAGACCTCAGTGGCCAGCACTGTGGCTGCAAGGGGTTCTCAACAATAACATTCTCAGGGAGCATGGCAGAGACCATAGTGAATTTTGAGAAATGTACACTATTCCTCCACGATAGAAGGAGGAGAAACAAGAGTCACATGGGATACATAAGGGACAGGGGTCTGACTGCTAATAAGGTTGCCCTTAAAAATCCTTTAAATGCTTTATCAGGGGACAACAACAGGTGATATCACTGGTCAGCAGGCATTACTTGGATCAGAGGGTCTGTGACTTTACAAGGCTCCCCCATGATGCTCAAAGTGTTTGTAAGAGGAACCAAAAGGTGAGTCAAAAGAAGAAGAGCGATAAAAAGAATTGGAGGTAAGAAGGACACATGGATTTCAGATTGAAAAGTTGGGTGTAATGACCCTGACTGGAGTTTGAAGTCTTCTTTCACATCTTTTTGTTCAGTTTTGTGCCATTTATTTATGTAACTGTTGCATTTGCTAATTATTTGCATTAATCTGCGTTTTTAATCTTGCCTACAAGCTGCCTGTGTTATGTTCTATGTGTTTGGAGGGTGGTCCCCCAAAGTCCCTGCTGGTTCATTTCGAATGTGTCTCGGAGCAGTGAGGTTATTTGTGCTTCATTGTACTTTTTGTAATTTACGGATATTTAATGACCTAATGCTTTGTTCCTTTTGATTGCGTCTTTGGATTTCTGCATTAGAACCTTGTTGGCCTGGATTGCCTTTTGCTTTAGGCAACTCCATTTTGCCTTTTATGCTCTACTAAGCATTTTATTTTTATAAAGATTCTGTGTTGCCTTTATATTTAGCCAGGGTTTGGTGGTATACCCTCCTGTAGTGGGTATTTGTGTTTTTGCTTTTGGAACTTAATTGGTATTTATGTGCTTTGGGACTCCTAGTCCTCGACAGAAGGAAACTGAAGAAGACAACTCACCTGATTGATAAGCGTACAGTATAGCTTACAGAAATGTCCGTTATAGTTACAAGGCTTTGTCTTGCATTTATGTGTTTATGCTCTGTAGTCTAATTTTGTTCATTCCTCCCTTGGGTTTTGTTTAATAAGCTGTCTCAACATTTGGTGCCCCTTTGACCCTTTCATTCAGATAGCAGTGATCTGTATGTGAAGCATACAATTCATATTGAGCTCCATCATTGCAAAATATGGCTGCAGAAATGTGGTAGCTGGTAGTGAGACTCAAATTGAAGGTTCCAATAGAAAAAGCTCACTTACAGCCATATTCAGGAGCAAAGAAATGAAGACTCTTCTGCTCATCTCGATGGTGTTTGACGCGCCCATGCACTGTCTCTGGAAATGCTGCAAAGCAAAAATCATTAAAGATCACCCACTAGAGCTAGAATTAGACAGATAATGTGCACCCTGGGGCTACCAAAATATGTTAAAGTTTAAGTTATGAGGTTGTCACTTTGTGCACTGTGAAAGGTGCTATATAACATAAAGCCTGCTCCATCTGGAAAGCTTTTTTTATAGGGTAATTCTTGTCAAGCTCACAGAGTACACTTAAATTTTGTTTTAATTGATGTTCTAATTAACATCAATGTAAATGTGTGATATCAGCCTGGGCCTGTGCTGATGTTTTGCTGACCTGGAAGAATTAAATGCCACTATAAGTTATTGCGCCACCTGAAATGAGGTTGTATGGTCTTAGTTTACAAAACCACATTCCATTTTGCTTGTATGGCACTTGTTATAATGCAGTGTTTCCCAAACTCGGTCCTGGGGACCCCTGTGGCTGCAGGTTTTTGATCCAACCAGCTTCTTTTTTTAATTGAACTCCTGGGCTAATTAAGTGAACTGATATTTCCCAAGTTCTGTGTTTAGGGAACTAATATAGAAATTAGAAAACTAAGTTTGTGAAAAAAAAATATTAAAATGTACCAAGTAGTTATATAGGAATGTTTTTTGTTTTCTTTTTAACAGTATTTTCATCTTGATTTTCATTCTACTTTTCTAGGTGTTCTAATTGTTTAATTAATCCATTATTTACTAATTAGTGGGTCTGACTCTAAAGTAGTTGTAGCCTTTGATTATTCAGTGTTGTTTGCCTGGGTGTCTGATCTGCTTGTTTTAAATTGTCATTATTAAGATACAACGAATGGGGAAAAACTGCACAGAGAAAGGGCAAAGTATAATGAAATCAACAAAAGAGAGTTAAGCATTTAAATCTATAGCAAAAGCACAAATATTTATAAATGTCTTATAAATGTAAAAATCATGCTTCTGTGCTTTTCTTAATGTCAAATAAAAGAAAAAAAAATACCAGCTAATTAAATGAAATCAGTGTTATCAGGTGTTGTCACTGATTAAGAATCCGGTTAGAACAAAAACCTGCAGCCACAGGGGGTCCCCAGGACCGAGTTTGGGAAACACTGTTATAATGTATCACCGATTATACTTACAGTAAAACCTCAATTATCCGTCACTCGATTAACCGTCAGAGCCAAAAAAAAAAAAGTGCAGGCCTGTGCCAGCCGACTGCTGTACTACTACTGCCATGTGGTACACTGCGAGCTCTGCACTTCTCATCAGGCTGCATTTTGAAATCACAGTGTGAGTTACACACCTTCACTTTTAATAGCATTTCGTAGCTTTTCTCTTTTATTATAATTAATCTACTATACATTGTTATGGCTGATAAACACAAGTATGTGGTGTTGGAACTGTCACAAAAAAATGAAATTATTAAATGTTTACAAAACAACAAAAGTGCATGAAGTATTGCTTCAGTTTACGTAGTAGGAAGAATAACAGCGAACAATTTAAAGCATGATGACTGACAAAACTGAAAACGTGTTAAAAATAAAAACAACTGACAGTAATGTTAATGTTCTCCTGTATTGTCATTTTTTTTTTTAATTTGTTATATTATATTTTGTTAATACATTGTGATGCACAGGCAGCTTGTGATGCTCGGCTGGGGAACAGAAAGTGTATAATGAACGCTGCAAATGATGGAACTGGGTTTCTGTTCTGTGAGGGGCGGACACGCCTGTTAGGAGATGAGTGACAGGAGAAGTTAGGAGAAAAAGGAAGGTGCGGTGGAAGGAAGTTTTGAGTAGAGAGTCAGGAGACAATAAGCAGGAGTGTTTGCAGTATAGAAAAAGACAGAACATGAGTGGCAAGAGATAATTATGGGTAGGGAAAACTTTCTTGCATTGTTTTGGAGACTAGGGGGCAAATCCCTCTGCTTGCTTCGCTCACCAACCCACAAACATAACCCCCGCCCCCCCCGCGCTTCATGTCAGCCACTCACGTTGTGAAGGAGTGGGGCTGAAAGCACACTAAGGAGATGTGGACGGATCAGCTGCTGGCTTGCTACCGAGCTGCGTGTTCTGCTCGTCGTGCTGTGCGTCGATCATTTAAAAGCCCATACAGCAGCTGTCCTTTTGTCTCACTTCCTTGTCTCGCAGGACGTTAAAGTGTCTCTGAGAAATTGTTTGTAAGTAGGGTGTGATGTGCAAGTAGTCTCGCAGGACTTCAAAGTGTCTCTCCTAGAAGATCACATCTCGACCCAAAATTTTTTTATTATAATAGAGAGATGTGCTCTGTAACCCAGATAAGGAAGTATAAGACAGGGCACTGTTTCTTACAGAATGAAGACTCCAAGTAAAACGTAGAAAACTCCAGTACCTCCGAGCTGTTATTATGCTGGTCATTGCAATATTATATGAGTTAATTAATTTTGTTAATACTATATTATATTTTGTTTTGTAAATAAATACAGTGGGATGCAAACGTTTGGGCAACCTTGTTAATAGTCATTATTTTCCTGTATAAATCGTTGGTTGTTACGATAAAAAATGTCAGTTAAATATATCATATAGGAGACACACACAGTGATATTTGAGAAGTGAAATGAAGTTTATTGGATTTACAGAAAGTGTGCAATAATTGTTCAAACAAAATCAGGCAGGTGCATAAATTTGGGCACCACAAAAAAGAAATGAAATCAATATTTAGTAGATCCGCCTTTTGCAGATATTACAGCCTCTAAACGCTTCCTGTAGGTTCCAATGAGAGTCTGGATTGTGGTTGAAGGTATTTTGGACCATTCCTCTTTACAAAACATCTCTAGTTCATTCAGGTTTGATGGCTTCTGAGCATGGACAGCTCTCTTTAACTCACACCACAGATTTTCAATTATATTCAGGTCTGGGGACTGAGATGGCCATTCCAGAACGTTGTACTTGTTCCTCTGCATGAATGCCTTAGTGGATTTTGAGCAGTGTTTCAGGTCGTTGTCTTGTTGAAAGATCCAGCCCGGCGCAGCTTCAGCTTTGTCACTGATTCCTGGACATTGGTCTCCAGAATCTGCTGATACTGAGTGGAATCCATGCGTCCCTCAACTTTGACAAGATTCCCAGTCCCTGCACTGGCCACACAGCCCCACAGCATGATGGAACCACCACCATATTTTACTGTAGGTAGCAGGTGTTTTTCTTGGAATGCTGTGTTCTTTTTCCTCCATGCATAACGCCTTGTTATGCCCAAATAACTCAATTTTAGTTTCATCAGTCCACAGCACCTTATTCCAAAATGAAGCTGGCTTGTCCAAATGTGCTTGAGCATACCTCAAGCGGCTCTGTTTGTGCTGTGGGCGGAGAAAAGGCTTCCTCTGCATCACTCTCGCATACAGCATCTCCTTGTGTAAAGTGCGCCAAATGGTTGAATGATGCACGGTGACTCCATCTGCTGCAAGATGATGTTGTAGGTCTTTGGTGCTGGTCTGTGGGTTGACTCTGACTGTTCTCACCATTCGTAGCTTCTGTCTATCCGAAATCTTTCTTGGTCTGCCACTTTGAGCCTTAACTTGAACTGAGCCTGTGGTCTTCCATTTCCTCAATATGTTCCTAACTGTGGAAACAGACAGCTTAAATCTCTGGGACAGCTTTCTGTATCCTTCCCCTAAACCATGATGGTGAACAATCTTTGTCTCCAGGTCATTTGAGAGTTGTTTTGTGACCCCCATGTTGCTACTCTTCAGAGAAAATTAAAGGAGGAGGGAAACTTACAATTGACCCCCTTAAATACTCTTTCTCATTATAGGATTCATGTATGTAGGTCGGGGTCACTGAGCTTACCAAGCCAATTGGAGTTCCAATAATTAGTTCTAAAAGTTTTGGAATCAATAAAATGACAACGGTGCCCAAATTTATGCACCTGCCTGATTTTGTTTGAACAATTATTGCACACTTTCTGTAAATCCAATAAACTTCATTTCACTTCTCAAATATCACTGTGTGTGTCTCCTATATGATATATTTAACTGACATTTTGTATCGTAACAACCAACGATTTATACATGAAAATAATGACTATTAACAAGGTTGCCCAAACTTTTGCATCCCACTGTATGACTATTCACTAATCTACAGTATATTATTTTTAAAGTAGTTGTTCTGTTATCCGTCTTTTCTCTTATCCATTACGGCCTCGGTCCCGACCCCTGACGGATAATTGAGATTTTACTGTAGTTAGAAATGTAGCTCTCTCTCCTGCCTATTCTTTCACTCTGTCTAATTGACTGAGGTTATAGATAATGAAAGGAAGGGGAAGGA
This sequence comes from Polypterus senegalus, assembly GCF_016835505.1. Lineage (NCBI taxonomy): Eukaryota > Metazoa > Chordata > Cladistia > Polypteriformes > Polypteridae > Polypterus > Polypterus senegalus. Next base: position 183,646,012 of record NC_053158.1, read on the forward strand.
TTTGCTGAACTGAAGTTGTGTATCTGACTACAGAATGATAGTGTACAGGAAATGAGGCATTCTGGTTAAGTCTACACAATGAAGAATATAAAGGGGAAAACAGAGTCACCATAGGATCCCACAAGACAAAACTTTGGTGTACTTACTTTTTGCAACACTATGTATTTTGAAGAAAAAGCCAGACTTATTCTAGCCAATAATAGCTGCTTTTCAAAAATCAGCTTAAAATAAGCTGTACCACAATTTAGTATGGTATGCATTTTTGCCACCTAGATTTTCACCCTAGACTTGGGACCACTTACCATTGATGAATAGCCGATGCCAAACTGCATGAGTCCCAATGGGAAACAGGAGTGGAGAAAGAGAAACAAAATAAAACAAGGAACTGTCAGTACAAGTGAAAACGGCAAAGGAAGAATACCAAAAATATAATGATATGATGGCAGTCAAACAGTAATGATATGGTGGTGATTTACAATTTATAAACAATCATACTCCCTTGGTCACTCACGTGGTGACATCATCTTGTTTCATTTTTCCGTTCAATTCTAAAAACCAATTACAATACACTTCATTATACTTTTTATTTTATGCTACCATGAATCAAGCAATCTCTTGTTCTAATGGAAAGACATTCCCATCATCATACTGTATCTCAGCAGACAGAAGCCGAACAGATCATTTTGGAAAATAAAACACACAGTCTCAGTTTGTACTGCTGAGAAATGGTCTACTGCCATATAACTTCTAACTCACATGCTGTTTTCTGGCCATAAATTTTTAATACACTTACATACCTTTACTGCCTGATTGGAGGACCCTGTATTCCCACCTTACTGTATACACCCATTATAAGGCATAAACTAGACCACAGGTGTTAAAATCCAGTCCTGGAGGGCCGCAGTGGCTGCAGGTTTTCATTCTAACCATCTTCTTAATCAGTGAATAGTTTTTGCTGCTAATTAACTTCTTTGGCCTTAATTTTAATTAGCTTGACTCAGACCCTTTAGTTGTTTCTTTTTCCTTAATTAGCAGCCAAAATAATGAAACACAAAACAAGCCACCTCATGGCCAGCTCACCTGTGCCCATCACACAATATCTGAAAATAAAGAAAGGTGAAGGTCTCAGTAAAGTTGATCTCTCAGGTCACCAAAACTTTTTTTTGTTGTTCTTTATTTCACCTTAAACAATTTCTCTTATTAGGAATTTGTTAGTTTTTGCATACCCCGTGGGGTCAGAGCGCAGGGTCAGCCATTGTACAGCGCCCCTGGAGCAATTGCAGGTTAAGGGCCTTGCTCAAGGGCCCAGCAGAGTAGGATCTCTTTTGGCAGTGACAGGGATTCGAACCGGCAACCTTCGGGATACAAGCGCAGATCCTTAGCCTCAGAGCCACCACTCTGCCCCATTTTGATGATGTTCTCAGAAAAAAACAGAAAATCAACAGATTTGGATATGTCTGCTATGGCAGAATGAGAGCAGCAACAAGCCATGGAATTAATCCATCCATCCATTATCCAACCCGCTATATCCTAACTACAGGGTCACGGGGGTCTGATGGAGCTGGGGCGTAAGGCAGGAAACAAACCTGGAATTAAATAACAGGTTTAATTAACAGCAAAAATGGGATTCTCATTAAAAGATTGGTTGGAGTGAAATTGGTTGGAGTTTGAAGCCCAGATTTAGCTGGTCATGTGTTGGCTCGTTTCACATCTCATTTCTGTTTGGCTGTCATTTAATGAAGAAATGAATCAATTCAGAGCACTGAATCCTTAAAAACAGGGCTATTAAAATGAAGGGACAAGAAGTTAATAAGCAGTGAAAACTTGTCACTGATTAGAAAAAGAGTTAGAATGAAAACCTGCAGCCACTGTGACCCTCCAGGCCCGGAGTTCGACACCCCTGATCTAGACTATCTATCCACCTGCATCCTACTAATCATCTACTGCCAGAGTCTGCCCTGTGGCATCCCAAGCTTGGCCTGTGCTCTGTGGATGGCTGCAGTCTATCAGAGATACGCTGTTTTTGACATTGATTAGTGAAAACAGTGACAGCAATAGAGTTTCCTGTCAGAATCTTAGCCAGTGCATTGAAGTGATCTTGATTGATATTTTTTGTGGTCCTCACTCTACACACACATACCCATTCCAACTCATCTTCTCGACCACATTAACTGGCAGTGTTTGACAGCTGAGATATAATGGTTTTCTACACAATACGCTTCACAGATAAATTCTACTGTCAGATAGATGCAGGTGGCGCTTCTCCTGATGTCTCAACTTAGGCTGATTCAGGTGGGTGAAGATGTATAGCCTGGATAGGATCTGAATTAAATTAATACAAGGAAGAAAAATGACACCAAACAAGGCAATCTAAAGGGCTCCAATGGAAGACGTTAGGCACTGTGTCTCATCTATGGAGTCTTCCCTTTAAACACCAAAGTGATGAAGGAGGATTGCATTTATAAGCAATTAGAATGGGGCGCACCTGAGCTGATCTTGATGAGGCCATTGTGCTGAATGAAGATAGTGTCACAGGTCAAGTTACCATGAATTATCGGAGGATCACAGGAATGTAGGTAGCTGTGGAAGTGAAAAGCAGAATATTAAAAATAACACTTGAGAGATTCATCAATTCAATTTTCTTTGCTGATTTATTCATGGCAACAATCAAAGAACTGTATGATGTCCTTGGGAATTACTATGATAATTCTTAACCCTTGACCTAAAGAACTGCACATTAGGGATCTGTGGCAGTACAGGATTTTAAATAAAACCAGTATGTTTTAAGTGCCATGGAGGACAGATGGGCATCCTGACTGGGATGGAGACGGAGTTCTTGCCTGGACTGGACACCATAATGGAAGGACAACAGGACTGAAGACACAACTCAGCCAGAACATCCTATAATCCTCATCCATGCTGGGATCAATCTATATTGAAAAGACTTGCTGAATGTAGAATCCAGAAACTTTCTATATCTCCAGATGGAAGAAGGCCTGTTCCTAGAGCCTTTAAATCCCGGCTGAAGACTCACTACTTCAGTTTAGCATATCCTGACTAGAGCTGCTGATTAACTGTACAGACTACATCTCTGTTGTCAGTCGTTAGCACTAAAACATAAGTAACATGGTAGTTATAATTGAATACTAACCCTCACCTATTCTGTTTCTGTTCTCGGTACCCAAATGTGGCAATTGGTGCCACGGCCCACCTACCAAGTTGTTTGCCTGCCTGTGGTAAAGTCATCCCTGATGGAGGATCACAGGAATCATGGGAAAGAGGGGTCCTTTCATTGGATTGGCTGGCCAAGCATCATTTCAGCCATGGAATGGCAAAATGGGGAGGCAGCTTGATGGATGAGGTCTCCAGGACTCTAAAAATATCCAAATCTTATTATGTGATATCATCTACTGTTAAATTCTGCTCCGTACTTGTAAAATTTTTATTATTATGCTGTCTTAAGGAATTGTTCTGTTCTGTGTATTGTGTTGTATTGACCCCCATCTTTTGACACCCACTGCACGCCCAACCTACCTGGAAAGGGGTCTCTCTTTGAACTGCCTTTCCCAAGGTTTCTTCCATTTTTCCCTATAAGGTTTTTGGGAGTTTTTCCTTGTCTTCTCAGAGAGTCAAGGCTGGGGGGCTGTCAAGAGGCAGGGCCTGTTAAAGCCCATTGCGGCACTTCCTGTATAATTTTGGGCTATACAAAAATAAACTGTATTGTATTGTATCCCAATCAGGATACCCACAGGGCTGCATGGGAATTGGAGTGTGGAGGTGAAGCCCTGTCAGGGTCCTTGGGTGCTACCTGTGGGTGATGTTGGGGTGGGGGACAATACTGGTTTCCACGTGACCTGGAACTGCTCCCAACATGCAATGCGGTGACACTGAAAGAAGTCCCTGGTTTTGCTTGAAAAGAAGCTCACTGTCTCACATTGGGGAGTCAGAATTGAGAGGTAGTTGGCGACATTCTTGGAGGAATGAAGGAGGAAGAACATGACAGAACTTTCTATTGATTATTGATCTTCTGATGGGTGATTGTTGGAAAGGTGTGGCTGATGAATACAATTTTATTTAAATTCAGAATTGTGTTGGGCATTACTGTATCTGCAGTTTGGGGCTTGGGAGCACCCCCTGGTGGTTACAATGTCTTAGGTTCAGACTGGTGGGTGTGAAGACATGCTGTTAAACAGCTGTGTGGCTGCAAGGAGTTCAATGGGGAAATGAGATGACTGCTTGTTAAGGTGCAGGAGCAACTGCTTCGCTCCTTATTGACATTTTGGTGGTGGTGGGGGGGGTCATTAAGCACCCACAAGGATATAAAAGGAGTCTGAGCAGGACAGAAAAAAGGAGATCGAAGAAGAAAGAAAAAAACAAGGAAGGGAGAAAAAGAAAGAGCAGTATCAGGTGGTCAAGTTAATGCAATGGAGAGGTTAGGACGCAGTTGAAGATGCCCCACAGTGGAGCGATGGGAACATCGCTCAGGGGCAGATCAACCCAGCTGAGCATTTTGGGAGCAGGAAGGATCGTTGGCTTCGATTGAGGTGGCTGGGATGTGAGCCAGACAAGGGGATCACATTACCTGGAGTATCATTACCAGCTGAGAATTCCCAGACAGAGAAGGGGAAATGAGGTAAAAGAGACGAGATGAGAATAGAAGACAGAGAGGTTTCTTGCACTTTATTATATTCCTGTTTTAATTCCTTAATTATTGAATTTATTTATTTATTTAATCCCTTCACTTCAATCTTTTTATCAATCGATTTATTGAAAGACATTTTTTGGACTGAATTGCACCCTAATGCTCCAATCTCATTGCACTAGTCCATCCTGGTCATGACTATCAATGTCCCAGGTTCAAGATGATACCAGCACTGTAGGCAACCCAGGGCATCACATGATACAACCTACTATAAGGCAAACTGAGTGAAGAAATAAGAGACAAGTTAGGTGAAGGGCTCACCAGTGGTAAAAAACAGATAGCGTTCAGGAATAAAAAGAGAATGACAGGCAAGCACCCAAGACCCAGAGAGGCCTTCTTTACTTAGCATCTCATGTCCAGCTTTCTCTCATGTGTGCTTGCCTTTAACATGCTGAAATAAAAAACTCAGAAACAAAAACTGTAAACAAGAACATATTTTACAGCTTCAGGAAGCGGAGGGTTATGGTGTGAGGAGACCTATCAGGACTGGCTGATGTTAAGAGTGGTGTCCAGCAGGGGTCAGTGCAGGGGCCGCTGCTACTTTTATCATATACCAGATATGGCGTACTGCACGATAACGTGCAGTTAATATACACTTGACTTGAGTTTTCATTCCTAGTTCTCATCCTCTTTCTTTCTCTGCACGTTTACCATTCGTTTGCTCAGAGGTTGATGCGCTTGCTGCTTCCTCAGCAGCTCTTCTTTTCTCCACCTTAGCGGCCCACTGCTTCTCTTGTTTCGTCGGCATCTTTTCGCATTAAAACTGATTCAAGTTAATTTTTGTGTTGCAATTACTTAGTACGTTTTCTTTAACTTTTCACTTAAGTGTTCAATCTGCCTTAAGAATGATTAGCAGAGGTGGTAGTGAATGAGAATGGTGCACGTACGCATGCCTGCTGTGCACTGCCAAGAGTTGATTCTACAATAAAATAAAATAAAATAAAAATAAAAATACTAATAAAAATCATCACCCAGAAAGTGGATAGTAGACGTCACGTAGTATATGAGTATCAAATTTCAAGTCAATAGGTCAAACGGTTTGCGAGCTACAGGTGATTTAGAATCCTGGACAGAAAAACGAACAGCCACGGTAGCGTATTATATAAGAAGATAAATTTTTTTAGATATGAATATAAGTAACAAGCTGGTTAAGATTGCAGGTGATACCGAGATAGGTGGATTAGCAGATAATTTGGAATTCATTAAATCATCACAGAAGGACTTGGAGAGCAGACAGGCTTGGGCAGATGTGTGGCAGATGAAATTTAATGTAAGTAAATGTAAAGTATTACACATAGGAAGTAAAAATATTAGGTTTGAATACACAATGGGCGGTCGGAAAATCCAAAGTACACTTTATGAGAAGGATTTAGGAGTCACAGTGGACTTGACACTATCAACTTCTAGACCGTGTTCAGAAGCCATTAAGAAGCCTAACAGAATGTCAGGTTATATAGCGCGATGTGTGGAGTACAAGACCAAGGAGCTTCTGCTCAACCTTTATGACACACTGGTGAGGTCTCATCTGGAGTCCTGTGTGCAGTTTTGATATCCAGACTACAAAAAGGAGCAGCACTAGAAAACGTTCAGAGAAGAGCAACTAGGCTCATTACAGAGTTATGAGGAAAAATTAAAAGAGCTGAGCCTTTTCAGTTTAAGTAAAAAGAGAGTAAGAGGAGACATGATTGAAGTGTTTACAATTAGAGAATCAGTCCAGTAGATCGAGGCTGTTACTTTAAAATGAGTTCATCAAGAACACGGGGACACAGTTGGTAATTTGTTAAGGATAGATTTGCACAAACATTAGGAAGTTGTTCTTTACACAGAGAACCATAGACACCTGGAATAAACTACAAGTAGTGTGGTAGACATTAGGACTTTGGGGACTTTCAACACACTTTGACAGAGTGTGACACGACTTGATCTTATTTTAAAAGAATTAAAGTGGAGAGGACTAGCAAGCTTTGTTGGGCTGATTGACCCGTTTTCATCTATATTGTTCTAATGCTCTAATGTTCCAGCATCATAAGGAGGATTTCAGTCTCTTTAGACTGTCAAGAACAGATTCCAACAGACTACTGTACATTTAAGCATGTAGCTGCAGAAACAGGAAGAGACATGGGTAACACACACTAAGTAAAAAAAAAAAAGCAAGCCAAGAGTGACACTGACCTGAGGGCCGACAAGATCTGCGTACACCAGCGCTTCCATGCCTGGCAAGAGATAAAAAACATGAGTTAAGCAAACACCAAAAGACTAGGTCACTAATAACATACAATTGTAAAAAACGGCCAATGGTGCATCACTAAATAAAGTTGTTCAAAAAAAAGTTTTAAAAGTCAGGGTGTGGGGCAAGAGGCAATCTCAGTAGCATCAATCATAAAGCAGGAACCCACCCTGGAGGGGCACACACACACACACACCCAGACCACACCAATCTGGAGTCGCCAATTAGCCTAGCATGTACTACTGTATGTCTTTCCAGTGTGGCATGGAAAATGAAATACCCAGAGAAAACTCCATAAGAACAAACACACAAACGAAAACACACATCTGGGGACAACCCGATAAAAAGTGAGTAATAAATAATGGAGAAATCCTGCGTTTGAAAGGCTACGCCACAGGGCTTTTTCCTAAAACATCCCCCCAATTCCGCCAGTCCATGCACTTAAATCTGCAGGGGTTTCAGAGAGACAGCAACAGATACTGAACAAAAGACTTGATGCCAAGAGAAAATAAAAAGCTAAAATTGCTGTTACTCATTCTGGCGCTCAGTAGCACAAGGTAAGCGAAACTTCATAATTAATTTGCACATTTTAATGAGCACTGCAACAATGGAGACAGACAGACGCACACATACACTCGCACATACACCACAAGAACTACTGGGCTCCACACATTTGAGAAGTGCCTCTGTCTGCTATGATATATTTCTGTCATTGTGACTATTGCATCACTATATGAAATAACAACAGCAAATAGAGTTTAGATAAGCATCTATGGATACGCAACTTGTTAAAACACTGTGGCTATTTTGTTATGGCATGTTTGCCCTTCAAATTAGACAGTAATGCTAAATTTTATTAGTTATTCATTTAACTGTGCAGTCTGAAGGTGGATGTTGTGCAGTCTCATCTATGCATCTACTGGTGCTGTTAGGTAGATTTGTTGATTTGGATATTTTCAGTCCCGAAATCCACATCTCCTGTGGCTCTTCGTCATCAGCTCTCTTAACGGTAGTCCTTTTCCCAAAGTGTGACACGCCATTTACAGCATTGGAAAACTCATCAGAAGCTTCAAAAGACTTGGTTGGACAGTTATCTTATCCCAAGATCTTAACCAGACATTGTTCTCCTCTCTTGCTTAATGAATCTTAGCCTGGAGAGGTCTACTAATTTTTTACATCTAAGATGTCTTACTTAAAGGTTTTCCAATGTTGTTACTTGTCCTAGTGTGTATATAAACACAGGGAACTCCAGTTTCTGTATTACATCTTGCCTGAAGAAGGGGCCTGAGTTGCCTCGAAAGCTTGCATATTGTAATCATTTTAGTTAGCCAATAAAAGGGGTCATTTTACTTGACTTCTCACTACATGAATTTCGCTGCTAATTCTTTTAAGCTTACAACCCCAATTCCAATGAAGTTGGGACATTGTGTAAAACGTACTGTAAATAAAAACAGAATATAATGATTTGCAAATCCTTTTCAACCTATATTCAATTGAATACACTACGAAGACAAGATATCTAATGTTCAAACTGATCAACTTTATTGTTGTTTTGCCAATCTTCACTTATTTTGAATTTGATGCCTGCAACACATTCCAAAAAAGCTGGGACGGGGCAGCAAAAGACTGGGAAAGTTGAGGAATGTTCAAAAAAGACATGTTTTGAACATACCACAGGTGAACAGGTTAATTGGAAACAGGTGTTTGTCATGATTGGGTATAAAAGGAGCATCCCCAAAAGGCTCAGTCGTTCACAAGCAAGGATGGGGCGAGGTTCACCATTTTGTGAACAACTGTGCGGGCAAATAGTCCAGCAGTTTAAGAGCAATGTTTCTCAACGTACAATTGCAAGGAATTTAGGGATTTCATCATCTACTGTCCATAATATCATCAAAAGATTCAGAGAATCTGGAGAAATCTCTGCACGTAAGCGGCAAGGCCGAATACCAACACTGGTTGCCCGTGACCTTCGATCCCTCAGGCGGCACTGCATTAAAAACCGACATCATTCTGTAAAGGAGATTACCACGTGGGCTCAGGAATACTTCAGAAAACCATTGTCAGTTAACACAGTTCGTCGCTACATCTACAAGTGCATGTTAAAACTCTACCATGCAAAGCGAAAGCCATATATCAACAACACCCAGAAACGCCGCCGGCTTCTCTGGGCCCTAGCTCATCTGAGATGGACTGATGCAAAGTGGAAAAGTGTGCTGTGGTCCGACGAGTCCACATTTCAAATTGATTTTGGAAATCATGGACGTCGTGTCCTCCAAGCCAAAGAAGAAAAGGACCATCCGGATTGTTATCAGCGCAAAGTTCAAAAGCCAGAATCTGTGATGGTATGGGGGTGTGTTAGTGCCCATGGCATAGGTAACTTGCACATCTGTGAAGGCACCATTAATGCTGAAAGGTACATACAGGTTTTGGAGCAACATATGCTGCCATCCAAGTGTAACACTGAAAAACAGAGAGCACACACAGCACCTGTGACATCATATCGTTCACGTTTATCAGTCATCTATTGATGTCTTCCAGTGACAATGTATAATCTGATCTTACAGAAAGTTTTATCCTTTACATTCATTTGTGTTTATTTTTAAAACAGGTTATGTTTATTTTGTGAGGGACGGCCAGTGTTTCAGTCTGGCCGGGACGTCCCTCAACAGAAAGGAGTAAGAGAAGCCTTTTCGGGGCACTACATCCCCTGGAACACTAGATGGCAGCTCCCCTGGACGGAAATGGTTCCCCAGATTCCCTCAGGGCATCATGGGACGTGGAGTCCGGTTCTTCAGCCCTGTTGGGTTCCACCAGGGGGAGCTCACAAGGAACCCGGGGACTCCTACTGTCATTACGACCCGGAAGTACTTCGGAGGCATGAGGACGGAAGCCTGCAGTACTTCCCGGCTACTTGAGGAAGAAGGAGGTGCCGTTTGACCCGGAGAAGGAACACTTCCAGGTCAAGTACTATTTAAAGGACTGATTGAGACCCAGCAAGCTGAGTCGGAGTTGGGAGGAAGTGTAACGGAGCTGCTGGGTGGAGAGGAGGATTTATTGTGATTATTGATTGTTTATTATTATTGATCTATTGTGTATTGAGGAGGTGGAGGTGCTTGGTGCACATTATTCAGGAATTAAAATCATTTCTGATAATTTTACCTGGTGTCAGGATGTGTTGTCTGCAGGATTCACGGGGGAACAGCGACCCCTGGTGTCACAATTTTTTAAATGTGCAATGTGCTCTCTGCATACACAACCACCATTTATTTATCTACTAGGGTTTTACAGGAGACCCTTTTGCTGAAGACTGTTCATCGTTAACAGAAGCTTGCAGGTTAACGAGAGCACCTCTGATCTTTGCAGGTCAAAATCACCAGCCCAACTTTGAGCGCTGTCTTCACATGGCACTGGATTGCTTTAGAAATGTGACATTCAATTGTTCCCACTCAGTTTTAAGCAAAATTCACGCACGTAGATATTATACATCTGGCTTCAGTGAGACTACGCTGTGCTGATCTACCCACTTGAGAAATTTTCAGAGTGTACTTTGTGCTACACCTCAACATAAGCAGTAGATGGCAGCACTGGTCAGCTAATCTTCTCAATGCAATAAATGGCAAAATAATCTGGTATGGAGCAAAGTTCGCTTTCTAAAAGGCTATTTCTTAATAAATATTACTGAATTGCAAGTTATGTATTCTGTAACCTTCATACCTGGAGACTGATCAAGATGCCCCATGCAGAGTAAACTTTAATGCAGGTGGAGAAGATGTTCTTCCTTTCATCTACTACCTAATCTATCTAGTCCTGTTCATAATTATGGAGGCTGGAGTCGGTATGAGTTAAAAACCAGAACATGGCAGTGCACACCCCTATTCACTCTTTTCATTTATGGTCCCTTGAGCTATTAGAAGTATTGTGCACTAGAGGACAGTACATGGACTTATGACACACCATCTGTAACACGTGCATCCCTACTGAGCCACTAACAACTCAGTCTTGATCTGACTGTTCAAATGTGTGGAATCTCCATGGGGTGACCTTTCCTCCGCATTTGTTTCATGTTTTGTCTCAGTTTCTTAGTGCATGTTGGCCTCCAGACTGCCTGCCTTACTTTTTTTCTTTACCTGTAAAATCAGACTACTGCATTATTATTATCATTAATGTTACTCCACATCTGCTCAGAAAAAAAGAGAAAACTCTTTCTGGATGATATATTTTTCTGATTTTTTGGCAGGAATTCTGGTTTATCTTGCTCAACAGACCTTCATATGAGCATAAGAAACTGTTAACTTTTATTAGAGGCTCTTGCCTGGTTGGTTGGTTGGTTGGTAGGTAGGTAGGTAGGTAGGTAGGTAGGTAGGTAGGTAGGTAGGTAGGTAGGTAGGTAGGTAGGTAGGTAGGTAGGTAGGTAGGTAGGTAGGTAGGTAGGTAGGTAGGTAGATACTTTACTAATCCCAAGGGGAAATTCACAATGGTACTAGATAAGAAGACATTAATGACAAGGCTTTCCTCTTGAATCCACACCAAGATGGATGAATCAGTGAAACTTTGGATATTAATTTAAACCACAAGAATGCAGAAGTATTTTTTACCAGTAACAGCACACTGCACGATAACTAGCAGTGAATACACTTGACTTTAGTTAGTTTTCACCCTCTTTCTCTGTACGTTTAGCATTCATTTGCTCAGAGGTTGATGCGCTTACTGCTTCCTCAGCAGCTCTTCTTTTCTCCACCCTAGCGGCCCACTTTTTCTCTTCTTCCGTCGGCATCTTTTCACGTTAAAACTGATTAAGCCAGTGTTTGTGTTGCAATTACTTTACGTTTTTCTTAATTTTTCACTTTGGCACTTAAGTCTTCAATCTGCCTCAAGAATGATTTAAGATATGAGGAGGTAGGGGAAGTGATGGCAAAGGAGGATGAGAACGGCGCCCGTATGCGTGTGCCGCACGCCCACCCTGTTGCCGAGAGTTGGTTCTACAATAAAATAAAATAAAAATAAAAACAGTAATAAAAATCATTACCCAGAAAGCAGACAGTAGATGTCACGTTGTATATGTGTACCAAATTTCAGGTCAATAGGTCAAACTGTTTGTGAGCTACAGGTGATTTAAAATCCTGAACAGACAAATGGACAGCCACGGTAGCGTATTACAGTGATCCCTCGCCATATCGCGCTTCGACTTTCGCGGCTTCACTCCATCACGAATTTTAAATGTAAGCACATCTAAATATATATCACGGATTTTTCGCTGGTTCGCGGATTTCTCCAGACAATAGGTCTTTTAATTTAATGGTACATTCTTCCTCAGTTTGTTTGCCCAGTTGATTTCATACAAGGGACGCTATTGGCGGATGGCTTAGAAGCTACCCAATCAGAGCATGTATTACGTATTAAATAAAACTCCTCAATGATATGCGATGTGCTTCCCGAGCGGTGCTTGATTGTTTGCTTTTCTTGGTCACTCTCTCTGACGTTCTCTGCGTCTGACAGAGGGGCTGTTTGCCTAGAGGATAAGGACGCTCCTCTAAAAATGCTGAAAGACTACCTTCACATTGCTCCCTTCTTTGCGGCTGCTTTATCGCGGTGCGCATACTTAAAAGCCCAACAGCACGTATTGATTTTTTGATTGTTTGCTTTTCTGTCACGCGCGCTCTCTCTTTCTGACATTCTCTGCTCCTGACGGCACTAAGATGATATATTTGCATTCTTTTAATTGTGAGAAAGAACTGTCATCTCTGTCTTGTCATGGAGCACAGTTTAAACGTTTGACTAAAGGCTGTTATTTCATGTCTAGAGGGCTCTAATAATGTTAACAGTGTGGGAGAGTTTATAAGGGCTTAAAATATATAAAAATAACTACACAAACATATGGTTTCTACTTCGCGGATTTTAATCTATCGCGGGGAGTTCTGGAACGCAACCCCCGCGATCGAGGAGGGATTACTGTATATAAAATGATTATTATTTTTGAAGCATACTATTTGCTTGATTGAATTCTGTAATATTTTGTCATTGATGGTAAAACCACCTAATAATTCCCAGCCATTCATTTTTTAACACACTTTATCCAACTGCAGAGTTAGAGGTCAAGCTTGGCAGCATTGGGCACAAGGAAGATACAAAACCTGTACAGGGCACCAAGTGGGATGGAGTGGGGGCTCTGAGGCTAAGAATCTATGTGGGTATCAGGTAGGTTGCTGGTTCAAATCCCATTGCTGCCAAAAGAGATCCTACTCTTCTGGGCTCTTGAACAAGGCCCTTAACCTGCACTTGCTCCAGGAGTGCTGTAATGACGGCTGACCTTGTGCTCTGACCCCAAGGGGTTTGTGAAAACTAACAAGTTCCTAATATAAGAAAGTGCATAAGGCGAAATAAAGAACAAAAAAAAACAATCCATTGCTCAAAACTTCGAATAATACACTAATGCTTACTCGCATGCAGACATTTTGGAAGAGAGAAAAAAAATAATGCAAAAACAGAACAGATGAGCAAACTCCACACTGGCAATGACATGACTGGGGTCCAAACTTAGCATTCTGGAGCAGTAAAGCAGCAGTGTCAATTGCCACTCTTGTCATGCACAGGTAAAGCCTAGAAAGAGGACGCAAATATAAAATAGGCCGACAACAAGGTAATTAACCCATGTGGACCCCCTTAAAGCCTGAAAATCAAAATGGGAGGGTAGGTACCTGAAAATACATTTTAAAAACATTGTATGGTGTTAGAAATCATTCAGTTCCCATTAATGTCTGCGAGAGTGTAGCAACCAACTGGCAAGGAAGGAGAGCGCATGCTTGTAATCAGGAGGATTCGAGAAAGACAGAGAAGACTCTCTTAGGAAACGAATGAGGCAGAGCCCCGCCTTGTAATGATGATGAAGAGCATGATGGGAATTGCAGATACCATGATTCCAAGAGATGTTCATGGCTACCTATGTCTGGTTCTCAGTTTGTATTTCTTGTTTTTGTGGTCTCTCCTTGTGGCCCATAAAACAAGAACGTGAAGTCATTGGCCTCATTAGGCTCTTAAGAGTTCTATGCTACTGTTTAACGTTGTTCAACGAACAAACCCGTTATTTCAATGAACCAGACAAGTACAGAGAAGAACTGTTGACCAGTGTGCACTTTAAAATGAGCTGATATTCAGAAGAAAAGGATCAGAGAGGAGCTGCAGCCGTCTTTCACTCACAAAAAGTGAATGTTCCATGTGAAGCTGGTCTGAAACACAAAGTGGGGTGGCTTTTGCTAGCAAAGTGCATATCTGTGTATGATGTGACTTGCCTGCTTATCTCTGTACCTAATTTACTGTATATTCCATAGTAACATTTCTGCTGGGCAGATGAGAACTGAAGTAACCAGGAGGAGGATGTGAAGGCAGAAATGGGTCAAAAAAGAGAGATGAAATGAAGAAATGAAGAGTAAAATTCTAAGTCATGGAATATAGTGAAAGGTCGATTCACAAAAGAATGAAGCACAACAATTTTACTTCAAGCAGTTCAATAGAGTTTGATATCCACAGCTTGGGTAGAGAAGAATTGCCCTGGAGGAGTTTTTATTCTACTATGTTGTAATTCCCAGGTCACAACCTCTGAGGACAACCACTGCATGTCCTAACAATGGACACCCAGAATGCCATTGAAAAAGTGCAAAATACAATGGTGACCGAAATGCAATCCAAACAGACTGGGACAGAAAATAAATGTCAGAAATGAACTGAGAAATTCTAAAAAAAAAAACCAAATGAGTGCTGGGTCCTGAAAAATGGTACACAAATAGTTGTTAAAAATCAAAAATCGAGCAATTCCAGGATAACATTTTAATTCAGCTCACAAACGAGCACTAAAAGGAGATGCTCAATTATCACAGGGCATTTCACACACTAGCTGACAGCACCGACGGACAGATTGATAATACACTATACGCTGATAACAGAGTCGGAATATTAGCATTGTGTCTTTTACAGATTCAGGTGAACACAATAATAACCTGCCTAAAATTTAACAGACACAAGGTATTATCAGGAATTACCAGTATTACCAATATTGACGTTAATTCTGTCACAGTATTGCTGGGGTTTCATCTCTAGCTCAAGTTTATTGTTCCTTGTGTATTCTGTTTTTGAGTTATGTCTCCGAGTATATTTTTATTTTCTTTCTTAGGTTCGGTTAGGTTGACTTTATTATCCCAGAGGGAAATTTGGTTGCAGCAGGACAGTACAAAAAATAAGACATTGTTTATTACGATCCAATAAAATAAACAAAGACACAACAACTGACAACCAGTGCTACGATATCTACACACATTCAAGAACAAAGTTTGAAGAAGAATAGTTCCTTTTAACAGTGCATAATATAATATTTTAGAACTTAGCATTTAACAGCATCCTTTCAAGAGACAAAATTCAAGATGCTTATAGCTCTAGGAGTAAAAGAGTTCTTAAATGTGTTACACCTCAGAAACCTAAATCTGAAGCCTGATGGCAACAACTGAAATTTAGGAAAACATGGAGTCGGCCTTCTTTCTAACCTGCGTGAAGTCACTGCCCAGGGATTTTACCCGGCCGGGATGCCCACAGCATAGAAGGACAGGGGGAGACAACTTGCACAGGGCTTTGTCTCCACCTGGTCACTATATAGCAACCCCCCTGGGTTGTGGCATCGCCACAGGTTCCCACAGGGCATCATGGGAATTGGAGTTTGTCGGCTCAGTCCTGTTTGGTTGGTGCTGCCAGGGGGCGCTGGGAGGACTGGTGAGCCCTACTTTGTCAGGCTCCATCCTTACCCAGAAGTGCTTCTGAGCCCCAGTTTTGGTACACCAGAAATACTTCCGGGGATTACATTAAAGGAGCTGCCTGCCACAGTCGGGAGGAGGTGAACAAAGCCAATGGAGAGGAGCGGAGGAGGCTTTCACAGAGAGAGAGAGAGGAGGAAGAAAAAGAAGACAACAGTGACAAGGGCATTGCTGTTTACTGTATTTAGCTGTACTGTGGTTGTGTTGTGGGAAACACTTGCCAAGGAAGAATTTCCCATGAAACTAAATAAAATCATCTTGTTGAGTGTGGACATGTGTCCAGAGCCTGTTTGTACGGGGTGTTTAGGGGGATGGAGTGCCCCCTGGTGTTCACACCTATTTGTAAAACAGTGTAGTGACAGCGGTCTGATGCAAACCAATCATTTTACTGCTAATTTTTACAACATTGTTAAGATGGTTTATATTCCTAAAACTGGCCAAAATATGAAAGCAAATTTAACAACAGATTCAATAAATGACTTATAAAACATTGTCATTATGATTTTGTCAACTTTTAAAACAGTTGAGTTTCCTAAAAGAGAAAGGTTGTGTCTGCCCCTTCCATCAAATGTGTTCTTTATTAAGATCAAAGCTTAGCCTGCTATCAATGATTGCCCTCGGCTATCTGTAGTGCTCCATCATGTCCCCTTTAATTAAAGGTTAGGCAATGGAGGGAGGGGAGCACTTGAGGTCTACAACCATATCTTTTCATCATAGCAATTAGATGGGTGCAGCGAGACAGAATGAAGTTCCTTATCTTTTGTTCAGACCTTTTATCTATCACCATCAATTTACAGCATTGATTATTTATATAAAGGCAGACTAACCAGTGATGATTGAGTCTCTGTCTGGTGCACCAAATCTATTAATCGTTATGTCAACTTCTAAGTCATTTCCATTTAGGCAGGTTTCTGTAAATGCCATAATTCTAGCATTTCTGTAATTGGTCAGAAAGTGTGAACATGCTTGAAGTTCATCCACTTTATTATGGTAAGACTGAACGGTACTCATTATAAGAGTCAGTAACATTGGTTTTTCAGTTTTTCTCAAATACCTCCTCTTCTCCCTCTTTCTTTGTTACTATTGTAAGGAGCTACTCTATTAATAATAGAGCTAAGATTCGCTGCGAAATTTGGTGGTAGATACGTGTGTTCAGAGGAGTTACAATGGGACAGGTACTCTCTTCTAGGTAATCCGCGCAGGCTGATTAAGATGGGTAGCATGAAGACCAGATGAAAGTAAATCCAAAAGATAAAGATAAGAATAAACATATATATAAACATTCATTTACTTGGCTGCAACACGGTTAACGGTCTGAAAAGAATGGGGAAAGGTAGACAAATTTAAAAGAAAGAAAGAAAAATGTAACAAAAGATTTAGCAAAACACAATCCTGCTGCTAATCACTATGAGCGCAGCGCCCTAATGAGATTTAGATATTCTCTAATGATACCGTATTTACGTATGTACCACGCGCACATTTTTTCCCGAAAATTAGAATTTGAAAATCAGGTGCGCGTCATACACGAGGAAATGTAATTCTGTAATGTTTACTTCTGCTTGGGCTCGCTCGCTCACTCTCTCTCTCGCTCTCTCCTCTCTCTCTCTCTCTCTCTCGCTCGCTCTCTCTCGCTCTCTCTCTTGCTCTCTCCCTCTCTCTCTCTCTCCCTCTCTCTCTCTCTCTCTCTCTCGCTCTCTCTCTTGCTCTCTCTCTCTCGCTCTCTCTCTCTCTCTCTCTCTCGCTCTCTCTCTCTCTCTCTCTCGCTTGCGCTCTCTCTCTCTAAACACTTCCTATACAATCACAACACGTGTCGTACACGGGGCAAAACGATTTTCGCAATTTTCTTTGTAAAAATTAGGGTGCGCGTTTTACACGAGGGCAAGTGATACATGAGTAAAAGCAGTATTTCCTTTTATGGTTTGTCGCATTTATTAATTATTCTGTTATTATTTTATGTTATTTTAGATCTATTACTTTGATTTGTATGCTGTTAATTGAACCTCAGAAAGTGGGGTCCCCCAAAACTACAGCTGACAGACCACCCTCAGCCTGTACAATCTGCTGTGAAGCCTTTTTTTATACGCTTGATCTTTCCAGTTTTGACTTTTTGGCTCTTTCTTATGGTCTTCATTTTCTGGTTTGCCTCCTGTGGGCAAATCTTTGTGATTTTCTTTGACTCTTGTTTGTTGGTTTCTTGCTTTTTTCAGAACCTGGTTACAGTTTTTCTCAAATGCTAAAACACAAAAGCCAATCCTCTAAACCAAATGACCAGTTGTCTAAACACATTTACTAAATCTAGCCATCATTTTCCAATATCATAAACACATTTCACATGAAGACACAATTCACAAAACACAATCCTCCGTTCACATAAATCTAAACACATTTTTCCTTGCTAAAACACAAGTTGCAAAAGAACTCTGCTCATATTCTCAAATGAAAGCTCATGTGATACAAAATGCTTTCCACAGTCAACAATATTTGAACACAATGAACACACCTGGCGTCATTCATTACACACAACGACTCAAAATTGAAGACACTTGTTGTTAATGCTGTGACCGCATGTATAAAAGCAAGTTCAGAGTGCACAGTTTGCTGAAGATTCCAAACAAACACAATGGATGAAGGCAGAGTCAGAGGAAGAGGAATTCGAGTCAGAGGAGGGAGAAGAGCTGGCCATGGAAGAAGAGGAGCAGGCCAACGAGGAAGAGGAGTTCAAATCAGAGGAGGAAGAGGAGCAGGCCAACGAGGAAGAGGAGTTCAAATCAGAGGAGGAAGAGGAGCAGGCCAACGAGGAAGAGGAGGAGGCCAACAAGGGAGAGGAGAAGGTCCAGGAGGGAGAGCAAGACAACCTCGCACCATCATTACGGACGAGATGCAAGCAACAGTCATTGACCATGTCATTGTCCATGGCATGACAATGGCTAAAGCAGGACTAAGAGTCCGTCCAAACCTGAGTAGGTTCACCGTGGCCACCATTATCAGGGCATTCAGACAACACAACAGGTATTGCACTCTATTGCTTTCTTTGTCACAATATAGTTTTACAAGCCTGTGAAAGTAGTCTATTGGTTTCAAATCAGATGTTATTGTAAAACATGTCAATTGACAACACGTTTCTTTCTTTAGAGTTGAAAGAATGCCACATAGAGGTGGGAGGGTTGCCATATTTACAGCGGCACAAGAAACCGTCATTGTGGATATGGTTCGTGAGAACAACCTCATCAGACTCCGGGAGATCAGAGACAAAGTCATTGCCGATAATGTCAACTTTGAGAGCATTGATGATGTCAGCTTGGCCACAATAGACCGAGTTCTCCGGCGCCAAAAGATGCGGATGAAACAGGTCTATAGGGTTCCCTTTGAGCGCAACTCTGCGCGACACAAAGACCTACGTTACGAGTATGTGCAAGTAAGTATACATCCATGTTCACAGTACGGTTAGTGGACATACTGTGTTGCTCAGTGGCCTACATTACTTCTGGACAATACTGTGCTACCTGATTGACTGTTGTTGTGAACACCTGTGCACTTTCACATTTTCACAGAGGATATTACAGTTGGACGCGATGGCCAGACCTCATGAGTACCTCTTCCTGGATGAGGCTGGCTTCAACCTGCAGAAACGAAGGCAAAGAGGCCGTAACATCATTGGCCAAACAGCCATCACTGAGGTTCCTGGCCAACGGGGGGGTAATATTACTTTTTGTGCGGCCATGGGTTCGGAGGGGCTTGTCCACTGGCATGCTGTCCTTGGGTCTTACAACACCCAACGTCTCCTCACCTTCCTAGAGGAGCTAAAAGACATCCTCCTGGACCGCCAACAACACCATCCTGGGCCTGCACATCACATTTATGTGATCATTTGGGACAATGTCCGCTTCCACAGAACAAACCAAATCAGAGAGTGATTCACCACCAACAGTAACCACTTTTTACAGTAAACATCTGTCTGCCACCCTACTGCCCTTTCCTGAACCCTATAGAGGAGTTCTTCTCATCGTGGAGATGGAAGGTTTATGACAGACAACCATACACTAGAGAGAAGATCCTAATGGCAATGGAGCTGGCCTGTGTTGACATCCCAGTGGAGGCCTTCCAACAATGGATTCGCCATTCCAGGGCGTTTTTCCCGCGGTGCCTGGCAAGAGACAATATAGCCTGCGATATGGATGAGGTGATGTGGCCCAATGCAGCTCAGCGACATGATGCCGCACAGTGATTGTGGTGTGTGTGTGGTGTGAATAAAGTAAATAAAAAAACCTCACACCCTGATCATGTTTTCAAGAGTACTGTTGTGTGCAATAGATTCTGTTTTTGCATTGAGTTGTGTTACAGTACTGTACATGCAGAATTTTCTATAGATTTATACTCTTCATATGAAACTCACAAATCTAAGTGCCTAATCCTCTGCAGAGATCTAAGAAGATCCGTTACTGTAAAGTTTCTAAAAATATGCATTGGCAGTTATGAAACAAAGAACCTTCTCACAAATTGAGCATTGTGTTTTCAATTGTTTTGCTGTAGTGTGTAATGATGATGTCATCCGGGAGGGGCTCAGAGTAGAGCCGCTGCTCCTCCGCATCGAGAGGAGTCAGATGAGGTGGCTCGGGCATCTGATGAGGATGCCTCCTGGACTCCTCCCTGGTGAGGTGTTCCGGGCATGTCCAACCGGGAGGAGGCCCCGGGGAAGACCCAGGACACGCTGGAGGGACTATTTCTCCCGGTTGGCCTGGGAACGCCTTGGGATTCTCCCGGAAGAGCTGGAAGAAGTGGCCGGGGAGAGGGAAGTCTGGGCTTCTCTGCTTAAGCTGCTGCCCCCGCGACCCGACCTCGGATAAGCGGAAGAGGATGGATGGATGGATGGTAATGATGTGTATAGTGTTTACATTTTTGAAAGCTTCGAGCTGCTCTTTTGGTGTGAAAGTTTGAGTTTTGAAGTGAGAAGGTGTGGTTGTGTTTATGTAGCTTTAGAAAAGGGTGTTGTGTTTAGACATTGGGGAACATGGAGGAAACGTTTGTGAAATGTGTTTTAGCATTTGAGAAAAACTATAATAAAAGCTTGTTGTGAAATTTCACTTTTTGTGAAATCTAGGCCTGTTCTCCTTATTGGCATTGTTGTTAATTTTTTATTTAATATTATTCATTGTTTGATATAAACTTATATTTGTTTTAAGGGTTTCTACGTCACAGAACACATTTCTGGCATTTATTTCCCATTTCTGTAAACAGTTTAGGAGAAAAAAATTAAAGGTAAAAATAAAAATTTAAATTTTCTTGTAAAATTTTGACCGCTATTTTAAAACCCAACGGTCGCTGCTAGTTTTAATTCCCATCGCAAGGTCCCGGTCCTGCGTTGTCAGGAGGTCATGACCCGCATGTAGTAGTTGCAGTGGCTTTAAAGGTCCTCTGTAAGTGCACATGCTTATCTGATCTGTAAATTTCAGAGCCTACAAATCTTTTTGCTAAAAATTCTTTCTTGTCATTGTTTCTCTGGCTGCAGTGGGGTGGCGCCCTGCCCAGGGTTTGTTTCCTGCCTTGAGCCCTGTGTTGGCTGGGATTGGCTCCAGCAGACCCCTGTGACCCTGTAATTAGGATATAGCGGGTTGGATAATGGATGTATGGATGTTTCTCAGGACTGACCTTTTGTTTCGACTTTTGTCCGATGCTCTGGTTTGATTGCATTTTTACTGATCTCCCAGCTTTGATCTTTTTCTGTTTGATTACACACTTCTCCCAGTTTCTCATTAAAAATGTTCAGGCTGCAAACCCTGCTTCTCAAGTTTGGGGTCGACTCTGATTTGTGCAGGTGAGGCCTACCTTTTGTGTTCAGACCTGTGTGAGAGTAGACGTTTTATTTTCATTTTGAGGCCTACCACCTTATTATAAGCTGCTCAAAAAATTAAAGGAACACTTTGAAAACACATCAGATCCATCCATCCATTTTCTAACCCGCTGAATCTGAATACAGGGTCACGGGGGTCTGCTGGAGCCAATCCCAGCCAACACAGGGCACAAGGCAGGAACCAATCCTGGGCAGGGTGCCAACCCACCGCAGGACACACACAAACACACCCACACACCAAGCACACACTAGGGCCAATTTAGAATCGCCAATCCACCTAGCCTCATCAGATCTCAATGGCAAAAAAATCCTGCTGGATACCTCTACTGCTATGGACTTGGTAATGTGCTAGGAGCGAAAGGATGCCTCATCGTTTGATGGAAATGAAAATTATCAACCTACAGAGGGCTGAATTCAAAGACACCCCGAAAATCAAAGTGAAAAAATGATGTGGCAGGCCGAAATTTCATCGCAGCAACTCCAAATCATACTCCGTAGTTTGTATGGCCCCCATGTGCTTGTATGCATGCCTGACAATGTCGGGGGGGCATACTCCTAATGAGACGACTGATGGTGTCCTGGGGGATCTCCTCCCAGATCTGGACCAGGGCATCACTGAGCTTCTGTACAGACTGAGGTGTTAGATGAACGAAAACATAATGTCCCAGAGGTATTCTATTGGATTTAGGTCAGGTGAGCGTGGGGGCCAGTCAATGGTATCAATTCCTTCATGCTCCAGGAACTGCCTGCATACTCTCGCCACATGAGGCCGGGCATTGCCATGCACCAAGAGGAACTCAGGAGCCACTGCACCAGCATAGGGTCTGACAATGGGCCCAAGGATTTCATCTCAATACCTAATGGCAGTCAAGGTACCGTTGTCTAACCTGTAGAGGTCTGTGCGTCCCCCCATGGATATGCCTCCCCAGACCATCACTGACCCACCACCAAACCGGTCATGCTGAATGATGTTACAGGCAGCATAGCGTTCTCCAAGGCTTTTCCAGACCCTTTCACGTTTATCACATGTACTCAGGGTGAACCTGCTCTCATCTGTGAAAAGCACAGGGCACCAGTGGTATTCTGGTATTCTATGGCAAATGCCAATCGAGTTCCACGGTGCCACACAGTGAGCACAAGGCCCACTAGAGGATGTCGGGCCCTCAGGCCACCCTCATGAAGTCTGTTTCTGGTTGTTTGGTCAGAGACATTCACAACAGTGGCCTGCTGGAGGTCATTTTGTAGGCTATGGCAGTGCCCATTCTGTTCCGCCTTGCCCAAAGGAGCAGATAACCGGTCCTGCTGATGGGGTAAGGACCTTCTACGGCCCTGTCCAGCTCTCCTAGAGTAACTGCCTGTCTCCTGGAATCTCCTCCATGCCCTTGAGACTATGCTGGGAGACACAGCAAACCTTCTGGCAATGACACGTATTGATGTGCCATCCTGGAGAAGTTGGACTACCTGTGCCACCTCTGTAGTGTCCTGGTATCACCTCATGCTGCCAGTAGTGACACTGACTGTAGCCAAATGCAAAACTAGTGAAGAAACAGATGAGGAGGGAAAAATGTCAGTGGCCTCCACCTGTTAAACTGCTCATTCCTGTTTTGGGGGTCACCTCAGTGTTGCCCCTCTAGTGCCCCTGTTGTTAATTTCATTAACACCAAAGCAGCTGAAACTGATTAACAACCCCCTCTGCTACTTGACTGACCAGACCAATAGCCCAGAAGTTTCATTGACTTGATGCAATACTCTCATTAAAAAGTGTTCCTGTAATTTTTTTGACCAGTATATTTTGTGAACTGGCAAGGTTGTAACACATTCTACTTGGACCTTATAGACAGAGTTCTAGATGGTTGGGTAACCAAAGATTTGAGCATCATGACTTTGAAAAAGATTGCTGGGCTGGTGTCAGAAAATTTCGACTGGCTGGCATGTAGATAAAAGGCAAGCAATCATGAAAGGTTCTGCGTTGGATGTACAGTAATACAGGTTGTTAGCCTTGTTGCCTGACTATTCCTGATTCTTGGGTTTGAATCCCAGCCTGATCATTGTCTGTGTGGTTTATACATTTTGAAGGTTTGCCATTGATATGTCTCCAGGAACTTTGGTTTACCCTCCGCATTCCACAGAAATTCCAGTCTGGCCAATGGGTGACTCTAAACTGTGCGTGAGGGTGGTGGGTGAGTGAGTGTGTCCTGTCCAGACTGGTGTTCCAATGTGAGTTGGTCCTGCCATGTGTTGATAATGTAGGATGGGCGCCACACACAAGGGCTGCTGTACCCTTAATTGGATAAATTCGGCTTGAGGTATGGCTGGAGTTTTGAAAATTTGAAATCAGACTAGAAATCTGTGTTGACAATCAGTGGAAAAATAATGTTGAAGCAGTACTACTATTGACATGTATATATGTATATGACACATTTTATAGTAACAAACCTGGACTAACTCCTTTTTAATTTTACAAACTTCAACCATGTCAACTATTAATTTCCATTTGCTTAGACTGAAAAGGTTCAGCTCCTCCAATCTCTTCTCATACACGAGCTCATACCTCTCGGTCTTGGAATCAGCCTAGTCGCTCATGTGGTTTAGCGGGTCCACGGCCTCAAAAAAAAGAGGCAAGTTTTAAATCCAAAGACCCGAGTTGCTCTCTGTGGGCACGATTGCACGACCATGGGGAGTTAATGAGGTAGTTGGGGCAAGTCGCATCTGCATATGTGGGTGCGATCGTTCTCAATTGCTTCATTGCCTTCCTGCGGCGTGTGATTAAGGCTCTGCGCCCACGGAGATGTGAGGGTATAAATACGGGTCATTACAAGGAAAAAGGGGGAAAATCAAAGGAAAGAGGTTAAGAGTCGTGAAAAAGGCAGTCTTAGCAGGAGGATCTGCCCAACTGGAAGGAAGAAGCAGTGCGAGCTGGGGCCCCGTGAAGGAGCGTTAGCTGTGGTGCTCTAGGGGCTAGTTCTACCCAGTGAACACTCGGGTGGAGTGTGGCGAGCAAGGCAGGTGCCCTCCCTAGGCTTCCGAGGTGCGACTACATGAGCACGAAGGAAAAAGGGAGGAGAGCTGACCTCGGACGGTCTGGCCGTGATACCTGGAGGCAGCCAAGACGGAGGTTGGCCAGAAGGAGCTCGTGGCTGCTGAGTCTCCGCCGGCTATTCGAGCAATGGGTGAGCCGGGGAGCATGAGAAGGAGGTGGATAGATATTGGAACAAGTTAGACTGCATTTTAACCTTAGATTTTAATGGATTTATTTATTGATTATTTTTTTATTCTCACTTTTCAATGGATTTTATGGATTTATATATATACCGTTTCTTTTTTGAACACTGCACCATTGGCACTTTTGTTGGTTTTACTTCTGCTTTGACTTTGCTTTTAATAAAAGCACTTGAGCACTTTTTCCACCATCCTCTGGCATCATCAGTGAATTGTCCTCATGTCAGCTCATCACCGACGGTGTTGGTTCAGCAGACTCCCATGTGGGAAGAGGGAGTCTGTAGTGGGCCGGCATCATCACAGCTCACCTCTGGGCCTTTTCTAGCACTGACCGAGACTAAAACGTCATGTAGTACAGCAGGTGAGGCTCCACTACTGCGTTATGTAACTTAGGCATGACCACCCTTGACTTGTACTCCATTCATCAGGCAGCTCTATAACTTAACATTTATACATTTATATTGGCTTCTGAACGCTGTCTGGATGTTGCTAGTGACAAGTCCACTTTGACTCCTAAATCCTTCTCATAAGGGGTAATTTCAAGATTCAGACTTCCCATTGTGCGTTCAAATCTAACACTTTTACTTCCCTCATGTTAATACTTTACATTTACAAACATTAAATTTCATCTGCCAACAACCTACCTAAGCCTGTATGTAGTCCACGTCCCTCTGTAAAGATTTAATGGATTCTCAATTATTTGCCAATTCACCTATCTTGGTATCACCTGCAAACTTAACCAGTTTATTACTTATATTTCTATCCAAAACATACAGTGGTGTGAAAAACTATTTTCCCCCTTCCTGATTTCTTATTCTTTTACATGTTTGTCACACAACATGTTTCTGATCATCAAACACATTTAACCATTAGTCAAATATAACACAAGTAAACACAAAATGCAGTTTTTAAATGATGGTTTTATTATTTAGGGAGAAAAAAATCCAGACCTACATGGCCCTGTGTGAAAAGTAATTGCCCCTTGTTAAAAATAACCTAACTGTGGTGTATCACACCTGAGTTCAATTTCCGTAGCCACCCCCAGGCCTGATTACTGCCACACCTGTTTCAATCAAGAAATCACTTCAATAGGAGCTGCCTGACACAGAGAAGTAGACCAAAAGCACCTCAAAAGCTAGACATCATGCCAAGATCCAAAGAAATTCAGGAACAAATGAGAACAGAAGTAATTGAGATCTATCAGTCTGCTAAAGGTTATAAAGCCATTTCTAAAGCTTTGGGACTCCAGCGAACCACAGTGAGAGCCATTATCCACAAATGGCAAAAACATGGAACAGTGGTGAACCTTCCCAGGAGTGGCCGGCCGACCAAAATTACCCCAAGAGCGCAGAGACGACTCATCCGAGAGGTCACAAAAGACCCCAGGACAACATCTAAAGAACAGCAGGCCTCACTTGCCTCAATTAAGGTCAGTGTTCACGACTCCACCATAAGAAAGAGACTGGGCAAAAACGGCCTGCATGGCAGATTTCCATGACGCAAACCACTGTTAAGCAAAAGAACATTAGGGCTTGTCTCAATTTTGCTAAGAAACATCTCAATGATTGCCAAGACTTTTGGGAAAATACCTTGTGGACTGATGAGACAAAAGTTGAACTTTTGGAAGGCAAATGTCCCGTTACATCTGGCGTAAAAGGAACACAGCATTTCAGAAAAGAACATCATACCAACAGTAAAATATGGTGGTGGTAGTGTGATGGTCTGGGGTTGTTTTGCTGCTTCAGGACCTGGAAGGCTTGCTGTGATAGAAGGAACCATGAATTCTACTGTCTACCAAAAAATCCTGAAGGAGAATGTCCGGCCATCTGTTCGTCAACTCAAGCTGAAGCGATCTTGGGTGCTGCAACAGGACAATGACCCAAAACACACCAGCAAATCCACCTCTGAATGGCTGAAGAAAAACAAAATGAAGACTTTGGAGTGGCCTAGTCAAAGTCCTGACCTGAATCCAATTGAGATGCTATGGCATGACCTTAAAAAGGCGGTCCATGCTAGAAAACCCTCAAATAAAGCTGAATTACAACAATTCTGCAAAGATGAGTGGGCCAAAATTCCTCCAGAGCGCTGTAAAAGACTCATTGCAAGTTATCGCAAACGCTTGATTGCAGTTATTGCTGCTAAGGGTGGCCCAACCAGTTATTAGGTTCAGGAGGCAATTACTTTTTCACACAGGGCCATGTAGGTTTGGATTTTTTTCTCCCTAAATAATAAAAACCATCATTTAAAAACTGCATTTTGTGTTTACTTGTGTTATATTTGACTAATGGTTAAATGTGTTTGATGATCAGAAACATTTTGTGTGACAAACATGCAAAAGAATAAGAAATCAGGAAGGGGGCAAATAGTTTTTCACACCACTGTATATATGGAATATACAAAAACTTTGAAATCACTACAGCTTTTATTTTGTCCAGGGCCTCTGAGAAGGGTGTCTCTGCAGAACACTGACCCGAGTAGGTGGATTTCAAGTACTGGAAGTGTATTACAGTGGGTGGTTTTAAAGCATTGTTCTGATTGGCTAAAACAAACACTGGGTGGATTTCAAGCAGAGTAGGAGGGTTCCATTGGAGTTTCTGATTGGCTAAAACGATAACTGGGCTGATATTAAGTTAATTATCTGATTGGCTGTGTGACGGGACTTCTTATCATACCGGAAAAAGAATCTTAGTCTGGATGCGTGCAGCACAGCGTGCAGAAAAAATAAAGTGCTTAAAAGTGTAAGGTGTAATGAGTGCCAGATTACAGCAGCCAGTACATGTATTATGAACAAGATTTATGAGTATGGATATTAAAGACGTTCAAAGTTATTATTGAACAATTGTAATTCTTTTTGAAATAAGCTGTTCGGCAGTCTGTTAGTGCGTATTTTGATTGACGTTACGTTTTCCTGAGGGCAGAGGTTCGAAGTGTTGATGACCGGGATGAGACGTGTCCTTGATGATGTTCTTTGCTCTGCTATGGTACCGGGTGTTGGCAATGTCCTCGAGTGAGGGAGCCACTTGTTTTAAAAGCTGGTGTTAGGTTTGTGGAATATCTACACATGAATAATCGTATAAAAGGTAAAGTGCACAGAGACAGAATATTATATAGGAGCTAAATACACATTAACATTAATGAACATTGTAGCAGAATATAAATATATATTGAACAAAAGAAATATTGGTATTGTACAATCATGTTACTGTGCTAAGGGGATGGGGAGGTAGACAGAATGTACACATAACACAGTGACGAGAATAAATGTAATGTGCAGCGTATCTGACATTGACACCCGGAAGAATGGTAGGTTGATTAAAAAAAAGCGTGCTCAGCAGGAGATCGCGTGTGGATGTGTGTGGTTATAAATTGGAATGGTACCGCTTAATGCAGAGCAAAGCAGGCACATTACACATCCCAGCTCATCACATTTTAAATATTAAACGTTAGTGGAGGAACCAAGCCGTTACAGTTGTATTTTGCAGGTTGCGTTCCAGTTTCTGTGTTTTTTGTCACTGAAAAAAAGGTTTAATGATGATTGGATGCTTGAAACCAGCCCATACAGCTTGGGGAACGGCCATTACGTTCTCTGATTGGATGCTTGAAACCCGCCCATTCTGCTTGGGGAACGCCCATGTTGTTCTGCAGAGACTAGTACTTGGGGCCTCCTGGCTCACTTGTAGAAGAAAACCCAACATATACTACGTTGTTCGATGTTTGCTTAATGCCAGACATTGAGTTCTTTGAGCCCCCCAGGCTATTTTTGGCACTCTAGACCCAAAACCTTTATTTTTAGGCCATTTTTGAACCATATTTTGTGCAGGAAATTGCACCCTTGATTAAAGAGCAAGGATTACACCAGTGCTTCCCAGCCTTTGTGGTGTCACAATCCAGTTTTTTACATGCCAGTGTGTTCCCAACACACTGGGAAGGAGGATTAAGCGTGATCGTCTGAGCACAGGAAGTAGGGTGGTCCCCCTGGGTGAATCACGAATGATTGTCAAAGCAGTTGTGTCCAATGCAATCACCAAACTGCATTAGATGAATCAAGCGAGATTGTCAATTCTTTTTCTCCTTGGTGAATCGAGCATGATTATCACAGCATGGGTTAAGGAGGTCATGAAGGGTCGATCCACCTGCGATCCTGATGCTGTGAATCAAGCGTGACCATGGAAGCCTGTTGGGGGAAACCTGTAATGCCACCATGCCCACACGTTGGTAAACGCTGGATTAGACTGATTTGCCATTACACCTAGCTTGCTATCATTAGCAAACCTAACAAGGTTATTGATTATATTCTTGTCCAGATTATTTATGTATATTAAAAAGGGGGGCAGCACTTTTAATATCATCCATACTTCTGATAAGGTTCCTTGCACCGGAACCCTTTGCTTCCCATGTTTTAGTCAATATAGTACCCACCTACATACGGTGCCCGGAATTTGCACCTCTTTAAGTTTAATGCCCAACTTCTCATGTGGAACCTTATCAAATGCCTTCTGAAAATCAAGAAAACTAACAGCATATGCACTTCTGTGGTCGTATTCTTTTGTCTTTTCCTCTTAAAACAGAGTACAGTGAAATTTTTACTTGCACGTTCAACCGGCACATGCACACTCTCCAGCATCCCATAAATTATGTGTTTCATATGGTTTTGGGCATATCAGGATTTTGGCAGCAGCACTGTGACCCAATTAAAATTCATTTGTAGCTCTAGCAGAAAGACAAATGAATAGCTGCAGTAATCCAACCAGAAAATAACAAAGGTGTGACAATGATTTTCTTTATAAATGAAAAGAAGGAGGATTATGCTCTGGCAATGATTTATAGCTGTTCAAAATGTGTTTTTATTACAACCAAGTTATGACATTCAGTGATAGAAATGAATGAATCATTTATGATGACTGTGAACAGAGCATTTCAATTACTTGCTTTAGGCTGCTCAAGTTCTCAAAAAGTACACAGACCTGCTATGAAAGTCCTGACAAAGCCAGTGGGGAAGGAGAAGGAGTAGGCAGAATGCTCCACAATAAACCGTTACTTACCTTCTCATTCATTGTCTTATGGTTTTTCTTAGTCTTCTTCAAGAACTGCTTCAGACTTCCTGAAGACATGTACTCAGTGATGAAAATAACCTGCGGACGAGAATAAAACAAGAGATTCTGTGAGGGAGTCAGGTTGAATGTGGAGCCATTCTGGGATAGCCTTTATAAAAGAGATAAGAGTGAAATGAGGCACTGCGTAAGTAAATGGAATGTGAGAAAGAGGCAAAGATGCCAAACAGCAATAAAATGAAATGATGCCGTGAAAATCAATCCAATAGCTATAATTTAAAAAATGGTGGCTGAAACTGCATAAAGCACTAAAAATCCATCCATCCATCTATTATCCAATCTGCTATATCCTAACTACAGGGTCACAGGGGTCTGCTGGAGCCAATCCCAGCCAACACAGGGCACAAGGCAGGAAACAAACCCCGGGCAGAATGCCAGCCCACTACAGGGCACACACACACACACACCAAGCACACAGTAGGGACAATTTAGGATTGCCAATGCACCTTACCTGCATGTCTTTGGACTGTGGGAGGAAACCGGAGCACCCGGAGGAAACCCACGCAGACACGGGGAGAACATGCAAACTCCACACAGCCTGAGAGTTTGAAGTCCAAAGCCTTAACCAGACATCATACACAGCAACGACAGCTTTAAAATACTGGTACACCCACCTATCATTTAAGTAAAGTAGTATTGGCATTCATAAATATCAAAATACAATGCAGGGCTTGAATTTTAATATGTGATGGACATGGAGATTAACAAAAATGGGAGATGTTCAAGGTTCAAGGTTTCTTTATTTAGTCATGCTTACATAAGAAAATAAGAAATTAGCCTTCTCAGTTGCATCTAATAATAGAGAGAAAGAAATAAAACAAATAGTGACGAGACAGGTCAAGGTAAGGCAGTTTTGTTGGTGCATATTTACCCAAAATGGTTACAGGATACATATCATAACCGCTATCATTTTCTCCATTCTCTCTATTATACAAAAAAAAAATCTTGGGACAGGACTTTTTCAGAGAGACGAGACGTGACTTTCTCAGAGAGACACTTTCAAGTCCCGCGAGACAAAGAGTGGATGACAAAGTAGAACGTCGTAAAGAATTCAAAAACATTGGAGCAATGCACATGGAGGGCAGGTTATATAAAATAGAAGTACAAAAATTCAAAAGTCTTCAAAAAATGATAGTAAAGATCGCATAAGCGCAAACAAATGTAAATTATTAATCGGTGAAATAACAGAACAGCGAAAAGAGATTGAATATATTGTTTGGATTTAAACTTTAAGTCGGAGACTTGTAGATCATCTAATTCGTGTCGACATCAGGGAAAAGTAGTGTTTCTTCCCAATGAGAAGGTGTATCCGCAAGAATTAAAAGATTTGTTGCTTAGTGAAAGTGAAATCCACTTACACTGTCAGGCTTGGGTCACAGAGTTACACAGATACACAGGAGATTTTACAGACAGAAACGTTATTCAGACATTTCAAATAAACAAAAGTCTCTTTCAGGAGTGAATCGAGCTTCTTGTGTAGTCAAAAGGGGACAGTTCAGTCTCTCAATTAAAAGAATAGAAAATCTTCCTCTTCATAGGAGCGCCCCTCGGGAACGAAACCCCCAACAGGAGCAGAGGATGTCTGGGGGAGAAGAGAGACAAGGCAGTGAGACAAAAGGACAGCTGCTGTACAGGCTTTTAAATTTTCAAAGTGCCGCACAAGATGCAGATCACGCGGCACAGCAGCAGCAGCAAACCAGCAGCTGATCGAGCAAAGAGGAGGTAAGAAGGAAACGGTATTTGTTTCCCATTGTATCACTGTTTAAGAGGGGGTTTCGGAGGAGCGATCGCATCTCCTTGGGGTGCGTTGAGCCCCCCTCTTCACAACGCAAGCGGCACAGACGCGAAGTGGCTGGTGCGTTGCGCAGGCTGGGGGGTAGGATGGGGGTTTGGTGAGCAAAGCCCCCTAGTATTCTTTATTAAAAGGTTGCAAGTAATTAGGAAGAAAGGATTTTTTTTTTACCATGTCCAAATTTATTCTCTGACATTTCTCGTGATGTTCCCCCCTCGACTGTGAACTGTATAAACTAGTTTCAAAATGGATGGATGCATAAACACATCTGTGGTCGAGTTCAGCATAATCAGTGAATGAGTGCGAAGCCTCCGTTCTTTTCTAGGGTCCATGTAGGACACAGTATTAAAAAGCAATTCATCATTTTGTTTTCTTTTACAACTTCATGGCACTACAAGTTGAATAATTAAAACACACATTTGATCGGTCATGTCATGTTGCTCACAAATCACACTTCTATTTATAAGCTAACTCTCCAATAGGATAAAAGTGGTAATAACAAAAGCTTGTGTTTGTGATTTGGCTTTTTTTTTTTTCTTCATATAATAAACACACTTCTCGGAGTCACAATCTGAAATTCTCCTGCCTTTTGTCATGTGGAGATGCAGTGTCATATCATCACCATCATGAGCCAATTTCAATATGCACTGTAGTTCTTATTCAAGGTTTCTCACGTGTTACTTTGTCTTATGGATTCATTTGTCGCCTTGCAGTCATGCATTAGTCCAATACCAACAGGCATCCGCTATTACCGATACTGGAAAAAAGCTAGAACCATTACACTTTAGGAACATTGATATGGACTGGTACCAAGAGTATCAGTTCTTTTGACTTCCCTACAACAACGACAACTGGAACAATCTAAAAGTAGTGGCACTGCCGCCAGGAATGTAGCTTGGATATCCTGGTACTTTTGTTTCATTTGCAAAAGGGACAGCCATGCTAAAGAGTCTCATTATATTACAAGAAATGGCTGCTCCATTATCATTTGGTGTCAGGGTGGCCTGAACGTTTCATGAGTGGGAAAGCTGTGGGTACTGAGGTAACACAGAAGGGACATTACAGAAACTTTTTTTCGTTATTCTGCCATTATTTAAGTGAGTTTACCTGTGTGAGATATGGCTGGCCGTTCATCCCGGCCAATACCCCCACGCCACTAGATGGAGCCCTTCTGGCAGCATGGAGGTGCCCCGAATTTCAGCAGGGCATCATGGACATTGGAGTTTTCCTTTACAGCCCTGCTGGATACCATGGGGGCTGAAAGAGGATGCTGCAGGGAGGCTCAGAGACTTTTATTTGCCCTATAACCCGGAAGTACGTCCTGGTCACAGGAACAGAGGAAATGATGTACTTCCTGGATGAAAAAGAAGAGTTTTGATCTGACCCGGAAGTGCTTAGAAGTCACATGGACTGAGGGAGGGTTTCAGAAGCACTTCCAGGTCATGGACTATAAAGGACTATGGGAAATCCCAGACAGATGAGCTGAGTCGGGAATGGGAGAGTGGAGGATTTATTGTGTATTGATTATTATTGTTTTTTGTATGAGTATAGTGGAGCGGAGCGTGCTTTGTACACTATTTTGTCCTAATAAATATTATTATTGGACTTTTATCTGGTGTCTGGCATCTGATCTGAGGGTTCAAGGGGACGACAGCGCTCCCTATCTGTCACAACTGTTAATAACACCTTTCGGTAGAAAAAATACAGAAGTCCAAAAAGGGCTAAAGGTCCAGGAATCCTTCCTGTCACGTCTCCTGATAAAAACACTGCATCACACATGCGCTTCAGAGGGTCACCTTCTGGGCTCATCCAAGGTAAGTAATACCAGCCTGGGATAAACAGCATGCTGTCGTTCACGGTATCGTCTTTTTCTATTCCCACAGCTCTGAGAAGACACACAATGAGCGGAACTGGCTGCACCCTTTCCAGCTGGAGGAATATAAAATTGAGGCACTTCTAGAAGGTGGCATCTTATTTGGTCGTAGATTCAGCACAGGACAGAGCTCTATCCCAGACCTGACCACTCAGCCTAGTGCCTTTTTGTTTGTTTTTGCTCCACCGAGTGTTATTTGTGTTCATGCTGACACCATTATTAAATGGCATGCCAACATTCATTTTGGATCTCGTGTCATACAGTTAGGTCCATAAGCATTTGGACAGTGACGCAATTTTCATAATTTTGGCTCAATCACAATTGATTTAAAATTAAGCAATCATTATGTGATTGAAGAGTAGACTTTCAACTATAATTTAAGGGGTTTACCAAAAATATTGTATGTGCTGTTTAGGAATAACAGACATTTTTCTGCATAGTCCCCCCACACTCACATTTCTAGGTGCTTAAAAGTATTTGGGCAAACTAGCATAATCATAAATCAAATAATCTTTTTCAATATTTGCTTGAAATGCTTTATAGTCAATGACTGCATGACGTCTGAACCCATGGCCATGTCCAAGTGCTTGGTTTCCACCCTACTGATGCTTGCCAGGCCTTTAAAATTGAAAGTCTATACTTCAATCACATCTTGATTGCTTCATTTCAAATCCATTGTGGTGGCATACAGAACCAAAATTATGAAAAGTGTGTTACTGTCCAAATACTTATGGACCAGACTGTAGGATTCGAGCACAACTCCTAGTGCATTGGTTCTCAAACTGTGGGGCAGGCCTCCTAGGGGGGCGCGAAGTAACAAAAAGGGAGGAACGTAGATGTGAAATGTGAAAAATACATCTATGGAAACCAAAACAAATGAACTTAAACTATATTCTCATTCTCGAAAAATAAATATAGTTAGATAAATGTCGATAAAAGTTAAGTAGGTATAATAAAATATGCATCTTGATATATTATTAATTAAAAAAGAACAAGTTGGTATTAGTGGGCTCCTTTCAAAAAAATGTTAGGGGGGGGTGCGATCAAAACTGTTATGCAAATACTTAAAGGTTGAGAAACCCTGGGCTAGTTAATCATTGCTGGATGCCAGTGCTGTGCCCATAGAATGGATGAGCCCACACTCTCCAGACTTAGAACTTTTCTAACATCAATTCCTATTGTGAATTTGCCACAAAAGAAGAAACAAGTTTATCAGAGGAAAAATATACCCCAGTATTACGACAATTCAACACAACAGGTTGTCGACAATTCAACGACAATAGGTTGTCTTGATTCACCAATCACGTTATGAGCAGAAGACTCAATCCACAAACAGGTTGAGATACTCACCCTCGTCTTTGTGTCCCTCACGTCCAGCCAGTACTTGTGAAACTTGACAATATTGGGATGTTCCACCTGCATCAAGTTTTCAAACATTTCCTTTATCTTGTCCTGCCAGAAATACATTTCAAAAATGGAAACAAATTGGTATGGAATGGTCCTTACAACACTTCCACATAAATTATACTTTAGTGATGCCGCAGGAAATCGCTCAACTGAAGATTTTACGATACAATACAACTGATTGTACTGTAAAATAATATACGAGGTGCGATCCAAAAGTTCCCGGAATGCGTTTATTCTGCAGCCAGAAGGGTTTAGTTATATCAATCGCCGTTCAAGTTGTCCTTGAGAGCTGTTACCACGCGTTATAACGACATCGCAGTTCTCGTTTAAACTTCGGTTGTGTCTGTGAAGGGTTGTTCGTGAAAATAAATGATTTGAAAGACCCAAAAAAGCTCGACAAATTCACAGCAACACCAAGTCAATGCTCATTTGCTTCTTTGATGTGAATGGTGTCATCCACAAGGACAGACGGTGAATGGAGCATTCTACAGGGATGTTCTAAGGCTTTGAAATGAATTCGCCGAACACGTCCTCATATGTGGGCTGACAAGTCATTTCTTTTGCATCACGACAATGCACCAGCTCACACATCTCTGATTGTGCGTGAATTTTTGGCTTCTACAAAGTTTACTGCCATTCCCCACCCTCTGTACTCCCCTGATTTAGCGGTGTCTGATTTTTTTTTTATTTCCTAAGATGAAGATGAGGCTCAAGGGACGCAGATTTGAGACGGTGGAGAAGATCCAAGCGGTAAAAACTGACGTCTTGAACACACTGACAAAAACGACTTCCAGAGGTTCTTCGAAAGGTTGAAATCTCGCTGGGATTGGTGTATCAACTCAGTGGGTGACTATTTTGAAGGAACTGTTCACCATTAATTGTTATTTGGTGTGCATGCTTTTAAATAAATGCATTCCGGGAACTTTTGGATCGCACCTCGTACAATCAAGTACAGGAACTTATGGTACACAAATAAATGTAGAGTAAAATGAACAGGTAATTGACTGAAATGACACACTTTATTAAAATTTAATTTGAAACCAAACACATTGGATCAAATGAAGTAAACCAGCTGTATAGACAGACAGATTGAACCCATTGCACACCTAGCCTACCAGGAAGGGGGTCTCTCTTTGAATTCACTTTCTCAAGATTTCTTCCATGTTTTCCCTAGAAGTTTTTTTTTTTGCTAGTTTTTTCTTGACTTCCTAAGGCTGGGAGGCTGTTGTCAAACAGGGTCAGTTTAAGCCCATTGACCCATTTCTTGTATACAAGAAAGACATTGATCTTGTAGTTATGATTAGTCTGGGGTGGTCTTAATGCATCCGTGCACGTTGGCCTTTACAGATATGTCGTACAGTGTCTGTGTTTGTGTCTTCATCATCCAGCAGATGCTCTGCTAGGGGACACAAGATGTCAGCTATCTTCACTTACAAATTTCTTTGAGTGTGTGTGCATTTGCCTCTCTGTGTGTGCATACATATATACTGTATTGAAACACAGTGCGTATAATCTCAAAACCTACTTGTGGGGACATTTTGCAAATCAATAGGCCTGGTCTCATGTCAAAATGGATCAGACTACAAAAATACAAGTTAATTAATTAAACAATTTCTACGGCTGTTATTTTTGGACATAGAACAAACTGTTTTTGAAGGATATCATGACAAGTCATGGACCAAACTGGACCAAAATCAATAGGCCTGATGCATACATCGTGTTTGAAAAAGATAAGTCCTTTTTTTCAGACGTTATAATTGCACATAGATCTCAAAATTCAGGGCATATATCGGAGAAACCACTTGTAAGTTTGCCAGGACATCATCATCCAGAGTGCTATACAATAGTACAGGCATCATTTTCTGCAGAAAATTGTAATTGTAAGATTTGAAAATCAATTTCGATTGCCACAGACACCTTGTAAAATAAAAATATTCTGACATTTTGAACAATATAGAAACAGATTCTAAACTTTACAGCAAATTTTTGACACAATCACCAAACGTCCGTTCACACAGAGGTAAAAAAAGAAATGGAAAAGAATGAAAAGTTACAGTAACAAGTGAAGACCAGCTGTTATTCTGAACCTATCTGAAAAGATTCAATGTGTCTGTTGCCCTGGTCGGCATATTTAAGCAGCATAACCTTAAGATTTTAAAGGATTTGCCCAAGTAGATGTAGAATTGTCTGTTTTAGAATAAAGTGGAGCGGCACGGTGGCACAGTAAGGAGTAAGGAGACCTGGGTTCGCTTCCCGGGTCCTCCCTGCATGGAGTTTGCATGTTCTCCCCGTGTCTGCGTTGGTTTCCTCCCACAGTCCGAAGACATAAGTGCATTGGCGATCCTAAATTGTGCTTGGTGTGTGGGTGTGTGTGTGTGCGCTGTGGTGGGCTGGCACCCTGCCCGGGGTTTGGCTCCTGCCTTGCACCCTGTGTTGGCTGGGATTGGCTCCAGCAGACTCCCGTGACCCTGTAGTTAGGATATAGTGGGTTGGATAATGGATGGATGGATGGATAGAATAAAGTGCCCCCTTCTGCATTCTGTTAAATAAGAAGGGAAATTGTGGGGAGCCATTAGGCTCTGTTCTTAAGTGATTATCTAACACTTATCAGCTGTTTGTAATATGTGCAAAAATGTGATGACAGTTCACTGTCCATTCAAGCTGGTGCATGATGAAGTGCCACATGAATGCTCATTAAGGCAGGCCTTGAGTGATTTTGGGCTATAAAAGAAGTAGATTGTTGTATTTGTTGTGGTAAAGTGTTCCTGGAGGTGGGGATTATAATGAATGGTATACTGACTTGCAAGAGACAGCACAAGGAATGAAATTACCGGCAGATACACTTCAGGTCAAAAGTTGTAAAACATCTCCGTTTTTCCAGTTCTCATGTAAATGCACACAGTTTAATATCTAAATGTTTCATGAAATCAAGGCATAGAACGAATAAACAATGGCAATTAAAAATATCCATCCATCCATCCATCCATCCATTATCCAACCCGCTATATCTCAACCACAGGGTCACGGGGCAATTCAAGATAAGTCAACATATCATTAAGTGTAAAAAATGATATTCATGCTTTGATTCATCAAAGTTGCCTGCACCTTTCACTGATATCACAGCCAAACTGTGGTAACCCTTGTGATTCAGAATGCCAGTCATCTGTGCAAGTCACCAACTCTGCCTCCAGCAAAACAACCCCAGACCATCACACTTCCTCCTCCATGTCTGACAGTTGGTGTCACACACTGAGAGTCCATCCTGTCACCAACTCAACGGTGTACAAACACCCTGTGTGATGAACCGAAGATTTCTAATTTGGATTCATTGATTGGTCCATAAGACTTTCTGCCAGTCTGCAGTAGTCCATAGCCAGTATTTCAAGGCTCTATTTTGTCCTTTAAAAAATGGCTTTCTTGCTGCCACTCGCCCGGTCAAACCTTCAGCACAAAGTCTCCTCTTCACAGTGGAAACTGAGACTTGCTTTTTTTTCACCCTGCACCATTAAGCTGTGCTTGAAGCTGTTGTTCTGTGAGGCGCCAATCACACAAGCTGGTGAACCAAAACAGATTGGGCTGTGACTTTGGGTCTGCAGATCTCTTCCTTTCGGAGTTTCTTCCAGTATTCGATTGCCTTTGGACTGGACTGCACTGGACTCACTGGCACTTTGATTTGTTTTTTTGCAATTTCTCTAAATGAAATGCCTACACTTCTAAGGGTGATAATACTCTGCCTCATTTCATTTAATTTAATTTGCCGTTTTCTTGCCATCATCACTGGACTATTGTCCAAGTAGTACTTCAGAGGGTGTAATAACACAGTCTATTCCAACTCTGCTTTAAGAGAGACAGAGGGCTTTTAAGTAATCAACAGAAGCTGGGACACCTGAGCAAATTGTATACTTCAACTTGCAAGACTTCATTTACTTTCATTGCTGCAGAACATCTGTAGGTTGTACAGTGGGATGCAAACGTTTGGGCAACCTTGTTAATAGTCATTATTTTCCTGTATAAATCGTTGGTTGTTACGATAAAAAATGTCAGTTAAATATATCATATAGGAGACACACACAGTGATATTTGAGAAGTGAAATGAAGTTTATTGGATTTACAGAAAGTGTGCAATAATTGTTCAAACAAAATCAGGCAGGTGCATAAATTTGGGCACCACAAAAAAGAAATGAAATCAATATTTAGTAGATCCACCTTTTGCAGAAACTACAGCCTCTAAACGCTTCCTGTAGGTTCCAATGAGAGTCTGGATTGTGGTTGAAGGTATTTTGGACCATTCCTCTTTACAAAACATCTCTAGTTCATTCAGGTTTGATGGCTTCTGAGCATGGACAGCTCTCTTTAACTCACACCACAGATTTTCAATTATATTCAGGTCTGGGGACTGAGATGGCCATTCCAGAACGTTGTACTTGTTCCTCTGCATGAATGCCTTAGTGGATTTTGAGCAGTGTTTCAGGTCGTTGTCTTGTTGAAAGATCCAGCTCGGCCGCAGCTTCAGCTTTGTCACTGATTCCTGGACATTGGTCTCCAGAATCTGCTGATACTGAGTGGAATCCATGCGCCTCAACTTTGACAAGATTCCCAGTCCCTGCACTGGCCACACAGCCCCACAGCATGATGGAACCACCACCATATTTTACTGTAGGTAGCAGGTGTTTTTCTTGGAATGCTGTGTTCTTTTTCCTCCATGCATAACGCCCCTTGTTATGCCCAAATAACTCAATTTTAGTTTCATCAGTCCACAGCACCTTATTCCAAAATGAAGCTGGCTTGTCCAAATGTGCTTGAGCATACCTCAAGCGGCTCTGTTTGTG
Organism: Polypterus senegalus; assembly: GCF_016835505.1. Classification (NCBI taxonomy): domain Eukaryota; kingdom Metazoa; phylum Chordata; class Cladistia; order Polypteriformes; family Polypteridae; genus Polypterus; species Polypterus senegalus. The sequence continues at coordinate 183,685,815 of NC_053158.1, forward strand.
CTGTGGGTGGAGAAAAGGCTTCCTCTGCATCACTCTCGCATACAGCATCTCCTTGTGTAAAGTGCTAATGGTTGAACGATGCACAGTGACTCCATCTGCTGCAAGATGATGTTGTAGGTCTTGGTGCTGGTCTGTGGGTTGACTCTGACTGTTCTCACCATTCGTCGCTTCTGTCTAACCGAAATCTTTCTTGGTCTGCCACTTGGAGCCTTAACTTGAACTGAGCCTGTGGTCTTCCATTTCCTCAATATGTTCCTAACTGTGGAAACAGACAGCTTAAATCTCTGGGACAGCTTTCTGTATCCTTCCCCTAAACCATGATGGTGAACAATCTTTGTCTTCAGGTCATTTGAGAGTTGTTTTGTGACCCCCATGTTGCTACTCTTCAGAGAAAATTAAAGGAGGAGGGAAACTTACAATTGACCCCCTTAAATACTCTTTCTATATTAGAGAGTATGTACTGTAGGTCAGGGGTCACTGAGCTTACCAAGCCAATTTGAGTTCCAATAATTAGTTCTAAAAGTTTTGGAATCAATAAAATGACAACGGTGCCCAAATTTATGCACCTGCCTGATTTTGTTTGAACAATTATTGCACACTTTCTGTAAATCCAATAAACTTCATTTCACTTCTCAAATATCACTGTGTGTGTCTCCTATATGATATATTTAACTGACATTTTTTATCGTAACAACCAACGATTTATACAGGAAAATAATGACTATTAACAAGGTTGCCCAAACTTTTGCATCCCACTGTAAATTATTAGTTGTTCCCTGAAGAAGGCTCATTTGTAGTATTCTTTTTTCAAGTTTCTGCTAACCTAAACTTTAAATTTAAGCCTCTGGCAGTTTACTGCTTATCTTTTCACCAGTTTAAGTCATTCATTGCATTTCAACTGACTGAATGTGAAGAAAAAACTGGAAAAACTGAGGTGTTCTAAAACATTTGACCGGTGGTGTACACATAGTTAAAAAACAAGTCTAGGTCAAAACTGAGAGTCAGAAAAATCCTTTGAATCCAAAATGTAACCAAAAAATCAAAAGACAAGAACAAGAGCTAGAATTTGTGAACTAAGAAATTAAAACCAAATTCTTTTGAAGTCATTATGGGGGACTTTTTTGCACAAACTTGAATAACCTGGAAATGCTTGGGTCTATATATGTAATGTCACTCCAAGGAATTCTGGGAACTATTACTATGGAGATGGCAGCAAACAGTGGCACGGTAAATACTAATAAGCTATAACATCATCAGAAGTGCCTTAAAAAGGAATTCTGACCTCAAAATCCACGAGGTCCAAAACCCTAAAAAATGTGGAATTTCAGAATTCAAGCAGATTATTGTGTAAAAAAAATGAATGAAAATTGCAAATTACAATGTGCTGAGCAGAGCGAGGTAAGGTTAAGAAACTAGGAAATGACCGGTCCAAAGAAGAGGTTGAGAAAAGAAGTGATCTGACGTCTAATAAAGTGTTAGAATAACATGAAGATTTATTTAAATCATTTGTCAAATTCCAAAACATAAATTTAACAAGAAAGAAAAAACAAAAAAAAGCGAGCAGATGTCCTAATATTCAACATTTTGGCCATCACTAACCTACTAAATGTTTAGATTCTTCTTTCTTTTTAGTATTGCTAACTTTATAAGAGCTGGGATAAATTTTATTTATTATTTATTTCTATGGATCAATTTTATTTTGTTGCTGTTATGCTCTCACATGGAGATATTATTTGAGAAGCTGATATCCATCCATCCATTTTCTAACCCGCTGAATCCAGATACAGGGTCACGGTGGTCTGCTGGAGCCAATCCCAGCCAACACAGGGCACAAGGCAGGAACCAATCCTGGACAGAGTGCCAACCCACCGCAGGACACCTGATATTTCACCATTATTATGTGATTGTTGACCTCACAAACTGCGGTAGGCTGGCGCCCTGCCCAGGGTTTGTTTCCTGCCTTGCACCCTGTGTTAGCTGGGATTGGCTCCAGCAGACCCCCGTGACCCTGTAGTTAGGATATAGCAGGTTGGACAATGGATGGATGGATGGCTTCACAAAGATAAATTGCAGGCATATGCCAGGGTCAGAATGAGGCTGTAAGTGACATGCCAATTGATCATAGTGGCAATGTCTACTTGTCTGGCTGTGCCAAACAATGTGGGCTGACACTGATATTATGTTACTTTACAGCCAAAGCGGGGCCACCATTACATCACTGCTGAGGGACCGCCCTCAACATTTATATTATACTCAACTTTATTGAGGTTACTGGAGAAAAGTTCTTATAGTGAGTATTACACAGACTGATTTTTCTGGTTTTCCAAATTTTGCTATTGTTTTGGGATTTTGGATTGTGGAGTTGTGGTGTAGCGGGTCCACAGCGCACCACAAAAGGGTGCGGCACTTTTAAATAAATAATCACCGCGCTCACGGCTTGGCGAGAGGGCGTGGTAGTGTGGCTGTAGCAGTTCTCGGGGCGATTCGTGGTGTAGGCGTTTCTCACCTAAGTGCACAAGTGAGAAACTGTCCACATCCATGATTGTTCCAGGGGCTGCTGATTTGCCACAGCTGCCATGCCCTCTTGATAAATAGAAGCGTGAGTCGGTTAGAGAGGGGGAGAAAGAAGAAAGGAAAGAAAAGAACGGAGGTTGCAGGAAGAAAGCAGGAAGCAGTGGACAGACAGAGAGTGAGAGAGAGAGAAAGTCGGTGCAGGAGAGCGAGTGACTGTAGGCTTGCATTGCAGCTGAACAGTGAGCCTGTCTGTTGGGCCGACACCCGGGGAGTACTAGTAGTGGTCACTCCCGCTGAGTGATCATGGAGCGGGATTGACCAGAAGGCGGATGACTCTCTGCGTAAGGCAGCGGGAGGCAGGACTTGGGGAGTGTATTCCCCAGCATGGGCGCCCTGGTTTCTGTGGATCCCAAGTCGCTGTCAGGAGGAGCCTACTGGAGCCAGGGATCAGAGAGGCGAACTGAACAGCTGAAGTAGGCAGAGTGAAGGTCAGCTGCAAGTAGAGCGACTCCCCTGTTGAGAAGCCGCAAGTAAAAAGAAGACACCGGGCTTTGTGTTGTGTTTTGGTTTTTAAAGGAGACAGTTTTCCTGCAGTATTTTAACCTCGTTGTTTTTAAGACCTTTTCTATTTATTGGTTTTAACCTCCACTTCACATCTGCTTTACCTTCTATATAAAAGCGGTCAGGATTGTCCCTCCGTCCCGTGAGTGCTACGCAGGTGCGGGGTTTCACACACGCCCCGTCCATTTTGCAATGCACGATGGGATTTGTAGTTTCGTTTTCCCAGGTAAAAGATGATTTTCTACTCCAGACTGTGCGATATCTTCTTCTTCTTTCTTACTATATAAAAGCGGTCGGGATTGTCCTTCCGTCCCGTGAGTGGAAAGCGTAGCGGTATTCCGCTTATCCCAGACTTACTACTTGCAGCTTGCGGTACGAAACGACATGATGTGATGTTCTGGTGCTCCCATCGTTCCCTTGCTTTTGTGCGCGATGCGCTGGAAAAATAGACAAAATTATGTCTCTGGAAATAATTAATGTTGATGGAGTACAAATGCCACACCGCGTAGTAAATATCAGGGGGGTTCAAAAATTAATGAGTTTGTATAAAATATCAAATTGATCTACATATTGAATTGCCTTAAGAAGTGGTCAACTTAAAAGTCGGTCGCCTTAAAAGGCGGGTCAGCCTACTATGGATTATTTATTGAAGACGTTTTTGAATGCACTGCACTTTATTTTGAACACTTTGTTCTTGTTGTTGTTTTTAAATAAAAGCACTTGACACTTGTGCACCATCCCCTTGCTATGCTGTTGCCTCACTGCTAAGCTCATCGGTAACCTTACAGATGGTGTCGGGTTTAAGGGCTCCCAGACAGAAGATAGGAGCATGCATCAAACCCGCATCGTCACAGGAGTTTGTGGAGTAAATATTGTGCTGTGTATAAACTATTGGGATTTTCTGATTTTTGACCATTTTCTGGTTGTATTCTTGGATTTCTGATTTTTGGTTACAGAGTGTTATGGTTCCCTTGTTCTTGAAAGGTGTTTTTGCATTTTTTGAACATTTAAAGCAGACTTTGAGCTTTAAAAGTTGGAACCCCATTTTGGGCCTGAACAGACTGAAGCCTGTGTGTGGAGTTTGGGGTCTGGCCGTCCAGGGTGAGGCCTATTTCTAGGCAGCTCAGAGAAGGTCCTGGCCTAGTTTGTGAGTCATTCTTGTGGCCTTTCACCAACCATTTTTTTGTCACCTTATCATATCAGCTTCTAGGGGATATTGTAAGGAAACCCTGGTAGGAGGTATTTCTGTTGTGATGATGTAATTATATGCATTTTTATTATCAAAAACATTGAATATGCATGTAATTGAACCACTTTCTGAAAACAGCAGTTCAATGATGGAACAAAATTAGAAAACAACAAAGCATAATAAAGACTAATTATCAGTGTGAATACAGATGGCAGTCTGCTCCACTTGAACTCCACTGCAATTCATTCACTAGCATTCAACAAACAGCTGCTTCCTAAACAGAACATGGCATATGATACACGAAATAATGCAAAACAGGGTGTGTGGCCTGTTGGGTAAATATGACTACACTTCAGTAAAAAAACAGCCCCTCTTAAGTTCTTTCTCTCCATATTTTCTGGTTCATCTGCACCTCTAGTCCGTCATGTAAAAGTGATCTTGGCCCTGTGTAAAAGCACCTGATCACTTTTTACACGAGATTATCCACGCTCAATAGTTCTCAGGTTTCTCATGGGTTAACTGCAGCTCCTGGCAAATAAATGAGCCTCCAATAAACAAATTCATGGATGAAGAAAAATGTCACTAAGGCCGCTTATGTAAATCAGTTCAGCATGACATGGATTATCTTCAGCTCGATATGAGACAACAGCAACAAACAGACAATTATAATGAGGAACACTTTTTAAGCGTAAGACTTATTAGAATGAACATTCATTAATTACTGAATCTGCTTAAACCCCTTCAGGGTTACAAGGTTAGAGAGCCCAACCTTGCGCATTAGGGTAGAAGGGCAAGAATGAATCCTGAATGAAGTAGCAGTCCATCCTCAGGCGGCCAATTTAGAGTCACCAGTTAAGCTAATATGTTGTCATTTAGGGCCTGCATATTCTCCTGTGTCTGCATAGTTTTTCCTCCATTTACTTTTCTTTTTCTCCCTCATCCCCAGAGGCATTCCTCCCACAGTCCAAAGACATGCAGGTTAGGTGCATCCCTAGTGTGTGTTGTGTGTGTGTGCGTGCGTGCCCTGCCCGGGGTTTGTTTCCTGTCTTGCGCCCTGTGTTGGCTGGGATTGGCTCCAGCAGACCCCTGTGACCCTGTAGTTAGGATATGGAGGGTTGGATAATGGACGGATGGATCCGCAGAGGCATACAAGTTTAGTTATCAGGCAATTCTAAATTGGCCCGTTATGAGCATGAGTGTTGCTGTGTGTTTGAGTCGGCCTGTCCAGGGCTAGTTCTTGTCTTGCTTCCAGTGCTGCCATGATGGGCACTAAAGTGCAACACGCAGATTACAGAATGGCATGTTGTGTTTTAACAATACAGTAGAACCACACCTTATGCAAGGAAACATGTAGTAAAATTTCTTTAGAATAACCTCCCACATTAGGAAAAAAATTTACAAGAATAGGCCATTCATCCCAAAAAATCTCACCAATCCTATCTACCTGATTTCTCCGGAATAATTTGAAGTCAAGTTTGGAAGGTCACTAAAGTCCTGCTTTCTACTACACTACTTGGTAACTCATTCCCTGTGTATACAATATTGTTCTCTAGATGAAGAAGAACATTCCTATGCTTGCTGAAATTTACACTTAACCGTTATGTCTTGGCTTGGGTTCCTCTCCTGGCTGGGGTGCAAATTCATATTTTACGTCTCTTTGTTCATTTTTGATTGACGTTGATCATGTTAATGCTTTACTATTTAAATTATGCGCATTATAATTCTTTGTTTTTGATTTTGTTTCTGTATGTATGCTGCCTGTGTTATGTTCCATGTGATTTGTGGGTGGTCCGTAAAGAGATGGGGCCACCTGCCAATCACTGCCAGGAACTGGCCTCCACTCTATAAACCTGGAGGGTCTTCCACATGTCCTGGTGGTTCATTTTGAGCGTGGCATGCAAATTGTTTTTGATTTTTGCTCTTGTTTTCACTTTAAATTTGGATTGTGTTTTAGGAGTATTCTTCCCATGGGATTGCCTTGCTGACAGTTCATTTTTGAGTTCTTTAGTGAGTCACATCATTTTTATGATAATAAATCTTTTTATTTACAAAGACTCTGTGTTTATCTTTATTACTAACTAGGATTTGATGGTGCTATCCCTCTCTAGTGGCCGTTTTTTTAATGTGCTTTTAGGACTCCTAGTCCACGACATTAACATCGCGCCTAACATACAGCAAACCTGATATGCCTGTATCTATTAATATGCATACTATGTTTATACATCAATAGTGTCAAGCACAAATGTACACTATATGAGCAAAACTACTGTACGGTGCAACCTCGGGTCACGACCGTAATTCGTTCCAATTCGATTTGGTTGTGACTCGAAGTAATTTCCCCCATAGGATTGTATGTAAATACAATGAATCCGTTCCGAACCGTACAAGCTGTATTTAAATATATTTTTGTAAAGATTTTTAAGCACAAAAATAGTTAATTATACCATAGAATGCACAGTGTAATAGTAAACTAAATGTAAACACATCGAATAACACTGAGAAAACCTTGAACAGAGAAAACTAACATTGCAAGAGTTCACGCTATAGCTTACGAACCGCTCACTAAAAACACTTTTTTTAATGAGTTTTAAGCACAGGAAAAAAAATGTACATTTGAAAAATTTGTAATTTAATAAACCACCAAGAAAAGTAACATTGCATGAGTCGAGTTTTGGCATGAATGAAGTGAGGAGGAACTGGGTGGAGAGGAGATTACAGTTTTGAGGTAAAGTCCGTGACGATGCGGGTTCGCTGCATGCTCCCACCTCGCTTCCAGGAGCCCTTAAACCCGTCACTGTCGGTAATGTTACTGATAAGCACGACAGTGAGGCACTACAATGGAGCAATCGGATGGTGCAAAAAGTGCCAAGTGCTTTTATTAAAATCAACAAAACAACAATCAAAAACAAAGTCCATATTAAATAAAATGCAGTGCTTTCAGAATCTTTCAATAAATAAATGATCCCATAAAAACAGAAGTGAAGTGGAGGTTAAAATCCAATAGAAAAAAGTCTTCATTAAATACGAGGTTAAAACAATGCTTGAAGCAGTCTCTTTAAAAACAAGCCTGGTGCCACCTTTAACTGCCTTCTCCCGCTCTCTCTCTCTCTCTCTCTCTCTCTCGCACTTGCCCGCTCGCTCTCTCTCCCTCTCTCTCTCTCTCTCTCTCGCTCTTGCCCGCTCGCTCTCTCTCTCTGCACAGGAAATGCACAGGGAGAGACTGAACACGTGTGGAAATCAATCGGCGTATACAAACCAGAAGGGAAACTGGCTTGTTCGTCACTCGAGTGTGTAGTCGTGAACAGATGCAAAAGTTTGGCAAACGTTTTAGTTGGAACCCGATATTTATGTGGTCCGAGACGTTCGTGACCCAAGGTTCCACTGAATGTGGACATCCCTTTAAATTATTGAGTTTTGATGTTTCAGCCAGTCCCTTTGTGAACAGGTGGATAAACGCAAGCATACAGCCAAACAGTGTCCATTTACAAACATTGACAGTAGAATGGGTCATAAAGGAGAGCTCAGTGACTTTAAACATGGTACTGTCATAGGATGACATATTTGCCACCAGTTATTAAGTGAAATATTTGTTCTACTAGATCTGCCCTTGTCAACTGGAAGTGCTCTTATGGTATAATGGAAGCATCTATGGGCAACAGTAGCTCAGCCACAAACTGATGGACCATGCAATGTGATAGACCATGCAAACTCAAGGAGCAATGCTGCCAGGTGCTGAAGCGCATAGATCATAAAAATGGTCTATCCCCTGCTGCATCACTCACAACTGATTTCTAAACTACCTCTGGAAAAAAAAAACATCAGCACAGGAACTGTGTGTCGAGAGCTTCATGAAATGGGGTTCCTTGCTGGGCAGCTGCATAAAAGCCTAAGATCACTATGCACAACGCCATGCGTCGGCTGGAGAGGTGTAAAGCAAGCCGTCAACAGTCTTTGTGGCAGTGGAAACGTGTTCTCAGGAATGACTAGTTCATGCTTTACAATGCGGCAATCTGATGGATGAATCTGGTTTTGGTGGACGCGAGGAGAATGCTACCTTCTGGAATGCCTAATGCCTACTGTAAAGTTTGGTGGAGGAGGGTTAATGGTCTGGAGCTGTTTTCCTGGGTTTGGGCTTGGCCCATTAAGTCCAATGAAGGGTACTTTAAAATTCGACAGCACACAAAGACATTTTAAACAATTGCATGCTTTCAACTTAGTGGTAACAGTTTGAGAAAAGATATTTTGTGTTCCAGCAAATAATAAAGACACTGAGGAACTCGAGTGAGCTGCACACACAGTAGCTCTGACCTCAACACCTTTGGGATGAATGGGAATGCCAGTTGCAAGGTCTTCTTGTCCAACAGCATTACTTGACCCCCCCAAATGCTGAATGGACACAAATTCCCACTGACACACTCCAAAATCTCGTGGAAAGCCTTCCCAGATAAGGGGAGGCTGTTGTAGCTGCAAACATGGAAACTCCATGTTAATATCAATGGTCTTTTAATGTGATGTCCAATAATAGCTTTAAAAAGAATGCACCTGTCTACAGTAATTCATTATCATTATTTTTGGGGATTCACCATCCCGACTGACTTAAGTGGGCTTCAGAATGTTGTAATGTGCTATGCATGTCTTTGGAATAAATCTAGACAACCCAGAGAATAACCCACATGGACACATGGAGGATGTGCACCAAGTATCTGGTTCAGGCTTTGAACCCAGGAGGTGGCATTACTAACACTTTAGACTGTAACAAAAATATTTAGCAGTACACAAGCCCTCATTCAGGGGTCTGGCTTGTTTTCTTCTATGAGCACAAGCAACAGGATTCTTTTCCCATTTACACCTGTAAGTGAAAAATTTGATTCATCTAGACATTCATTTTCTGAATGCTCTGGTAGGCTGGGTAACAAAAATCAAAATACATATGACAAACCCCCAAGAATGGAAATGCTAGTGCACCAACCATCACAAAAAATATATTTGTATTTTTTTATTTTACCTCATGCGCTTTGAAAACCTTCTTATCGGAGAACAGGACCTCAATCCATACCACCTCCACTCCCTCTTCTGTGTCCATGGCCAAGAATGCACTCTCGATGCCTGGGACATTCCCCTGGTTCACCTGTAGAGGGAGACACACAGATTGCTGAACTGCATCGTGCACAAGACAGATTTAGCCACTGTTAGTTAGCACCTCCGTAAATTAAGCTGTCGCACAATTGGCTTTGTAATACAGCAGTCTGTTCATGCATAATTTTAAAAGCAAAAGAAAAAAAATAACATAAGTAAATATTAGAGTACATGATTTAATATCAACTCAAGACTTTTGGTAGTGACAAATACTAACTTCTATGGATAAATTATTGAAATGCCAGTTGAATTTTCACTTGTTGGCTTCAGTAAATAATCTCCTGCCTAAATGAGTGACCTGTTCTGCCCTCCATGCAGTGTTCACGTTAGAACTTTAAAAAATTAAAACAACGTCAAGAAAACAGGACATTCAACACAACAAATTCATTAATTCCATTTACCTAATTTCCCAAAAATAACATTGAGTCGAGTCTTAAAGGCCCACAAAATTCTAATGTCTACTACTCTGCTCTATGCCTCTCTTACTCATCCATTGGTCAAGAGTCCTGTCTTCATTTCAAGATGCTCCTGGTTTCCTGTTTAAGTATAAAGTGATAATCCTGGACAAACTTATTTAACAATATTTTAGGATTTTCTTTTTTCTTTTTTCCATGGCTGTTTTTCACATTGTCTGTTGTTGTACAGCACTGGTAGTATTATGTGTTATGTCCTCCATTCCACAGGAAAACATTTTTCTTGGTCACCACTACAACGTGCATTAGGCAATGTGAAGGACAGCCGGGTCCCATGCCCAGCAGGGACGCCCCTGCTACTTATGTTCCGGGGGAGCCGCCATGGGCAGTCCAATACCTCCCCCGGGACGCCCGCAGGGCTCCATGGGAGATGGAGTCCTCCACAGCTTGGTTGGGGTCCGGCGTGGCCGCTAGGGGGAGCTGCCTGCTTCCCACAGCCCGGCTGGACGAACTTTCAGCCCCGCCCGGAAGTTCAATTAGGACCAGGTGTTTAATCACCTGGAACGCTTCCGGGTGGGCTATAAAAGGGCCCAGCCACCACCACTCGGGGAGCCAGGGTTGGGAGGAGGAGGACTAAGCTTGCAGAGGAGTGGTGGAAGAGAAGGTGAAGGAGAATTGTGGTTTGTGTTTTGTTTGTGCTTTGGACTGTGTTTGGGCTGTGTGGCACGGGGAAGACGTGTCACACAGCTGAAGAAAAATAAAAAGCCGGTGTGTTTTGTACACGTTGCCTCTGCGTGGTCTGTGCCGGGTCGGGCGCTATATAGCGCCTTTTACAGCAAGTAATATACTAAAAAGTATATCATTTTTGGGTGGAGTGTTCCTTTAACCAAGGTTGTATAATTCTTTGTACTGCTTATATTGGGTGCTATTGGTTTTAGGTGAACGCTTAAAAGTGTTATGAACTAAAGCAGGGGTGGGCAATGTCAGTCCTGGAGGGCCGCAGTGGCTGCATGTTTTCGTTCCAACCCAATTGCTTAATTAGAAACCAATCCTGGCCAATCTCAGACCTTACTGAATTTTATGGTAACTTAATCTGCAATGTAAGGTTCTTATATCGTAGATTTTTTTCCTTTCCAAGGATATCACCTAAATGATTTGAAACCTAAAATGGATACTTTTCAGTCTGTTTCTATTAAGTGTTTTATTAAACCAAATAGTGCATGATGAATCCACATCAGTGTAAATGGATACAGGAGCCAGCAGTTCTCCATCTAACTTTTGTCATTTATACCTTACTGCTATCAAGAAGCCATCAAAACAGTAAATGCAGCTGTTTAAGACCATAAAAGGCAGTTAAGGGTGAGGAACCTTAACAAGCGAGACCACTAAAATGAAGCAGAAAAATGTCACTTGAGCAATAAGTGCTTCAATGGCAATAACTGACACCAACTGGGTTGGAACACAAACCTGCAGCCCTCCAGGACCGACATTGCTCACCAATGAACTAAAGATTTCCCAAGCACACAAAATGCCCACTAGAGGGGGTAAAAACTTTGAAACCCAGCTGGTCACACAAAGGTAACTAAGAATCTTTATAAAAAAAGATTTATTTTTTACAAAAAGCTCTGTTAACAAAAATAAGCTGAAAGGAGCACAAAGGCAGAGATGGCAGTGTCTTCAAAACTCAATCTTAAAAGCAAACAAACCTCCAATCTGAAATCCAAGAGGCAAAGTTAAAAAACAGAGCAAAAGGTCACAAAAATCTAGCAGATGACAAAACACACAGAATAATCACTAAACCAACAAAACTTCTCAATGAACCGCAAGGGACTGTGGGCTTTCTTCAGCCTTTATAGGGATGAGGGCAGTCTCTTGACAAAAATAGGCAGGTGGCCCCTCCTCTTGGGGGACCATTCACAAAACACACGAAACATAACAGAAGATACATACATACATATCTTAAGCACTTTGAGCTACATTTTTTTGTATGAATATGTGCTATATAAATAAATGTTGATACAGAAGATACATAGAAACAGAATAACCAACAATATTAACATAAACAAAGGAATCAAATATGAACAAAAAAGACACAAAAACGGCATTTGAAACCCTGGCAAAGAATGAATTCTGGGTGAAATGTGACAAAAACCAGCGTCTCTTTGTCTGATTGCGATTAGAATAGCCAAGGAGAAGGATTGTTCCTTCCGTGTCTAGTTGCGATCCCTTAAGAGCATAAGACGATGCTCCTGTGAAGCCCACTATTGGTAGTAAACTGGTATGAAGTAAAGGAGTGAAGCAGCCTGCTATTAGAAGGTCCCCAGAATTGAATGTGTGCAGTACAATATGGACAGTGAGGCAGGTGAGAGCGTACAGGTAACAGCTGTAGAGCTGGTCCGGACATTTTTTCCTATCCCCCATTAAGGAAAGAACCTAAGAGATTAGTTGGTGCCTTTCGTGTTAGGTGCATGTCATAGGAGATCTAATAACTTGATAAAACAGGCAACGTTGACAAATTTCACAAGTTTACTTACTATATCTAAATTCTTGCAATTACCATTGTGGCAGAAGAACTAGGAGAGGGCCAATACCTCCCTCCCCTGGGCCACGAGAGGGCAGCCACCCTGGTCTGCATGAGGGCTACGGGATCAGAGTTTAGAAACTCATCCCTGTTGGGGACCGTGGCCACTGCCAGTGGGTGCCTGGACATTTATGGAACCCTGGATGGCAGCACTTCCATCACACTTAGAATTTCAGGGACACCCAGAGTGCTTCTGGGTGCTCATGCGGCACTTCCGCCACACCAGGAAGTGCTGCCGGAAGATCGTCACAGCGCACCTGGAGCATATCTGGGTTGTTATAAAAGAGGCCGCCTCCCTCCAGTAGACGAGCCGGAGTTGGGGGGGAAGAAGACAAAGCTTGGGAGGAGAGGAGTAAAGGCGGCAGAAGTACTGAGAGACTGAAGAGACTGGTAGATTTAGGCATTATGGTTCTGTTAATTATATTGAATAATAAACGCGTGTGCTTTGGGACATTCGGTGTCTGTCTGTTTGTGCCGGGGGGCTGTCTTTGCACACCATACATTAGACAGATTAACAGTCCAAGGTCAGACATCAGGGAAACTCAACAGATGACCTCTCCTTATTCCCTCCTACCTATTCACACACCATTACAGTGTCAAATTAACACTTAAGAGTGTACTTATGGGAAAAATAGCCTCTTCCTAGTGCATATACACACTTTTTACAGCTTCTTTAGCAATGTAAGAGTTAATGTAACACTGACACTGATGCTGTGTACTCTTTGGTCAAAACACCAGCTTGAAATCCAGTTTTGTAAATTACCTCTGATCCCTAAGGCTTCTAGTTTTAGAATTAATCTGCAGTGCTGAACCGCATCAAAGGCTTTTTGAACGTCTAAGCAACTTACGCTGAACGCTTTGCTTTTCTCTACTACTCCAGTTACAGATATTGCAAAACTCTCATTGACAAAATGCACTGTGTTTTGTTGATCTGTACAAATGATGACATAACTTACTTGGCCTAAGCAGGTTAAGCTTTCTTATTAATCAATGACAAAGGCGGAATTCAAAACTGGATTATTTAGTGATTTTTAAAGAACAGAGCAGAGGTCCAAACCAAAAGAATTCAGTCGTTATGAGCAGCACTACAAAATGAAACAGTAATTAATAAGATTGCTTAGACTGCTTTGTTCCTTGGGCCAGTGTTAAATGTGGAAAACATCATCCTAGTCTATAAATATTGCAGGTGCAATCAAGGCTAATAAGTATGAATCAATCATCTTTTATATTTAAATGTAAGGCATCTTTTGAATCTGAATCTGAAAAGAAGAAAAAAAAAAAGAAGACAGGGTAGGAGCTATATTACAAATAGAGTTGGGAAGGAGGTAAAAACTGTATTTGTTGAGTTGCATGTATTGCTTTCAAAGCAGGCTAATATTCTTGATATGTTATTTTTATTATATCAATGAGTTGTGTTCTGTTATACTGGGTTTTAAATCCAATGAAGTGCACAAATATATTTCAGAACAGACAAAGACAACTATCTCTGAAAATCTCATTTGGGAAATTGTTCAATGATGACACAAAACTGTACAGTAGGGCTGCCCAGCAGATCAAGACCCCCCTGCAAAGTATGGGGACCCTTAGAAGCTGTTCGTGACAATTACTTAGTGGTGGTGGGCATTGATTCTTGAGCACACTGTGCTACAAAACTAGACAGGTGATGGATACAATTAAGCAGATTCTTTAACCTTTTAAACAATTGTCAAGCTGGAAAGGAGTGAAGTGCATTCTGGGAAAGCTGAAAGGCAAAGCTGCCCTTTACACTGCATCACTCGTCATAGCCGTCTCCCTGATACGCCATGCCATACACCACTTTGAAACAACAATCTCCCCTGTGTGGAAGACAGAGTGCCACAGAGCCCCAAACCCCAGACACAAATGACACACACACAGTCACGGGTTCAAATACAGGATATTTATTATCCACAATACCTTCGTTCACAAAGAGAAAACACAACAACCAGGATTTCTCTTCTTTCTCTATTCTTCTTTAGACTCCTCTTCCTCCCTCAAGCGTTGCCCTCTTCCTCCTGACTCCGACTTGATCATATGACATCGAGTGGTTACTTTTATCTTGGACCCGGGAGTAATTTCAGTGCCAGGGCATAACCTGATGGATGTACTAATGGGTCAATCAGAAGTGCATTAAAGCTGGTTGTGTAACTCCCAGTAGTGCCCTCTGGTGGTACCCTTGGACCCCATAAGCGCCATCTGGCTCTTTGGGGAGGCATATATTTCTGGAACCGAGCCTCCCTCCATCATTCTGTTATATTGGCCTCCCCAACGGTTAAAGGATTAAAACCAATCCCGGCTGGGATGCCATCTCTGTGTGTGTTTCTTCACACCTGTAAAGTCACAATCACTTTGAAGCAATAAGGTGTGGGGGTCCCCTGTGAATTCCTGATCATGCCATGCTTTGCACTACATCACTCTTCATAGTCGCCTCCCTTGTGCGGCACGCCAAGGACCGCATTGAAGCAATGACGTCCCCTGTGAAGTCACAATCATTTTGAAGCAATATGGTGGGGAAGACCCACATGAACTCCAAATCGCACTGCACTTTACACCGTATCACTATTCATAGTTGCTCCTCTGGAGTGCTGCGTCAAGGACTGCATTGATTAATCTCCCCTGTGAACTCCTGATTGCGCCGCATCAAATTACTCTTCTTAGCTGCCTCCCTTGTGAGCCACACTATACACCATATAGAAGCAATAAATGTTGGGTAAGGGGTCACCTATGAACTCCTGAATGTTCTTAATTTCACACCACATCACTCTTCTTTGCACGTCACATATTTTGCATCGATTTCCTGTTGTGCCAGGGGCCAACACAGTACAGGAACTCATTGGTTCCTGAAATAAAATGTTCCTGTGGTGGGAAAACACCTTCATGAATAAATGTGCAAAACAGTCTATTTTAAATAACAATTCTTTCTAATAATAATTCTTTACATTTATATAGCTCTTTCCTCACTACTCAAAGCGCTCTTCACATAGGGAGGACCCAGGAAGCGAACGCACAGTCTCCTTACTGCAAAGCAGCAGCACTTCCACTGCGCCACCTGCTTGAAAGCACTTCCAGTGTTACTCTTTTACAGAAAACCCTTTCAAGCATTGTGTTTAGGAAATAGAGCATGTTGTACACAGAGATTTGTACTTGCATGTAGGTCGCCACATATGAAAAGGCAAACTAGTGCGCCTTGAGAAAGAAACATACATTTATATCTATATATAAAAAAAAATCCTGGAATGGAAAAGCAAGGCGACGATACATGATCTTCTCGGAAGTTCTCGAAAGACATTTTAAAAACCCGTGAGACAAAAAAGACTGGCCACGGAGCATCTCGTGGGGACCGTAAACATGAGACTTGGTGCCAAGAGATTGTCCCAGGGCTGTCTTGCGGGGACGTGGAACATGAGATTCTTGAAAGACACGCCCTTCTTATCAAATAAGAGCACAGACAGCCAGCAAAACATTCAGTCATGTAAAGTCACGTGGCACACTCAGATTCTGTACTCTCAGCAAAGGAGAAAGAGGAGTGTGGAGAAAAGAGACCCAAGGTGTAATATACATGCAGAGAAAGGTACAGAATATGAAAGCAGTAACAGTCGAAAGTATTGTAGCATCCCAGCCAAGCCGAAGCCTTTTTTGTTTTAAGTGACTGTTAGGTCCAATCGAGGGAGAGTACAGCACGGAAGACTGATAGCGGGGTATTGACTGATGCGGTAAGGGGGAGGCGAGACCTGTGGGAGGAGGGGTCGGAGAGGGTGCTAGAAAGTTGTTTTTCGGGTTACGCGGTCGACGATTGTTAAAGGAGAACTTTTATTACATCAATCGCTACAGTATCAAAAAAAAAGATAGCACAGATCTCATTGACACAAACAAAAGGAAATTAGTTTAAGTCAGAGAATTTCAAAAACGTGGTTTACCTCAAATGCATTTTATTGGTTTCTTTGCAAAAAAAATGATTAACTGCTGATGATGAAGATCGTTTTGTCTGCGCTGAAATTCCAAACAGAGAAACCTCTCCTGAATTATGGTACAAAGTCATAAAACACACGTCTCACTGACCTCATTTAAAAGATTCAGCACGTTGGGACTCGAAAGATTCCAAATATTGTTTTTACAGAAGTTCTGAAATCAAAGTGAAACTAATGAAATAGCAACAATTCAAAGAAAAAAAATCTTACAAGTGTGTATTCGTGGGTTGGCGAGCGAAGCGCGCAGGGGGCAAAGGTCCCTAGTACTAATTAAGATTAACTCGCTTTGCTAAAAAAAATACATACTTTTCAAAAACTAAAAATAATGCTGCATTTGTGCAGGTGAAAAAAGCTGATGAGAACTGAAAGAAATGGTCATTCATTTGATTAATAAAATAACAGTGGTAGGCTGAGCTTTTAGTCACACGGCCAAAAGTTGTAGAATGGTCTGCCTGCTTATATAAGAATTGCCATTTCAGTCTCCGCTTTTAAATCAGCCTGAAGACTCACCATTTTAGTCTGACATACCCTGACTAGAGCTGCTGAGTAGCTGTGCATACTGCATTTCTGTTTGTTTGTTAGTCATTTGAACAAAAATATAAGTCATCACAATATTTTTAAACCATGACTAACCCTCCTCCTCTATTCTGATTCTCTTCTCGGTGTCTGGATGTGGCATTTGGTACCACTGCTCTACTGCCAGGCAAAGAAAAGACGTCTTGGATTAAGGAGCATTGGAATCGTCAAATGGAAAGAGTCTCTCAACAGACTGGATGGGCAGCACAGACTCCATTATAGAACACCCAGGAGCGGGTAGGCGGCCAGATGGCCAAGCTCTTCAGGACTCTGTGACTTTGTTTTTGACTTTCTCTTGTATAATTTTAATGTCCTCCATTGTCAACCAGCCATAGTACATCAGTTAATTGAAGAACAGTGTGGCGGGCGGCTGTGCCGAGCCGGGATACTTAGAAGGACCAGGAGAGGGACTACGCCTACCCCGGACCACGAGAAGGCAGCTTCCCTGGTTTGTATGGGGGCCATGGGAACTGAGACTGGAAGCTCAACCCTATAGAGGCCCGTGGCCACCGCCTGTGGCGCGTCCGGACAACTGTGGAGCCCTGGACGTCAGCACTTCTGCCACATCTGGAGGTGCTGGCGGAAGAAATACCAGGGACACCCGGAGTGCTTTCGGGTGCTCATGCGGCACTTCCGCCAGACCAGGAAGTGCCGCAGGAAGCTCATCAGGGAGTACCTGGAGCACGTCTGGGTGGGAATAAAAGGCGCCGCCTCCCTCCAGTCGGGAGCTGAAGTCAGGAGGAAGAGGACACAGCTCGGGAAGGAAGACGGAGGTGGCAAAGGACCCTTGGAAGGCCCGGGAAAGAAGGGTGATTGGTGCAGGGGCACTGTGTGTTGTCTGGGACTTTGGACTTGTAAATAGTGGAAATAAAAGTGTGTGTTGGGCTTATTGGTGTCTACCTGTCTGTGTCCGGGCTGAACTTCCACAACAGATATTGCTAGTTTCCATTTATGTGTAATCAGTTTATACCTTATTTTAGTAATGTCCTGATTATTATTATTATTATTTATGTAGTATAATCTATACATGTATCTTTACTGAGTGTTGCACACAGTGCTCTGTAACTGCACTCAGTGAAAAGCGCTATACAAAAATAAATTGTATTGTATTTGCTAAAACCTTCCGTTTAGTGTGTGGACTGAGGAGGTGATCTGTTAGCTCGACATACCTCTTTACTCTCACAGCCTACCATGTAAATGAATGTTTACTTTCCATGATGTCTTTGAAATTCCCTGACATCCCATATTTTGTGTACATCTGTGATAAGAGACTTAAACAATGAGCCAGAGTGAGCTGAAAGGACAAGGCTGCAGGGTCAAAGATCAACTTCTAATCTGTAGCACGGGTTGGGGGCTTGGGATGGTGAGGTTAAAGGTGGCCTTTCACAGAAACTTTATGAATCCACAGCTAGCTAGGGATTTACTTGAATGTGCAGCAATTTTAAAAATAAGTCCTAAGGTAGATTGGCACCCCATGCAGGGTTGGGTTCTGCATTCCTCCCAGTGCTGTCCAGCTAAGCACCAGCTCTCTTCTACCCCAAATTAAGTAAGTGGGTTTGTTTGTACGTGACTAGAAGGATGGATGGACATTTTTATGTGTTGTGAAATTTCACTAGAGCTGTCATTCAGCTACTGGAAGTTCCCAATGCTGTAACACTTACATGCATCAGCTTGTCAAGTGCTGTGTCAAGCTATTGCTGCCATCGGTAACATGTTCTTTCATGAACCCTGCACCCTAGAGAGTTGACAGAAGAATTTTTGCAAGAGACGTGAATCATTCTTCAGTTCAGTGAAGCAGAGTAGCGCTTTAGGCATGTTTCAAAGCCGGCAAAACAGGAAGCACTTGAGAGCCATGCTGTTAAAAAGTCAAAAGGGTTTATGGAGCAGCGTGAAGTGGCCACTTCCGGGATCAATTCACATTGGCCTGGAATATAAATAGGAAGCCATGCAAAAAAAAAATTCAAATATCATAAGAAAAGTAAAACCAGGGGGCAAAAACAAAAAGAAGCAGGTTCTA
This sequence comes from Polypterus senegalus, assembly GCF_016835505.1. Classification (NCBI taxonomy): domain Eukaryota; kingdom Metazoa; phylum Chordata; class Cladistia; order Polypteriformes; family Polypteridae; genus Polypterus; species Polypterus senegalus. Next base: position 183,704,788 of record NC_053158.1, read on the forward strand.
TTCCGTTCCTTGGAAGAGCAAGCAAAACATCAAGAATGTATGCAAGACACTTAGATATTGTCCAGATCTAATCATGCAACTTTTAATGCAATGCAGGAAAACAATGCAAGACAAAAGAATTGTTTGAAATATCTTGTAATAAACAAAAATGGACTTACATTGAGTTAATTCACTGATTTTTCATGTAATATCCCATTGTCCTCCATTCAGTTGGATACAGGCTCGGAGTAATAAACTTAATAAGTTATAGTGTAATGAAAATTGCATAATTAGATCTGGACCACCCTGTACAGGCCCTAGTCAGAAGGTTGGGGGGGGGGCCTTACAGTTGTTTGCTAAATAAGAAAAAAAATGAAAATATAGAATTTAAAAAGCTGTTGAAGTTATTTACAGGCAAAATACAATCTGCACTAACCTAGAAAAGTGGACCAAGCAGTCAGCCCGAACTGTGAAAAATAGGTTTACTGACCCATAAAAGTCTTTCCTTTAACTTTCTAAAGGAAAAGGCAGTCTGTGTTATGCACTCATTAATAAAATGGCAGCAAGTGGCAGAGATGCAGACAAATTTAAGGGATAACAAATAACAACATTTAATTCTATACCAAGTACAGAACTCAAAGTGCTTTACAAGATATCAAAGAAAACGTAACAAGAAAAGAAAAACAAATGAAATACAGATGAAAATTAAAACAAATAAATGACATACCAAAATAATGGATAGGAACACATCAATATGCACTTACAAAATATACATATAAAAGATGTCAGACATGCGCATCAGAGTGTCACTGGTAAGCACTACCACCCTTGGGCACAAAGCGGTGCCGTCACTGACGATGTTGTCTGTTTTTCATTCCACGGCTCAGAAAAAAAAGCCCAGTGAGGGCAGCTGACTCCGCCCCTTCAGGTACACAAGTATAAAACTGAGACGCTCCCGGCAGGGGTTGTCTCATCGCAGGATGAGCAGACCACCGGACACAGCTCTGACCTAAGCATAGACTTTAGAAGCACCACCTTTCAGACGATATTGCCTTTCTTTTCTGTTATTTGTGCCATCAAGCGCATGTTTCCTTTTGGACTTATTAGTTATTACCGTAAAAGGGGCATCTTGGTTGCTACCCCAGTATTTCTTTGGTGGACGTGTGTGTTATGGTTGACGACAAGATAAACACAGAAAATACAGTCCTTATGTGTAGATTCATATTTTTGGTCTCTAAACAAATATAAGATGTTACGATCAGGTGGCCAGGGGTGACAGGAATGTTTTTGAAATTCCAGGGTCAAGATCCTGGAGAGAAAAACCAAAATCAACAAAAAGCAAGAGTTCCAAGGCCAAAAGACCACCCAGTCCCCACTGGGCATATCAATCATAGCCAACATCATTACTTGGAAAAAACTAAACAAAACACCAAAGCAAAAATGTCACTTAAAATCAGAAATGTTGTTTGACCTGCTTTGTCGCATTACAATCTGGAATTAAAATGAATTTTCTTTTGGATTCTACGTAATGGACTTAACTATATATACACGTATAGTCGTAGTCAGATAGGGACCCTTTCCTGACCAGGATGCTTTTATAGTGGAAGGACTGGAGGACAGAGTGTGCTCAGGGCATGATCTCCCATGGATCACTAGGTGGCAGCCCTCCTGTGTTAGTACAGCACCACAGATTCCAGCAGCGTTTCATATGAGTTGAAGTTCAGACCAGCCCTGTTGGGTTCTGGAGGTGCCACCAGGGGGTGCTACAGGGGCTGCGGAGCTGCTTCTGGATTACGCTATGGGAAAATTGGAAGTACTCCTGGTTGCCTGAATAAAAGGAGCCAGCTGCCACTACTCTGGGAGCCAGAGTCGGGAGGGAGTGAGATGAAGATTGCCAGAGGAGGAGTGGAGGAGGGGAAAAGAAGAAGACAAAGAGAAAGTACTGTGTTTAAGTGTACTTTATTTGTACTGTGCTGCTGTGAGGAGCAAGGAAGAAGCGGTTCCCCACTTAATAAACGTGTGTTGGGTGCTGAACATGTGCTGGTGTGTGTCTGTCTATGATGGGTTTGGGCGACTGATGTGCCTCCTGCAGGCCACCATATATATATATATATATATATATATATAGTCACACACGTGTGCTTTGGAGAAAGCTCTGGTGGTGATAATTCAACACCAATCCACAAGGTGGCAGTGTATACTAATGCCAGTTCTCCCTCTACAAACCGGATGACTGACAGACTTCCCCCCTTCCTGTGACTGTCCCCCTGCCTATCTGGCATGTAGCCAAAGGCGTCATCATCTTGTACAGTCTTGTCTTAGACTTGTGTCCTGAGGGGCATTCATTTTGCTGAGAAGCCTAAATAATTTTGTACACATAATATATGGGGTCGCGGTGTCGCCCCAACCCTTTTTGATTTTTTCTATCTCTTATTACAATGTATTACAAAAGAACTAAAAACTAAAAAGACGTGAGTGTATATGTATTCATCCCCTTTGTTATAAAAACCCCTAAATAAGATCTGGTCCAACCAATCAGAAGTCCCATAATTAGTTGAATATGGTCCACCTGTGAGCAATCAAAGTGTCACATGATCTGTCACATGATGTGTGTATAAATCGACCTGTTCTGAAAAACCCCTGGCTCTGCAACACCACTAAGCAAGTAACATGAAGACCAAGGAGCACTCCAAATATACAACAAAATCCTAAATTTTGAAAATCCCATGGAATAACATTAAATCAATTATAACAATCTATTTAAATTCTAGGTTGTAATGTGACAAAATAGGACAAGCACTTAATATGTGAATACTTTTGCAAGGCACTGTACATATATATATATAAAATAGTAATGGTTATCTGTTTTGCAAAAACTCAGAAACCCCTGGCTCTTGAACCTTGGTATTGGTCTCAATTGACAGCTTATGCCGTGATACACATAACATGACAATGAATTTGGCGTGCTGTCTACCTCAGCCATGAAACTGAGATTCGATTCCTTCTCAAGGCAAGCAGTGATGTGGCTGCACGCCATGGCTTACAGGAAAAGCAGGGCAGTGAGCACTGCTGAGAGTGAGGCACATTGCGCAGGCCGACTGAGCTTTCTCATCGTGTTGTATTTCAGACAGTGTTACTACCCTGGCTGGGGCTTCTCCCCTTGTTTCATGTCCTTTTTATTAATTTTTGTTATCTACTGTATACATTGTGGGCATATCTAACAAAGATTTGAGCATAACCAAACTATGCCTGTCTGTATTCTTCTGTGTATGTGGGGTATGCATTACCTGATAAGAAATGAACTGATCATAATCAATTCCTCAAATTCTATTACAATTCTAAAATGCAGCTTATCAATTTTGGAAAATCAGATCACAGGAATCGTTCAATGAGTACAATTTCCATTTTTTGATAGAAATGACCATAAAAATGACCTTTTCTAAACAAAACTTTGCTCAAAACTGTTCATAATAGTTTTCAGTTATTTACATTCTGCTGCTTTCTCATTACTGAAAGATTTGTGCTCCGTGTCACTGTGACTTTGTGACTGAGAAAAATGTCTAAAAACATATCTGGGAATAATAACATCTGCAGTAAGGTTTGTTTTTTTGTTTTTTTTAATTCTCAACCAGCATTCAGCAATAGCAGAAATCACCAGCTCACCAGCAAGAAGACCTGATATGTGCCTTTGGCAGAAGTCCGTTTATTTGTTTAGCTCCTGTGTTTAGTGGTTGCTTATCCCGAGTTTACGTCTGTCACTTTAGCACTGATGGTGGTGTTGTTAATTATATTTGTACCACACAGCATACTTAGGCTCTCAATGGCTGCGATCAGACTATCAAAAGATGGAATGTCTAATGACTTATGTCTTCCACCTCTAATGTGCACAGCTCTGTTTCTATGTGAGTTGGTGTGAAGTGGATCTGGATTATGAGGGTATTAAAAGAGATTACAGTATGAATGGATGGATATAAATAAACAGTTGCTAATTTTAACATCAACCATTCACTAGTAGTGGAGGGAAACAAACATGCAGATCAAAACATGTTGTGAAATACACACACACACACACAATCATTTCAGCCAACTGCTCCTCACAGCAATCCATCTGCACTTAAGCTGTTGATCCTGGACACTTTCGCACCCTTCCCGTTGTATTCATTGAGATCTCTCTGAAGCCGGAGTGTGCATCTCTACACAGTACCTTCTGACTTCCACACTTGTGACCAGTCCTGTGGGGATGGGCCATCAGCGCCCTAAGACCCTGAACTGGATTATTGGGTTGGTAAATGAAAGGATAGGTGGATAGATTGATGGATATTGTACTGTATGATATCAGCTTCCTATTTCCCAATTCATACCTGTTATATTTCAGGGTTCCTCCTCTGGCTGTGGCTCTAATCCATGTGTTTGTGTCCTTTTGGTTCATCATTGAGCCGTTTATGTTAATGTTACTTTTGTTAACTGCTATATTTTCTTACTCTATGTTATGTTCCATGCCTATTAGGGGTGGTCCAACAAGAGCCACCTGCCCATCACCACCACAAACTGCTCTCCACCCTGTATAACTGGGGAGTATCCCACAGTCCCTGGCGGCTTACTTTGAAGTGTCTTAGGGGTGGTGAGTTGTTTGGCTTTTTGTTAAATCTAAAGTGCTTGTGGTTACTGGATTTCTGACATGCTGCTTTGTACTTTTGACTACAGTGGAATCTCGGGTCACGAACGTCTCTGAACACGTACAAATCGGGTTACAACCAAAAAGTTCGCCAAACGTTTGCATCTGTTCACGACCACACACTCTGTTGACGAACAAGCCAGTTTCCCTTCCGGTTCGTACGCGCTGATGATTTCCGCACGTGTTCAGTCTCTCTCTGTACTGTACATTGTTCTCAGTGCATCACGCAGAGGGACTCTCTCTCAAAACTGTAACCTCCTCACCACCCAGCTTCCTCCTGTGGTATAGCGGGTCCACAGCTCCCGTCAAAAAGGCCAGTTTTAATAAATAATCACTGCACTCGCGGCTTAGCGAAGAGGCGTGGTGGTGTGTGGCTTCATAAATAGAAGCGCAAGTCGGCTAAAGGGAAAAAGAAGAGAACAGGAAAAAAGAACGGGAGGTTGCAGGAAGCAGGAGGAGAAAGCCGGTGCAGGAGAGAGAGAGAGAGCGAGTGTGAGATAGAGAGATAGAGAGAGCGACAAAGAGATAGAGAGCGACAGAGAGAGAGAGAGAGAGACAGAGCGACGTGGAGAGAGAGAGAACGACAGAGAGAGAGAGAGAGAGTGACAGAGAGAGAGAGCGACAGAGAGAGAGAGAGAGAGAGCGAGTGTGAGAGAGAGAGAGACAGAGCGACAGAGAGAGGTTGCAGGAGAAGGCAGGAAGCAGGAGGAGAAAGCCGGTGCAGCAGAGAGAGAGAGAGAGAGAACGAGAGAGAGAGAGAGAGGAGCGAGAGAGCGACAGAGAGAGAGAGAGAGAGAGAGAGAGAGAGAGCAACAGAGAGAGCTGCTGAGCAGGGACTCTGGGTGTTTTTCTCAATGTTATTCAATGTTTTTACATTTAGTTTACTATTATGCTGTGCATTCTATGGTGTAATTAACTATTTTTGTGCTTAAAAATCTTTAAAGAAAATATATTTACATACAGTTCATACGGTCTGGAACGGATTAATTATATTTACATACAATCTTATGGAGGAAATTACTTCGGGTCACGACCAAACCGGGTTACGACCAGAGTTTTGGAACGAATTATGGTCGTGACCTGAGGTTCCACTGTATTCTTGGGATATCACATTGGGACTGTTGTTTGCTTTGGATTGCCTTTTGTATTACAGACAACTCCTTTTTTGCTGTTTGTGCTCCTATGGAGCTTCACTCTTGTGGAAGAGCATTTTTTGTGAAGAGTAAATCTTTTTGTGTGCCCTTATTACTAGCTGGGGTTTATCAGTGAGACTATCCTCTAGTGGTCATTTTTGGAATTGTTTTTTGGATTTTGTGTTTGGAACTGCTAGTTCATAACAATGTCTATGCTGATGATACCAAGGAGGGAATGGGGGGCAGTTGGCCGACGTCTCCAGGACTGCGACTCGTCTGACTTTCTCTGTTATGTCTGGCTGTGGATCCCCAAAGGTTTATTTACTCCAGGGATTCTGCTAACTGGAGTTGTTCTTTTGATCTCCTCTGGAGACTGCTGTTATAATGTTAACAGACAGGTACTGTTAGATTCCATTTTGTTATGGTACAGCCAGGATTGTTACCCTGTTGTTTATTTAAATGTTCTGTTAATATCCTCTTATATAATACGCTACAGTGGCTGTCCGTTTGTCTGTGCAGGATTTTAAATCACCTGTAGCTCGCAAGCCGTTTGATCTATTGACCTGAAATTTGGTACACATACACTATGTGATGTCTACTGTCCACTTTCGGGGTGATGATCGACCTCCAACGTTATTCCTCTTTTTATTTTTATTTTATTTTATTGTAGAATCAACTTTCAGCAGTGGCCAGCAGGGCGGTTGTGTGGCACCGGTGTTTGGGCACCGTCTTCATTCCTACCACCTTTGCCTACCTCTTCATATCTTAAATCATTCTTGAGGCAGATTGAAGACTTAAGTGCCAGTTCAAGTGAAAAATTAAGGAAAAATTGCAACACAAACACTGACTTAATCAGTTTTAAAGCGAAAAGATGCCGGCAGAAGAAGAGATGAAGCGGTGGAGACAAGAAATGCTGCTCAGGAAGCAGAAAGTGCATCAACCTCTGAGCAAATGAACGCTAAATGTACAGAAAAAGAGGATGAGAACTAGGAATGCTCAAGTCAAGTGTATTCACTGCATGTTATCGTGTTGTGTGCCGTTACTAGTTCTGTTATAAATCACTAAAATATTCCCTCCATTGAAGTAATGATAGCATTCAGTACAGTAGTGCAGCCAGAAATTTGTTGGTGGGTAGGCATATATGAAACTAGGTAGGCGAATAAAAATTCACCCAGATAAGACGATTTATAGAACTTGACCATCAGCGGCCAAACAACCCTGCACAGTAATGCACACAACATAGGAAGACTGTTTTACATAAAATGTATATTATATATAGATATTATCGCATACGGCCGGGACCCTTGTCTGGCTGGGATATGTTTATGGTAAAAGGACTGGGGGCGAAACCATAGTCTGGGCATTACCTCCTCCGGGATGCTAGAGGGCAGCCTCCCTGGGTTGCTGTGGCATCATGGATTCCAGCAGGGGATGCTGGGAGTTAGAGTTCACAGCAGCCCTGTTCAGTTCCGTGGATGCCACCAGGGGGAGCTGTGGAGGTTGCAGAGCCCTGGTTCATGGGGCTTTCACCACACCTGGGAGTGATTCCAGACCGGGCTAACGTGCCACCAGGAGCAGAATAAAAAGAGTCAGCTGCCACTACTCTGGGAGCCAGAGTCGGAAGGGAAAAGATGAAGCTTGCCAGAGGAGGAGTGGAGGCATAGAGGAATGAGAGAGAGATAGAGGGAAAGAGAGAGAAAGAAAGACAGAGTGCTGCACTTATGGTGCTTGTGCCTTGTACTGTGCTGCTGTGGGGAGTGAGGGAGAAGTGCTTCCCCATGAAAATTGATGAAATAAACGTGTGGTGTGTCGCTAAGTTGTTCCTGGTTTGGGCGGCTGGTACACACCCTGCAGGCCATAATATACATATATTTTAATATGAAAAATTGACTCCGAGTGGGTGGGCGATCACCCATCCATGCCCACCTTTGGCTACACTACAGCGTCATTCTATGTGAACAGGCCTCTCTCTCAGCTTCACACATCTGCACACTGCCATTTATGCCCCTTCTTCTTTGCCCAGGCTCCGTCAGGTTGTATGGCGATCGTGAGTGATCAGCCTTTTTCAAGTGTAGCCACAAATTCTCAGTTGGATTGAGATCTGCACACTGCCTCGGCCATTCCAGAACATTAACGTTTTGAAGCCAATCTTGTGTCACTTTGGCTTCATCCCTGGGGTCGTCATCAGATCTTCTGCCAAGGCACAGGTTTCTGTCTCAGGTTTTCCGCCAGGATTTCCATTAATGTTGCAGCATTCAAATTACCCTCCACCTTCATAAGTATCCGCAATTCTTTTATGATTTATATTTGTAAGTGACTTAGACCACACTGCAGAGATCTGTTTTCTTTGACATTAGAGAGTCTTTTTCTGTTGATCAAAATGGGCCGAATTAAATTCACACTGTGATTCAATGCTGTATAAAGTTAAAATGTAAAAACTCAAATGGGTGAACACTTTTTGTGTTCTCTGTTTGTGTCTCTGCACTGTGACATCTTCAGAAATCCCAGACCCCAAAACTGAGCGCTCTGCTTTTATCGGCAGCAAGGATCTCCGTCTTCTGTTCATAAAATGAAAGTGTTTATTATCTCACGGCCCACAGAGTAGGCGTGTGTAACAAAACAAAGCCACTACATATGCCACATGACACAGAAAGCCAGGGGCCTAAGTGGCTTACCGCATTACCACCACAGCCACCGTGGCCTCCAATAGCTTGTCTCACATCTCCAGCTTGTTCGACCGTTTTGCTGCTGGTGTAATCACACGCGTACCTCTCCTTTCCAGACATTTAGAGTCTGTGCACAGCATCGCTATCAAACCCACCCATTCGAAAAGCTCAGCAGAAGCATATCAGCGTAACCCCTCGCCCTGCAGGAAACCTGCAAAGCCAGCTGATCTGAAAACGCCTCAGAGGAACAGTAGCAATCTTAATTACTGCACCACTCTGCCGTTTGCTCTCTACTGCTCTAGTCTGGCAACTGTGGACATGAAAGGCTTCTTTCTGTTTAGACATTTCTGGAAAATTGGAATTTGTCAAAACTGGGCTCTTTCTAGCTGTCACCTCTGTTCTTTCATGTCTCCCTGCACATCCTTACATTTACTCCACTGTGTTCCATTACTTTCTGATTTTTGCAATGATTAAACACTTTCTGTTTCTAGTCATTAAATGAACACTTTATATTGTTCAGTACTGCCACCTCACAGCTCTAGAGTACTAAGCTAGAATGGCAGCCAGGGCACTTCCATGTTCTCCCTGAGTCTTTAGAACAGGGACGTCCAACTGCATTCATGGAGAGCCACGAAGGCTACAGGTTTTCATTCTAATCATTTTCTTAATTAGTGACCAGTTTATGCTGCAAATTAACTTCATTTCATTGATGTGCTATTTAAAACTCAGACCCTTGAAATCAGGGATGAGCAACGTCAGTCCTGGAGGGTCGCAATGGCTTCAGGTCTTTCTTCCAACCCAATTGCTTCATGAGAAATCGTTCATTGCTAATGCAACACTTATTGCTCAAGTGACATTTTTCTGCTTCATTTTAGTTGTTAAGATTTTCAACCTTGTAACCACCAGGGGAGCCACTGAGTCCCTAACCGCTGACACAATGTCACCCAACACAACCCCAAGCTTAAACAGAGGTTATTTATGTGTTACCAACACGTTTCCAATAATCACCAGACAAAAATCAATACCAGAACACAATAAGCAATCAATTCCTTCTTTCTTTCCTTACTTCCTCCAAGTGAGTGTTACCCACTGCCTCCCGACTCTGACTCCCCAAGGTGAGGCTGTGGGCTTCTTTTCATCCAGGGTCACAAACTGCTCATCCAAAGCACTTCCATGTTGTGTGTAATGCAGGGCAGTTCTCCCCCGGCAGCGCCCTCTGGTGGCACCCAAGGACCGCAACAGGGCTGTGTTTTCAGGCTGCAATTTCCATGCCACCCTGTGAGTGTCCTAATTGGGTTTTGTCTCTGAGGAACACTGCCAGCTGTTGTGTGGAGGAATGAAATGCTCCTGGCACCCATGTTCACCCAGTCAATCCATTATGACCTCCTGGCCAGGTACTGTAAGAAGTCATCCTTCATCCTGGCCAGGACAGGATGCCAGTCCTCATTTTAATGGTTCCTAAATGACAAAAGGAACAAGCAGTTCTCCATCTAACTTGTCTCCATTTACAGTACACCTGTGTGTATTAATCTCGCGCATTTAGTTTAATAAAATACTCAGAAGGAAACTGAAGACAAAGTGAAGAACTACAAATTACTCATCTTTTTTAGGCTTCAAATCATTTGAATGATATAATTAGAATGGAAAAAAATCTATGAATTAAGAATTAAAACACCATCAAGTCATGATATTAAACAAAATATCGTTTTTACTCATGTACCACGCACCCTCGTGTAAGACGCACACTCTAATTTTTACAAAGAAAATCGCAAACATTTTTTTGCCAGATGTACAACATGTGTTGTAATTGTACAGGAAGCGTTTAGGGCACATTTCCCGCAAAACGCCCTTCTGTTTTTGTTGCATAACGAAAGTTTTTCTTTCTTTCGTCGCCAATCTCGAACACATGACTCTGGAACACAGTACTTGCGACCTGCTACCCTATTTCCTATCTTCCCTGCTTCCAAAATCACTTTTAGTCTCTCTCCCGCCGTGAAGGAGCATAAACACTTACTACTATCCATGCTGAATGACGACAAACTGATTCAAAAACAAGAGCGAGATAGAGAGAGAGCATGAGCAAGAGCGCGAGAGAGAGAGAGAGAGAGCGTGAGCGAGAGAGAGAGAGAGAGCACGAGTGACAGAGAAAGAGCGCGAGTGAGAGAGAAAGCGCGAGTGAGAGAGAGAGAGCGCGAGTGAGAGAGAGAGAGCACGAGTGACAGAGTGGGTGCGAGCGAGAGAGAGAGAGCGCGAGTGAGAGAGAGAGAGAGAGAGAGAGAGCGCGAGTGACAGAGTGGGTGTGAGCGAGCCCAAGTAGAAGAAGTAAACATTACAGATTACATTTCCTCGTGTATGATGCGCACCTGATTTTCTAATGCTAATTTTCTGGAAAAAATGTGAGCATGGTACATGCATAAATATGGTATTAAATACGTATTGTTTTCTAATTAAGCAAATAAGTTGGAACAAAAAGCCTGTTAAAGCCCATTGCGGCACTTCTTGAGTGATTTTTGGCTATACAAAAATAAATTGTATTGCATGGTATTGTATTGTAAAAATGGTGGCCGGGGACTGGAGTGCCAGCCAAATCTTAACACTCAGCATTTCATCTTTAACTTCAGGAAATGCACTGAAGTATTCTGACCCTTTCATTTTCTCTGCACTTTATTGTGTTGAAGATTTAACGTTAAATGGCTGCATTAATAAATTAAATTAGCTGTGAACCACCCAATCTCACTGAGATTGCACAGGTGGTGAACCAGCTGAGGGGAGGAAAGGCTGCAGGGATCTGTGGTATCCGGGGTGAACTTCTCCAGGCTGGTGGTAAGGCTTTGCTTCCATTTGGGAGACTGGCATCATCCCAACTGACTGGAAAACAGGACTTGTCATCTCTATCTGGAAAGGGAAGGGTGATCGCCTGAATTGCAGCAACTACAGGGGATAACACTGCTCTCGGTGCCGGATAAGGTCCTTGCTAGGGTCATCCTCAATAGGACCCGTGATCACTTGCTCACCTACCAGCGACCGGAACGGTCTGGTTTTACGCCTAAGAGGTCTACCATCGACCGCATTCTGGCACTGAGGGCTCTCATGGAGCGCAAACGCAAACATCTGCAGAGTTTCTTTGCAGCCTTTGTCAATTTTCGCAAAGCGTTTGACTCAGTTGATCGAGCTGCCCTGTGGGACATCCTGAAGGTTAGCAGGATCCCCTCGAGGTTGTAGGATATCATGGCCGGCCTGTACACTGGTACTGTAAGTGCTATGCAGAGTGGAGGCAGGACCTCTGCATTTTTCCGAGTTGATTCTGGGGTTTGTCGGGGTGTGCTCTGCTCCTACTCTGTTCAATGCTTGTATGGACTGGGTGTTGGACAAGGTCGTGGGGTCCAGCGGCTGTGGGGCATCTGTTGGTGAAGAAAGGTTCATGGATCTTGACTTTGCTGATGATGCTGTGATCTTCGCAGAGTCAATGGAGGCTCTGATCGATGTGCTTGAGAGACTGAGTGAGGAGTCTTGAGTGTCTGGGCTTGCAAGTATCCTGATAAAAAACAAAGATCTAGGCCTTTAATGAGCTCTTGGGCTCAGCCATCAGCAGTGTGTCTCTCTGTGGAGAGTGTGTTGACCATGTTGAGAGGTTTAATGTCTCTGGTAACTCTTCCTATGATTGGGAGAGCATGGGGGGGTCATGAGGTCACTGGAAAGGGGCTTGTGGCGCTCCCGATATCTTTAGAGGCCTGGTGCTTCCTGTCTTGCTAAATGGTTGCGAGACATGGACGCTATCCAGTGACCTGAGACGAAGACTGCACTCCTTTGGTATTGTGTCTCTTCGGAGAATCCTTGGCTACCATTGGTTTGACTTTGTGCTGAATGAGCGGTTGCTCACGGAGTCCCGAATGAGGCACATTACCTGCATTGTGAGGGAGCGTCAGTTACGGCACTTTGGCCATGTGGCGCGTTTCCCCGAGGGTGATCTGGCTCATAACATCCTCATTGTTGGGGACCCGAGTGGCTGGACCAGGCCAAGGGGTCGCCCACATAACACCTGGCTGCGGCAGATAGAGGGTCACTTCTGGAGGGTGGGACTGGACTGCGTGTCTGCCTGGAGGGTTGCCAACCGGGATCCCAAGTTGTTTCGTTGTGTAGTGGGTGCTTCACTTGACTTGACTTGGCTACATTACCAATCTACACTTAATGACTATTAATTTTAAAGTGAAAATATGCTTTCAGAAAGGTTTGCAAAATTATTAAAAATTAAAAGGTGAACTCCCTCATTCATGTAATTATTCAGACCCTTAATTCAGTATGTTGTAGAAGCCCCTTTTCAGCTGTTATTAATATTGTAAAACACTTTGAGCTCCTTTGCTGTATAAAAATCTTCTATATGGATAAATATTGTTGTTTAATTTAAAAGTGTGTTGTCTTTATTCTGCAATTCTGTTCTGATGTATAGTAATACTGCATTGAGCACACATTTTCATGCACCCTGCCGAGTTGCTTTTTGTTTCATAAGGTGTCCTACCATTGTCTTTATGTGAAAGCTGGTGTATTTAATTGAAATTCCAAATGTACTAAATATGGCTAAATAAATAAAGTAAAAGATGTAATAAATTGGACTTTCAAGTAGAAGCCCCTCTGACTCACTGTGAAGTCGGTTGATCTGCACGAGGGACACAATATTTGTTCCCGTAATAAATAAACAAGTATTGTAGTTAAATGAATAATAGCCTTTGTGAAAATGGAGTGATGTCACCGTGTGGGTTAACAGCACAAAGGGCATTGTTGTCGTCTGCTTCCCTCTTGAAGTCTGAAATTTCTGGATTTTTATTGAGCTGTGAAATGAACTGCACTTCACCTTGGAGTATATTTGGCAGTCTCAGGTCCAATCTAACGTCTTTGTCAATTCCTCCTCACACTGTGTCAGGGTGCAAGTCTGAGCATTAGCCTGGAGCAAAGTGTCGTCTTAGACATTTTGTATTGCGCCTTTCTTTCAGCACATCTCTGCGTGTCCATCTCTAATATCGAACCCGATCATAGTTATGAAAATACATATAATATACAGTACATCATTATAGTCCAATATGGTATCATCTACAACACTTTCAGATGACCCTATCACAAAGCACAAAGTGTACAATGTAACCATAAATTAAATAAAATATAATAACAGATGCAAACATAAAAGAGACAATAGTAAAGAACATATATTTATGAGTGTGCAACCTTGGGGTGGTAATTGATGTGCACCTATCTTCCATCCATCCATTATCCAACCCGCTATATCCGAACTACAGGGTCACGGGAGTCTGCTAGAGCCAATCCCAGCCAACATGGGGCACAAGGCAGGAAACCAACCCCAGGCAGGGCACCAGCCCACCGCAGAGCGCGCACACACACACACCAATCACACACTAGGGACAATTTAGGATCACCAATGCACCAAACCTGCACCACGCAGACACGGGGAGAACATGCAGACTCCATGCAGGGAGGACCCGGGCAGCGAACCCAGGTCTCCTTACTGTGAGGCAGCAGCTCTACCACTGTGCCACCATGCCACCGGCAGCTTTTTTTTGACATTTGTTTCTCGTTCATGCAGGTTCACGCTATACAACATCAGGCCTTATCTGATGGAATATGTAGCACAATGTCCAGTTCCAGCTTTGGTCTTGTCGCATCTGGACTACTACAACTCACTTCTGACAGAAGTACCCACATGTGCTATCAAGCCACATAATGCAGTGGCCCATCTTGTATTTAACCAGCTGTGATAGACACATGTCACTCCTCTCTTCAGGTCGCTACATTGGCTTCCTGTAGGAGCACTCATCAAGTTCAAATCCCCGATTGTCTACAGAGTCGTCAATGTGTCAGCGCCTGCGTATATGGAGACTGTGGTGAGGTGCTATACTCCTCCTCACCTACTGAGGTCTGCCAGTGAACAGTGTCTGGTGATGCCACCTCTGTGTGGTATCAAGTCTCAACCCTGACTCTCAATCCTGATTCCATTCGTACTGCTGTATCCCTCAATGAATTTAAGAAGCGACTGAGAACCCATCTGTTCTGTGAAGATCTGTCTAATTGATTGGAAAAAAAAACTTTACTTTGTGATATTTTATATTGTTGGTTTATTCATTGTCAGATTAAGCTTAATCATTTTATCGATTGTAATCCATGATTAGTTATTGAATCTTCTCAATTGTGGCAATCAATTTTTGTTGCCTGTCCTACTACACTTACTGAACAAGCAGGCCCAGGCCTAATGTTACTTGATTATGTTTACCTCTTTTGTAAGTCGCTTTGGATAAAAGCATCTGCCATGTAAATAAATGTAAATGCAATTAAAATACAGTAAAATCAATCCAAGTTTTAATCCATTCATTTATTTACAATTTAACTAGTTAAATTAGTTCAGGGGTGAAGGCCAGGGCCTACTCCAGCCACTATAAGTGTAAGACAGAAATCAGTCATGTAAGAAGCACCAGGTTGCCCTCCTATTTAAACCAACAATTCCTTAAACTCAATCATAAAGGGCTAATTTAGCGTCCAGATAATCTTGTCTGCAAGTTTTTTGGGATGTCGAAGTAATAAACATGGCTAAGACCGTACACACTCCACACAGACGGGTTTGAAACTCAGGAAGCTGGAAATGTCAAGCTGCAGTGCCGACCACTACATCATCATTTCCAGTTCCTGATTTTTAAATACAATTGCTAAAGACGTGGTGGGAAGTAATAAGCTCTTATAATTAAAGATAAGACTCCACACAGTATAAGCTGAGGTATAGGAAAATGCAGGCCCAGATCAAGCCAAAACTAAAACATAACAGATGAGAGGAAACCATGTAGCCCACCAGGCACGTGTGGTTAGCTAGTTACGTTGGCCTAATATCTCATCCAGATACTTTTTAAAGTTACTTCAACTACATGTTTTGGTGGTATGCCTCACTCTAGAAAAGGTAAACAGAATTAATGCAGGAAACGTTAAACAAGCAAGAAGTCGTAGCCAACAATCAAGACCACTTGTTGTCTAATCAAACATTTCAAGACAAGAATCAAAGTAAGAAATAGAAGCTGTGGCGAATGGCTGGGGGTCCTGCCCAGCTGGGATGCCTGGAAGGACCGGGAGAGGAACAATACCTCCCCTGGGCCACGATAGAGCAGCCGCCCTGGTCTGCATGGGGGCTGTGGGAACAGAGCTTGGAAGCTCATCCCTGTTGGGTCCTATGGCCACCAGCAGGGGGCGCCCGGACAATTATGGAACCCTGGACTCTTGGTGTGGTGGAAATGCTGCCGTAAGAAGATCAGGAAGCACCTGGAGCACATCCGGGTGACATATAAAAGACGCTGCCTCACTCCATTCAGGGAGCCGGAGTCGGGAGGCAGAGAACGGAGCTCGCGATGGGAGGAGTAGAGGCAGACAGAAGGAAGTCCAAGGAGACTGAATTATTTGGTGATGGGTGCACTGTACACTGTGTGAATAGGTGCAGGAAGAATAAACGTGTGTGTTTTTGGGACATTCGGTGTCTGCCTGTTTGTGTCCGGGTCTGAATATTCCACAAAGCCAAAAGTTAGGAACTAGCAAATCTAAATAGCTCTACCACACATGAGCACAAAAGATCTTTGTTACGTTATCTGTAAACTCGGATATTGACGCACATAATATGCTGATCTTGTTAGCAGCAGTCAGTTTATGTTAACTGTGCAATTTCTGGAACAACACAACCCTCGTCACATTTCGATCAGGACAATATGTTGGCGCCCCACAGGAAACGATCTGGTGATGAAAACGATACAAAATAATTCTTAAAATAACTGAGCACAAAAGTTTAGATTATAAATAAATGCCAGAGCTGAAGATATATACATTAAAAATTTTTAACACCTCAAATCATGACACAGTGGAGTCGGTACACAAAACTTTTGACTCCTCCATTTCTGGTACTACCGACTCTAACTCTTCTCTTTTTAATTAGACTCACATTATTTACTATGTTGATTAAAAGTTCGCAACATACAAGATACAAGGAATTTCATCACTGCCACGAATCATCAGGCGACTTTTTAGCACCCTATCCTGTTCAAGTTCAGGTTTAATGGCTATAGCAGTTGCTATTGTGTAAAATTAAACATAAGACTAAACTAAATTAGAAACTACATTTTTATTAAAAGTCTAGAAAAAATTAGTTTAATCAAATCAGAATGTCTGAAATTTGTAACGCATTATATCATCATTTACAATTAGTTGGTTCATTTTCACCAGCTTCGACTCCAGCTGTGACTGCACAACTCTGAACTACAGGCCGCAGGTCCAACTAGCATTTCTGTAAAGAAGTATTAAGGACATGCTGATGTGGTGGAGGATTATTGTGAGCACTGAAATACCGCAAAACGGAGAGGTGGTCTGAGACAGGCAAGGGTAAAAAATCTGTGAGATCAGATAGAAACACGTAAGCAGGAACCAAGGAGCAAGAGGTTAATAGAGAGTTGAAATGAAACCAAATTCAAAACCTGAAATTACAGTCCTGCTGCTAGGATATACTTGAGGGAAAGACCAACTACTGCTAAGGAAAATGACAAAGTTGTTTTTATCCACTGAGGGATGAAAGAAAATAAGTTATTTACACAGTGTGTATAGACAAGAATCAGCCCTCCTGCCCTTCAAAATATTCACGCTTTGTTGCTTTGTAGCCTGAAATGAGGACACACAAAATATTTTTCCAGCTGTATTTACTCAATAGAAATTGTTTAACAGCCAAGTGAAAAGATATAATAGCAACAGTTTAGAAAAAAATAAAAAAACAAAAAAACAGAATCACTGAGATGGTTAAAGGATCAGCCCCCTGTGGATTTACCTTTTGCTTTGATTCCAGTCTTTTGGAATTCTTCTCTACCAACTTTGCACATCTGGAGTGTGTGATATTTGCCCACTCGTCTTTAAAGAGCTGTTCAAGCTCAGTCATATTGAATGGTGACCATTGCTGGACTGCAATCTTCAAGTATTTTCCACAGATTTTCCAAGTCTTGGCTCTGACTCGGCCATTCACCTTTTTCTCCTTTAGCCACCATGTGGTCAACTTTGCTGTGTGCTTCGGGTCATTGTGATGTTGGAAGGTGAAACTTCTTCCCATTGACAACTTTGTGGCAGAGGGCAGCAGGTATTCCTCAAAGGTTTGAAGGTGTTTTGCCCCATCCATGTTTCCTTCTACCCTAACGAGAGCCCCAGTACCTGCTGCACAGAAACAGCCCCACAGCAGGATGCTAGCACCTCAATGCTTTACTATAGATACTGTATGTTGTGTTCTTTGGATGATTAGCCATATTGGTTTTCCACCAGATATACCGTTTGTCGTTGGTGCCAAATAGTTTGATTTTGGTCTCATCTGACCATAACACCTTTTTGCACTTGTCCTCAGAATCTTCAAGGTGTGTTTTGACTAAGCTCAATGGAGACTTAATGTGGTCTTTCTTGAGGAGTGGATTTTTTTATTGCAACCCTCCACATTTGTGGAGAATTTGTGATCTCGTTGTCACATGGACACAATGAACCACTCCTGGCCAAAAATTCCTGTAACGTGTTTCACAGCTGCCTAAGGCCTCTTGGTAGCCTCACTGACCAGTTTCCTCCTCGCTCTTCCATTAAGTTTGGAGGGACGGCCTGATCCGGGAGGGTCCTAGTAGTACCAGACACTTTCCACTTCTTGATTATGGACTTGACTGGGCTCCTAGGGACTGATAAAGCCTTTGAATTTTTTTGTATCCATCACCTGACTTGTACCTGTCCACAACTTCATCCCTGGGATCTTTTGACAGTTGATTGTTTGCCTTCAGTTGCATTTCTAAGCCCTGGAATGCTCCAGCAATAGCTGAACCAATCAGAATGATTACAGCTGATCACAGTGGAAGCCAATTAGCTTGGTGGGCAATGAAGAAGGCGATTACTTACACCTGACTGAGAATTTTTAGGAGGGGGCGAGCCTTTAACCATCTCAGTAATTCTCATTTTTATTTATTTTTAATTTTTTTTGTGAAATGTTACCATCCAACCTCTGCTCCTTAGGGATAAGCTGACAGAGATGGAAGTAGACTAACACCTGGTGGCATGGATTGTGGACTATCTTACAGACAGACCTCAGTGTGTGCGTCTTGGGAACTGCAGGTCTGACATTGTGGTCAGCAACACAGGAGAGCTGCAGGGGACTGTACTTTCTCTGGTCCTGTTCAGCCAACATACATCAGACTTCCAATACGACTCAGAGTCCTGCCACGTGCAAAAGTTCGATGATGATACTGCTATTGTGGGCTGCATCAGGAGTGGGCAGTAGGAGGAGTACAGGAAGCTAATCAAAGACTTTGTTAAATGGTGCGACTCAAACCACTTACATCTTAACACCAGCAAAACCAAGGAGCTGGTGGTGGATTTTAGGAGGCCCAGGCCCCTCATGGACCGCTTGATTATCAGAGGTGACTGTGCAGAGGGTGCAGACCTATAAATATCTGGGAGTGCAGCTGGATGATAAATTGGACTGGACTGCCAATACTGATGCTCTGTGTAAGAGAGGACAGAGCCGACTATACTTCCTTAGAAGGTTGGCGTCCTTCAACATCTGCAATAAGATGCTGCAGATGTTCTATCAGATGGTTGTGGCGAGTGCCCTCTTCTACGCGGTGGTGTGCTGGGGTGGCAGCATAAAGATGAAAGACGCCTCACGCCTGGACAAACTGGTGAGGAAGGCAGGCTCTATTGTAGGCACAGAGCTGGACAGTTTGACATCCGTGGCAGAGCAACAGGCGCTGAGCAGGCTCCTATCAATCATGGAGAATCCACTGCATCCACTGAACAGGATCATCTCCAGACAGAGGAGCAGCTTCAGCGACAGACTGCTGTCACCATCCTGCTCCACTGACAGACTGAGGAGACCCCACACTATGCGACTCTTCAATTCCACCTGTAAACGTTAACATTATACAAAGTTATTATCTATCTATCTATCTATCTATCTATCTATCTATCTATCTATCTATCTATCTATCTAATTGTGCCTTACATATCTATCTATCTATCTATTATATCTTTTACTTGGCTGTTATAAACTGCACTGAGTAAGTACAGCTGGAGAAATGTATTTTTTGTGTGTGTTTGTCTTGATTTCAGGCTGCAAAGCAACAAAATGTGAATATTTTGAAGAATGGTGATTCTTTTCTATAGCCACTGTACATCAAGTCTAGTAATGTAATGAATGGCCCTGACTGTTACAGTCATGTGATTAAAGAAAACAAGATGATGACTAAAAATGATTTCTCATTTGATATTTTATTTATTAATACACAATGGGAACTGATCCCTGGTGATTTCAAACACTTGAATAAACTCAGAACCCACGTTGCTCTCTGTACGCTGTAGTGGATGGCCGGGGCTCATGCCCGGCTGGGTCGCCCCTTCAGTATATGTTCAGGGGGAGCAACCATGGACTATTCAATACCCCGCTCTGGACGTTAGATGGCAAACCCACCCCCCTGGGTTGGAGCGGTGCCTCGGTCTCCTGCAGGGCTCCATGGGAGTTGGAGTCTGGTGCAGCCCTGTTGGGTCCTGCGGGCACTGCCAGGGGGTGCTGCAGCTGGGACTCCTGAGCCCTTATGGGGAGTGTTTTGGCCACACCCAGAATTTGGCAATCAAGGAGGAGTTCTGGGTGCCTTATAAAAGGAGCCAGCAGCCACCACTGAGGAGGCTGAGTCGGAAGGAGGAGGACAACACCTGCCGAGAGGAGTGGTGGAGAAGAGAAGGAAGAGTGTGCTGTTCTTTGGGTTTATTTGGTGTGCTTATTGCTTGGGACTGTTTTACCTGAGGGACACGAGGAACACGTGGACCCCAGGCGAAGAAGAGAAAATAAAATCATTTTTGGTTGATTTTAATGTGTCTCCGTTGTCAGTCTGTGTCAGGTCAGGCGCATATATATAGCGCCTTTATCACAACACCTTTATCAGCCCTCTTTTCTGGATCATAGGTTGCCAAATAAAGTTCCCCAGGCATCTCAGTCTTGAGCCATTCACTCATGTTGAACCCCAGGTGTATCCCACCCACTTAGTATCAAGAGTTTCTCGGCAGGTCTCTTTTCCTCTGTACCCATGAAATGGCTTGCCTGGTGATGCTAGAAGCTGGTCTGCAGAGGGTGTGACCCATCCACCTCCATCTTGTCCACAGAATCTCTTCCTTCATTAGCTCTTGTCTTGGTAGTGTTCTTCTGAAGGTAACTGAATATTTAATTCAATATCAGAAGTTGAAGCGAAAACAAAATGGAGAATGCATTTCGGGTTGAAACCAGAGAGACAAACTGATCTTTTGTCAAGCCAGAAATGTGAGTCAAGAATCAAAGCCATTAAGACACAAAGTAAGTCAGAAAACAGAGAAAGAAAATACAGAGAAGTGTACTGTATGTTAAGACTTTTAGATTTAACCAAACACAGATACCAAAATTGTGCATAATACAACCCTTTAATGATACTCTAGGGGGTAATCTCATCAATGGCCAATGTGAAATCCACAAAATGGTGCAGAAAAATTACAACTTCATAATGAATCAAGACCACATGAAACAAATGAATGGAAAATGGAATCACATTCTTCGGCCTCAAAATCCCCACCAAGAAGTCCCAGAAGTTCCTCAGGAAAGAACAAACAAATTAATAAAGAATACCAATCACAGGAGGTTGTAGAAAGCTTGTGTTTGCTTGATTAGTGAGAGCAGAGGCTTAGGTGTGATTGTGGACCCTTGGATGAGCTGGTATACAATACAAGACTTTCACTACATTGACAATAAACTGAAAAGTGCGGGGCAACTCAGACGGGAAGGAGGATGAGGTGAATTGTCCTGAAATCGATTTCACTTCCACATTCAAAAGGCCTGATTAATGCCAGCCAACATCTGGCCTTCATTAAGATGACTGCACGGCCTGAGGAAAGAGCTTTTGAAAGGGAAGGTGTGTTTTATTTACTGCCTTGTTAAAGGCTGCAAGCTCTGACTGTAAAAGCATCTGACATGGAACCAAAGGGAGTGTGAAACAAAGTGGGCTGTGAAGGACTTTTATAGCAATGCTTCTCACACTTCTTTCTAAAAAGAACCACTCCTGAAAAACGTTTAACCCTTCACTGGTTTTATTTTGAACATAAGAACAGGCCATTCTGGCCAACAAAGCTCGCCAATCCTATCTACTTAATTCTTACATAATAACATCTAGATGCTCTTTGAAGGTCCCTAAAATTCTACTGACTACCACTCTACTCTGTAACTTATTCCAAGTGTCTGCGGTTCTCGGTGTGAAGAAAAACTTCCTAATGTTTGAGTAAAATTTGCCTTTAACGAGTTTCCAACTGTGTCCCCGTGTTCTTGATGAATTCATTTTGAAGTCACAGTCTCGATCCACTGGACTAATTCCTTTTATAATTTTGAACATTTCAATCATGTCACTTCTTAATCTCCTTTTTTGCTTGAACTGAAAAGGCTCAGCTCTTTTAGTCTTTCCTCATAACTCATTCCCATCCTGGAATCAGCCTAGTTCAGAAGTGACGAACTCCAGGCCTCGAGTGCCGCAGTGGCTGCAGGTTTTCATTCTTAGCGTCTTCTTAATTAGTGACCAGTTTTTGCTGCTGATTACTTCTTTTAATTATCTTCACTCAGGCCCCATAGTTGTTTCTTTTTCCTTAATTAGTAGCCAAACAATAATGAGACACAAAACAAGCCACCACATGACCAGATCCCCTGTGCCCATCACACAATATCTGAAATTAAAGAGAGGTGATGGTCTCGGTAAGGTTGATCTCTCAGGTCACCAAAACATTTTGACATTGGTGCTCTTAGAAAGAACAGAAAAACACCAGCTTTCGAAATGTGTGCTGTGGCAGAATGAGAGCAGCAACAAGCCATGGAATTAAATAACGGGTTTAATTAACAGCAAGAATTGGCTTCTCATTAAGACAGTGATTGGAGTGAAATTGGTTGGAGTTTGAAGCCCTAGTTTAGCTGGTCATCTGATAGCTCGTTTCACATCTCATTTCTGCTGGGCTGTCATTTAATGAAGAAAGGAATCAATTCAGAGGGCTGAACTCTTCTAACAGGGCTAGTGATGGGGAAAAAGTTAATTAGTAGTGAAAACTGGTCACTGATTAGGAAAAGGGTTCGAATGAAAACCTGTAGCCACTGCAGCACTCCAGGTCTGGAGTTCACCACCCCTGGCCTAGTTGCTCTTCTCTGGACTTTTTATAGCACTTCTGTGTTTTTTTTAGCCAGGAGACTAAAACTGCACACAGGACTCCAGTTGAGGCCTCACCAGTGACTTATAAAGCTTCACCATCACCTCCTTGAACTTGTACTCCACACATCACAGCGCTATATGATCTGACATTTTGTTAGCCTTCTTAATGCCTTCTGAACACAGTCTGGTAGGTAATAGTGATGAGTCCACTACAACTCCTAAATCCTTCTCATAAAGTGTACTTTTGATTTTCATACCTTTCATTAACTTCCTACATATAAATACTTTACATTTACTGACATTAAATTTCATCTGCCACAAATCTGCCCAAGCCTGTAGCTGTTCAAGTCCCTCTGTGACGATTCAACGGATTCTCGATTATCTGCTAGTCCTCCTAGTTTGGTATCATCTGCAAAATTAACCAGCTTGTTACTAATATTCCCATCCAAATCATATATATAATGATTATAACTTATAAAACATTTATGCCCTTATTAGAGTATATGTCTGATACAGTATGTCTATTCAGTCACACTGCAAGTAAAAATTAAGAAACAAATATTTAAAATTAAAAAGATACATCATAAATTCCCAAAGTTGGTCTGTTGTGGCTCTTCTTCTTTTTAGACCACATGCATATCTTTCTACAGGCCAGTTGTGCAAATGGCTCTGCTGGATGGTAATGTACTCCAGGGCCCACTTAAAACATCCATTTCCAGAAGATTAAAAAAGAATACACTGAGCCTATGAAAGTTTTTACCCCTTGGCTGCTTTCACATCTCTCTATTATATAAAAAAATCTTGGGACGAGACGAGACATTTTCACAGAGATAATTTCACGTCCCACGAGACGAGACTTTGTGCCAAGAGATGAATTGAAAACCTAACAGGTCCAAGCAGGGGCAGAAATAAAAGACAAAGAGTAGAAAAAGAAAAGACAAAGAGTAGATGACAAAGTAGAACGTTGTAAAGAGCTTCAAAAACGTCGGCGCGATACACATGCAGAGCAGGTTAGAGATTATCAAAGTACTAAAATTCAAAAGTCTCAAAAAACTGATGGTAAAGATCGCATTAGTGCTAACAAACCGAAATTATTACTCAGTGAAATAACGGAACAGCGAAAACAGATTGAATATATAGACATAGGTGATACAGTATGAGAGAGCTACTACAAGTTTAATTTCAAAGAAACCACAATTTGGTCAGGTTTATATTTATGATCATGGGGAAGTGATGCAACATAGAATTGAAAGAGTTACGATTGGACGTATTCGAAATTCTACAGCCAATAATGGATACAAATCCATACGCCCAAAAGTATTACACTTTACACAAAATTTATCTGAAAAATATAGATGAGTCCGAAAGATAATGCTCACGTATATAATAAACCAACATGAAATGAACTGTCAGTGATAACAGTTTCGAAAGATGAAGATATCAAAGACAGAGTTCATGTTTATCCAAAAGCACAGCACAATTCATTGCAAGATCCGGGAAATGAGAAGTGCATAAGGTCCGCACTGGGTTGGTGAGCGAATCGGCCAGGAGGTGGAGCCTCATAGTTTTATTATTATACAACACTCAAGACTTTAATGTCAATGTCAAAGATATGCAAGTTAGGTGATCCTAAATTGGCCCTATCGTGTGGTTGTGTGTGAGTGTGTGTGTTCACCCTACGATGGACTGGCACCCTCCCCAGGGTTTGTCCCTGCCTTGTGCCCTATGCTTGATGGGATAGGCACCAGCACCCTCTGCAACCCTGTTCAGGACTAAGCGAGTTAGAAAATGACAGACTGTTTGACTTTAATGTCAAAGTGAAAAAAATTCTGCAAAACACACTAAATTGATTACTAATATAAAACACAAAATAATTGATTGCATAAATATTCACCCCATATATATATATATATATATATATATATATATATATATATATCCATCCATTTTCCAACCCGCTGAATCCAAACACTGGGTCACGGGGGTCTGCTGGAGCCAATCCCAGCCAACACAGGGCACAAGGCAGGAACCAATCCCAGTCAGGGTGCCAACCCACCGCAGGACACACATAAACACACCCACACACCAAGCACACACTAGTGACAATTTAGGATCGCCAATGCAACCAACCTGCATGTCTTTGGACTGTGGGAGGAAACCCACGCAGACACGAGGAGAAAATGCAAACTCCACGCAGGGAGGACCCGGGAAGCGAACCCAGACAGGTCTCCTTACTGGAAGGCAGCAGTGCTACCCACTGCACCACCGTGCCGCCCCCCCATATATATATTCAAGGCATTCATAGTCCATCCATCCATTTTCTAACCCGCTGAATCCAAATAGGGTCACGGGGGTCTGCTGGAGCCAATCCCAGCCAACACAGGGCACAAGGCAGGAACCAATCCTGGGCAGGGTGCCAACCCACCACAGGACACACACAAACACACCCACCACACACTAGGGCCAATTTAGAATCGCCAATCCACCTAACCTGCATGTCTTTGGATTGTGGGAGGAAACCGAGTGCCCGGAGGAAACCCACGCAGACACGGGAGAACATGCAAACTCCACGCAGGGAGGACCCGGAAGCGAACCCGGGTCTCCTAACTGCGAGGCAGCAGCGCTACTACTGCGCCACCGTGCCGCCCCTAATAATCCATCCATCCATCCATTCATAGTCTGAATCACAATCCGATTCAATGGGTGATTACCTACCAGGTAACGTTTGTGGTTGGTCAGCAAGCCAGCAAACATCTGCCACGGTGCCCTCTTTCAGTTGCGAGAAGCAGATCATAGAATGGTTGAAAAAAGTTCTACTGTCAAATAATGCAAAGAGTATGCGACATGTGTTTCGCCCTAATTTGGGGAATCAAAGCCTCTTGCGTTGCGCCACGGCGTGTTGTTCGTGACACAACACAGCGCTGACGTCCGAGGTTCGATTCCCTGAGAGGGGTTGCAGTGAGTGTGTACGCCTGGTGAATTAGGGCGAAACACGTGTCGCATACTCTTTGCATTATTTGACAGTAAAACTATTTTCAGCTTATACAGTATATATATATATAAACTGCTGAAAAAAATTAAAGGAACACTTTAAAAACACATCAGATTTCAATGGGAAAAAGAAATCCTCCTGGATATCTATACTGATATAGACTAGGTAATGTGTTAGGAACGAAAGGATGCCACATCGTTTGATGGAAATGAAAATGATCAACCTACAGAGGCCTGAATTCAAAGACGCCCCAAAAATCAGAGTGAAAAAATTATGTGGCAGGCTAGTCCATTTTGCCAAAATTTAATTGCAGCAACTCAAAATTGTACGCAGCACTTAGTATGGCCCCTGTGTTCTTGTATACATGCCTGACAACATCGGTGCATGCTTCTAATGAGATGACAGATGGTGTTGTGGGGATCTCCTCCCAGATCTGGACCAGGGCATCACTGAGCTCCTGGACAGTCTGAGGTGCAACCTGGTGGCATTGGATGGACCAAAACATAATGTCCCAGAGGTGTTCTATTGGATTTAGGTCAGGAAAGTGTGGTGGCCAGTCAATGGTATCAATTCCTTCATCCTCCAGGAACTGCCTGCATACTCTCACCACATGAGGCCAGGAATTGTCATGCACCAGGAGCCACTGTACCAGCATAGGGTCTGACAATGGGTCCAAGGATTTCATCCTGATACCTAATGGCAGCCAAGGTGCCTTTGTCAAGCCTGTAGCGGTTTGTGTGACCCTCCATGGATATGCCTCCCCAGACAATCATTAACCCACCACCAAACTGCTCATGCTGAATGATGTTACAGGCAGCATAATGTTCTCCATGGCTTCTCCAGACCCTTTCACTTCTGTCACGTGCTCAGGGTGAACCTGCTCTCATCTGTAAAAGCACAGGGCACCAGTGGTGCATCTGCCAATTCTGGTATTCTATGGCGAATGCCAATCGAGCTGCATGCTGCTGGGCAGTGAGCTCAGGGCCCATTAGAGGACATGGGGCCCTTGGGTCACCCTCATGAAGTCTTTCTGGTTGTTTGGTCAGAGACATTCACACCAGTGGCCTGCTGGAGGTCATTTTGTAGGGCTCTGGCAGTGCTCATCCTGTTCTGCTTTTCCCAAAGGAGCAGATACCGGTCCTGCTGATGGGTTATGGACCTTCTATGGCCCTCTCCAGCTCTTCTACAGTAACTGCTTGTCTCCTGGAATCTCCTCCATGCCCTTGAGACTGTGCAGGGAGACACAGCAAACCTTCTGGCAATGACACGTATTGATGTGCCATCCTGGAGAAGTTGGACTACCTGTGCCACCTCTGTAGGGTCCAGGTATCGCCTCATGCTACCAGTAGTGACACTGACCATAGCCAAATGCAAAACTAGTGAAAAAACAGATGAGGAGGGAAAAATGTCAGTGGCCTCCACCTGTTAAACCATTCCTGTTTTGGGGGTCATCCCATTGTTGCCCCTCTAGTGCATCTGTTGTTAATTTCATTAACACCACAGCAGCTGAAACTGATTAACAACCCCCTCTGCTACTTAACTGACCAGATTAATATCCCATAAGTTTCATTGACTTGATGCTATACTCTCATTAAAAAGTGTTCCTTTAATTTTTTTGAGCAGTATATATATATAACACAATAAAATTATCACTGGTGCAGCCAATTGATAAGAAGACAATTGAGATCACCGGACTGTAGTCAGGTGGTTTTAAATGATTGTAGTACAAATGCACCTTATCTGGAAGGTCCAGCTTGTGGCAAGTCATATGGTGGTCTAACTTCCACAATGATGACAATATGACAATAAACAAGCAATTCCATGGAAAGTTGATTGAAAAGTACAAATCAAACGGTAGAAGCAAGAAAATATGCAAGTCACTGCCTATCCATTGGAGTCCAATTAAATCAGTCATTAAAAAATGGAAACAGCATAGCAGAGCTGTAAATCTGCCTACAACTGAGTGTGATCAAGCAAGGGGAAGACTAGTGAAGGAGGCCACTGGGAGAATATGAGAACTCTGAAGGTGTCACAAGCTACAGTGAAGTGGATCAGAGAGACTGCTGAAAGCAACTGTTGCTTGGGTGCTTCACCAATCACAGCTTTAATCTTGGATAAAGTTTGCAGAACTCACGTGGGAGTCTCTGAAGTCGGAAGAATGTTTCGTGATCTGATGAGAGATAAATTGAGCCAAAAGACCACCAATGCGCGTTATCAAAACTCGGGAGTAGTCTCCCTAGACTTTCACGTTTACTCAGATATGGGGATGGATATTTGAGGAGTAAACCGGAAGACAATGATTATATTTTTATATTATGTACATTAAAGAACCATCAACAACAAATCAAATCAAATTAATAATATATCAAACAATTATTATAAAAGTAAAGCTGAATAAATCACATTCTGTAGCTGCATGAATAAAAGGTAAAGTACCACTTCCAGTTAATAGAAATTGCCCAAAAGTTGATAGAAATCTACATTTTGTACCTAATACTTGTATGCAAAATTTGGTTGACCTAATTAAAAGTGTACTCAAGTTATTGTGTTTACACACACACACACACACACATACAATATATATACAGACAGACACACAGACATAATTCCAAAAATGGTATTTTCAGATTCACAGACATCTAAAACGTCGATATTCATCAAAATCTTGAAACTGAATTTTTGGACGATTCCAATATCTGTACTTTATATACGATAAAGTAAAAATAGACCATCCTGACGCATGGTTGGCAACTTCAGGCTGTGGGATGCTTATCTACAGCAGACCCTGAAAGGTTTGTGAGAGTAAAACAAAATATGCGGAAATGTTACAGGAAAACCAGACACAGTTTGCAAGGAACCTGCACCTTGGGAGAAGATTTGTTTTACAGTAGGACAACAACCTTAAGCATAAATCTGAAGCTTTAGAGAAATGGCTGAAAAGCAATAATGTTAATGACCTGGAGTGCCAAGTCTAGTTTGAGAACTGGAGGCTGGACTTGTAAAAGGCTGTTCACTCGAGATCCCCATGCAACCTGACAGAGCTGGAGCAGTTTTGTTAAGAGTATGGCGGACGGCCGGGACCCATGCCCAGCCAGGACGCCCCTTTGGCACTACATCCAGGGGAGCAGCCATGGGATGCACGTTACGTCCCCTGGAACATTTGGTGGCAGCCCCCCTGGGTTGCATCGGGGCCACAATTATGTTACACGGGCGCTCATCCCTGTTGGGCTCCGTGGCCACTGCTGGGGGAGCTGCAGGGCTTAATGAGCCTGTGCAGGCTGGAAAGCAGCCACACCCGGGAGTTCAGCCTGAATTTGGTTAATTATCACCTGAAGCACTTCCGGGCGGGCTATATAAGAAGCCAGCAGCCACTACTCCAGGAGCCAGAGTCGGGAGGAGGAGGATGACGACAACGATGACGACGACGACGAAGAAGAAGAAGACAATGCTTGCCGGGAGGAGTGGTGGTGAAGAATGTGTCTTATGTTGGTGCCTGTGGGACATGGGGAAGACATTCCCTATAGGTGAAGAAAAATAAATCTTTTTGTTTAATTTTCACGTGCTTACATGGTCAGTCTATGTCGGGTTTGGCACCTATATAGCGCCTTTCACAAGAGGAATTGGGACAAATGGCCGTATCCAGATTTGCAAAGCCAACAAAGACATTTGAGTACAGACTTCAGGCTGTTATGGTTGCCAAAGGTGGATCTGCTAAATACTGACTTGAAGGGGGTGAATACATATACGATCCATTACCTTGTGCTTTAATTTGGTGATTAGTTACAACAATCAGCTACACCATTTGTTTAATTATTCCACTTTTACATAGTAATTTTTGAAAGTTCTGTGAAAATTCACCCTTACCATTACTTTCACTTTACTAAAAAAATCACAAAATGAAAGCAGTAAAAAGAAGAATAAAACAACAATAAAATGTCCCTTAAAAGAAAACTCAAGAGAGGTCCACATTAACATTGTGAAATGAGCAAATTTAGAACCATTTCTACCGCATACCTTGGGGGTTAGGAACTGTGCTTTGCTGAAAAATTCAAACTACAAACCATCTCCTCCTGGTTTATTTAAAGGACAGGCTACCCCAAGTGGGTGCAGTAACTTCCATTCAACAGTTGAGAAACGTGACCTTAATGCTGAAGGACTGGCTTTGATTTCAAGAGGAAAATGAGGGGAATTTGGTACCTTAACATCTGAAGTCCTAGTCATGCTCCAGCTGTACTTTACACCTTAAGACCAAAACACATTGCATGACTTCTAGTCCATAGGGTATGTCAGATTTGCCATTGTTCATCTCCTCACCGTACGGTATCAATTTAAATGACCGAAAATCGTTGGTCATGTCAAATTACGCGACTGCCTGCTGACTTTCCATCACTTTCTCGCTCACATCTTTTTGTGACAGCCAATAACGCACTGCTTAATGGAGCCAGTGCTGCACAAAGCGTTAACGAGTACAATGAGTTTAGTCTCATTCTCGTCCTTTTTTCCATTCTGTCATGGTACATAAAACCTGAGACATCACACACACCAGCTTCTCTTCTGTTTGTGAGGGCTAAAGTACCCATGCTCCTCATTCTTTATCACTGCATTGTGTGACTATACTTCCAGATGAGCACTGATTGGTTGTCAGCTATCATGCACACAAAAACCGTCCTTTAAACTAAAGACAAATATCAAACCTTTTTGATTTAATTTTTTGGGGGGCAAGTCGCACACTAGTTCAAGTGAGTTGATGGGTTAGTCTAACTAGACAACTGGCCTTTACGGGAGAGTGTCGTTGATTCCCTTCGACTTCGACTTATGTAAATGAATAATCACTGGAGAGGTCGTCTAATGTGACGTGGCCTTTATTAGAATTTTCTGGCAAGAAAACGTAGCCAGTACTGCTGTTGAAAATGAGGCTGTCAGGATTCCATTAGAAACGTAAGGAGGAAAGTCCATTCAGCTCAAGACAGCCTATCAACTGAAAGCCTTCTAGTTTCAACATCGTGGGCTCATCATTCGAAGCTCCCCACAGTGCTAATATCTACCAAACTAGTTTTTACGGTTCTGTCCGTGACCAGACTTTGAATTATCACTCAGATGTGGACCTTGACCACCAGCTTTGAAGAAGAATGGTGGGCTCTGAAGTTAGGAATATCATTAGTGTGACTTCAGCACATTGGGTGTGGGTGTCATGTGGGATGTCAGGCAGGATAGTATAACAGCACATTTTAGGCACACAAACCTTAAGGCAGATCAGCAATAGCTGACATTGTCCTAGAGTTTGCTTATCACTGGCTAACCAGCCAAAGATAAAGCACAAGCAGTAGGAAACGCGACTATCTCAGCCTTCAGGTCATTCAGAAAGTCTCTCTCTCCGCTGTAACAGTAGACCTGGGACTTCAGATAAGCTTAAACTCCCCAAGAACAATGAAGAAGCTGCAAGACAGTAAGGGGCCTTACTTGGAAAGTTCTGTCTTTCAAGAAAACAAAGTTATACAGAGGTCACATATTGTGGGAAGTTTCAAGTAAGCACTCTATCAAAGGGTAGCTCCCAGAAGACAATTTAAAAGTAATTTTGTTTAGGGGTTAATTGATGTAACCAACTAGTTGACTAAAAATTTTAACCAAATTGTATTTCTTACTCGACTAATCGCCCCTATCTTTACCCCACATTTGTGTGCTGACATGCAACTCTCTGTACTGTTTGTGAGTAGGCTAACATCGGCGGCAGCTGCACCCCACTTAACGGAAGAAGGTTCCCCCAAATACTGGGCAAACTTCTCCTCTGTGAGAGAGAATTTCATCCAAAAATCTGAGAAAATGATTGCTCATTGCGTCGAAAAAAGCGCATCTCAATGCATGAACACCTGAAGTGGACTTCCGCTCAAAGCACAGCAGAGGACAAGACAACATGCCACCATTAATGTTTCAGTACATTGCTAGCTAAATGTGACAGACTAGTCTGTTAAAAGTTCTTGCTTACTGCATTTCAGGCTGAGTTGTGTTTTCACCCTTTGCCAGATATTTATGCTTATACTTAAACTTATAACTCTGAACTGTCACCGCGTGTATCCAAAAGAAAACTGTTTATCAGCAGGTGTCAAAACTGAACAGCAATACCATCCTATAAACACATAGGTTAATTTTATAAAATTATTTTTTTAGGTATTTTCAACAGTCAAGAATGATTAGGTTCATGGCAACTGTAGTCGGTGAGGACAGCCCTGCTGGCTGCCCTGGGGGATGTCTCTCCTACGTTATGGCTGATCCGGTGGCACCGGATTCCTCTCAGGTCCAGCTTAAAAGAAGCCAGTTGGTATCACACAGGGTTTTGGATTTGAGGGGAAGTAGACAAGGCTTGCCATCAAGGAATGGAAGGAGAGGAAAGGGAATGACTCTGTGATGGTGTGGGTCAGTTTCATGCTACCAGTTCCTGGGAGCCTCTTGAACCAGCATCACCTGAAATGTACCCAAAGGTTGAGCCATACATAGCAAGGTGTAGGTGCAAAAAGATGCCAAGTGCTTTTAGTAAAAACAGTCAAAAACCACAGTGTCCAAATAAATAGCACCATGCAGATATAATAACAAAATTAAAAATAGATAAATAAATGAACAATCCATAACATCAAAGTCAAATAAAAAATCTTTTAAAAGTGAGGTTAAACCTTGGCAGGAATCTATCCTTTAAAACTGCATTCCCCAGTGCATCCCTTTGTAAACGTACATCTCCTCAGCTAACCCCAAACAGTTCACTCCAGTTGAGGAGATGACTAACCGGCACTTCAGCCCACCTTCTGCATCTGTTCCTAGGCTCGGACCCTTGCAGCCTTCTGTGGCTCTGGCAGGGCACAATGCCGAGCCTCTGAATCCTGCTGCCAGGCTAGTATCCCTGTGGTCCATGACTCTCACTGAGGCTTCCAGTTCCCTTGCAGCTGTGCTGCCTCTCTCCGGCCTTATGTGGCCGGCTGCTCTAACTGAGCGCCAGTTCACCCAGCTGGAGTGTCCTCCTCCTTCAGCCCATGAGCATCGGCTGCACGCTCCCTGTTTTATCTTGGTAGAGTAATATATTTTGCTCTACTTTCCCCTATTGTATTATTAATATGGAGCCTTAGAATGCCTAATCTCACAGACTTACCACTGTTTATAAGTGTTATTGTATATAATACCTTATCCCCACCTTCCCTTCTATATCTATAACCTCAGGCAATTAGATGTAGTAAAAGACAAGCAGGAGTTAAGTTACACATAAAATAATGTATTATTGATAATATTCATAAATAATAACAAAATACAAATTACATTTGAATATTGGAAACCATACAACCTGATTAAATGGTGATTTGTAGTTCAGGTGGCACACAGACTTGTAGTTACTTAATGTCTCTAGTTAAGGCATCATTGGTGCTCAGCTTTTAGCCACATGTCTGTTCAAAATGGCTGAAGCTGTGTTCTTCATTGTGTTGTCTTCAGTTCATGGTGTGATGGTCTTGTTCAGTTGTTAGCAAGAGAAAGATACTTCTACATCATCACAGGTTAGCAAGAGAGAGGGAATGTGGTTGAGCAAGCAAATGTATAGGTTTTCTGTCCAACCCCTACAGCCAATAGAACATCATGGTACTTAAAGGCCTCTGAGACACGCCAATTCCAAACAGCCATATCTCAGACCAATGGGGGGAAATAGTACATCTTAACACCTGCAACCCCCAAGACCATATGTTAAACTAACCTGGCTTTGTGTGGGGGATGAGAGAAATACTCAAACTGGTTTAACACTAGAATTACCAGAGCCTACGAAAAAACTCGTAAATCCGTCCCACCTTAAATCGCTTCTTAAAATCGTTCACAGCTCTCCACCAGCGTCTTTTGTCATCTAAATGTGCTGATATAAAAAGGTAAATCGTGTCATAAAATGATTTCTTCAAAACGTCGAATGTTATTAATTTGGCACAGACATGATCAAAAAATATATGTGTAATGCCACAAAAAGTGCATGCAGACATGTTCGTGCCAAATAAATAACATTCGACATTTTGAAGAAATCATTTTATGACACGATTTACCTTTATTTATCTACTTACTTCCTAAAGCCTAAAGTCACAAGTAGTGTGCAGAGAGCATGCTCAAAACTGTGTGTAATGCCACGATAAGTGCCTGCTGACACTTTAGTATGCAAGCAATGGTATGTGCATTCTTGCTCCGATGTAGAAGGGAGCTGAGTTTACCTCTGTTACAGCGAGTCTATGTGAAAACAGCAGTGTCAGATGCGGGGGTGGGGTGTGTTTGGGCTCATGAACGCGGCTGAGATAATAAAATTGACTAAAAAAAAACAACAAAAAACAAAACCAAAGCTAACCTTTATAAGTATCATAAATTACACCTGCTGTTACAGACTGAAATCAAATGTATGTTTTTATTCTAAAATAGTAAGACTAAGAGCAGTTGACTTCTCAAAACTGAGTGGTGCAGGATCAAACTCACAACCTTTTGATTCCCGGTCAGCAGCTGATTCTATTGCGCCACAGAGGCAGCCATAACAAATGGCTGTCAATGTTGCCTGTTAAGGCGGCTTTTTGTTTCTGCAGTCATATTTTTGAATAAAAGTGCAATTGTTGTGTTAGATTTGTAGCTTCTGTTAAAGTATTTCTTTGATACTTCAGGCTTCATACATTATATAGTTTATGCCTACATTTTGTCATCTACTACTAGAATATAAAAAACGTTTCTGTTTTAACAATGTGTTTACACAGATTACTGTAGAAACGGAACAGACATGAAATGCGTGTGTTCCAAATAACAATCTATTATTTCTACTCTAAAACTCCACTTCACTCCCAGATACTCAATCAAGGCATGAGCTGGGAGAAGTTCGTGCACGTTCTAAATTGGTGGGGGGATGGAATAGCCGGCTGCTTCTAGCTTCTCTTTATCAGCACATTTAGAAGACAAAGGACGCTGGTGGAGAGCTGTGAACAATTTTAGGAAGTGATTTAAGGTGGGACGGATTTACGAGTTTTTTCTTAGGCTCTGGTAATTCTAGTGTTAAGACACATCCCCCAAATCCTGTTGTAAAATTACAAAGAAACTTAGTCGTAAACAGGGGGCAAACACGAATGCCTCTCACCAAAGTAACACTAAATTACATTGCTTTGCCTAAATTATAAATAAAGACATACAAAACATTTATCAAGTTATATGCAAAATCTCACATCACAGCACTCCCCAAGGGACTTCCACATAGCTGTCTACCTTCTATCACTCCCTCTCATCCACACGCTCACACACAAAAGCTTCCTCTGCCTCCTGTCTAATCCTTTCCAGTCTTTTAACCTCTTATTTTTTCATTTTTTCTTGTATCTACTTTGTTCTTTCTTTTCATTCCCAATCAGTGTTCTTTTATCTCCCTGCCAGCTCCCCCTTAAATGCCTCTGTGGTTGCAGCGTCTCAATCACACACCACAGAAAGCCGATGATGTAACTGAGACAGGCCACCCCCTTATGTGCAAGTGTGTCTCGCCTCAGTTACCTCACCAACCTCCCACAGCTATGTGAGCATGCACACCCACAGAGATCGAGTCAGCCATTCAATTACTTATTTATTTAAAAATGACCCTCCATTCCACAGACTGGAACATAGTATATTGTATTGCATCATACTGTGCTATCCTGAAAAGAAGTAAAGAAGCCTGTCAAGGTACTTTTGTGAATAAAAAATAAGCCATGTCTGGGGCTCTTCAGTTGCGTCTGGGTTGAGCAACTGGGATATGCTAGGAGTTGACCTCAAAAAGTTGTAATTGTAAAAAAGTGATGGAAATGGTAATCAAAAAGGAGTCTGTGTGTCCCCCGCCATATCAGATGTCAGCAGTAAACGCTGAGTGCCGTCATGTATACAGAGCACGGTGAAATTCTCACTTATTAACATCTCTAATCCAAGTGCATCTCCCTTCAGCTTTACATCCTAATTCTTCAACATTCTAGCATGCAAATAAATCTTAGAATCAGTAGGCACCTCTGGTTATGCCACTGTCACGCAAGTGTACTAAGGGTGTGAGACAGTACGTGTGCTACCTGCTCATCCTCTTGCAGCCTAAGAGTGCAGGAAGAGTCCTATGAGGAGCCCTGGCGACACCACCGCAGACCTTCACAAGTCCCACCTTTTCACAGGATCCATAGAAACACCACAAAGGCAGGACCCTCAACTGTTAAAAGCCATACTCGGACTGCAGAAGCGCTACAGAAAGAGCCTGAAAATGCAGCCATGGCTAAACTATTACCTTGTTTTCTGTATTTTTCCATTAGCTTTGCAGAATCTCAAAGAGACCCCAGTACTTCAATGTCTTGTCCAGTTTTTCACCCCCGACACTACAAATCGACCTTTAAGATGTCTCATGTCCTACTCCTTCATTGCCTCTTCGTTTAACTGCCTGACTTATGAAATAAAATGCTCCTCTCTACTTTTACCACCTTTTTTAGTTTTATGAGAATATAAAATCTATATATAAATGTGCAAAACAAACAAACATAGAGCATATATGACCGCAAATTACAAACCACAGTGACGTATTTATTACCGATCATTGATTATTTTTACGGCTTGTATCAGACCTTCTGTAGATTATACTGAGATTTTATGGCCTGATGTCTCAGCTCCCTGCTTGCATTTTAATCAGGATGGCCTCGCAGAAAAAGACTCACAAATTCACTGTGCACCACCGACAAAATATGCGACTCTAAGTAGTATGTATGTAGAGGAAAAATGTTTTATTTTGGTGTTCACCGTACAAAGCATTACATAACATATCGCTTCTTGAGCAGAGTGCAGTTAAATAAAAAAGCAAAACATTGTAGAGCAGGGATCATAGACTCAGTTCCCCTGGGCCAGACTGGCTACTTTCCTTACTGGCAACCAAATATCGGTGCTAACAGAATACACATTGCTTCCATGACTTTATATGAGTCACGTTTAAAGATCTTGAAACTCCAAAGAGTAGTTAGTTATGGGTTATGGGTTAGTACCAGCCACTGTGCAGGGTTCAGCATCCTAACAGCTTGATGGAAGAAGCTGTTCCAGAGCCTGCTGGTCTGGGACCTTATGCTCCCATATTGTCAGCCTGAAGGTAACCGTGAGAACAGTCCATGACTTGGATGACTGCAGGCATTGATAATTTTCCAGATTTTTCTTATACACCACCTAACATATACGTCTTATAGGTTGGGAACGCCACCACCTGTGATTTACTGGGCAGACCACACCACCCTCCGCAAGGCTTTATGGCTGATGGCAGTGCAGTTCCCCGTATCAGAGAGTGATGTATCCAGTTACGATTAAATGGTACAGGGGTAAAATGATCTGAGGGTACGAGTGCTCATGCCAAACCTCTTCTAAAAAAAGGCGTCATTGAGAATATCAGCACCACTTTCTTCAGTGTGAACAGACCATGTTAGGTCTTTGGTGATATGCACATCAAGGAGCATAAAGCTGCTCACTTTCTCCACAGTGGTCCCATTGATGGTGTCAGGGGAGTGTAGGCCCCCCTTGCTTTCTGAAGTCTACTAATACCACTTTAGTGTTGGATAAATTGAGGGAGAGGCAGTTATCTTGGCACCGGTGGAATCAGCAGGGCTCTGATTTCCTCTCTGTATTTAGTCTCATTGGCGTAGCCGTTAGCAGTACACATTAAGTTAAAATCCTTGATGTCAGAGTAGTCAATGGATCAGATGCACAGTGCACTCCATAATGTTTGGGACAAAGACACATTTTCATTGATTTACCTCTCTGCTCCACAGTTTAAAATTACAAATCAAACAATTCAGATGTGATTAAAGTACATATTAAAGACTTTCATTTAAGGGTAACATTATTTCTACACTGGCACGGTGGCGCAGTTGCCTCGAAATAAGGAGACCCGGGTTCGCTTCTCAGGTCCTCCCTGCGTGGAGTTTGAATGTTCTCCCCGTGTCTGCGCTATTTTCCTCCGGGTACTCCGGTTTCCTCCCAAAGTCCAAAGACATGTAGGTTAGGTGCATTGGCAATCCTAAATTGTGCTTGGTGTGTGTGTGTGCGCCCTGCCTGGGGTTTGTTTCCTGCCTTGCGCCCTGTGTTGGCTGGGATTGGCTCCAGCAGACTCCCTGTGACCCTGTTGTTAAGATATAGCGGGTTGGATAATGGATGGATTATTTCTACACAGTCCACCCATTTCAGGGCACCTTAATGTTTGGGCCACGGCAATGGCAGGTCTATTAAAGCCGTCATATTTAGGAATTAATTGCATATCCCTTGCATACAATGACTGCTTGAAGTCTGCGATTCATCGCCATCACCAGGTGCTGAGGATTTTCTCTGGTGATGTTCTGCCAAGCCTCTAGTACTCCCATCATCAGCTCTTGATTGTTTCGGGGGCTTGTCCCCTTACGTTTTCTTTAAAGTATATAGAAGGCCTGCTCAACTGGATTTAAATCGGGTGACTGGCTTGGCCATTAAAAAATTTCCATTTTTTTCAGCTTTGACAAGCTCCTGCGTTGCCTCAGCAGTATGTTTGGATCATCATCTTTTTGCAGGATGAAGTGCCATCCAATGAGTTTGGAGGCATCTACTAGAACTTGAGCAGATTAGGTGTTTCTCTATACCTCATAATTCATTGTGTGTCTGCCATCAGCAGTTCCATCATCAATGAAGATAAGTGTGCCAGGACCTGTGGGAGTCATACATGCCCAAGCCATTAACACCCCCCAGCATCACGATTAACAAATGAGGTGGCCTGCTTTGGATCTTGGGAAATTCCTTTTCATCTCCACACTTTGCTCTTGCCATCACTCTGATTTAGGTTCATCTTTGTTTTGTCTGTCCACAAGGCCTTTTCCCAGAATTTCCCAGAATTCTGCAGGCTCTTTGAAGTCCGTTTTCACAAACTATAATCTGGCCGTCATATTTTTATGGCTAACTAGTGGTTTGCAACTTGCAGTGTGTCCTCTGTATTTCAGTTCATGAAGTCTTCTGCTGATAGTCGTCTCTGACACACACACACACATCTGCCTCCTGAAGACTGTTTCTGATCTCTCAGACAGGTGTTTGGGGGCTTTTTCTTTACCATATGAGGATTCTTCTGCTACCGGCAGTGGAGGTCTTCCTTGGCCTACCAGTCCCTTTGTGATCACTGAGCTCTACAGTGCGTCTTTCCTCTAAATGATATTACAGACATTCAGTTAGGTCGCCCTAAGGCTATAACATTGTCTCCAATGGTTGACTTTCATTGGCTCAGCTCTTGTCCTCATGTTGAACAATGACAACTACAGACTCCAAAGGGTATAATATAAGCAAGCCGAGGTATCTTAAGAAGCAATGAGACACACCTGAATAATCACAAACACTTGTGACGCCAATTGTTCCAAACATTACGGTGCCACGAAATGGGGGCAT
This sequence comes from Polypterus senegalus, assembly GCF_016835505.1. Lineage (NCBI taxonomy): Eukaryota > Metazoa > Chordata > Cladistia > Polypteriformes > Polypteridae > Polypterus > Polypterus senegalus. The sequence goes on from NC_053158.1 coordinate 183,743,889, forward strand.
GTATAAAAAGTGTTGTCATTTTTACCAATGTGACTGAAATATACGCAAATACCCTTAAATGAAAACCTGCAATGTGCACGATGTCTGAATAGTTTAATTTGTAGTTTTAAACTGTGGAGCAGATAGGGAAAACTAGGAAAGCCGGTATTTGCAACAAACATTTATGGAGGGCACCGTATATGGAGGCACTTATGAGGCCCTATGCTCCTTCTTAGCTACGTAGGCCTGTTAGTGAATGGTGTCAAATCTCAGTCGAGACTCAGCCCAGGTTCTTTTCATGTGTAGCTCCTCGCCGAGCTGCCTCCTCAATCCGAAATGCTGACTCCATCAGTGTCTTTAAGAAGTGTGTGATGGGTGGTTCTTTGTAGCTGACGAAAGATGAACAAGTTTTATGTTCTGTTTAGTTTCAAGCTCTTTACTCAAGATTATTAACTTTGTACCCTTGTCCTGTAACACTTATTTCCAAACAGCCCCCCAGACTGATGTTATTCAGTCCTGTTTACCTCTTTTGAAAATCGCTTTGGGTAAAAGTGTCCGTCAAGTGAATTGAGTTGAGTAAAAAGTAATTGTACGTAGTGCTGGGCGGTATGACCAGAATTCTATATCGCGGTATTTTTCAAAATTAAACCGGTTTCACGGTATTGGATAGTATTTTTTTCCCATGCATAAGTGGATGTTAACCACATTTTCCACTTCAATTACTGCAGTAGACTGGCTAAGAATAACCTGTTCCATTGTCATGAGAATTGTACAAAAAACATTTTAATGTGCACACAAGTATTATTACAGGTTTGCATGCCCCCATAAAGTAATAGCTTTCAAGGGTGTGGCACTAATGAAGAGAAGGAATCACACTGCATGACAGTTGCTGTCAAAATATAGAACCTTTTTATTGAACAAATTTTGCAAACAACTTAAACTATATTTTCAACCATCCAAAGAGGCATTTAGACTTAGTAAAATATCCAGAGGTGCTTGTCAAAACTTGTACTGCACTGAACATGTCTTAGAAAAGGAATAAATGGTAAATATTTTTTGTAAACCAACTATACTTTCTGTTAATGTTAACAATCTCTATCCACTGACACGTTAGCTACAGTATATGGATTATCTCGAACCACCGCTTGCTTTTTTTGTCGTAGGCAGTATCCCTAGCAAACGCGTCTACAAGTGACGTCTGACTCCAGTGTCCTCTAGCTTTTTCAGTTTTACCTGAGGATGAGGAGGGTGCCAATCTTAGTTCAATACTTTCATGGTACTCCAAAGCATGTTTGCGGCTCAGGTGGTGCAGCAAACTGCTCGTGTTGTCGCCTTCAGCGACAACTTTAGCTTGACGGCATTTGCAGTAAATAGTTGTTTGGCCCACATCCAGCCTTTTACAACCAATGTTTCTCCAGACAACAAACACGGCTCCCTTTTTCGGCATAAGTTTTTCTGTGTCATCTTGTTCAACTTTATCATCTGCTACAGCTTCAGAATGTTTTCTGTCCATTTTGACCGCTCAATACCTCCACTAACGCATATACTCCGTTGCATGTGTGTTTAGTGGTGTAGCAGTGAAAAAGGTCCCCCCTTACACCGTTTCCCACTGCGACACATTCCAAACGTTGTTTAGGCTATTTAAACCGGTGTTGCGGTATAAGAAAAATCCATATCATAACAAAAATAAAAAACGGTTTTCGGTATGAACCGATATACCTCCCAGCACTAACTGTACGTGTAATGTAAGTTAAGTCATCTACTTAATGTCCATATCTTCAGCCAGAATCCCATGCCTTCTTAAGCTACCGATAACTCAAACCCAAAACTTTTTTGCAGCCCTTATTTACTCTTCTTCTGTTTATATCAGGGGTCCTCAATCACGGTCCTGGAGGGCCGCAGTGGCTGCAGGTTTTTGCTCCAACCCAGTTGCTTAATAAGAAGCACTTATTGCTCAAGTAACAGTTCTGCATCACTTTGGTTTTCTCGTTCTTTTGAACCCTTACTACTTATTTTAGTCTTAAATACCTGCATTCTTGGTTTTGAATTGCTCCTAATTAGCAATAACATGCAAATGACAAAAGAAACTCGCATTTCTCCATTTAGCTTGTTTCCATTTACACCTGTGCATATTTATCATGCACTATTGGGTTTAATTAAATACTTAGAAGGCAAGTGAAGAGAAAAAAGTGAAGGACTGAGAATTACACCTCCATGTTAGCCTTCGTTTGGACGATCATTTGAATGATGTCCTTAGAAAGGGGAAGAAAGTCTAGGATATGAGAATGACTTGACAAAGCAGAGTTAAAGCACTAACAAGCTATGAAATTAAATTATTGGCAAGAATTGCTTTATAATTACACAACAGGATTAGAACAAAGACCTGCAGCCACTGTGGCCCTCCACGACTGTGATTGAGGACCCCTGGTTTATATGATGCCACTTTTTTCAGCAATTCTGGCACCTCACACCTCGATTTCTTGCACTCCACCTAAGATTATTAGACTCGACTGTCTTTTAATCTATACTAATAAAAGGCAAAGCCCTCACTCACTCACTCATCACTAATTCTCCAACTTCCTGTGTAGGTAGAAGGCTGAAATTTGGCAGGTTCGTTCCTTACAGCTTACTCACAAAAGTTAAGCAGTTTTCATTTCGCGTAACGGTCATAACGGTCGACAACGTCTGCCATGTCGAACTTTCTTATTTATGGCCCCATCTTCACGAAATTTGGTAGGCGGCTTCCCTGCGCTAACCGAAACCAATGTATGTACTTATTTCAGTGGTATGATGCCACTGTCAGCCATATTGAACTTTTCAACAGTCTTTGTTACTTACGGCCCCATCTTCAAGAAATTTGGTAGACGGGTTCCCAACGCTAACTGAATCCTACTTATGTACATATATACGTCCATAGCCTGTAGCTCGGTCACCGTGTGAGGCGGCGTTGGGTCCCCCATCCCAATGCCTCCCACGTTGTTGGCTGCCAGCCTATATAAGGCCATCCGTCGCTCCAGTCTCTACATTCCCTTCCTTGCTTCGCCACGGGATTCACGTCTCCCTGCTGATAACTACAGCCTTTTAATTTAATCCACGGCTTCTCCTCTGTTTTATTGTTCATTTATTACGATTATAGTTATTGTGTAGGTATTTTAGACTTACTTTACACTGTTCAGGTACCCATTTCCTTTATCTTTCCAACCGTACCCCCATTAAAATGTCTATTGAGGTGATCACCATCGATCAAAGAACTGTCACTTACCGAGTGGTTTCCATGCCTGGAGATGGCACCTGCCTTTTCCATTCTCTTTGTTACATATTGCACGGCCATATCAGGCTTACTCTTGATATCTGGAGGAACATTGTGTCTTATGTATTGAATGACTGGGACAGGTTCAAGATGTGGACTGATGACAGTACAGGAGATAATTATACTACACAGGAGCACTAGAAGAGTGAAATGCTTAAGCCCTTCACCTATGCATCTGCATGTGAGTTGATGGCTGCCACTGAATTGTTCGGTTGTCGCTTTCAAGTGTACCGAAATGGCCAAATATTTTACATCTTTCGACAACCGCCAATGCCTCTTAAACATCTTAGATTCACAGGTGACGATTTTAGTAGTGGACACTTTGATGTTTATGAATGTTTAAACTCTCAAAAGCTGGATGTGAAGTTATAGATTAAACAGGTTGTATACTTACAACGCTTGACAGATGCCGAATGTCACTTCAACAAAAGTCCTGCAAATACTGTCGTAATTGAAACAAACCATGAAACTCAAACCGATTATGACAGCAGCAATCCAAGCTGTGAGATTTGAGACAAGATTACTGTTCACATGGCCAACTGTAAGTTGCATGCTTAAGAGTAAGCTCAGCGCACAGCTTGGTCATATTACAACCGAACTCACAATGTGGTATACAAAGAGATCCTTAACAAATAATTATTAGTATATTTTCCCTCAGTTTAAAAAGATTTAATTTTGTTCTTAATAAAAATTTTAAGGCAGTACTTTGCTGCTGCGAAGCGCGGGTATTTTGCTAGTTTTAAACTAAACTCTAAAACATATTGTATGAATCTTAACTCTTGAAGCTGCCAAAGGTCACAGTGTCTGCTGAATAATAAATAATAAAACATACAAATTAAAGAAAAAATCATCATTTGGAAAATGTTTATCAAGAGAGCAGCTCTAATAACGTTTAACATAAGTAGCATGCATGCAATGAATGATGCCATATAAAATATCCATCCATCTATTTTCAAACCCATTTATTTCATAATGTTTTCCTAACTCAGCATCATTGGGGTGAAGGTGGAAGCCACAAAGTGTGCAAAACAAATTAACTCTTTGAGGACTGAATATTTTTTCCAAAAAACATAGTTTCTGGAAGGCAAAAATCAACATAAAACGTCTGTTGCTGCATGCTGTGGCTGCCAGTTTGCCAAGAATGTGTGGCAGGCTTGCTGCCAGGCTGTCTTTGTGTGGCTGGGACAGCAGCAGCAGCAGTCACGGTCACAGTCTGGTTTCTACCTCTTATCATTGATAAGTGGCAGTCCTCCCTAGCGAACATTGTCAGTACAACGATTAGCTGGGGACCAATCAGCTGAAGCTAGAACCTCACATTCGTTTTCAATCGCTTGAATCAAAATCGGAGTCTGACAAGTCATAGTCCAGTTCAGAGATAACAGGCCATGAAGTATTTTACTTTATGCATTCGCTTTGATCTCTCGCCAGATGTCAGGCCCATTTTTGCCATTGTTTGCGTCCTTCTACTCATGCGAGTGCAGGAAATCTCAGTCAAACCAATTAATCAACGAGTGTCCAACTAAAACATAACGGTTGGTTTTGTCACAGTTTACAGTGAATCACCATCGTCAACTCCTCCTTTTGACAAAAGTCTACATCAGCCTTGAAAGAGTTAAGAACTAAAAAAAAATGAAATGCCACCGTAATCTGATCAGGAAAGTACTACATGAAACATTTATTAAAAACGGACCCCTAAGGGATTTTTTTAGTCTAATGCCTTATTCTTGGAACTGAACTTTCCTCCTCATTTTAAAAGTGGAACACCCCTGAGACGTGCGACCTTGAAGCCCATTTTCAATAGTGCCTCGTGATCCCTGACACCAAATGTAATTAATGTGAGGACAGACGGGCGCCATCATTCAGCACAAACCAAAGAATCAATGTGACCAGTGAGATGCCCTAGCACTCCTCCACCTTGCACAACATTTCATTTGAGGATCAAACAACCTTTTCTGGCAACTGTTTCAGCAAGGCAGATCTAAGAGCTGGATGGCCGGATTGTTCCTCATGTTGCTGTGCCATCTCATACAAGCTGAAGGGCAGGCCAAGGTGAAGCCTCAAGCCACTGAACGGAAACTGAAAGGCTTTTGTGTGCTCATAAAGGACTATGCTGCATATAATAAAACGCCACAGACTGACAGGTAGGTGAGCCACGTGAAACACAAGAGCCTCTGTTACTAGGACCTTCACGCAGGTAAAATAAAAAAAGGAGGACTCCGTCTGTTTTTTGCAGTTCACTAGAAGTACGTGCCCCATTAAATTTCTCTATCCCATCTTAGATACACAGCAGTGGTGGAACAGAGAAACTACTCTGTGGATATCCTCCCAAGTGTGCTGAACTCATTGGCGCCTGTCAGCTTGCAGGGTGTGCTGCTCAACCCAAAGGCTCACCCAGCTAAAATACAAGCAAACAAATCCACTGCCAAAGACGTTCAACAGGTTTTATGAATGTATGTCCTGTTCTGCTGGTGGGGGGCCTTGGCTGGGGTAGCTGAAAAGAATGGAACCTAAGTGCCAATCCACAAACTTCTGGGGGTGGGGACAGCCACCATTTATACATTTACAAAATGTATTTGCTCCTTGTTTTGGCATCAGGCATGCCTTGATCGGACTTAGGAATAGGAGGACATGATAGCAGAAATAAGAAGGTCTTGCTTTGAGAGTTGTGAGCAATTTGGGGTTACTGAGTGAGTGCCTTGTAAGAAGCCCCCCCAAAAGACTAGTATTTAACTTGAAATATAACCATTAATTTAATAAAATCTTGTAGTTCTCATCCCTTCACACCATTGGAGTGTCATACTTAAAAATAAAATAAAAGTGGGCAACACCAAGGCATGTATAATATGTTAAGTGGCGACTTGAAAGTAATGTCCTGCATTAGGTTGGGTACATTGGGTGGTTTTAGGACAAATGGTACTACATTTTTGCAAATTCAAATTTTAAGGGCATTACTGATGGTAATTGTCTGCTGAACCAGGGGTTGGCGCTGTATTCTAATGCCTTCTTTCATCCTCCCACTGTAGTTCCTAAGACTGATGGCCTTCCACCACTGATGTCACTTCTGCTGACCGCCCTCCTGGACCTTCCTTTTCATGCCTGGAACCCATATGACCGGAACTTCAGCCATTTTGAAATCAGTTCTCGTTTGAAAAGACGCATCCGCCCCTAACTGCATGCTTTTTGTACTTGCAGCTATTGTAATCTATATACAGTATATAAAAGCCAAATACCACTGACTCACTCATCACCAATTCTCCTGAACCATGAGGACTTGGGACTTGAAATTTGGAATGTAGGTTACCCATGGCCCATAGGTGCTCGCTAAGAAACGGTTTTAAAGATTTCGTGGTCCAAGCGCGTTCTGACTACATGTCTGTCCGATTTTTACTAGAGAATTACTTAATGGATTTAGATCTGGTTGTTTTCTATAAATTGCTTGAACTTTCTGGTTGATTTTGTGGCTGGGGGTTGGGTGCAGGGGGGCAGGGGCAGACCAACTGCTTGAATTGGTCTACGTCTCGTAACGTGTTGGAGTGCACCTTGCCTCCGCTTAGCTAGTGATACCTGTTTGTTCAACAGACATTATCATCTACAGATTGTTAAGGAGTAAGACTTGACATTTTTGAGAGAGAGATCAGAGCTCCATGCGTTTTAGAGGGTAGCTGCTGATTACCAGAGATATTACGACCATGTGCTTTTCTCCCCGTGCGGGAAACACTCCCCTTTTAGAGATGAACATGATCAGGTATAGTGCCAACGTCTATTGATTTTTAAAGTTTGTCCTGTTTCATTAGTATGTGGGCAAAGCCACGGGGTACAGCTAGTTACAGTATATGGGACCAGAGTGGTGTCCCAACTCTTTTGACATTGTCTTCTCTCCTCTTTACACCATATATATCAAACATTTCAGAATTACTCCCTGAAATTGCACTAAAAGTCAAACTTGGATAAGAATGTGTCCTACTCCAGAGTAGGACTTGACAAGTAGTTTTGAAGCATCCTACACCCAGTCCCAGCAGGAGTAGGAGTTCACACTTGAGAATGAATGAATCCATGACTTTACGGCACACCGAGTCAATAAATGGCACTCATGAAGCCGTTTTCTAGTTTCTTTGGAAATCATGATCATGTTATGTAGTGTTCTGGTACTAGTGACAAGTTTCACAACAAAGACAGTAATAATATTAAAAGGGATGTGATTACGTTCAAATAAAAGGTTTGTGCCACGTTAATGAAGTACTCTGGTGGCATGTGCTGAAATGGGTCAACATCAAGAATAATACAATAATGAGCATATATACAGCTCGCTATATCACGCTTCGACTTTCGCGGCTTCACTCTATCGCGATTTTTTTCTCATACACGCTTACGTCACTACGCATGCGCTTTCTGAGAACTTTTATCTAAGCCCTACGATGGCTCCTAAACGTGCTGCTTTTTCTAAGCCTTCTGACAATAAAACTAAGCGTCGGAGGAAGATGCTTACTATCCAGGAGAAGGTGAAACTCTTGGATATGATTAAAGATGGCAATACCCTACAAAAGCCTCCTCACGCATATGAAAAGACAGCGCCAGCAACTGCCTATCAAGATGTTCTTCAGCCTCGCACCCAGACACCCACTGCCTACTCCTAGTACTTCTTCACTGAAGACAACAACGCACCTGCTGAAGATACTGCACCACCTCTGAAGACTCTCCTACTGAGGTCGTGCCTTCATAGGTTAGTGGTTGTGTGCAATTAAATGTACAGTATAATAATCTATTATATAAAAGTGTTCGGGATTGTCCTTACGTCCCGTGAGTGCAAAGCGTAGCGGTATTCTGCTTATTACAGTTCTGGTGCTCTCATCGTTTCCTTGCTTTTGTGCGCGATGCGCTGGAAAAATAGACAAAATTATGTCTCTGGAAATAATTAATGTTGATGGAGTACAAATGCCTCACCGCGTAGTAAATATCAGGGGAGATGGTGCTTGCTTATTCTCATCTATAGCTTATTTAGTGCATGAAACTCCATCTTTAGCGGTACAGAATCGGGCTGACATTGTACGACTTTGGACAGGCACTCGAGGGGATAAAAAAAAAACTTAGGTTTTTGGGAGATGTTATGAATGGGCACTTTGATGTTCTCATTCTCTACACTTAAGTGCCTGATGTACACATGGAGTGCACAAAAACTGAGGATAAAAGTCGGTCGCCTTAAACGGCGAGTGTGCCTAGTAATATGATATTTGTAACGTCTAATATGTCTTATTCTCTCTTATTTTGTCTAATATATTGGGTACTTTGAGTGTAATGGCGACTAAAGGGTGTTATTTCATGTCTAGAGGGCTCTAATAATGTTAAAAAACGTATTTAGAAGGTCGTAAACAGGTTTTCTATATTCTAACTGCGAAAATATTCGATTTATAAATAAAGAATCCTACTTCGCGAAAATTCATTTAATCATGGTAGAGTCTGGAACGGATTAACCGTGATAAACGAGGGTTCACTGTATATGGTTGTGAGACACAGACGCAATCCAGTGACCTGAGACGAAGATTGGACTCCTTCGGTGCTGTGTCTTTTCAGAGAAATGCTGGGCACCGCTGGTTTAGCTCTGAGTGAAAAGGGCGGTTGCTAATGGAGTCCCAAGTGAGGCACATTTAACCAGAGTTGTGAGGGAGCGTCTGTTATGGCACTATGGGCATTGGGCATGATTCCCCAAGGATGACGGGTCGCAGGATCGTCATTGTTGAGGACCCAAGTGGCTGGTTCAGGCCAAGGGGACGCCCACATAACACTTGGCTGTGGGCAGATCGTCATTTCTGGAGAGTGGGACTGGGCTGTGTGTCTGCCCGAGGAGGTTGCCAACTGGGATCTCAAGCTGTGTCATCGTGTGGTGGGTGTGGCAAGGCGCTGTACCACTGCACGCTCCCAACCTGACCTGAGCTGACCTGATATGAATATATTTTATTGGAGTGTATGTGTTATTTTGTTTGTATCACTATCATTACTCTGAGGAAACAAGCAAGTAAGAATTTTGTTGTATTTTGTATACATGATAATAAATAGAAAGAAACCAGTTAGGTGAAAACCTGTAAGAAGATCAGTTTCAGGACAAACAGAGAGCCACATCAGACAAACAGAACATAGCAGCAGTTTTCGTTTTGTGAGAATTTTTCAACTCTGAGGGGTTGGTCTGTTGTTTACTGCCTATGAGCAGAGAGGGTGACTCCAAGAGCATGCTGAACTATTCAACCCGTAAAGGGCATTATGGGAATCCTATTGACATATTGACGTTCTGTTTTCCCAATCATGAAAGGAGACAGCAGCCAAGCGAGAGAGAGAGAGAGAGAGAGAGAGACGTTATACAATCTAGCCTCTGCAAACATGGGGGCACCTCGGTGAGAAATCTCACCCAACAGCCTCTCGCGCTGATCCTCTCAGTGACTATGCCTCAAAGGCATCAGTCAGTAAAATCTGTTGAAACTGAGCATGCCTTGACTCACCATACACTACCGCAGACTTTCAGTTAGTTCAAACTGAGGCAGAAGCAGCCTTGCATTAGTGTGAGTGTGCTAATGAGTACAAGTATGCCTGTAATGGACTGGGGTCAAGTTCAGGGTTGGTTCCTGTCTTGTGTCTTAAGCTGCTAGGATGGGCTCAGTAAATGCATGGATTAGTTCATGTTTTTAAACTCATCTACTGAAATGTCTCTTCCACTGTTTTTTTATAATCCCGTGATCCTCATCAGGCTTGTTTTGATGACCTTCATCTTGTGACCGTGTATGTTATATCTGAACGTGGTTTATTTCCTCCATGAATGCTGCTGACTAGAATTTTTCTTTTCCTCTCCTCCCTTGTCAACTGGCCATATCTTCATTACAAGATAAATGGATTTACAGTGCCCTCCATAAATGTTTGGGACTGACATTAGTGTCACCGGTGTCTGTGATCACTCAAGTGTGTTTCATTGCTTCTTAAAGATACCCCGGATTGCTTCTACCCTTTGAAGTCTGTAGTTGCCATTGTTCAACATGAGGTCAAGAGCTGTAAAGTCACAGAAGCCATTATGAGGCTGAAACACAGGAATAAATCCATTCAAGACATCAGTAAAACCTTAGCATAACCTAAATCAACTGTTTGGAATATCAATGAGAAGGAAGAAAGAACACACTGGTGAGCTCAATAGTCACAAAGGGACTGGTAGGCCAAGAAAGACCTCCACTGCTGATGACGAAAGGATCCTCACTATGGTCAAGAAAAAGTCACAAACACCTGTCTGACCGATTGGAAAAAGTCTTCAGGAGGTCGATGTGGACGCGTCAGAGAGGACTTTCTGCAGAAGACTTCATGAACAGAAATACAGAGACCACACTGCAAGATGCAAGCCACTAGTGAGCCACTAAAACAGGGTGGCCAGATTACAGTTTGTGAAAAAGGACTTCAAAGAGACTGCAGAATCCTGGGAAAAGGTCTTGTGGACAGATGCATCACAGTGAGGGCAAGAGCAAAGTGTGGAGATGAAAAGGAAGTGGCCAAGACCCAAAGCAGACCACCTCATCTGTTAAACATGGTGGTGGTAGTGGTATGGCCTTGGTATGTATGGCTGTAAAAGGTATTGGCTGGAACTGCTGATGGCAGCCGCACAATGAATTCTGAGATGTATAGAAACATCTGATCTGCTCAAGTTTCAGTAAATGCCTCCAAACTTATTGGACAGCACTTCATCCTACAACAAGATAATGAACCAAACGTACTGCTGAGGCAACACATGATTTTTTCAAAGCTAAAAAATGGAAAAGTCTTGAATGGCCAAGCCAGTTACCCAATTTAAATCTAACTGAACAGGCCTTCCATATGCAGAAGAGAAAACTTAAGGGGACAAACCTCCGAAACCAGCAGGAGCTAACGATGGCTGCCTTAGAGACTTAGCAGAGCATCACCAGAGAAGACCCTCAGCACCTGGTGATGTCGATGAATCACAAACTTCATGCAGTCATTGCATGTGAGGGATATGCGACAAAGTCCTAAATATGACGACTTTAATAGACCTGCCATTGCTGTGTGGCAAACATCATTGGGCCCTGAAATGTGGGGAGCCACGTAGAAAAAGTGTTGTGTGACCGAAATGTATGCAAATCTCCTGAAATGAAAGTCTTCAACGTGCACTTTAATCACATTTGAATTGTTTGATTTGTAATTTTCAACTGTGGAAAAAAGGGGAGTAAATCAAGAAGAAATGTGTCTTTGTCCCAAAAATTATGGAGGGCATGGTATGTGATATAATCTGTTCTTACATGTTGCCTGTGAGAGTCGTCGTAGCACTCCGTTCAAGAACAAAGTACTTTCTACTATTGTGAGGTGGCCATGACAGACTGGCCATTTAGCTCTGTGAAGAGGATTACTTGTGTTCTGTTTTATGTTTTATATTTTTTGACATCCATTGTGTGCCCAACCTACCTGGAAGGAGGGGTCTCTCTTCGATTTGTCTTTCCTAAAATGTTTTTTTGGGATTTATTTATTTTTTTGTCTTCTTAGAGAGTCAAAGCTAGGGGTCAAAAAACGAGGTTTGTTAAAGCCCATGGATGCATTCCTTTTGTGATTTTGAGTTATACGAGAAATGCACGCTTGTTGTTGTTGTAAATGTTTCAGACTCTGAAAGTCAAGCTATTCTGCAAGAGCAACAGCAAAAAAGCTGTCTCATGTTGTAAAGGAATAGTCACCTAAGGGGTTAGTATTAAGAAGGATGCCTATGAGCCTACGTCAACAGGATATGAGAGCTCTGTAGAGGCCTGCGGGCTTTCTCTATGAATGGCTGTGGGAATAAGAGGCCAAATACATGTTACACTTTACATGTAACAACATAAATGACAGAATTTCACACAAATAATTAAAAGCATTCACGTCTTAAATGAAAGTTTTAATTAATCCAAGGACGATTCATTTAACAGAACACAAAATTCACACAGGAAATTCAGTAGGTTCCTCTTTGTCATTCTACTCCTCATCATAAAAGGTGCTACATCAAATAAAAATTGATTTCACTACCGTCAAAAGTAGTTTTTTAATTTTTTATAGAAATGCTCCTAGTATAACAGATTAATGTTTCATGAAATCAAGGTATAGAACAAATAAACAATAGCAAATAAAAAAATAAGTCAAGGAATCATTAAGTGTACAAAATGTTATTCAAATTTTTGATTCATCAAAGTAGCCACCTTGTCAAACTGTGGTACCCCTTGTCATTCAGAATGCCAGTCACTCTGTGCAAGTCACCAACTCTGCCTTCAGCAAAAGAACCCCAAACCATCACACTTCCTCCTCCATGTTTGACAGTTTGTGGCACACACTGAGGGTCCATCTTTTCACCAACTCGACGGCGTACAAACACCTTGAGTGATGAACCGATGATTTCAAATCTTGATTCAGTGGCCCATAAGACTTTCTTCCCAGTCTGCAGCCGGTATTTCAAGACCCTATTTTGTCCTTTAAGGAATGGCTTTCTTAGTGCTGCTCGCCCTGTCAAACCTTCAGCACAAAGTCTCCTCTTCACAATAGAAAACGAGACTTGTTTTTTTCAACTACCGTTAAGTTGTGCTTGAAGCTGTTGTGCTGTGAGGCGCCTGTGATCACACAGGCTGGTGAACCTCAGAATCGTGTCTTCTGATTAGCGTCTGCAGATTCCAGTTGCCTTTGGATTGTGTAGGTCACCACTGGACTCACTGACACTTTGATTTTATTTTATAATATCTCTAAATGAAAGGCCTACACTTCTAAGGGTAATAATGCTCTGTCTCATTTCATGTTAATTGCCATTTTTCTTGCTGTTATCACTGGAATTTACAACTTTCTAATATTGTCCAAGTAGGACTTCAGAGGGTGTAGTGACACAGTCTGTTCCAACTCTGCTTTAAGACACTGTCAGGGATGCCAGGGGCCATGACCCGGCCGGGACGCCAGGAGGGACCGGAAAAGGGTCAGAGCCCTGCCTGGATCACGTGGGGTTCGCCTTCCGGGTTGCTTTGGGGGCCACGGGTCAAGGGCATGGAAGCCCTTCCCTGTAGGGGCCCGTGGTCACCGCCAGGAGGCGCCCAATGCCTTGGGGACTTGTTTCCCCAGCACTCCTGCCACACCAGGAAGTGCTGGGGGGAAGATTTATGACGGCGCCCGGAGAGCAGCCGGGAGGACAGCCGGCACTTCCGCCACACTTGGGCGTGGCCAGAAGAGGATTGCCGGGAACACCTGGGGCTCATCCGGGTCCTCTATAAAGGGGCCGTCTCCCTTCATTCGAGGCTGGAGTCGGGTGGAAGCAGGACGAAGCTCAGGAGGAGAGTGGAGGCGGCCCGAAGACAAGGCATTGTGGCCAGGACTGTTTGGGGGTATTGTGCACTAAACTGGGTCTTTGTGACCATTATTTGGGGGTCTTGGTGACCAATTAATTGTAAAATATTGTAAATAAACGTGTGGTGGTTTGAGAAACAACATGTCCGCCTGTCTGTGTCCGGGTGCCGTTCACATCTGGCGTAGCCGGCAGGATGCTCCGCCTGTTTCAAGGCGGAGACCTGTATATCACAAATTTGTTGTGGACGGCCCGGCGCAGCAGGGGACCCCACCCACGTACCGCGGGGGCTGCGTGCACACAGCACCGCGGGTAAAGGAACCCCACGGACCGCCAGGGGTCCGCAGGAAGGCCGTTATTCCCTGATGCGGGCAGGCGGCGTGCACGGGACGAGTGCAGCGGTCTCCAACGAGCGCGCCGTTGCTGGAGGCGCCTGGGACGGCATGGCGTCAAGAAAGGCCACGCCGAGGAGGTGTCCTCGGTTTGACGAGTCCGGGGAGGTGAGTTCCCTGCCTAGCGGCAGCCGGCCCATGGGGGCGGGCGTGTTTTCTTTGTTGCAGACAGGGCTTCCCGGATCCACGCCAGTGGCAGGCGCATGCCGGTCTGCGGGCTCCGGCAGCACAGCGGCAGCCGCGAGGGCTGCGGAGGAGGAGACGCTGCAGCTCAAAAGGTGCCGGCAACAACAAGGCTGCCGGCAAGCACGTCGCCGCCGCAGAAGGAGAGCCAAGATGGCCGCGGACCAGAAGTCCCTCCCCCTGACAGGCACGCGATTGGACGGTGTGTCTTGTGTGCCCGCCGATGACTGCAGAGAGCGGGACCAAGGAATGTCCATCACGGGCAGGGGAGACCCGATTGGGCCGGAGGAGAAGGCCCACAGGAAGTGGCGGCGTTGGAGGCTGACAGACAGGTAGGCTCCGCGTCGGTTAACTTCCTGTCTTTGCCGGCTGCTCTGGCGGAGCTGGAGGCGTCCCTTCAGCCCGTGGAGCAGCGTGTATTACAGATGCTACGTGCCCTCCGGGCTGAGGTGCTGGATCTGGAGAGGAAGGCGCTCGCGGCGCTGAAAACGTTTCGATCAACAACGGGACGGCGCGACGCTGGAATCTCCAGCCGGAGAGGTACGGCGGAGACGGTGAGTACAGCCGACTCCGTACAGCATGCAGGAGGGTCTGTTGAAAAAGGCTGTGATGTTAACGATCAGTTCCGAGTAAGCAGCCCTCCGACAGGAGGTGCGGCGCCGCGTGCTGTATCTTGGGCGAGGGGAGTCCGAGAGGACGCTGAATGGACACGGGCTGCTAAGTGCCCCGGGTCCTAGCGCCCTCCGCCCCGAGTCGGCTGCGGTCTTGCGCCGCACTATAGGGACGCAGACGGGACAGAGGCGCCTTTTATTCCATAAGGAGTCTCAAACCGTCATGGCGTCCCAGAGTGAACGGAGGAATAAAGGGCTGGGTGCCGATTCCTCCGATATGAAGGGGACGCAGACGGGACAGGGGCTCGCGTTGGTTATCGGAGTCGCACACCGTCAAAGGCGCCCAAGAGTGAAGGGAGGATTAAGCGGCTGGGTGCCGCCTCCTCCAACACGGTGAGACGCGTTGCTGGGTGCACGCGTACTGCTGGCCACCCTCTGGAGCGGCAGAGGGAATCCCTGAGGCCGGCGGAGAGAGCGCAGGCGGTGCCGGCGGCTCCATCATCGAGAGGACATGGAGGCCGCGGAGAGGATGCCGATCAGGCAAGTGCCGGGGTGTTTGAGAGGGAACGCTGCCCGTGAATGGCACGAGCTGGGTGCTTTGGCAGCGGTTCTGCCCCTGTATTCTCTTTTGTAGGGACGGACCCCGGCGAGCTGAAGGCACCTCTTGGTGGAACAGCCCTCTGATGTCGGGCCGCCTGCGGAATGATCTCTCTGCTGGTGCGCAGGTGCGCTCACAGCTGGAGGAGCCTACGGGGGAACGAGTGGCTCGGAACAAAGGGGCGTGGAGGTCTCGGAGGGGGTGCTGATCGAGGAGGCCCGGGGTGCCGGTAAAAGGGGAGCACAACCTGTGCGAGGCACAGGGATGCACCATGGGTTGGTGCTCAGATTGTGTCTCCGCCCCTGTCCCTGCTAGGAGTGCGGGGCCGGACCCCGGCTATCCTCGAGTGGGACCCGCTTGGGCTCTGCTGCCCTCGCGGGACGGGTCGCTCTTACCCACGAGAGGTCTTCGCTGGCTGTGGGGCACTGTCAGGGATGCCAGGGGCCATGACCCGGCCGGGACGCCAGGAGGGACCGGAAAAGGGTCAGAGCCCTGCCTGGATCACGTGGGGTTCGCCTTCCGGGTTGCTTTGGGGGCCACGGGTCAAGGGCATGGAAGCCCTTCCCTGTAGGGGCCCGTGGTCACCGCCAGGAGGCCCCAATGCCTTGGGACTTGTTTCCCCAGCACTCCTGCCACACCAGGAAGTGCTGGGGGGAAGATTTATGACGGCGCCCGGAGAGCAGCCGGGAGGACAGCCGGCACTTCCGCCACACTTGGGCGTGGCCAGAAGAGGATTGCCGGGAACACCTGGGGCTCATCCGGGTCCTCTATAAAAGGGGCCGTCTCCCTTCATTCGAGGCTGGAGTCGGGTGGAAGCAGGACGAAGCTCAGGAGGAGAGTGGAGGCGGCCCGAAGACAAGGCATTGTGGCCAGGACTGTTTGGGGGTATTGTGCACTAAACTGGGTCTTTGTGACCATTATTTGGGGGTCTTTGTGACCAATTAATTGTAAAATATTGTAAATAAACGTGTGGTGGTTTGAGAAACAACATGTCCGCCTGTCTGTGTCCGGGTGCCGTTCACAACACACTGAGGGTTTTTAAGTAATCGACACAAGTTGGGACACCTGTGCAAATTTTTTGCTTCAACTTGCAAGACTTAATTTACTTTAATTGCTGCAGAACATCTGCTGGTTGTAAGCTGTTAGTTGTTTTCTGAAGAAGGCCTATTTATAATACAGTCAACCCTCGTTTATCGTTCCAGACTCTGCCGTGATAAATGAATTTCCGCGAAGTAGGATTCTTTATTTATAAATCGAATATTTTCGCAGTTAGAGCATAGAAAACCTGTTTACAACCTTCTAAATACAGTACATTTTCTAACATTATTAGAGCCCTCTAGATATGAAATAACACCCTTTAGTCAAATATTTAAACTGTGCTCCATGACAAGACAGAGATGACAGTTCTATCTCACAATTAAAAGAATGCAAACATATCTTCTTCTTCAAAGGAGTACACGTCAGGAGCAGAGAATGTCAGAGAGAGAGAGCGAGAAAAGCAAACAATCAAAAATCAATAGGTGCTGTTTGGGCTTTTAAGTATGCGAAGCACCGCCGGACAAAGCAGCTACAAGGAAGGCAGCAATGTGAAGGTAGTCTTTCAGCATTTTTCAGAGGAGCGTCCGTATCCTCTAGGCCAGTGTGCGAACACCCCCTCTGCTCACTCCCTCTCCGTCAGGAGCAGAGAATGTCAGAGAGAGAGAGATACAGAGACAAGCAAACAATCAAAAATCAATACGTGCTGTTTGGGCTTTCAAGTATGCGAATCACCGCGCGGGAAGCATATCTTATAGCATTGAGGAGTTTTAGTTAATATGTAATACATGCTGTGATTGGGTAGCTTCTCAGCCATCTTGCAATAGCGTCCCTTGTATGAAATCAACTGGGCAGAGCAACTGAGGAAGCATGTACAATAAATTAAAAGACCCATTGTCCGCAGAAATCCGCGAACCAGCAAAAAATCCGTGATATATATTTAGATGTGCTTACATTTAAAATCTGCGATGGAGTGAAGCCACGAAACTCGGAAGCATGATACAGCGAGGGATCACAGTATTCTGAAATGTACTTTTTTCAGTTTGTGCTAGGCTACACTTTAAATTTAAACCTCTAACAGTGTACAGTTTACATTTTCATCATTTTAGATCACTCATTGTATTTCAACTGATTACATTTGAAGAAAAAACTGGAAAGTGAGGAGCTGTAAAACCTTTGACTGTTAGTGTATATAATTTCAGTATACTATGCATCTGCTAACCATTTCGCACACACCGTGTTAAGCTTTCTGCACTATTTAATTGTGGTACTTTAATTATTTGTTCTGCTGAGTAACACTACGACCGTTTCAGATCTAGGTGGCAGATTAGCTACCCACCCTCTGCTGTTCATGTCCTGTGCCTTCTTGCTGCCAGAGCAGTCTGCCCCAGCATTGCCTTGTGAAGGGGAAGAATGGAGGAGGTGCAGCCAGGGGGCCTTATCACACAAGTTCAGCTTTGTTTAAATATCCTATCCAAACCAGCCATCGGGCAGATTTTGACACTTTCAAGTGTGATGCCATGGATGCCTTCAGCCAGACTCAAAAGGCAGGGAGATGGAGGGAGAGATTTGCTTAATCAGTTCCCTGGGAGAGGCCAGCTACAAATGAGTGTAAATACATAGCCTGTGAGTTAATGTCACCCATGCAGGATCAAAGCTTTAGATTAAAGGGAGCACATTGAGATTAAACTTTTACATGTCAGTATATTTGGTTAACATCAATGTAGCCTCAGTCATAATCGCAATACACATTCCTATTAAATTATCCTGCACAAAGGAGGAATGCAGCAAGGTCAGCATTTAGGTGTAAGCACCGGGGCTGAGTGATATTTACTGTAACTTACTATTAAAGGACCCGGAATTAAACGTTTCAAGTCACAACATTCGTATTTGTACAGACATTTGTATGTGAACTTCAGGAACAGAAACATGAGCAACACAATGGCAGATTGGCATCATTGCTACAGCTGGTGACTCAGCAGCGCATATTAAGAATTTCGATATTTTACACACAAACACACACGCACACAGAGTCAAACTGCCTCAGTTTGGAAATGCCAACTGACCTAACCTGGGAGTGTTGCATCATTGTTTCTTTCCTCATAATATACTGAGGATCTGACCTTTCCTAACTATTTATGCCTCACAACTCCTTATTCAGGCACTGTTTCTCTCTCGGCTGAACTACTACATAATATCTTCTGGTGGGTCTTCCTTCAACTGCTACCTGACCTCTTCGGCTCCTTCAGAATGTAGCTGCTCGACTGGTGTTCTCTGTTCCTTGTTACATGTCTACTGCTCCACTACGTTGGTCTCTCCACTGGCTTCCTATTTCTGCTAAGATCCACTTCAACACTATTGTCTTGACGTACGGTTCTCTGAACGGTTCTGACAGTCAATATCTCCTGTCTTTGCTCTTTCCATACATCCCGTCAAGAAGTCTCTGCTCTGCCCCTGCTTTTCCTCCTCTTGCTAAAAGTGCCACAACTGAACAAATCTTCTTCATTCTTGCCCCAAAGCTGTGGATTGATCCCCATTTGACTATTTGAATTGCACCCAGTTTACTCCTGTTTAGGTCCCTATCGAAATCTCGTCTTTTCATTACATATCTTGAGTCTCTGCTACAGCATAGTTGCTGTTGTTCTGACAAAAAATTTAGGATACTGATTTTGTCTTAGTTTAGCTGCAACTATAATTGTAGTAGTACTACTCCTTCTTGATCGCTTTTTTACCTTCTTCTCTGTTACTTTTAATGCTTGTATCTTCTAAGCATTCTACTTTGACGTAGACAAATTTGTTGATATCCCTCCATGAAAAAAGAAAAACCCACAACTGTCTCTGAAATAACTTCCATCCATCCATCATCCAACCCGCTGAATCCAAACACAGGGTCATGGGGGTCTGCTGGAGCCAATCCCAGCCAACACAGGGCACAAGGCAGGAACCAATCCTGGGCAGGGTGCCAACCCACCGCAGGACACACACAAACACACCCACACACCAAGCACACACTACGGCCAATTTAGAATCACCAATCCACCTAACCTGCATGTCTTTGGACTGTGGGAGGAAACCCACGCAGACACGGGGCGAACACGCAAACTCCACGGAGGGAGGACCCGGGAAGCGAACTCGGGTCTCCTAACTGCAAGGCAGCAGTACTACCATTGCGCCATCGTGCTGCCCCTCTGAAATAACTTGAAACTGACAAAAGTGAATAACTGGCACCCATCATTGCTTATTCTGTTTTTTTAACAAAAATCAGACTTTGCTTTAGAGTTTCGATTCGACAGAATATTTCAGATAATAACAAATTAAAATGGCA
Source organism: Polypterus senegalus (assembly GCF_016835505.1). Taxonomy (NCBI): domain Eukaryota; kingdom Metazoa; phylum Chordata; class Cladistia; order Polypteriformes; family Polypteridae; genus Polypterus; species Polypterus senegalus. The sequence goes on from NC_053158.1 coordinate 183,763,643, forward strand.
TGGACAAAAATGATGGGACCCTTAACCTAATATTTTGTTGTACAGCCTTTAGTGTTTGCAAACACTGCAAACAAGTGATTCCTGGAGCTCTCCATGAGATTTCTGAACTTGTCCACAGGTTGTTCAATCCACTCTTCCTTAGCAAACCGCTCCAGATGGGTCAGGTTTGAAGGTGGTCTTCCTCAGACTGCATGTTTCAGTTTTTTCCGTAAATATTCGATAGAATTCAAATCAGGGCTCATAGTAATACCATGTGCAGCTCTTAGCTATTCCTGGAGGCTTTTAGCTGTGTGCTTTGTGACAGAGACAGAGCTTTCTGACAGTGGGTGGTATGTTTTGCTCCAGAATGTTTAATAGTCTTGACATTTCATTGCTCCCTGCACAAACTCAAGGCACCCCATGCCAGATGCAGCAAAGCAACCCCTAAACATAAGCGAGCCTGCTCCATGGTTCACAGTTGGTCTGGTGTTCTTTTCTTTGAAAGCCGCATTTCCTCATCTGTGGACACAGAACTGATGTAACTTGCCAAAAAGCTCCAGTTTTGTCTCATCTGTCCAAACATCCTTCTCCCAGAAGCATTGTAGCTTGTCAATATGTATTTTAGGAAATTCCAATCTGGCTTTTTTATGTTTTTCTGCCAACAGTAGAGTCCTCCTAGGTCTTCTTCTACTGAGCCCACTGTCACTCAAAAAACAAATGATAGTGTGATCAGTCACTGATGGACCTTGACCTTGGAGTTTAGGTTGTATCTCTTTGGAATATGTTACGGCTTTTTGTCTACCATTCTCACTATCCTTCTGCCCATTCTGGGCTTGATATTCCTCTTGTGGCCACTTCTAGTGAGTCCCATGGACCTTAAACATCTTAATAATATTTACAAGTGTTGCCACAGGAACATCAAACTACTTGGAGATGGTCTTCTAGCCTTTGCTTTTAACATGTTTATCTATGATTGTATTTCTGGTCTCCTCAGTCAACTCTCTCCTTTGCTTTCTCTGGTCCATGTTCACTGTGGGACACATGAAGACACCAAACAGCAGGGTGACTGCTTTTCTCCATTTAAACAGGCTGAATAACTGATTGCATGATTGGGGACATGCGTGAAACTAGTTAAAGATACAGCTAGTTTGAAAAATCACTCTAATCCAACTACTTAAGATCTTTTCTAAGGGTACCAACAAATATGTCCAGGCCATTTTCGAATGGCTTTGTAGAATAAGCAATACTTGATCTCTAGTCACACTTACTTTTCTTTACTTGATGACATATTATAGGGATGCAGGTACAGAGGACAATTGCTTTTCATTTCATCGCTTTTCAAGAGACATACAACACATTTTCAAAGAGCCGTTAAGAGGACCAACAAATTTGTTCACGTCTGCTTTGCACAAAGCCTTGGATAAAGGCATCTTATAAATAAATAAATAAATAAATAAATAAATCTCTCTATTATATAAAAAAAAATCCTTTACCGTGACAAGACTTTTTGAGTCCTGCGAGATGAGACTTTTGCCTTGAGATTTTTTCAAGTCACGCCCTCCTTTCAAGCATTTTCAAACAAGACCACGGTCCTCTGAACTCTCATTCATCTGAATGCTTTTGTCAGACACACTTCCTGCGCTCTCAGCGCTTATACATGTTAACGTTTTCTTCACTTTTAAGTTCACAATTAAAGAAGATGTATTATGTCCAAATCTTATTGAAGAATTTCATCGTGAAGGGTTAGCAACAGAAAAAATGAGTACACGCGTAATCCTAGTACAGGGAAATGAGAAAGTCAAACGAATTAAGGCCAAAAATGTTGATTGGTTACACATCAAACTGGTTGAATGCGTCCAAAAATGTCCAACGGTTACACGGCAAATTGGTTAGATGCATATCAATAGACTATTCTGAAACAGTTGGTGGTGATCGTGCGGAAGATGAAAAACAATAACTTACAATATCCCAAAGAATATTAAAACCGTTAACAACGCCCAGTCTACAACATATGAATTACTGTAGAAAAAAGGATGTATTCAAGAAAGGTAATGTAGTACATCTTCAGGGGATAACATTAGACAACAAAAGAGATCTTGATATGCCATTCGTATTAAAACGTTAACAGTTTCCCGTTGGAATAGCTTTTGCAAAGACAATTAACAAATCTCAGAGCCAATCATTCGAAAAAGTTGTTTTATTTAATTGAGAGAAAGAAATGAAATTCAATCACAGGCAGTTATACGTTGCATTGATGCATATGTAACAATTCCCATGAAAATAAAAATCTGTTTAAGTTGGACATCCGCATCCCCATACGTGAGCAGCAGAACTGCAAAGAGGCTAGCGTGTAGAACAGGCCGGAGGGTTGGCAAGTGAAGCGAGCAGGGGGAAAAGCCCCTTAGTAGAATAATAATAATAATAATAATACAGAAGTACCCAAAAAAAATCTCAAACAGAAATGGGGATAATGTGCAAACCCCCTATTGACAATGACTGGGTGTGGGATTTGAATTTAATATGCTGGATCTATGAGGCAACAAAGCTAAGCACTGAACCACTGAGTCGCCCTTTAAGGGTTTCATTTCAGCTGAAATTTAAATACAAGTCCAAAAACAAAAACTGAAGAGCACCAGTTCACTGCAAAGGCGTGGATATGCCAGAATTACTCCACTTCCGTGATTTGATTACTCACCTCTGTTGAAGTTTAACCAAAGGCTTGACCCTCTGAGTTTCCTGAACAGACTGCTATGACTAAGCAGAGCAGCCACATGCTCATGACAGGCCTGTCTACTGGTTAAACGAAGGCTGTGCTCTTTATCTTTATACAGTAAATATGCACAGTTATGCTGTAAACAGGACAGGACAGTATGTGCTTTGCACACCATGGAGGGTGCTGTATATAATGAAGACATACCCTATGCACATTTGCTGCTGTTCACACCAGTTTACCAAGTCATCGCTGTTTAAACCCTACAGATAGACAGAACTAATTTGCAGGATGGCAATATGATGCAAATGGTTAGTGCAGCTACTTGGCTTAAATCATGGCCCATATACTGTTTCTGTGGAGTTTGCATTTTCCACTGTAACTGGGTGGGCTTATCCCCGGGTATTCTGGTTTTCTTCTCACATCTCAACGATATGCATGTTAGGTTAACTGGCGAAAGTACCGTAGTACTGGAGGGAACTACAACTCTGTGATAGCCAGTGTGATTTTCTATGCTGTGGTGTGCTGGGCTGGTAACATCAAGAATTAACAAGCTAATTAAAAGAGCAGGCTCAGCCTGGAGGTCGTAGTGAAGGAAAACTGACTGCCATTATGAACAATGCAGCACATCCCCTCTCTGACGCACTAACATTGAGGACTTTCAGCCAGTGAATGATTCAACAAAAGTGTGTCAAGAAACATCACAGGGGGCTCCTTTATACCAACAGCAATATGCCTCACTGCAACTGTTACTGACAAATCAGAAGTTTTCTTTTCTTTCTTTTTAAAATGTTCTTCATTTTTAGTCATTCCTTTGTGTGTTCAGACCATAATGTGTGTATACTGTGGAAAATCAGCCCTCTTACACAGACAGACAGACTGAATGTCAAAAAACACACATCTATATATATAATTCACTAAGGCAAGACAACCATGGAAAGCACGCCGGAAGGGGCGTGGATTCACTAAGCCGCCGACAAGTGAGACACCTATGGCGCACGCAGGAAAGAGCCACGCCCACCAACTCCAAGACCATTGGATACGACAACAACTTGCAGGGCTACGCCCACCAACTCGAATGCGACGACACAGTGGCGTCATTTATATTCGTCTGTCGTAGAGGCCACATGCAGTGCAGGTCAGGTTAATGTCATGTGCATGTCATGCACCTCCGAGCTACGTTGACTGTTCATAGTGGCATGTTTCTCGCGGAGGTGAATCGCCATATGCAGCGTGTGAAACGGTTTGCGAGGGGTATCCCATGGGATCCTTAAAACAATCCTTTACAACTGAGGATGAAGCACAATGAAGTAAGCAGTCTTTAAAAACCAACTTTTCGGTTACGACGCACGACTTTGTTCACCATAGCAAACTGTTTTACACGCTACATACAGCTATTCGCATCCGCGACAAACATGCGTCTTCTTAGATGCTCCTGCAGGAACACGGAAGACGTTTTCCTGCCCACCAACGCTCCTTTTTCACTGGCCGGCGTCTACCCTCGCTCTCTAGGCATTCACACTGCCTGCCCATTTGCCCGGACGCAAAAACTCACCGACCACCCAGTTAGTCCCTTTCGTCTGTAGTAAGAGTCCACATGCACGTCTGAGCCACACGGCGTTTGTTATGCCGCGGGTTCACTATTGTGTTGTATTTTGCTCTCTACAGAGTTCCATCTTTTCATTCACTTACTGTTGTATTCTCACACCAACCTGTTTTAGACATCCGTGTCTTTCCAGAAGTGTTTAGCATTCAATAAATAATTATGCATGAGACTGACCGTATGTCTACCCAGCACAGAGAGGCATGGGTAAGCCGTTGAACCCCATTCGGGCTGCAAGCCGTGGAATTCCCACTAAGTGTGACTCATACGCTCCCACTCATTACGTCCCTACCCTTTGTGCACACCCCCCCCTCCTACCGTGGTCGGGTATCTTGGTGGATTATATATAGAAAAGCAACCAAAACCGAGGGGTATCCCATGGGATCCTTAAAACATTCCTTTACAACTGAGGTTAAAACACAATGAAGTAAGCAGTCTTTAAAAACCGAGTTTTCCGTTACGACGCACGCCCGCATGCACCATAGCAAACTGTTTTACACGCTACATGCAGCAATTCTCATCCGCGACAAACATGCGCTTTCTTAAGATGCTCCTGCACTTTGTTCACACCCCCCTCCCACCTTGCTACTAGCGTGCTCGGGTGTTTTGGGTGGATTATATACAGAAAGGTAGCCAAAACCGCACAGAGCAAAGAAAAGTCTAGAGTTCCATCTTTTCATTCACTTTCTGTTGTATCCTCAAACCCTCCCTTTTTAGACAACTGTGTCTTTTCAGAAGTGTTCAACCATCAATAAATAATTATGCGGCGTTTGTTATGCCGCGGTTTCACTATTGTGTTGTATTTTGCTCTCTCCCGAGTTCAATCTTTTCATTCACTTACTGTTGTATTCTCACAGCAACCCATTTTAGACAACCGTGTCTATCCAGAAGTGTTTAGCATTCAATAAATAGTTATGCATGACATTCAGCGTGTGTCTACCCGGCGTGGGTAAGCCATTGAGCCCCATTCAGGCTGCAAACCGGGGAATTCCCACTAAGTGCGACTCATACGTTCCCACTGGTTGCGTCCCAACCCTTTGTTCACAACCCCCTCCCACCTCGCTACTACCGTGGCCGGGTGTCTTGGTGGATTATATATAGAAAAGCAGCCAAAACTACACAGAGCAATGAAACGTCTACGTCAGTCACAGGTACATCTGGACTATGTAAAGACGGCGACTCAAGTGACGAGTTGGAGGTGGGCACATGAGCGGGCAGTGCATACTGAACGAGAAATCAGCAGACTAGCATGACGGACGGAGCTGAATGGACGTCATTCTCCTTTCCTCCCGTTCCACACTCCACGCCGTGCACCCCCATCCCTCCGTCTGGCAGGAGAAGGCGCGAGGACGATGCGCCAGTTTTCAGTCACGGACGATTGTGTGTTGGTTCATTCCGTGCATTGTTACAATGTTGCTTTTCTTGCTGATTTATTACATTACCGATTTTTCAAATGTTAATTTTCTCCCTCTGCTTAAAAATCATTAAAAAACCGGCCTGATTATGCGGCGTATGGTACGCCGCGGGTTGGCTAGTGTTTAATATTCTTTCACATTTTTGCAACATCACACAATGCATAAATCTGCTATAACTGCTCACAGTCCCTTCTTCCTTTACTCTCTCTCAATTCTTCTGCCACCTCTACTCCCTTCCTCACAAGCTCGTCCTCTTCCTCCAGACTCCAGCTCTCTGAATGGAGTGAGGCGGCTCCTTTTATACTGCACCCGGATGTGCTCCAGGTGCTCCCTGAGTGCTGCATGATCAATCGGTTACTGTGAATAGTTAAGATGAACTGATGACCAAAAGGCATAAAGTTGAAGACGGCACGTTTCTTTAATATTTTAAGAAAGATTACATATTAATTTCCATGCGAAATACCAAAAAAAATGAGAAGGGCCTGAAGCAAAAGTTTAGACACCTGGTCAGTCCTTGGTAAAACCCGATTTGGCAAGTGTCACAGCTTGTAAACGCTTTTTGCAGCCAGGTAAGAGTCTTTCAATCCTACTTTTGTCCATTCGTTCTTGCAAAAAGCTTCTAATTCTGCAAGATTCTTGGGTCATCTTGCATGCACTGCTCTTTTGAGATCTACCTACAGATTTTCAATGATGTTTAGGTCGGGGGACTTTGAGGGCCATGGCAAAAACATCAGCTTGTGCCTCCTGATGTACTTCATTGTAGATGTTGAGGTGTGTTTCGGATCATTATCTTGTTGCTTGACCCATCCTCTTTTAAACCTCAACTTTTTTAACAGATAGTGTGATGTTTGCTTCCAGAATTTGTAGGTATTTTTCTGAATCCATTCTTTCCTCCAACAATGACATGTTTCCTGTGCCACTGGGTACAACACAAGCTCAAAGCTGATCGATCCACCGACATGCTTAATAGATGCAGACGCGTTCTTTTCCTGGAACTCTACACCCTTTTTTCCCCAAACATACCTCTGGACATTGTGGCCAAAATGTTCTACTTTGACATCCATCAAGTCCACATGACTCATTTCCAAAATGCATCAGGATTGTTTAGATGTTCGTTTGCAACCTTCAGGCAATTCAGGAAAGTTTTGTCTTCTGCTGACCCCACCATGAAGGTCATATTTGTTCAGGTGCCGTTGCACAGTAGAACATTGCACCACCACAGCAGAGTCTGCTAAATCTTCCTGAAGGTCTTTTGCAGCCAAACAGGGGTTTTTATTTGCCTTTCTAGGAATCCAACGAGCAGTTCTTTCAGAAAGTCTTCTTGGTTTTCCAGACCTCAACTTGACCTCCACTTCTTCTGTTAACTGCCATTTCTTAATAACATTACAAACTGAGGAAACAGCTAGCTGGAAATGCTTTGCTATCTTCTTGTAGACGTCTCCTGCTTTGTGAGCATCAATTCTTTTATTTTTCAAAGTGAGAGGCAGCTGCTTGGAGGAGCCCATGGCTGCTGATTGTTTGGACAAAGTTTAAGGAGTCAGAGAATTTATACAGCTTTGCAATTTGCATCATCTGGGGTTTCCTAACAATGAGTGTGAACAAGCCATAGCCGTAACGAGTTAATGAAGGTCTGAGACCACCCTGGGAAAAGTTATCTGAGACTTCAAATATCATGGGTTGCCCAAACGTTTGCATGGTGCTCCTTTCCTTTTTAAGTGTACAATTGTACAAAACAAAAACAACACACTAATCTTGCAAACAATGCTGAAGATAAAAGTTGTATCTTTAACTTTATGCCTTTTGACAATCAGCTCATCTTCTGCTCACTATTCACAATAAGAGACACTTTAAGCTGGAATACCCAAACTTTTGCATGCCACTGTAAATGCCAACAGCTGGCATAAAAAGAAAGAAGCCCTATGTTAAATCACGTGGGTTTAAAAGCGAATGTTTAGATTCTTAATCCCAACCTAAAAAGAACTGAGGAATTCTGACAATAAACAAAAAGTACATTAAAAACTGCTTTAAAAAGATAAGGACATTGTTCTTTGCTTGATTAGTTTCAGTTTGTAGAGCCGTTTCTCAAAAAGTAACACCATATTAAAACTTACTCACATAAAGAGAGACAATCAAGAATAGTCCCATACACACACACACACACACACACACAGACTTGGATTATTACTGTAAATATTATTTCAACGGAATTTAAACTTGCTGAAATACCCTTGGCAGACAACCAGCTTTGGATTTCCCTAAATAACTCAGGAAGCCATGTAGAAATATTCAAACTTTTTTTTCCTTCAGTATGCTTTGCCACAAGGAGAATTATTTTCTTCCAGGCCCGTTCTGAAGTGTTCTTACTCTTAGTAGGTGTCTCCTGAAACCCTACGTGTTGCTTAATCCTTTTTGGCTTTTACACAAGTTTTTATACTCCCTTCATCTCTAGCATAAAGCTTAGAAAAAGATCAACTGCAGGGAGCCAGCCTCCTTCACCACCCCCTCCTAGCCTATCATGGCATATTATTATCTGAAACAAGAAGTGAATTTGGTAGCTTAAATGAGACACAAGTGAATAGCTCAAGACACAGCAAGAGTTTATATAATCAAAGCCAGATTATGGGTGGCATGGTGGCACGGTGGTTACTACCGTTCCCTCAGACCTCGAGGCAAATGGGTCATATCCTGGCTCAAACCTGCCCCAGAGTGGACGCAACTTCAGATTGCGGTGATGGTTCACCTTTCAGCATGACAATGGCCTGAAGCATACAGCCAGGACAACACTGATGTGGCTTCAGGACAAGTATGGCTGTCCTTGAGTGGCCCAGCCATTAACCTAGACTTAAACGACCTGAAGATGACCGTTTATAGACGCTTATCATCCAATTTTGAGAGCTTGAGAGGACCTGCCAGGAAGAAGACGACAAACTGCCCAAACCCAGGTGTGCCAAGCTTGTAGAGGGTATGCTGCCATTGCTGACAAAGAGACTTCTACAAAGTATTAAACTAAAAGTCAGAATACTTTTATGAATGAGAGATTTCAGTTTTTGATTTTTAATAAATTTTGCAAACCTTCCTGATGTCATTATGGGTTACTGAGTATAGATCAATGGGCAAAAATGAAAATGCATTCATTTCAATTACATTTACAACACAACAAAGTGTGCAGAAAATGAAAGGGTCTGAATACTTTCAGAATCCACTGTAAGTGTAGCTCAAAATACTTTATGAGTAGTAAAATAAAAAAAACTAAAGTTATAAAAATGGGAAAATCATAGTTTCTATGCATTTTGATGGACAGCCAGGGATCTTACCAGGACGGGACACCCTGTTTTGGAGACTGGGGGAATGGACATGTCATCAACAGCAGTATCTCCCCCGGGACACAAGAGGGCAGCACCACTTGCTTTATATCAGGGCCACGGGTTTGGGGCTTAGAAGCCCATCCCGGCTGGGGCCTGTGGCCACTGCCAGGGGATGCCTGGACAGCTCCAGAGCCTGGGCATAGAGCACTTCCGCCATACCTGTGTACCGCTAACCCCGGGCAAACAACTAAACCCCGAGTTAAGGCACGATTAGAAAACTGCTAGTATAAAGCAGTTCAATATCTAAAATCTATTGAGCAACGTGACCAACGCTCGTCCTTTTATTGACCCCCACCACCAGTCCCAGCTTAGCATTAACAACAAGCCATATCACCAAATAAAGAAGAAGCAAAAGAACAAAAATATTATTTTACATATATAAAGAAAAACAAACAAACAAATACATAGAAATCAAAGCCTCCCTCTCTGGTTTAAACACACGATGTTCATAAATAAGAAAAACCAGACTGTCCAAATGGGTTTACTGTCCTTATTGTTCAGGCTAAAGAGAAGCCCTACTGGAATACGGCAGCTGTTGAGTCGATAACAACAAAGTTTAATCCTACCGGCCCAAGATATTTGTCCGCGAAATCAAAGAAAAAGAGTCCGTCTTCAGAGACGCGTCTCCCTTGTGTCGCTGAGTCTTCAAAAAAAAAGAACTTGTTCCAGTAGATACTTTTCTTGGCGCTACCTTGTCACTTCTCTTTGCTCCACCACAAGATGTCTCCCTTTCTCCCCTTCTTTTCCGGTTTTTAAGCTTTCAACACCAACCACCCTGACCGAGTTATGACCTCCCCCTTAAAGGTGTATTTACAGCAATGCACCCAAAGAGGCAGCAACTGCCCACAGAATAATAGCACATGTGGCATCCGCTACACCTGGAAGTCCTGCCAGAAGAGGAGCTGAACTCGCATGCAGCACTTCTGCCACACCCGGAAGTGCTGCCAGATGTTAATTACGAAGCACCTGGAGCATTTCTGGGTGCAGTATAAAGGAGGCCACCTCACTCCACGCGGGAGGTCGGAGTCGGGTGGCAGTGGACAGAGCTTGCAGGAGAGGAGTGGAGGCAGAAGAAGAAAAGAGGAACTGAGCATTGTGGTGTGCACCGTGTTTGTGTTGCCAAACAAAGAATAAAAAGTGTGTGTTTTGGGACATTTGGCGTCCATGTCTGTCTGTGACCGGATTCAAGTTCACAGCATCTAATGGTTAAAAAGGTAAAGGCCAATGTCTGATTTGATGACCAATGCAATAACTGATGGCCAGAAAATTAAAACAACTACAGCCGGCGAAAATTCTGGAGGAAATAACCGTCTAGGTCAGGGGTGTCAAACTCAGTTTCTTGAGGGCCGCTTGTTCCAGCCAATTTTTTTTTTTTTATTAGTAACCAATGAGTAACGCTAATGGAGCATACTGTTCTGCCTTGATCTGAATCAATTTGCATTTTAATAGTTTCATTTTATTCTTTAACAAGCAGCCAAACAATAAGGAGATGCAAAGTTAGCCTGACTAACAGGCTAACTTGGATCCTATTTGCACCTGTGTCTTTCATACAATATCCGTCATAATCAAATATCTGAAAAGAAAAAGAGTGAAGGTCTGAGAAGTGTTGATGATCCACATAGATTTGGGATGGTGGTCTCAGCAAAATGAAGCTCAGCTTTAGAAATGACTGAGAACACTAACAAGCTAATGAATTAAGACAACGGGCTTCATTAACAGAAAAAACAGGAGACTGACTGGAGTGAAAATGAATTGTCTGAGACCCCTAAGTTAGCTGGTCACCTGCTGGCTTGCTTTGCATCTCGTTATTGGCTTTAATTGCAGGTTGAAGAAAAAAAATTTGTAAGCTGGTTAATTATATTTACAGGAAAAAAAAGAAGTCTTTAAAATTAGCGGCAGTAACTGGGTACTAAACAATTAAGTGGCTCAAACGAAAATCTGCAGCCATTGTGGCCCTCCAGGATTCAATATAAGAAAGAGACCACCAATCTAGACATCGTACAATACTTTAGAACAGGGTCCATTAAACAAAGCACCATAGATTGACTCTGTTGGGCCGCATGTTACTGTTGTATTTAATGGGTCCTGAATGGTTTGTCACCACTGGTTGATTAAGCAATCAACTTCACTCTCACTATCATCCACGATAACCCCCTTCACAACAATCATCCATAATTCTCCAAGGGGGACCCTGACCTGCACTGGGCATTCAACAAGTTTTGCTTCTTCATACACCAAGTGGTACAACTTGGACACATCATCAGTGATAAACCCAAGGACATAAGGAGTTTTAGGTCTTAGATCATAAGACCCACTAACCCGGACAGCCTACCTGGGGGTGTTCAGTCCTCAGCAAGTGTCCGAGTAGCATGCTACACCATGGATCGCCACTCTAGATCCACTTTTTCTGCAGCGTCAATGATGTTCTTGGTGGCTTTATTTTCCTGCAACCCTCTAATGCCAAGGAGATTGAGTCCCCAATGTAGAGACCACCCTACAATGCTCCTGCAGAACACCTCAATGGGCTTACATTGGGCTTTCCACCCATGCCTTCTGCATTTCTCTACGAGCTTGTGGTGTTATGCCTTTTTGGTCTTCCTAGGGAACATCATGATTACTCGCTCAGACTGGTCAGATGTTAAGGACAAATCTGGCCTGAATTTTGTCCTTTCGATGTGTTCTGGAAACTGCAACTGCTTTTCTAGGTTAACCTTCAGCTACCAGTCCTGCACTGAGGCTAGCAGCCCGACTGAGGCCCTGAGCCCCATCTGGGGGTTTCCCCCTGTCTTAACAAAGGTAATGTTGTGCCTAATGTGGATCTGGTGTTTGCTCTGTTGAATTCCATTGCAAATGGTGTCAGCTACTGCCTTCAGCACTTGCTCATGATGCCACCTATACCTCCCCTCTCCCAATGCTTTTGGACAGCAACACAAGACGTGCTCCAAAGAACCTCTTACCCGACACAGGCAGCATGCCAGGATATCAGCTAGACCCCAGCAATGCTGGCTGGACAGGCTTGGAAAGACATCAAACACCGACCGAATCAGAAACTTCAGTCTAGCTTCTTCTGATTTCCAAAGTTCTGCCGCCCATGTGATCTTTTGGGCAGTTATATGATCCCAGTTGTTTCAAGTTCCTTGCTGGCACATCACCACTGCCCTGCTATGCCGTTCCTCTTCCACTTCAGGAAAGGGTTTAAGAAGCCCTGCTTTAGAATATTAGGATATTACAACAGTTTGATGAGAACAGGCCAACAAAGCCTGCTGATCCTACTAACCTGCCTTCTCCAGAATTATATATGATATAGTAATTTAATATCTCTTATATATATTTCATCCTGCTTCCACTTCAAACCATGTCACATCACGTCACCGCCCTATATCTAACCGGACCGCGTGACCTTTCACTTCGGAGGTGACGTGACACCAATGGGGTCATGACAGAGGAGCTGAAGGAGGAATAGGAATCGAGAAAAGCGGCATGGGGGTGTATGGGAGGTTGCAGCCAGTGTGGGGAAGGGTTTGAAAGAGGAGGAATAGGAATCAAGAAATGCTGTGTGGGCTGCATGTGGGGGGGACCGGGTTTGAAAATGAAGCAGGACGAACCAGTTGAGAAATATATAAAGAGATCATATATAAGAGATTATCGAGTGCAAACTGATCGCTATCCAAAATTCTGAAACAAAACTTTATTCCCAGCAATCTCTCTCCTTCCTTGTGACACCAATCTCCCTTTTAAATTTAAATGCACACAATTCTCACTCAGACTCGCCTTCTCCATGACTATCAACAAGTCCCAAGGACAAACGTTTGCACAGATTTGCGTTAATCTACAACAACCATTCTTCAGCCATGGTCAGTTGTACGTGGCTTTTTCTAGGGTTAGATCTTTCGACTCATTATCTGTCGTCTCCAGCAAAACACCTATTCACAACTGCGTCTTTCAAGAAGTATTTCTTTCTTCTTGATTTCTGAATTCCTTTCTCACTGTTTTCTGTTCCTATTCTTACACCATCGTATGGTACGGCGGGTGTCGGCTAGTTATCTAATAATAACGACAACAAAGAATAAATTTTATTTATATCTAAGTATGATGGACGGTTCTAGATGACTCAACACTATGAGAATCAGCAAAGCAGTAGTGTCCATCTGTTTTTCCAGCATCAAGAAAAGCTGCAGAGTACTTTTAGTTGGTAGCAGTGCCACAGAGTGTCCCCATGGGATGCCAGAAAGAGGAAACAAAGACAAAGGAAGTTATTACTAGCTGGAAATACCGATCTATAAATATATACGTCTTCCTAATAGCTGAATCTGGTGAAAAAACAGGCACTGCACAAAATGCATATGCGAAAATTGGAGGAAAAAAACTTGAAACAGGAATTGTTTTGCTTTTTTTTAGCAAAAGAATCTGCAAACTGGGTAAGCAAAATTTAGTTGACAAGATTTTGTAAAAATAAAATGAATAATTTTAAATACAAATCTACCTTAATAAATGTGTGTGTGTGTGTGTTTTTAATAAATAATCACTGCATTTGCGTTTTTGTGTCGGGGCCGTGGTAGCGTGGCGAGCGATTCCTGTGTGTGACATGGGAGCAAATGTCTGTGTTTGTGTATCTGTGTGTGTTCTGGTTGCTAGGTTTGGGAAGAAAAATAAAAAAATAGGCAAAAAAAATGTAAAAATACTCTTCTTCTTTCGGCTGCTCCCGTTAGGGGTCGCCCCAGCGGATCATCTTCTTCCATATTTTCCTGTCCTCTGTATCTTGCTCTGTTACACCCATCACCTGCATGTCCTCTCTCAGCACATCCATAAACCTCCTCTTAGGCCTTCCTCTTTACCTCTTCCCTGGTAGCTCTCTCCTTAGCATCCTTCTCCCATAATACCCTGCATCTCTCCTCTGCACATGTCCAAGCCAACACAATCTCGCCACTCTAACTTTGTCTCCCAACCGTCCCACCTGAGCTGACCCTCTAATGTCCTCATTTCTAATCCTATCCATCCTCGTCACACCCAGTGTAAATCTTAACATCTTTAACTCTGCCACCTCCAGCTCTGTCTCCTGCTTTCTGGTCAGTGCCACCGTCTCCAACCCATATAACATAGCTGGTCTCACTACCGTCCTGTAGACCTTTCCTTTCACTCTTTCTAAAACCCGTCTGTCACTAATCACTCCTGACACTCTTCTCCACCCATTCCACCCTGCCTGCACTCTCTTTTTACCTCTGTTCCACAATCCCTATTACTCTGTGCTGTAAAAATGATAATAAAAATACCAAAATAAGGTCTAAAAACAAGAAAATCAGTCTTATCGGCCTATTCTGTTATCTGACATTATATGTCTGCAGCAGCAGAGTGGTAACAACGTTCTTACTCTCACCTGGGCCACGTAAATGAGGTTTATAGCTTTAATGCTATTGGATGAAAACTTTGCATAGTGGACAAGAGATGAGTGACAATAACAATAAACTGGTGCGCATGTCGTGAAACCGAAGTGCTGCCATGACCAGGCTAGAGTCACTATACCGTGCCAATGTGGTATCAACGACTGCTGCAGTTTCCCAGTACAATTTCGACTATAGGAGTGATCAGTTCAACAAGCAACACTGAGAGGAAGTGGCAGAAATGAGCAACTCTGCCTGAAGGGGCAAAAAGGCTATCACGTGCAGGGTGGCCAGGTCCTAGAAATATTCCCAGCCCAACGACTGGTGCCGTGCGTCAGTCCAATGAATGGTGCAGGCTATGTTCAGGGTTGGTCTGTTGACGTCTGTTCTCCCTTTGGAGTTTTGTTGTTTGGGAGACCATACATGCCCTTTGAAAATAGCACAAAAAACACACACACTGCTAAATCTAAATTTTTCTTCACGCAAAGCTTTCAAAAATAGCCCACTCTGGTTGAAAACCACACATATGGCCGGTGTGTATTATTATATCAGACCACATGGACAACCCATGAAGCATATAAAACACATGAGGTCTATGCTGATTACTTAGATTTCAGCTCAGCTTACACAGGTAGCGCCACTAGGTTCTTGACAAGTCAATAAATCTTACAATAAGACAAACAAGATTTAATAGCTTGATATAAAAACTTTTCACTTGATTAGATTTCACTTTTTTGCAGTGTAGTCACTATGAACAACTGCAAGTTTGAAATATGCAGCTATGCAGTATTCATTTGTTCTTTCACAACAGACGTACAATGGCAGAAATATGACAAGGTAAAAAAACTGTTTTTATTCATGCACCTTTTTAAACATTCAACAGGACAGGCCTCACATATCTTTATCAGTAAATCATTCCAGATTTTAGTTCTAGGTCTCCTCTCCGGTTCCTTTATGTTTCATTGTATACTCAAGCCAGTGTATGAAGATCTTAGGTCACAATTAGTGGTGTGTGGGACATTCCAAAATAGAGGAGGGTGCAAGAGCCTTGCTGCGTACCAAACGAATTGGCAAATCTAAATCAGCCCAATGTGTATGAAAGTGTGACTGACTGTCGCACCGTTCACAGTCCACTTGTTTCAATATAGTGCAGGTTAAGTGATCTGCTGATGGTACAGTAGTAGTTGAAGCTGTTAGTAGTCATAGTGTCATGTACACAAAGCAAACTGTCTAAAACAGAGCATGCCTTCATTTTCCAACACAATGATGATCAAAAATGCATCATCTGTAACTGGAACGTCTGGCACAGGATGTGAATATGGAGAACTGGGCCATTTCAAGAGTTTAATTCCAATGATAGGCTCTCTAGATCCAGAGGCCTAAAAAGTATATTAACTGAATTTAGAATATTTGATGGATATGCAGTTTGCATTTACTGTATGCTGTCTCAGAAGACTTGGGTCTAATGGTAAGTCAGGTCAGGTCAGGTTGGGGAGCATGCACTGGTACAGCTGGCTGCTGCACACAACATACAACGAAACAACCCGAGATCCCAGTTGGCAACCTCCCAGGCAGACACGCAGTCCAGTCCCACCTCCTGGAGGTGACCATTTATCTGCCACAGCCAGATGTTATGTGGGCATCCGCTTGGCCAGTCCCAGCTGCACACGTCCTCAACAATGAGGACCCTGCAAATTGGATCACCCTTGGGGAATGTCCGTAGTGTCGTGATTGATGGTCCTCACTGTGCCTCATTCGGGACTCTGTGAGTAACCGCTCATTCATTATAATGTCAATCCAGCGCTACCCAAGGATTCTCTGAAGAGAAACAGTACTGAAGCAGTCCAGTCTTCGTTTCAGGTCACTGGATAGCGTCCATGTCTCGCAACCATATAGCAAGACAGGAAGCACCAGGACTCTAAAGACTTGGACCTTTTTCATTTTGTATAGATATCGGGTGCGCCACACACCCCTTTCCTGTGACCTCATGACCCACCCCATGCTCTCCCAATCCATCTACTGACTTGATAGGAAGAGTCACCAGAGACATGAATGTCACTGCCAAGGTAAGTAAACCTCTCGACGAGGTTAACACTCTCTCCGCAAACAGACACCCTGCTGATGGCTGTGCTCAAGAGGTCATTAAAGGCCTGGATCTTTGGTTTTTATCAGGACACTCGCAAGCCCAGACACTCGGACTCCTCACTCAGTCTCTTGAGAGCCACGATCAGAGCCTGCATTGACTCTGTGAAGATCACAGCATTGTAAGCACAGTCAAGATCCGTGAATCTTTCTTCACCAACAGATGCTCCACAGCTGCTGGGCTCCACAACACTTCTCAACACCCAGTCCATACAAGCATTGATAGATAGATAGATAGATAGATAGATAGATAGATAGATAGATAGATATGAAAGGCACTATATGAGATAGATAGATAGATAGATAGATAGATAGATAGATAGATAGATAGATAGATAGATAGATAGATAGATAGATAGATAGATAGATAGATGAAAGGCACTATATAATAGAGATAGATAGATAGATAGATAGATATGAAAGGCACTATATGATAGATAGATAGATAGATAGATAGATACATAGATAGATGAAAGGCACTATATAATAGAGATAGATAGATAGATAGATATGAAAGGCACTATATGATAGATAGATAGATAGATAGATAGATAGATAGATAGATAGATAGATACTTTATTAATCCCAAGGGGAAATTCACATAATCCAGCAGCAGGTGTAGCCCAGCCGGAACACCGAAGAGGACCGGAGGAGGGCTTGTGCCTCCTCCAGACCACGAGACCGCCCTGGATCTGTTGGGGGCCATGGGCAGAGGGCATGGAAGCCCAACCCTGTAGGGGCCCGTGGCCACCACCAGGCATCGCCCCGGTGCCTGAAGAACCCTGGACCTCAGCACTTCCGCCACACCAGGAAGTGCTGGGGGGAAGAAGACTGGGGATGCCCAGAGGGCTTCCGGGTGCACAGCCAACACTTCCGCCACACGGGGGTGTGTCCGCGGGGGATTGCCGGGAAAGCAGCTGGAGCCCATCCGGGTTGCTATTTAAGGGGCCGCCTCCCTTCCGTCAGCAGCAAGAGTCAGGTGGAAGTGGACGGAGCTCGAGAGTGGAGTGGAGGCGGCCAGAAGGAAAGGCATCTAGAGACTGTGAGGGCTGGACTTTGGGGGATCGGTGCTGGAGGCACTGGGACGTGCACTGAACATTTACTGTAAATATTGCATATAATAAAGGTGTGTTGGGTGAACGAACGATGTCCATCTGTCTGTGTCCGGGGCCAGTTCCACACAGCATACTGATACAAAAAACAATATTAAATTAAAGAGTAATAAAAATGCATGTAAAAGCAGACAATAACTTTGAATAATGTTAGTATTTACTCCCCCGGGGGGAACTGAAGAGTCGTATAGTGTGGAGGAGGAACGATCTGAACAGAGTAGGAACAAAAGCACAACCCTGACAAACCCCAAAACCAACTGGGGTAAATGCAGCGGTCCTGCCTCCACTCTGCACAGCACTCACAATACCGGTGTACAGGATGGCCATGACACCCACAAACTTCAGGGGATTCCACAAAAACTCAGGATATGCCACAGGGCAGCTCGGTCAAATGAGTCAAACACTTTATGAAAATCGACAAAGGCTGCAAAGAAACTGCTGATATTCGTGTTTGTGCTAATGGTAGAACATCATAGTTGAAGAAATATGCTTTTGAAATATGTACACCCAACCAAAAGGTCTAAAGACAATGTGGAGGCACATTGACGTTTTAGCAATTTGACACGGGCAGCCAAATACAGGAGATCGTTAGAAGTAGGATTATTCACTTTGCTATCTGACAACAAAACACACACACTAAGACTGAAACAGTTAAGTTGTCCAGATTCACGGAGAATCATGTCTTATCAGCTAGAAACTATCTCACCAAAGCCCCCAAATACAGGACGAAGCAAAACACTTGTTACCTTGAAAGTCTGTAATGTTATAGGTGACCAAGTACTGTATGTCTGTAGACAGATTGCAATTATATCAGCATTATGACACACTGTGCTGCACTCTGGATAGTCAAACCTCCACCTTGCAGTGAAATTCAACAAGGAGGCCCATTCATGGGAACACAACCTTGAAATTCTGCTGTCAACAGCTCTTCTGCATTGCCGAAAGTTGCTCATGAAGTGACTCAGATCTAAACAACTCATAACTCAAGTCAGTTTCCACTAATAAAACAACTATAAAACTGAAAGCTGCTTTGAATACTTAGCCAGAGAAAACACAAAGGTTTACTATGAGGCAGGGATGGGCAAACGTTTTTGGTGGTGGGTTGAATTGCCAATAATGGCTTATTAGACAGCAGGCTGTATAAAGTCTAGGCGTGCCCATGAAGCCAGGCAATCTAACGCATGTACTACTGACAAACACTGAATTTAAAAATAGTTGATGCAAGAAATCATTTAATTATAAAACTTTTAACATTGAAAACCTACACCAAACACCAATAAGAGCAAAGTGATTTCACTATGACACTGTTCTGATCATGAATATGGAAATGCTTGCTTCTGCACAAACTAGGAATATCAGATGATATGTTGGTCATCATGACAACTGATTCTTTGCAAAGATTTGGATCTGGCAGACACTTCTGTACTTGCTTTTTATGAAAAGATCTATTTGTGTAGCAGGTCCTTGCTTACAAGACATGAGAAACGGCTATTATTTTATGTTGTATAACAAAAGAAACTGCACCGACCTGCTGATATCTGATTACCCACACAGATGTAGTAATTATACTGCAAATCTGGACTGTATCTGGTTTGGATTGATCTAGTCTTGCAGTGCCAGATGCGATTCTCAAACGAGAACACACGTCTGGGACAGCCCATTTAAAAGTGGGTAGTGAAGTGGGTAGTGAAGAGTGGCGAAAGTCTATGCTGCAAAGGCTAAACGCACAGGGCTTCTTCCTAAAAAACCCATTCCTGATTCCTCCAGTCTGTGCGTTTTAAACTAGTGCCAGGGTTTCAGGGAGAGAGCAAAAGATACTGAGCAAAAGACTTGATGCTGAGAGAAAATAAAAAGCTAAAATTGCTGTTACACATTCTAGAGCTCAGTAGCATAACACAACTGAAGCTTACCGTATATATTCGCAGATAAGTCGGGACTTAATTTTACAGTATAATTTCTGCTATTTTATAATGTCGATCATATAAGTCAAATGCAGAAAACTCACGCTATTGGTCCAAGAGATTATGATATGCTAACGCCCACCTGAGAAAGTAACCACGGCATACACAGCCTTTATTTTCTATGTGGCAATGTGCTGTATCAGCGTGTGCTCCTAACCTCTCTCTCTCTCTGTTGTGCCTACGTAACCACTCAGTAATACCAATGACCCGACATTTGCGCGATAGACATATGAGCGCCGACAAAATAGTGCCCATTAAAACGAGGCGTCAAAATCGCGCCGACAAAATCACGCAGACAAAATCGCTAAAGTTTCATTAAATATGAATTACTAGTTTAAAGCATATATAATAATGTTTATTTTAGAAGTCAATATTATGAAACACGGCACGCAGATAGTCCTTAAGATCACGTACTGCATATGTAGGAAGAATTGCAGCAAGAAATCTTGATAGTTGAGCGTATTTAGACTTGCTGGCTGCCTGACTGCTGGTAATTCCGCTTTGTATACGACGCGTTATGCCAACCCTCGACCGAGTTATTTGTTCGCGGCATGCCATCAGCAGTTATAACAGTTATAACCTAGCACATAATGCATACATAATGCGCACGTACACGTCCCACTCTTTTGGTCTCTCTCGTGATTTCGTCAGCGCGCATTTGTCGAAAACCAGTTAGCGAGTTTGTCGGCACTCATTTGTCCGTCGCAGTTTTGTTAGGCGCTCATATGTCTACCGTGCTTTTGTCGGTGAACCGTAATACCCAAACTGTTCCAAAGCAACATTTGCACTGATTTGTGTTTTTTGTATCTCACACCCTCATACACCTTTATTGTAAGAGCATCCCTTATCTACGATGGAGGGTTCGATCAGAAGGAAATATGAAACTGGTTTTAAATTAAAATTCATTGAAATAGTGAAAGAAATTGGTAACTGCTCTGCTACAACAAAATTCGATGCGTCTGAGAAACTGATGCGAGATTGGAGGAGGCAAGAAGATGTATAAAAAAAAAATTATTGTTGCATTTGCAGTTGGGGTCTGATTTTATGATCAATTTTTCGGGTTTCAAGACCTGACTTATACGTGAGCATATATGGTAATAATTAACGTGCACAGGGTAATCAGCTCTGTGGCAGTGGAGACAGACAGACACACACACGCACGCACATAGACCACCATCGCTACTGGGCTCTACACTTTTGAGAAGTGCTATTTAACTATTGCATCACTATATGATATAACAACAGCAAATAGAGTTTAGATAAGCATTGTGGTCTATGGATATAGAACATGTTAAAAATGCTGTGGCTATTCTGTCATGGCATGTTTGCATTTTCAGTTAGACAGTAATGTTGAATTTCTTGAGTTATTCATTTACAAATGCAATCAGAAGGTGGATGTTGTGCACTGGTGTTGTTAGGCAGATTTGTTGATTCCGGGTGTTTTGAGTCCTGAAATCTGCATCTCCTGCGGCTCTTCATCATTAGCTCTCTTAACGGCAGTCCTTTTGACGGAGTGTGACACAGCGTTTAGTTCAAATGCATATTATGTGGTTCATGTTTTCATGAATATCACTGCCAGTTCTTTCCAGCTTACATCAACTCTTACACTACCGAAACTCTGAAAAACAGAGACTACATGCAGCACCTGTGACAACATATCGTTCATGTTTACCATTCGTCCATTGATGCTATTGAATGCCAATGTATAATCTGGTGCTACAGAAAAGTTTTTCCCTTGCATCAGGTTATGTTTATTTATAGGTGTGCTGTGATCTCTGTGCACGCGATAAATATTTATTTGTCTAACAAGATTTTCTGGAGCCATTTCAACTGTTCATTGTAACCCCAAGTTTGCTGTCTGTTGGACCGGAGACTGATTAACAAGAGCATCTCTGATCTTTACAATTCGAAATCACTGCCCCTACTTGACCGCTAGCTTTATGAAGTATTTGATTGGTTTAGAAGTGTGACACTCAGTGAGCCGTCTAATTGTTCCCACCCACTTATAAGCACAATTCACTCAAGGTGGTCTCCAGACGTATATTATTATACATCTGGCTTTGGTGAGACTAGGGCTACAGCAACAGCTGTCAACCTTTTGATGCCTACATTGAAAATGCATCCAACATAAGCTAATGAGCATTCTATTAATATAAAAGTTTAAAACGTACTAATAAAACTTTTTTAAACTTTATACTTTCTATATGTCTATATATATATATATATATATTTATATATATATATATATATATATATATATATATATATATATATATATATATATATATATATATATATCAATTTTCAACTCTTTTCCCCTATGTTTACAGTGTCAGATCAGGAGTTGGATGCTTGAGCTTTTTGTTTTGGCCTGTAGGAGCTTCACAAAAGCATGTACCATTGTCTTTTTTGTATTATCCCACGGGTGTTTAAAACACTTTTAAGTACTTGTGTGCTGTACAGCCTGGCAGCAATCAGCAGCTGAATGCTGGCTGGCAAAAAAATTCTTCCTTGTTTGGCCTCCTGGCTGCAGCCTCACCTCCTCCATGCCTCAGAGCTCTGTTTTTCCTTGTCATCGTGACCTTCACAAAGTTCTTCATATACTGGCACCTCCTTTTGTCCTACAGCTTCAGCTCACTGGCTCCACTACAACTAACTTTGCACCTTTGGCATACTGAATCAACAGTTTGTTTCTGATGATAACTGTACGAGATGCAGTGCATGTGTTAGTGTCATATGCATGTGGCAAACACAGTAAATTCCAATTAAGTACCAGGCATTGCAAAGTCAAGGGTACTTCCTGTCACTCATTGTCGGAGGTGGGTAGTAATGACTTACATTTACTCCGTTACATTTACTTGAGTAACTTTTTAAAAAAATTGTACTTCTAAGAATAGTTTTACTGCACCATACTTTTTACTTTTACTTGAGTACATTTATGAAGAAGAAACGCTACTCTTACTCTTATTATGTGAATTTTCCCTTGGGATTAATAAAGTATCTATCTATCTATCTACTCCGCTACATTGGGCAACACTCAACTTGTTACTTTTTATAAATTACATCAGTGTTTTCAACCTTTTCACTGGAGTGGAACCCTGCGCGAATGGTTACCTTGCTCACTGTGCAATTATCCACCAGTATGTCCTATATCATGAGACTTTTCGGCAGAACTCTTGGCGGGTTTTCGTGGAAGCCCGGTTAAAAAACACTGCATTACACTATATTTTTGCCAGAGAGAAGTCGCCAGTGGATCTACTGCATGACTGTTTCACCAATCAGACGTAGCAACAACAATTACATGACTACGTTTCACCAATCAGACTTAGCAACAATAATCACATGACTCCGTTTCACCAATCAGACGTAGCCATGCAGTCACATGACCACACACAAACTTCTTGCGTCAGCAGCCTGCGAGAGACTTTTTAGTCATGCGGGGCTCCTGTTCACTGCTAAACGGTCACAGCTTCTCTACAAGAACCTTGAGAAGCTTAACCATCACTTAACTGAGTGAAGAACAAGCACGTTTTAACCAAACATGCACGGGCAGTCATGGTAAAGTGAGACTTCTTGTACGTACACAAGCTGCCTTGTTCTAATGTTATTTTTTATCAGCTGTGCTATTTGGAGGGCAAGTGTGTGACAATGCCGGCCCCCTACAGACTCCCTCTTCCCACATGGAAGTCTGCTGAACCCACACCGTTGATAGTTATGGCCGAGATGAGCTGACATATGAGGATAATTCACTGATGAGGCCAGAGAATGGTGGAAAAAGTGCTCAAGTGCTTTTATTAAAAACCAGTCAAAACAAAAGTAAAATCAACAGAAGTGTCAAAGGTGCAGTGTTCTAAAAACAGTACATTTATAAATCCCTAAAAATCATTGTGAAAAGTAAGGATAAAAAAATCAATAAATAAATCAGTTAAAAATCTGAGGTTAAAATGCAGACTAACTCCTGATCTTAGCCCACCTCCTTCTCCTTCTCCTGGCTCACCCATTGCTCACGTAGCCAGTGGAGACTCAGCAGCCACAAGCTCTTTTCTCCTTTTCTTTAATACCTCCTCCTTTTTTTTGTGCTGACCCGTATATATATACACTCCCGTCTCCGTGTGGGCCTTAATCACACGCTGCAGGAAGCCAATGAAGCAACTGAAAACGATCGCACCAAGTACCTCATTAACTCCCTGCGGTCATGCAATTGCACCCATGGAGCGTGATGCGGCTTTATGGATTTGAAACTGGCCTTTTTTTTTTTTTTGAAGCCGCGGACCCTCTACACCACAAGGTGAATATGCAGTATTATACTGTCAGTGTACAGTATATCTTGTCACTTGTAAGTAGTTTGCACTGTTCAAACATACATGTTACCTACTGTAGGTATCGGCTTCAAAAGCTTTGTTGTCAAAAACTGAGATTTGGAACTTTGTGTTATTTGTGCATCTTTATAATGTAAAGATGATATTTATTTTTACTCATTTTTTATTTTATTATATGGAAATAGCAGAATTTGCACATTATTTTATATTTTTGTCTGTCTTATTACAACACTTCTAAAAAATAAATCATTTATTATGATCAAACAGTTACTCAGTACTTGAGTAGTCTTTTCACCAAATGCTTTTTTACTCTTACTTGAGTCATTTTTTGGATGACTACTTTTTTTTTTATTAATTTTATTACAATCAATACATAGCAATCAAGTTTTACAAAAAAAAAAAGAATTATGCTAAGAACAGATCGATCCCCACCCTTGAGAGAGAGAGCAAGCCAAACGGTGTAAAATTTAGGGCTTGTAAAAAATACCTAAATCAACAAATTCTCTGTGCTTTATAAACTCATTTCAAAATATTACTGATTAGATCCTGCCATGTTTTGAAAAAAGTCTGCACAGATCCTCTAACTGAGTATTGACTACTTTTTACTACTTGAGTAATATTATGTTGAAGTAACGCTACTCTTACTTGAGTACAATTTTTGGCTACTCTACCCACCTCTGCTTATTGTAAAGGACACTGGAAGCAGAAAGGAAACAAGGACTTACTGTTATCTTTCTGTTGATGGGATATAATGCTGCTGCTGGAGTATGTGAATTTCCCCTTGGGATTAATAACGTATCTATCTATCTATCTATCTATCTATCTATCTATCTATCTATCTATCTATTATATAGTACCTTTCATATCTATCTATCTATCTATCTATCTATCTATCTATCTATCTATCTATCTATCCTAATCTAATCTAATCTAATCTAATCTAGTTAATAAGACAAAGTCCAGGAAAAATATATGACATTAACTATGTCTGTGCAATATATGTAATGAAAAGTAGGCCGTGCCAAGGTCTACAGATCTTATCAACACTAGGTTTAGGTTTAGGTTTAGTTTATTTATATAGCACATTTACAACAGCCACACGACTGACCAAAGTGCTGTACATTTAGAAACAACAACATAAAATAGAAATATACGATTTAGCCAAAAGAAGCACAGCAGAAACACATAAAAATAATTTGAATAAATATATCTATACATATACATATATCTACACTTACACACATCTAGGTAGGCAAAATAAGGCCTAGTAAGCCAGAGAGAACAGATGTGTTTTTAAAATAGATTTAAAAATAGTCAGACTAGGAGCCATTCGGATTTCAATAGGCAGATCATTCCAAAGACGAGGCCCAATTACCGAGAAAGCACGGTCACCTCTACGCTTTAGTCTGGAGTGTGGAATTAAAAGAAGGTTCTGATCACCGGATCTCAAACTTCTCAGGGGGGTATATTGGTGAAGCAATTCAGATAAATAGATGGGTGCTTGTTGGTGTAGTGTTTTAAAAACAAATAATAAGATTTTAAAATGTATTCTAAATTGAACAGGCAACCAATGAAGGGACTTCAGAAGCGGAGTCACATGATCCATTTTTTTCTTTTTTAAAAGAAATTTAGCAGCTGCGTTCTGGACCAATTGAAGACGGGCAATTTGGGATTTGGAGATGCCATAATAAAGAGAGTTGCAATAGTCGAGGCGAGATGTAATAAAAGTAAACTGTTAGAGGCCATCATTAAAAAGATAACCTGATGTTGTTGTTCATATGTAGGTCAGACTAATTATTTATTTAGCGATTATACTAATGAATAATTACTGAATTACTGCTGGGGTATCACCATGGCCCGGTGGTTAATGCTGCTCCCTTACAGCTCCAGAATCCACTGTTGGTCACTGCCTGTGTGAGGTCTTCACTTTCTTCCTCTACTTGTGGCGTAAGTCAACATTAATTAACATAGAATAAGAGTAAGGTCCGGTGGCCAGGGTGGACAGAAAAAACAAAAAAGAAACTCCAGACAGCTGGAGAAAAAAAAAATAAAATCTGCAGGGATTCCAGACCATGAGACCGCCCAGTCCCCTCTGGACAATCTACTTAACATAAATGAAACAGTCCTCTTTGTATTTAGGGTTCTCACGGAAGGACTTGATGATGATGGTCACGTAGACTATGTTGGAGCATCATGATGCTTTGAGTAGGTGGTGGTGGCACAGACCGCCACCACAAAGAAACCGGAAAAAGAAACGGAGGAGAGAGTAGGGGTCAGTACGGATTTTAGACCAGCACCCTATCCATTGAGGGTCTATGCCTTGAGACTGAATCTGCTGAGCTACTGTTGTTCATGAACATGACAATTTGGGTAGAAAAAAATGGATGGATGAATGGATTAATGTAAGTGGAGGACCCAAAAAAAACTGAATTTGTTAATAAATAATTGTGTATTTATTTTTACACTTTCTTTCACAAACTTCAGTCAACTTCAAATTACTCTCCATTTGATGCAATACACATATTGAGAATTTTTTTCCACTGCTCAAAGCAGTTTTGTAACTTCTCGATTTTGATCTCTTTTAAGGTTTCTGCTGCTTTTTTGTTTCACCTCTTCTACATCGGCAAAACATTTCCCTTTGTGGACTTTTTTCATCCGGGGAAACAAATAAAAATTACACAGGGCAAGATCAGGTGATTAGGGAGTGTGACGAATGGGGGCCATGCTGTTTGTGGTCAAAAACTGCTGAACACCCAGTGTGGCGTAGGCAGCTGCGATGTCATGATTGAAGATTCAGTCACCTGTTTGCCACAACCGGAGACGTTTCTTCCGCAAATCCAGATGCAACTTTTACAAAACTCCCAGACAAAAGCTTTGGTTGACCATTTTACCCGGGGGAAGAAATTCCAAGTGCATAATCCCCCTCACATCAAAGAAACGGTTTATCAGTGTTTTCACATTCGACTTCATTAATCGTGACGCATGTTGTTCGCGTAAATCAGCCATTGCAAAATAGGTTAACGTGTTGAAAAAGTCGTTGAAAAAAATTTTTTGAAGCCAAGCGCAGTATTTCACAACAATACCAGTTAGCACACTGATGCAGAAGAGTTTCTAGAACATTCATGTAGCGAGGGAAGCATGTACTAAAAGGGGCCTGTACTCGAGACGATAATTATATTTTGTTTGGGTCACCCCTCGTATTTCAATAGACTAACATACCATTTTAAAACATATAATGCCTTCAGAAAGTACTATTTTTTCACATTTTGCTATTCCGCATATTTATGCTGAAATCGTTTAAATTATTTTTCCATCATTAAACAACGCTGAATACCCCAGAATAACAAAATCAAAATAGGATTTTAGGAAATTTTGCAAATTTGTTAAAAATAAAAAACTGAAAAATCACATTGACATAAGTATGTAGGCCCTTTGCTATGACACTTGAAATCAGACTCCTTCTACATCTCATTCTACAGATCATCGTTGAGATGTTTCTACACCTTGTTTGGAGTCCAGCTGTGGTCAATTCAATTGGTTGGACCAAAATAGGAAAGGCACACATGCTTGTCTATGGAAGATTTAACAGTTGGGCAAAAACCAAGCCATGAGGTCAATGGAATTTCTGCAGGGCTCAGTGACAGGACTGTGTCAAGGCACAAATCTGGAAAAGGCTACTGCCACATGCGTGTCCATAGGGGACAGTTTAAGGTGATGGTAATTCTCTGCCGCTCCAGGGGTTGGCATTCTGTGGTAACACTTTTTCTCTTCCTTCTTTTGCTGACTGGAAGATTGACATCTTTTCCCTCACCAACTTCACTTCAGTGTCCACCTGCCTGGACCCACCTCTTTCTACTGGAAGCCATCATAACTAGAAGAACCGCCATCTTGATCAGTCAGAAACAAACTCTAGCCTGAAAAGACATCTAATTCAATGCAATTTACTCATGTTTTCTTTGTTTTGAACTTATACAGGGCTCACCTACAGTTGCCCAACAATCCTTACTGTCTCTGTTTCTGCAGCACTGAAGGTCCCCAAGAGTACAGTTCCGTTCATAATTCACAAAAGTCTGGAACAACCACAACTCTTTCTAGAGCTGGCTGTCCAGCCAAACTGAGCAATCACGGGAGAAGGGCCTTGGTATGAAAGAACCAAGTGGTCACTCTGGGTAAGCTCCAGGGAACCTATTTGGAAATGGCAGAAACATCCAGAAGGACAACCACCACTGCAACACTGCCTAATGGTGGAGTATCCAGAAGACACATGAAAGTCTGCTTGGAGTTTGCAAAAAGACATCTAACTGACACTCAGGTGTGTAACCAACAAGATTATTCTCTGGTCTGATGAAATCAAAATTAGTGTCACGTCTGTAGGACACGGGGCACTGCTTATCACCAGCGCAACATCATTCCAGTGATGAAGCATGCTGGTAGAAGTATCAAGCTGTGGGTTTGTTCTTCAGCAGCAAGGACTTTAAGAATAGACAGGGTTGAGGTGAAGCTGAACAGGGCAAAGTACAGTGATATCCATAATGAAAATGGGGTGGAGGGCTTGAGGAGGGGACAGTGTGTGGGGGACTATAGTAACAAGTGTGTTTAATGTGTTTAAGTAATCGTAAAGGATTTGGTATGGGTTTCATATTCGCATTTGCAGACATTTCATTTGTGTCTTGATGACTAGCGAAAAGCACAGAGAGGTCTTCTGGACAGGAATGTCAAGATAGACAAACAGACACTCGAAAGAGATTCACAAACCGGAATGACAGTATTTCAACATTTGCACAATTGAGTTATCAAACTAGAAGAAGTACAGCATCGGATTCCAACTATCTCACAAGATTTATAAGATGTAAGCCTTACAGACAAGCGTTCTGGAGTGTTAACACAAACAACATTATACACCAGTAGCTAAGGCTATGTACAGTATGTCCACACTGTTATGTTTTTGTTCAAAAAGTGCAAACATTAGTCCATACCACCCCGGCGCTTCCAACCTCTGAATACTTCTCAAAAGTCCAGCTTGGCATGGCAATGAAAATGGAGACTTTTGAAAAGGCAGGATCTAATCCCACTCTGATTTCTTTGTGCTTATTACGCACCCCTTTCTTGATTGGATCCTGCGCATTACAACTTCTCATTCTCTGATTGGCCACCCTTCACGAAAGAAACTCATATTCAAACATAGCAAACGTAGAAGAACTGCCTTCCATCTCGCTAGTTGTGTTTCTTACCTGTTTGCATCAAAATTATATTCTGTGCAGGCTGAATGCTGCATACTGTACATGCGCCAAACACAAATGTCGTATATACTTGCATATATAAGTTGTGTCTTGAAACCCAAAAATCGTATCGAAAATCATAAAATCAGACCCAGACTTATACGCTCATTCAAAAATGTAACACTTAATTATTATTTTTTTACATCTTCTTGCCTCCTCCAATCCTGTATCAGTTTCTCAGACACATTGAATTGTGTTGCAGCAGCGCAGGTACCAACTACTTTCGTCACTTCAACGACGTTTAATTTAAAACCAGCTTCATATTTTCTTCTGATCGAACTCTCCATTGCAGATAAGGGATGCTCTTAGGATAAAGGTGTATGAGGGTGTGAGACACACAAAACACAAATCTGTGCAAACGTTGCTTCGGAATAGTTCAAGTATTACTGTGTGGTCACGTAGGAACAATACATAGCAAAAAAAGGCAGTGTGCTCCGTGGTTACTCTCTCAGGTGGGTGTTAGCATCTCATAATCTCTTGGACCAACAGCGTGAGTTTTCCTCATTCGACATATACGACCAACATTATTAAATACTGGAAATCATATGGTAAAATCAAGCCCCGTCTTATCTGCGGCAGAACTTAAATGTGCGTACATACGGTAATTTACTGTCACTACAAATCTGTAATAAATCCGTGCCTGGTAGCCTTACAATCCCTTTAAGGATTTTTCAGGTGATGTGCACATGCCCAGTGTAGGCAAATAACTACGTTGTATTGTTTGCGGTCATTTTAGTGAGGGTGGACATACTTTAGTAATCGACATGAAAACATTAGTGTGGGCAGAGAACATTATAGTTTATAAAAACACCATTTTTAAATGAAAGGTAGAGTTCTGAAGAACATTCAGTCAGCACGGGATGACAGTGCAAATGAGTCAGAACAGCATTATTGTGGCCACCATCTTTGAATCTAGTCAGCACTCTAAATGTCGCGAAAAATTGACTTGCAGTGGTCCACTCATGAGCGGAGATAATCAAGTGAAAGTGCATATCATCAGAGACAGC
The DNA here is from genome assembly GCF_016835505.1 of Polypterus senegalus. Lineage (NCBI taxonomy): Eukaryota > Metazoa > Chordata > Cladistia > Polypteriformes > Polypteridae > Polypterus > Polypterus senegalus. The sequence goes on from NC_053158.1 coordinate 183,793,913, forward strand.
AAAGAAGACCTGATGTTCTGTAGATGATAAAACTGAGTTTCGACTACAGCAAAAAATGTGGGGTTAAATGGCCAAGGTACTGTCAAGAATGACTCCAGTGCTGGTCACTAAAGAACACAGAACGATTCTGCAAGAACATAAGTTTTTGTGAGAAGGTGTTGAGCTCCTTAAGTTGTTCTGGTGAACCAACAGGAAGTTATTCAGTGTAATTTGTTCTTCGGCCATTAAGGCACTGAGATCACTTGACAGATGTATACGTGTAACCATCGCTGGCAGTGGTCTACCATACCAAATGTCTGCCTGGTGTAAGGCCTTAAAGCTAAAGTCATGATCATGTATGAAATCACTTGTGTGATAAACTAAACAGGGAAACTACCCGGGTCCTGCTTACTGCACCCTAACTAAATGACAACATTCCTGCTCTGAAATGTACTGGTTAAACAAAGTTTTAAGAAGCGCCATTGTATGATCCGCTCCAGCTTACATCAATGCTTCTCTCATTACTGTCTTTACAGATCAGCTGCTCCATTATTACTTAACAGAGAACCGACAGACAAAGGCTGCTGCTGACACGGCACGTGTTGTCATGACATCTGCTCTGGGTCTGCCTGCTGAGCCATGAACTGGACAAGGAAAAAAATGAACAAAACACAGATAGCCAAAGGGGCCGCCACATGTTCTAGAAGAGATGGGATTCAAGAGTATGAATGCAGTTGCAGTTTTTTATAAATACATTAAAAGTGTGAATAAACATGAGAGATATAGGAGTTATATACCAAGAATTATGACTTAAGTACAACTGAGGCATCATCAGATTTCTTTTAAAATATTTACTACTTTTGTGTCTGCTCTACTAAAGTTTCACATCTTTACATACTTATATATATTGGGGTTCAGTCCGTGATGTTTGGGACAAAGACACATTTCTCCTTGATTTACTCTCCTGCTCCGTAGTTTAAAATTTCAAATCAAACAATTCAGACGTGATTAAAGTAAACATTGCAGGCTTTCATTGAAGGGGATTTATATACATTTCAGTCACACCATGAAGAAATGACACTTTTTCAACATGGAACCCGCGCCCCACCTTCCCCGCCAATTTCAGGGCATCAAAATGTGTGGGACACAGCAGTGGCAGGTCTATTAAAGCAGTCATATTTAGAACTTTGTCGCATATCCCTCACATGCAATGACTGCTTGAAGTCCACCATTCACAGACATCCCCAGGTGCTGAGGGTCTTCTCTGGTGATGCCCTGCCAGTCCTCTAATGCAGCCATATTCAGCTCCTGGTTATTTCGGGGGCTTGTACCTTTACATTTTCTCTTCAGCATATGGAAGGCCTGCTCAGCTGGATATAAATCGGGTGACTGGTTTGGCCATTCAAGACTTTCACATTTTTTAACTTTTTATGCTCCTGTGTTGCCTCAGCAGTGTGTTTGGCTCATTATCTTGTTGTGGGATGAAGCGCCGTCCAATGAGTTTGGAGGCATTTACTGGAATTTGAGCAGATCAGATGTTCCTCTTCACCTCAGAATTTATTGTGCATCATCAATGAAGAGACATGTACCAGGTCACATGCCTAAAATATAACACCCTCATCACCATGTTTAACAGATGAGGTGGTCTGTTTTGGATCTTGGGCAGGTCCTTATGGTCTCTACACTTTGCTCTTGCCATCACTCTGATCCAGGTTCATCAACAAGACCTTTTCCCAGAATTATGCAGGCTCTTAAGTTCTTTTTTGCAAACTGTAATCTGGCCATCCTATTTTGATGGCTAACTAATGGTCTCCATCTTGCAGTGTGGCCTTTGTATTTCTGTTCATGAAGTCTTCTGCAAATAGTTATCTCTGACACGTCCACATCGGCCCACTGAAGACTGTTTCTGATCTGTCAGACAGGTGTTTGTGGCTTTTTCTTGGCCATTGTGAGGATTCTTCTGTTGTCAGCAGTCGAGTAGTCTTCTTTGACCTACCAATCCCTTTGTGATTACTGAGCTCACCAGTGTATTCTTTCCTTCTCAATGATATTCCAGACAGTTGATTCGAGTAATCCTAAAGTTTTACTGATGTCTCTAATGGTTTTATTCTTGCTTTACAACCTCATAATGGCTTCATTGACATTCACTGGCACAGCTCTTGACCTCATGTTGAACAACAGCAACTACAGACTCCTTAGGACAGAAACAAGCCGGGGTATCTTATAATGGCATGGAACACACCTGAGGAATTAAAAACAGCCAATTGTCACAAACATTATGGTGCAATGAAATGGGGGTGTGGGGGCTTGGAGGCGGGGGATGTAGAAAACTGTTGTCATTTCTACATGGTGTAACTCAAATGTATGTAAATCCCCTTCAATGAAAGTCTGCAATGTGCACTTTAATCACATCTGAATTGTTTGATTTGTAACTTTAAACTGTGGAGCAGAGCGGGAAATTAAGGAAGAGTGTGTCTTTGTCCCAAACATTATGGAGTGCACTGCTTATATTTTTGTATAATTGCTTAAGGTAAGACATCAACTATATATTTGTAACTGCTAACTAAAATGCAAGCACACCATTCATCATCTACACTACCTCTCTATCAATGTCTCTGCTCTAATGACTCTGTAATCTTTAATCTTTTTGTGTAAAAATGGATTCCATAGTTGTGTCAACTGTGATTAGTGTGGTTTCATGTCAAGATGTTTAATCCTACATTAATAATCTGGATGGCTTATTGAATAACTGAATCCACAGATCACAGAAAGCTTTCACAGTTAGGTGTCTGGAGGGAATTGGGGTTCACAGACATTGCTGCAGGCCTCTGTATTATTACAGGAGACAGCACCAGCAGTGCTATAAAGATGATCCAAAGTTGAGTCTTTCAATCTTGATTTAAAATTGCTACGTGCCGCATCATAAAGTGGACTTGAATAATTAATACTGATACTCTGTATGTTCAATTCATCATAATAACTATTCATAGTGGCTCTAAAATCTGTACTGACCCCTACTCTCTCTTCTATTTCTTTTTCCGGTTTCTTTGTGGTGGCGGCCTGCGCCACCACCACCTACTCAAAGCATCATGATGCACCAACATTGATGGACTGAAAGCCAGAAGTCTACGTGACCATCATCATCAGGTCCTTCCATGAAAACCCTAAATACAAAGAGGACTGTTTGACTTATGTTAGGTAGATTGCCCAGAGGGGACTGGGCGGTCTCTTGGTCTGGAACCCCTACAGATTTTATTTTTTTTTCTCCAGCCTTTGGAGTTTTTTTTTGTTTTTTCTGTCCACCCTGGCCATCGGACCTTACTTATTCTATGTTAATTAATGTTGACTTATGTTTATTTTTTATTGTGTCTTCGATTTTTCTATTCATTTTGTAAAGCACTTTGAGATACATTTTTTTGTATGAATATGTGCTATATAAATAAATGTTGATTGATTGATTGATTGATTGAATGTCTGACATCAAGAATCGGTAAAAATTATGAACACTGTCCTCAGTCATAACCTTTCTACCATGTTCTGAGCTGTGAGTCTGCATGCACTAAAACTTGCTTTTCATTCTGTTTTATTGTGGACTAGCCATCCACCGCGTATTCGTGAAACAGGACAGTGAGGAGGGCCCAGCCTGGCTCTCTACTCCTGACGTCACTCTTCCCCCCCTCCCCTCGGCCCACACCCTCTGTCTCGGATTAGCATGAACATATCGCTCCTGCAAACGAACTATGATTCTTAGCGCAATGAGAGAAGTCGCAAAATCAACTGAAATGTTCAAGCAAATTATAGAAAAAAAAGCTCTAAATCCGTTAAGTAGTTCTCTCGTTCGCTAAGTAAGCGGATGTAAGATACGCCCAGAGGCAGACACGTGAGTAAGGAGGGATCCACCCCCTTCCCGCAGCTCGATGAGTCTCTCTCAGATTTGCGCTAATAAATCAGTACCGCAAGCGAACTATGATACTTAGTGCGATGAGAAAGTCGCAAAATCAACAGAATGTTCTAGCAAATTATATAAAAAAAAAACAGATCTAAATCCGTTAAGTAATTCTCTTCTGAAAAGCGGACAGACATACAAACAAGTCTAAAAAACTATAAGAAATTTTGCACTTGGACCACAAATTTTTTAAAACCGTTTCTTAGTGAGCACCTATGGGCCAAGGGTAACCTACATTCCAAATTTCAAGTCCCAAGTTCTCATGGTTTGGGAGATTTCATGATGAGTGAGTCAGTGGTGTCTGGCTTTTATATATACAGATGATCTCTAATGTACTACTGGCCAAGCAGATATGGCTGGATATTTGCGCCCTCTTATATGTATTTTGAGTAAAAGCAACTCTTAGTCAGACTGCGGAGTCCTCAATTGATCATTAAGGTGTTTTTGTTAAAAATGAAATCAGTTAAGGAGCAGCTGCCAAAATAACAGGCTACTTCAGTCAAAGAACAAGTCAGAGTGACTGGGGGTGAAACTGAAACCAGAAAAGGAGACGTCTAGTATTCTGAGCCAAAAAACACACACATGCCAGCAAAGATACAGATCACATGGTAGCCCGAGCAAACAGTGCACACCACAGGTCCACCATGGCTGGAGTACCAAGAAATTTAATGCAGCAAGTCACAATCCTGTAAAGAGGTTAATGACCAATTTGTCATTTAATGGCCCAGGTGATGTGAAGCGGAAAGCAAAGCCCTGCTATTAAAAGTTAATGAACCTGCTCCATTTAGTAAGTTGACAGTGTCTATTACGTGATCAAAGGCTTCTTCAATGCAGGTTCTTCACGTTGGTGAGAAATCAGTGAAAGAAACGCTAAATAGGAAGGTCGTCCATCATAAGTATGGTCATAATTGCTCATCCATTCCACAATGTCATGTTGTTAAGTCTTTTATTTTCGGAGCAGTTTCCACAAAATAGTACTCACTTGCCTTTTGTGTTGATAGCAATGTAAGAATTGGAGCTCTTTCTTCAATTGGGTTTATTTCTCTTACCTTTGAGGTTAACGGCTTCCAGCAAGCAATGACAGTACAAGGTGCAAAGTTCAGCTCTCTGTTCATTTCAGTAAATCATTGACTGCACTGCTTACAAAAGTAGCAAACCAGTTCTCTGTTGGCTGTGAACATTTCTGATATTCACTACCCCAAAACAGCCAGGAACTCTGGTCTTTCAGACAAAAACATTTTATACTGTAGCTGAGATAAGCATTTTACAAAAGTGGGGGAAAGAATGAAGCAGATACTCACGTCAAAAACACAACTTAGGAGTAGGTTGAGGCCCTCTGTCCTTTAAAGAGTGTATTTCACAAGTATATGGAACTGTACTGGAGGGATGTGACACCAGGACGCATTCCTTCAATTGACGTTTTGATGATGGTGGAGAAAAACGCTGTGTGACACTCGGTTCGAGAATTTCCTGTACTTGCTAAACTGGAATGAAATCTGGTAGCTGGAACAGTGATAGTTTATGGTTGCTGTGGTCTTCAAACCATTTTCTGTACTGTTCCAGATTGTTTTAAATCTTCTGGTATTGTTACAGTTTCCAAAAAAGATAAAATGAGCTGCCTCAGTGATTACAGGCCCGCTGCTAATCAAATGTTTGAATGGCCAGTCCTTACCCCTCTGAAGTCTGTTACTGGTCCTCATCTTGACCCACTTCGGTCTGCATAAGGAGAAAAGCCGATCTGTGGACGATGCCATAAATGGGCGTACACTTTGTGCAAGAACATCTGGACTATAAAGAAACCTATACTGGAACACTGTTTGTTGACTTCACTTAACACCATTAGAACAACTGTGCTGAGAACAGGCCATTCAGCTCAATAAACTCATCCATCATTGTCCCTGAACTATTGTTAACTAAACCTCTACAGACTGAACTGAATGTTTTCATCGGCAGATGGATTTACAATTTTTCGACAAACAAGAAACAGAATGTTCAGCTGGGCACACACCTCTCAGACTGTCTCTATATCTGCTCAGGTGACCCTCAAGGCTACGTACTTTCCCTCACTCCATTCCCCATACACTAATGACTGTAGGTCCACTGACCCCTCAGTAAATATCGTTAAGTCCAGCAATGACACCACCATCTTTAGACTAATTACTAATGGAAATGAATCAGCATACAGCAAGGTGGTGACGCGTCTTTTGTCTTGGTGCACTACAAATAATCAGATACCAATACCACCAAGACATGGGAAACAATGATTAATGTTCACAAACAGCAGTTACAACCTCTTCCTCTGGAAATTAATGATTCTACAGTTAGTATGTGGGCGGTGTGACGCAGTGGTAGCACTGCTGCCTCGCAGTTAGGAGACCTGGGGTTGTCCTCCCTGCGTGGAGTTTGCATGTTCTCCCCGTGTCTATGTGGGTTTCCTCCCACAGTCCAAAGACATGCAGGTTAGGTGCATTGGCGATCCTAAATTGTCCCTAGTGTATGCTTGGTGTGTGGGTGTTTGCCCTGTGATGGGCTGGCGCCCTGCCCAGGATTTGTTCCTGCCTTGTGCCCTGTGTTGGCTAGGATTGGCTCCAACAGTACCCCGTGACCCTGTGTTAGGATTCAGCAGGTTGGATAATGGATGGATGGACAGTTAGTATGTCCAGGGTATGACGTTAAACTGCATCCGGTCCACCAACATGCATGGAAATCTTGGGGATTGGTGGCAGGATTGGCACTCCAGCCACCGTAAAAACTTGACGCAGCTCTGAAACGACAGACAGGACTCCTTTCTGCTCTTATGAAGGGGATGGGGGAAAGCCCTCTGGAGCCTCATCCCCGGAAGAGTTGAAACCGTTGGAGAGCCAATGGAGTCAGGCCTGTTGAGGATCAGAGCTGGGGTGGGGCTGAGGTGGCCGATCTGGGTAGGCATGTGGAACGTCTTGTCTCTCTGGCATGATGATCATTTTCCTCTGCTGTCGGAGGAGCTTTATAAATTCCGCATTTCGGTAGCAGCACTCTCTGAGGTGTGCAGTATGGTGGAATACTTCCAATTTTTGAGCAGAGCTATCACAGATGCTGTCAGCTGGGACATTAACACCACTTCCAACAATAAAAAGGCTCAGTAGTGGATGTATTTTCTACGCCAACTAAAGAAACTAAATGTTTATCAGTCCCTCCTAGTACAATTCTACAAATCCATGACGGAAAGTGTGATCACATTCTCCACTGTCTGGTTTGGTTCAACAAAGGTCCGCTTCAAAAATAAACTACAGCGTGTCATGATGTCTGCTGAGAAAATAATTGGCTCTGCTCTTCCATCTGTTGCATGTAAAAAGTCTCACCACGGACTCAGCTCACCAAGGTCATCACTTGTTCCAAAACTCCCCTTTAGTAAACGTTTTAGGTTAATTAAAACTAAAACTAATCGACACCAAAACAGTTTCTTTCTGAGAGCCACAGTCCTTGCAAATGAGTAACTTAGTCTGTCTTCCTCAGTTATTCATGTGTTCATTTACGTGAGTATGACTGTGTGTGTGTCTGTGTGACTGAAAACACTGGAAAAGTCACGTACAGTGATCCCTCCTTTATCGCAGGGGTAGCGTTCCAGACCCCCCCGCGAAAGGTGAAAATCCGTAAAGTAAAAACCATATGTTCATATGGTTATTTTTATATATTTTAAGCCCTTATAAACTCTCCCACACTCTTAAAAACATTTCCCACACAGTTATACAGCATACACCCTTTGTATTATCTTAGATATTAGGTAAAATTTGTTGAAATTATGTATGTAAACATAAATAAATATTATTTTAAAGATATCGAGAGTCTCTGATACCACATATGTTACAGCCATTACGATAGACAGATCGTTTTGGAGCCATAACGAAGGGCTTGACTATGTACAAAGATAAACACAAAACAGCACAAAAGTTAACTCTTTACACAGTAAAACACGCTGATGCTGAATGAGCGAGACGAGATTTCCTGGTTAATGCAAAGCGGAATTGAATTCTGTGCTTCGTCGCTGAGCCAATCAGCACACAGGAACTTAACTGCGTGCTCTGATTGGGTAGCTTCTCAGCCATCTGCCAATGGCGTCCCTTGTATTAAATCAACTGGGCAAACCAACTGAGGAAGCATGTACCGGAAGTAAAAAGACTCATTGTCCGCAGAAACCCGCGAAGCAGCGTAAAATCTGCGTTATATATTTAGATATGCTTACATAAAAAATCCGTGATAGAGTGAAGCCACGAAAGTCGAAGCGCGATATAGCGAGGGATTACTGTATTGTGAATGAGGCTTAAGGTGAAAAATCTCCAGATCATCTACAAAACTGTTCAAGATTTCCCTTGGTCTCATACTTGACAATATACTGTATATCTTTTTCAGTTTTGTATTCTGTCATGAGACATCAGGCAGAGAAATCTCACTTCTCTTCTTTCTTTGCGGCTACACTGTATGCATTTTAGTTCTGGTTGAGCAGAAATGAATTGTCAGGACATGCAACAAAAAAGAGCCCACGTGTACAAATATGAAAATATCAACCCTGTTTGATTTTATCGGGGGCAAGTAGTCACGCTGGGAATACGACTGGTGGTCACTGGGTGCACTATGGCTGACCCTGACAAACTAAGATGATTTAAATGAAGACTACGACTGAGTGGGCCGGAACTGTCATGGAGTGTGTAGGGGTGTAAGGTGAAAATTTCTTGTGACATCTGCAAAGCTACTCCCATTTTTCCCGGGTCTCATACTTATCTATATTAGCAGACTTCAGAATGAAAGACGCTCAAGCTACACATATGGCAGCTTCTGCCCCACTGAAGGAAAGACAATACTGGATTGAGGCTAAATTTAACTGTTACTATAAAATGAAGCTGTGTGGGGAGCTGTGGTTAGCAGGCTGGCTTTTTTGGCACCAGCTCTCAAGCTCCACTGTTCCTTCTGCTCAGGCATGCCAAGTTGTGGCTACATTCCCTTCAATCACTGTTACACCAACAAGCCTCGTTTGGATTTTGCCTGCTCACAAACAATCCAGAGTTCATTTTTTTGTTTTTACTTGTTTAAGTCTCTTTGTTTTCCGTGAGCGGTTGGGTGGATTATCTCATCCTGATTATACAGCCTGTGGATCACATCACCTTATGGCTGTCAAACACAAGTATAGTTTATATTTTAAGTAAACATAATGCTTGCCTCCAGTATACTTTTATAGTTACACCCATTAATGGATGAAATGGAATTGCTGAAGTGTATATACATTTTCACTTTGGTAAAAATCACCCCTAAAATAACTTTAATTTTCATTTGTGACTTTTAATTGGCCCCATATTAGTAAATATTGGTGTGTGTACGAGTGTCCCCTGTGATGGGCTAGTACACGCCTTGCCATAGATGATATATTGAATAAGCTGTCATGCATTGTGACCTTGCGGTTTTAAAAATGAATGCATGGAATCTGGAAACGAAATTCTTTTATACATTATTTTATACATTTCTGAAAGTGATGCTTCACTTTCCACATCCTACTGAAACCGAGGCACACATTTTATTGGAATGTCACAAAAATAACATAAGATAACCTACTTTGCCTGTCGGACAAAGACTGGGGTGGAGGATGAAATGATCTATCTGCGCTCACCTGGACAGAGCTGGCAGCGCTGTGAGGATTAGGGTGTTTCATTTCTCCAATGCCTTCAATACCATCCAGCCATCTCTGTTAAGAGGTAAACTCAGAGATATGCAGGTGGATGAGCCTGTGGTGTCCTGGATGATGGACAATCTGTCAGGCAGACCGCAGTCTGTGACACTGAAGGACTGGGTCTCTGATATGGATGTGAGCAACCTAAGGAAAGTCCTCTCTCCTTTTCCCTTCACTGTTTACACCTCTGACTAAATATATAACGCCAGGCATTGTCACTTGCAGAAATTCTCAAGACGATTCTCCACTTATGGTTGTATTGATAAGGGAATGAAACAGAGGAGAGGAGTCAGGTGGAGAACTTTTTTTTTTTTTGCTGCAGAAAGAATTGTTTGAATCTTAACAGCAACAAAACCAAGGAGCTGGTAATTGACTTTCAATGCACCAAAGAGCCTCTATGTCCAATCATTACTCATGGAGTGGATGTGGAGGTGATGCAGTGCTACAAGTACTTGGGAGTCCACATTAATGACAGATTGGATTGTCTAAGAGCACAGAAGTATTTAAGAAAGGGCAGAGCGGCCACTTTTTCCTTAGGAGACTGAGCTCCTTTAATGTGGGTAATGACATCCTTCACATCTTCTACACCTCTGTGATGGCCAGTGTAATGTTTTACGCTGTGCCAGGATGGTAATATCACCAAGTTATACCCCACTGAATTAACAAGCTAATTAAAGGGGCAGGCTCAGTTATATGGACACACTATGGACCCCCTGGAGGTCGTAGCAAAGGAGAGAATTAAAACAAAACTGAGTTCCATTATGCCAACAATGCTGCACATCCTCTCTCTGACACACTAACACTGAGGACTTTCAGGTAACGAATTCGTCTGCAAAAGTATGTCAGGAAACGTGACTGGGGGGCTCCTTCATACCTACAGCAATATGTCTGTATAGTGCCTCGCTGACTCTGGGACTGCTAAGTCAGAAGCTTTTTTTCTTTTTAGTCATTCTGGTGTGTGTTTAGACCACTGTTTGTATTTATTTATTTATTGAGCTTCTGTAAAAAAGCCATAGTTCACCATTGGGACAAATAACGTTTATTTGTTCTGTCTATTTCCAAACCGGCTTAATCCAATTCTGGATTGCAAAGGGCCAGAAACTATCCCGGAAACAACTCTGGACAGGCTGTGAGTACATCACAGGGCCCGCTAATGCACAAACCCACGCAGGGGGGCAAGAGAAACTGTGCAATAACCTACCATGCAGTTCTCTGAAGATGTGAGTGAAAAACTCACACAAACATGGGATGAAGGTGGAAACTCCACACAGGTAAAGATGGAGTGTGGGATTCAAACGCACAATGCTGAATTTATGAAACAGTATTGCTAACTAGAAGACTGCACTATATTAAAAATCTCAAGCCTCAATTTACTTAAATAAGTAATCTGAATTTGTCAAACGCCCCAGCTTGTGAATGTTGATAGATAGATAGATAGATAGATAGATAGATAGATAGATAGATAGATAGATAGATAGATAGATAGATAGATAGATAGATAGTGTCAGGGATGCCAGAGGCAACGACCCAGCCGGGACGCCTTGAGGGACCAGAAGGGGGTCTATGCCCACCCTGGATCACGTGGGGGCCGCCATCCTGGTTGCTTTGGGGGCCACGGGTAGGGGGCTTGGAAGCCCAACCCTGCAGGGACCCGTGGTCACCGCCAGGGGGAGTCCCAATGCCTTGGGGACCCTGGACCTCAGCACTTCCGCCACACCAGGAAGTGCTGGGGGGAAGAGGAGAAGGGACACCCGGAGAGCTTCCGGGAGAACAGCCGGCACTTCTGCCACACTGGGGCCTGTCCAGGGAGAAGTGCCGGGAAACACCTGGAGCCCATCCGGGGTGAAATAAAAGGGGCCGTCTCCCTTCATTCGGGGCTGGAGTCGAGTGGAAGCAGGACAAAGCAAGAGAGGAGAGTGGAGGCGGCCCGAAGAGAAGGCATTGTGTGGCCAGGACTGTGTGGGGTTTCATGTGTGCACTGACTTTTGAACTTGTAAATAGTGTAAAATAAACGTGTGGTGGTGATGAACAACATGTCCGCCTGTCTGTGTCCGGGCCGCGTCCACATCAGATAGATAGATAGATAGATAGATAGATAGATAGATAGATAGATAGATAGATAGATAGATAGATAGATAGATAGATAGATAGATAGATAGATAGATAGATAGATAGATAGATAGATAGATAGATAGATAGATAGATAGATCTTTATTGTCATTGTCACTTTTACAAAGGAACAACGAAATTGAACGTGCAGTCGACTCAGTGTGAGGCATAAGAGTTAAAAAGACAAGAAGAGAGAAAATAATAAGAAACCGAATAGTAATGAAAGTATTTTACGAAAGGTGCACTTCCCAGTCCTTAGGTGGATCATAAAAATGGGTGACCAGCTTCAACAATATGCTTTTGGCTTGACAGGTTTCTGTTGCTGTTTTCTGCCAGGGCAGTCACAACATCACTCCTCGTGTATTAGAGTGACCCGACATATGCGCGCAGACAAAATAGCGCCGACAAAATCGCGAAAGTTTCATTAAATATGAATTACTGGTTTAAAGCATATATAATAATGTTTATTTTAGAAGTCAATATTATCAGACGCGGCATGCCATCAGCACGGCACTCAGATAGTCCTTAAGATCACGCTCTGCATATGTAGGAAGAATTGCAGCAAAGGCGTCCCACTCTCTTGGCCTCTCTCGCGATTTTGTCAGCGCAATTTTGTCGGCGTGCATTTGTCGAAAACCAGTTAGCGGGTTTGTCGGCGCTCATTTGTCCGTTGCAGTTTTGTAGGTGTGCATATGTCTATCGTGCTTTTGTCGGTGAACTGTGTATTAGTACCACAAGCTCATTTTAAACATTAACAACCTGCTCATAATAGTAATAATAAAAAAGATTACATTAGAAAGGAATAATAATCACCATTGTTATCATCTAAGCACACATCCATTTCTAAATCTATTTCATTCACTTCAGTTTTGCAGAGACTGGCACCTTTGCCCGCAGCATTGGCCCCAAGAGAAGAATCAACACTGGATGCAGTGGCAGTCTGGGTGTGATCCTTGACAATAGTCTAAGAAGATAAACTCTTGTTTTAAGAAGCTGCTTTTTTCCCAGCTAAGAATCATTTCAAAAATCAAGCCTTTTCTTGGTTTTGATGATTGGAAACAAGTTGCTCATGCTCTTGTTTCATCCCATCTTGACTATTCTAACTCATTGTATAGTTGTGTCAGTCAAACTCTTCTGTCTCGCCTACAGTTGGTCCAAAACTCTAAACTGGGTGACGTAAGTGTGAGCACATCACTCCTATTCTGGCTTCACTTCATTGGCTTGCCCTCAGTCTCAGAATTGACGGCAGGGTACCCATGAGGGTACCATCCACATTGGTATAAATTTGAGCTGTCCGTTTTTGGCCCCCATGGGGGCCCAGAAATGCACAGGCCTTCACCACTAATTTGATTGGGCTATTTCCATACTCAGGTCCCCTCGTATTAAAATCTGTCGAGTTTTGAATTGATGTACCCCTTTCCTCCCTTTCCTTTTCTTAATCATAGGGTTTTGGCTAAAGGTTTATTGCACACTTCTAAATGTTCAAATGGTCTGGACCCGGCTTATCTGTCTGACCTCCTTGACTCTTATGCTCCTTCTCCATCCCTGAAGTTGTCCGACCGGCTGCTACTAGGCTTACCATGATCAAGGTGAAAGAAATGGGGGGACTGTGCTTTTGCAGTGACTGCTCTTCACCTCTAGAACGCCTATTGCTTCAGATAAGAGCAGCCCTGCTGCAACCCTGCTGAAAACACATTTCTTCTCGCTGGCTTTTAGTTGCTCAGGAGGTGTCTTTTATGTGCCGCTAATTGTTATTTGTCATTTGTTTATTGTTTTAATTTACTTCTTTACATTGATTTTGTATCTATCAATTTTTGATTTTATTTATCTAATTTCATGTACAGCACTTTGCAAAACACTTCTGTGGCCCTAAATGTGCTCCATAAATACATTTTGACTTGACTGAACTTGACTCACGTAAATCAAGTAAATTAGAGCTGCCAATTAACCTAACATGCACATACCTGGGATGTATGGAGGAAAACTGGCCTACTCAGTGAAACAAGCATCCAGATGTGAGGTGATCATGCATATGTCTCACAATGAGGCCATGGATTCAGATTCAAACTGTGCTAACCACTGTGCTATCATACCACAGACTAGTAAGACATTTCTTACATACTTCAGTTTATTTTGGTGCCCCAGAAGTGAAGTCTGTTTGTTTGTTGAGTACAGGCTTACAGCGGCGTAAGAAACCCATAGCTACAATACAAAATACATGATGAACGCATTTAAAAAGTCAAATTAGGTCATAATAGTTGTAGAATAAATAGGTGTATAGGGTGACATGGACAGAGTACAGCAGAATTCTGATTTGCATTTGCTAATCAAAGTGTGTCAAGAAACACTATGGGGGCTCCTCTATACCAACAGCAGTATGTCTGCATAAGGCCTGAATGGGATTGTGGCAGCCAAGTCAGAATTTTTCTTTCTTTTTAATTCTCTTCCTTTATAGTTATCCAGTGTGTTTTCAAATCAAAAAAGTGTTTATTTATTTGCCTATTTATTGAAAAAGCACCCTGCGGTGGGCTGGCACCCTGCCCGGGGGTTTGTTTCCTGCCTTGCGCCCTGTGTTGGCTCGGATTGGCTCCGGCAGATCCCCGTGACCATGTAGTTAGGATGTAGCGGGTTGGATAATGGATGGATGGATGGATGGATGGATGAAAAAGCACCTGTAAAAAGTCAAATTTCCCCTTGGAGACGAATAAACTTCTATCTATCTATCAACATCACAGCTCTCCAGTCCCAGTGATTAGCGAGTATAACTATCTTACTTTGTAACTCTTGTCTTCCTTAAGGCCATGTCACACTACATGACTTTTCCAGCGATTTTCAGTCATAGACTTCATTTACATATCCTAGTGAGTCGCGGACAGTTACTTTGCAATCCTGTGACCTCCAGACGTGTAGTCAGCCACACTCAGTGTCTCATTCGCAGTGTGTATAGTGTGTATGCTGTCACATGTGCCAGACCAGAAAACGGCCCAAGGGCTCATTTGACTGTAATTCCACCCCTGGCCCAGAGATGGTGCTGTTGCCTAATGTCTCTCCTCTTTTTTGATCTGTAGAGTGAATGATTGACAGTGAGACGAGTCATGACATCACTTCCAGTTTCTGATTGCCTGAACCCCACCTCTTCCTCCTTCCACCGGCCTCTTAAGCGGCTCCACCACCACCTGTAGCCAGTCCATGACTAGACTTGTGTCTAGAAGATGTCTCTGCTAACAAACATTAATCATTTTATTATTTCCTTTATCAATAATACACGGTTTGCCTACACGCGCCCCAAATCTTACACATGCATACACCAGTCTAACCCATTTATATCTCACTCTGACAAGTGAGGTATAAGTGAGGTTTGATTTTTTTCTTAAGTCAAGAGGTGGACTCATGTGAGAGCGGACAACCAATGAGTGCTCACCCAGAAGTACAATGCATATAATTGTGTGCAGCCTTGTGGAATAAAGAACGCAGGTACTGAATTTTGAAGTGTGTTCAATTACTCATTTTTTATATACCATAACATTATGGAAAAAAAAAGGCAGAGGATGAGGCTGAACTCACTTCACCTGGAAGGCATCGCACAGCTCTGTCAGGCAGCACTTGATTAAACTACTAGCAAAATACCCGCGCTTCACAGCAGAGAAGTAGTGTGTTAAAGAAGTTATGAAAAAGAAAAGGAAACATTTTAAAAACAACGTAACATGATTGTCAATGTAATTGTTTTGTCACTGTTATGAGTGTTGCTGTCATCAAGGATTTGATTATCATTATTTCTTTCAATCAGGTTCGTATTTGGAGGACGTGTTGTGTTCAAGTTACATTCCGTGTTTGTCAACCGTTGTAAAGATAACAGGTTTCATTCATTGAAGTGTTCACTACGCAAATCGCTACTCGTGAATATAAGATGTGTAACAGGCATTCCTGGTATTAAGTTGTGGATTTGCCTGCGAATATTTAGCAGCAGCGTGTCTACGAACGTAATTTAAACATAAACTTTACACCTTGCTTTCCTATTGATATGTCTACGAAGGCTTGTTCAGCTTCAGAGGGTTGTTCCTTTCTTACTGCATCAATAAGCAGCTCGTCTTCCTCTGTATCTGAGACATCACATACTGCATGCACGGGTTTACCTCTCCCAGTCCTGCAAAGTCAGTTCACGTGAGCCGCTCGGAGTACATGCATCGAAGGTTCTCAGCCGTGCTTGTGCTCTCGTGTGATCGTGCGATGTTCACAGCTTTATTTAATGTTAGCTCAGACCCGGCACTTAAAAGTTTGTGCCAAACACTATTCTATCCCTGACCATCTCATCCTCGTTTGCATAAACACAGTCCTTCACCCACGAATATTTAGCGGCAGTGTGTCTATTGGATTGCTGCTGATGGACGGCCTTATATGGGCAGGCACTCAATTACGTGGGAGGTGTGACGATGAGGGACGCAACTCCGCCTCACATGGCGACCGAGCTGCAGGCTATGGCTGTATATACTGTATGTATGAAAGCAGGTTCCAGTTATGACCGTTACGTGTAGAATTTCGAAATGAAACCTGCCTAACATTTGTAAGTAAGCTGTAAGGAATGAGCCTGCCAAATTTCAGCCTTTTACCTACACGGAAAGTTGGAGAATTAGTGATGAGTCAGTGAGTGAGTGAGTCAGTCAGTCAGTCAGTCAGTCAGTGAGGGCTTTGCCTTTTATTAGTATAGATTAGAAAAACTGACAAGTTTGTAATATTTTGAAAATGAATAGTCATCAACGGTGATTTTTTGTCACATAATCTGACATTCTTAGGTGATGAGATCAGCAACTGCAATGATCAAGTTTGGTCTGAAGTTGTGTAATGTGCTGCCAGCTTCTTCACTGTAATTTACAGAGTGCCTTTTACATACCATCACTTAACAAGAATTCAAATGAGATCAATACAAATAGCATTACAGCACTGCAAACAAATTAGATATATCAGAGGTAAGTAAACATATTAATAAATAAAAGTAGAGTTCCAAGCTAAAAAAAAAAATTAACACTAGAAAAAGATGAACAGAATTGAATAACGAAATTAGAAGTAATACTAAAAAAAGGAGTTAATGCCTTAAATGTCTTCGTAATCTGATCTGTTTAAAGCTGCCTTTGAAAAGAGTGAATGGAGTTGGCAATCTAATACCTTTAAAGCCCATGTCATATTGCACGACTTTTCCAGTGATTTTCAGTTGCAGGCTTCGTTTACAGAGAGTCACGCGTGTGCAACTGAGAATCACCTTCCTGGCTCTGGTGAGTTTAGCAGTTCCACCTTTGTACAAGAGAGGGCGCCGACATTAACATTATCGTCTCTTTCCCCGGCAGCATCGATGGGCCACTGAAGGAAGACAAGTTACTCTGCCTCGCACCCTGTGGAAGACTCTGCCCCCTCCAGTGCCGACACTGAAAAAAACCAGAGCACCAGGAGGCCAGTGGTCAGACCGCGACCAGCGAAAGAGAAGGACAGAGTGTGTGAGTTCCAAACCACGCAAATCACAGAAGAAACGAGGCTAACCAGAGCTGTTTTTTTGGATTTGTTTTGCTGCCATGTGTCTGTATTTTAGTTAAGATTAAACAGGGTGACCCCGCTGGTGCTCCAACTTTTAGCCTGCCTATGACAGTTTACTCCTGGCCATGTTACAATAGTCTTAGGGAGTCAAGGGCGGTCGAGGTACTCTCCTGTGACCACCTGTTGTATAGTTTTTGACATACCCAGGGATTCAGTCCAACCAGTCTGCGACTCACCCTGACAAAATCAAACAGGTTTGGACAGCTTGTATGCATGTGGCAGATGACAACCAAGGAGTTCTCGGCCAGAAGTACAGCTATGAGGAATATGGAACACAGAAGAGAAGCTGTCTCATGTTTTATGTACCATGGAAAAATAGCAAAAAAATATAGAAATTGTGGCTAAACTTGCCGTACTTGTAAAGCCTTTGCACGGTCACCAGCACCATCAGGCAGCATTAGCTGTTAGGACAAGGGGTGAGCTCAGGGCCGGATTTTCCTATAGGCTAACTAGGCTTCAGCCTAGGGCCTCAAGATCAAAAGGGGCCTACATTCAAATTGTTAGCAATTTGAACAAACTTAAAAATGGGAGGTGAAAGGGCCTCATAAGTGGAATAGCCTAGGGCCTCTTTTCATCTAAATCCGGCCCTGGGTGAGCTGTTAAAACTTTGGTAACATGAAACTGTACTTTAAGGTTGTCACAAAGTCACCAAAACAAGCATGATTTTGTGACCTCTAGTTGTGTTATGTGACAAGATCAGCAACGGAGGTTGTCAGGTTTGATATCCCCTTCGACTAGAAGTGATGTGATGTGACAATGGCTTAAGGAGGACATTCTTAGGACTGTCACCCGAGGATATAAGGTTACTTGTAGGATACATTTCTATATTGCCTTTTTCCCACAATCTTGCTTAGAAAGTTAAATAAGTCTGCAAACAGACTTGCTTTGCAGATCTGTAAAATCATTCAGCCTATTTTGATGATGTAATTTTAGTAAGATGTTTTCTAGGAATTCTTTTGGCAGCATTAACAATAGCAAAACCTAACAGCTGAGAAAAGCCAACAATTGAGTTTATTGAGTATACCTGCGAGGAAGGATAAATGATGGGAGGCTCAATCAGCGTCTATTCCCTGAGGCACCATTTACAATGAGTACGATCAAAAAGTGCTTAAGACAGCAATTAACAATGCAGTGTGGGAACAGAGGCATTGTACGAAAAAGACAATAAAACAAAAGAGACAATCAACAAATAGCAGAAAAAGGTGAATGTACACTGCCTTAAAGTATCACACTTTAACAAAAAAACAAAGATAAAATATAAGCAGTCACTGTACTGCGATAGCAGAGCAAAAAAATTACATTAAGTTCAACACAGTGAACAGCAGAGCTGGAAAAATGTTGGCACTAGAACTCATGATGTGAGCGCATACATGATGTTTTATGTAGCAGTACTGACTGGCAAATCACCAAACCTCACACGTTCAGCCATCCATTCCGGAAATGTTGATTTCTGTCCAGGCAGCCAAGTACTACAATTGCAAGCACACCCAAAAATGTGTTAAGATAAGAATATGGTGTGAGGATATAGCAGCAAAAAATGTAAATGTAACCTTACTCCAAAAAATGTTTGTAATTTGTTATTCATGTGTGCCCTGGCTCTGTCAAGGTAAGCAGTACCATCCCGCAACGAGAGGGGGCGCTGTCTGTCACTAACACTGTCTTCTTTCCCTTCCTCAGATCTGACATGCAGTGTTCAGCCACTTTGAAGTCTGGACACTATAAAAACAAGATGCCCCAGAGGATGGCAGCTCATCCTGGTACCAAACAGCCAATGAGACGGAGCTCCACCCTAATTAAGGCACCATCCTTTGTATATAAGAGCCAGATCTACAGCGTAAAGTCACAAATGCAGAACTTCCAATGTACATATACAAAGTACAGCGATGGCAAAAGTGCATTTTTGATCCGATGTAGAATCGTTAGCATGAGTTGAGTGTACTTCTGTTATAGCTCATCTATGTGAAAATAGCAGTTTCAAATGCAATTAGGAGTTGGGAATCGTGAACGCAGCAAATAATAACAGGATAAGAACAGAATAACAGAAAAAAAAACAAAGCTAACCTTTAC
The DNA here is from genome assembly GCF_016835505.1 of Polypterus senegalus. Lineage (NCBI taxonomy): Eukaryota > Metazoa > Chordata > Cladistia > Polypteriformes > Polypteridae > Polypterus > Polypterus senegalus. Next base: position 183,813,295 of record NC_053158.1, read on the forward strand.
AAGTATCATAAATCACACAATGTATGTTTTTATACTAAAATAGTAAGAATACGAGCAGCTCAGTTCTCAAAACAGACTCGCCCGGGAAGCTTTGATTACCAGTCAGCAGCTGATACTGCTGCGCCACCGAAGCTGTCGTAGCAACTGCATTTCAATGTCGCAGGTAAACACGTGTTGTTTTTTTTGTAGTTATATTTTTGAATAAAAGCGCATTTGTTCTGTTATATTTATACCTTTTGTAAAAGTGTTTCTTTGATATTTGGAATTCAGGCTTCACACATTATACACTTAATTTCTACATTTTGTCAATTATTATCAAAACACATGAAAAACGTTTCTGTTTTAATGACGTGTTTACATAGATCGTTGTAGACACGGAACACACATGAAATGCAAGTGTTACAAATAACGATATAGTATTTATAAAAGGTGTCATTTTGCTTGACTTCTCACTCTATACAGCTCTAAGCAACTGACATGCAGGTAAACAGACTTGAGCTGAGACAACTGTGTGGGGTGGGGGATGTAATAGTAGGCTGCTTGCTGTTTGCTGCTTATCCACACATTTAGAAGACAAAAGACGCTGACAGAGAGGTGCGAAGCGTTTTAAGGTGGAGCAGATCTATGAGTTTTTTCGTAGGCTCTGGTAATTCTAGTGTTAAATAGACCTCTAAGGGCCAGTTTATACTTCATGCTCTGCCACACGTTCTCAGCGTTCTTTTGATGCATCCCCTGAGCATTTCCTCATGATTAACACGATGAGTGCGTGGGTTGCAGCACCAGCAACAATATGGATACTGTATGTGTGCAAGGTTTGGTAAATGACATCAGAATTGTTTACTATCAACGTGTGATGGCAGGCTTGCAGCTCCAACAGGTTCAAGCCACGTACTTCGATATTTGATGAATGGTTCAATGTGGTGAAGCAAATCATCAGACTTAAATGCTGACAAGATGATGTCTTCATGGCGCTTTTCTTCATCCATTTCTCGCATAGGCAATACAAATCCCTATTGTAATGACACGATACATTTAAATATATCACATACTGTCTCAACATTCTGCATCACCGTTACCGTCTTTTTTTTTATTTGCACCTTTACAACAGCATCAGAATGCATATGATTTTTATTTTTAACATCTTTCTTCCCACAACTCACAACATAGCGAAACCGAACGTTGTTTTCGCCCCATGATGATTTCTCATACTGACACCAGGTGGAATCCTCCAGATTTACTTAAAGTAGGTGAGCAAGTATAGACTGTATGGTGCTTGCGTAGCGGCAGCATCCTCAAGCTCATGTCTTGCGCAGCATTAAGCAAATCCCTGGTCGAAATTTCTTAGAGGCCGGACAGCTGGTTATATCTAGAGTGAGTTCAAAACAGAGTGAAAACTTTTAGCCATTATGCAACACAAAAATGGAATAATCTGCCAAAATATGTAAGAGATGCCACAAGAGAAGAGGCCAGTCAGTCAGTCAGTCAGTCATTATCCAACCTGCTACATCCTAACACAGGGTCACGGGGGTCTAATGGAGCCAATCCCAGCCAACACAGGGTGCAAGGTAGGAAACAAACCCCAGGCAAGGTGCCAGCCCACCGCAGTGCACACACACACACACCAAGAACACACTAGAGACAATTTAGGATCACCAATGCATCTAACCTGCATGTCTTTGGACTGTGGGATGAAATCCACGTAGACACGAGGAGAACATGCAAACTCCACGCAGGGAGGACCAAGGAAGCAAACCCAGGTCTCCTTACTGCGAAACAGCAGCGCTACCACTGCGCCACCGTACAAGTAGAAGCTTTCAGATCGAATTTAAAAACATTTGTATTTTTCTGTGTTTTTGACTGATTATGTACTGCACTATCATTGAACTGAAATGCTGCTGTTTCACCACTGTGTTCTGTTCATTTTACATATTCTTTTAACTTTCTGTCATTTTACTGTCTCTCTAACCTTATCATTTGGTTGTATTTTATTTCTTTATTGTAGCTTATCCTTATCACATAAAGCACTTTGAATTGCCTAATGGTACACATGCTATATAAATAAACTTGCTTTGCTTTGCATTGTATTGAGTATTTTCTTTAAAGTGGCCCAATTTGGCAGAGAAGTCAAAACTGCTTGTGAGAGCTGAAGCAATAAAATGTGATTTTTGTTTTATATTTTTTCTTTCTTTGGCAAATGCCAACAATTAAACAGGGTAGCCCTGCTGGTGCCCCCACTATTCTTGCTATCTCTCTTGTTGCCTCTCCACCTCTCACAACGTCCTCAAGTCAGTAAAAACTAAGCCTACAGCAAAGAAGAGCCTCACACTAAAAACATGTAACTGATTCAGCCAAACATCCATCAATCCATTATCCAACCTGCTATATCCTAACTACAGGGTCACAGGGGTCTGCTGGAGCCAATCCCAGCCAACACAGGGTGCAAGGCAGAAAACAAACCCCGGTCAGGGTGCCAGCCCACCACAGGGCACACACCCAGACCACACTAGGGAGAATTTAGAATCGCCAATGCACCTAACCTGCATGTCTTTGGACTGTGAGAGGAAACCCATGCAGACACGGGGGAGAACATGCAAACTCCACGCAGGGAGGACCAAGGAAGCGAACCCAGGTCTCCTCACTGCGAGGCAGCAGCGCTACCCACTGCGCCACCGTGCCAACCCCAGCCAAACATCCCTTCTCTAAACAGTCTTATTTACTGAGCAAGTAACTCTGTAAGCTAACATTAAATGGCCCTGCCTACAAAAAAAGACTCTCATCACCCCCCTCCACCAAAATGGCGAAAGGAGCAGCAGTTCAGATACCAACTAGAAATTGATAGAAAAGATACCAACTGTGAAACTGCTCTCTCATTGAATGCCAGTAGTGCTCTTTAAGGCAGTTTCTCCAAAATTAATCCCAAATGTTAGTTTTTATTTGCTTTTAATTGCTGCCATTGTACCAGCAAGCACCAGCAGAACAAAAGGGTGTCATTAAGTAATCACAGCCTTACACAGGTATTGTGTTGAGTGCCATTAAAAACATTAGGAATCCTGCAGAAGATGTAGTGATTTAACCTGCACTTGAATAAAGCACATCAACAATGTTGAATGGAGTCACTTTTTTGGAATCTGGCGTAGCAATTCTACACCTCTAGAGACACCAGATTAGACCGCCTTCAAGTCACCACCATAGCTCAGCTGTACTAGTTCATAGTAGAGATATTTTCAACCTCTATGCTAAAATATTTTAGATTTTTCAGGTAAAGAAGACAGAAGTTTTCAGGTACGGTAGTAAACATTACTAATCAGGCGCCGGAGAGTGGCAACGTGTTGTATGTTGGTTTGGAGATGCAAGTAACAAATATATTGTACTTTGTGCACGTGATGATAATGATCCTGTAATCCACAGGTTCTTAAACTATGAGTCACAACCCATTTTGGGACACGTGTCGCCTGAATATGGGTCACGCAGAGTCTTGATTCACAACCGAACTCAATGGGAATGGGTCGCATACACTTTACAGGGTGTCTTGCATTGGTTCTGCGCTTGCAGTTTATGCCAACGCCATTGCTCCATATTGACCTGCGCTGGCGAATCTCCGGAGAGAATGGGATGACTGTCAGCAGATTCTTCAAGGGGGTATTCCACTCCCCCACGGGGGTGACTGTTAGTGGCGATTCTCCAAGGTGTACTTGAGATGACTGTCAGTGACAATTATGGGTCTTGAAGACACAAAATGTTGGATCATGAGGAAAAACACTTTAAGAATCACTGCCATAAACCTATAAATTCATTTCAATTCAGTTTATCTCTATGAAGCACTCTTCAATTAGTGCGAGTGCAGAATACTGTGGTAAACTTGCAGGTAGATACAAATGATCCCTTGTTGCGTCCAGGAGACTCTTGAGCCCTTAACCATTGATAACAGTACCCAAGGATAAGCTGGACAAATGAGAACACACACAGTCAGCAATTTGAAACCAAAAAACAAAATGTCCAAAGTGCAGCGTAAATCCTGCCATTATGAAGGTTAAAATATACAACAAAAAAATGCAGTAATCTGTCCATTAAACTAGCCACAGTGCCTCCTTTCTAAAAACTGACGTCTCCTCTGCTTACCTTAGCCGGGGTCTAGGCAGCCAGAGGAGGCGTCCACCACCAGGCGCAACCAACCATAACACGGCCACGCAGGCTCCCTTTATAGAAGGAATTGGGTGCAAGTGAAGTGCTTTCCTCCCCCTGCCCCGAAGTTTGAATGAACCACTGGGCTGACCAGCTTGCATTTGCACGTCAATGTGCGATCGGTCAAGCACCCCACTTAACCTCAGAGCAGTGTGTGCACGCTCATATTTGTACCTGTATGCACACTCTGGGACTCGTGATTATTTCTTTATTAAAATTGCTCTTCACCACAAACCTCTTATCATGGTTATGGTTTGATTAATATATTGGTGCCCAGTACCATACTGTACTTGTGGAACTGCGGCCAGTTGACAACGGAAAAGAGGAGCACAAAAACCTTCAGTCAGCAGCATCCCTGGAGAAAACCTCTGGGGGTCCGTGGTCAGTTACAAGAGATAAAGTCAAAGACATAATCACAGCAACATAAACGTCAATGTACAGACTTTAACCTAATCAGCAGTTTTAAGTAGATACATTTGTAATTTGTATTTTACCTGTAAACCTTGCCGCACACGTGAGCTTGGGAAGCAGTCAATGGGCTTGAGCAAATGTGTGATAACGCCAGACTAAGAGTTGACAGGGTATACTAAGGCATCCCTTCCTCCTTCTGCCGATCCCTAGAAGCCAAACCCACCTGTTGACACTTCCAGTTCTTCCACAGAATACACTTCCAGTCCCGTCTCCAGAGAACTCCCATCCATCCATTCATTACTTCCGCTTCCCGTCTCAAGGACACGCCTCTTCCTCCCGACTCTCTATAAAAGTGACGTATTCCTCTCAATAGTCAGTCTCCGTATGATAGGTTCAGTCTTAAGAGACTACAGTAATCCCTCCTCGATTGCGGGGGTTGCGTTTCAGACCCCCCCGCGATAGATGAAAATCCGCGAAGTAGAAATCATATGTTTGTATGGTTATTCTTATATATTTTAAGCCCTTATAAACTCTCCCACGCCGTTTATAAATATTCCCTGCACAGTGTGGTCCCTGGCCGGGCTCGGGTTTGTGCCTCCTCCAGACCGCGAGGGGGCGTCCGTCCTGGTTATGTTGGGGACCTTGGGTACAGGGCTTGGAAGCCCAGCCCTGTAGTGACCCGTGGCCACCGCCAGGCAGCGCCCCAATGCCTGCATATCCCTGAAGCACTCTGGGTGTCCCTGGTCTTCGACAGGGGTAACCCGGACGGCTTCCGGGTGCGCAGCCGGCACTTCCGCCACACTGGGGTGTGGTTATGACTGATTGCCGGGAAGCAGCTGGAGCCCATCCGGGTTCCCATATAAGGGGCCGTCTCCCTCCAGTCAGCAGTGGATGTCGGGTGGAAGAGGACAGAGCTGGAGAGAGGACGGGAGGCGGCCAGGAGAAAGGCATTGGACTTGTGTGGTCTGGACAGTTGGAGGAACGGTGCAAGAGGCACTGGGGGTGCACGTGAGCACAATTTGTAAATATTGTTGTATAATAAACGGTGTGTGGTGGAACTATGTTGTCCGTCTGCATGTGTCCGGGTCCCAGTTCACAACAGTTATATAGCATAATCCCTTTGTATTCTCTTAGATATTAGGTAAGATTCATTGAAATTATGTTTGTAAACACACTGTTTATATACAGTAAAACCTAAATATTATTTTAAAGATATCGAGTTTCTCCGATATCACATATGTTACAGCCATTACGATAGACAGGCCACCAGCAATAAATACGTACAATGCAAGAAAAATTGTATACAGTAAATGTGTGTACAGTGACACTAAACGTACGTACATGTACTAAGTACTGTAAGTAGAAAATTAATTATAGTTACTCACCAACAATGACACGATGACTTGTCCGATTAAAATGAGTTTAGTTTTACTGCACAACAAAGGAGAGTGTTACAGTTCTTCTAAAGGAGCCTCTTCAGGCAACTGTGTAGCACCGCCATTATTCTTCTTCAATCCAAATCCCTAAAGCAGATTCCATCCAGACTACTGCCTTATTACATCCACTTACAACTCGTTTTGCACCCTGGTTAAAAGGACACTGCGGCCGTAGATCTTATATTCCTTTCCTACTTTTTAAATAAAAAGAATCGTAGCCTCATTGATGCTGTAATGGAGTCCTACAGCGGTGTAGCTTTTCCCTTCCTTCAACAAATCCAAAACGTTTACCTTTTCGGCAATCGTTAACATCTTCCTTTGGCGCTTGGGCACGGGCCCTGAAGCAGTAGCAGATCGTTTTGGAGCCATAATGAAGGGCTTGACTATGCACAAAGATAAACACAAAAGAGCACAACTCTTTACACAGCGAAACACGTTGATGCTGAATGAGCGAGACGAGACTTCCTGGTTAACACCACATTCAGCACACAGGAACTTAACTGTGTGCTCTGATTGGTTAGCTTCTCAGTCATCCGCCAATAGCGTCTCTTGTATGAAATCAACTGGACAAACCAACTGAGGAAGCAAAAAGACGCATTGTCCGCAGAACCCGCAAAACAGCGAAAAATCCACGTTATATATTTAGTTATGCTTACATAAAAAACCCACGATAGAGTGAAGCCGCGAAAGTCAAAGCACGATATAGCGAGGGATTACTGTACTCTGTTGCAATACAACGTTCCTTTTTCCAAGTATACGGGGTGGACCCCTCTGAGCCTGCGCCCATTAAAAAGTGCGATACAAACAGCCACTGAATTGGAAAACTGATAGGAGAAAAATCTTTTATTTATATATATAACACCCAAATACCAATGACTCACTCATCACAAAATCTCCCGAACCATGAGGACTTGGGACTTGAAATTTGAAATGTAGGTTACCCATGGCCCATAGGTGCTCACTAAGAAACAGTTTTAAAGATTTCGTGGTCCAAGCGCATTCTGACTGTATGTCTGTCTGCTTTTCGTGAGAGAATTACGTAACGGATTTAGATCTGGTTGTTTTCTATAATTTGCTTGAACTTCCCGGTTGATTTTGCGACTTCTCTCATCATGCTATGTACCATAGTTCGCTTGTGGTACCGGTGTATTTATGCAAATCCAAGAGAGTGGCTGTGGGCTGACAGCAGGAGGGGCGGAGCCTTCCTCATTCATTCGCCAGCCTCTGTTCGAGTTGCTCTTCGTCTCGCCACGTGTTGGAGTGCACCTTGGCTCTGTTTATTCTTTGTTCAACAGACATTATCATCTACAGATTGTTAAGGAATAACGTTTGACGTTTTTGAGAGCGAGATCAGAGCTCCATGTGTCTTAGAGGGTGGCTGCTGATTGCCAGAGATATCACGGCCATGTGCTTTTCTCCCCACGCGGGGAACGCTCTCCCTTCAGAGCTGAACACAGTCAGATATAGTGCCAACGTCTATTGATTTTTAAAGTTTGTCCTGTTTCATTACTATGTGGGTGCAGCCACAGGGTACAGCTAGTGATCCTATAAATGCTTAAGAGATAGTAAGACACTACTATAATAACTGGTTTTACAGTGACTACTTGTGATGCCTCATCTTTCCAATTTGAAGGTTTTAGGTGAATTTCCTGTCTGTGTCTGGGAGGAAAGTGAGGTTAGTGTTAGATTTGATGCTCAATCCACATAAATAACAATCAAGGATTAACTTTAATTTACAGTACATAATGTCAGCAAGTCAGAGGCAAATGTAGCACACTCCCAAAATCAGCAGCCATGCAGTCTGACATGTTAGCAACTCAGTCCAACCAGTCCCTAGAAAATCAAATGTAAATAACAATTAACAAAAGTCGACATCCGCTCTAAATGAGTTATCTTGAAGGGTGCATCACATCGACTGAAGCATTGTGCAAACACTAAAATAGCATTTTGGAGTGATGTGGTTATTATTTCCATATTACCATATAAGGTTAGTGGTCAATGTTACGCCACACTTAAAAGGCCATGTCACATTATAAAACTTACAATAATTTTCATTCGCAGACATTTACAGCACGTGTTTTGAGAGACAGAGGCAGATGTGGCGAGCTCCTGAAATCAGCAGTCTTGTAATCTGATATTCTAACAACTCAATCTGACCACAAAATCAAACATACCTCTGCAAGCATAAAAATGCCATTTCACAGTGATGTGGTTATTGTTTTTTTTTTAATATTATTGTATGAGGTTAGAGGTCACAATTAAAGGCCATGTCACATTACACAACTTTTCCAATGATTTTTCACACAAAGACATCATTTATAGTACATAACATTCGTGAGTGTCACAGATGGCTTGGGGTGGTACCCAGCCGGGACACCCCAGAGGAGGGCTTACGCCTCCCCCAGACCACGTGGGGGCGACCGCCCTGGTGGCTTTGGGGACCACGGGAACGGAACTTGTAAGCTCAAACCTATAGGGGCCCGTGGTCACCACCAAGGGGGTGCCCCAATGCCTTTGGAGCCCTGGCCCATAGCACTTCCACCACATCCAGAAGTGTTGGGGGGGGGAGAAGACCAGGGACACCCAGAGTGATTCCGGGTGCGCAGCCAGTACACCTGGAGCACATCCGGGTGTGTATAAAAGGGGCCGCCTTCCTCCATTCAAGGGCTGGAGTTTGGTGGAAGAGGACAGAGCTCAGGTGAAGAGGAGACGAGGCGGCCTGAAGAGAGTGAGGCATTGTGTGAGGGCCTGGACTTTTGGGGAGTTTGGGGGTTTTGTGCACTTTTGTAAATAATAGTTGTGTAAATAAACGTGGGTGGGTGATTATAACGATGTCTGCCTGTCTGGGTCCGGGCTGTTTACCACATGAGTCAGAGGCAGTTGTGCTGAGCTCTCGAAATCATCAGTCGTGTAGCCTGATTTTCTAGCAGCTCAGTTCAACCATTCCTGACAAAATCAAACGCAAAAATGCCATTACTGAAACACACTAACCCGAAAAGATGAAGAGGAAGAAGAAAAAGAAGAAGTGCCTTGGACCTGACAAACAGAAGAGCGGCTCATCTGTTTGATGTCATGTGTTTTGTGTACAAAGGTCCAAGATTGTGGCTGAACTCGCCATACCTGTAAAGAGTTCACAAGGGCACCGGCTCTGCACATAATCTTCACATCCTCAGGGAACGAGTTCAGCTACTCCGTCATCAAGTGTGACATCCCGTCTGACTAGAAGTCTGTGTAAAGTGACATCAGCTTTAGCTAATTCATGTTGTTTAATCTGAACTGTCCCACCAGGAGCTATCGCTTCGAAAAGGCGTTCCCACTGGGAAGCGTCTATTTCCTGTTTATCCCAGGTAACGAGAAGCCAAGCAAAATGACACCTTTTTATTGGCTACCTAAAAACATTACAATATGCAAGGTTTCTCGTTACATCTAAACATGGTACAACACCCTAGTACTATTTATCCCATGGAATGAGAAGACAGAAATTACACAAAACTAAAAATCGTGCCTTCTGTCCTATTGACACTTTTTCCATTCTGCTAATCTTTTTATTTTTTCAGCTGCATATGTACTGCTGCTTGTGTTTTTTTTTTTTCTTGAATCACACATTTGTAATAGTTGTGCCCATAACCTCAAACCTTTACAAAAACAATATCTTGCTCGTTGTGCCCCTATTTGAGCCTTGTTTACACACAATACTTTCCTCCCATTTTTCTATTTAAATCTCCGTCCCGTGGGTTTGTTTGCATTTCAATTTATAATACCTACAGAAAATGCTGAAGTGATGCAATACGCCTCCTGCGCGCTAACCTCTCACCGCGGCCCACCTGCCAACACTCTCCTGTGTTTATACTGGAAAATGTCCTTCAGTGTTGCTATTTACTGTATTTGGCCTACGAAAACAGCTGTAAAAAAGAAATGGACAGGCCAGAGCAGACTTCTGCTGTCTAGCACGCTTGTGTTCTTATTTCCAGTTGCCTATAATTAACATGTAGTAGGAACATAATTTTCTCACCAGTGCTTATTTACACTTGACTGAAAGTTTAGAATTACGGGAATCAAAACAGTATTTAACAAGCAAGCGACAACAAACAGAGGGAAAGTACAGCAAGAAGTAATGATGAATTACAAAACAAGTCTGGTCTTGAAGAGGGACTGCAGATGCCTTGGTCACTACATACAGCAATTAGGTCACTTTGTCATTGAGTAGGTCACTTTGTAATCAAGGTGTGGCCGAAACAGTGATTAAGTGCATAATAAGGCTGGTTGGAAGCAGTCACCATGTCAATAAACCTATGAAGGACTCAGTCACTAACTCACAGAGTCAGAAGTGAGTCAGAAGAGTCAGCTCATAGCAAACACATTTATTGAAGAAAATGACTTGATAGTAGATGGCAGCTACTGTACTGTATGTAATCTCTCTCTATATAAAATCCAATGTCTGTCTGTCTGCATGTCTGTCCTCTTTTCACGCGAGAACTACTTAACGGATTTAGATCAGGTTTTTCTCGATAATTTGCTTGAACATTCCGGTTGATTTTGCGACTTCTCTCATCATGCTAAGAATTATAGTTGGCTTGCAGGAGCGATATATTCTCGCTAATCAGAGACAGAGGCTGTGAGCTGAAGGGAGTGTAACATCAGGAGAGGGGAGCCGAGCGGGACCCTCCTCACACACGCGCCACCCTTAGTTTGAGTCGGTCTAACCTCTGTGTTTTGGAGAGTACCTGGCCTTCGCTTAGCTAGCGATACCTGTTTGTTTATTGATTTTTAAAGTTTGTCCTGTTTCACTAAGACACAGGCGGAGCTGCGGGGGACGGCTAGTCTAATATAGAGTGTCTTTCATATTCGATCTATCTATCTATTATATAATGGTCTTCATATCTATCTATCTATGTATCTACCTCTATATATACAGTAATCCCTCCTCAATCGCGGGGGTTGCGTTCCAGAACTCCCCGCGATAGATGAAAATCCGCGAAGTAGAAACCATATGTTTGTACGGTTATTTTTATATATACTCAGCAAAAAAAGAAACGTCCCTTTTTCAGGACTGTGTATTTCAACAATAATGTTTTAAAAATCCAAATGACTTTACAGATCTTCATTGTAAAGGGTTTAAATAATGTTTTCCATGCATGTTCAATTAACCATAATCAATTAATTAACATGCACCTGTGGAATGGCCGTTAAGACCTTAACAGCTTGCAGAAAGTAGGCATTTAAGGTCACAGTTCTAAAAACGCAGGACACTAAAGAGACTTGTCTACCGACTGTGAAAAACACCCAAAGAAAGATGCCCAGGGTCCCTGCTCATCTGCGTGAACGTGCATTAGGCATGCTGCAGGGAGGCATGAGGACTGCTGATGTGGCTAGGGCAATAAATTGCCATGTCCGCACTGTGAGACGCCTAAGACAGCGCTACAGGGAGACAGGAAGGACAGCTGATCATCCTCGCAGTGGAAGACCACGTGTAACAACACCTGCACAGGATCGGTACATCCGAATATCACACCTGCGTGACAGGTACAGGATGGCCACAACAACTGCCCGAGTCACACCAGGAACACACAATCCCTCCATCAGTGCTCAGACTGTCCGCAATAGGCTGAGAGAGGCTGGACTGAGGGCTTGTAGGCCTGTTGTAAGGCAGGTCCTTACCAGACATCACCAGCAACAACGCCGCCTATGGGCACAAACCCACCTTCGCTGGACCAGACAGGAGTGGCAAAAAGTGCTCTTCACTGATGAGTCACGGTTTTGTCTCACCAGGGGTGATGGACGGATTCGTGTTTATTGTCGAAGGAATTGAGCAGGTCTGGGACCTGTTGGATTACAGGGTGAGGGCTAGGGCCATTCCCCCCAGAAATGTCCAGAAACTTGCAGGTGCCTTGGTGGAAGAGTGTGGTAACATCTCACAGCAAGAACTGACAAATCTGGTCCAGTCCATGAGGAGGAGATGCACTGCAGTACTTCAAGCAGCTGGTGGCCACACCAGATACTGACTGGTACTTTTGATTTTGAGCCTCCCTTCATTTAGGGACACATTGTGAAACATTTTTAGTTTATGTCTTATGGTGTTGACTGTTTTAGTGTTCATACAAATATTTACACATTAAGTTTACTGAAAGTAAAAACAGTTGAAAGTCAGAGGACGTTTCTTTTTTTTGCTGAGTATATTTTAAGCCCTTATAAACTCTCCCACACTGTTAACATTATTAGAGCCCTCTAGACATGAAATAACACCCTTTAGTCAAAAGTTTAAACTGTGCTCCATGACAAGACAGAGATGACAGTTCTTTCTCACAATTAAAAGAATGCAAATAGATCTTCTCTTCAAAGGAGTGTCTGCATCAGGAGCAGAGAATGTCAGAGAGAGAGAGCGGGAGAAAAGCAAACAATCAAAAAATCAATACGTGCTTTTGGGCTTTTAAGTATGCCGAAGCACCATGATAAAGCGGCATTTTTTAGAGGAGCGTCCGTATCCTCTAGGCAAACAGCCCCTCTGCTCACAGCCCCTCCGTCAGGCGCAGAGAATGTCAGAGAGAGTGAGAGAGACAGAGACAAGCAAACAATCAAGCACCGCACGGGAAGCATATCGTATATCATTGAGGAGTTTTAGTTAATATGTAATACATGCTCTGATTGGGTAGCTTCTAAGCCATCCGCCAATAGCGTCCCTTGTATGAAATGAACTGGGCAAACAAACTGAGGAAGCATGTACCATAAATTAAAAGACCCATTGTCCGCAGAAAGCCGCGAACCAGCGAAAAATCCGTGATATATATTTAGATGTGCTTACATTTAAAATCCGCGATAGAGTGAAGCCGCGAAAGTCGAAGCGTGATATAGTGAGAGATCACTGTATATATAATCCAAAGTCTGTCTGTCTGTTTGTCTGTCTGTCTGTCCTCTTTTCTCTGTATTTTGCTTGAACATTCTGGTTGATTTTGCGACTTCTCTCATTACGTAGTTCACTTGTAGGAGTGATATATTCGTGCTAATCCGAGACAGAGGCTGCAGGCTGAGGAAAGTGGGAAGGGTGACGTCAGGAGTAGGGAGCCAGACGGTGCCGTCCTTACTCAAGCGTCAGCCACTGTTTGAGTGGGTCTACCTCTGCATTTTGGGGAATACCTTGCCTCCACTTAGCTAGCCTGTTTGTTTATTGATTTTTAAAGTTTGTCTTGTTTCAATACTACGCGGGTGGAACCGCAGGGCATGGCTAGTCTATTACTGCATATAGTGTCTTTACTACTCTATCTATCTATTAAATTGGGTTTTTTTTCTATAATTTGCTTGAACATTGCAGTTGATTTCGAAACTTCTCTCATCTCCCTAAGTATCATAGTTTGCTTGCAGGAGCGATATATTTGCGCTAATCCGAGACAGAGGCTGCGGGCCGAGGGTAGGGGGAAGCGCGACATCAGGAGAGGGGAGCCGGGCAGGGCCCTCCTCACGCACATGCCAGCCTCTGTTCGAGTGGCTCTACCTCTGGCCACATTTTGGAGTGTACCTGGCCTCTGCTTACCTAGCGATACCTGTTGGTTTATTATTGATTTTTAAAGTTTGTCCTGTTTCACTACTACAAGGGCGGAGCCGCAGGGGTTGCTTAGTCTAATATATAATGTCTTTCACAGGAGTTGGGAGCCGGGCAGGGCCCTCCTTTCTCATGTGATAGCCTTCATTCGAGTCAGTGTACTGTTGTATTTTGGAGTGCACCTTGCCTCTGCTTAGCTTAGCATTTTGTCCTGTTTCACTACTACAAGGGCAGAGCCGCGGGGGATGGCTAGTATATAATAATAATAATAATAATAATAATAATAATAATAATAATAATAATAATAATAATAAATCTGATTTATATAGCGCCTTTCTATTATTGTGCCACCCTATTTGAAAAATTCAATTGAATGCATGTACCATGTACTGTAATTGTGTAGTCTGTAAGCGTCAATGCAGTATGTAATAAGTTAAAGTAAATGACAATGCAGTGTAAATTATGTCTGATCTAAACCCTCCAAAACTTTGTAAGAGTGCAAGATTACAAATTTATTTAAAACTTACACAGTATCCTTACCCAAAATTCCCATTGTTCCTACTAATTACCTATTTCAATTCAAAAGCATACAGTCAGTCAGTTAGTCAGTCATTGTCCAACCCACTATATCCTAACACAGGGTCACGGGGGTCTGCTGGAGCCAATCCCAGCCAGCACAGGGTGCAAGGCAGGAACAAATCCTGGGCAGGGCGCCAGCCCATCACAGGGCACACCCACCCACACACCAAACACACCCTAGGGACAATTTAGGATTGCCAATGCACCAGTTTCCTGTAAATTTGTGTTTCACAGTGGCCATCAACTACAGTCAGGGTCAGACACATGAAAAGCAGGAATTGATCTGCGGCAGGAATGTTTTACTCACGGCCAATTGTATCTAGCATATTCCAGAATAAGGGGCTCCAGTGAACTAATAATATTAGCCCCTGGTTAAAAAAAAAAAAAGTGAACAGTAAAGTACTCAATTATTTACAGAGCACTTCCGATAACGTGATTATCCAACACCGTTATAAAGGAGACCTGCTGTCTTAGGGAATTTCCTCAACAAAGCCGGGTAACACAGCCAGTTATTAGAAGTCAAGGTTCTTGTGAGTGTGTAAAAAGTCAGACGTTCAGTAACATATGATGGTATTAAAAGTTACATAAGTGTATAAAAGTTTAAAATTAATTCTAAAAGAGTCCAGCAGCCAACGAGGATTGCACAAAGCTGGCCTAACACGTTCTGTTTTCTTTGTTCTCGTCAGTGTCTTGACTGCTGTATTTTGAATAATCTTTAGCTTATTAATTGTCTTAACTGGTCAATCAACAGAAAGGGAGTTGCAGTAATCAAGGTGACTAATAATTAAAGCGTGCATCAGCTTTTATTCTCTCTGTCTCTCTAAGTGTTGTGATGGCGTAATAAAATAAGTAATTAATGGATGGCTGAAATGGAGGGCAGTAGTTCTCCTAAGCTAGAGGTTTGCCAGTTATAGGAAATACAAAGGAAAACACTTTGACGCAGAGTAGTTCACCATCACCGTGACCTACTTCTGGCAGAGACGGTTTTGACAAAAATAGTGGAGCAGAAACAGCCAGCACCAACTGTGATATAAAGCCAGAAAGGTCAAAACAGAATCTGAGTTAAAACAGAAAGACAGTACAAGTGGTCTTCCACCTTTATAAGTAACACTTTAGAGCAGCGTTTTCCAAACTCGGTCCTCGAGACCCCCTGTGGCTGCAGGTTTTTAGTCCACCCAGCTTCTGTTTCTAAATGAACTCCTGGGCTAATTAAGTGAACGGATATTTACCAAGTTCTGTGTTTAGGGAACAATATACAGTGGTGTGAAAAACTATTTGCCCCCTTCCTGATTTCTTATTCTTTTGCATGTTTGTCACACAAAATGTTTCTGATCATCAAACACATTTAACCATTAGTCAAATATAACACAAGTAAACACAAAATGTAGTTTTTAAATGATGCTTTTTATTATTTAGAGAGAAAAAAAAATCCAAACCTACATGGCCCTGTGTGAAAAAGTAATTGCCCCCTGAACCTAATAACTGGTTGGGCCACCCTTAGCACCAATAACTGCAATCAAGCGTTTGCGATAACTTGCAATGAGTCTTTTACAGCGCTCTGGAGGAATTTTGGCCCACTCATCTTTGCAGAATTGTTGTAATTCAGCTTTATTTGAGGGTTTTCTAGCATGAACCGCCTTTTTAAGGTCATGCCATAGCATCTCAATTGGATTCAGGTCAGGACTTTGACTAGGCCACTCCAAAGTCTTCATTTTGTTTTTCTTCAGCCATTCAGAGGTGGATTTGCTGGTGTGTTTTGGGTCATTGTCCTGTTGCAGCACCCAAGATCGCTTCAGCTTGAGTTGACGAACAGATGGCCGGACATTCTCCTTCAGGATTTTTTGGTAGACAGTAGAATTCATGGTTCCATCTATCACAGCAAGCCTTCCAGGTCCTGAAGCAACAAAATAACCCCAGACCATCACACTACCACCACCATATTTTACTGTTGGTATGATGTTCTTTTTCTGAAATGCTGTGTTCCTTTTACGCCAGATGTAACGGGACATTTGCCTTCCAAAAGTTCAACTTTTGTCTCATCAGTCCACAAGGTATTTTCCCAAAAGTCTTGGCAATCATTGAGATGTTTCTTAGCAAAATTGAGACGAGCCCTAATGTTCTTTTTGCTTAACAGTGGTTTGTGTCTTGGAAATCTGCCATGCAGGCCGTTTTGCCCAGTCTCTTTCTTATGGTGGAGTCGTGAACACTGACCTTAATTGAGGCAAGTGAGGCCTGCAGTTCTTTAGACGTTGTCCTGGGGTCTTTTGTGACCTCTCGGATGAGTCGTCTCTGCGCTCTTGGGGTAATTTTGGTCGGCCGGCCACTCCTGGGAAGGTTCACCACTGTTCCATGTTTTGCCATTTGTGGATAATTGCTCTCACTGTGGTTCGCTGGAGTCCCAAAGCTTTAGAAATGGCTTTATAACCTTTACCAGACTGATAGATCTCAATTACTTCTGTTCTCATTTGTTCCTGAATTTCTTTGCATCTTGGCATGATGTCTAGCTTTTGAGGTGCTTTTGGTCTACTTCTCTGTGTCAGGCAGCTCCTATTTAAGTGATTTCTTGATTGAAACAGGTGTGGCAGTAATCAGGCCTGGGGGTGGCTACGGAAATTGAACTCAGGTGTGATACACCACAGTTAGGTTATTTTTTAACAAGGGGGCAATTACTTTTTCACACAGGGCCATGTAGGTTTGGATTTTTTTTTCTCCCTAAATAATAAAAACCATCATTTAAAAACTGCATTTTGTGTTTACTTGTGTTATATTTGACTAATAGTTAAATGTGTTTAATGATCAGAAACATTTTGTGTGACAAACATGCAAAAGAATAAGAAATCAGGAAGGGGGCAAATAGTTTTTCACACCATTGTAGAATTTGAAAACTAAGTTTGCTAAAAAAAAAAATATTAAAATGTACCAAGCAGTTATATAGGAATAATGTTTAGTTTTTTTTTTAATTATATTAATTGTATTGCAATCATTCCATAAAAATCAATCAAGTTTTACAAAAAGTAGAATTAAGAACAAGTCGACTCCCACCCCTGAGAGAGAGAGCAAGGCCAATAGAGTAAAACTTAAGGCTTGTAAACATATATAAATTAATAAGTTTGATAAGCCAATAGAGATGAATGGAAAAGAAAAAGAAATGCAGAAATAATTGCTTCCTCTGTGCTTTAAGAGCTTATTTTAAAATATTACTGATTAGATCCTGCCATGTTTTGAAAAAAGTCTCTACGGATCCTCTAACTGAGTATTTGATTTTTTCCAATTTTAAATAATATAACACATCAGTTTCCCACTGACTTAAAAGAGGAGAGTTTGGATTCTTCCAGTTTATCAGAATAAGTCTGCGTGCCAACAGTGTAGTGAATGCAATCACAGTTTGTTTGTCTTTCTCCACTTTAAACCCCTCTGGAAGAGCCCTAAACACAGCTGTTAATGGGTTAGGAGGGATTGTGAGTCTAAGGCTGTCTGAAAGGTAATTAAAAATTTTGGTCCAGAATAATGTTAATTTGGTGCAGGCCTAGAACATGTGACCCAGTGAGGCTGGGACTTGGTTGCAACGTTCGCAGGTTGGATCATGCCCTGGAAACATTTTGGAGAGTTTTAGGCGAGACAGATGTGCTTGATTTATAATTTTAAGTTGTATAATTGTATGCTTTGCGCATGTGGAGCTCGAGTGAATTCTCTGCGTTGCTATTTTCCACTCCTTTTCTGATATATTGATTTAAGAGATCTTTTTTTCCCAGTGTTCTCTTGGATCTTTGAAAGGGAGGGACTGTAAAATGATTTTATATATGGCAGAGATGATTTTTTTTTCTTTTTAACAATATTTTCATCTTGATTTTCATTTTACTTTTCTAGGTGTTCTAATTGTTTCATTCTTTACTAATTAGTGGGTTTGACTCTAAAGTAGTTGCAGCCTTTGATTATTCAGTGTTGTTTCCCTGGCTGGCTGATATGCTCGTTTAAAATGGTCATTATTAAGATACAACGAAGGGGGAAAACAGAGAAAGGGCAACATATAATGAAATCAACAAAAGAGAGTTAAGCATTTCAATCTATAGCAAAAGCAGAAATATATATAAATGTCTTACAAATGTAAAAATCATGCTGCTGTGCTTTTCTGAATGTCGAAAAAAAGGAAAACAAAATACCAGCTAATTAAATGAGATCAGCGTTATCAGGTGTTGTCACTGATTAAGAATCTGGTTGGAACAAAAACCTGCAGCCACAGGGGGTCCAGCAGGACCGAGTTTGGGAAACACTGCTTTAGAGGGACCACCCAGTAAACAAAGCCAACCTGCAAGAAGAGCAGCAATATGGTACTCACATTATGTGGATGGATTCACAGTTAAAAGATTCCCCTTTTCTATTCAGGTCTTTAAAAGGCAAGGCACTACTTCAGGGTTGAGTGACTGCAAACCTGAAAATAAGCCTTATTAAAGAAAAAAAAAAGCTTCTAATTTTAATCAAATGAGAGCAGCTAACTGCAGCTAGGAGACACGGTAGTCCCTTCTCTAATTGCATTGCAACTCTTCTTCTCCTCCATTCCCAAGAAAGCAAACTACATTTCACACACATAGCACTTCAGGTGAGAATCCGAAGTGTTACCCAATAGGTGGTGAGCGCTACCAGATCTCATCTCCTCCTGTGTGCTAAATGAAGTCCTCTTGGCTGTGTTTGTTCCTCTTGAACATGATAACACGTTTAGAAAGAAAATAAAAAAATAATAAAAAGAATGCCCTTGAGCTCTACTGTTATTACTTGATTCTCATATCTTGCTTTGTGGTGTTGCAGATGGCTTAATAGTTATTGAGCTGGAATTTAATCAACAAGTTTGCCAGCTCTTTGTGCGTCTATGCCTGTGGTGCAGTTGGGAATGTAAAATATCTCTATTATAATAAAAAAATATCCTAGGACGAGGCGTGACTTTTTCAGAGAGATACTTTCATGTACCACAAGACGAGACATTGTGCCAAAAGATTTAACCACACCAGGGGCCGGAAAAAAAAGACAAAGAGTAGATGACAATGTTCTCCCCGTGTCCGCATGGTTTCCTCCAGGTGCTCCGGTTTCCACCCACAGTTCAAAGACATGCAGGTTAGGTGTATTGACGATCCTAAACTTGTGCTTGGTGTGTGTGTGCCCTGTGGTGGGCTGGCGCCCTGCCCGGGGTTTGTTTAAAAAAAAAAAAGTTGGCACGGTACACGCAAAGCAGGTTAGAGATTCAAAAGTCTCAAAAAAATGATAGTAAAGATCACATTAGCGCAAACAAAAACGGAAATTATCCATCCATCCATTATCCAACCCGCTATATCCTAACTACAGGGTCACGGGGGTCTGCTGGAGCCAATCCCAGCCAACACAGGGCAGAAGGCAGGAAACAAACCCCGGGCAAGGCGACAGCCCACCGCAGCCGGAAATTATTACTCGGTGAAATAATGGAACAGCGAAAAGAGAATGAATATATCGTTCGGATTTAAAGTTTAAGTCGGAGACTTGTAGATCGTCTAATTCATGTTGCCATCAGGGAAAAGTAGTGTTTCTTCCCAATGAACGCGAGTGACCGAGATGCAAAGTGGCTGGCGCGTAGTGCAGGCTGGTGGGTTGGGGGTTATTGGGGAGCGAAGCCTAATATAGTCTAATATATAAAAATGTACACGTGGAAAGGAGCGTGTTTGTCCGACCCGGAAGTGAGAGGTGGAGATGAGGTAAGGACTTGCTTAGTAGCTGCTAATAACACAAGCAAGGTGAGCACATCGACAAAACGAAACCTCAGAAGAAAGACAAAGTCGCTTATTCACTAACATTTACTTTTCCTCCTGCTGCTAACAAGCGAGACAAGCACGTCGGCAAAACGAATCCTCCTAGGAGAGAGCGAGACGCCCAGAGTAGTTCCTTTCAATTACCTGAAATCTCTACATTTCATTTTTTTCTGACAATTTCAATAGTTTCTAGGACCCCGGGCTTTTTATAGCACGGGCTTACACAGCTAGTATCTGGCACATAAACATTTACGTGTGGAAGTGTGTGTGTCTGTTCGTCCCGGAAGTGAGAGGTGGTCAGGGTAAGGGTTCCACCTCCGAGGATACACAAGGTCAGCACACCGGCAAAGCGAAACCTCTGAAGAAAGAGCCACTCGCTTAGCAGCTAATACAGAAGCCAGGGGAGTACATCGGCAAAACGGTATGCCATCTACTTTTCCTCCTGCCACTAATACACAAGCGAGGCGAGCACATCAGCAAAAGGAAAGCTCCAAGATAAGGCAGTCACTTAGCCGCTAATACACAAGTGAGGCAAAGACGTCGGCCTCACGAAACCTTCTAGGACAGAGACACCCAGAGTAGTTCCTTTCAATTACCTGACATCTCTACATTTCAATTTTTTGTCTAACGATTTCAATAGTTTCTGGGACCCTGTGCTTTTTACAGCACGGGCTTACACAGCTAGTATGTATATAATTATATATTGCAAGATAAAAAGGCAGATAATGATAAAGTATTGGGGCACAGGATGGTGACGAAAAAGATGATAGAAATACAAAAGGGAAAATAACAGCCAGCACTGTGACGAGACATCTTCTCAGACACAAATCCGATGACTGATCTCTTTTGGTGATGGCATCCTATTTAGGTTGACCCCAGGGGATTGAGTGAATTCAAACAGCCAGAAGCGTAAGTGACGTCAGGGATGCTCACAACACCACACTTCTGCTCTGAGAGTGAAAGAAAAGGAGAGGCAGTAAACAGCAGCACCAACCCTTGACTTTGGTGGAATTACCAGTTGATAAGCCCGGACGTTGTCTCCCATTCACACGTGGGTGACAATATATAAATATAGTGTTGATCGTTGAAATTTGTTAAAGCATTTTTCACTGCAAATATGCTGCACTCAACAATGACGTTGTTTGCAAAACATTCTCCTGGAAATTCACAGTACATTTTTTTCCAAGCACCCCATGATGCTTTGTGAGACCAATATGACATCACAGAACGTTCATGCATGCACACTGTAATATTGTTACCAACTTGGCTGCAAGCACACAAGGATAAAAACAAAATGCAGTTTCAGCTGTTGAGATGTGCTCAAACCATCCTCTCCCACTCCATCCATATGCTACATTTTTCCCGATGTGTAACCGCACTCATTTGTTTTCCCTTCCTGATCATTTCAATCCCCTTGTGTACCCAACGTTTAAAGTATGTCACTGTGATCTGTTAAGTTTATTAATCATTTCATCTGATTTTATTCATATAAACAGAAACCAGACACATTTAGGTAAGACAGCTGACAGAAAAACTCACGTGTCTCTCACATAACACACGAGGCAAGCTGAATGACAGAAGGGGCAAATTCGCTAGGTTAGCAATATGACAAGAAGATAAGCAACAAATAAGTCAGACAAAGAAGGAGTGTGCAGTGATGCAAAAGTT
Organism: Polypterus senegalus; assembly: GCF_016835505.1. Classification (NCBI taxonomy): domain Eukaryota; kingdom Metazoa; phylum Chordata; class Cladistia; order Polypteriformes; family Polypteridae; genus Polypterus; species Polypterus senegalus. The sequence continues at coordinate 183,834,876 of NC_053158.1, forward strand.
CAGTTTCTGGTTTTATCCATAAGTTGTTCTGAGAACTGCGGACTGTGAAAGCCATTTGAGTAAACGCATGTCACCGTCACATTCATGGAGCCAGTCTGTGATGGTACATGCATTGTGACATAGCACAATTATCTTCAATCTTCAGTCGTCCAATTTAGGTGATGACATGCTCACGGCAAACCCATCTTCCTGTTTTTAGCTGGCAGGTATGAAACTGGTAAGGTTTCCTGCTACTCTATCCCATTTACTTTAAAGGCCACTGCATTGTGCTTACAGATGTCCTTCTGCTCACCACTGTTTTAAAGAGCAATTATTTGAGCATTTGTGGCCTTTCTGTTGGCTTGAAAGAGTCTGGCCATTTTCCTAGGGACTCTGGTACACCATGACATTGAGCTGGATTGTAGGGTCCATCCATCCATCCATTATCCAACCTGCTATATCCTAACTACAGGGTCACAGGGGTCTGCTGGAGCCAATCCCAGCCAACACAGGGCACAAGGCAGGAAACAAACCCCGGGCAGGGTGCCAGCCCACCACAGAGATTGTAATAACACAACTAAATGGAAAAATAAGTTATAATTGTCACAGTCCTGCAATGATTTTTTTTGTTCTTTATTTCACCTTATACAATTTCTTTGCACACCCCTTGGGATCAGAGCGCAGGGTCAGCCATTGTACAACGCCCCTGGAGCAAGGGCAGGTTAAAGGCCTTGCTCAAGGGCCCAGCAGAGCAGGATCTCTCTGGGCTGTAACAAAGATCTGAACTGACAACCTTGTGGATATCAGCACACATCCTTAGCCTCAGAGCCACCACTCTGCCCTATTTTGCACTGGAAGCTCACAGCTCTGTGGAGTCCCTGACCCAAATCCAGGCTTGGCTACTGTCTGTGTAGATTTTGTGCATTCTCCCAGAGTCGGCGGTGGCTTTTCACCGAGTACTGCAGTTTACTCCTCACTCTGTAAATATGGGCATGTTAGATTAATTGGAGACATCTGATAGTTGGGTGTGAATCGTGACGAACTGTGTGATGTGACATGTTACAGTGCCACCAGATGTTGGCAAACTGGTGAGGTCAACATCTACACTTGCCTAGCCTCATGGTGGGTTGGCGCAGGTAGTGCCACAAGTGGCAGGGGATGCATAAGAGTTCCTGACTGCTGGGGTGTTTTTACGGGTAGACGGCACAGAGTGATTGCCAGAATTAGATGTAAGCGATCAAATGGATTATGTATGTGTGTGCACAAAAAACAGCAATGCCAACACTAACAGTACAATTTTGTACCAAATGAGGTGAACCAAGGGCGGCACGGTGGCGCAGTGGGTAGTGCTCCTGCCTTGTAGTAAGGAGACCCGGGTTCGCTTCCTGGGTCCTTCCTGCGTGTGGTTTGCATGTTCTCTCTGTGTCTGCGTGGGCTTCCTCCCATAGTCCAAAGACATGCAGGTTAGGTGATCCTAAATTGTCCCTAATGTGTGTTTGGTGTGTGTGTCCTGAGGTAGGCTGGTGCCCTGCCCGGCATTTGTTCCTGCCTTGTGCCCTGTGCTGGCTGGGACTGGCTCCAGCAGACCCCCTGTGTTAGACAGATAGATACTTTATTAATCCCAAGGGGAAATTCATATAATGCAGCAGCATCTTACTGATACAAAAAAAAAACCAAACAATATTAAATTAGAGTAATAAAAATGCATGTAAAAACAGACAATAACTTTGAATAATGTTAGCATTTACTCCGCTAATTTAAGAGTCGCATAGTGTGGGGTAGGAACGATCTCCTCAGTCTGTCACTGAAGCTGCTCCTCTGTCTGGAGATAGATAGATAGATAGATAGATAGATGGCACTATGTAATAGATAGATAGATAGATAGATAGATAGATAGATAGATAGATAGATAGATAGATAGATAGATAGATAGATAGATGGCACTATGTAATAGATAGATAGATAGATAGATAGATAGATAGATAGATAGATAGATAGATAGATAGATAGATAGATAGATGGCACTATGTAATAGATAGATAGATAGATAGATAGATAGATAGATAGATAGATAGATAGATAGATAGATAGATAGATAGATAGATAGATGGCACTATGTAATAGATAGATAGATAGATAGATAGATAGATAGATAGATAGATAGTTTATTAATCCCAATGGGAAATTCTGATCCTGTTCAGTGGATGCAGTGGATTCTTCATGATTGACAGAGGATATAGTGGGTGGGAAAATGACTGACTTACTGAGCTGAACTAATGGGGGAAACTGGTATTGCTAGAATACCAGCGTGGTGTTAATTAGAGAAGGCAGATGAGATCAGCTGGAAGTGGTGATGCTTTCCATGGAAGGCATTATTTAATACCCGAGAACAACGACTTAGGAGGGGCATCAGTGAAAGTCGCTGTAGTCTGAATAGTCTGCTTGAGATGTTCTTATATCTTACAGAGTGGGAGCCATCCAGCTGATCAATCTGGAGAAAAGAGCAGGAAGGAGAGATTCATGGAGTGAGTCCCAATAAAAATCAAGAGGGGACAAGGTGGTGGGCGAATGTTCTGTAGATCTTATCAACAGGAAGACACAAAAAGAATTAACACATTTGAGAAACTTTATTAAGTTTTTAAGCGTTTTGGAACTGGGCCCTTGAAGGAGTGTTGAACTAGTCACAGGCAAAACATGGAGAGAAGTTCTGCAAAGTAAAAAGAAGCAACAGTGCTTTATGGCTGGGCCTCCAGTAGCCCTAAGGGGATGAAGCATGGGACCAATCACTGGGGTCATCCTGAGAATTTTTTTGTTTTAATTCGATCACTTAAGTGGAAAGAGGTGAGAAGATTCATTGTATGTTTTTTTTTTTTACAAAAGGATGTCCATTTGGGATTTTTAAAAGTACTTTGATTTTTGTTTTCTATTCACTGTGTGTGATTCTACAATGTTAGGATTGCATTTTTAAGTCAACCAGTCAATCAATAATTTAATAAAGATCTACTTTGGCTTTTGCACTGTATTTGTTTATTTGCCTGTCATTGACTTCCTCGATCATGATGCCTAACATGAATTGTGCTGGACTGAGGGCAGGAGAATCGCAAATGGATGCCCCAGGCTCCTGTTTGGCGCAAAATGCCTCTGTGAAAGGGAATGGCTCCCACAAACGTAAAATGGATTCAACAACTCTGATGGAAAGATGGGTGGAGGTTAAAATAGTTACATTTCTATCCTGAAGACTATTAAATCTGTACAAAAGAAAAAACCTGAAACTAAAGCACCCATGCGACAGGGGCGCCAACCTACAAGACACCAACAAGGAGATTTGCAACCAAGCAGCTGTGGCACTGCATGCTTAAAACTGCCCTCATTTACCCACAGTGCTCTCTAACAGCAACTCTGATTGTGCGAAAGAAGATGGTGCCAAACATTCAGCAGCCTCCAATATCCAGCTGAATTCCCAGCACCTGATCACAGTCCGGCGTTGCCAGGCTGATATCAGCTGAAAGACGGCTGTCGGCTCTCCTTCTGGTAGTTGGTTCAATTAACTCGAGTCTTAGTGCTCCTCCTGTACACTGAATGCCTCCCCTTGGCTGCACTCCCAGAATTCAACATACTGAATAGAGCATCTTTAAAAGCTCCACAGATCCAGCCTTTCAGATGCACTGTCTCACTGCCCTCCCGCTCGTGCGGATGCAGCCTTGCTGCGTGGCCTGGAATGAACCAGAAGCATCCCTGCTTTCTTTAATCTATTCTGCCGTCACTCACAGAAACAAATAATCTGGCGCTGCAGCACTCTTACTGATGACATGGAGTCACACTAGCCTGACTGTTCTAATTTCACTTATGGGTCACAGTTATTCATAATTAAGATAGGAGGTTGGCATAGTTTGTTCCGTGGGCCCATAAAACATTACTTAAACTGTATTTTTAGACTGAAAAACCAAATGAATTAAGTTTACTCTTATTAAGCACACAGTCAGCAGTACAATGACAGATACAGCATTAAAAAACTAAGTGCAAGACATAACACTGAAAAAAGAAACAGAGAACCAGCTAACAGAAATGAATTCAGTTGTAGCAGTAAAATAAGATAATAAAAAGCCTACAGATTAAAAAAAAAAAAAAAAAAAAGGTAAACTGACAAAATGTTTTATTTTACTAAGGTGTTAAGAACAGGGAAGATGGCAGCATTTGATTGTATTACAGTGTACTGTTGACTACCCATTAGTACCTTTAAAATATATTGATCTCTCGCTTGGCCTATAAGGACCTGCTGGTTTTCTTCTCCTAAAATCACATCAGCATTTGTTTTACTGTCCTGCCTTCCTAATAGGCCATATGCATACCCTCCGGGTCAGCCAGCTTCTTCACTTATCTAAACAGACCCGCTATAGCGTTTTCACACCCAGTCACTTCAAAATGTGCCCAGATTTAGGGTAAACGATGACAAGTCATTGTTATTCAAACATTGTGTCAAACATCAGTGAGCTAAAAAGGAACCGGGCTTCAAACTATGAGTTTCAGGCTACAGTAATCCCTCGCTATATCGCGCTTCGACTTTCACGGCTTCACTCTGTCACGGATTTTATATGTAAGCATATCTAAATATATAACGCAGATTTTTCGCTGCTTCGCGGGTTTCTGCGGACAATGAGTCTTTTTACTTCCTGTACACGCTTCCTCAGTTGGTTTGCCCAGTTGATTTCATACAAGGGAGGCTATTGGTGGATGGCTGAGAAGCTACCCAATCAGAGCACGCAGTTAAGTTCCTGTGTGCTGATTGGCTCAGCGACGGAGCGCAGAATTTGATTGCGCTGCGTTAACCAGGAAGTCTCATCTCGCTCATTCAGCATCAACGTGTTTCTCAGTGTAAAGAGTTAACTTTTGTGATCTTATGTGTTTATCTTTGTACATAGTCAAGTATGGCTCCAAAATGATTTGTCTATCGTAATGGCTGTACATATGTGATATCGGAGACTCTCGATATCTTTAAAATAATATTTAGATTTTACGAATCTTACCTAATATCTAAGAGAATACAAAGGGTTTATAAGGGCTTAGAATATATAAAAATAACCATATGGTTTTTACTTTGCAGATTTTCACCTTTCGCGGGGGGTTCTGGAATGCAACCCCCGTGATAAATGAGGGACCACTGTACACCCATAATTGCAAAGGTAAGATCCAGATGGGTTAAAGACTACTGTGAACTTACATGGGACAAATATGAGATTATATTAGGCTTCTTTAAATAATAAAAAAAACTGAATTTCAATAATTAGTCATTAAAATTTATTCAGGGACAGTTGAATATGCATTTAAGCTTAATACATAATAACATGAGTCTGCTGGACATCTTGCTTTGTAAAACAGTGAATCTCTCTGACTGAGGCAGCAAAATGGTGAAGGCCAAACTGCTGCTTCATGGTAAGGGTCTCGATTTGTTTCTTCAGCTGGAGGATCTCCTCACTGAGAGACATGTTTTCATCAAGTCCCAGGTCGACAACCTCCTGTTCTGGTCAAACAATGTTGGGACCGCCGCCCTGTCTCAGATCCTGGCTTGCGAAACCCCTCTTATTTAAAATCCCAGCTACAAACTCGGGCATGGGGACCAACTGTAAAGCACTCTGATGTTTTCATCAAGTCCCAGGTCGACAACCTCCTGTTCTGTTCAGTGGATTCCTAAAATATTCAGACCCCTTCAGTTTCTGCACACATTACTGCTATCATTTTAAATGGATGAATGTGCTGCAAGGAGGCTGAGGTTCATGCTCTGAGTTCTCATGCATGGTGTTTGCATGTTCTCCTTGTACCTGCAGATCAGGTAGATTAGCGATGCTACATTTGCTCCGGTGTGTGTGTGTGTGTGTCTGCGTGTATTTATCACCCTGTTCAGGGGCTGTTCCTGCCTTGTACCCTATGCCTGCTGGGATACGCTCCAGCTACCCTGTGACCCTGATCAGGACAAGGTGGGTTTGGAAGAAGGATGAATGAATGGATGAATTTGTCATTTTTGCCAATCAAAAAAAAAGTGTGTGTTTTCCCTAGAAATGCAATTTAATAATAATTAGTACATTAATGTGTAGTGGATCTGGGAAGTATTCAAACCCTACCACTTTGTATTGCAGACTTAACATTAAATGGCTAAATGTGCCATTTTTGCCAATCAATCTTCACTCAATAACTTATAATGACAATGTAAAGAAATTTTCAGATAGGTCTGAAAATTTATTAAAAATCAAAAACTGAAATTTCTCATTTCTGTAAATATTCAGACGCTTTGCTCTGGCACTTCATCTTATGCTCAGGTGCCTCCTGTTTGATTTAATTCTCCTTGAGATGTGAATAAACCCTGATTGGAGTCGATCTATGGCAAACTGAACTGATTGGGTGGGCATCGTTCAGAAAGGCACACTCTTGTGTATGGAAGGTCCACGATTCAAGCTGCATGTCAGGAGAAAAACCAAACCATGAAGTCCAAGAAACTCTCTGTAGACATTCACAATAAAACTGTGGTGAGCCGCAAATCAGGGAAAAGAGATAAAACCATTTCTAAAGCTCTGAGTGATCCCTGGAGCACACTGGCTTCAATAATTATGAAATGGAAAAGGTTTGGAACCACTAGGGCTCATTCTAGAGTTGGCCATTTGGCCAAAGTGAGCAACCAGACAAGAAGGACCTTAAGTAAGGGTGGTGATCAAAAATTCAGTGGTCACCCTACCAAAACTTCAGAAGTCCTCTGCTGAGATAGGAGAACCTGTCGAAAGGATGACCATCTCAGCAGCACTCCATTGATCAGGCATTTACGATAGAGTGTCTAATTGAAACCACTCTTGAGAAAAAGAATCTAAAAACCCACTTGGACTCAAAGGGCATGAGGAAAAAGATTCTGTGGTCTGTTAAAGCAAAAGCTAAATGCTTGGGGCAGAACTTTAAGCACTATGTCTTGCAATGACCAGGCACTGCTCAACCCCTGGCTAATATTATCCCTATAGAGAAGCATGGTGGCAGCAGCATCACACTATGAGGTGTGCTTCTCAGCAACAGGGACAGGAAGTCTCATCATCAGAACTGAGGGAATGATGAACAGCAGCCAAATACAGAGAGGTCCTTGACAAAATCTGCTCTGGGGTGCACACAACCTCATTCTGGGGTGACGATTCACCTTTCAGCATGACAATGACCAGCCCAGACTAAAGCTCTGTAGAATATCAGAGTAAAGATCAGGGGCCTCATGTATGTAGAACTCACACTATAATATGGTGTAAGCACAAAAGCGGGAATGTTCGTATGCACAGAAAAATCCAGATGCATAAATCTGTGCGAACGCCAAGTTCCACGTTCTTCTGCTGCATAAATCCTGATCAGCGTGAAAAGTAACGCACGTGCACGCGCCTGCTGTCCCGCCCCAACTCCTCCCAGAATTACACCTCTTTGAATATGCAAATCGATATAAATAGCCCTTGAGCTCAGGCTTCTGTGAAAAGGCAATGGCAAAAGCAAGAGGTAAAATAGAAGAATTTCAGCGAATACCAAGTGGAGGCAAAGAAAAATGTACTATTTGTTGGTTTAAACAGTGGTATAATCAACAAAAGGAAGTTGATCGAGTGACATAGCGTGTTGGAGAAACTCTAAAGCTCACGCTCACAAAGTCGCACAGTGCCCAAAATAAAAAAGAAGCTGTCACATATCAAAGTCGCTGTGAAAAGGCGAGTCGTAGCCCACCATCTGAGTTTCATATGAAAGCTTATTAGGGTACAGAGAAAAAAAAAGCACGAAATGTCAACTTTAATATCGAAATTTCCAATTTAATCACGTAGTTTATTTTGTCATTAAAGTAGAACATCATAAGCTTCATCTTAAAATCTTTTAATTTACTAGTTTCTCAATACCATCGTAACTAAAGTAGCACATTAAATGCTTTGTTATGTATTTGATCTTCTATGTGCTCTATGTGTGTGAATCACTACGTGCTTCCACTTTCTCTTTCTCCGACTGGACACAGAATCCATTACATTCATGATATTACAGCTTTCTAAATAATTAAAATGCTGAGATGTATACGTGATATCAATTTCATGATGATAGGAGTTAAAGCATGTCATTAAACATGGGAACACGGTGGCGCAGTGATTGTTCATGTCTCATGCAAGATGCTTGCTATGCCATCTGCTACCTTCGATGAAATACTTTATTGTAGCAGTGCTGTCTCTTTCAAACATACTAACCTCCAATTCCTGTCCTACCTTTTCTTTCTCCAAATACCCAATCGCCACACAATCAGCTCTGTAATAGACGTTAAGCCATCTGTAAGCTTAGAACGCCAATTCTTCAAAACTTTTAAGTAACATCGAAATATCTTCGTAGTACGCGTTTAATTATTCTATCCTTCTATCCTTCCAGTGTCGCGTCAGCACCCGCAAGAATACAGCGTGAGGCACCGTGTAGTTAAAGTTTTATCTGTATAATATAATGAACATATTTTGCTGCATTTCATCTTAAAAATGATATCGTCATCATATGTAAATACGCACTTTATAAAGTGGCTCAGGTTGTGCAATATTATAACTGTAATGCAAGTTTACAGTGAGGTGATTGTACTTATATGTACAAGAAGCACTTGTTGGACTGATTGAGTGCGTTTAGAGCTCTTGGGATGAAACTCTTTCTAAACTGCGAGTTCTGTACAGGAAAGACTCTGAAGCGTTGGTCGGATGTGACCAGTTCAATAGACAGCGTGACTGCGACAGCGTGTGCTTGATGCCGTATACCGATAATTCTCTTTCCGATCAGCTGCTGTACAGCTGTGATTCACACTCAGATACAGTGATATAAATACTCCGAGTGGTGCAGTGATAATAATATGGAAAAAGATGATTCGATGTGGGATCCGAGGTGCAGTGAGAGTAAGCAGTTATGGTATTTGGAGTAGTTTGACCATTCTGTGGACCATTATATTGTTACAGGTTAATTACAATCAGACGCATTGAACTAATAAACAATATCCAGTTAATTTCAGTGTATTTACAAGCCACGTCAGGGATGTGGGTCTAAAAAAGAAAAGACAACCACACAGGAACAGTAGCACCGCTTTGACGTTGGGTGCCGCCAGTCTGCAAAACCGAGCAGAGAACTTGCGTACGCCAGGGTATGAGCTACCGTGGAAATGTTTGTGGCTTTCCGCCAAGTTTAGGTTTTATACATCGTGATTTGAACGTGGAAACGTTCTTACGCAACATTTTTGTGCGTACGCACCGTGTATACGTGAGGTCCCTGATGATGGCAGGTTACAGATGCTTTCCATCCATTCTAATGGAGCTTGAGAATATCTGTCAGATAAAATACTCAAGATAACCTGACAAAATTCAAGTGTGCAATGCTTGGACAGACTTACCCAATAAGACTCAAAGTTGAAATTCCTGCCAAAGGGTCTTCTAAAACATACTGAATTAAGTGTATGAATACTTAATTATATTAATGAGAGATTCCAGTTTTTGATTTTTAATACATTTACAAAACGCTCTGAAAGCATATTTACACTTTGTCATTATGTGTTACTTTGAATGTAAACTGATGGACAAAAAATGATCCCTTTAAAATTAGATCTAAAACACAATAAAGTTTACAGAATGTTACATATCTACCATTTATCATTTTAGCAGAGTGAACTCTTACTAAAGCTACAGCCGAGGATGTTCACGTTGCTTTTCAGTTCATCGATTCATTGTTAAATGGCATGGTGGCCCAATTCCTAGCACTTCTGCTTCATTGCACCACAATCTCAGTTTTTGATCATCCGAATCTAATTACTGTCAGTATGTTCCCCTAGTGTCTGCCTGTGTTTTCTTCCCTCATGTCAAAGATGCACTTCAATTAGCCTGATGTGAGTTATGGCTGTGTGTCCCGCCACAGACTGGTGCATCCCGGAGTCGGTTCCTGCTGTGCAACAGAGTGGCTAGCATGGTCTCCAGCCCCCATGACCCTGAAAAGGATCAAATAGATTCAGTAAAAAATGGATGGAAAATAACTGTTTGGATTGTCTGTTACTAAAACTTCCTTCAAGTGTCCTGCAGTGGCACTTGGTGTAGCTTGGTCTGAAAAATTAATTCACACTTTTGCTTTAAGCCAACCAGGTTATTGTGATGCACTCCTAACAGAAGGACCTAAGAGAGGTAAAGATCAGCTGCAATAAGTTCAACATGGAGTAGCAAGAATCAGAACCAGAGAAATAAAATCGGAGCACGTCTCACCAGTCTTAGCACTGTCTGTGTCCTTTAGAACTGATTTTAAAAGACTATTAATGTTATTTCAAGCTCTTGTTCCTTCTTATATTCTCAGTCATAATATCAGTAAACAGCTTAGCTAAGTGGTAAGGCGGCCTTTTGCTGTTAAGCACCAAAAATCTGGAATGCTTTACCAATACAGATATGGCAGTCTAATAACGAGGAACATTTTAAAAAGACCTTAACACCCATTTAATTAAGTTCAATTTTTCAATTCTGCTTTCCAGTACCAATACTAATTGATTATACAAGTATTGCAGTATCATATACTTCACACAGAGTCCTCCATAATGCTTGGGAGAAGGACATCACTCCTTGATTTACTCCCCTCTGCTCCACAATTTAAAATTACAAATCAAGCAATTCAGAGATTGTGATTAAAGTGCACATTGCAGACTGTCGTTGAAGGGTATCTGCATACATTTCAGTTACACAACTCTTTTTCTACATGGTCCCCCCATTTCCAGGCACCATAGTGTTTGGAACACAGCAATGGCAGGTCTGTTAAAGCCGTCATATTTAGGACTTTGTCGTGTGCCCCTCATGTGCAAGGACTGCTTGATGTCTGTGATTCATGGACATCACCGGGTGCTGAGGATCTCCTCTGGTGCTGCTCTGCCAGGCCTCTAATGCAGCCACCTTCAGCTCCTGATGGGTTTAAAGACTTGTCTTCTTAAGTTTGCTCTTCTGCATATGGAAGGCCTGCTCAGCTGGATTTAAATTGGTTGACTTTGCTTGGCCATTCAAGAATTTTCCATTTTTTTAGCTTTGAAAAACTCCTGTGTTGCCTCAGCAGTATGTTTGGGATCATCATCCTGTAGGATGAAGCGCTGTCCAATGAATTTAGAGGCATTTACCGGAACTTGAGCAGATCAGATGTTTCTCTGCACCTCAGAATTCATTGTGCAGCTGCTGTCAGCAGTTCCTTCATCAAGGAAGGTAACTGTGGCAGCCATACATGCCCAAACCATAACACCCCACCATCATGTTTAACAGAAGAGGTGGTCTGCTTTGGATCTTGGGCAGTTCCTTTTCATCTCCACATTTTGCTCATACCGTTACTCTGACGCAGGTTCTTCTTTGTCTCGTATGACCTTTTTTCCAGAATTTTGAAGGCTCTTTGAAGTCCTTTTTTCACAAACTGTAATCTGGCCATCCTGTTTTTGTGGCTCACTAGTGGCTTGCCTCTTGCAGTGAGGTCTTTGTATTTCTGTTCAGGAAGTCATCTCTAACACGTCCACATAAACCTTCTGAAGACATTTTCCAATCGGTCAGACAGGTGTTTGTGACTTTTTCGTGACCATAGTGAGGATCCATCTGTCATCAGCAGTGGAGGTCATCCCTGGCCTACCAGTCCATTTGTGACTTTTGAGCCCACCAGTGGGTTCTTTCTTCTTCATGATATTCCAGACAACTGATTTAAGTCATGCTAAGGTGTTACTGATGCCTCGAATCGTTTTATTCATGATGGCTTCTGTGACTTTAATTGGCACCGTCCTTGTCCTCATGTTGAACAATGGCAACTGCAAAGGGAGGAATCACAAACACCAATTGTCCCAAACATTATGGTGCCCTGAAATGAGGGGATCATGTAGAAAAAGAGTCATGTGACTGAAATGTATGCAGATACCCTTCAATGACAGTTGGCATTGTGCACTTTAACCTCATCTGAATTGTCTGACTTGTAATTATAACGTGTGAAGCAGACGGGGAAATTAAGGAAAAATGTGTCTGTCCAAACATTATGGAGGGTGCACTGTAGATTTGCAATCATTATTAACCTCTACTTTTCTCTTTTTCTTTTTATACAAACACCACCAAAGTACTGTGCAGCCACATGTGATGTTAAAAAGAATGTGTGCGCAAAAACATGCATCAAATCTCCTAGGAAAAAGTATGAAAATAATAAGGAACTTCTTAAGCACCTGTTGTCTGGTATATTTCTCAAAAAGGAGGCTAATGTCATTGGGGCTGACCAGGGCTGACTCTACCATATAGATGAAGCAGGTGGTCACCTAGGGTGACAAGGTTTTCGGGGTCAGTATTTTGCTAACTATAACAGATGTAGCCATTGGCATTGGGATGTGGTGGCTTTTTGCTCCCCACATCTGACATCTGTGTGCGACTCGCACAAAACCTCAACCAAGACTAGATGATTTGATGATGATTCGGTGAGTAGTGGGTGTCAACTGGGAATCGGTAAATAAAGGGGGTGACAGCGGCTTTAAAGACCCACACAAATCACTCCAGAAATTCCTTTCTTCCCAGTGTCATACATCTTTTTAATAAGGAATATCAGAGATAATAACTTTTTCATAGGTACAGTATCTTGTAACCATTTTGGTCAAAACCTCCTCACAATTTGCTAGAAGAAGTTAGCAAAGAATTTAGTTTCAAATGAGGTAAATATTTTTGAATTTCAAGGTTCATTTTTAATCCAAGGGCGGCACGGTGGCGCAGTAGTAGCGCTGCTGCCTCGCAGTTAGGACACCCGGGTTCGCTTCCCAGGTCCTCCCTGCGTGGAGTTTGCATGTTCTCCCCGTGTCTGCGTGGGTTTCCTCTGGGCGCTCCGGTTTCCTCCCACAGTCCAAAGACATGCCAGTTAGGTGGATTGGCAATTCTAATTTGGCCCGAGTGTGTGTTTTTGTGTGTCCTGTAGTGGGTTGGCACCCTGCCCAGGATTGGTTCCTGCCTTGTGCCCTGTGTTGGCGGGGATTGGCTCCAGCAGACCCCCGTGACCCTGTGTTCAGATTCAGCGGGTTGGAATATGGATGGATGGATGGATTTTTAATCCATTTAATCTCTGTTTAATTTTATTTTAGTTCTGTCTGTTATTGCATGCAGCCGAGAAGGCAAATTTCATGTTTTCTTGTGTAAACGTGATAAAATAAAAACTTTGAACCTTGCTTGGTTAGACCTGAGCAGCCTTTTGGAGGCTGCCAAGGGTTTTTTTTTTTTGTTGTTCTTTATTTCACCTTATACGATTTCTTGCATTAGGAATTTGTTAGTTTTCGCATACCCCTTGGGGTCAGAGCACAGGGTCAGCCATTGTACAGCGCCCCTGGAGCAATTGAAGGTTAAGGGCCTTGCTCAAGGGCCCAGTAGAGTACGATCTGTTTTTGACAGTGACAGGGATTCGAACCGGCAACCTTCGGGACACCAGCACAGATCCTTAGCCTCGGAGCCACCACTCCTTATAGAAATATGAATCTGTACTATCATATCACTGGGCAATTCAGCTTAGTTTCTTATAAGACCACAAACAGAAATTCAGTATATTGAATGCTTTAGCGTCTTCGGATTGGCTGGCCCAGCACTGACTCAGCTGTGGAATGGCCAATAGGAGGAGGCAGCTTGATGGCTGAGGTCTCCAGGACTCTGAACTAATCCAAATCGTATTGCGTGACATCTTCTACTGTTGAATTCTGCTCTGTACTCGTAATATTTTTATTTTATTGTTCTACTGTACTGAAGATTACTTGTGTTGTTCTGTGTATTGTATTGTATTGTATTGACCCTCTTTATTTGACACCCACTGCACACCCAAACTAACTGGAAAGGGGTCTCTCTTTGAACTGCCTTTCCCAAGGTTTCTTCCAGTTTTTTTGGGAGTTTTTTCTTGTCGTCTTAGAGAGTCAAGGCTGGGGGGCTGTCAAGAGGCAGGGCCTGTTAAAGCCCATCGTGGCACTTCTTGTGTGATTTTGGGCTCAACAAAAATAAATTGTATTGTATTGTAATGTATTTGGTTTAAGACGTTCCTTCAGAAAGTTAGCAAGCAAGTTGACTAACGGGTCATCACTTTTGTCTGTCTAAAAGTAATCTTTGATTCAATAGAATATGCTACCATGCCTTAGTGATGGGCTAGTGATTTGTTACCGAATTAAGGCAGAGCCATGTCATTCTAAAACAAGTGAAATCATCAATTCTGCCATAAAACCACTTGACTGGATTCACTGCAGTGGCTCCCTGATCTGCAGATAATACGAAGTTCACCAAACTAAATTGTTGTAAACGAGTCCCATTCTAGTTCTAGAAACGTGAAGATGCTAATTTTAATTAAATGTCTTTCACCGACTATAACCTTCTAGATCATCTTCAAAAAACATTTCTCCAAGTCCAACTATATTATAAGGTCAAACGTTATGTGCTACAGTACAGAATTCTGAATAATTTCTAGCTTTTCTAAAGTCGCCCTTTCATGTTGCTCAGTTAAATGGAATGTTTGATGCTGTTGCCCGGCTTTGCAAAGCACACTGTAAGTAAGATTCCATACAATAAAAACTGCTATCTAAAGAGCTATTTTTCATAACAGTGTATCACATTCATTTCCATTCATGTTCCCTTCCATGAATGGTTTAATCATTCTTTATCTGTCCTTCAGCAAAGGCAAAATAAAATAGCATTTCCAAAGGAACACGGCTGCCTTAATAAGTGCAAACACACAAAGACAGAGTCCAAGGGCACATGACAGCAATCACAGGCCCCACGGTCACCGATCAGGGCTGTAGTAGATTAACACACACTTAAGAGACCAACTAACCTTTGTATCTAACAGACTGGGAAAAAGGGCAAGGCATGGCAAAGCAATGCTCATAAAAGTCCTCAGAGAGAATTATAAGCTTCTGTAATGCACTCTTTGGGATTTTTGAGCATTCAGAGGTTGAAAATTTGTACAATACTAACTTCATTTTGATTTTCTTAACTAAGAATCCAAGCGACAAAATAGCCAACATCACTTGTTTAATCAAGTATGATAAAAAAAGTCAAAATGCATATACAGTGCATGAGCTTTTCAGATATTCAGGTCTGAAATCACCATTATCTTTGGATTGTATATTAATAATGCATTCATTTTTAACATTTTTAACATACACAGTGCTTGAAAATAGATGGTGTTGAAGTATTTTTTTCACAGTGAACATGCTGTGTTCACCGGTGACCTTGATGGACAAATATTTTCCTGGAAATTCACTGTGCAGCTGGCTTAAACATATTTTTTCCCAGCACCTCATGATGCTTTGTGAAGCTAGCGTGACATCAGAGAGTCGCAGCAAACATGTGCAAAACTTTTATGCTATTGTACTGTAAGTGTACTTCATCTCCCATTTTACGTGACTGACTGATCTGCTTTGCACATGCATGATGTCTGTACACCGGCAAGACTGGCATATGTTTAAAATAATAAAAAAAAATGTAAAGGGTACATTAGGTGAGCATAATGAGAATATTATGAGTACTGCCACCGATAACACTGTTCTCTGAGTGGTCACTTAATTACCGCTGTATAAAGGTAAGAATTAAGACAAGCTTAAAAGCAGTCCTCGCCCTCTTCGAAACAAAAGGGACCTTGAGAAATAATAATAATAAGAGAAGATTTATGACTATTTACAGGGTCCTTCTATACTCTTCATGGAAGAAAAAAGTAAACATATACATTTACATATATATACATACAGCCAGGACGTCCAAAGAATGGAAGGATGGGGGAATGCAGCTACTTTGGGACACTGCCTCACCCAAGACAATAGATGGCAGCTTCCATGGACTGTAGCGGTGCTTGGGATATCCACAGGGCATCATGGGACATGGAGTTCGGTATCACAGCCCTGCTGGGTACCGTGGGTGCCGCCAGGGGACACTGTGAGAAGACATTGGGAGACAAGGTTCTCACTTAGCCCAGAAGTACTAGTAGGTCATGAGGAGAGAAGCCCCAAAGTACTTCCAGGCTGATTAAAAAACGCAGGTTCTCCAGTGACCCAGGGCTGAGGACTGTTGAAACCCAGCAAGAGAGCCTGAGTCGGGAGGAAGTGGACAATGCTTGCTGGGAGGTGCAGAGGAGAAGAGAGAGAGAGAACATTTGTGGTGATCATGATTTGGGTTTTATTTACCTGTTTATATTGGCTGTGGTGCTTGGAGGGCACTGTAAGAAGGAAGAAAGTCAATTAACATACTTCTTAGTGCTTTACCTTGTGTCCTATATACAAATATACATTTGCATAGATGCATCAGAAACAAAAAAGACATTCCAGCTGCATGAACGAGCCAGTCCCCTGATGCCACTTCATGGAATGGCCAATGTGTGTGCCAAAGACTGGAACGCTGTAACCATGATTTTTGCCCCCAATAATCCATTCAGCATAGTTGGCAGACACTTCCCTAGACCCCAGGCAGTCCCCACCTGCCAGCTGCCGTGTGATTCTTTTCTTGTCTTCTGCATAGTGCATATTCTTGTTATATTTGTTGGCACGTTTGAAATATTTGTGGAAAATATCTGGAGGTTATTGTGCAGGCAAGACATTGATACAAAAAAATACCAAAACATGTGCCGAACACAACAGAGGTGGCTGATCTATACAGTCATAGTAGTATCAGTGAAAAGATATGTGAGGCCAGACATGGACAAAACATGGTGCACGTCTGCCACATTTAGAGGACAGCCACACAAACTCGCACATCCAAATTTTAAAACTACACAAAAGAAGCTTTGATGGCACAAGGATGGCTTAGTCCATGCCTACTTTAGCTGTCTATTGAGGGCACATCTGCTTCACGCCATCTTTTAGTTGAGCTTGTAGGTTCTCAGGTGCCTCTCCTAAATACACCTACTAGAATTGCCTAAATATAAGTTGCTTTAAATAACTACTCAATATCCAATGAAAGTATCATAATTACAACCTTTTCTTTTTGTGTGTTGAGTATGCATCAGGGCTTTTGAAGCCATTTTTAGAATTAGCCTTTGTTCTGTAGTGTGTTTTTACATATATTATATTCAAAACCCAAGCGTATGCTACTGACTGAAGTGAGAGGAGACTGGAAGAACACGGTCCTGGTATCTAAATCTACGTAAATAAAACAAAATACCTTCTGTCTCTCTTATGAGCTTTTCTTGGCTTACTTTGATGTTATTTATCTGATTGCTGCACTAAGAATCTCATTTCCACCTTCAGATTGCATTTTGACTATTTATTTGTGTGTTTGACTGTTCACCAATTATGCAAAAAAAAAAACTTCAGAACCGATTTTCATGTAATTCTGCACATAGGCGGCCTGTGGTCCAACTTAAAATATAGGATTCATGGCATTTCAAAAATAAAAATAATAAAATGCACTATTACAAATCTGCAGTGGGCTGGCGCCCTGCCCGGGTTTGTTTCCTGCCTTGCGCCCTGTGCTGGCTGGGATTGGCTCCAGCAGACCCCCATGACCCTGTGTTAGGATATAGAGGGTTGGTTAATGGATGGATGTTTTTAATGAAGTTTTACAGTAAAAGTTTAAGTCTAAAAAGCATTTGTGTGTTAATTTCAAAGCCAAACTGAACAAAATCGTATTATGTAACAAATAACTCTAACATAACATGAAACCTAATTTACTTTCAAATTATTACGTTTTACTATTTTTTAATATGGTTAATTACTCTCTGTAATGTAAAACAGTTAGCTCTGTTATGCACATGTAACAATTCCCACCGACTGACTATTACAAATGTCAGAATGATGCGCTTTCTGTTGGAATGACAAACGCAATGCACATGTCTCTGTTACAGACTGTTTGGTATGGGATTTGTAGAAGTGCACCATTTGTTGGAATGTATTTTACAAAGCATGTAGTGATAAAATGCATTGCATTTGTCATGCTAAGAGATGGCTCATCATAAATAATTGTATGAATGAGTTCTATTGCTACCAATGGTTGTGATGTGCCATCTGTTTAAATGACAAATGCAATGAATTTTTTAGGCAAACTAGGCGGTCGTCTAGCGTGGTGGCATTTTTTTAAGGCAATAAACACCCTGACCTATGAACATTTGGACTCAATAGAATTGTCTAACTCCCATTACCCCTATTATATTGTTTGATATTATTTTGACATACTGGCGTTATCTGATGAGCCACATGAACCCTTTACAGGTGGTCTTCCAAATCCCAGGATGCACTGCACTCAGCTTTTCAGAGGCTCTCTAGATCCTGATCTTTCCTGTTTGTTTATTTTCCTTCACTGCAAGTTTGTGTTTTTATTTCTGTTTTAGTGCCATTTTCCCTTTCAGCAAGTCTGTTCATTATCTTATTTTCCATTCTTATTTCAACAATGGCTTGATGCAAATTTGGATAAATACAATTATTTTTCTTTCCATTTCTTTCTTTATTTTGTAAGCACAGTGCATTGACATGAAGGGCAGTTTTAGAAGGTTCATTTACAGCAAGTACCTATGAAAGCTATGAATCCTGACAATATTTAAGGAACAAAAAAGCTGGATTGCTGCCTAAGCACTGAACTGGTCAGCATACACTTTACAGTTAAGTCATCCATCCATCCATCCATTTTCTAACCCGCTGAATCCGAATACAGGGTCACGGGGGTCTGCTGGAGCCAATCTCAGCCAACACAGGGCACAAGGCAGGAACCAATCCTGGGCAGGGTGCCAACCCACCGCAGACAGTTAAGTCAGTCAAGTCATTATCCAACTCGCTACACCCTAACTACAGGGTCACGGGCGTCTGCTGGAGCCAATCCCAGCCAGCACAGGGTGCAAGGCAGGAAACAAACCCCGGGCAGGGCACCAGCTCACCGCAGGGCACACACACACACCAAACACACACTAGGGACAATTTAGGATCGCCAATGCACCTAACCTGCATGTCTTTGGACTGTGGGAGGAAACCCACAGCAGACACGGAAGAACAAGCAAACTCCAGGCAGGGAGGACCCGGGAAGCGAACCCAGGTCACCTTACTGCGAGGCAGCAGTGCTACCACTGTGCCACCATGCCACCCCATATACTTCACAGCCTTGGTATTTGCTTCATTTCTTTTGCACGTGTGTGTCCAAGGATCTCCTCGATTGAGGTATGTGATAATCCGCCAGCGACAGAGGGGGTGTCTGTGCTGACACGAACATTCACTCCTCTGTCTCTCCCAGCAGCACCGAGAAACTGCCCAGTGAGGACACTTAGCCACACCCCTTTCAGTCAGCATGACAAATAAGAAGCCTGGCTGCCCGGAAGGAGGCGTTACTTACAAACAGCGAAAACCACCGGATGGAACTCCAGTGACTGAGCTTGATTTCCACTGCAAAGAGAAGAGAAGAGGCAAATTTTTGTTGGACCCACTATTATTAAATGGGATGACCCAGCTGGTGCCCCAAATATTCCTCTGCTTTTGTGACCTGTCATTCCTGCACCCAGCCGAACCTGATTTATACTACTGTAATTATGATTATTCTATATTAGCATTAATGTAAATAATAGTGAAAGTTAAAAAAAAAAAACCTACCATACAACAATGCAGTCATTTGTGTAGTGCGGGGTGGGCACGCTGTTGCCAGCTTCATCTAGGGTCAACACACTGAACCTGCTTAATCCAATTTTAGGATGGCAGGAAATCATAAATTTCCTCAGAAATGCTTGATGAAAGACTGAAACTAGCCAGTCCACTGCAGGGCACACTCGACTGCATCAGGCATGTTTTTGGTATATCAGAAAAAAAAGCTGGACTACCAGGAGAAAAACGTCATTTGGACACAGAGAGAGCGTGCAGACTCCACGCACACAGGCAGGGAATCTAACTCGAGGCTGTGTGCTAATCACTGTGCCACTGTGTTCTTCATCAGGCAAACTTTGAAAATAAATGTGAAATTCTTGAAGATTTTCATACAGACCTCTCTTTTGGTAAACTGAAAAATATAGTATAAGTTAAATTTGATAATTTCAATGGCCTGTGGACATGTGTGTACAATTACACAATGATGTTAAACATTACAATTGACACTCAAATATGCCCAGTAGGAGAATTATCTAAATATTCCAACTATGTTATCCTTTTTGTGATGACAAAGACGCCACTCCTTGGTCTTAGCCTGATGACTTCTCTCTAAGTATGGAAGG
Organism: Polypterus senegalus; assembly: GCF_016835505.1. Taxonomy (NCBI): domain Eukaryota; kingdom Metazoa; phylum Chordata; class Cladistia; order Polypteriformes; family Polypteridae; genus Polypterus; species Polypterus senegalus. The sequence goes on from NC_053158.1 coordinate 183,855,021, forward strand.
AAACATGGCAAGAGTCACGTCTCCAGATGTGGGGGTGGGGACAAGGACAGCGTAATGAGTAGCGGCATCCATTCACTCAACACCATTAAGCAACTGGCAGCTTAGAAAATAACATCCTGCAGATCAAATGTAATCAGCATGGAGCCATTAAAACAATCATTGCCGAAGCAGAGAAATGTCTCAAAGCAAAATGCAGTTAAAGCACTGGACTGTCTGAAGAAAGATCCTTCCTTAACAAAGCCGTCTCAAGAAATCCAACAACTGGAGAAAGAAAACTTCAATGGGTTGGCACCCACTTTAGATTATTTTTACGAAGGCTATACTGATTTTTTCAAACTTGCCTTTAATATTTTATAGGGTCTTAGAAATTTCTAAATGTTGATAATTGACAACCTTTTGAGACAAATATAAACACACACATTGAACACTTCAGTGTGAAGTTACACACGGATTACCTTAGTGATCTTTACTCTTGTCTGAGTAGACTGTTGTTCCATTAATCAAACCATTCATCCACATTCAATCTCGCTTATTCAGTTTGGGATTGCTGGACAGAAGTATTATTTAAAAAGCATTTGGAGCAAGGCAGGGAGCTGCTCTGGATGGCAGAAGGGCCAATCCACTGCATACTGTATATACAGGAATCCCTCCTCGATTGCGGGGGTTGCGTTCCAGAACCCCCCGTGATAGGTGAAAATCCGCGAAGTAGAAACCATATGTTTGTAAGGTTATTTTTATATATTTTAAGCGCTTATAAACTCTCCCACACTGTTAACATTATTAGAGCCCTCTAGACATGAAATAACACCCTTTAGTCAAAAGTTTAAACTGTGCTCCATGACAAGACAGAGATGACAGTTCTTTCTCACAATTAAAAGAATATATCTTCTCTTCAAAGGAGCGCCATCAGGAGCAGAGAGCGAGATAAAAGCAAACAATCAAAAAATCAATACGTGCTTTAAAGTATGCCGAGGCACCGCAATAAAGCGGCATTTTTTAAAGGAGCGTCCATATCCTCTGTCCAAACAGACCTCTGCTCACAGCCCCTCCGTCAGGTGCAGAGAATGTCAGAGAGGGTGAGAGAGACAGAGAAAAGCAAACAATCAAGCACCGCGCGGGAAGCACATCGTATATCATTGAGGAGTTTTAGTTAATATGTAATACATGCTCTGATTGGGTAGATTCTAAGCCATCCGCCAGTAGCGTCCCTTGTATGAAATCAACTGGGCAAACAAACTGAGGAAGCATGTACCATAAATTAAAAGGCCCATTGTCCGCAGAAAGCCGCGAACCAGCGAAAAATCTGTGATATATGTTTAGATGTGCTTACATTTAAAATCCGCGATGGAGTGAAGCCGCGAAAGTCGAAGTGCGATATAGCGAGGGATCACTGTACTGTATATCTCTCTATTATATAACCCCAAATCAGAAAAAGTTGGGACAGTGTGGAAAATGTGAATAAAAAAATAAAGCAGTAATTTACAAATTTCCCTTAACTTTTATTTCATTGCAGACAGTATGAACACAAGATAATTCATGTTTTTTTTTGGTCAACATCATTTGATTTGTAAATAAACATCCATTCTTGCCATTCAGGCTTGCAACTCATTCCAAAAAAGTTGGGATGGGGCAATTCAGGGGTAGTAATGAGGTATAATAACTAAATAATGATGTGATTTGAAACTGGTGATGTTAACAGATGATTGCAATCATGATTCAGTACAAAAGCAGCATCGAGGAAAGGCCTACTCCTTTAGGAGCAAAGATGGGCAGAGGATCGCCAGTTTGCCACCAAGTGCGGGAAAAAATCTTTAAAATGATGAAGAAAAACGTTTCTCAAAGACAGATAGGAAGAGATTTGGGCATTTCTCCCTCTACAGTCCATAACATAGTGAAAAGAATCAGGGAATCTGGAGAAATTACTGTGCCTAAACTGAATGGCCATGATCTCCGAGCCCTCAGACGGCACTGCATTAAAAACCGTCATTCATCACTAAATGATATAACTGCGTGGGCTCAGGACTACTTCAGGAAGTCACTTTCAAGCACTACAGCACGTAGTTGTATTAGGAAATGCCAGCTAAAATTGTACTGTGCCAAAAGGAAGCCCTACATAAATAGTGTCCAGAAGCGCCGTCGACTTCTCTGGGCTCGGAGGCATCTGGGATGGTCCATTGTGCAGTGGAAACGTGTATTGTGGTCAGACAAATCGGTTTTTCACATCTTTTTTGGAAGAAATGCACACCATGTGCTGTGGACCAAAGAGGAAAAGGACCATCCAGACTGTTACCAGATACAAGTCCAAAAGCCAGGGTCTGTCATGGTATGGGGTTGTGTCAGTGCCTTCGGCAAAGGTAACTTGCACTTCTGCGATGGCACCATCAATGCTGAGAAGTATATCTCAGTTTTGGAGGACCAAATGCTGCCTCCAAGATGACATCTTTTCCAGGGACGCCCATACTTATTTCAGCAAGACAATGCCAAACCACATACTGCGCACATAACAAAGGCATGGCTGCGTAAAAAGAGGGTGCGGATGCTTGACTGGCCTGCCTGCAGCCCTGATTTGTCTCCTATAGAGAATGTTTGGCGCATTTTGAAACGAAAAATACGTCAACGAAGACCCCGTACTGTTGCGCACTTAAAACGTTTGCAGGAAGAATGGGACAAACTAACACCTGCAACACTTAGTCACTTGATTTGTCACTAAGTGTTGTTAAAAGACAGGGGAACTGTACAAAGTGGTAAATGCTGTACTGTCCCAACTTTTTTTGAAATGTGCTGCAAGCCTGAATGGCAAGAACGGATATTTATTTACAAATCAAATGATGTTGACAAAAAAAAAAACATGAATTATTTTGTGTTCATACTGTCTACAATGAAATAAAATTTGAGGAGAATTTATAACTTGCTTTTTTCTTTTTTTATTCACATTTTCCACACTGTCCCAACTTTTTCTGATTTGGGGTTGTAAAAAAAAATCCTGGAAAGAAAAAGCAGAAATTTCGAGATTGAAGTTGACATTTCGTGCTTTTTCCGCACTGTGTGCCTTTTATTTTCTCTGTACCCTAATAAACTTTCATATGAAACTCAGATGGTGGGCTACGACTCACCTTTTCACGGCGACTTTGTGAACTTGAGCTTTCGACTTTCTCCAACACGCTATGTCACACGATCGACTTCCTTTTGTTGTTTATATCATTGTTTAAACCAACAAATACTACGTTTTTCTTTGTATCCATTTGGTATTCGCTGAAATTCTTCCATTTTCCCTCTGTCTTTTCCCATTGTCTCTTCACAGAGCACTGCGCTTAAGGGCTATTTATATTGATTTGCATATTCAAAGAGGCGTAATTCTGGGAGGAGTTGGGGCGGGACAGCAGGCGCGTGCACATGCGTTACTTTTCATGCTGACCGGGATTTATGGAGCAGAAGAACACAGAAGCTGGCGAACGGACAGATTTATACATCTGGATTTTTGTGTGCGTAAGCACATTTCGGCTTTTGTGCTTACGTCATGCTATAGTGTGGGTTCTACACACGGCGTTATACATGAGGCCCTAGTAACGAGTTACATTTGCATTAGGTTTAAAAAATTGTACTTCTAAGAGTAGTTTTACTGCACCATACTTTTTACTTTTTACTTGAGTACATTTGTGAAGAAGAAACGCTACTCTTACTCCGCTAAATTGGGCAACACTCGAATCGTTACTTTTTTTCCATTAGATAAAGTCTGACAGACAATTTTCAATCTGCTCTGTGCAGCGTATGCTGTCAAGTTGCGCACACGCCTTCCATTTCGTCTCCAGCTCTGAGGCGAGGTTTTGGATGTTCCCCAAATCAAGGCGCTGCAGCTTTGAGGACAGATGTTGCATTTTTCGTTTGAAAGCATTAACTGAGCTAATCATATTGATCGTATTGGTTTTCTCTTTTCCTTGCAGCTATAAATGAAGCTCATTCAACATGTTGGTCAGATCGGAAAAAAATTGCCAAGTCTAGCGGCCATTGATCGTTATTAAGTTGTTCGTATTCTGCATGTTTAATGACAAGGAGAAACTCCTTTTTCTCCTGCCAGGGGTCTTGAAATCTCAGCAGGAATTTCTCCCTAGCGATCTACCTCAACGAAGGCCTCTTTTATCATCTCTCCATCTTGGAAGGACTTTGATTGTGACATTGTGAGAGAAAAAAGTCCTCTTCCAATTCTACATCCAGCCCATACCCAACATTTTTTTTTTAAATCCCTTCTTTAGTCAATATAAATTGAAAGGCTACCTAGAGTTTTGCAGTAGCTCGCGCGTTTGATCGTGCGTGTGGGATGACCAGTGTGTTAGAAGAAAGGAGATCTCAGACTGGCCGCCCTGTATGTCAATCATGTGGCAAATGCCATAGGGAGGATATATAATAGACTAACGTGTAAAAAAAAATTTTTTGAATGCAACACGATCTACCTGCACTGCCTTTCCGATCTACGGGTTGATCGCGTTTGACGTATTGGGTACCCCTGGTGTAGAGGAAAAAAAAAAAAATTGTGCAAAATTTACCCTAACAAGTTATCAGTAATGTTCCCGTGTTCTTCTTTCACAACGTATTGTAAGGTAACAGCTGGATTCCACTGTACAAATTCATTTTGTAAATTTAAACACTTCTGTTTGCGTAAGCTGAAAAGGTTCAGGGTTGTCAGTCTCTCCTCACAGTCCCAGAAACAGCCTAACTGTTCTCCTCTGGACTTTCTCCAGCGCCGTTACGTCTTTTTTGTAATATGGAGACTAAAACTGCACACACCACACAGCACACTCCAGGCGAGGCCTCACTAGTGCATTGTACAGCTTAAGTCTAACCTCCCTGACTTGAACTCCACACATTGTGATATGTAACTTAACTTTCAACTACCTTTCTTGAATTTTCCACATGAAATTGTGCTTTAAAATGAAACAATATTGTCATAAATCTTTAAAAATCCCTAACCTGTTGTTGCATTTTTAAATAAAGATGGTAGGGCCAGCGTCCAGACAATTTGTCCACTTTGAAGTAGCAAAGGTTTTTATTTATGAAAACTAGGGGGCTTTGCCCTCTGCTCACTTCGCTTGCCAACCCCGTGCCTGCGATATGCACTAGCTTCTTTGGGGCTCTGCCACTCGCGTATGGGGATGTACAATTTAAACAGATTGTTATTTTCATGGGAATTGTTACATATGCATAATAGAACTATTTTACATTAGAGAGAGTAATTAACCATTTTAAAAAATAGTAAAACGTAATAATTTGAAAGTAAATTAGGTTTCATGTTGTGTTAAGAGTTATTCGTTGCATAATACAATTTTATTCTGTTTGGCTTTGAAATTAACACGCAAATACTTTTTAGACTTAAACTTTTACTGTAAAACTTCAGTAAAAACATCCATTATCCAATCCGCTATATCCTAACTACAGGGTCACGGGGGTCTGCTGGAGCCAATCCCAGCCAACACAGGGCGCAAGGCAGGAAACAAACCCTAGGCAGGGTGCCAGCCCACCACAGGGCACACACACACACCAAGAACACACACTAGGGACAATTTAGGATCACCAATGCACCTAACCTGCATGTCTTTGGACTGTGGGAGGAAACCCACGCAGACACGAGGAGAACATGCAAACTCCACGCAGGGAGGACCCTGGAAGCGAACCCGGGTCTCCTAACTGAGAGGCAGCAGCGCTACCCACTGTGCCACCATGCCTCCCTCAGTAAACACAATTTTTGAATTCCATTCAATGCCCATGAATTGTGTTTCTTTCTCTCTATTAAATAAAACTACTTTTTCGAATTTTTGTCTCGGAGATTTGTTCATTGTCTTTGTAAAAGCTATTCCAACGGGAAACTGTTAACGTTTTAATACGAATGACATATCAAGATCTCCTTTGTTGTCTAATGTTATCTGAGGAAGATGTACTACATTACCTTTCTTGGATACATCCTTCTTTCGACAGTAATTTGTGTGGTGGAGACTGGATGATGTTAATGGTTTTAGATATTCTAGTTGATGTTTTCATCTTCCGCATGATCACCGCCAACTGTTTCAGCATAATCTATTGATGCGCATTTAACCAATTTGCCATATAACCAATCAATATTTTTGGCATTAATTCATTTGACTTCATTTGCACTTTGATTATTATTGTTCTTTTTTGAATTCTTTTCCCTCCAACGCTTTTGGGCCTCTTTTTGACGCACAGCCCTTTCTTCTTCACTTAGTCTTTGACGTGTCATCTAGAACGTATAAAATTATAGTTGTATCAATGGATCAAATAGATTGTATGTATAAAAATACTGCCCAGAAAAGCTTCTTTAACTCTTTCAGGGCTGATGTCAACTTTTGTCAAAAGGAGGAGTAGATGATGGTACACTGTGACAAAACCAACTGTTATGTTTTAGTTGGACTCTCGTTGCTAGAAGAAAAGTTAGCTTTATTGGTTTGACCAAGATTTCCTGCGCTTGTGTGAGTAGCAAGGCGCAAACAACAGCAAAAATGGCACTGACATCTTGCGAGAGAACAAAGTGAATGCATAAAGCAAACTACCGCGTGGATGACATTTTGCCTGTTATCTCTGAACTGGACTATTGACTTGTCGGACTCCGATTTTGATACAAGTGATCGAAAATGAATGTGAGGTTCCAGCTTCAGTTGATTGGTTCCCAGCTAATCATGGTGCTCAACGGTTTCATGTAGCCAATACGCCTATGGGAATGTTCACGAGGGAGGAGTGCCACTTAACAATGATAAGAGGCAGAACATTAGAACATTAGAACACTCTAGACGAGAACAGGCCATTCAGCCCAACAAAGCTCGCCAGTCCTATCCACTTATTTCTTCTAAAAAAACAAAGTCGAGTTTTGAAAGTCCCTAACGTCTTACTGTCTACCACACTACTTGGTAACTTATTCCAAGTGTCTATCGTTCTTTGTGTACAGAAAAACTTCCTAATGTTTGTGCGAAATTTACCCTTAACAAGTTTCCAACTGTGTCCCCGTGTTCTTGATGAACTCATTTTAAAATACAAGTCTCGATCCACTGTACTAATTCCCTTCATAATTTTAAACACTTCAATCATGTCACCTCTTAATCTTCTTTTGCTTAAACTGTAAAGGCTCAGCTCTTTTAATTTTTCCTCATAATTCAACCCCTGTAGACCTGGAATCAGCCTAGTTGATCTATTTAGGACTTTCTCTAGTGCTGCTCTGTCCTTTTTGTAGCCTGGAGACCAAAACTGCACACAGTACTCAAGATGAGGCCTCACCAGTGCATTATAAAGGTTGAGCAGAGCCTCCTTGGTCTTGTACTCCACACATCGTGCTACATAACCTAACATTCTGTTAGCCTTCTTAATGGCTTCTGAACACGGTCTTGAAGTCGATAGCTTAGAGTCCACCATGACTCCTAAATCCTTCTCATAAGGTGTACTCTCGGTTTTCCGACCGCCCATTGTGTATTCAAACCTAATATTTTTACTTCCTATGTGTAATACTTTACATTTACTGACATTAAATTTCATCTGCCACAAATCTGCCCAAGCCTGTATGCTATCCAAGTCCTTCTGTAATGATATAACGGATTCCAAATTATCAGCTAATCCACCTATCTTGGTATCATCTGCAAACTTAACCAGCTTGTTACTTATATTCCTATCTAAATCATTTATATATATTAAGAAACCAGACTGCAATGCACTGCGACCATGATCGCTGCTGCTGCAGCCTCAACCACGTGAAGCCAGCTTGGCAGCAAGCCTGCCGCACATTCTTGTCAAACTGGCTGCCACAGCATGCAGCAACAGATGTTTTACGTTGATTTCTGTGTGAAACCGTTGCTTTTCAGAAACTGTTTTTTGGAAAAAATATTCAGCCCTCAAAGAGTTAAAGAAAGAAACTGTGGACTTTTCATGAACGACTTGAAATGAGGAGAATGAGCTGAGAACGCAGGAACTTTGTCTATCAAAAGTATTCACACGAATGAGAGGGCCGTGTGAGTGGCTGAAAATGATTGACAGGAGGGCGGGACTTGAAAAAAATCTCTTCAAAAAAGTGTCGTCTCGTCGCAGGATTGTTTGTATATAATAGAGAGAAGTACCAAGGTGTGCGTGTAACAAAAAAATAAACTGGAACTAACACTTTAGCACAGATTCTATTTTCTTCCGGTAAGGATATGTTTTGCCATTTGTTTGCCTGCTCACAGCAGCCATTGTGAGTGAAGTATGTTGTTTTAAAAATTAAAAAAATGGATCACTTACTACTTATATTATGAAATAAATTTTTATAAAATGTTCCGAATTTCAATCCAGAATTGCCGATTGAATTAAATGAGACTTTTCTAAATTTCCAAGTGAACTCTAAGTGCTTTGATTCAAAAAGAGTTCCTGTAATAGAGCGAAATTAACCACAGTAGATCATTTAAATGATGGGTGCTGCACATGAAACAAATCTAACATCACACATTTTAAGTTAACGGCAATGTGCGATAGTTAATATTAAAGACATAAAGAGAAACTCACACCTTTAAATTTTCCAGAGTCACAATGCTACTTCTGACATCTGTATTTATCGCCACAAAAAGTACTGCTGCTAAATAATTTCCACACATCTGTTTCACCTTAATGAAGCAGTAAGCAACATTAAATATCACGCTATAAGGCCCTTTAACACCTCATTTCAAACACTAACTGGGTGGTAGCTCTGTATTCTGAAAACATTAATGGTGGAGGTTACCCCACATAATAACGGGGTCACCTCAGAATGACAACTCAAAAGCATTATGGGTAAGCAAGAGAAACATCTTGTGGCACACAGAGTACCCCAAAGTGAATGCTTTAATTTTCACATACAACTGGACTACCGTATACATTAGACAGATAATAATGACCAGTGGAGGGCACAGACCAGTTTAAATGTGGCGTATTTAAAGCATCCTATCCCTTCTACTTCCTACTTTTGCCATTTGCAGCCGAGGTCTGTACTCAGGACAGGTGAAGCCCCCTTTTATTCCCCTCATCTGTGATGGAGTGGGCAAGTTATTGTTGGTTTTCTTTTACTGTAGTTTTTCATTTTATCAATAAAAAATTTGATGACAATAAAAAGAAAAAAATGGGCAGCATGGTGGCGCAGTGGGTAGCGCTGCTGCCTCGCAGTTAGGACACCCGGGTTCGCTTCAAGGGTCCTCCCTGCGTGGAGTTTGCATGTTCTCCCCGTGTCTGCGTGGGTTTCCTCTCACAGTCCAAAGACATGCAGGTTAGGTGGATTGGCGATTCTAAATTGTCCCTAATGTGTGCTTGGTGTGTGTGTGTGTGTGTGTGTGTGTGTGTGTGTTTTGGTGCCCTGCCCGGGGTTTGTTTCCTGCCTTGCGCCCTGTGTTGGCTGGGATTGGCTCCAGCAGACCCCTCTGACCCTGTGTTAGGATATAGTGGGTTGGATAATGGATGAATGAGTAAATGTATGGGGTGGCGCAGTGGGTAGCGCTGCTGCCTAGCAGTTAGGACACCTGGGTTCGCTTCCCGGGTCCTCCCTGTGTGGAGTTTGCATGTTCTCCCCATGTCTGCGTGGGTTTCCTCTCACAGTACAAAGACATGCAGGTTGGGTGCATTGGTGATACTAAATTGTCCCCAGTGTGTGCTTGGTGTGTGTGTGCCCTGCGGTGGGCTGGCGCCCTGCCCAGGGTTTGTTTCCTGCCTTGCGCCCTGTGTTGGCTGGGATTGGCTCCAGTAGACCCCCGTGACCCTGTAGTTAGGATATAGCGGGTTGGATAATGGATGGATGGTTAAAAGAAAAAAATAGCTGCAGCTTGCTCACCAGGATATAAGACAGCAGAGCATTTCAATTGTCTAGCCTTGACTAGATATTTCACTTAGGCAAGATTTTAGAAACTCTCAAAATGGAAATATTCCCTTGGATCTACAACTAACTGTACAAGCTATGGAGAGACTGGTAAAAGGTTATTAAATCATTTACTTTTATTATGAATGGCCTTCTATCACAATTTTAAGAAGTGCTGCCTAAGAGAAGCAGGAAAAGAGGTGCAGTGCTGACGTACTTCCAGTGAAATCTCAGCCAGCTCAGTCATAATTTGTCATTTTTGTTTAGTGGCAAGTTTATCATAAAAAAAAATTTCATCATTCCGACAGTTCTACAGCTGAACATTGTTGAGTACCTTAATGTCGAGCTTCCAGTAAGTACAACAAGGTAATTAGTTTTCATTCATTCACCACCGATGTGGAAACCTGATCTAAATGGATCGTCGCTGTCTAGTGAGAGAGCTTTACGGTTGGTCCCCATACCCGAGTTTGTAGCTGGGATTTAAAAAAAAAGGGATTTTCGTGAGCCAGGGTCTGAGAAAGGGTGACGACGATTGAAGAAGCGAACAGTTTCTGCGTTATGTTTGAGTGGAGCAATTTTTCCATTTCCACTTTCAGGACCAGAGGGTTTGGGAGAGAAGAAAGCAACCGAGAAAGGAGGACACAGAGGGCGAGGAGGAGGATAAAATCCTCGAGGATCACGACTATACTTCGGCTCTGGATCCAGTAGTTATTTACCTAGCGCTTGATGAAAACGTGTCTCTCAGAGAGGAGGTCCAGCTGAGGAAACAAATCGAGACCCTTAGAATGAAGCCGCGTTTTCAGAGCCATTTACTGTTCTACAAGTAAGATGTCCAGCAGCCATTAAGCTTACATACATATTCACCTGAATAAAGTTGAATAACTAATTATGAAAATTCTTATTTTTTTAAGAAGCCTAATGTAATCACATATTTCTTCAATGTACATTCATAGTAGGCACAAGTTTTTAATATGTTTGAATCTTTCCTTCGTAAAGTTTGAGGCCCTTCTCCTTTTGTAGCTGAATGGCACAATGTCTGAATTATGTAACTTACGTTGTTTAGTGGAACTCTGGGCAGGTCTAGAAGCGATCGAGTGAAAATGACATAACTGGTCCGTTTTGATATCAGCGCCGGAAGCGAAGCAGTTGGCCGACATGGAATGCGGATCACTGGGCATTGCAAATTGTATGTCAGACAGATCGTGTCGGCTCCTGCCTTGTACTCACTGCCGCCAAGATAAGGATTTGGTGTAACAAGAATGTAAGTTTAATGTCACTGTGTTCTGTACAAGAAATTATTTTGTAAATCCATTCACATATACAGGCCAGGCCAGGCCAGGCCAAAAGGGCTCTCAGCATTTAGAAGTGCTTAGCCAAGCACAGGACAAGATGGACGGAGACACCGTGAGATAATGTGTAGTCAGCCTAAAGACAGGTGTATGCTATAAGTGATCACGGGATCTTCTTTCCTTGCTTGGAAATGGACTATTTGCTGACGTAAGGGCCTGCACATGGAGAAGACAGTATAAAAACACTTAGACAGCAGCCGAAGGACGAATGAGTGATATCATGATTCGTCCCAAAAACCCTTCCAGTGCAGTGACGGAAAATGGCAGACTGTATACGTCAAGTTCCCACCTTGGCAACTGTCGTGCTATGGCTTCCTCCATTTGTAATGCCGCATAAATCGTCAGTAAAGAAAGCTAAGTTATTTTCTCTTATGTGATTTTTACCGCCCTATCACTATGGGAGGGATATCGCCTTTTAATATCATCCTTCTATATAAAAGCGGTCGGGATTGTCCTTCCGTCCCGTGAGTGCTACGCAGGCGCGGAGTTTCACACGCCCGTCCATTTTGCAATGCACGATGGGATTTGTAGTTTCGTTTTTCCAGGTAAAAGATGATTTTCTGCTCCAGACTGTGCGATATCTTCTTCTTCTTTCTTACTATATAAAAGAGGTCGGGATTGTCCTTCCGTCCCGTGAGTGGAAAGCATAGCGGCATTCCGCTTATCACAGACTTACTACTTGCAGCTTGTGGTACGAAGCGACATGATGTGAGCAGAGTTCTGGTGCTCCCATCGTTCCCTTGCTTTTGTGCGCGATGCGCTGGAAAATTAGACAAAATTATGTCTCTGGAAATAATTAATGTCGATGGAGTACAAATGCCTCACCGCGTAGTAAATATCAGGGGGGTTCAACAGGGCGACTTCAATATAGAAAAAAAGTTTAAATTTCATCACAAAAATAACAGAAACTACGAGTATTAAAGTAATACCGCTCAAACGCAATATAACCAAATTAATGAGTGTGTATAAAATATCAAATTGATCTACATATTGAATTGCCTTAAGAAGTGGTCAACTTAAAAGTCCGTCGCCTTAAAAGGTGGGTCAGCCTAGTATCTCTATATTTTTCGGGTACTTAAAATGGCGCAATTATAAAAGAACTTATTCAAATTAGGGAGCTATATTGCATCCTAAAAAGGAAACAAAAGGCTCCTGAAATCCTGAGCAGGTTCATACCGAATGGAAGGACGGACGGACGGATGGACTGTTGTGGTATAATATAACAATAAGCACAAGTTTCAGTGACAGCATCTGGAGTCACTTAAAACCACAAAACAGTCCAACAAGTACTCTCTGGCCACAGGCAGGCTGAACGTGCCAGTTCACTGCATATGAACATAAAATTCCAGTGCGCAGCTGTAAGAAATGAGAACATAAAATTCTGCCAAAGCAATAAACGTTTACCACAACAACACTGAGATAACCTGCTTCTGAAATGAATTAAAGAGGAACAGATCACACTATCAATTAAAAAATACTGTAAGCATGAAAGGAATATAAATTCTGCAAACTTGACTAAATCATAAACCTGTTTTGTATCCGCATTGGGCCTTCTTAAAGCTTCACATAAGAGATAAGCCTAATATTAGGAAAAAGGACATTTGAAACTCCAGAGGTCAAGCGCTCTCATTCTGTGTCTGAACGGTGGAAAAATAACATCAGATAACAAAAATGAAAGAAATTGTGTCCTATGGTGCTATAAACAAGAGCAGCTAAATCAGTACACATTGACTGTGCCACTGCCGGGTTACAAGTATGGACACCATTAAGGTTTAAGGAAAAAAAAGTTTATTAGAACAGGCCGTTTCCCGGCTGCCTATTTACATAAATCACCCAAAACACACACAATTTGGAAACGTTTAGTACCCTGAGGAGAAAATGGCGGCATAGAAAATGAAGTATAAAGCAGCACTAGTCACTGGTTCAGCAGATGATGAAACGGGATTAGCAAGGCATGGCATTTCTTTCATGAAGTATGGCATGGCTGAAGACCCTTGACTCTGCTTTAATTAGCTTGTCACATAATGCTTGAGCTAAAACAGTAAGGACAAACAGTATTTAAAGCTTTCCCAGGTTAACCAAAGATAACTAGAATGAGAAACTCCTCTGTTCATAAGTTAATTCTCGATGCTACAGGAAATTAGCCTTTAAGGCGGCAGCTCAATAAAGAGAAATCACGCTGCATGAATCGTGACAAGAGAGAGCAGCAGCAGCAACGTGTACAGCAAACACGCTGCTGGCACCAAATGTCACGCACCTCGTCACTTACTGCAAAAAGCAGCTTAGATTTGCAAGATTATGGAATTTCAATTAAGAAATAGTAAATGATTTAATATTTATCTAAGCTTATATGAAAACAGAAAAAAAAAACCTCATAAGTTGCATACTGTATGAGTATTAAGCCTGCAGTTTAAATGACAATGCGAGTTGATTCCATTTTGTTAAAGCAAAGCATGGAAGGGCACTTAACTTAACTGTGAGCTCCATGTCTTCTTACCTTTTGTAGTCAGATACTGCAACCTGAAGTTTGCTGTCATGCAGACATCCCACCACAGATGGGTGAGACTGGTTTCCCCTTATCAGTATGTTTTCGGCATCATGGGGACATGGTTATGTGGAATAATGGATAAGTGTAGGTATATTTAAAGTCATGTTAGTTAAACCCCCATCACATTATAAAACTTTTCTTCCAGATTTTTCAGTTGCATACTTCACTTACATAATCTTAGCAAGACAGAGTCAGTACTGTTGCGTTCCCATGACCACTAGTCGTGTAGTTTGCTATCCTTCGAGATTCGGTTAGTCTCGGTCTGCGACTTGCCTCGGTTGATTTTGTCCTTAGTCATAGTGGTGGGCTCATTGTACTCGGCCAGAAAAACAAGTGTCCTTTGTCTAATACTTCATGTTTGTCAAAAAACGATCGCAGCTGAAATTACCCTACCTGGAAAGCAACTGTACAGGCACTGGCGTGTCAGGCAGCACATTCACTGGTTCTCAGCATTGACACTTCGAAAATTTGAAGTTCTACTGAAAGGTTGTTGTGGAGTTGTGTGATTTGACATTTCCCAGGATTCCAAGATGTCCAGGCAATCCTACAACTGCTTTAGTTAAATCGGACATACTCTCCAACTAAGACTTAGGCAGTAATGTGTTGCTGGCTTTAGACTCTAATTCATTTGAGCATAGGAAAGGTACTATATAAATAAAATACATTATTATTATTAACTAGCCAACCCGCGGCGTACCATACGTCGCATAATCAGGCCGGTTTTTTAATGATTTTTAAGCACAGGGAGAAAATTAACATTTGAAAAATCGGTAATGTAATAAATCAGCAAGAAAAGCAACATTGTAACAATGCATGGAACGAACCAACACACAATCGTCCGTGAATGAAAACTGGCAGACCGTGTCGTCTTTGCACAGTCCAGATGCACCTGAGACTCACGTAGACTTTCCGTGTTCCTGCAGGAGCATCTAAGAAGACACATGTTCGTCGCAGACGCGAATTGCTGTATGTAGCGTGTAAAACAGTTTACTATGTTGCACGCGGTTGTGTGTCGTAACCGAAAATTTGTTTTTTAAAGACTGCTTACTTCATTGTGTTTTAACCTCGGCTCTGCGAGTTGTCGTCATATCTAATGGTCTTGGAGTTGGTGGGCGTGGCTCCCTCCTGCGTGCGCCATAGGTGTCTTACTTGTTGGCAGCTTAGTGAATCCACGCCGCTTTCCATGGGTGTCTTGCCTTAGTGAATTATATATATATAGATAATCCTACCTTCTGCTCAATGCACAAATATGAGTAGCTCAAACATATGCTTGTACAGTGTCCCAACAGAGAGTGACTTCTTTAAAATTTCAAGGGGCACGACAATGTGGATTAATGAGTTACCGTAGATCCCGTTATATAAGCCGAGAATTTCGTCCTAGATTTTTGGCTTGGAGTTTGGGGGTCGGTTTATACAACGAGTATCGCTTCAGATTCAAGATTTCCAGCGCAATGCCGGTTTTGCCGATGAATACGGAAGTAAATAATGACGAAACCACAGAGCCATCTTTCAGATGAAGAAGTAACTTTGCATGCCGGTACTTTAAATTAAATAAAGAATTTATTCAAAAAAGTTTTTTAGTTGTTGATTTTATTAATAAAATTTATAATAAATTATCGGGAAGTTTAAAATGAAATTTTTTGTTTTGATTTACGATCAACATCTTGCATTATGAAATGTCTGGCTCTGGACACCTATGTCTATAAGGTTCTGAATGGTGTAGCGGATGTTCGCCAAACCGATCGTGCACAAACAAGGACAAAAAAGTACAAAAACAACAAAAAGTGCACTGAAAAGGAGAGCCCTGAGCCGCTGCGACCATGCGTGCCGCCATGCTCCTAGCTTAATCGAAGTAGGCTTGGCACTTTTTATAACTTTTTGGTTAGTACATTAGAAAAATTATTGGTGTTTTGGTAAATTATGCACATTATATTACATATAAAAAATGCCGGCAGTCTCAAATTCTCGCCGATAAACATTATAAATATACCCGAAGAGACACTTTTAAGGAAATTTAGAAAATTTTGCTTGGAGAAGGGGGTCGGCTTAAATACCGGTCATCGGCAAATAGATGTAATTTAGTAGGTAGAGACGGGGTTCGGCTAATATACCGGGTTGGCCTGTATTCCGGGATCTACGGTAAGTGTAAATGTATTTAAAATTAAAACCAATATAAAGGAAGTGCTGAGACCTCCCTCTCTACTGTGTATTAGCATAGAAGATGTAATGGCCATGCATGAAAGAGTGCCATGGCATAGGTACAGAGTCCAGCAATGACAGAAGTGAGACCTGGAAGAAGTCAGCTAATGTTTCTCCAGGAGGCTAGCACACCTGCCACCTAGCATGTGACAGGTATGCCACTCGTCCTCATTGATTGGTCAAGAGTTCTGTCTTCAATTCAAATGTTTGACCCCATGTGAATAGGCTTTTTGATTTGAGTTGTTCATGTAACAATATTTTCACAAAAAATACATGCATTTTGCACTTTCTGAGCATATAATTAATTAACTGACATGGCGATTATGCGTCATGGATGTTTTTATATCATTTGCTGTTGTCCAGCACTGGTTACCATTGAGTCCCATTCTATCAGAAATTGTGTTATGTTAGTTCTCCAGGAAACATGTGGGTAAGCTAAACCACCAAGCTGTTAAGAAGTAGTTTTTATGGCTTTCCTGTTATGTTCTTCTGATCTTTTCCATACTCACTTGGTGAGTATGTAGATTTCAGTTCTGATTATAAAATTTATTTAAAGTCAGTTTGGTATGTGTGCCACCATTTTGTGGAGCATTTCCTATCTTGATGCCAGGGACTCATGCCAGGAAGTCACGATCTGTGATGTTACCAGTTCAATGGGTTAAAACCTGGTATGATCCAGTTCCCAGTATCCAAAATTGTGGATAACTCCCTCGAGCCTTTGCACACAAAATTCTTCTGTCTAGGATTTCCTGGTAAAAAAATATTAGCTCAACTTCTGACTCTGATTTAGGCCTTTTGTTTTTTGGTGTTGATGATTATGCATTTTGATCTTTCGGTGCCACCCTTAACTGTTTGTCTAGCTTGATCTCCTGGCACTTTTTAAATCTGCCATCGGAATTTATAACAGAACACAAGCAGACAGGGTTACAGGACCTGTGGATGTAGGCCCAAAAGCACACTAGGAAATATTTTTACTTTTGTATAGTTCTAATTTTTTTCTCCATTCTGTTCTTACTTAAATCACTTTGAAACACTGTAGCCTCTTTCGTGTTATTCAAGGGGTACAGGACCACTCAGGACCTCCTCCTGTTACAAAGGATGATGATCTGTAATATAAAGATTAGCTGATTGATTATCCATCCTCAGAATGCATACATAGTCCCATATTTTCTTGGAGAAGACAATTACAAAGAAATTATTGTTGGCTCGTACTTAATGTAGTAATTTGGTTAGGCACAACTAGAGCATTGCCTTATTGTGAAATAGTCAGTTTGCTTCACTGTTTCAAAACCATAACTGTGTAAAAACAGTTTAAATGTTATAAAGTAGGTGACATTGAGGAACGGTGTTCGATATAGTTCCAGGTACCTGGTTTAATTACTGGCCATATTAATGTCTATGTGGAGTTTGCACCTTCTTCATCATCCATAATATTTTTTCTAGGTTTTCCTCTCTTATATCTCAAACATTCGTTTGCTACTTTGACTGATTATCCTGTATTGACCCAAAGTTCCTTATGTGCTTTTAACTCCTAATGCAAATGTTCAATGATGGCAGCAGGACCTCCTTCTTTCATGTGTCTAATTCTTTGATCTCGTTAAAATGTTCTAGAGCACAAAGTGAAGATGTCATGAAGCCAGCTGCTAAACCCAGTGACAGCTCGACCTGCATTTGGGCACAGCCAAATGCAGCATAAGTAATAACACAACACCACATTCATGTACCCACTTAATCCAATTCAAAGTCACCAGTGGCCTGCCTTTTCATGCTGGAAATGTTCTATCAGTCCACAGTAGCCAGTGTGGTGTTGTACGCTGTGGTCTCCTGGTGAAGCAACTTGAGTTCAGAAGAAATACGATACCTGAACAAACTTATCAGGAGAACCTGCGCCATCACAGGGCGTACTCTGGACCAGGGGTCACCAAGTCCAGTCCTAGAGGACCACTGTGGCTGCAGATTTTCATCCTAGCTCTTTTTTTTAATGAGTGCCCTGTTTGTGGTGTGTCACAGATGTCCGGGGACACTGCCCGGCCAGGACGCCTGGATAGTCCCCGACTTGGACAATGTTACTCCTCGGCCACGAGAGGGCAGCCACCTGGGGCTATTTGGGGGCCACAGGGACAGAGCTGGGACGCTCTTTATGAGAGGACGTGGCCACCGCCAGGGGGCGCCCGGACAGTTAGAGAAGCCTGGATGGCAGCACTTCTGCCACACCAGGAAGTGCTGCCGGAAGTAATTCCGAGGACACCCGGAGTGCTTCCAGGTGCTTTCCTGACACTTCCGTCACACCAGGAGGTGACGTCGGGGAGAGCACCTGGGGCTCATCCGGGTCATAATAAAAGGGGCCGCCTCCTTCCAGTAGAGGAGCCAGAGTTGGGAGGAAGGAGACAAAGCTTGTGAGGAGGAGGAAGGAGGTCAAGAGAGAAAGAGAAAGAGAAAGAAGAAGAAGAAGACAGTGGAGAGAGTTGGTGTGAGAACATTGTGGTGCAGTGAAAAAAGAAATAAAAGAAGTGTGTTTTGGACATCCTGGTGTCGGTCTGTCTGTATCTGGGGGTACGCTTTCCACAGGTGCTAATTAACTTCTTGTGAGTTCATTTTAATTGAATTGCTTGCCTACGATTTGTTCCCCTGAATTTCTTCATCGTTCCCCTTTATTGCTTCATTTCTTTCCTTAAGTGACACAGAAACAGAAATGAAATGTGAAGCGAGTGAGCCAACAGAAGACCAACTAAGTCAGGACCTCAAACTCCAACCAATTTCCCTCCAACCAGCTGCTTAATGAGGTGCCGAGACTTGTAGTTAATTAAACTCGTTCTTTAATTCCATGGTTTTTTGCTGCTCTCGTGGTGCATTAGCAGACATCATAGAAAGAGCAGCGTTAAAATTTTTGGTGACCTGAGCAGATCGACATTTCTGAGACCTTCATCTTTCTTTATTTTCAGATATTGTATGATGGACACCAGTTGTTTTGGCTCATTTTGTATCTCATTATTGTTTGGCTGCTGAATAAGCAAAAAGAAACAATTAAGGGGTCTGAGCCTTCAAAAGCAGGTCAATTAAAATGAATTCAACAGAAGTTAATTAGCAGCAAAACCGGGTCACTCATTAAGAAAAGGGTTAGAATGAAAACCTGCAGCCACTGCGGCCCTCCAGGACCGGACTTGGCGACCCCTACTCTGGACAAACTGGGAAGGCAATTTATTTATTTTTTTCCTTTCGTATAGTTCTCATTTTATGTTCTTATTTAAAGCACTGCCAACGCTGTAGCCTCTTTCGGATTATTCACGGGGTATACAGAGTCACTCTGAACCATCTCCTGATGTTGAAAAGAGGATGGCGGCAAAACTGGATGCCATCATGAAAAATCCCCCTCATCCGCTCCAGGAGGCGCTCTCTTGGACCATTTTTAGCCACTGGCTCATTCCGCCACAGTGTGCCAAGAAGCACCTTTGGGGGTCTTTTCTGCCCACTGCTATCACGCAATTCAATGCATCCACCCGATGTACTCGTCAAGTTTATTTTTATTTATTTATTAATCGATCGGTTGATTGATTGGCTGTATCAGTCCACATCTTTTGCTTTTTAGGTTTCTTCTGTTGTAAGCATCTGATTTTCCCCAAGGGTTTAATGAAGCTCATCCAACCTAATTTTGGCAGCATTAAGTGCAAGGCAGTAAACATCACTAGAAAGAGAAGCAACTCATCATCAGGGATTATTTGGAGTTGCAAATCAACCTAACCAAGTACATCTTCGTGAATGTGGGGTGAAAACTAAAGACCTTTGAGAAAAACTCCACACAGCCAACAATCAGATGTGATGCTGGACCTGTGAGGCAGTAAAGCTACCTACTTCAACACCATGCGGCCTGTAACTAGAGAAAATACAAATGAATTACAAACAGACTTCATCTAGCAGTGCTGCAACTTGTAGAGAGGCACACTTGGATTATTCTATCATTTTACACCCAAGATTTTACTCACTGCCTTTGTTCTCGTGTTCACATAATGACGGCGGCTCTTTCGGTACTTGAGTATGAATCACGCATTACGTCTACTTCTCCGTTTGTTCAAATGCTAAAGCAGCCATTGTCGTCTTAGTTGGTGTTATTTCATACTTTTATGTTAATCATTTAAAATGTCTGATCAAAGGAACAAAGTGTGTAAAGCCTGTGTGCAGCTTATCAGCTTTAACAGGCGATCCGATAGTGCAGTGCAGCTGGACTGTGTGCTTAAACTGAGAGCTCTGCCTCATTCACGCCAATCATTAGGTAAAGGCTAGAATCCGAGGAATTTTGGATTAAACATTGGGCTGTGCAGCTTTTTAAGTTTAACCATTTTTTAACCCTGGTTTACAATTTATTTGAAATAGAATAGAAACATTGTATTAAGGAATCTAAGGATTGAAAATTGTACACAAGGAAGGTACATTGGCTTTAAAAAGGGTTCATTCTCTCATTCTCTAAGGCCACGTTTATACTTGCAGATGCTCCTGCTACGCAAGCGTTTTACTATTTAGACTTGTGCGCGTTCTTCATGTAAATCTGGAAGAATCCACCAGGTGGCAGTGTGAGATACCATCACGGTGAGAACAGGTTCGGCTTCGCTGTGTTGTGAATTGCCTGGAACGGCCATTAAATTCCGATGACACCTTACCGCAACATCTCTGAAAAGGATATTTAATGATTAAATCCGTCAATCCAGTGATGTCTTCATTCCAGCAAGCATTGGGCACAAGGCTGAAACAATCCCAGGATGTGCATCATCTCATCGCAAGGTGAATACAAGCACTCACATACACGCTGCCGTCATTTTAGTGTCACCAAATCTGCATATCTTTGGAAGGAAACCGGAGCACACTGAGGAAACCCAGCAGGAAAACATGGAAAGTCCAGGCAAGGAACACCAGTGACGTGACTCCCTGCAAGACAGCATTGCCAGCGCTCTGCCACCGTGTCACCCCCATGGGTGTAATTATTAATGGTATTCATTATTTAAACAAAATGAACAATTTATTTGTAAAATGAAACATAATTTAATACATTTCATCATGAAAGTGATATCAAGTACAAATCTAAGGATTCTAAATGTGCAGAGAGTTGGAATGTCATACGTTTAGTGTGTTCTGTGTGGCGGTCTATTGCTGTTTGCTGCTGCTGTCGGGTCAGGAGGAAGCCCCAGAAAAAAAAAGACGGCACAGAAGACAGTATGTGAGACTTTTAAAATGTATCGCGTGTAGTCTATGGCCGGCTTGTCATCCTAGCCAATATCCCCAGACCGCCAGAACGAGCCCACCCTGCAGCATGGAGGTGCCCCGAAGACCAGCAGGGAATCACGGACAATGGAGTTTTCATCCACAGCCCTGCTGGATACCACAGGGGCTGCTAGAGGTAGCTGCAGGGAGGAGCAAAGAGTCATATGTGCCCTATAACCCGGAAGTGCGTCACAGGCAGAGCGACAGCAGAAGTGACGTACTTCCGGGATGAAGAAAAGGACTTTTTATCTGACCCGGAAGTGATAAGGATCACATGAACTTGGGATTGGAACACTTCCGGGTCAGGGACTACAAAAGAACTGTGACAGCTCCCAGACGGCGAGCTGAGCTGGGTGGAAGGGTGGCAACGCGTCTGGGAGTTGGAGGATTGGATTATGGTGATTATTGTAGTGTATTTGATGAGTATTGTGGAGAGGAGGGTGCTTGGTACACTGTTGTTAATAAATATAGTCTACTTTTGGACTTTTACTTGGTGTCTGACGTTTGATCGGAGGGTTTAAGGGAGCTCCCTATCTGTCACACATGTCATTACATGCGACACTTGAATATAAAAGCACCACGAATGCATCTGCCATGCTTCACCACATCAAACCATTCATCAAACATCGAAGCGCGCACATCAATCTCGTAGGATCCTCAAAGTCACATGAGACTCTGACGTCACATTCCAACTTTTAGCACACTGCGCCCCCCGACTTTTTGCTGGTACTGCAACTCGCACACGCGTCACGTTAATTTCTGAGGACCTGCTCAGAGGATGTGTCAAATGAAGGCTGGGAATGCGTGGCAACCATGATGCGTGCGTGTATGCGTTCTGAGCGTATGCAATGGTAATCAACAATGAAGTTTCCAAACATGGGTAGAGTTTTCAACATATGAAAATCTCAGTGCACATTTGTTCATATTTCTCGTGAACACTAATCAAGTTTGATGACTTCCTCTACATAAGCAGGAGCAGTGCCTTTAACACTGAGAACGTGTCCCAGTAGCCAAACTTCGGGAACAATAAACATTTCCAGCAAAAAAACAAACGATGCCACGTATGCCACATCTTGAATTAGCAAATCTCTAAACTTACTAAAACAGTTTCTACAGAAAACAAATCAGATTTACATTATATCGTGTATCATGCACATCAAATGTAATCTGTGCAGTCAGAAATTACACCATGTCACACACGTGCGAGTTGGAGGCAGTCAAAGAGCCTAAAGGTGAGTGAACTCTCACGAGACAAGGGTTTATCACGATGGTACTTACCTAAATCTCTTTCTGCCTACAGAAAACTGGAAGAAAAATAAACATAGCCATACTCAATTCCAAAATGGCCGCGATGACGTCACTTTCGGTTCCACACTCTATTACTTCAGCCTACCCGTGATGACGTTGGTTCCGTGATCCCGCCTCCAATCGTCACTTCCTGCCAACCATTTCCTCTCCCATCATTCCATCTGCTATATAAACGCCATTTTGTTGCAATAAACCATTCACTTTGTACTGAAAAGTCATTTTGAATCACCGTATTTTTCATTTGTCTGGACGACAATATACGGGGACAATCCCCAAATCTTTTTCTATTTTGAAAAGACTCTTTATTTCATTACAACTGATAAAGTCCATCAATCCATCCATTTCCTTCTTCTTGTTTCAGCTGCTCCCATTAGGGGTCACCACAGCGGATCATCTTCTTCCATATCTTTCTGTCCTTTGTATCTTGTTCTGTCACACCCATCACCTGCATGTCTTCTCTCACCACATCCATAAACCTTCGCTTAGGACCTCCTCTAGCACAAGGCTTCCCAAAGTGGTCGATATTGACCCCCTGGGGTCGATTTGAACTTTCTAGGGGTCGATAGTTTCAATAAAAAAATTTGGGGGTCGACGACAGCAAAAATAGACCCCCTTACTACTGCTATTTGTTTGTTACTTCAAAATATCGATGATTCCAATAGGGTTAGGGTTAGGGTTAGCTAATTATGAAGCAAAATAATTCAAAAAAACAATTTTTTGATAAAAACACATTACATACCAAACTTGTGAACGAAAAGGTAAAATGTGTCATTAAAAGAGTCACACGTAAGAATGCATGAAAATACATGGAGCACAAACATGTCTGTGCATTGTCTTAACGAACGTATCAAAGCAAGTGTGGACATGAAAAACCGTTGCATGTGACTAGGGGGTCGATGGTTTTAAAAGTTTTTGGTAAAGGGGTCTGCGGCAAAAAAAAGTTTGGGAACTCCTGCTCTAGCATCCTCTTGCCAATATACCAATCCATCCATTTCCTATTATGATTATTTCAATTCAGAGTTTCAGAGGACAAAATTATATCCTGGCAGCACCAATAATGGGATCCCCTTTTTCTACATTTTCTTCCAGGCCATTTCAAATTGATGTAGGTATTGTGACAGACGGGGGGCGCTACTGAGCCCAAAACCCTGGACACAACCGACACAAAAATATTGTGATTTTCATTTCGTTTGGCTACTTTACACAGCACTGTAATATACTGGGATGGTGTAACCTTCGTCTTTCTCCTCTTCCTCCTCACAAGTGTCATATCTTCTGCCTCCCGACTCTGACTACCTGAGGCAAAGCAAAGCGCCTCTCCTTAAAATGGATCCTGGTTGTACTTTCAGTGCCCACCCAAAGTCTGACAGAAGCATATCCAGGTCAGGCAGAAGTTTCTAGAATTCTCCCTGTAGTTCCCCATGGTGGCACCCATGACCCCTACCAGGGCTGTCCAACGGGATTCCCAGTCTGGAAAATGGGAGCAGAGACACCGGGATACTGCCCTCTAGTGTATCAGGGGAGTATATCATCTGAACAGGGCTAACTCCCCCGATCTTTCTAACCTTCTGACCTCCCTTCCGGGCAAGGGATCACTAACATGGGTATAAAACGGCTTGTCTGAGAGGGCACACATGCCAGTCTATTGCCTTTATATTAATGATTCAGTCACAAAAATGTTTACCACAACTGGAGTCATCACAATAAAATCCCATCGATCACTGCCATTTTTAGACTCTCTTTAGGTCAGGAACCTCAGACAAGAGTGCACTAACCAGCTTTCAGAGAACAGAGTGAAACGGGCTGAACAAAACTCTGCTGTCTGGCACACAGCATTAGGGTTTAAAACAAATTGACTGAAGGAAAAATACACAGCGGGGTTGTTAAAAAGGGAGGATGACGCAAAAATGATGAGCTAATACCGTACACGACAAGAGAGAGAGGAACAAAGTGATAACATAAAAAACAGAAAGAACAAATGAAAGAGTAAAACAACTGACAGCTTGCCCACAGTGTAATGGCCCTGAACAAGAGTGCTGCCAAACAACCGAAACATTAAACCCTCTTAGAGCTCGGCCCCATAGTCTATAAAAGTCATAACAAGAGCCGCTTATGAGCACCTCCTGATTTAGTGCTTCTGGTACACACTGACCTCATTTGAAAAGTAAGATGCAACCTACTGTGATCCGTTAAGGATTTACACGGCCTTTCCATGGCGTTTTCACAATTTCATGAGGTCATCATAATTTAAGGTCTTGTCAGGAGCAGAGGCCATGATGTGAGGGGCTGGGAGAACAACCTGACTAAAGGAGGAGTGGGCAGAAAAGACGAAATTTGTGACCTAGAAATGAAAGGGGGGCAGCAACCAAAGAAATACAAAAAATACTTTAAAAATTCAAGCTGAGAATATTTTTAGGAGACAGTTTTCAATATAGTGAGCAGGCCACACCACTAAAGCGCACTGTGAATACAGCTGACGGACATGGCACACAGAATATGGGCCAAGAAAAATCAAAAACAGGAAGAGGATTGTGAAAGAGCCCACAAACAAGAGCACCACTCGTTAAACAGTACAAGACCACTGGGAGCGGGAGTGCATTCTGCCTGCAATAGGAGCAAACCAGGAGTAAATCAGTTTATTTCAGACCATTCAGTAATATCTATTGGGACCACCAGGGGGTATTGCAGCAACCAAAACCCCAGACGCAACCTCACAGACACAAGTCCTGGTTTATTCTTCCAAATACCTTGCAGAAAGGATTCAACCCAATTCTTCTTCTCTCTTTCCTTTCACGCCTGCAGGCAGGGAGGACTGGTGGCTCTGAGGCTGAGGATCTACACTGGTATCCTGAAGGTTGCCGGTTCAAATCCCCGTCACTGCCATAAGAGATCCTACTCTGCTGGGCCCTTGAGCAAGGCCCTTAACCTTCAATTGCTCCAGGGGCGCTGTACAATGGCTGACCTCAAGGGGTATGTGAAAACT
This sequence comes from Polypterus senegalus, assembly GCF_016835505.1. Classification (NCBI taxonomy): domain Eukaryota; kingdom Metazoa; phylum Chordata; class Cladistia; order Polypteriformes; family Polypteridae; genus Polypterus; species Polypterus senegalus. The sequence goes on from NC_053158.1 coordinate 183,880,499, forward strand.
AACAAATTCCTAATACGAGAAATTGTAAAAGGCGAAATAAAGAACAAAAAAAAAAAAGCTTTGTCGTCGTTCACACGACTCTGACTCAGCTGGATGAGGTCAAGTGGCTTCTTTTATCCTGGAGTGCTTCCAGTGCTATGGCATAACCTGTTGCAAGTACTTCCGGGCCTCAAAGGAAGCTTCATAAAGTAGAGATTACTAATCCCAGCAGCTCCCACTGGTGGACCACATGTAATCAAACAGAACCTGTCCCAGCATTCCCTGCCATCTAGCGTATTGGTGGAGCCACTGGTCCTAATGCATCATCTCCCCAAATCGGAAAGGAACTTTGAAGTATCCCTGCTGGGACACCAGCGTGTTCACTCAGAGGCTGCCACCTACTGGCAAAGGCAGGAAATAACCTGCCTTTGTTCTTTGCCATTCAACACAATGGCATGCCAGCCAGGTAATGAATCATGCACTATCTTGGACGGGACGCCAGCCCATTCCTGCCATCCATCACACTATCCAGTGTCACACACGTGCGATTAGGAGGCAGCTAAAGGGCTCGAGTAATGGTAATGCTACATCACGCCAGGGGGTGGCGGAGTATGCTGACTGACTCTCTCAGTCCCTTACAGACCATTACTGGGAAATCCTGCCAGGTTCCAGCACCTTTGATGATGCCACTTCCAGTTTTGGTCCTATGGCGGGCATTTTGGGGTGAGTGTTTCTTTGATGACATCACTTCCATTTTCCGGTGCTTCTGATGATGCCACTTCCGGTTTTGGTCCTATGGCGGGCATTTTGGGGTGGATGTTTCTTTGATGACATCACTTTCATTTTCCGGTGCCTCTGATGATGTCACTTCCATTTTTGGTGCCTCTGATGACGTCATTTTTCATTTTTTGTCCTATGGCAGGGGTGGTTGGGGGGTTTCTTCGATAACGTCACTTCCGGTTCTGGCACCTCTGATGATGTCACTTTCCGGTTCTGGCATAAATGACATCATTTCCTCCACCAGCCTTTAAAACCGCCATCTTACCTTCACATATTGAATTCTGTTTTGGACTCAGATGCTGATTATTTGAACCTTTTGCAGCCAGGAACATAATATAAGGGTGGCTGCCCCAAACCTTTTTATTTGTCTGGAGCCATTTTGTGACACAAGTTAAGAATGGCCATTTAAACCAACAGCGTACTTTGAACTGTAAGAGGAAATGGAGCACAAGGAGAATATGGAAACTTCACGGGTTCAAACAGCATGCAGCCTCTTCAAAAGGTAAGACAAATTAGTGAACCATTCTGCTGCACAGAGATAGACTAGAAAGTATCGACTAAAAAACATTAAACATACTAATGAGACAAATACAGCAGTCTTCCTCCATTACAATGCTGCAAGTCAACGAAAGGAAATCAAAACATCAAGGAAGCGCAACACAAAAGTAGTCAAAAAGTGGCAAAAATCCAAGCATCCAAGCAAAAACGGATTTTTTTACACTTGTATTTCTACAATACATGAAGCTGAATAAAGGATTCAAGCAGCCAGTCTTTAATTATACGCATTGTTCAACAGGTTCAAGTATCTATTAACTTGCACTACCTCAGGCAGAGTGTTAGCTCCGTGTGCCCAAGCAAAGAATACACCTGGGTGGCCAAACTCAGTCGGGAGCGGAGGGTGGAGGCAGGAAGTGTGTGTGTGTGTTTGAGGCTAAATTTAATGTTTTGAACCTTCATGTTCAAGACCAACCACATAATAATTCATCTACTTTATCATTCGGGTTCCTTTATTATCTTCAAAGACGCCAGCCACTTTCATTTGGGCCGTGTAATTTAACATGTGAATTGTTTGTTACGGTTATATTTAAACTCTCCAAATTACAAGATGCTGAAAAAGAAACATCCATAATATGAAATGGTTTTCACCAGTATAATACGATGGTTAAATGTGCAAGAGTTTTCAAAATATATTAAAGAACGGATACATCATAATTAGCCTAATGCCAAACACTGGGATGGCCCTTGTTTGACACAAACAGTTTGAGTCTCCACACAGCCCCGGGAAACTAAAACTATAAACCATCACTGGCATTGCCCATGAGAGGTGGCATACAGACACTAGGGACCTTGGAATCCAATTATTTCAGAGTGCTCCAAACATACAGTATGCTTACGGTGCCCTCCGTAACGTTCGGGGCAAAGACACATTTCTCGTTGATTAATTCCTCTGCTCCACAGTTTAAAATTAATAATCAAACAATTCATTGTTTCATTGCAAAGTTTCACTTAAGGGGATTTGCATACATTTTGGTCACATGACACAGACGTCACCAGGTGCTGAGGATCATCTCTGGTCACGCCCTGCCAGGCCTCTAATGCAGCCATCTTCAGCTCCCGCTTGTCCCCTTACATTTTCTCTTCTGCATGTGGAAGGTCTGCTCAATTGGATTTAAATCGGGTAACTGTTTTGGCCATTGAAGAATTTTCCATTTTAGACCCGAAAGATGGTGAACTATGCCTGGGCAGGGCGAAGCCAGAGGAAACTCTGGTGGAGGTCCTCAGTGGTCCTGACGTGCAAATTGGTCATCCGACCTGGGTATAGGGGCGAAAGACTAATCGAACCATCTAGTAGCTGGTTCCCTCCGAAGTTTCCCTCAGGATAGCTGGCACTCATTGGCACACAGTTTTATCTGGTAAAGCGAATGATAAGAAGAATTTTCCATTTTCTTTAGGTTTGAAATACTCTGCTGTTGCCTCATCGGTATGTTTGGATCATTACCTTGTTGTAGGATGAAGTGCCACCCAATGAGTTTGGAGGCATTTACTTGAACTTGAGCAGATCAGATGTTTCGCTATACATCAGAATTCATTGTGTGGCTGCCATCAGCAGTTCCATCATCAATGAATAGAAGTGTGCCAGGACCTGTGGCAGCCATACATGCCCAAGCCATAACACCCCAATGATCATGTTTAACAAATGAGGTGGTCTGCTTTGGATCTTGGGAAGTTCCTTCACGTTTCCAAGCTTTGTTCTTACCATCACTCTGATGAGGTTCATCTTTGTCTCATCTGTCCACAAGACCTTTTCCCAGAATTCTGCAGGCTCTTTGAAGTCCTTTTTCACAAACTGTAATCTGGCCATCCTGTTTTGGTGGCTAACTAGTTGCTTGCATCTTGCCGTGTGTCCTCTGTATTCCTGTTCATGAAGTCTTCTGCTGATAGTCGACTCTGACACATCCACATTAGCCACCTGAAGGCTGTTTCTGATCTGTCAGACAGGTGTTTGGGTTGTAACATCATACTATTGGGGTGCATTTCAGGGATGAGTGCAGACAAATACAGAAAGGACCTTGAAGAAAACCTAACCTTTCAGCATGACTACCAAGACGATGCTGGAGTGGCTTCATGACAACTCTCTGACTGTCCCTGAGTGGCCAAAAGCCCAGACTTAAAAGCCCATAGACCATCTGTGGAGAGACCTGAAGATGGCAGCTTAGAAACACTTCTCATCCAATCTAACAGAGTTTGACAGGACCTGTCAGGAAGAACAGGATAAACTGCCCAAATCCACATGTGCAAAGCTTACAGAGACTTACCCAAGAAGTCACTGACAAGGGGGCTTCTACAGAGTAAAGAATTAAGGGTCAGAACATTTTTTTAATTAATGAGAGATTTTTACCTTTGCGTTTTTAAAAAGTTTGTAAACCTTTCTGAAAACACGTTTTCACTTTGTCATAATGGGCTATTGAGTGTACGTTGATAGACACGAATGGCAAACGTAATCCATTTTAAATGAAATCGACAACAACAAAGTAGTACAACAAACACATTTTGAAGGAAGTGATGGGATCTGAATACTTTCTGAGTCTTCGATGCAAGGTTTAATTACTTTTATAAACTAGAAACTTGCACATACACCTTGAACTTGTACAAAAATAAACTGAATCAGATTTAACCTTAGGAATTCAAGAAAATAACTTTTGTTAGCTTTTTTTTTTTTGTAGCTACATTTTAGTTGTATCCATGTTAGTCTATATGGGCACTGAATTGCCATTGACCACTTCCATACTAATCTCGACTATTCTCTGCTGTCTTTTCCAGCTCCTCCGTGACTGTGATCGGTGCCACCATCACCTGATCAAGGTACCATGTTGCCCCCTGCGTTCTATGGAATGAATGGCAGGTGTCCCAGTAGTCCACATGACCTTTACCATCAATTCTTCCATGTGACGCTTGTAAACCATGAGGGGTGATTTAGAGCATCTATGTTAGGTAGAATGCCCAGTGGGGGCTTAGTGGTCTCTTGGCCTTAAAACCCCTGCAGAGTTTGTGTTTTTTTAAACCAGCCTAACTGGAGTTTGTTTGTTTTTTTCTGTCCTCCTGACCAACCTGATCTTACCTTTTTACTTTCTCGAATACGAAGTATAGGGAATGTATTATAATTGTCCAAAAATTTGATGTCGAGATTTTGATGAATCTCGATGTTTTAGACCTACCTGACTTTCTCGTATACAAGGTATACTGGGTGGTCCAGATCTAATTATGCAATTATGAAAAGGCGAACACATCGCACCCACTGTTCGACTGACAACCGTCTCCCCGCCATTTTAGAATGCAGGGCAGGTGCTGCCCTTTATCGGCAACAAAAATAATTTTTTGTGAATTCTCTATGCAATAAACTTAATAAGTTATAGCGTAATAAAAATTGCATAATTAGATCTGGAGCACCCTACAGGGACAGTATTGAAATCCTCCAAAAATTCCATTTCGAGATTTTGATGAATCTCAATGTTTTAGAGTCCGAAAATACCATTTTTGGAATTATCTGTGTGTGTATGTCTGTGTGTGTTGTGGAAGCCGGCCCGGCCACAGACAGGCGGACATGTTTAAGTCACCCACAACACGTTTATTTTCCATATTTACACAAGTGCACAAACCCCAAAGTTCCCAAAAGTCCAGGCCAACTATCAAATGCCTCACTCTCTTCAGGCCGCCTCCTTGCCTCTCCAAGATCTTGTCTTTCGACCTCCCGACTCCAGCCGTCGAACGAAGGGAGGTGGCTCCTTTTATAATCACCCGGATGTGCTCCAGGTGCCTTCCGACAATCTTCCACCGGCACTCCCCAGTGTGGCGAAGTGCCGGCTGCGCACCCGGAAGCACTCCGAGTGTCCCCCGATCCTCTTCCCCCCCAGCACTTCCGGGTGTGGCAGAAGTGCTGAGGTCCAGGGCTCTGTAGGCATCGGGGCGCCCCCTGGCAGTGACCACGGGCCCCTACAGGGTTGAGCTTCAAAGCTCTGTACCCGTGGTCCCCATAGTCACCAGGGCGGTCACCCCCACGTGGCCTGGGGGAGGTGTAAGCCCTCCTCCGGTCCTCCGGGGCATCCTGTGACAGTGTGTGTGTAAAGACGATAACTTGAGCACGCTTTCACTTAGGTCAACCAAATTTTGCTTACAAGTATTAGGTACAAGATGTGGATTTCTATCAACTTTTGAGCTATTTCCGCTAACCAGAAGTGGTTCTTTACCTTTTATTCATGCAGCTGTAGAGTCTGATTTATTCAACTTTACTTTTATAATAATTGTTCAATATTTTATTAATTTGATCTTATTTGTTGTTGATGGCTCTTTAATGTACATAATATAAAAATATAATCATTTCCTTGCAGTTTACTCCTCAAATATCCATCCCCTTATCTGAGTATACGAGAAAGTCTAGGGGAGACCACGCCTGATTCTTCTTTGTTGTATACTGTATAACACAGGGTGAGGCAGAAAGGACGGACGTTTTTTACAAAATCACAAAATTGTTAATTTTTTCTTACAAAGAAATTTATTGAAAGATTTGAGTTCATATTGAAATAGCATTTAACAAAATCAAGTGTGGAAAACAACATCTTCCATGTGGTGTCCGTTATCACTGATGCATTTCTGAAGGCGTTCATGGAAGTTGGCCTCCACTCTTTTCAACATCGCTCTGTCCATAGCGCACCAAACCGTCACTTTCAGGCTGTGCAGCGGTCTTTCGTGTAATTTTTTTGGATTTTCAGAAGCCCAATAACAGCAATTCTGTTGATTCACCAAGCCATTGAGATGAAAATGAGCTTCATCACTCATGAACAAAATGAGGTTGTCATTTTGCTCAAAAATTGCTTCCATTTTATGTGCTAAGTTCAGTCGCTGTGCGTAATCATCGGCCTTCAACTGTTGCACAATGGCCAATTTGTAAGGATGGAAATGCAGGTCTAAATGCAAAATACGCCTTACCGAACGATTACTGAGGCCAAGTTCAGAAGAATGCTTCCGAGCAGATCGACTTGGACTGCGCAGCAGGGCTAGTCGTACGCTTTCCACATTTTCAGGGGTACGTGCAGTTCGTGTAGTCCCCGGCGGTCTTTTGTTCATTAGTGTACCTCGTGTACAAAGTGCTTTAATCCAACGTAGGATAGAGTTACGAGCGGGAACAGCTTTATTTCTGTGGATATTGAAATGGCAACGAAACTCACGCTAAACTATGGTAATAGATTGGTTGTTCTTGACAAAACAGTCGTACGCAAAAACGAGGTGTTCTATCGTCCACGGCTCCATAGCTTCAACTAAAAAAAAAATAAAAAATGCTAAGACTTCGCAAACCTAACGCCACCTACCGCACATCTGTCACTCCACCTAGTGGTGAGTTCTAGCCATTTCAAAGACGTCCATCCTTTTTGCCTCACCCTGTATTATTGCCTAATCTTGTTTGTTCATGTTTTGTATATTAACTTCCTTTTTATTTCATTTTGTAAAGCACTTTAAGCTACATTGTTTGCATGAAAACATGGTATACAAATAAATGTTGTACAATGTGAGCCTAGGCAAGAATTTTAGTTGAAAATACTGCAGAATTTAGTCTAGAAAAAAGTCAAATTAGGTTCAAATCCTAATAATAATAATAATAATAATAATAATAATAATAATAATACTAAAAGCTTTGGACCACACCACCAACAGTCAGTTTAAACCTCAGTGATTTACACTCACCTAAAGGATTATTAGGAAGACCTGTTCAATTTCTCATTAATGCAATTATCTAATCAACCAATCACATGGCAGTTGCTTCAATGCATTGAGGGGTGTGGTCCTGGTCAAGACAATCTCCTGAACTCCAAACTGAATGTCAGAATGGCAAAGAAAGGTGATTTAAGCAATTTTGAGCGTGGCATGGTTGTTGGTGCCAGACGGGCCGGTCTGAGTATTTCACAATCTGCTCAGTTACTGGGATTTTCACACACAACCATTTCTAGGGTTTACAAAGAATGGTGTGAAAAGGGAAAAACATCCAGTATGCGGCAGTCCTGTGGGCGAAAATGCCTTGTTGATGCTAGAGGGCAGAGGAGAATGGGCCGACTGATTCAAGCTGATAGAAGAGCAACTTTGACTGAAATAACCACTGCTACAACCGAGGTATGCAGCAAAGCATTTGTGAAGCCACAACACGCACAACCTTGAGGCGGATGGGCTACAACAGCAGAAGACCCCACCGGGTACCACTCATCTCCACTACAAATAGGAAAAAGAGGCTACAATTTGCACGAGCTCACCAAAATTGGACAGTTGAAGACTGGAAAAATGTTGCCTGGTCTGATGAGTCTCGATTTCTGTTGAGACATTCAAATGGTAGAGTCAGAATTTGGTGTAAACAGAATGAGAACATGGATCCATCATGCCTTGTTACCACTGTGCAGGCTGGTGGTGGTGGTGTAATGGTGTGGGGGATGTTTTCTTGGCACACTTTAGGCCCCTTAGTGCCAATTGGGCATTGTTTAAATGCCACGGGCTACCTGAGCATTGTTTCTGACCATGTCCATCCCTTCATGACCACCATGTACCCATCCTCTGATGGCTACTTCCAGCAGGATAATTCACCATGTCACAAAGCTCGAATCATTTCAAACTGGTTTCTTGAACATGACAATGAGTTCACTGTACTAAAATGGCCCCCACAGTCACCAGATCTCAACCCAATAGAGCATCTTTGGGATGTGGTGGAACGGGAGTTTCGTGCCCTGGATGTGCATCCCACAAATCTCCATCAACTGCAAGATGCTATCCTATCAATATGGGCCAACATTTCTAAAGAATGCTTTCAGGACCTTGTTGAATCAATGCCACGTAGAATTAAGGCAGTTCTGAAGGCGAAAGGGGGTCAAACACCGTATTAGTATGGTGTTCCTAATAATCCTTTAGGTGAGTGTATAGTTATGCTAAACGAGTATCACAATTTAAACTAACTTGAACACTAAAGTTCTTTAAAGCACAAATTAAAACATTATCATGCACTGAAATCACCCAAGCAAAACTAACTTTATTGCAGGACATTCCTCTTTCAGCCATGAAAGCTTAGTTAACTAAAATGTTTTTCAGGACAAACGCATTCCAGAGAAGATCAGCTTACGTCAAAGGAGACGAGTCTACCTTTTTATTAGCGCTGTCCCAGCTAAAGAGTCCAAAATGGAGGTAAACAGTTAAGCCTGTCTTTTCAAGAGTGACCCTGTTTAAACAGCCTCAAAAGCGTCCACACAAAGTGCATAAGCCTCTCCAACCTCCGTGGGTAAGCGAGTACAAAGGTTACGGCTTTAGAGACACTTCACACATTAGGTAAACGCAGGAGAATTCCTTAAACAGCAAGTGTTCAATTCAAACGACAGCAGTTTCATTTTAAATAATGGACAATGAACCAAATATAGTTTTAAATCATGACAGCTTATAGCGTATTCAAATAGACACGGGAATATTAAAAAGTGTTTCCACTGGGGAATTCATGATTGGTTCGGCATGTTCACCCAGCAGGCCGGCATACCTCACCACACACAAAGATCCTCTGCTAATGAGCTCCGCTTCAGAATGTGCTACGGGAGGCACGTCAGTCGGAACCACTGCTCAATGTGCTGTCATTTGTTTCCTGAACACGTTCATTTGTCTGTTTTTTTTTTAAACACAATTTTTGAGAATCATGATAAGTAGTTTGTTTCTAAATATTAACACCATTTAAAAATTTTGTTTTAAGCATACTAAAAACAACAGCGAATAGTCAACCTCTAATATTAGCATATTGAATAGATAAGAAAGGCATTGACAATCAGTATAAAGACAAAAATGAAGTTACAGTGTAAGTGATTGTTGTATTAGCTCACTGTAATGTTGCACATACACACAAAAATGTGCACAGCTTTGGAGAATATGACAACTAAGTATTAGATTCAACCAAATTAAAACAAACTAAATGAATGCTTAATGTTAATTTATATATTTTATATGCTTGTGATGGAGGGGCATTGCTGATGCGACAGGCACTGGCTTCTCCTGACCCTGAACTGAAGAAAATGGTGACTTAAAGTTGATATTTTAAATGCACGTTCAAAATGGAGCTGTCGTAGAAAAGAGGATGATGGTGGGAAAATCGAAAGCCATCATGAAAAGTCCCGTCCATCCCCTCACAGGAGGCGCTCTCTTGGACCACTTTTACCCACAGGCCTTTTCTACCATGGTGTGCCAAGAAGTGTCCTGGTGGGGTGTTGGGTCCTGTATACCCACTGCTAACTAATGCTTACTCTCAGGACGCTTGTTAAGTTTATTTTGAAATATCTGAACAATAGACATTTATTTATTTACATATTGATCGATTGATTGATCATTTTTATATTTCTGCTGCTGTATGCATTTGAATTTCTTACTGAGATTAATAAAGTTTATCTAATCTAATCTAGGGTGGCACGGTGGGTAGTGCTGCTGCTTCGCAGTTAGGAGACTTGGGTTCGCTTCCTGGGTCCTCCCTGTGTGGAGTTTGCATGTTCTCCCCGTGTCTGTGTGGGTTTCCTCCCACAGTCCAAAGACATGCAGGTTAGGTACATTGCCAATCCTAAATTGTGCTTGGTGTGTAGGTGCCCTGCAGTGGGTTGGCACCCTGCCCGGGGTTTGCTCCTGCCTTGTGTCCTGAGCTGGCTGGGATTGGCTCCAGCAGACCCCCGACACCCTGTGTTAGGATATTGCGGGTTGGATAATGGATGGATAATCTAATCAGAACTTCTTTTACATTAGTTAAATTGTATGTGATATAAGAATGGAAGAAAACAAATAATTAATTATTTCCCTAAGTACGAGTCCATTATAATTCAATGGAAGCTGTGAAACTTTTTGCTAACAGTTGTTGCTGTGAATCTGTATGTTATAACAAAACGAGAGAGCATCATTTGTCCTTTATTGACCAAATGTCTCATATTTTTCTTTTTTTTTTTTGATTCCAGCCTTAATAGCCATAATTATAACCCATGGGGGAGACACATTTTTTAAATACAATTCCTAAGTAATGTTTCATTTAACCGTTTCAGTGTCTATAGCACAGCATGTCTGCCTGACAGATCAGAAACAGATCTCTGTGTTTGTGTCAGAGATAACGTCATGAACAGAAAACATAAAACGAAATGAGGAACAAATAGGATTATGCGTAGAAGAGCAGTACAGTATTCATCAGCTACACAATAATACCGCGGACGCGGACCGATTCCAGGAACGTTTAACTCTTTATACTTACTGAGGAACAGAATTTTTTTTGTCATTTTGCAGGTCGACCCTCATTAATACTAATCTGAGATTAACTCCTCAAATACCAAAGGTTATGTTTTTGTTCTACTTAAAAGTTTTTCACTTACTGTAAGCTTCACTTAATATTGTATTATAATGAAACTGTTTAACATTTACTGATTGTTGACAATTTTCTGGGGAGGCACAGTGGTTGGCACTGCCGCCATACAGAGCCAGTGCCCTCAGTTCCCCAGTCGTTGCCTGTGTGTGGACTTTGCCCATTCATCTCCCCAGCCCGGTGCCTGCAGAGGTTTTATCCGATTTTCCTCCCAATTTGGATTAGTTGGCGATTCCAAATGGCCCCTCAGTGTTTATGGGTGTCTGCCTGACTGGCATCACCTCCAGGGCTGTCCCCTGCCTTGTGCCCAGTGATATCAAGGAGAAGCGCTGACCCTTCCGAGCCCCTGAAGTGGATTAGGCGCGTTTGACGATGTACATTATGTCCTGCTACACTGTGCACACTATATTGCATTTATTCCGCTCAATTAATCTTAGCTAAAAGTACTGCAGCTGTGCATTTTATTGATATTTTACCTGCATTTAAAGTATTAAATTGTATTTGCATGTTACACCACCTGCTGATTTATTGTGCACTTTTAGGTGCTTTTAAGTGTGTACCCACCTACCAGTTACATTGAAGGACTTGGCTTGGAAAGTCAGTCAAATATTTACTCAGTGTCAGTCCTTATTGTTTAAAATACTATAAAATGATCTCAATCACGGGCTCTTTACATCTAAATCTCAGTGTTTTAAGGATTGGTAATAAATGTCACTGTGTTTTTATGAAATGTTCAGACTGATTACTGAATTTAAACTGCTCTTTACAAAGAATTTCAAATGCATGGTGAAAAGCTTCTTCATTTTTAATGTCCATTTTTTTATTTCCACAAAAATGTATTCCAATAGAAGTAGAATGCAGTTTTTTTCAAGACGATAAAGTATTAGAAATATGCAAAGTTATAAATCTATAGCTGCAGTTTGGGCAAAATCTCTAAATGGGGTAAAACATCACTGAAGTAGTCAGAGCGGTGTCTCTCTTAACAAGTGATAACAACCCCGAATCTCAACCTGGAGACTGTAAACGCCAAACCAGAACCACAACTAATGTGTAACTCTTCAATTGCTACAGTTCAGTTATTGGGCTTTGGGCAGATGATCCATCATTATTCTTTTATAGTACTAGGGGGCTTTGCCCCCTGCTCGCTTCGCTTGCCAGCCCCCAGCCTGCAGTACACTCTAGCTTCTTTGTGGTTCTGCTGCTTGTGTATGGGGATGCGGATGTACAAGTTAAACAGATTTTTATTTTCTTGGGAATAGTTACATATGCATCAACACAATGTATATCTGCTCGTGATTGAATTTCATTTCTTTCTCTCTATTAAATAAAACGACTTTTTCGAATGTTTGGCTTGGAGATTTGTTAATTGCCTTTGCGAAAGCTATTCTAACAGGAAACTGTAAATGTTTTAATACGAATGGCATATCAAGATCTCTTTTATTGTGTAATGTACTACATGAACTTTCTTGGATGTACCCTTCTTTCTACAGTAATTCGTGCGGTGGAAGACCAGACATTGTTAACGGTTGTAGATATTCTTCAGGATATTGTAAGTTGATGTTTTCATCTTCCACACGATCACCACCGACTGTTTCAGAATAGTCTATTAATACGCAGTTACTGTACCCAATTTGCCGTGTAACTGTTCGACATTTTTGGACGTATTTAACCAATTTGATGTGTAACTGATCGACATTTTTGGAGTTAATTCGTTTGACTTTCTTATTTCTCGCTGCTAGGATTGCGCATATACTGTACTCATTTTTTATGTTGATAACCCTTCGTGATGAAATTCTTCAATAAGATTTGGACATAATACGTCTTCTTTAAAAGGGAACTTAAAGTGAGGAAAACGTTAAAATGTATACGAGCTGAGAGCACAGGAAGTGTGTCTGATAAAAGCATTCGCACGAATGAGAGTTGAGAGGACTGCGGTCTTGTTTGAAAATGTTTGAGAGGAGGGTGTGACTTGAAAAAATCTCAAGGCAAAAATCTCTCTTCCAAAAAGTCTTGTCTCGTTTTATAAGAGAGAAAACATCATTTTTTTTCTTTAGAGGCAAAATAATGATATTTTTTTCAAAGAAGAAGCATACTTATACTTAAGCTTTTTAAGCACACATATCAAACCAAAAAAAAAAAAAACCAAAAACATTAGGTCAGAAATCATAATCAGTAGTTTTTCAGATACTTCTCAACGTGTTCATCGAAGATTTCAAATACGTTCAAGTACCTCCATTATACAGGGGTAGGCAAAAGTAGGTATGGAAAAAGACAAGCAGGTTATGATTATTCCAATAGCTTTATTAACTCAAGAATGTCACAATGGCACAGTGCACTGAGGTATAATCTGGCAACGGCTCAAATTGCCAGCCTCACATACTTGAAACTGTAAACCTCCTTCCCCCCCCCACCCTATTTTTTATATTTCAATCTAAAATATTCAATAATATTTTGTTTGGGTTACCAGTACTGATGATGCGGCAGTTTTAAGAAATGGGAGTCAAAAGTACTCAGAAGACAAAGTGTAAATATAACAAAGCAAGCCAATAACTTCTGTTAACACAGCATGTCAGCAGTGCACGTGCCAGACGAGACACAAAGGCTTTTTTTTTTTGGAAACCACCCATTAAAGTTAAATTCACGTGTATCAAAACATTTCTTTCAACTTTTTTCTTTTTCATTGTACAAAGTAGGGAAATCTGTTCCCAGCTTGACCATTATTAAGTGCTATCGGCAATTTGTGTTCCAATAAATCACAGGTGTCGAACTCCAATGGCTGCAGGTTTTCATTCTAACCATCTTCTTCATTAGTGACCAGTTTCTGCTGCTAGTTAACTGGACTCAGGCCCCTTAGTTGTTTCTTTTTCCTTAATTAGCAGCCAAACAATAACGAGACGCAAAACAAGCTGCCACATCACCATCTCACCTGTGCCAATCACAGATTATCTTAAAATAAAGAAAGGTGTTGTGTTAGTCTTGGTAAGGTTGATTGCTCAGGTCACCAAAACCTTTTGACAATGTTCTTAGAAAAAAATTAAAAAGTGAACAATTTTGGAAATACCTGCTGTGGCAGAAAGAGAGCAGCAACAAGCCATTGAATTAAATAACGTGTTTAATGATCAGCAAGAATCAGCTTCTCATTAAGAGATTGGTTGGAGTGAAATTGGTTTAGCTGGTCATCTGTTAGCTCGTTTCACATTTCATTTCATTTCGGCTGCCATTTAATGAAGAAAGGAATAAATTCAGTGGATTGAATCCTTAAAATCAGGGCTATTAAAATGAAGGGAAAAGAAGTTAACTACCAGTGAAAACTGGTCACTGATTAGGAAAAGGGTCAGAATGAAAACTTGCAGCCACTGCGGCCCTCCAGGCCTGGAGTTCGTAACCCCTACAATAAATGAACAGAAGGTGTTGCGCCAGAGTTAAACGGTGACAGAGCACTAGAAATTCCACCTTTCAGTAAGTAGCAGGGTGTTGTACCGGGTTAGCCATTATGGATGCAATGAGAACTTCAAGACAAAGCAGGAGAAAAGGGAATGGGAAGTTAAATCGATGGTAAAATTTAACACATTACAACACGGTTTAAATAGACACAAGAGTTTTATGGTTTGATATGACACAGACAATTTGATTACAGAGCCTCATTGTAAGAAAAACTCTTTCGAAACTTCAAAAGACTTTGTTGGACAGTTATCTTATCAAAAGATCTTAACTAGACATTGTTCTCCTCTCCTGCTAAATGAATCTCAGGCTGAAGAGATCAGTTAGTTTTTGATATTAAAGATGGCCCACTTAAAGGTTTTTGTTTCTTTCCTAGCATTTATATAAACACAGGGAGCTCCAGTTTCTGGACTACAACTTGCCTGAAGAGGAGGCCTGATTTGCCTCGAATGCTTGCATATTGTAATCGGTTCACAGTTAGTAAGATGGTCAGTTAGCCAATAAAAGGTGTCATTTTGCTTCACTTCTCATTGTAGCTTTTAATAAGAAAGCATGCATCCAACTGTGGACCCTCGAGGTGTTTGCTAGGGTCAACCAGTAATTTAATCATGTGACTCTCCTTGGTACAATGAAATGGCATTCCAGCTCTTGTGAAAGCACTCAAAGTCCCAGTAACAAGACACACTTTCATCCTCATTTTCAGCCGCTGATTGACCGATCTCCACACTGTTTCAATAAAGTTTGAATATTATTGTTCAGAACTGCTCTAGTCTGGTAGGATCCATAACAAAATGAGGTTATGAAAAGTGCCACTGACAAAATGTGAAATGTGTGTTTGAGTTCAGGTGCCGTGGGTGTGCTCTGTGCAATTCTATACTCATTTCCCACTTAAACACAGACAAGGTTAGTAGTTCTTGAAGCTCATTTAGTCCAAACGGATTGGCTGATATGATTCACAAATATACGGATAAATTGTTGTGTTTTATCCTTCTTAACAGCAATTTCTTTAACTTTTTAAAATACATTGTTAGAATGATCCATCTGTCTTTGAAACAAAAAAAGATCCCATGCCCCCTACAAATCTTAAGTCCTTCACATTATCTTCTATAATTTTAGTTTATGGGACTGAAATTTCCCATCATTTTCACCTAATTACTCTGTGAATATGCTGACCGACTCATGCACGTCCTTACAGATATTTATAATACATCCCTGTGGCAAACCATCATACCTCCGTGTTTCAAAGCCGCTGCTATCATACCAGTACCAAAGAAGTCGCCAGCATCAACGCTCAATGACTACCGTCCAACAGCTCTCACCCTCATCGTGATGAAGTTTTTTGAAAGGGTGGTCAAGGGCCATACAGCATCCAAACTCGCTGCAACGTTCGATCCACTTCAGTTTGTGTACCGCCCTAGCATCCAAACTCGCTGCAACGTTCGATCCACTTCAGTTTGTGTACCGCCCTATCTGCTCCACAGATGATGCCATATATCTGACCATGGCCCATCTGGAAAATAAGAGCAGTTATGTGTGGCTGCTCTTTATTGACTTTAGCTCCATTTTTAATACAGTTAATGCCTAGCACTTGGTAAAAAAAACTTGACTCACTAGACACCAACACTCTATTATGTTTCTGGATATTGGACTTCCTCACAGACAGACCCCAGACAGTTCATGTTGGAAAAAAACACCTCTGAGACCATCACCATGAACACCGGGGTCCCCCAGGGATGTGTTCTGAGCCCTCTGTTGTTTACTTTGATGATTCACGACCGTTGTGCCAGGCATGACTCCACCAATCATACCATTAAATTTGCAGACGACACAATGGTGGTGGGCCTCATCAATAACTCCTCGTTTGATGTGGCAACAACAACCTCTCAACGAAGGCGATCATTTTTGACTTCAGGAGGAAACACATGGCACATACTTGACTTATACTCCATGGCATCATTGTGGAGTCAGAAAGAGGCACCAAATTCCTGGAGGTGCAAATCATGGATGACCTGACATGGACTACAAACACCACCTCCCTTGCCAAGAAAGCACAGCAGCGCCTACACTTTCTGTAACGGATGAGGAGAGTAAACCTGTCCTCACAATATTCAACAGAGGTGCCATAGAGAGCATCTAGACCACCAGCCTCACAGTCTGGCATGGCAGTTGCACTGCTTCAGTTCAGAAGTCCCTGCAGAGAGTGGTGAAGCTGGCAGAAGAAATCATCGGGACAACTCTCCCGACTCTACGTGATCTGTATTTGTCATGCTGCCCACTCCAGCCACCTAGGCTATGGACTGTTCAAACTTCTGGCCTCTGGCAAACGCTACCGCAGTATGTGGTGCAAGATGGCCAGACTCAGTAGGGGTTTCTTCCCACAGGCCATCAGACTACACAACTCCCACCAATAACAAACTACAGGGTGGTCCATATTTATGGATATGACGTTTCACAGGGCTGTAGCATTTAAACTACTGTGCGAAAAGTGTCAAAAATGGCATCACTGTGTAGCCTGAGAATGGAAGTAACGATATGCTGGACCTCACCAGACATTTTCCTGTGGTGTTACCTAAAAGATGAGGTATATCAACATCGCATCCACAATGTGGCTGAGCTACGTGTAGCTTATCACAGAAGAATTTCAGAGGATACCAGTACAGATGTGCCAAGCTGCACGTGACAACGTTGCTCTTCGTCTTCAGACGTGTATCGATATGGATGACGCACTGGTGAACCACTCCACGGAGAACAGGGGATGAAAAAACATCTAAGGTTCTTAATGTTCATGTTCCATTATTTTATGTGACGATAACATAATTTCCCGACAATAATGTCTTTTCAATCATTAACATAAATATGGGCCACCCTGTACGTGCTGACCTATTGCGACGGTTAAATTCCTGAACACACACAGACAGACGGTTTGAACACAAATATTCGGAATCTCACAGCTCCCAAAATGCTGCTAGGTCTGTGCATTATGTTAATGGTTTTTGTCTCTTGAAAATTTTACAACTACTCACCAATGTGTCTATTGGATTACATCTATTCTGTTTATGCCGTCTATTCTGTCTGTCTGTTGCTGTATAACGTGCACTTGTCTCCACGTTTGAGTTCGTACATTGAGCCTGGAGAAACTCGTTCAGCCGTGCACTCCTTGTTGTATGGTTTGAATGATAATAAAATAAACCGAAATCCAAAATCATTTTAAGAAGCAACTGGAAGTATTTCAGTTTCGTCGAGACATTGTCAATATTATAAGGTCGGTAAAATCAAAACAGCATGGAGGCAATTGAGCAAAAGTGCAAGAAGAAAATGTTTTAGCAAAGGCAGGCGGCTTCACAAACAGTTTTAGAAAAATGACTCCACCTTTTCATGCCATCTATTAGTATCTTATTAGGATCTATTGCTATAAAATACTACTAGAGTCACGGATATCACTGAATGAACAAATGAACCAGGAATTCTACTCTAATGGAAAAGAACAAGAGCATCACTTTAGAGACTTTAATTTGAGTGGTGACTGCTGAATGGTAATGCTCTCAGCAGGCTGTCTGCTTTTCTTGTGAAAATTGTTTGCATATTAAAATTTTTAACACGCTGAATGCTGTTCATGTAATACGCTGCTCTTGAATCAGTAAATGCTGTAGTTGTCAATTGTCTTGAATTTATCTGTAAATTAAACTGTAAATGCCACCTTCAGATTATTGGCCAATCATTAACCCTCTTCTAAATTATTTCTCAAATCAGTTAGCTCGTCATTTAGTACTTTAGATGTCAAAATTCAGCTTTAACAGTGCTGCTCTTGCAGCTAAGTCTACAGCACATGTTTTGAGTTCTTCAATATTCTAACCAGTGCCTTAAATTTAGTAGGCCAAGTTAAGCCGATGTCACATTGTGCAACTTCTAGTCGTAGGATATGTCAGACAGTTGCTGATCCCGTTGCCTGGCCATGTCGGATTTAGCGAGTGAGTGCCGACTTTCCGGCACAGTCTCGCTCGCCCCTTTATCTGACCAGCAATAACGTGCTGCTTGAAGGAGTTCAGCCACAGTGCCTTGTCATTTTCTTTTTCTTTATTCCATTCTGTCCTGGTGTATAGAACATGTGACATTAGTTCTGCTTGTGAGGTCCAAAAACGCCAAATTGAAATGTGTCCCACCTTTTGAAGCCAATTGGTCATTTGATGATATTCAGTTTTAGTACCACTAAAGCGTGGTGTCCAATCGTAAAGCGTTACACACGGAGCAGCCTCTAAGCGAAACGCAATATTCTTTCAGTTATGACGTGCGATCCATGGACACAAATGAAAATGAAATACGCTTTTGTATTGCATTTCAAACTGACACAAAAATTGCGTGCCATAGTGCAGGGGTCGTCCTGGAGGACTGCAGGTTTTCATGCTAACCCTTTTCTTAATTAGTGACCTTGTTTTTGCTGCTAATTAACTTTTTTTGAATTCATTTTCATTGACTTGTTCTTGAAGATTCAGACCCCTTTAATTGTTTCTTTTTCCTTATTAGCTGCCAAACAATAATGAGATACAAAATGAACCAAAACAGGACCAGGAAACTGTGACCATCATACAATATCTGAAAATAAAGAAAGATGAAGGTCTCAGGAATGTCAATCTGCTCAGGTTCCCAAAACATTTGACCAGTGATCTTAGAAAAGAGAAAATCAAGTTTTGTAAATGTCTGCTATTACAGCAGGGGTTCTCAAAGTCGGTCCTGGGGGACCCCCTTTGGCGGCAGTGTTTTGTTCCAACCAGACTCCTAATCAGTGACAACACCTGATAGCACTGATCTCATTTCATTAGCTGGTATTATTTAACTTTTATTCTGCATTCAGAAAAGCACAGCAGCATGATTGTTACATTTATAAGAAACTTCTGTTTTTTTCTATGGATTTAAATGCTTAACTCTCTTTTTTTTATATACTTCTTCCTTTCTCTGTGCAGTTTGCTCCCTTCATTGAATCTTAATAATGACAATTAAAAACAAGCAGAGCAGAAAGCCAAGCAAACAACACTCAATCACTACTTGAGCGTCAGTAAATAATGGATTAATTAATTAGAACACCTAGAAAAGTAGAATGACAATCAAGATGAAAATACTGTTAAAAAGAAAAAAATACATATAGCTGCTTAGTACATTTTAATATTTTTTTTTTTACCAAACTTAGTTTTCTAATTTGTATATTGTTCCCAAAACAGGGAATCTGGGAAACAACAGTTCACTTAATTAGCCCAGGAGTCCAATAAAAAACAGAGGCTGGCTGGAACACAGGGGTCCCCCAGGACCGAGTTTGAGAACCCCTGTACTGTATTACACAATGAGGGCAGCAGGAGTTAAAGAACGGGTTTAATTAACGGCAGGAATCAGCATCTCATTAAGCAGATGGTTGGAGTGAAATTGGCTGAAGTTTGAGGCCCTGACTTAGTAGTCCTTCTGTTGGCTCCCTCACTTCACATTTCATTTGTGTTTAGCTACCATTTAAGGAAAGAAATGAAGCAATTCAGAGGAACGATGAAGAAATTAAGGGGAACAAATCTTAAACAAGCAATTCAATTAAAATTAACATTAATCGTATGCACCCCTCCCTCCCTCACTCCCCACACCACTGCTATCCTTGTTCATAGTCTTGTCACTTCTCGTCTGGATTATTGCAATTCCCTTTTCTTTGGTCTTTCTCACAAATCTCTTTATAAGCTTCAACTGGTTCAGAATTCAGCTGCCCACATCATTACTAGACCCCACTCTATTCACCATATCTCTCCTGTCTTGCAGCATCTTCACTAGCTTCCAGTTAAGGTCTGCATTCAATTCAAAATTCTTCTGTTAACATTTAAGGCTCTCCACAACCTTGTCCCTCCATATCTGTCCAACCTCCTCCATGTTGCCATTCCCTCCTGTACCCTCAGATCCTCTTCCTCCATCCACTTGACTGTCCCCTTCGTCTGTCTTGCCACCATGGCATTCAGTTGCTCTGCTCCCCAGCTCTGGAGCTCACTACCATCTGAGCGTAGAAATATTGAATCATTCTCACTTTTCAGATCCCAAACTTAAAACTCGTCTGTTTAAGACTGCTTTTTCTCTTTGACTACAATTGCTCTGTCTGATTTTAAATTTGGCATTTTAGTTTTGTTTATAATGTTTGCTTTATCTAATGTTCGGTGTCCCTGAGTGTTTAGAAAGGCACCTACGAATAAATAAAATGTATTATTATTAAAATGAATTCAAAAGAAGTTAATTAGCAGCACAAACAGGGCACTCATTAAAAAAAAAGGGTAAGAATGAAAACCTGCAGCCACAGTGGTCCTCCAGGACCAGAATTGACGACCCCTGCCATACTGAAAAGCAATCAATTGTTGGGTTGATATGTTTTTAATTCTAACACGATAAAACCGTACCAAAACTAAATGTCCCACTTGCATATGTAATGCATTTCAATGTAGTTAACACGTTGGATTGCATTTCATTTTGGCATGAATTATCTTCCGTACAAAACACCCATGTTCCTTCTTCCTCATCCCTACATTACATGCATCGAAGGTTTTGGGTGAGCTTTGATTGGTTATCAGCTCTCTCGCACACAGAGCCGTTCCTACGACTAAAGACCACCTGTTAGATTTTGTTAGGAGTCGTGAACTAGTTGGAGTGAGCCGCTGGGTACGTCACATCGCAGGATGCTTCCGACTCACTACGATTATGTAAATTGAACGTTACAACTGAAAATCTCTAGAAATGTTAGGCACACATGGCCTTCAGCGACCACTGACTTGCTCTCCACAGTTTTAACTGCTCCTCTAAATTTATGATGCCAGTCAATGACGTAATAGCAACTAGAATGGCCAATTTCTCGTACAGTTGTCCCCATTCCTGACGAGAAGCACCATAATGACAGTCCCTCTGCCTCTGTCCGTTACAAAAGAGCTTGTCTAGAGTTCCAGATTAAAGCAAGACTGAGTACGGCTGGGACGTGATATCCAAACAACTGGAATTACTTCACCACAGCAGCTGTCTGTCTATCAGCTTACAATTCTCAAACAGATAACCTCTAATTTCTCAACTAAATGTGAAGGTGCAGTCATATAAAGCGATGGGGGAAAAAAATCAGTCATGCAGGACATAATATACTACCACAAATACTGAAATTCTTACTGCTAAAACAGTAAAAGAGAACATCAAGTACACCTAAACGTGTTGTGAAACAGCAGAAGCTGTTACTGTACATCAGCAGAAAGCACAGAACTGTGCAGTTCACCCAGCAAAACTTGAAGGCGTTGCGTCTCTTAGAGGAATGCTGTCCTTATGCAAGTGCGTCTGTTATCTACACTAATAAAAGGCAAAGGCAAAGCCATCACTGACTCATCACTAATTCTCCAACTTCCCGTATAGGTAGAAGGCTGAAATTTGTCAGGTTCGTTCCTTACAGCTTCCTTACAAAAGTTAAGCAGGTTTCATTTCGAAATTCTACGCATAACGGTCATAATTGAATCCTGCTTACGTACATATATACGTCCATAGCCTGCAGCTCGGTCACCGTGTGAGGCGTCCCCCATCCCCACACCTCCCACGTAATTGACTGCCTGCCTACATAAGGCCGTCCGTCGCTCCGGTCTCTACATTCCCTTCTTTGCTTCGCCACGGGATTCACGTCTCCCTGCTGATAACTGCAGCCTTTTTATTTAATCCACGGCTTCTCCGCTGTTTTATTGTTCATTTATTACGATTATAGTTATTGTGTAGGTATTTTAGACTTACTTTACATTGTTCAGGTACCCATTTCCTTTATCATTCCAACCGTACTCTCATTAACATGTCTATCGAGGTGATCACCATCGATCAAAGAACTGTCACTTACCGAGTGGTTTCCATGCCCAGAGATGGCACCTGCCTTTTCCATTCTCTTTGTTACATATCAGGCTCACTCTTGATATCTGGAGGAACATTGTGTCTTATGTATTGAATGACTGGGACAGGTTCAAGGTGTGGACTGATGACGGTATAGGAGATAATTATACTACACAGGAGCACTATAAGAATGAAATGCTTAAGCCCTTCACGTAAGGTTCTGCATGTGAGTTGATGGCTGCTGCTGAATTGTTCGGTTGTCGCTTTCAAGTGTACCGAAATGGCCAAATATTTTACACCTTTCGACAACCGCCAATGCCTCTTAAACATCTTAGATTGACAGGTGACGATTTCAGTAGTGGACACTTTGATGTTTAGAAATGTTTAGACTCTCAAAAGCTGGGTGTAAAGTTATCGATGAAACCGGTTGTGTGCTTACAACGCTTGACAGATGCCGAATGTCTCTTCAACACAAGTCCTGCAAATACTGTCGTAATTGAAACAAACCATGAAACTCAAACCGATTATGACAGCAGCAATCCAAGCTGTGAGAAAACAGTAAAAAGGAGGTGTGTCAGATGTCGTGCTACATTTTCTGATGCAGCTAGATGGAAATAACTTTGTGATGCTGCCACCAAATACTTGCAGAAAAATCCACAAGTTAATAGAGACGCTGTCGCTAAATATTCGCAGGCAAATCCACAAGTTAATACCGGGAATGCCTGTTAAACGTCTCAGATTCACGAGTAGTGATTTGCGTAGTGAACACTTCGATGAATGAAACCTGTTATCTTTACAACGGTTGACAAACACAGAATGTAACTTGAACACAACACGTCCTCCAAATATGAACCTGATTGAAAGAAATAATGATAATCAAATCCTTGATGACAGCAACACTCATAACAGTCACAAAATAATTACATTGACAATCATGTTACGTTATTTTTAAAATGTTTCCTTTTCTTTTTCATAACTTCTTTAACACACTACTTCTCCGCTGCGAAGTGCGGGTATTCTGCTAGTAAATTATAAGGGTGAAGAGGGGCCTGATGAGAAAGACCACAATACAGTTTGATGAGCTGAACAAAAAAGGGCTGAATAACAACCAGTGGAACTATGTGGACTTCAGAATGATCTCTGCTGGTTCCATAATTAGACGTCTTGTCTAAATGTAGCACCATCTTAGGGTAGAGTACTTAGTTTAACTCAATTGTATTTATTTTTGAATAACGCTCTTCACTGGATGCAGGCTCAGGAGGATGTAATATAGCATACACTGTATATTCACGCCATGCCAGAATGTATTTGTTTCCCACTGAGAATATCTTGCAGGTCAGAATAATAAAGTGTAGAACATTAGACATTTTTGTGATCCTAATACCTAAACTGCGTCTCCCTTCCATTAAGCAATATAGAAGACCATCAGTATATACTTTAGTATGCCAGTTTACGAGAAAGTAAAAAGGGTCTGAACCTGTTGTGCCTGTTAACCCTTCGTACAGCACCTGCTCTGTCAGGCAGCACACTAATGGCTGTAAGGAAAATGTGCGCACGAGACTGTGCTGGAAGGTTGTTGTGCAATCGCCCAGCGATTTTTAGTCTTGTAAACTGACACGGTCTGGCGACGAGATCAACAATTGCAAGTCAGCAAGTTTGACATTCCCTATGACCAGAAGTCATGTGATGTGACATCAGCAAAATGACAACAGAAGGTTCAAGATAAGGTAGTAATATTCAGTCTTCATGGTGCTGGGGAGTGTCGATTGTGTTGCATGGTGGATAACAAAATCAAGTAATAACTAGACTGTGCTCTTTACACATGACAATAATGTGGCACTTGGTGCCATGGCCCATATGCCAAGTTGTTTTGCCTGCCTAAGGTAAAGTCATTCCTGATGGAGGATCGCAGGAATCATCGGGTAGAGGGGTCCTTTTATCAGATTGACTGGCTCAGCGCTACTCAGATGTGGAATGGCCAAATGGGGGAGGCAGCTTGATGGCTGAGGTCTCCAGGACTCTAAACAAATCCATATCATATTATGTGATATCAGCTACTGTTAAATTCTGCTCCGTACTTGTAAAATTTTTATTTTTATACTGTATCGAGGATTACTTGTGTTCTGTTCTGTGTATTGTATTGTATTGACCCCCTTCTTTTTGACACCCACTGCACACCCAACCTACCTAGAAAGGTGGTCTCTCTTTGAACTGCCTTTCCCAAGGTTTCTTCCATTTTTTCCCTACAAGGGTTTTTTTTTGGGAGTTTTTCCTTGTCTTCTTAGAAAGTCAAAGGTGGGGGGGCTGTCAAGAGGTACGGCCTGTTAAAGCCCATTGCGGCACTCCTTGTGTGATTTTGGGCTATACAGAAAATAAATTTAAAGAAAATCCAACGCTTCAGTATCACCCCCTGAAAATTTAAACAAAAATGAAAAATGATGGATTGGTAAACCTCTTCACTGAGAATCCTAAAGTAAAAGGCATGTCTTAACTCCGACAGACCAAGGAGAACGAACCTTTCCAATCCTGAATAGAAGACACTGGAACCTAATCCAAGTTTTTACATTTTCAAAGGTTAATCCGCCAGAGCTAATCTAGTTAAAGCAGTGTAAACGGTACTTGACAAAAACATCACTGGGAATGAAAGGAAAGTGAATACAAAACTGAAGCTAGAAAACACTTTACTACAAAAGGGGTCATAGGAATCTGGCAGAAACTACTCAGTCATATAGTTCAATAGAATACTTGGGACAACTTGGCTATTAACTAACAGACAGATGATAACTTTTCTCCTGTTTGCATTCATTTGTATTAATTTTATATGACGGAGATTAGCAAGGATCGTTTATGCTTTTTATAGATAGATAGATAGATAGATAGATAGTGGTCCAGATCTAATTATGCAGATCCATTCAGATCCGTAATGAAAATTGCATAATTAGATCTCGACCACCCGATAGATAGATAGATAGATAGATAGATAGATAGATAGATAGATAGATAGATAGATAGATAGATAGATAGATAGTTGTATTGATCTGCCTCAGTTTGTATAGTCTTAACTTTCCCAACACCATTGTTCCATTTAGACACTGATTTGTTATACACATTTAACATAAACAGATACATGTGTGATTGGCGGAGCGCGTGTGTGAAGTGAACTCAGTAAAAGCAGTGACTGTATCGGCTACCGAACTCAAGTAGCTCCTCGACGCGAGGTGTCTGGAACTTTGTTCACAGCTGGACAAACCACGTAACCACAAATCCTCCCACGGGCTTTCCTTAATAGATATTCGTGATGCTTAGTCGGTTTAAAATTCCAAGCATTTGTCGACATCCAACGCTGCGGTGCAAACCCCAAACGCCTCCCCATGGTGCCAACGAGCATCGTTTCGTGTTGGCACGTAGCCAATCGCCAGACCACCCCCCCACCCCCTTTCAACCCCCAATCAGGCACTGGAGACTGAAACCGCGTTGCGTTTTTGTACATTTGTGTATTTATTTGCATTCATTATCTTGGGTGCTGCAGAGCATTGTTGATTGTTCAGCCGGTCATGGTCTGTGCAACCTGAGGAATAGACTGGCGCTGCAGTTCAATTTAAACATTATCAAGAAGGTGCTGTAAGAGCAGTCTAAAGCGAGAAGGGAATATGAAAAAGAAAAAAGAAATGAAAAGCGAACGAAGCGAAGCGTCGCAACCTTACAGGTTCGTTCTCCTCGTTTTCAAAAATTTCAAAGCTATTTTACCAGCAGTCAGTCGGCATTTGTCTGTAAAGAAAGTGCAGGATACGTGAAGGCCAGCTTACCTGCTCTTTCCGCTTCTGCCAGCGACCGCAGGGGCTCTCTTCTAAGATCTCGCTCTCATCCTCACTTTCTTCTTCTTTCCCTTCGGATGCCGAATTCCTCTCCGGCACTGACATGGTCATGCTTCTTGCTGAATGCGTACAGTTGCGCTAGGAAGACGCGTGTGTGCAATGCCAAGATGCGAAGACTTGCCTGCCTTTAAAACGTTGCGTTCCCTCCCCTTTTTTGTATGTAATGTAAACAAAAATAAAAAAAAACCTAAGCAGTTTTGGTCTTACGGCTTCATAATGCACACAAAAGCAAATATCCAAAGATGTGCCGTTACTAACAAAAAACAAAACAGAGGGAGCAAATATTCCGTTAATCCGGTCCTGCCCCCTTTGTCTCGACTTAAAATATAGCATTCAACGCGATCATGCTCGCCATATCCCGCCGCCCGCTGATCGGACATGTATTTTTGCCAGGCGACAGCAGCAGCAGCACCAACAGACCTCGGAGCTTCGCAGTATTTACTTTCTTTTTTTTCTTCACTCCCACCTCCACGCAAATACCCACCCTCGACTTGTCATTCACAAATTAGAATAGCCCCGCCCCTTCTTAATCCTGCGCACTGGATGAAGTGCGGGACGTGAGCAGCCGCACACTTGAAGCGGATCGGAGCTGCAGAAACGGGACCCGCTCAAATAATCTGTGCGCGACAAGACGCTAAAAGGCGACCAAAGATTGCCCTGCATCCGAAAAGTGTTTGTAATTTTCAGAGAGCAACCTAAGCAGTGAGGTTGGAGCCGAGGGCTAACTTCGATTTGGCCTCAGAAAAGCGTGAGTTTTCAAAATCTGACGTCACCCGGTTCCGTTTACTCAAGCATGCCACGCGTTGTCTTGCTGCGTGTGTTGATGGAAAGGAGCTACGACTTTACGTTCTGGTGACATCTGCTGTCCAAATAGAGTTATACCCTCTCGATTGCTTATCTTGAAAAGCGATCCTCTGAAGAATACAATCACAAGCGATAGTGATTATTTTAATTTATCTGGGTTGCACAATTGAAAAAGAACACGAAGAGCAAGAAAAGCAAAAGCCACTGAAAAGAGGCGCAGTTGTATTGGTGTCTCAGTGTTAAATAGAGAACATGTCGAGATGTGGGCACAACACGACCGCTAGGGACAATTAGGCATTGGTAATTCCAGGAATTCCTCAAAAACCTTATTGGAAGGGAGGTGCACTAGGAAACTAGGCTGAAGTGCAATATTGGTTCATCTCATCAATGGTTCTATACAGCTGGGGTCCCCAATTCCGGGTAGCTGCAGGTTTTCATTCTAACCCTTTTCTTAATTAGTGACCTTTTTGCTGCTAAATAACTCCTGAATTATTTTTATTTGACTTGCTCTTGAAGACTCAGGCCCCTTGTTTCTTTTTCCTTAATTAGCTGCCAAACAATAATGAGATACAAAATGAAACAAAACATGAGCAGCAAACTGTGACCATCATATAATATCTGAAAATAAAAAGGGTGAAGGTCTCAGGATTGTTGATATGCTCAGATCTTCTAAATATTTTAACAGTGCTCATAGAACAGAGAAAATCAACAATTTTGGAAATGTCTGCTGTTGCACAATGAGGGCAGCAGCAAGCCATGGAATTAAAGAACGGGTTTAATTAACAACAAGCCTCGGCGTCCAACTGAGCAATTGGTTGGAGTGAAATTGGTTGAAGTTTGAGGCCCTGACTTAGTTGGTCTTCTGTTGGCTCACTCATTTCACATTTTATTTCTGTTTGGGTGCCATTTAAGGAAAAAAATGAAGCAATTCAGAGGAATGATGAAGAAATTCAGGGGAACAAATCTTAATAAAACAAGCTATTTAAAATTAATTCAAAAGAAGTAAATTAGCAAAAACAGGTCACTAATTAAGAAAAGGGTTGGAATGAAAACCTGCAGCCACTCTCGTCCTCCAGGAGTCTGGAGCTTTTTTTTGTTGTTTTTTCTGTCCACCCTGGCCATCGGACCTTACTTATTCTATGTTAATTAATGTTGACTTATTTTTATTTTTTATTGTGTCTTCTATTTTTCTATTCTTCATTTTGTAAAGCACTTTGAGCTACATTTTTTCTTGTATGAAAATGTGCTATATAAATAAATGTTGTTGTTGTTGTAGCATGATCTTCTAATAGAAACAGGTTTGTTTGAAATTTGATCCTTCCACCAGGAGGCAACTGTGTGCCTTTTTGGAAATTTTCATCTTGTTTACATGCGTGGTACACGGCTGATCATCGTATTCTGTTATCCAGCTCAGTGTCAGGCAGAGCCAGTGGCTTTCTTAGCAGTACTTTGCACAAGGTATTGAACCAACCCTGAACAGGGTGCCAGTCCATCACATGACCCTCATGCTGGTCAGATGTAAATCTATCTATCTATCTATCTATCTATTGTGGTCCCCGGCCGGGACGCCCAGGAGGACCAGAGGAGGGCTTGTGCCTCCTCCAGACCGCGAGGGGGCATCCGTCCTGGCTATGTTGGGGGCCTCGGGTACAGGGCTGCCTACTGTACCACAGTGCCCAGAGCGGGGGTGTGTCCGCGGGAGATTGCCGGGAAGCAGCTGGAGCCCATCCGGGTTCCTATAAAAGGACTGGAGGCGGCCAGGAGGAAAGGAAGGCACAAAGGACTGTGTGGCCTGGACAATTGGGGCATCGGTGTAAGAGGCACTGGGGTTTGTGCATGTGACTTGTTTGTAAATAATAGTTGTAAATAAATGGTGTGTTGGGTGAAACTATGTTGTCCGTCTGTGTGTGTCCGGGCCAGCGTTCACACTATCTATCTATCTATCTATCTATCTATCTATCTATCTATCTATCTATCTATCTATCTATCTATCAGTACCTTTCCTATCAATCAATCAATCAATCAATCAACATTTATTTATATAGCACATATTCATACAAAAAAATGTAGCTCAAAGTGCTTTACAAAATGAAGAATAGAAAAATAGAAGACACAATAAAAAATAAACATAAGTCAACATTAATTAACATAGAATAAGTAAGGTCTGATGGCCAGGGTGGACAGAAAAACAAAAAACTCCAAAAGCTGGAGAAAAAAAATAAAATCTGTAGGGGTTCCAGACCACGAGACCGCTCAGTCCCCTCTGGGCAATCTACCTAACATAAATGAAACAGTCCTCTTTGTATTTAGGGTTTTCATGAAAGGACTTAATGATGATGGTCACATAGACTTCTGACTTTCAGTCCATCAATGGTGGTGCATCATGATGCTTTGAGTAGGTGGTGGTGGCGCAGGCCACCACAAAGAAACCGGAAAAAGAAACAGAAGAGAGAGTAGGGGTCAGTATGGATTTTGAAGCCACTGTGAATAGTTATTATGATGAATTGAACATACAGAGTATCAGTATTAAGTTAAAGTGAAGTTATAAAAAGGCCATGTTAAAGTAATGTGTTTTCAGCAGTGTTTTAAAGTGCTCCACTGTATTTGCCTGGCGAATTCCTATTGGCAGGCTATTCCAGATTTTAGGTTGTCACACACGTGTGCATGGGAGGCAGCTGAAGGGCTTAGAGAGGACTGATGATACATCTGCCCCGGTTTACGCTGATGCTCTTTCTGAGTTCTCTACAGGTCTTTCCCGGGAAATCCCACCAGGAGCCGACACCTCGAAGCGGGACACATCACTTCCGGTTCCGGGCCCCCGAAGACGACCTCACTTCCGGTTCCGGCACAGAGGACGACATCACTTCCGCCCTCCGTCCTATAAAGCCTCCTGCCTTTGCTCTGGCAGGCAGTTCTGTTTTGGACTCTGTTGAGTAAACTTGACTCTGAATGAATCAATTACGTTTGCAGCCAGGAAACCGGATTAAACGGGTGGCTGCCCCAAACCTTGCCATGCCTCAAATCTCTTTTTTCTACAAGGTGCATAGCAGCAGAAGGCCTCCTCACCACTTCTTTTAAGTTTAGTTTATGGAATTCTAAGGAGACACTCATTTGAGGATCTAAGTTTACGATTTGGAATATAAGGTGTCAGACATTCCGATATATAAGATGGGGCGAGATTATTTAAGGCTTTATAAACCATAAGCAGAATCTTAAAGTCAATTCTGAAAGACACAGGCAACCAGTGTAGTGACATCAAAACTGGAGAAATGTGTTCGGATTTTCTTTTCCTAGTTAGGATTCTAGCAGCTGCATTCTGCACTCGTTGCAAGTGATTTATGTCTTTTTTGGGTAGTCCTGAGAGGAGTGCGTTACAGTAATCTAGTCTACTAAAAACATAAGCGTGAATTAATTTCTCAGCATCTTTCAGTGTTATAAGAGGTCTAACTTTTGCTGTGTTTCTTAAGTGAAAAAGGATAGAGCCTTGTGGAACACCATATCGGATATCATGTGTCTTTGAGATGTGATTACCACAACTCACAAAGAATTTTCTCCCTTCCAGGTAGGATTCAAACCAATTTAAGACCCTGCCAGAGAGGCCCACCCATTGACTAAGGCGATTTCTAAGAATATTGTGATCAATGGTGTCAAATGCAGCACTCAGATCTAAGAGGATGAGAACAGATAAATGGCCTCTGTCTGCATTTACCCGCAAGTCATTTACTACTTTAACGAGTGCAGTTTCTGTGCTGTGATTTGTTCTAAAACCTGACTGAAATTTATCAAGAATAGCAGGTTTATTGAGGTGGTCATTTAATTGCAAAATGACTGCCTTCTCTAGAATTTTACTTAAGAAGGGCAGGTTAGAGATGGGTCTAAAATTTTCAAAAGCAGAGGGGTCAAGATTATTTACTTGAGCAGGGGTTTAACTACAGCAGTCTTAAGACAGTCTGGGAAGACCCCGTATCTAATGACAATTAACTATGTCAGAATATTGTCAATTAGCACGTCTGATATTTCTTTGAAAAACCTGGTTGGTATTGGGTCAAGGACGCAGGTGGAGGGTTTCAGTTGAGAGATTATACTATGTAATTCAGGTAAATCTATCCTGGTGAAAGCATTTAATTTGTTTATAATGGAGTACCGGGCTTTGGAGGTTCTGCAGTGTTGGGGAGATATACTATGTTATCTCTAATATCATTAATTTTTTGATTGAAAAATACAGCAATGTTCTCACAGGTTTCACTGGAAGTATTCTGGGGGCATTCCTTTGTGTTACCTGGGTTTAACAGACGATCAATTGTAGAAAATAAGACTCTGGGATTACTAGCATTGTTATTTATAATATTAGAGAAATAGCAGCGCCTCTCAAGATGGACAGTGTTATTGTATTCTGTTATTTTAGCCTTCAATATCTCATAATGGATAGTTAGTTTAGTTTTCCTCCATTTACGCTCAGCTCTACGACATGTTCTTTTAAATCAGACACTCTTTGGGTCTTCCATGGAATAACAATACTAGAAGATTTTTTAACTGTCTTTTCAGGTGCAACTATGTCAACAGCAGTTCTTACTTTAGAATTAAAGTTTTCCACTTTACTATTTACATTATCCTCGCTATTATAGTTGGCATTATAAACGGACTGATTGCTTAGAATAGTTGTAAGCTTTAAAGCTGCTGATGAGTCAAAGAAGCGTTTTTTAACAAAATGCTTCTCATGAGTGTTTTCTATCTTTATTTCTATATTAAATAGTAGAAGGAAATGGTCTGATAGACCAATATCAATGACCTGCTTTATATCAACTTTAAGTCCTTTAGTAATCACTAAGTCTAACGTATGACCTGCTTTATGTGTAGGCTGATTAACGAGCTGCCTCAAATCAAAAGAGTCCAGGAGGTTCATGAATTCCTTTACCTTTTGGTCACACTGATTGTCGACATGAAAGTTAAAGTCGCCGACTATTAAGAGTGTGTCATAGTTTGTAATTAAAATTGACATTAAGTCAGAGAATTCCTCAAGGAAAGACGCATTATATTTAGGAGGTCTATACACGGATAATACTAGAACGTGAGAATCTCCATGAATAACAACGGCGAGATACTCAAAGGACTTAAATTTACCAAAACTAACATCTTTATATTTTAATCGTCTCGAGTAAATTTTTGCCAATCCGCCTCCCTTTTTCCCCTGGCGTTCTGCATGAGTAAAAGTGTAATCCGGAGGCGCAGATTCGATTAAAACAGCCGCGCCATTTGAGTTAAGCCATGTTTCATTTAGTGCAATAAAATCAATCTTTCTATCAATAATAAGATCGTTTATAAAAAATGTCTTGTTAGTTAAAGCTAGTTATTGGTAATCGGAACAAAAATTAAGTTATTTTTGTTAACGCTGCTCTGTGTGTATTTTTTATGTAATCTACAATCCGTTTTTATAGTCTTAATGCAGTGTTGATCTGAAGTAGTAATTTCAATTCAATTATTGGTGTTTATCTATCTATCTATCTATCTATCTATCTATCTATCTATCTATCTATCTATCTATCTATCGATAGGAGGTGAGTACTTAAGCCCTCAGATAGTTTGTGTTTCATATTTATTAATAATAATAATAATTCATTACATTTATAAAACGCTTTTCTCACTATTCAAAGTGCTCTCCCCACAGGGAGGAATCGAGCTCACTTGGCAGAGATCTGCTTTCACTTTGACATTAAGCAGTCTTTCACTGTTGGTTAATATCAAAAAGGCCAAATTAAATGAGCTATGATTCAATGTTGTATAAAAATAAAATGTAAACACTTGAGTGCGTTTTATAAGAAGTGTAAATCAGGACCACTTTATAATCAGTTACTGATAAGAAATAACAGGATGAAAAGCTGTTGCCGCAACCCAGGAACTTAACACAATGTCAATGATTACAGCAAAAAAAAATCAATAAAATGCAAGGCATTCAAAGAATTGCCTTTTAAACTCTGTCTAGAATTGTGCAATATGCATACTTTGAACAGTTTCTCCATCTCTCATTTCTTTGAAAATATCTGATTAAAACGGTAGTTACTACAGTACCTCGCTTCTCTGCTCTTATCATTACAATATTTTTATTACTGACATGACCGTATATTATATTTCTTTAGCTACATATACGTATTGACTAAATGAAGGTCCTTTTAATTTTGCACTTGAAACTTAATTGTGCTGTGTGAGGCATTTTGTCCTTATTTAAAGATTACTGGACACCTAGACCATTCATTTATCTGTGTAAAATTATCCATGAGCTAAACTAATCAAGCTACAGTATACTGTTTTAATGATAATGTTCTAAAGAGGACAAAATATTTATAGTGAATGAAGGGGATATCAGGTGTCCGTAGTGCAGAAGAAACGTCTGCTTTGTCTGTCTGCTTGTTAACATTGGGCAGGTGTGACTGGTACTCCATCGACGTGTCTCTGTTTGTCGCCTCAACCTTTCCTTTTAATGACCCTCCTGTATAAATTATAACGCCATAGAATATCTGCATTTAGATAGAAGAGTCTGTTTTCAATATGTTTTTGATTAACATTTCTGCCACATGATTACAGTGTTAGTTTCAAATAGTTTGAGCTTTTATGGGCCACATGCCATCATCTGTTTGTATACGGACGTAGATGTGTTAATGTCTATTTAGTTTAACATATTTTAGATACATTATTGTCATTTTAAACTTCTAAGTGGAGTTTATCGCGGTGTTTGAGAGTGGCAATGTGTTTGATTTGATCGAACATGCAGGTAAGAATTTACTTTGTTACATGATAATATGACTACGTAAGATACGGTCTAACCAGACAACGCTGTGTGGACAGTAAACCAACAGGGCAAAAAGTCAAACTCACTCGCTCTGCTTGCGGGTAAACGACAGCTCATCGCCTCTCATCGTCTTTAATGAAATTGTTTCCGATTCTTGTGTACATGAAGCCTCACAAATACAGCTTAATGCATTTAAAAGAAAACAGGCAGCGCCACGCAGGCTGCGGCTGCACGGGCTCATGATAAAACACGTTCTCTATAGTGATTTAATGTCACTCAACATGGAAATCCAGACATACACTCATCTAAACCTTCTGTCACTGGGTACGGAACAGGATAAGGGACTAGTAAATCCAAACATCATGGTTTTACTGAAGGAACTCGGACTGCTCCAGACGAGCGGTGAGGCCTGCTTAGCACTGAAATCATCTACCAGTGCTACCTGCGCCCTGAGAACAAGACGGCGGCGGTGCACGCGTAAACAAAAGCGAGGTGTCCACGGTGGGCTGAGTGCTAAGGCTAAAGCTAATCCAGGCAGAACGCTACTACCATCGATCTTGGTGGCAAATATTCGCTGACTGGAGAATAAATTGGACTACATTCGGCTGGATTTAACATCGAAGTGGGAGATTAAGGATTGCTCTACTTTTGTCTTTACGGAGTCCTGGCTCACTGACTTCACAACCGACACTGCTATTAGCCTAGCGGGGCTAACTATCTACCAGGCAGACAGGAGCAGCAGTCTCAGCAGCAAAACACAGGCGGAGGTATCATCGTCTACACAAACAACAGATGGCGTGTTGATTTAAAAACAATCCACACATGTTGCTCTCCGGACATTGAGTTTTTGGTAGTTAAATGCCGGCCTTTTTATTTACCACGAGAATTTTACGTTGTACTTATAGTAGCTGTTTATATTCCCCCCGACGCTGACACCAAGGCAGCCATTGACACACTCAGCCACTACATCAATGATCTGCAAACCACATATCCAGAGGGAGTAGTCATTGGTGCTGGGGATTTTAACCAGGCAAACATGAAGAGAGGTTTACCCCATTTTTACCAACATGTGGATTTTGCAACTCGGTGAACCAATATATTGAATCATGTCTACACCAACATCAAAGGAGCATTCAAAGCATCCCCATGCCCCCATCTTGGCTCATCAGACCACATCTCCATTATGCTAATCCCAGCATATAGACCTGTGCTCATCAGATCAAAACCATCACTTAAACAGGTGAGAGTTTGGCCAGAAGAAGCCATGAACGCACTAGAGGATTGTTTTGAGTGCACCGACTGGTCTCTGTTCAGAGAGGCAGCTACCACAGATCAAGGGACAGACATAAATGAATATGCAGAGGCTGTGTCTGGCTACATAAATAAGTGCATGGATGGTGTCTGCGTCACCAAAAACATCATTGTCAGGGTAAATGATAAACCGTGGCTGACTGCTGAGGTGCGAGCCTTGCTGAAAGTGAGAAACTCTGCTTTTAAATCTGGAGATACAGCTGCCCTCAGAACAGCAAGAGCTAACCTCAATAAAGCTATCAGAAGAGCTAAAAGGGCTCATGGAAAGAAAGTACAGAGCCATTTTCAAGATCACAGGAACAGCAGAAGATTGTGGCAGGGGATTAAATCTGTTACAGATTACAAAACAGTTTCTCACCCCTGTGATGATAGCTTCAACTTCCTGAATGACCTAAATAAGTACTTTGGACGGATTTAAGCATTGAATGACACATCACCAGTGAAGGCCACCCCTCATCCTGACAAGAAGGCACTGTGTCTGGAACCAGATGATGTTCTCCGGACTCTGAGGAGAATTAATCCAAGGAAAGCTGCAGGACCAGGCCAGATACCAGGTTGCATACTCAAAGGATGTGCGGAGCAGCTGACACATGTCCTTACGGATATGTTTAACATCTCTCTGTGTCAGGCTGTTGTGCCATCTTTCTTTAAAACCTCAGAAATCATCCCAGTTCCAAAAAAACCCACAGTCACAACCATGAATGACTATCGCCCTGTAGCCCTAACACCAATAGTGATGAAATGTTTTGAGAGACTGATCAAGGACCGCATTACTTCTGTACTACCCTCCTCATTTGACCCACTCCAATTCGCCTACAGCTCCAACCGTGCCACGGAGGACGCCATATCCATTATACTCCACCTTTCGCTGGAACATCTGGAGAACAGAGACGCTCTGGTCCGCATGCTGTTTGTTGGTTTTAGTTTGGCCTTTAATACCATCATCCCTCAGAATCTGATCAGCAAACTGGGCCTATTGGGACTGAGCACACCTCTGCAAAACTGGATATTGGACTTTCTAACGGACATGCCTTAGTACGTACGGGTAAGGAAGAATTAATCAGACATCATCTCCTTGAGCACAGGTTCTCCACAGGGGTGCGTTCTGAGTCCTCTCCTCTTCACGCTCATGACCCACGACTGTTGTGCCAAGTTCAGCACAAACCACATCATTAAGTATGCGGACGACACAACAGTGGTGGGTCTTACTCGAGGTGATGAGGAGGGGGATTACAGAGAGGAGGTGAAGTCATTTGTGGAATGGTGTGATTAAAACAATCTGATACTGAATGTTGAAAAAACAAAAGAACTGGTGATTGACTTCAGGAAGAAACAGCTGACACACACCCCTGTCTACATCAAGAACACTGCTGTGGAAATTGTGCAGTCTACCAAGTTCCTGGGAGTCAATGTGACGGTCCCTGCATACCTTCTCCATCACCAAGAAGGCTCACCAGCGCCTGATCTTCTTGCGGAGGCTAAAGAGGGCCCATCTCAGCAAGTCAGTCCTCACCACTTTCTACAGAGGGACCATAGAGAGCGTGCTAACCAGCAGCAGCTCTCTGTGGCAGGAGAGCTGCAGCACTTCGGACTGGAAAGCACTGAGGAAAGTGGTAAGGGCTGCTGAGAGGATCATTGGAACCCCACTGCCTAATGTACAAGACATGGCAAAACAACGCTGTCTGGCCAGAGCTGTGTGGATCTCCAGAGACCCCACTCATCCTGCCTCTGACCTCTTTTCCCTCATGCCCTCAGGCAGAAGGTACCGCAACCTGAAATGCAGATCTACCAGGTTTAAAAACAGTTTCTTTCCTACCGCCGTTCATCTTTTAAATGAAGCACCTTAGCATTTCACTGAATGCACTTTTAATCAGAATTTTCTGCAGTTTTAATCAGAATGTAATTGATTTTAACCATGTGTTTTTATTAATGTCTTGCGCATCATCTTTTCGTTCTGCAGCACATCTCGGATGTTCTGCTGAATGACAAATAAAATTGAATTGAATTAAATTGATTGAATTGAAAACAGTCCCAAAAATATTCATAAGTAGTCCGGACAGAAAGATATGGAAGAAGATGATCCGCTGTGGCAACCCGTAACGGGAGCAGCCAGAAGAAGAAGAGTCCGGATGATTCATGTTATCTACAAAACACAATGCAAATTGTCAGAGGTGGACTTCAATCAACTCCTAGACACATCTCAAGGAGAATTAAAGCAAGCAGGATGAACCTGAGTCCCACAGCAAAGGGCCGGCGTACTTCTATGAACGAGAGATTTCAGTTTTTGATTTTTAATAAATTTGCAAACCTTTCTGCTTATCATTAATGGCTATTGAATGTAGATTGATGGACAAAAATGTCAAATTTATCCCTTTAAAGTTAAATCTACAACACATTAAAGTGTGCAAAAAGTGAAGAGCTTTCTGAACGCTTTCGTAAATCACACAAATGTCATAACACCGTGTCAGACACAGAGATAGTTTAGTGTGTCCCAGGGCAAGTGGCATCATCACACTGGAACCCATCACAAATGCACATTTTAACAGCTCATTTCCCACTGACTTGCAGCTTATTATTTTTCCAGCTATCCCATAATGACACTGTGTTTCTAATCCACTCCAGCTGTAAAGTTGTTATCTGTATCTATAGTTATTGTATTACCTTTGCTACTCAATTTTCTATAATGATAATGAAGTTTCACTGCTTTCGTTCTGCCGGACTCTATTAGGCAGGAGTAGCAAGTGCCATTTTAGACACAATTCATATTCCCGCAGTGAGTCTGAACCGTTCATTAAGTGGATCAAAGCAAAGTTTAACACTCAGCACTCTGGTGCTTCAGTAGATTCAAACCATTACTAATGTTGGGGTGGGCGGTGTGCCAAAGAAATTAAAATCTTGGGAAATTATTCAATATAATAAGTAATTTTAGCATTTGACTTCAGTAAATTTAAATACAGAACTTTGAATTCCTTGGAAATGCCACTTTATATGTGTTTTAGATGCACGATATACTCAAATACTGTGTGGGCTGGCGACCTGCCCAGGGTTTGTTTCCTGCCTTGCGCCCTGTGTTGGCTGGGATTGGCTCCAGCAGACCCTCGTGACCCTGTGGTTAGGATATAGTGGGTTGGATAATGGATGGATGGATGGATATACTCAAATATAATTGAAAATCAAACACTGAGTAATAAATAACTATGCAACTTAATGAAAACAACATGTAGGTTGTGAGAGATGGCCGGCAGTTTATCCCGGCAAACACCCCCACGCCGCCAGATGGAGTCCTTCCTGCAACATAGAGGTGCCCGAGTTCCCGCAGGGCACCATTGTCATTGGAGTTTTACTTCACAGCCCTGCTGGATACCATGGGGGCCACCAGGGGACGCTGCAGGGAGGCACTATGATTTTTATTATAGCCCGGAAGTACTCCCTAGTCTCAGGGACGGAAATAATGAAGTACTTCCGGGCTGAAGAAAAGGAGAATTTCCATTGACCCGGAAGTTCTATGAAATCACGTGGACTGAGGGACAGAAGCACTTCCGGGTCGAGGACTATTAAAGGACTGTGGGAAACCCCAGCAGGGTGAGCCGAGTTGGGAGGAAGTGTGATGGAGCTGCTGGGTGGAGAGGAGGATTTATTGATTATTATTGTGATTATTGTGGAGTATTGTGGAGGTGGAGGTGCTTTGTGCACATTTTCAGAAATATTACATTCATTTCTTTATTTTACCTGCTGTCTGGACGTGGTGTCTGAGGGTTTCACGGGGCAACAGTGACCCCTGCTGTCACAAGGTGTAATGTAGACTTGGCTTTGTGAAATAATTAATATTCTAACAAGCAGAATTTTAACCCAAGCAAATTAATTACTAAACAAAACATGTGGAAGAACTTGAATCTCCTCATTTAACGCAAAGTCCTCATGACTTGACAATGATTTGCAAGTTAAACACAACCATGAAATGCTGACTTTCTCCTTGATGTTTATTTCTTCATGTGGTTACGTAGGCGTTCTGTGAGCCGATTTGTAAATCACCAGTGTCTTTGCCTTTTTAATGGATGACTGCAGATGACTGCATGAATCAACAGGAAGGAGCTATTGTGACTGTGAGCTGCCTAAGAAGTTGGATTAAAAAATCTCATTTTAAGGACTTTAAACTAGCAATACAATATACACAATATAATTAAGTATGCTAAATGTAGTTATATCAGGGTGTCCAACTCTGATCCTGGTGGGCCGCAGTGGCCACAGGTTTTTATTCTAACCCTTTTCCTAATCAGCAGACAGTTTTCACTGTTAATTAACTCCTTTTCCCTTCATTTTAGCAGCCCTGATTTTACAGATTCAGTCCTCTGAATTGATTCGTTTGTTCATTAAATGGCAGCCATGAGCTCCAGTTCTCTGGGCAAAAATACCTTGTTGAAGCCAGAGGTCACATGGCCATACTGGTTCTAGCTGATAGGAAGGTGACAGTCACTCAAATAACCACTTGTTACAACCGAAGTATGCAGAAGAACATCTCTGAATGCAGCAGGAGACCACACCGGGGGTCACTCCTGTGAGCTAAGAACAGGCAACTGAAGCTACAATTCACATGGACTCACCAAAATTGGACAACAGAAGAATGTTGCCTGGTCTGATGAGTCTCGATTTCTGCTGTGACATTTGGATGGTAGGGTCAAAATTTGGTGTCAACAACATGAAAGCATGGATCTGTTCTTTCTTGTATCAATGGTTCAGCCTGCTGGTGCTGGTTGTGTAATGGTGTGGGGGATATTTTCTTGGCTCACTTTGAGGCCCATGGTACTAACTGAGAATCACTTAAATTCAACAGCCTACTTGAGTGTTGGTGCTGACCATGTCCATCCCTTTATGACAGCAGTGTACCCATCTTCTGATGGCTACTTCCAGCAGGATAACTCAACATGTCACAAACCTCAGATCATCTCGAACTGGCTTCTTGGCCATGTCATTGAGTTCATGGCATTCAAATACCCTCCACAGTCACCAGATTTCAATCCAACAGAGCACCTTTGGGATGTGGTGGAATGGGAGATTTATATCATGGATGTGTAGCTGACAAATCTGCAGCAAGTGCGTGATGTTGTCATGTCAATATGGACTTAAATACCTAAGGAATTTTTCCAGCACCTTGTTGAATTTATGCCTTGAAGAATTAGGCAATTCTGAAGGCAAAGGAGGTCCAACCCAGTATTAGCAAGGTGTACCTAATAAAGTGGCCAGTGAATATAGTATATGTTTAGTAAATTTATTATATTTCGGGTAATGTTGTCATGAAAATGATGAAAATTAAAATTGATAGTAAGTCCCACATAAATACAGAGGATTAAATGGAGAAGGGATGGTGAGATTAGTTTGTAAGGCCTTCAGGTGTTTACTGCACTTGTGCCAAATTCTCTGTTTAATAATCTGATTATTGGTATATTTGTAGTATTTTGTGTTGGGCAAGTAATTTACAATAAGTAAAATGCAGCTCTCAGTGGTAATGTTTATCTTATAGTAAAGGATTTCTTCATTATAGTGTAATTTTCATGATATTGGGTTTTCTCAATTTTCGTACACGGCGTGCTTGGAAACATTTGCAATATTCGGTGAACTGCATTAAAGTCAATGGAGAAGGGCTAACTGAACTAGATTTGACTGGATTACAACGGCGCAGCTGTCTTTAAAGTATCTCTTAGGGTTAGGGAAACATCTGCCAAATATACTGGACCGATTATTGTGGTCAAAAGAGTGACCTGGGCTGTACAGCAGCAGTGCAACCACTGCACCACCGTGCCTCCATGATATCAAAGAAGAAAGTACGCAGTCAGAGACACACAATCATAGATTTCATCAATGCCAAAATCGTAGTCAAAAGTCAGAAAAATATGTAGGTCTTTTAAAGGCTTAAAATTCAAAGTGGCGTGTCATGACTGAAGCCAGGGGCTTGTTCTCTTTTTTGAAGTTGTGCTGAAGGCTCTCCAAACTGTCTGTGCTGATGCTTTGCACTTTTTATTCTATCAGAAAGACAGAAACACATTGTAAATAGTAATAAAACTTTTGTTATTATCATTAGTATTATTTCATAGAGTTTCCTCTGTTGGGGGGCGTCAAGCTCCTTCAAGATTTGTTCTCACTCTTGCCATGCCACGTGGCTAATTATGCATGCATAGGGCTCGCTTATGTTGGCATGGAACTCAAAGGTCGACCGGCACATTTGGCTACAAGCGCAGATAACTCGTCACACAGATGATCAGCATTATATACCCGGGGGGCAGTGTCATCAATGTTGGCTAATACAGCTCTGGAGGACGTCGCACTGGCCTCGTAAAGCATTATGGGGTGCTGGTATTTAAAAAAAAAATTATCCTATACTGGTTGAAATATCAGTAATAATTTGATGAACAAGGGTGAATGCAAAGAAAATCTGCTGCGAATAATGCTTTGGAGAAATTTGCTGATCAACACTAGTCATTACGATGGGGAATATGCAACGTTTGTATTACAAATATGACAAATAAAAGAAGAAAAGCACCACAAATACTTTCGTGTGTCAGAATTTAGATTTGATGATTTGTTTCACCACATTGAACCATTTATCAAACATGGAAGCTCGCACGTTGATCCTGTTGGAGCTGCCGTCACACTGTGACACTCAAATTTTTGCTGGTATTGCGTTTCGCATTGATTTCCAATGACTTGATCAGAGGACATATCAAAATGTGCTGGGAATGCGTGGCAGCCAAGATCTGGGCTGTAATCACAATATAAGTTTAATATGTCACTGTGCTCTGTGCAAATATTTTAAAACTACTTTTCCTTTCTGCTCACATGTACAGCTAACACAAAGCCAGATTTAGCACATAGGAGTTCATCATATAAGGACTGCCAGGTATGCTTTTTAAGACAAGACAAGTTAAGAACAAACTGCAAAGTGGGAATTGTACTATGTCTTTGTGTCAGAGTCAGCATGACATTGGATCTTCTTTTCTTCTTTCTTTTTGGCATGATTTAACTAAGTGGGGGCCTGCACGTGGAGAAAGACTATAAAGACTTGGAACATTGCCTGGCACACCTTTGAAGCTGACGAACGGGTGGGAGATACCATCATCCGAGCTGGAAAATACTTCCAACGCAGTGACAAAAATGGCGGACACTACACATTGGGCCCCCACTACCCGAAAGGTCTTGTCATGGCTTCCTCATCTGTTATGCCACATAATACGTCATTAAAGAAAGCTAAGTTATTTCTCCTATGTGATTTCTTACCGCCATATCACTAAGGGAGTGGTATCGCCTTTTTATATTATATATATATATATATATATATATATATATATATATAGTTTCAGGTTATATAACACACTGCAATTACAAAAGAACTTTTTCCAACAAGAGAGATAGCACCCCCTGCTGGATAGATGTGCACGTAAGTGTTCTGACCATCAAGTATATCCTGGCCTTACCTTTTGAACAGTGTGCCAAGTCAAAAAAATAATTGCTAATATTTGCAGACTTTGGTTTCAATATAGATGGTTTGACAACAACAACAACATTCATTTCTATAGCACATTTACATACAAATAATGTAGCTCAAAGTGCTTTACATGATGAAGAAAAGAGAAAAAAAGACAAGGTAAGAATTAAAATAAGAGAACACTAATTAACATAGAATAAGAGTAAGGTCCAATGGCCAGGGAGGACAGAAAAAACAAAAAAAAAAACTCCAGACGGCTGGAGAAAAAATAAAATCTGCAGGGGTTCCAGACCATGAGACCACCCAGCCCCCTCTGGGCATTCTACCTAACATC
Source organism: Polypterus senegalus (assembly GCF_016835505.1). Taxonomy (NCBI): domain Eukaryota; kingdom Metazoa; phylum Chordata; class Cladistia; order Polypteriformes; family Polypteridae; genus Polypterus; species Polypterus senegalus. The sequence continues at coordinate 183,923,033 of NC_053158.1, forward strand.
AATGATCAGTCCTCATTGTATTCATGGTTTTCATGGAAGGACTTGATGATGACGGTCACATGGACTTCTGGCCTTTAATCCATCAATGTAGGGACATCACGGTGCTTTGATTAGGTGGTGATGGCGCAGGTCGCCACCACAGAAAGCCGGAAAAAGAACAGAAGAGAAAGTAGGGGTTAGTACGGATTTTGGAGCAAACACCATGAATAATAACGATAATTAATTGAATATGCAGAGCATCAGGATTAAATTAAAATGAAGTTATGAGAAAGCCATGTTAAAGTAATGAGTTTTTGACTTGTAGTATGGCTATGATTTTGGACTTGAAACCACAGGAGTATGAGTTTAATCATCTCTGCTGGCCCAGCATGACTCTCAGCACTTCACCTACTATGGAGACTTCTTAATTGTTCAAACATGGAAACCTGACAGGAAGATTGCGCACATTTCTGTCATTTATTACAAAAGTGCCCTGTTGCAGTGGCATTTGCGTTACTTACATTTTTAAGCACAGAGTAGATTGCAGGTACTGCTGGGCACAGTCTTTTAACATATGTGGCTAACATTACTTTCAAAATGTATTTCCTCTACCTTTTATGACCAGTTTTTCCGTTTTTCTCTTTATCTTTCTTGTTTGGTTGATCCCATCTTTCATCTTTCCACACTGGTGTCTTTTACTTTAAGGTGACTATGCATCTTATTTTATTTTATGTTTTGAGCACATTACATTTTAAGTTAATTTTTTTAAATGTTGCCCACCTCTAGTCTGACTTTCTTCTGCTGCACATACCTGGATATCTCATACTGAATGTGATTTGCCTTTCAAAGAAAACAGTGACATGCGTCCGATTCTGTGGGACACCTCAAAGACTCATTCCAGGTACAGTATGTAATAACCGCGGGGGCAAGAGGGGGCATTGCTAAAAAGGCTTGTCTCTTTTTCTCTTCCTCAGCCCCAAGAAGACATTCCCTCAGGGTAACTGACCACACCCCTTTGGATGGGACTGCTTTAAAAGGGAGACGATCCCTGAATGTCGTTATCTCATTTGGACCTGATCCTCAGAGAAGAATGGAGTTCCCTGCAGGAGGAGACTTCAGTTAACAGCCATAAAGGCGATTTATGTTTATTTTAGTGTCATCGATCGCCTGTTTACTTTGTTCACCTAGAGAATAATAGGGGCGACCCTGTTGGCACCCCAACACTTTGTAAGAGCACTGCATGTTTTTTCCAGCCATCCAAAAAATTGAACTTCCCTCCTTGGAAATGCAGTTTTGACTCCCTTTATAATATTCAGAACCTTCCTGTTACAAACTATAATTATGGCCCTGGTGCAGTGGCATCACTAGGGTTGTTGTCATTCAGTGTGGCAACCAAGGCCGGATTAAGACCCCCACAGACCCCTGGGAGACTTAATGAATAGCTCTCCTGACTAGACAGTTGATCGTACTTTAAACAACACAGCATACAGACACCTGGCTGTTTAATGCAGTGCGGTAATTACTCTTATTAATGGAGTGTGGACACTCAATTGTTTCATCGAGCAGGGGGTCGGGTCCCCTGGTGATTTTAGCCTGTGAACATTTGATCGTTTTATCTTAAAGGGGTGAAAACTCCATCATTTCATTGAGTTCCTCCTTGGTGAGTTTTCAGCACAGAAATTATATAGACAGTCATTTGGTTGCCACACCTGCTGACGACCATATAGATCACACCAGGTCACACCATCAAAGGGGGTGACACCTTAATGACTTTCACTCAAATTTTGTGCAGTGTTTCAGGCTGAAATCACCAAGGGGGAAGCCCCACTCACCACTCTAGTGACACAACTGCTCTGGTGTAAACTGTAAGCAAGTCCACCACAGGCAAAGGTTTAGGGGGTTTATGGTTACAGTTTGGAGACCAGGGTTTGCATCCCGGGTGCTCTCTGCATGTTCTCCCCACCTGAGTTTCCTCCCACAGCTCAAAGACTTGAACGTTAAGTGAATTTTCTAAACTGGCCTGTGTGAGCGTTTGCCCTGTGTTGGGTTGGCACCCTGCCGAGGTGTTGTTATTGCTTTGTGCCCTATGATTGCTGGGATAGGCTCCAACTGCGCTCATTCCCATCCCTGGATAAGCAGACTAGGATGGAACCCTAATTCTTTTAAAAAAACATCAAGTCGAGTTTTGAAAGTCCCTAACGTCTTACTGTCTACCACACTACTTGGTAGCTTATTCCAAGTGTCTATCATTCTTTGTGTAAAGAAAAACTTCCTAATGTTTGTGCAAAATTTACCTTTAACAAGTTTCCAACTGGGGTGGTACTGTGGCACAGTGGTAGAGCTGCTGCCTCGCAGTTAGGAGACCCGGGTTCGCTTCCCGGGGTCTCCCTGCGTAGAGTTTGCATGTTCTCCCCGTGTCTGTGTGGGTTTCCTCCCACAGTCCAAAGACATGCAGGTTAGGTGGACTGGTGATTCTAAATTGACCCTAGTGTGTGTCCTGCGGTGGGTTGGCACCCTGCCCGGGATTGGGTCCTGCCTTGTTGGCTGGGATTGGCTCCAGCAGACACCCGTGACCCTGTAGTTAGGATTCAGCCGGATGGACGATGGATGGATGAAGTTTCCACCTGTGTCCCTGTGTTCTTGATGAACTCATTCATTCATGAACTCCCTTCATAATTTTAAACACTTCATGTCTCCTCTTAATCTTCTTTTCCTTAAACTGTAAAGGCTCAGCTCTTTTATTCTTCCCTCATAACTCATCCCCTGTAACCCTGGAATCAGCCTAGTCGCTCTTCTCTGGACCTTTTCTAGCGCTGCTATGTTATTTTTTGTAGCCTGGAGACCAAAACTGCACACAGGACTCCAGATGAGGCCTCACCAGTGTGTTATAAAGCTTGAGCAGAACCTCCTTGGTCTTGTACTCCACACATTGTGTTATATAACCCAACATTCTGTTAGCCTTCTTAATGGCTTATGAACACTGTCTTGAAGTCGATAGCTTAGAGTCCACCATGACTCCTAAATCCTTCTCATAAGGTGTACTCTCGATTTTCCGACCGCCCATTGTGTATTCAAACCTAACATTTTTACTTCCTATTTTTAATACTTTACATTTACTAACATTCAATTTCATCTGCCACAAATCTGCCCAAGCCTGTATGCTGTCCAAGTCCTTCTGTGATAATATAACGGATTCCAAATTATCTGCTAATCCACCTGTCTTGGTATCATCTGCAAACTTAACCAGCTTGTTACTCATATTCCTATCTAAATCATTTATATATATATTAAAAATAGCAGCGGCCCTAGCACTGATCCCTGTGTAACACCACTCTTAACATCGGCCTAGACTAGTCAACCCATCAAAGCTTGCCAGTTCTATCCATATAATTCTTCCAAAATAAGATCAAGTTAAGTTTTGAAAGTCCCTAAAGTCCTACTGTCTATATACAGTATTGTTATGAGTGTGCGTTTGAAAGACAGCATAAGGGCTCAATTGATGGTAATTTAACCACCAAACCAGGGGTTGGCGCCATGTACTCATGCCTTTTATTTTTCCTCATTTTCAAATCGGAAAGCCCTATCATTTCTGACATAGATATATATAGATAGACGCCGCATTCACTGTGTTACCCAGTCGACACGATACGTCAGCGTATCCGCTATATTGCGAGTGGCAAAAGTGCCATTTAAACTAATACAGGTAGACGTGGAAACCGGGTTTTCTGATGAAAAAACAATAACATTTTAAACAGTATCGTTTACATACAACAGATTTTGGCGAATTGTTAAAAAGCAATTATTTATATCCATTTATACACTAATAATGGGAATTATTACGTAAATAATAATAATAATAATTATTATTTTTAAATAATTCCTCCCATATAAGTAACATTTATTGGACTGCCTTCTTCCATCTCAGAAACATTTCTAGACTTCGTCCTGTTCTTATGCAACACAATACAGAAGTATTGGTTAATGCCCGAGTCACCTCACGTATAGATTACTGTAATGCTATTCTATCTGGCATCCCACTAAAACTTATCCATCGCTTATAACTTCTTCAAAATTCTGCTACCAGGATAATAACCTGCTGTTTTAAATCCACTGAATATGTTACACCTATTCTCTCTCAACTTCACTGGCTCCCAGTTAACTACAGTATACAATACAAAATACCGCTCTTAACATTTAAAGCTCTCCACAACCTCACTGATCTCCTCCAGACTTGCACTCCTCTCTCTCACTCAGATCGTCATCTGCAGCTCTACTTTCTGTACCACACATCAGACTCAATGCAATGGCAGCTCGAGCGTCACTCATTGTGCTCCTCAACTTGGGAATTCTCTTCCCTCTCACATTCGTCAGCTCGATTCAATAACGTATTTTAAAACTGCCCTCAAAACGTATCTTTTCAAACTGTCAATTGTGAATTTTGCATTGTTACTACCAGTTATCATTGTTTGTTTGCTAATTATTGTTTTAATTTTACTAATGCTGTTTAATTTTATTGTAAGGTGATCTTGAGTGCTAAGATTATAAAACAGGATTTTCTAATGGCCAAATATAACCAAAACAATTGTTTAGCCTTACCTCTGAAATGTAATCCCCCGGGATCGGGTTTGGAGCGTATAGCGGTTTGTACAATCCCAAGCAGCACACGCGTGAGGCATCTTTTTCCATTACTTCACTCCACAGCAGTGCCACTCGCAATATGGCGGCAATGTTAACATACGATGCTGCTGGTCATGTGGCGTCTAGTAATTCTATGTCTATGATTTCTGACGTATCCAGCATAAAGGTTGGTGTCAGCCATTTTTGGATTGTCTGAGATTATGGATTCAACCAAAACAAATTGTGCATTGTGTATGACTAGATTCTGTAGTTTGACTACGGGTTTGATATTTTATTTAGGCTTTGCTGTTAGGTTATATTGTCCTTCTGGTTTTGACTTCTGATTGGTTTCAACATTCTTCTTTCTTCCGGTTCATTACTAAATAGCCGGTGTGGTGTACCCTCACCATCCACCAAGACTAAAGTCTGTTAGTTTATGCTCAGATGTTACTTCTGTAAAGCGTTGCCTTTTCCTTAATTTGTAAGCTAAATGGAACACAACCCTTTATGCTGAAAGAATTGAATGCACAATATATTTTTGTAGGATTTCCACCAAAATAACAAACCTCGGTGTATTAAAGCAATTGCGCATATAATTAAGTTTATGCTGTATGAGGAACTGAGAAAGGGGAAGCCTGATGACACAAGTACTTATTTAAGATACTGAAGGGCAGCAGATTAGATTGTACCTGATGATTTCCTCTCTCTTGCTGAAACTCAATAATTACAGACAAAGAGGAACGAGATGAGGAAGTTGCTACTAAGCAGAGCAGTAAATGTGTTGCTAAACTTGGAAGGAACTTTCATTTGACTTGTCTGACTGCTTCCCCAACCATGACAGATATCAGCTATATACAAAATAAGCAAATAAAATACCTTTCTAGTGCTTAATCTCACATTTGTATTATCATTTTATTTTCCCTAAAGTTGCCTTTTGCAGCAAAATGAGTGGGTGGAGAATTACAAGTACCTTTCTCAATTCATCTTAGGGGGAGATTAATCTATGAATCTATTTTTGTCAGGGGAAGAACTGTCATTCAGTGATCAATGTTGCAGCTTCAAATCTCCATGGACATTCTTCTTTTCCCAGTAGGCACAGCGTGTACGCAAGACCTGAGCTCCAAAAAGGCTTGTAACGGACAAAGCACTGCGAGAAAATGGATGAAAGAACACGATTGCATGGTACATTTTAAGACAGTAAAATGTTTGATTTTATTTGCTAAATTGTACAGTCGTGGAGATTTATTGCAGAGCACGCCAGGATGTAGCATGGCCATGGATGAAGTTAATTCTTACCTCTCTGACTTCAAGGCCTAAAACACCTTAACGTTCACAACGTCTTTGGGTCAAATTTGATCCGTATTTGTGTTTTAATTGAGTAAATGTGCCCTAAATTTCATATGATGAAATGTGGTGAACTTTCCTCTGTGTCTCCAAATTAACAAAAAGTAATTAAAGTTAAACATCACATAATCTGTACAGCTTCAAAAAAAGTTTTCCTTGCTATGTCTTTTTGGCCGCTTTTGAAACCCCATTGACGTTAATGGATTTCCTGCTGGATTTAAGGTGCCTTGTTTGTTCACATCCCATTAAACATCCCAAATGTCATCTTTTCAGCTCAGATATATAATAGTTGTTAGTAAAGGGGCCTAATAATACAAAGCGTTTGTAAAAACAAATTTTCATTTTTGCACCACTGATACACATGTTGAACACAGTCATGTCCTTAGGGTCAGTTGTGACCCACCATAGACTTTAAAAGATGTTCTACTGCATGTAGGATGCTATGCTTTTAGTAAAGTGTCCTAACTTTATAAACACTAGGCTGCTTCACCCCCTGCTCGCTTCGCCAACCCCAATGTTTGGTTTCCCAGATACACACTTTTAAGATTTTTTTTTCTTTGAATTGTTGCTATTTCATTAGTTTCACTTTTATTTCAGAACTTCTGTTAAAACAATATTTGAAATCTTTCGAGTACCAACGTGCTGAATCTTTTTAATGAGGTCAGTGAGACGTGTTTTATGACTTTGTACCATAATTCAGGGTAGGTTTCTCTGTTTGGAATTTCAGCACAGACAAAACGATCTTCATCATCAGCAGTTAATCATTTTTTTTGCAAAGTAACCAATAAATGCATGTGAGGTAAACCACGTTTTTGAAATTCTCTGACTTAAACTTCAAAGCCGTACAATATTTATATACTTCTGACATATCACCTGTGTCCATATATTCGATCTCTATTCGCCTTTTCGTTATTTCTCTTTCTTTGCGCTAATGCGATGTTAACTTCCTTTGTTTTGACACTATCGTTTCTTTCTGCTTTCATATTCTGTATCTTGCTCTGCATGTGTTTCACCCCCTACGTTTTTTGTTTTTTTTGAGTCTTTTGAATTCCAGTTTTCATTATCTCTAACCTGCTCTGCATGTGTTTGGCCCCCTTGTTTTTTAACCTCTTTATGACGTTTTACTTTGTTTTCTACTCTGTCTTTTATTTTTGACTTCGCTTTCTCCTGCTTTTTTTTCAATGACACCTAGTCCGTGGTGATTACTTTCTCTTTTTCGAGTAATAATTTCCATTTGTTTGCGCTCCTGCGATCTTTACTTTCTTTTTTTTTTATACTTTCTAATTTTCCTACTTTCATATTCTTTAACTTTCTCCACGTGTGTATCGCGCCGTTTTTTTTTTTAGCCTTTCGAATTCCACTGCTTTCATAATCTCTAACCTGCTCTGCATGTGTATAGCGCCAACATTTGTGAACGTCTTTATGAAGTTCTACTTTGTCTTTTACTCTGTCTTTAAATTCTGAGCCCGATTGGATGTGATTTTTTTCGATTTCACTTGTTCCGGGCTGATAATTACTTTCCTTATTTTCTGAATTTGCACCTTGATTATTCTTTTTCTTTTTTGTCTCTCCAATGCTTTTGAGTCTCTTTTCTCCACACTGCTTTCTTCTCCGCTTAGTTATCTACGTTTCATTTATAACGTATAGTCCTTATACGCTTTATTTTTGCGCTGAGAGCCCTGGATCTGTGTGTGCTCAAGCCTTTATACGACTGAGTGTTTTGCTGCCCGTGGTCTTATTTGATATTGGTTGTAAGTAGAGCGTGTCTTGCAAGAATCTCATGTTCTACGTCATTGTGAGACGGTCCTAGGTCAACCTCTTGGCACAAAGTCTCATGTTTAAGGTCCCCACGAGACACTTCATGGCCAATCTCTTTAGTCTTCGGGTCTTTAAAGTGTCTTCTGTGATCTTCATGTGAACATCACGTCTCGACGCCCTACTGTTTCTCTCCAGGATTTTTTTTATAATAGAGAGATATGCAAACAAGTTTCCAAATGTCATGATTTTGTAAAACTTCTTCATATTTTCAACACTACTGTGCCCTTCAGGTCAGCTTTGACCCACCATTGACTTTTATGAATATTAAGCTGTACTTAGGATAGTTTGTTTGTTCATAACCCAAAAACACATCCTAAATATCATTTTCTTTTAGCTCTGAAATGTAAAGGCTTGTAGCAAAGTGCCTTAGCTTTACAAAATGCCAAAAAAGTTTCTAATTGACACATCTGTGTAGAGCTGCTACACATTTGAAAACTTTCATGTCTTTCAGATCAGTTCTTACCCACCATTGACTTTGATGGATGTTTCCACAGCATTTAAGGTGCTTCATTTCTTCATAACCCACAAAAATATTCTAAATGAGACCAGCTATGTTATATGGGTTGGTGACGGTGGCACTGACCAGAAAGCAAGAGACAGAGTTGGAGGTGGCAGAGTTAAAGATGCTAAGATTGACATTCGGTGTGACGAGGATGGATGGCATTAGAAATGAGGACATTAAAGGGTCAGCTCAGGTATGACGGTTGGGAGACAAAGTCGGAGAGGTGAGATTGCGTTGGTTTGGACATGTGCAGAGGAGACATGCTGAGTATATTGGGAGAAGGATACTAAGGATAGAGCTGCCAGGGAAGGGGAAAAGAGGAAGGCCTAAGAGAAGGTTTATGGATGTGGTGAGAGATGACAGGCAGGTGATGGGTGTAACAGAACAAGATTCATAGGACAGAAGGATATGGAAGAAGATGATCCGATGTGGCGACCCCAACGGGAGCAGCCGAAAGAGGAAGAAGAAGAAGAAGATGTCTGTTTTATAAGTTAGGATCACCAGTACTGCAGGTTAAGATGGCCAATCAATATAAAATAGGTTTGTGATGAAAAGTTTTATGTACAGGGCACCTAAAAGGGTGTGTCAGAATCAGGCCAAAAGAGACCTGGAAAGCCCAGCATTGGGTCTGCACTTGAAGACATGCCAGGGTTAGAATGCGAGTTTTTTAAAAGGAGGTGCAGTATCTAAAGGCCACGCCACTTTAGAAGTCTCTTTCAACAGCTTGGCCTTCATTTACACAATCTTAGTGAGTCGGAGGCAGTCGCCGGCACTCTCTTCTAGTCTGACATACCCAGCGACTAACTTCAACAAGTCTATGATTCACTCCGATATGAACAGGTTTGATTTGACAACTAATGAACGCTCATCCAGAACTACTGTACACTGTATACAATGAAGTGATGAGGAATAAGGAAGTGTTTTAACACTTCAGTCTGATGTTTTGTGTTTTACGTACCACAACAGAATGGAAAAAGAAGCCAGAGGTTGCTGCTGAACTCGCCATATCTGATAACCCTTTGTACAGCGCCTGCTCCGTCAGACAGCACACTTTTATGGCTGTCACAAAACAGGGCAAGCAAGACTGTGATGGACGTTTGGCACTCAGCTGGTAAATGTGACATGCTTAGTGATTTTTAGTCGAGTTAAACTGAAACGGTCCGGTGACAAGAAAAGACTGCAGTCGGCAAGTCTGATATACCTAATGACGACAAGTCATGTAATGTGACATTGGATTAAAACGCCAATACAGTATTCAGCTTGTCTTTGCTGGTGTGCTCTACATATTATTTATCCATCCATCCATTATCCAACCTGCTATATCCTAACTACAGGGTCACGGGGGTCCGCTGGAGCCAATCCCAGCCAACACAGGGCGCGAGGCAGGAAACAAACCCCGGGCAGGGCGCCAGCCCACTGCAGTAGATATTATTGTTCTTCAAATTTTACTGTACGAAGTACAGCTCAACGGTAATACAGTTCATTATTTATTGGTATAAAACTTAGTGTGAGAGCTTTCTTTATGAAAAGTGTTACATAAAATCATATAAAAATTGTATTCAGTTAAGTAATATATACCGTATTTACAATTATGTTAAGTTCTTTCAAGCATAAGAAAATCTCACAGACTAAAATTACATGCAAATTAAAACAACTGGCATTAATTTCAGTGAAGTTGGTCGATGCTGTATAAACACCGTCTTCATGAAAAATATGTTGCAGTAGCTGAAGATTAGCGGCTTCATGCCGGGCCTGCAGTGCTCTTTTGCTTTATTTGAAAGCGTATTTTACATTTCTTCTTATGTGTGCTTGTTCTTCTCAGTTCTAGTCTTCAGCGTGGAGATTTATTTCCTCGATTAGTTCACAACTTCAGCATAGATGGATAAGTGAGGATCAGATGTTATTTCAGTGGATGCGTAATTTGGCTCATTTTTGTGAAATTCCACAGTGGTATAGTCGACATCATCATTTAAGATGCTTTGATGCTGAGAGATAGAGAGAGAAATGACAATGCTATTTCATACATTTACATTCACTTGGTTTACATTCCTGATAAGTTAATAAAATACTAATGGACTCCGTGAACGGACCCACACCATGGGAACTTAAACGCTTTCCTGGAAGTCTGACTCAGCCTCTGAAAAACGTATGTTAATGGAAAGTAACCACCATTTGGCACACACACCACCCCATGGTTGCTCCAAAACTGGCAAATTCAAGTAAACTTTGATTTGCTTCCTTGCATTTTCCTCTTCTGATTATGGTCCCTGACAGTTCGTAACCTTTGTCTGTGCCACCCTAGTGACATCTTTGCCCTTGTGAAGTCTTTTCTACCCAGATAACCCTTCATGTAGCATAACTATGTAGCAAAATTGCTCATTTTAAATTATTAAATGAGACGTCTGTATGGGTTCACATTTGACACTATAAAAAGGGTTACTTTGACACTGTAAGAGTTAATTTAACACAGGATTTCCCTGTGCATACAGTGGATTCAGAAAGTATTCTGACCCCTTCGCTTTCTGAACTCTTTATTGTGCCAGCCAGTCATTTTCCAGCCCGCTATATCCTAACTACAGGGTCATGGGGGTCTGCTGGAGCCAATCCCAGCCAACACAGGGCACAAGGCAGGGAACAAACCCCAGGCAGGGCACACACACACACACACTAGGAACAATTTAGGATGCACCTAACCTGCATGTCTTTGGACTGTGGGAGGAAACCCACGCAGCAGACACGTGGAGAACATGCAAACTCCACGCAGGGAGGACACGGGAAGCAAACCCAGGTCTTCTTACTGCGAGGCAGCAGCTTTACCACTGTGCCACCGTGCCGCCCACTTCATTGAGTTGTAGATTTCATTTCAGTGATACCATTGTAGAGTTTTTATAGAGGTTGCAGTCTCTCCCTTGCCTGTCTTAGCATGGCATTCCAACTCAACCATCTTAGCAGGGAAAACAGACCACACTTTCTAAACTTCTTTTACTTTTCAATATAGTACTGTGACTCTTAACACACTAAAGACATTCACATCTTATTGAAATCCATCCATCCATCCATCCATTTTCTAACCCGCTGAATCCGAATACAGGGTCACGGGGGTCTGCTGGAGCCAATCCCAGCCAGCATAGGGCACAAGGCAGGAACCAATCCTGGGCAGGGCACACACACACACACACACACACACACACACACACACACACACACACACACACACAGGAACAATTTAGGATGCACCCCTAACCTGCATGTCTTTGGATTGTGGGAGGAAACCGGAGCGCCCGGAGGAAACCCACGAGACACGGGAGAACATGCAAACTCCACGCAGGGAGGACCGAAGCGAACCCGGGTCTCCTAACTGCGAGGCAGCAGCGCTACCACTGCGCCACCGTGCCGCCCCTTATTGAAATCAAATAAACTAAATCAACAAGACTTGTTAAACCATAATGTGAACTGTAAATTGGACTTCTTTGCACCGTTGCTCCCACCATGCCAATCAAAAGTGAACCCCTCCATCAGCCTACTGAGGCCTGACCAGGTCGCTGACTTTAAAGTTGGAATTGCTATTGCGTGCACACGAGTGACAAGCTGTGCAGGCTAGGAAGCTGCTGGGACACACACCAACTGTCGGGAAGTTCCAGTACACCATGAATCAAACCCTAAATTACAACAGGAGAAACCAATATTATTAACAGCGTTACTGGCATATACTGTAGCAAGCGCTGCTCCTTTTTGCTTTAAACAAAGGCCATTCAGTTGGCAGTCACGACTATGAAGTGTCGTGAAACCTTTGTCGTCACACTAATAAGAAACTTGAACACATTTCAAATGTGTCCACGATGATTTCTTTTCTGGCAGCACGGTGGCACAGTGGGTAGCGCTGCTGCCTCGCAGTTAGGAGACCTGGGTTTGCTTCCCGTGTCCTCCCTGCGTGGAGTTTGCATGTTCTCCCCGTGTCTGCGTGGGTTTCCTCCCACAGTCCAAAGACATGCAGGTTAGGTGAGCTGGTGATCCTAAATTGTCCCTAGTGTGTGTGTGTGTGTGTGTGTGTGTGTGTGTGTGTGCCCTGCGGTGGGCTGGCGCCCTGCCTGGGGTTTGTTCCTGCCTTGCGCCCCGTGTTGGCTGGGATTGGCTCCAGCGGACCCACGTGATCCTGTGCTAGGATATAGCGGGTTGGATAATGACTGACTGATTTCCTCCCTAAAAATCCAGAATAGTTATTATGCAGTTGTTAACCAAAGAGAATTAACCAGGGTGTGACTGGCTAGAATTTTCAATTGATGCACAAAAATGATTCCAAATGACTGAGGTTACACAAAGAAAAACAAGCAATGGTGTAGCACATGAAACCACTGGAACAGGAAAGATCACCTGAGGATTACAAGTTCAAGTTTGAATAAATAAATATATAAAAAAAATAGTATCTTCTTGTTGTAAACAATGCAAAAAATATATCACCTTAAATTTTTTCTTTGATTTTTTCCTCTGTTGAAAGGATAAATTGGAATAAGCAATTTCTTCATTCTCTTCAGGATTCTGCTAATGAGAAGATAAAATGGAGTCATTCAGCAACAGATTATATTGCTCGTGTACTGTAAATGTATTAATACCCTTTGAATTTGCTTCTCAGTAAAAAATATATCACCTTAAAATCCTTCTTTGACTTACTCCTGTGTTGAAAACTCAAATTGGAATAAGCAGTTTCTTCACTGTCATCAGGATTCTGCGATTACAAAAAGAAAATGGTAAGTCATTTAGCAACAAAGGAAACCATTGGGCATTGCTTGTGTACTGCAAATATGTCCATTCATTTTGGATTTGAACAGCAATAAAATCTGATGGAAATATTCAGAGCATACTGTCACAGTGCCATCAAACAGGATCAGGTGTTGTAGATAATTGTGGGCTCTCTGGACTTAAACCAGTGAAGACTTCAGATTTCAAGAAAGTGCTTTTTTTATCCTGGAGGCTGTAGAAGTAAAAAAATACGTTTTGCAGATCTAATCACCATGAATTAAGATCTTAGGAGGGAAGAAATGCAATAAGTTCTCAAGGCAGGTCCAGGCCTCAATAGAGCTTAATATATCAGTCACCTCTGCTCCTCGCTTGACACTTTCAGTCGGGTCTGAAACACATGCAGAACTTCATCTATTACAACTAAAAATGCTTTAGGTTGCTGCTTTGAATTTTAAGTATTTTGAAGTTAGTTAACAAGAAGACTCTCATTAACAGCACTTAGTCCGAATTTCTAGTATTATTCTTTTGCAGAAAATTATGTCTGTAACTGGTGAGCATGTGCTCTGTTGGCTGGAAGAAAGGGTTAAATGGTGTTCTGCCATTTATTAATTACAGGTTATACTGTATATTAACTAAGGAGGTTCGCAAAAACTCTTTTATATTATCCATCCAGAGTTCTGTTGACCTGCAACCTATTACAGAAGCATTGGGTACAATGCCAATGGTGGGCTGGCGCCCTGCTCGGGGTTTGTTTCCTGCCTTGCGCCCTGTGTTGGCTGGAATTGGGTCCTGCAAACCCCCGTGACCCTGTAGGATATAGCGGGTTGGGTAATGGATGGGTACAATGCAGGGTCCCACCCATCCATCATGAATCATACTTATCTGTGCACTCTCGCTAATGTATGTTATATTGCGCTAATTTACAGCTCACTACAGTTTTGATTTACAGTTACCCTAATCTGTACAAAGTGTTTTGTCATGGAATCACACCACAGTCCGCCATTAATTCAGACGTTGTGGTAACCAGCCTTGAACCAGCAATATTATAATTTCAAAGGCTCTCAGAAGCAGCACCTCTATGCTGTGAGTATTAGGAGATCTCCTGAGATTGGGAGCACATGGTATGCTTCTAAACATCAGTTGGGCTTTCTCTTACTCAACCTCCACATTTTCTGCAGTACCACTACACTCCATCCATCCAAAGTGCAAATCCTGCCGACTACACCAAGTTTTTTGTTGAAAAATCACACCGCAGTCCATCCCCGTTCGGCACATTTGCACAGTGGTAGCAGCCCATAGCCAGCAGCAAGCCTGTCACATCTGCATTACAAAGGCTCTCAGGATCTCCTTTTACACTGTGAGCAATGGGAAACTCCTTAGCTCCTGCATGCAGGGATCGCCTGTAAGCACTGCAAGCAGAGCATTTCCTGGTGATGTCAGCTCCCAACGTCTGCACAGCACTACTGCTACATTCCATCTGCCCACAACAGAATGTGGAATCTCTCCACTATCTGCCCCGGTCTAGGTAATGGTGAAGAATACGAGGACAACACTAATAAGTACCTGGCAAATTCTAAAGAACTTTCTGACCATTCCTCATAAAATTAATTTGCTTTTTATGTCACGTGTGTTGAAGGTCTTCCAGTTAAGATGAAATATGAGAAGTGGTAGGAATATAGTGCAAGTTATTTTGTGATTAATAGTATACAGGGAAGGTCTACAGGACGGTAGTAAAACCAGCTATGTTATATGGGTTGGAGATGGTGGCACTGACCAAAAAGCAGGAGAGTTGGAGGTGGCAGAGTTAAAGATGCTAAGATATGCATTGGGTGTGATGAGGATGGACAGGATTAGAAATGAGGACATTAGAGGGTCAGCTGAAGCTGGACAGTTGGGAGTCAAAGTCAGAGAGGCGACATTGTGTTGGTTTGTGCAGAGGAGAGATGCTGGGTATTATTGGGAGAAGGATGGTAAGGATGGAGCTGCCAGGCAAGAGAAAAAGCTGAAGGCCTAAGTGAAGGTTTATGGATGTGGTGAGAGAGGACATGCAGGTGATGGGGTAACAGAACAAGATGCAGAGGACAGAAAGATATGGAAGAAGATGATCTGCTGTGGCGACCCCTAACAGGAGAAGCCAAAAAAAGAAGAAGCAGGTTCAATAACCACAAAAAAAGGCATGCTATTTTAAAATGGGAAAAAATGTTTACCTGGCCATCGCCATTTTGCATTTGAGGCTTCATTTTTTTTAAACCTGAAAAAAAGAGTTTTAACAGATTTAGAATAGACACATGTTATGATTCTGGTACAACAAAAGGGCAAAAATGGGTGAGGCCTTCAAAAACACCCACAAAAAAGGCTAAAAACGCTACTGGCCAGTCCTAAAATAGGCCTCACTTATACAAGCCTGGTTCTAGGCCAGTGTTTCCCAAACTTGGTCCTGGGGACGCACTGTGGCTGCAGGTTTTGTTCCAACCAGATTCTTAATCAGTGACAACAACTGATAACATTCGTCTTATTTAATTAGCTGGTATGTTTTTCTCTTTTATTCGACATTCAGAAAAGCACAGCAGCATGAATTTTACATTTATAAGACATTTAGAAATATTTCTG
Organism: Polypterus senegalus; assembly: GCF_016835505.1. Taxonomy (NCBI): domain Eukaryota; kingdom Metazoa; phylum Chordata; class Cladistia; order Polypteriformes; family Polypteridae; genus Polypterus; species Polypterus senegalus. The sequence goes on from NC_053158.1 coordinate 183,938,640, forward strand.
CTTTTTCTATAGATTTAAATGCTTAACTTCCTTTTGTTGATTTCATTTTATTTTGCCCTTTCTCTGTGCAGTTTTCCCACTTCTCTGTATCTTATTAATGACAATTAAAAACAAGCAGAACAGACACCCAGGCAAACAACACTTAATCATGAAAGGCTGCAACTACTTTAGCATCAGACCCCTAATTAGTAAATAATGGATTAATTAAACAATTAGAACACCTGGAAACGTAGAATGAAAAAAAATCCATTATTCCCATATAACTGCTGGGTACAGTTTAATTTTTTTGGCAAACTTAGTTTTCTAATTTCTATATTTTTCCCAAACCACAGAACACAGGAAATAACAGTTCACTTAATTAGCCCGGGAGTCCAATTAAAAACAGAAGCTGGTTGGAACAAAAACCTGCAGCCACAGGGGGTCCCCAGGACCGAGTTTGGGAAACACTGTTTTAGGCAAATGGGAGGCTTCAAGCCGGACTAGGCCCCAAAAGGTAGAACAGGATTTTATAGTTCAAAAATTATAAGGGAGTCACAGACTTTGCAAAACATCGCCAACATGAGGGTGAATGGCAAAAATTACAGCTTCCAAAGAAACAAGTTCATCGGAATCTTTATAAAAGATGATTTATTCAAAGGAATGGAGAAAACAAGAAAACATTTCAAAAGATCAGAAAAGGAGACAAAAGGAGCCTCTAACAAGGCATTCCAAAGCAAACAAGTCCAAAAACAAAATCCACAGGAGTAATCCTAAGAAGCAGAGCAAAATAAGTAAAAAAACAAAGAAATTAAAAAACTCTCAATACCACCAAACACCAGAATGCATTCAAATGAACTGCAAGGGACAGTATTTCCCATCAGCAGGAAAATATATACAAAATCAGTTTTTAATTTAAAAAAAAAACTGCAAAACTTTCAGAAAACAGGGTTTGATGTTTTTATTATGAGTTACTGAGTGTAGATTAATGGGTAAAAGTGGAAAATTTATCCTTTTAAAATTACTGGCCAGCACTCCAAGCACTATGTCTGGCAAAGACCAGGCTCTGCTCATCACCTGACGGAAGCCACTCTTAAGGGAAAGGCATAAGACACTTTAAAGGATTCTGAGAGCATTAAAAAGAAGATTCTCTGGCCTAATGAGACAACCCTTTGGACAGAACTACAAGCAGTATATCTGACAAAGATCCAGATCCATCTCATCACCTGCCTAATACCAGCACTACAGTGAAACGTGGTGGTGAAAGTGACAAGGTGACTGGTCAAAATTAGAGGAACAATCAATACAGCCAAATCCAGAGAGGCCTTTGAATAAAACCCGCTTTGGAGTGCATACTTCCTCAGAATGGAGCAATGGTTCACCTTCAGCATGTCAATGAAATGAAGAATGCAGCCAAGACAACGCAGTAGTGTCTTCAGGACAAGTGTCTGACTTTCTGATTGGCCAGACAAAGCCTAGACTTAAACCCAACAGAGCATGTGCGGAGAAACCTGAAGATGGGAGTTTACAGACATTTCCCATCCAATCTAATGGAGCTTGAGAGAATCTGGATAACTTATTCAAATGTAGGCATGCAAAGCTAGTAGAGACTTACCGAAGGAGAACTGAAGCTTTATTTGCTGCCAAAGGTCTTCTATTAAGTACTGAATTAAGGGTATGAATACTTCTATGAATGAGATGTTTCAGTTTTTGAATCTTAATAAATCTGTAAATCTTTCTGAAAACATGTTTTCACTTTGTCATTATGGGTTATTGAGTGTAGACTGATGTGGCAATTTTACCCATTTAAAATTAAATCCACAACACAATAAAGTGTGCAGAAAGTGAAGACATCTGAATACTTTCTGAATCCACTGTATCTACAAAATAAATTGATCAACAGGCTCATACTCAATTAGAAATTAACAAGAAATTAATGGGAATCAGAAACTAATTTTAGTTTTAAAATAAACTCTCTTAAAAACTTACCATTTTTCTTCCTGACGTACAAAACGATCAATACCAGGAATATTAATAGCAAACCGCCTAACACTCCTACATATACTACAGCTTTTTCTTCTTTGGATAGACTGTAAGGAAACAAGAAATCAAACAATTACACCATAACATCAACTAAAATTTGAATATCTGACTTGAGTAGTTTTGCATTTGTACTGAAAGAAGAAGTTAAGATTTTTCACTCCTTGTCTATTTGCGGTCCCTTATGTGCACAAAGGATGCTTTGTGGAATCCTCTACTGGTTATATACTGGGTGGAAATAAAGTAGTGAAAATAAAAGACAGTCCAGTCAGCATACAGCCTGCCCACAGAGGTCCCTTGGATTGAATATGCGTGGCACAATAGTGAGACATGTAAGAAGTTAAATAGAAGAGCGGTAAAGTTGGCTTTGACATTTCTTCCTATCTCTCATTATTAAAGGCACTTAAGCGGTTAGTATGCACCTTTTGTGCCAGGTGCATTTCACAGAGAATCTGATAACATGATGAAACATTGGGTAGCATGAAATAAAAATTTAAAGCAATTATTTAGTCATTTCATTTTCTTTTATTTATTTAACACATGGGCAACACGGTGGCACAGTGGTAGTGCTGCTGCCTCGTGTGGAGTTTGCGTGTTCTCCCCATGTCTGCGTGAGTTTCCTCCGGGTGCTCCGGTTTCAATCCCACAGTCCAAAGACATGCAGGTTAGGTGCATTGGCAATCCTAAATTCTCCCTAGTGTGTGCTTGGTGTGTGGGTGCCCTGTGGTGGGCTGGCGCCCTGCCCAGGGTTTGTTTCCTGCCTTGCACACTGTGTTGGCTGGGATTGGCTCCAGCAGACCCCTGTGACCCTGTAGTTTGGATAATGGATGGATGGATGGATATTTAACACGTTAGCGCAGCTCCAACTGTCCTGACATAAGTGTGATCTGCCACTGAAGGAAACGGGTTAAGAAAGTAGATTAAAAGATATGGAGGGCACTAGAGTTAAAACTCCAGCTCTATTCAGGACAAGTGTAGATGTTGCCATATAACTCTTGTGAACAGTTGAGTTTATGGATCAGATGTGAAGATGATTATTGGGCCCTTTCATTCTTTTCTCAGAACTCTTAACCTTTATACCTGGTAAAATTAGACGACACCTAAAATCATAGTACAGTTTATAAAATGTATTATTTTATTAATATAATACTATTCGAAACAATAGAACTTATTTTTGTATAGCACACTAAACTGAGTGCAGGTGCAGAGTGCTATGAACACATCCATCCATCCATTTTCCAACCCACTGAATCCGAATACAGGGTCACGGGGGTCTGCTGGAGCCAATCCCAGCCAACACAGGGCACAAGGCAGGAACCAATCCTGGGCAGGGTGCCAACCCACCGCAGGACACACACAAACACACCCACACACCAAGCACACACTAGGGCCAATTTAGAATTGCCAATCCACCTAACCTGCATGTCTTTGGATTGTGGGAGGAAACCGGAGCGCCCGGAGGAAACCCACGCAGACACGGGGAGAACATGCAAATGCAAGTATAGACTATACTAATTACTAAATACAGAATTAGTACACATAAAGACACAGATTTCTTGAAACACAAAGAACAAAGTAGAAACTGATTAACATAAACTGAAACCATCAATATCTGTTGATTAATTAATTGTTGTGCTATGGCCAGTGGAATGAGCATACAGTATATATATATATGCATCCCAAAGTCAGCAGTGGGGCAAGTAATTTTAGATTTCTCATAGAACATTTGGTAGTGCTGTGCTGTACTTGCCAGTGAGGACCCAAAGGCTTTTTGCTCACTTCACTGCTCATTCAGGTAGCTCGCTGGCCTTACTAGGGCTGCCCGCTTTAGCCCCACTAGAATGGAGATTGTGTGACTATGGCAGATTCGCTCCCCTGCGCCTGCCACTGAAGCTGCACTTTTGAATAATGGAATGCCAGCTGATGCCAGATGATGTCATCCCTGGGTGACGCAAGAGTCAACAACATTACAATATGTTAGAATTCATATGCATTTATTGCTTTAGCATTCCTGTTCACATACATATGATGTTGCATTTTTTGATCAGATTTGGTTTATTTTAAACATAAATGTTACAGGCAGGCCCATAAATATGGACGTGTTACTTAAATCTTTAAATAGATAAGTACACGATTCTTATTGTACTGCAATAACCCAAAGCCAAGAGAGGATTTGCTGTGGGATTTTTAAGGCCATGTATTGGATTTTGGTAGATCAAATCAAGATTTGCTGAATGACTAAACAGGGATGTGTTTGGAAAGAGATGAAACTCAGTATGTAGTTGAGTAAGAACAACTAATGACGGGCTAGGCTTGAAACTAAAGTTATAAGTATCGATCAGACATTTGGAAACACAGGGAGTCAAAAGTCAATATGAACCACCAGGAAATGCAGTTGTACACACCAGCTTAAAAACTGAGCAATGCCCTCAGATCCTGACCCCAGTAAGCAACCATCACTGATGTGGCAACAAGTGTTGCTAAGCAACAGGGCTCAGATCACCTGAGGATGGCAATAAGTTGTTAAAGGCAGGAGTCGTAAACAAACACTAATTCAGTATCCTCTATGGAGGATGATTATGTACATTTGACACGTATCTCTGTTTTATAGAGCATCAAAATGTGATTGTATATTTTCTTAAAGAAAGTTGTCCATAAAATATCAGTTTGCTATTCACTAGACCATTTCATGTAAATATTATCAAAAACATGCTTCTTTTAGTTTTAATCTTGAAATCTTTATAGAAGGGGAGGTTTCACTGTGTAGTGTTTACCTTGCTCTTGAAGTATGTTGCCTTTTAGAATTCACATTTTCTTTTTTCCAGCTTCTGCTTGGAGTAGCTGCAGGAAAGACAGTTTTAACACATTCACGTTTGAATATCATTTTAAGTCCTATAGGAGTTGCTCTCATTTGTGAATCCTCCTGGGTGTAACACATTGAGCCATACGACCAAAATGGTCTTGTCAGGAAATGATCAAAACAACTTGGAGATCTTAATGAATACAAGACAAGACAAACGAAGTGTTCACCTGTTCAGGAAGTAATTCATACGTTTTGGAAGATTAATACAAATGCTGCAGGACATTGTGCCAGGCTTTCAGTGGCATGGTGACTCCAGTCCAGCATATAACTTAACCATCAATCATTTAAACTGAAACATAATCTGGGCAGTTTTTATACAAAATATTTTAAAATAATAAATAGTAGATTTACAATAACACAGGTATACACAAAAAAAGTTTTGATTGTTTCATAAGTTTTTATATATTTCATTTTTTTCTATGATGTAACATTTTTTTCTAAAATAAACTGTCAATTGTAGACATTTTTATTATTTTATCACTATAATTAATTATCAATATTTTATTTTAATGATAATTTATTTGAATTCCATCTCTTCGAATATTAAAATCTATTTTTAAAACTTTGAAAATCTTCTCAAACAAAATAATTACAAAGAGCACTGTTGGTTCAAATGTTGGGGACCTGAAAGTTGTGTGCATCTTACTGGGTCAGCAGTCAGGGCAGACAAAATTTCCAAATGATTAGGAAAGCAGAGCCAAAAACTGACATTGGGTTTAGAAGGACTGGGCAGCTACAAAAAGGCTACAGTTTAGTGTCAAGAACATCATCAGACCTAGCTAGGAGGACCCAGACAAAGTACTGCTACCTTGGTTTAGTGAAGCAGTCGTATCCAAAAATGGAGCCTGTTTAATGTATTTGGGCTGAAGGTCTACAGGTTTATTTGATGCTAAATCGACAGAGGGCATCTTTGATGGGCCTAATATTAGAAACCTGATTTCTGATGTGGCGGCATGGTGGCACAGTGGGTAGCGCTGCTGCCTCGCAGTTAGGAGACCAAGGTTCCCTTCCCAGGTCCTCCCTGTGTGGAGTTTGCATGTTCTCCCTGTGTCTGCATGGGTTTCCTCCAACAGTCCAAAGACATGCAGGTTAGGTGCATTGGCGATTCTTAACTGTGTGTGTGTGGGCTGGTGCCCTGCCCAGGGTTCGTCTCCTGTGTTGCCCTGGGATTGGCTCCAGCAGACCCTGTAGTTAGGATTTAGCGGGTTGGATACTGGATGGATTTCTGATATGAAATTTAATGGTGTGATGAATGACCTGGAATGAGAGATTTGGGGATCATCAAATAAGTAATTTCTACATTTTTAGATTTAACAATAAAGATCCAAATTATAAAGAAATTGCGAAAAATAGTTACGTTTAAGAGTTTCAACAAAAAGTCTCAAACTTCATTTTTTGGATCCACATTTGGAATTTTTCCCTGAAAATCTTGAAGCTGCGAGTGAAGAGCAAGGTGAAAGATTCCATCAGGATATCAAGGACATGGACAGAAGTTACCAAGGACATTGGGATGTCAGACTGCTGTTGGATGATTCAAAGGGACACACCAGAAAAAAATAACAGGCCATCAAATTATGTTTTGGATCAAAATGATTAAGAAGTGGTTTTAACAAGACATATTATATGTAAGTCAATTAATATGTATTGTTATCTTTACATATATGTTTAAAAGTATTATATTGACTAAACAGTTTCATGTTAAATTGATTTAGAACAATATTGTATACATTAATACATTGTATAATTTTTAAAATTTGAATTACATTTCTTTTCAATTCTGTACTTAAATGTGATACGTTCTAATTATATTGTTACCAGTAATGGCGCACTGCACAATAACATGCAGTGAATCCACTTGACTTGAGTTTTCATTCCTAGTTTTCATCTTCTTTCTCTGTTTTTGTTTAGCATTCGTTTGCTCAGAGGTTGATGTAATTGCTGATTCCTGAGCAGCTCTTCTTTTCTTCACCCTAGCCGTCCACTTCTTCTTTTCTTTCGTCTGCATCTTTTCACATTAAAACTGATTAAGTCAGTTTTTGTGTTGCAATTACTTAGTACGTTTTCCTTATTTTTTTACTTAAGCTGGCACTTAAGTCTTCAATCTGCCTCAAGAATGATTTAAGATACGAAGAGATAGGGGAAGTGATGGTGAAGGGGGTAGGGAATGAGAGCGGCGCCTATACGCATGTGGTGCATGGCTTGCCTGCTGCCGAGAGTTGATTCTACAATAAAATAGAATAAAAATAAAAACAGTAATAAAAATCATCACACCAAAGCAGATAGTAGATGTCACGTAGTATATGTGTACCAAATCTCAAGTCAATAGGTCAAAATGGTTTGTGAGGTACAGGTGATTCAAAGTCCTGGACAGACAAATGGACAGCCACTGTTGCAAATTATGCATGTCTTTGCTTTGTGGGAGGAAACCCACACAGACATGGGGAGAACATGCAAACTCCATGCAGGGAGGACCCGGGAAATGAACTCAGGTCTCCTTACTGCGAGGCAGCAGCGCTACCACTGCGCCACTGTGCCGCCCTGTTATATTTAACAGTTTTTAATATATAACTGCAGCCAAAGATTTAAAATGTGCCCCTGTTATCTTTTGAGTTTTATTATTTTACTTAAAATGTTTTATTGAGGCCATGAATAGATGCAGCTGCAGCCACTCTAACCAGCTGACTGGGAGAAAGCCATGTCAGCAAACTGACAGAGAGAAGGCAAAACTGAGATGGGAAGAGAAAAGCGGAAACGGCTCAGGCAGGCTATTAAATGAGAGCAGGTGTATCCTGTGGGTTGATGGCCAGTTTATGGTCAATTGTTACTGTGTGCTATTTCGACTATGCCAGCAAAAGATTGTATCCCATGTTTGGAAATTGCATGTTCTTATTTTGAAACTAAAGTCAGTGAGAAAAGATAAAAACCTTGGCATTGCATTGCAAAACTGAAGCTCACCTACGAATGGATGGAAGATATCGCTCCTGCCTGTACCAAAGAAACATGCCTCCCGCACTCTCTCAATGTGGCCTGAGCGAACTGCAGGAACTCCACAACTGCACACTTCGCCAGAAGCTTTACTTTGAAAATTGAATTGTTGTGAGTGTCAGCTGATATTAAAAGTAGCTAAATGCATCCTTTCTTTAGTGTTATTTGTTTTGGTCTTCATCTTAGAATTACTGCTGTACCACTAGGGAAGGATATAATATTTTATTTTATAATCCATCCATCCATCCATTATCCAACCCACTATATCCTAACTACAGGGTCACGGGGGTCTGCTGGAGCCAATCCCAGCCAAAACAGGGCGCAAGGCAGGAAACAAACCCTGGGCAGGGCGCCAGCCTACTGCAGTTTATTTTATAATAATAATAATAATAATATATATAGATAGACCTTTGGTTTAGTTAAAGCTGCAGTCTCTATGCAAACATACTAACAGGGAGTATTTGCACCCTGCTGGATTCAATAACCTAATATTTTATTTGCCTTTTAATTGCTTCCACACATTGCTTAAATTAGTATGTGAATTTCCCATTGGGGCGGCACGGTGGCGCAGTGGGTAGCGCTGCTGCCTCGCAGTAAGGAGACCCGGGTTCGCTTTCTGGGTCCTCCCTGCGTGGAGTTTGCATGTTCTCCCCGTGTCTGTGTGGGTTTCCTCCGGGTGCTCCGGTTTCCTCCCACAGTCCAAAGACATGCAGGTTAGGTGGATTGCCAATCCTAAACTGTGCTTGGTGTGTGTGTGTGTGTGCCCTGCGGTAGCCTGGCACCCTGCCCAGGGTTTGTTTCCTGGCTCCAGCAGACCCCCGTGACCCTGTAGTTAGGATATAGCGGGTTGGATGATGGATGAATTTCCCCTTGGGATTAATAAAGTATCTATCTATCTTAAATAATGAGAACGTTGTACCAAAATGAAGGCCTAAATCTTTTTCAGAGGATGCTTCCTGTTCTGAGATTTGTTATACTTTGTTAATTCCAGAGGGGAAATTGTCTTTCACATAAGATACCCGTTGTAACAACAGTGTGTTAAAGAGCCGTTTTTCTGTTAGCTTAAAGAACTCTCTCTGTTCTTCTTTGTTTTTGTCCACCACTCATTATTTTTTAATTGCATCTTCTTCTGTAAGTTCTTGACACTGTGGTACAAAGACACTTAGATCATGAATCTGCCCATTATAATGTTTGGTTAAACAACATTTAAACTGGCTATCATATGTAAGTTGTATGTAATGAGTACTAGCCAAATGATTGGTTGTTTGTAGGAGCTAACAGTCTGTGTTAATGTGCACATATACCTAATAAAGAGGCCGCAAACTAAATGTCATCTTCCATCTTCAAGGAAACACGTTTACCAATATCTACACATACTGCAAATTACTTTAAAAAATGACTGTTTAAATTCTTCACCTTCACTGTTTTACAACTATCTTTACACTTATAAAAGAAAATGTTGAAATAAACATTTGAATTCTCTTTCTAAATTAACTGCTAAAGCATCTACTAGCAGATTTGAATATTAGCATTTCTATCATCAGTGAAATGCCGAGGCCCAAATTAAGTTGTTCTTTTTTAACAAGGCGTATCTGTCTATGCAGATTATAGCTAACAGCAATGCTCTTAGAAATAACGGTTCTTTAATGGCACTATACAGTAGTGTTCTTGACTGGGTTGTATGGTTCCTTGTAGCACCATGGCTTGACAAAGCACCATTTCATTCTGGTAAGACTTCTTTGCCTATGCAGTTGTTTTTTTGTGCTTTAAAGACTTCCTCATCTTAAGAAAAAAAAAATAATCTTTAATGTATGGTGGGCTGTCTAGCAGGACACTAAGAGATTAAGAAAACCTGGACTTTACTTGTGTTACTCTACCTGAGTAGCAAAAGTCCTTTTAAAATCATGAACCACTGGCATTTCACAAATCTGTTACCTTCTATTCATGTTTATTCACCGTATGGAGCCTTTTACGAATGTAAATAAATAAAGGTTCTTTCTGGAACCATCATGTGGATGGATGGGTCTTTTGGGAACCAAATCAGTGGTTCTATGGCACTGCTCTGAAGAACCACTCTGGCACCTTCATTTCTAAGTTCATGAGGGAGTGTACATTGTAAATCTGTCCACACCATTGTGCGGTGTGACTCCTCTTGTGCTTACTGTGCAGCTACACATTTAGTTATATTTATTTATAATCCTCTTTCCACCTCACTCTGAAAACAAGAGCAGACTAAAACTGATTGCTTCTTCACATATTCATATTCATTCATGTGACCAGTGATTGATTTTAATACAATTACTAAAAAAAAATATTCCAGGAATGGTGTGTTTCATACACACATGCCCAGTGGAACAGAGAAAACCTTCACTCTACCTAATGACTCTCCCTGCTGTTGCCTTTGTCAAACCAGCTTCAGGCTTTTGAGGTTTACTAACCAATTCTGCTCAATTTATTTACATACAGGGTGGTCCAGATCTAATTATGCAGATCCAGTTCGTCTCTATGACTTTGATTTATGTGGGGACGATTTCAGTTCGGCGCAAAGACAATTCTTCATGTCGTCAGTTCGCACACTTCTCGATGGTCCGAGATTTTTTGGGTGATTTTCTGTATAATAAACTTAATAAGTTATTGCGTAATGAAAATTGCATAGTTAGATCTGGACCACCCTATAGAGATCTTTGCTATTTTCTAGCTCCATTGGCAGTCTCATCAGATCCACCATTAGGTAAACCCACTACCGCTAGTGCTTTATGAGTGAAGCAGAAAAACTATAATATAAACTAAAATATACTGTATATGATTAGTCAAAGTACCTGTCCTTGTCCTAGTATATTTGTGGAATGGGGTAAAGTAAGAAAGCAAATGTTACTGTGTTTTCTAAATGTTGATCTTTTTGTCAATTCTGGCTGAAGTGCAAGTGTTCCATCAGTCATCTACAATATCTCTCTATTCATTTTTCACTCTCATGAGTTGTATGACTGGATATCATAATTGCTGGGATGGAACCATAAATGCTCCTTTGTAGTATTTCCTGGTTTACAGAGGTTTCAAAAGGCACATGTTTAATACCACACTAATAAACTGGATGGCTTGTTGAATAACTGAATCCATGGACTGTGTAAGATCAGCTATAGGGGGGCTGCAGGGCTGTGGTTCATTGCTACAAATTACGAGGCTATATTGGCATCAAAGCCTAACATTATAAACATCTCATTATGAAACGGACTTGAATAAATATCTGCCGTCAAGAGACAGTAACAGCTACTAATGCCATCCTCAGTCATTCTCTTTCTTCCATATTCTGAATAGCAACTTGGCATGTTCTGAACAATTGTGTTTCATTCTGTTGTGTTGTGGCTTAACTCTACAGCACTTATTACTGATATGCAGGTCTACAATGGAGTTGGCTTTCTCAAAAATGTAAGGTTTTTCTTTGACAGAAAATGTGGCGTCATCAAGTTTATTTCACATTTCTTGTCAGGTGTGCACAGTACAATGGAATTCCTACACGAACACAGAGCAGGCCGACACTGACCTTGTTTGCTGGACTATATCTCACTCCATTGATTATACGTATATAGTATCTATCCATCAATCATTTTATAAACAAGTGTATGATGTAATATCACAAAATAATAAGTAGTGGTGAGCAAAACAACATTGTTTTCTTTCTCATACAGTTTCACAAAATTGATGCTAACCTTGACATGTTAATTTGTAACAGAGAAACTCTCTAAAAAGGGCATTTTGGGGTTGAACAGATTAATTCTGTAAGGGGTTGAAAGAAAGGAACATTGCTCCTTAAAGGTTGGACCACACAGTACACACCCACGTTGGATAAATGCAGTATACTGTATTTCTTAGAAAAGGTTCTAAGTGAAAATCAACAGGGAAAAGCTGTTTTTTGGAAATACAAAATGGCTAAACAATCCACAATGGGACAAACTGACATACTCAGAGAGAAGTTGTAATCCAGCAACGTAATGCACAGATTACAACCTCTTCTCCCTATACCCCATAAAGCCTAAATTTTAAAAGGTAGCAACAGCAATTTATGTGCACATTTTTTTGAAAATCGAGTCATTTTTAATTAACTACTGAACAAACAAACAGACAAACTTACAATGTCTCTATATACTGTAGATTTAATGTACAGGTTTAAATGATTTAAATGGTTAAATGGTTTAAATGGGATTCTCCCGGAAAAGCTGGAAGAAGTGGCCGGGGAGAGGGAAGTCTGGGCCTCTCTGCTTAAGCTGCTGCCCCCGCGACCCGACCTCGGATAAGTGGAAGAGGATGGATGGATGGATGGATGGATGGTTTAAATGATATCATTAAGGAAAAATCAGGACTCTCCCACATTATTACGAAAACACTAACACCAAAACCAGCATAACATAACTCACCATTAACGTTCAGCTCCACAGGAGATCCAAAAGTAACTCCGTTCCTGCTAAATACACACCAGTAAGGACCACTGTCATTCATCTCCAGGTGGCTGATGTTCACGGTGAAATCCATCTGCTTCTGATTATCGATAAGAGTAATGTTTTTTCCAAGACTCGGACTGTTAGATTGTGCCAGCATCTTACAGGAATCCAGTTCTGCTCCTTTACACCATCGTTTCTCGTACTCTTGGAAGGTACTATTGTAAGGACAATGGACACTGACCCCATCTCCTTCTTGAACAATGATTTCAATGTTTTTCCAAAGGAGCCTAGGAACTGCATATAAAACACAGAGATTTCTTTAGTAGCATTCTGAGTGTGGAGAGAACAAATCATTTTTTGACTTATCAAGGACTTATTGGTCTAGTATTTAAATCTAAGCACACGATGTTGGCTAATTCCAATGAATTCAGCAGAAAATAACAACAGTCTGCAATGCCAATAACATCACTCATGATAGGTGCACTCAAGGGCCCCATTCTCAACATGTGCATTCTTCATCGATCTTCATCTATGATTCCATATACATCTCAAACCCTATACTGTGATTGTGCTTTCTAAAGAAGCAAATATCACACTTTGTTTTCTGACTTTGTTTTCTGGGTTTAGCGATTTGGCTTAGACACACATTAGATCCGCTTTCCTGGTTTTGACTCTTGACTACAGTATATCTTTACCTCCTTCTCATTTCAAATGAGGGCCGATCATCACAATGTTTAATGGACTCAAATGGGATTCGTACTCCCTTTATTATTCTTGTTTTTTTCTTTCCAACTTAAAATTCCCTTTACATTTTAATGTCAGTTTGCATGTTGTCTTGGTTATACAGCAATCAGTAAATATTTTTCAACAAGACTTATAATATGTGATGCGTCATCTGTTGGAATAAAGAATGCAATGCATTGTATTACTACATGCATTACCAAAAAGATCCCAAAGGTGGAGTGAATACACCCAACAAAGAGTAAATGCCAGTTGGAAAGAAAATGGATTCTATTGGCTATATATTCATACCAATAGATTAACTATGTATTTGTTAAATTGGTTAATATATTTTAAATATGAACTACAGATGGATTATCACTGTCATTTTGTAAAATTTTATTTCTATAGTACAATTTCTTATATAAGTAGATAAGAAAAAGAATGAAAACATGTTCCAATTTGCTGTAACTGTAAATTAGGAAGATCATTCCACTTTCGGCACCAACTACATAAGAATTATATCATACCTGTAACAGCGCACTGCTCGATAACGTGCAATTAATACACTTGACTTGAGCATTCCTAGTTCTCATCCTCTTTCTCTGTACGTTTACCATTCGTTTGCTCAGAGGTTGATGCGCTTGCTGTTTCCTGAGCAGCTCTTCTTTTCTCCACCCTAGCAGCCCACTTCCTCTCTTCTTCCGTCGGCATCTTTTCACGTTAAAACTGATTAAATCAGTGTTTGTGTTGCAATTACTTAGTACATTTTTCTTAATTTTTCACTTAAGCTGGCACTTAAGTGTTCAACCTGCCTCAAGAATGATTTAAGATATGAAGAGGTAGGGGATGAGACAGCCAAGGTGGTAGAAAATGAGAACGGCACCCGTGTGCATGCATTGCACGGTCCATGCCAAGAGTTGATTTTACAATACTAAAATAAAAATAAAAAGAGGAATAGCCTTGGAGGTCAATCATCACCCCAAAAGCGGATGGCAGATGTCACGTAGTATATGTGCACCAAATTTCAGGTCAATAGGTCAAACGGTGTTCAAGCTACAGATGATTTAAAATCCTGGACAGACAAACGAATAGCCACGGTAGCGTATTATATATAAAGACTAGCTGTGTAAGTCCATTCTGCAAAATGCCCGGGCTCCTAGGAGCTTTTGAAATCATAAGAAAAAAAATTGAAATGCAGAGTCGTTTTGCAGAAGTGCTTGCCCCCCTTGTCTATTAGCGATTAAGCAAGTTTCTCGTTTGTCTTTCTTCAGCAGTTTCACTTTGGCGATGGAGTCGCTTTCTTTCAGCTTCTTGCTGTAGCCTTGTACTTCTTTCTTCTTCCTACTTGTAAACTTGGGACTGCCTTGACGGCTGTTTGAGCTGCATGCTGTAGCCTCACACTTGTGTGCTCGACAGACAGACAGACAGACAGACAGACACACTTCCACGCGTAGACGTTTATATATGAGATGTTGGTGAAGGTACTGAGTAGGTAGGGAGTCTTTGTAGTTAGCTACAATGCCTTCAGAAAGCATTCAGACCTTTTCACTTTTCAGACATTTTGTTACTGTATGTTGCAGCCTTATGCTAAAATCATTTACATGAATTTATTCCCTTACAAAACAAATTTTTTTAAAATAAAAAGATGGAATATCTAAAAAAGCAATTTAAATGATTTTAGCATAAGGATACAGCATAACAGATCGTGTAAAAAATGACAGGTCTGAATACTCTGTAAGGCCTCCGTTTAACTGATTTCTGATTCTTGTGTAAAAATTCTGTTCCTCAGTGTGCAATAAAATAGTTTTTTACTGGTGTGATGTGACACTTTCTGACTTTTTTTCTTAATTATTTTCATTTTCTTAATTTAATGTTTTTTTGGGATTTTTATTGCTGAGGAATACAACACGAGCTTCTATTGTTCTTCTTTAACTATACTTATTAAAATGTATTTGTTACATTTCAGATGCCTTTTTGATTTTAATGGGAGGTTTTAATTGTGGGGCTTTGCCTGCCCTTTGCCTTTTTTACATCCCAGACAATTCATATCAGTGAAGTCACTAGCGTGAATGGATAAAAGGTCACCACTGACTTCTTATCTCTTTCAGACATTGCAGAGAGAAAACAAGAAATAATTACACCTTGTGAACTTTGTGTTTCTTTAGTCTCCAGTATTTCTCTTTCAGTGTGTCTTTTGACTTTGATTTCATGGATTTGGTGTTGTCATTACAGTAATCCCTCGCTATATCGCGCTTCGACTTTCGCAGCTTCACTCCATCGCGGATTTTAAATGTAAGCATATCTAAATATATATCACGGATTTTTCGCTGGTTCGCGGATTTCTGCGGACAATGGGTCTTTTAATTTATGGTACATGCTTCCTCAATTTGTTTGCCCAGTTGATTTCATACAAGGGACGCTATTGGCGGATGGCTTAGAAGCTACCCAATCACAGCATGTATTACATATTGAATAAACTCCTCAATGATATACAATATGCTTCCCATGCGGTGCTTGATTGTTTGCTTTTCTCTGTCTCTCTCACTCTCTCTGCCTGACGGAGGGGCTGTGAGCAGAGGGGCTGTTTGCCTAGAGGATACGGACACTCCTCTACAAAATGGCAAATTATCGTGGTGCTTCGGCATACTTAAAAGCACGTATTGATTTTTTGATTGTTTGCTTTTCTTAGCGAGCGCTCTATCTGACATTCTCTGCTCCTGACGGCGCTCCTATGAAGAGGAAGATATGTTTGCATTCTTTTAATTGTTTAAAAGCACTGCCATCTCTGTCTTGTAATGAAGCACAGTTTAAACTTTTGACTAAAGGGTGTTATTTCATGTCTAGAGGGCTCTAATAATGTTAGCAGTGTGGGAGAGTTTATAAGGGCTTAAAATATATAAAAATAACTACACAAACATATGGTTTCTACTTCGCGGATTTTCACCTATCACGGGGGGGTCTGGAATGCAACCCCCGCGATCGAGGAGGGATTACTGTACTGATTTTTCGGTTTTGACTTTCACTTTGTTCTTTGACTATGTCTTGTCTCCTGAACCTTTATATTCTCAGCTCCTATTTATTCTCTTACAAGTACAATTCAGTCTTATCCCAAGACTTCAGCCAGATGTCTCCATGTTTTTATCCAATGTTAAGAATGTGGAAGATGAATGAATCCATGAGGATAAAAGTACTTTTTATTTGCAGTGAGCAAAATGTTTTCCCCAGGGCCTTAAACAAGAGAAAAAAAAAAACTCATTCTATAGAAATAATTTCTAGATGTTTGTAGCACTCTGCGGTGGGCTGGCACCCTGCCCGGGGTTTGTTTCCTGCCTTGCACCCTGTGTTGGCTGGGATTGGCTGCAGCAGATCCCTGTGACCCTGTAGTTAGGATATAGCGGTTTGGATAATGGATGGATGTTTGTAGCACTGCGTTTATGGACACACGGTAAGTGGATGAGCCGCCCACCTTATAGACAGGGTCCTAAACCTGTATAGGTGGCCTGTTGAGGCAGCTAGTGATTCTTTTCATACTTTGTGTTCTTTCACTATGCCCCCCCTTTGTATCCAATAACGTAAGTAATATTCACAGAATCAACTTCCAAGCAAGTGATGTTGTTATTGAGAAAATATATTTATTTGTTAACATATTTTCTGTCTTATTAAAACCATTACCTTGATAAGGATTTTGTTTTTTTGAAACTTTGGTACTTTGCTATAGTGGCACACAGGGATACTGGCATCACACTACTAACATGTTCATTATGGAGGCAAAAATATACTTGTCAGTGAAGTGTTGTGAATTTAAAGGGCAGTCTAAGTCACAGCCAAACCCATGCCTATGGTTAATAAAATAATACCAAAGGACATTATTCTTTTGATAGTCAAGAGATACACAGCAGTTTCGAAGTGGTAGTTGTACTCAAAGTTACAGAGATGGAAATATGAATGGAGGAACCAGAAGAATAATGTGTTCAAACAAAACAAAGCTGAGGTGAAAAACAGAAGCCAAGCATCTACTGACAAATCCCTTATGAACGCTGAACTAAAATTCAAACTCTTATTTTCAAGAAAAGATCAAATACCCAAATAACAAAGACAGAATTGCAGAAAATCACCATTACGTTTACCTGATGCAAGATATAATATAATTGTAATAATATAGTATAGGGCGGAGTGGTGGCTCTGAGGCTAAGGATCTGCGCTGGCAATCGGAAGGTTGCTGGTTTGAATCCTGCAAATATCAAAAGGGACTCTGCTCTGTTGGGCCCTTAACCTGCAATTGCTGTGCACTTTGAGTAGTGAGAAAAAGTGCTATATAAATGCAAAGAATTATTATATAAGACAAAGCTGAACAACAGAAAAGAATTTGTGACCAGAGAGGTCTTTAATAATTATAAGAAAAATGTTTTATGATTTGATTTATCCATAAACTTAAACTGCAGGAAGTTTTGTGACTCGGACCTTTAAACTGTGGTGGAAATGCCGTCAAGCATTGCACACTATCTGGCTGTTAAATTCCTTGATCTATAAATGACATTTCCATTATTTTTAGAGTCCAAGGAAAAGGGTTAGAAAAATATAAAGCAAACTCCAGATCATGACAACCACACACAGTGTCAGGGCACTTGCAGATATTTACAGATATAACTTAAATAGTTACATCCTACATCGTTTACATGCATGCACATACTGTATATATCAGCATCACACAGTAAATTAGAGCAAATTCTCACTTCCAATAATTACACCCCCAGCCAGCAAGTTCTTCAAGTGTTTACCAGGGTCTGCTCTGCTCAATAGGATCACCTCCCTCCAGAGAAACAGTGACACTCCACTGGGCCAATTCTGCTAAATTTCAAAAGAATGTATTTGTTTGTATGAATCCTGAGTAAATGGCCACACATGAAGGAGTTCCGTCCAGTCTGTGAAGCACGAGTGATTAGTGGACATCTTCAAAGCTCCTCTAAGGTTAGCAATACCACAACGAGTAGAGAGGAGGTGCTGTTCATAACACCTTCTCCTGTTTCATCTACAGTTCAGAAGCCACTCTATAAAAACCCAGAGGACGCTGGAAGTGGTTGTTCATTCAAGACCCGTGACTGAGGAAGACAGAAGCTTCAACTCTGAAGTGACACTTTTTATTTATTAATGGTACATTGCTGTACTTTGCAACTTTGTGTGCCTTTTTCTTTTGACATCTTTAAATTCCACTATGATTAGATAGATAGATAGATAGATAGATAGGAAAGGCACTATATGATAGATAGATAGATAGATAGATAGATAGATAGATAGATAGATAGATAGATAGATAGATAGATAGGAAAGGCACTATATGATAGATAGATAGATAGATAGATAGATAGATAGATAGATAGATAGATAGATAGATAGATAGATAGATAGATAGATAGGAAAGGCACTATATGATAGATAGATAGATAGATAGATAGGAAAGGCACTATATGATAGATAGATAGACAGACAGATAGATAGATAGATAGATAGATAGATAGATAGATAGATAGATAGATAGATAGATAGATAGATACTTTAAGCATAAGGTTGATTTTCTGTTGAAGACCGGTAGGTTAATGTGTATGTTTTACATTTTACATGTCTCTCGAAGGATGGACAGCTTGGATTATTTTTAATAAGGATGATGGTAAAATTGCAGGATGAGCCATTTTTCTCATTTAAAACCATCCAATCATGCGTTGTCGCCATTTACAGTGAAGCTGGTCCTCCACTCAGTCATTGTCCATGTGGAGTCTGTATATTATCCCCAGTCCATGTATGTTTTCCTCTGGGAACTCCATTTTTCCTCCAGTACCCTTAAGGATATGCAGGTTAAATGGTGAATTCAAACTGTTTTATATTTTATACGCGTACTTTCTTTGTAAAACGGACAGCTGGTTAAGAGTTATAACTTTGTGGTGAATTCTCATTAACATTAAAGGGGACGTACAGGAAACGATGGTGAGGTTTTGTCCACAAAAGTAATATGGTGCTTCAAAAATTGTGTTGCATACCTGTCAGTAAAATATGTCATGTATCGAGAGCATCTATTTTTGCATGAATGTTTATCATTTAACAAATAAAAAGAAAGCCATTTTTAAGTCACAATTGCCAATATCAATCTATTTTAATATAGTGCGGAAACACAATTGCTGTCAAGTGTTCACTTAACTGTGACTAGCAGAGCCTGCGTGACAAAGTTGATGTTGTTGAGTTCCTTTCTTTGTAATCTGTACAGATGAGCTCCAGTTAAATTTTGAGCACGACTCGAAGGAGGGACAGCTTGGCTTATTTTTAATAAGGCTGATGGTAAAATTGCAGGATGAGCCATTTTTATCATTTAAAAACATCCAATCATGCATTGTAGCCATTTACAGTGAAGCTGGTCCTCCACTCAGTCATTGTCCATGTGGAGTCTGTGTATTATCCTCAGTCCATGAATGCTTTCCTCTGGGAACTCCATTTTTCCTCCAGCACCCTTATGGATATGCAGGTTAAATGGTGAATTCAAACTGGCCCTGCAGAAGTGTTTTTGTGGGCCCTGTGGAGGATTGGTATCTCGACCAGGACAGGACTGGTCTCTACCTTTCTCTCAGTGCTACCAGTATAGGCTCTGATCTCCCACAATCCTGAACTGATTTAAAATGGTTTAAAAATGTTGTGCTGTTATTAAAATAGAATATTCCGGGTATAGCATGAAAAAACTTGGCTTGCCAATAAAGGCAATCATGCATAAGAAAGAAGACAGAATAAAAGCAGCTACAAGAATTAATGGACAAAGTCACAGACAGGCAATCCGGATGAGTTACTGCTTAATGGGTCACCAAAGGTCTGAAGCAAGTAAATGAAAAATACAACCACAAAACAGCACAGACTAGACAGGTGCAAGAAACATTATGGGCTCAGTCAAGATATGAGGGCCCACGTTGCTGCAAGTTTTTGTTTCAACCAATTCTGAGTTAATTTGAAACCCTGCAATAATTAAGCAGGCTGAAAATGCCCAGTTTCTTTTGTTATAGTGTGTGGCAAGCGGCTAGGGGTGGTACTCAGCCGGGATGCCCAGAAGGACCTGAGGAGGGATTACGTCTCCTCCAGACCACGAGGGGGCAACCGCCCTGGTGTTTTTGGACATGGGAACAGAGCTTAGAAGCCCATGTTCACTGCAACCAGGGGGCTCCCCAATGCCTAACCAGCCCTGGCCCTCAGCACTTCGGCCACACCCGGAAGTGCTGGAGGGAAGAAGACACCTGGAGTGCACAGCCGGTACTTCTGCCACACTTGGAAGTGCTGGAGGGAAGAAGACACCCGGAGTGCACAGCCGGTACTTCTGCCACACTTGGAAGTACTGGCGGAAGCTAATCGGGAAGCACCTGGAACATTAGGGTGTGTATAAAAGGGGCTGCCTCCCTCGATTCGATGGCTGGAGCTGGGAGTGTAGAAGATGAAGCCTTGGTGGAGAAGAGTAGAGGCGGACCTGAAGAGGCAAAGGCATTGTGAGGCCTGGACTTTGGGGGAGTCTGAGGTTGTGTGTGCACTGTAAATAATAGGGATTGTAAATAAACGTGTGTTGGGTGATTTAAAATCATGTCTCCCTGTCTGTGTCCAGGCCACGTTCCACAAGTGCAAATCTAAACATTCCAAAACTGGCTTTTCTAAATTTTTACTGGTATTTGACAAACATTAATAAATGTTACATTTGAATAGTTTATTGTTTTTGTCCTGGATTTAGAGGATCACCATCCTGATTTCACTCCACTTTTCAAGGTGTTCCGGTTATTTAAATCAGGGTTTCTTAAACTTTACTCGCGCGACTCGATATTGCCCTTTTTAGTGTCTTTGAGGCCCAGTTCATGACAGCTGTCAAATGGGGCCAGTACAAGACCCATTCTTATTTAATACAATGGGGAGTCACAATTTAACAATGACAAACTGAAACTGAGATTTAATCCATTATTTATCGATGACCTTGCTAGTTAGTGTGTGTCTGACACTGAAGTAACTGAAGCTTTTCAATATTCAGTGATGTTTGCCTCTGTGTCTACTTCACTCTTTATTGGAAGGAAAACAACAAAGGGCAATAAAGCATTTAAAGTAATAGGAAAATACAAATATTTATACATTTCTTATAAATATTTAGCCAACAGTACCATTATTTTCTGAATGTAGAATAAGAGAAGAAAACTACCAGCAAATCGATCAGTTACATTAATTACTGCTAAAATGGCACATTGATTGTGACACCGACTGAAACAAAAATCTGCAGCCACAGGGGGACCTCAGAAATGAACTTGCCATAAACAGCAATAATCCACTAGTTAAACAGTTTTCAAATTCTGTCCCTACCACCTACATGTCACAAAGGAAACTGAAATTTGTCAGACCAGAATGCTTTTTTTCTATTTGCAATTTTCCAGTTTTGCTGACCGCACGCCTATTGTAGCCTCATCTTCCTATCCTTAGGTGACAGCAGTGGAACATGGCCTGGTGTTCTGCTACTGTAGGTCATCTGTGAGGGTCAATGTGAGATTAGTTATTGTTATCCTATTGTTTTCCTTTGGCCCTTGGCTGTAAATATGAATCGCCTCAACTCAGTCGGCCGTAAATTGGAGCATAACTTATTATTTAGTTATATTGCAACAAAAGCAATGAAGCAATCTAATCAAATACAGTATGTAAGTCAGTCTTATGAAAAATCGGAAATGTACTGTATTATACATTTAAAATAGAAAGATTTTTGCACAAAATTCACAGAATTAAATTTAATTCTGGCCATACATCTGTTTCTGTTACAGGGTTACATGAAGCCAGGCCTATTCAAATGGCAGCCCACGAGCCACATGAAGCCCAGAAGCAAACTCCGTGTGGCCCAGCCCATGGTCCCGCCAGAAACACAGAGAAAAACACATTTCGCGAAACCTTCAGAAATTCCTAGATAAATTCCTACAGTAGTACAGACCATGAATTCAACACTCCGCATAGCCTAGGAATATTTAACCCACAATGCAGTGCGTTGTTGTATGTCTAGAAGTGGTAGTAGTAGTCTATGATACTGTGATGACCTATCGAATAAGACAAACAGGAGCTGCTTCTCTAAGAGAATCTTCAGAAATGCCAACTGGCTTCTTATTTTGGTGTACCTCACTATAAACGGTACCCTAATGCACAGGGACACAAAAAAAAAAAAATAAATAAAAGGTAGCCCGCTTTTCTGCCTCTTTTTGCTCTTTTACTATTCAATCCCCTCTCCTCCTGATCCTGTCACAATTCGTCATTACCTGCTGCTGAAAATGTCTGGCCCAGCTAAATTTCTTGGTTTGAAGTGTGGCCCAAATAAATTTGTACTTGCTCAACATTGTCTTCAAAATAAACCTACTTTTAAGTATAATTTAAAATAATAATATTTAGAATGCAAAAAAAACACTTTTTGTGATATGAATCAGTGATCTACATAAAAAAAGAATCAAATAGTCTTATATGCTCTTTATTTTTGAAAGCATTTGTCAATGCTGTCATTTGTGAGTTGAGTCCTTCCAGGCTTATGCTCATCAAAGATTGTTTTTCAAATGTCTAACTAAGCAGAAAAATAAAAAAACAACTTTTACTTCTTGAATATTACAATATTTTCTTATCATCCTAAGACAGCCATCAAAATCACTACACAGTACACATTCTAAC
Source organism: Polypterus senegalus (assembly GCF_016835505.1). Taxonomy (NCBI): domain Eukaryota; kingdom Metazoa; phylum Chordata; class Cladistia; order Polypteriformes; family Polypteridae; genus Polypterus; species Polypterus senegalus. The sequence continues at coordinate 183,961,356 of NC_053158.1, forward strand.
TTGTTGGAGTGTACATATGTGTTTGGTTGCTGCATAAAATACAATTTTGCTGAGCATCTTGTAGAAGACAGCTACAGCGGAGGGGGCCTATAGGATGGTAGTGTTATTTCAGCCAAGAAGTCCTCAAAGAATTAAAAAATGTGGATTGCTGGTTTTCTCTTAAAGCCTAGACACCCAAAGGCTGGGTGGTTAATGTGAATGAGAGCGGATCTGTACATACTGTGAGTGTGCTCTCAGACGGACAGTTTGGACATTCTGTGTCATTCCAAGAAGAGTCAAGATCGCATTCCACTCTCAATAATATTGTGCTGGTAAAAGCAGATTTAGAAAATGTGCTGAAAACCTTCAAGATATTCAAGAATTGACACCACAAATGGTATCAGGAGGCCTATCTTCTTATATAATACACTACCGTGGCTGTTCGTTTGTCTGTCCAGGATTTTAAATCACCTGTAGCTCTAATACAGTTTCACCTATTGACTTGAAATTTGGTACACATATACTACGTGACGTCTACTATCCGCTTTCGGGGTGATGATTTTTATTACTCTTTTTATTTTTATTTTATTTTATTGTAGAATCAACTCTCGGCTGCGCACAGTGGCGCATGCGTAAGGGCGCCATTCTCATTCCCTACCACCTCTGCTAATCATTCTTGAGGCAGATTGAAGACTTAAGTGCCAGCTTAAGTGAAAAATTAAAAAAAAGTACTAAGTAATTGCAACACAAAAACTAACTTAATCAGTTTTAACGTGAAAAGATGCCGACGAAAGAAGAGAAGCGGCGGGCTGCTAGGGTGGAGAAAAGAAGAGCTGCTCAGGAATCAGCAAGCGCATCAACTTCTGAGAAAACGAATGATAAACAGAGACAGAGAAAGAGGATGAAAACTAGGAATGAAAACTCAAGTCAAGTGGATTCACTGCTAGTTATCGGGCAGTGCGCCATTACTGGTCATGATATAATTAGAAACTGAGTTTAAACCCTGTAAAATCTTTATACACATATTAGGGAAGGTGTTCTGAATGTGAGTCTAATCCATTTTAACTGTAGATAAACATGTAATAGTAATTGTTTGCATTTATATAGCGCTTTTCTCCTTACTCAAAGTGCTCAGCAGTTGCAGGGTTAAGGGCATTGCTCAAGGGCCCAACAGAGCAAAGTCCCTTTTGGCATTTACGGGATTCGAACTGGCAACCTTCCGATTGCCAGTGCAGATCCCTAGCCTCAGATATATGACTAGATACATCACAGTAAGTCAACAGAAGGAGTTTTTTAAACATACAATATCATTTTACTAACCATTTGAGCACTAATGGTTGTCCTGCCCCATGTAAGTTAATATGTTTATGGGCTTTTACCTGTCAATTGAGAAATCTATTTTTGAATGTGGCAGGCAGCAAGTGCGTGAGGTGAGAATTGAGGGACTACACAAGTGGACCTCTGTCACTATGTGTAGAGCTACACGTTTAGTATACCAGCACTTTATAAAACATCTTGTGTGGAATACACTGCACAGTCCATAGAGATAATGCATGCTATCTACTGTAAGTAGTTATGTACAGTCAGGTCCTTAAGTATTTGAGACAGTGAAACAAATATTCATAATTTTGGCCCCGTACTCCACCACAATGGATTGGAAATAAAGCAATCATTATGTGATTGAAGGGTAGACTTTCAGCTTTAACTTAAGGGGTTTACCAAAAACATTGTATGAGTCGTTTAGGAACATACTGTGAAAGCAAACCAAGCACTTTCCAATGCAAAGTAGCAAAATACTGGAAAAGGACAACGCTCACCTGTGAGGTGAGGAGGAGTAGAGTATAAAAAAAGAAGCGTCATTGTGTTGTGCAAGAAGCTTGTTGAAGGTGTGTGTTATAATAAGCCGTTCATTTAAACCGGGACTTGTGTCTGAGAAAGTTATGTCTGGGGTTTCGGCTCTGCGGCAAACCCTACAAGTCACACTACAAATGAAAGGATTTCAAGTAATGTAAAACTGTTTTCCTTTTTGGTTTTCTAGTTGACATATAAACAAAAAGAAGCTATGCAAAAATGTCTGCCTTTTTATATCTATAAAAGATAGTACTTAAATAGTAATGGGCATAAATAAAGTGTGATTTTGCTCAGCTTCTCCCATCTACCAAAAGGAAGCTGTAATCTTATGCCTGCATGTTCTGCTTACTCTCAGCTAATCTAGTCGGCTGTGATGCACTGCAAAACAGATTTAGAAGACTGCTGACGTAAAGTAAAATAAACTGAAATTGGTCACCTGAGAGTTTATGCATGAATATGACCTCAGCTTTGTACATTTAGTATGGTTATTGTATAGGAAGACTTCACAATTTCCTTGTGCTCCTGAACACCCATCTTAGCCAAATGGAGAAAGCAAGGGCATTACTTTCCTTTCTTTGTAGCTTATTTCTTTTATAGCTTGAGTGTAAAAGTCTTTACCGAAATAAAAGACATGGCCGGGATGGGAGTCTCATTCAAATCTTTTGTGTTTTTGCTTGTCGGAACACCACTTTTCAGAAGCACCGTTCACAAAGTTTAAGGTCAGACAGCAGTAAAACCCTATGGTCTAAATCACAATTCATCAGGTGAAGCACATGTCGCTTTAAACAGACTGCAAAGAACATGAAGCTCTCATAATTAAAGAATTCAAACTGCAAGAGATTTATAGTAAGTATAACATCACAGTTTACTAAAAACAATTTAACAAATTCCCTAAAACAGTATATCTGAGGACAAAAGTAAACACTGTCACGCATGAGCACCTGACGATCACCTTCAGGGCTGACCTAAAGTATGTGGTACCACCCCGGGACTAGAGGGGGTGCTGTCGTTAACAGTCTTGTCTCCCTTTTCCCTCATTGACTTCACAAACTGCCCCTTGGGGGCGACAGTGCAAACAAGCCCCACCCCTTCCAGTCCGGCCAATATAGGGTGGTCCAGATCTAATTATGCAGATCCAGATCGTCTGGATGACTTTGATTTATGCAGGGACGATTCCAGTTTGGCGCAAAGACGATTCTTCATGTTGTCAGTTTGCACACTTCTCAATGGATTTTTCGGGTGATTTTCTATTTAATAAACTTAATAAGTTATAGCGTAATGAAAATTGCATAATTAGATCTGGACCACCCTATATAATGGAGAGACTCTCTCAGGAAGAGGCATCTCAAATTGGACCTGACTAGCCACAAGGAAGGTTACCCAGACAACTTGCTGTCCTTTGCAGTGCCAGTGAGTGCTTATTTTTGTTAAAAAGAGCTGCTTTATAAAGTGCCGTCAAATTACAGTAAAGGGGAATTTGTCCATTTGGCACCCCAACTAATTTTCGTCTCTCTTTTGCGCCATCCCTCTACAACATGTATGAATCTGCTCTATATATGGAATAAAAGCACATTTTCCAGAAACCTTTAAACCTTTAATGCTGCTGGCATAGACTCAGGGACCCCCCAAATCAATTGGATTGAGCGCATTTGAAAATACATGTACTGTATGTTTATAAGTGTGTGTATGTATGTTCACATTTGTGTGTAGTCCCTAACATTATCAACCCCAATCTGCATATGTGAGTAAAGACAATGTTGAGATGAATAAACAGTTGGTGACATGAAACAAGATTTAAATTTGTCTACATCACAGATGCAGCTTTTTCATATTGTCAAACATGCATGACAGTGGATCATCCTCTGGGGTCTTCTGAGGTATGTACTTCCACCCCGGGTCGAGTGGGGGCTCAGGCACAAACCTTATTCTCTTTTATTCCCTCCACAGTGCTGGGAAATTGCCAAGTGATGGCAACTGACTGCAAGCCTGCTTCCTGTGGATCCTGTGAGGAGGCGTCAATTGCTAAGAGAACGCACCGCAGGCCGGAGCTCCTTGCCAACTAGACTTTGAGAGGCTTTAGCAGCCAAGAAAGGTTCCTCACACAAGGCCCCTGAGTTTTCATTTGTTTGGGACCATCAATCGCACTTTTTTCTTTGAACTTTTGTTTCAATTAAATGGATAGGACCTTGTTGGCGCCCCAACAATTAAACTTGTGGGCCTGCTGTTCCTTCCAACGACCATAATATATAAAACAATAATACCATCTTGGAGCTGTTACCATTACACACCTATCTATGTATTCCATATTTAAAGCTCACATTATTTAAAGCTGAGGCAGTAAATTTCATAATTTGCTGTGCTGTATTGACTATAATTGCATTGTTGAGAAAGAAACAGTAATGAACTTTCACAAAAAAGCTTTTCTCCTGTAGCACTCAAAGGTTCAAAGATGCCATCTTTGGAAGAATGTTATTGCAGAAATGAAGAATCAGCTGCAAATGTGGGATTCAGACCTCTACAAGAAGGGGATCCCTGCCTCTGTCTGTCACTGTTGCGTTGATGGAGGCCATGGAAAAAGAATAGCATAACAAATCATTGTGTTATGCCATGAGAATTTCCAAATAATTGTATAAATTACTAGCAATAAAAAATTCTGTTGCCAATTTTTGAGCAACCTTTTTAAGCTGTAAGAAAATCTCCTGGTAGCCCGCTAAGTGTGCATTAGATGTCTAGAGTCCAGTATACACAGATGAAATGTCACTAAGGCTACAACATATTATAATGATGGAAGTGTGTGACCCTGATGGGCTCCTCCGTTCAACTCACTTTGTATTGATCCATATATTTTAGAGTCACATCATTATAATATGAGCACAGGAAGAGACACCAGACACCATTACGGGATAATGTCATGCATACATTCACACCTACTGTTTTGAGTTGCCATTCAGTCAAACACACACAACTATCTGCTGCTAAAGAAAGAAAGAATAAACTGCGCACAGGTAATGGCAGGAATCAAACTCAGGTCCCTGGAGATATTATACAGTATTAGTATTAGTACTGCCACATGTACAGAGTACAGTGACATTTTTACTTGTATGTAAGGGAACAATGTTGACCACCAGGTCTGCACTACACACTTACAAACTTCATAAATAATGATAAATAAACATCATAAAAAGTGTCAGAATGGGCTCAGTATAAAAAAAGCTGCAGTCCCTTCTCTAGCATAGTCCTGTTGCTTAACAGTTACAGCCACTGAATGAAAAGAATGTAAAATCCTACCAGGATCGACTTGTAGGTACAGACTCACTCCTTTGTCTGGTCCATGAATTTCAATCCCACAGTAATACCAGCCTGTGTCTTCAGTCTTCAGTCTGTTCAGTGTGACGGTGAAAATTCCTTTTTCTTTGTTATCGTGTATTGTTATTTTGGACTCAGTACTTTGATCAACAGTTTGTGCTACAATTAAGCAAGAGTTCCAGTAATAGCCCTTACACAAATATTTTATGTGGGATTTATAATTCATCTTATCATAGTGACATGGGATTGTCAGTGTGCCATCTTCCCAGGCAAACACTTTACCTTCTGTAGTCAGACTGATGACACCTACCAAAAAAAACAAAAAAAAACAAGTTTCTTTAAAAGATGTGTGACCACACAGCCTATATAACATTTGATTCTTATATCTGCTTAAACAATATTAAGGCTGCAGGCAATCAGAATTGATCCAACAGCACTGCACACGTAATATAAGATAGTCCTGATCAGGATGGCAGACCACAGTAAACCAGACACACCTGGACCTACACAGGGCCAATTTGGAAAGACCAGTTAACTTTATTTGCAAGTCTTTAGGAATGTGGAAGGAAAATCAGAATACTCCGAGTAAAACCTAAGAACACACCGGAAGAACACGTGCAGTCCACTGTCATGGCTCAGCTAGGGCAATTGCACATGTTTTTTATTTAATGTTTTTGATATGTATTGAATATTATTTGTTATGTTATGTTATTAATTGTGTTTTTAGTTTTGTTCTTTCTGTGTTTTAGTTATTTAATATTGTATTGTTAATTAGTTATTTTTGTTTCTTCTTATGTTAGGATTCTTTGTATTAGTTTTCTAGGTTCTTTGCCCCGTTTCCTTTTTGTAGAACCTCAAGGGGCAGTGCCACCTAACCTTGCAGCTGGGCGAAGCATCCCAGCAATACTTAAGCCAAAGCTGCAGAGGGAACAGCAACTTTTTTTGATCTTGAGTCCAGTTTTTCGATTTTTTTGCTTTCTTTGGATTTTATAGCTTCTTCCCCAGCTTGTCTGACTGGTCTGGTTGTTTTAGGGTTTGCCTTTTTAGACAAAATATATTTTCATTCCAGTTTCTTGTCTTGCCTTCTGTCATTTTTGGAATTCTTCAATAAATATTTAAACATAAAGGAACAAAATCTTTTACAACAGCTGTCCTCTCCACCAGTCTGGGTATTTGTAATATTCTGCTATAAGAAAGTTGTTTTACATAAGAAAAAAGAACATAAGAAATTTAATAAGCAACAGGAGACCATTCAGTCCAACAGGTTAATTTTTTAGCTAATAGCTATGATGTCCCAATATCTCATTCAGAGACTTCTTAAACATTGTTAAAGTTTCTATTTTAAAAACACTAGAGGGCTTCGCACAACCCAGCTCGCGTTGTGAAGGGGGGGTTGAATGCACGCTGAGGAGATGTGGTCGGATCAGCTGCTGGCTTGCTTGTTCTGCTTGTCGCGTTACACATTTGATCATTTAAAAGCCTGTCAGACATTTGATCATTTAAAAGCTGTAATTTTGTCTCACTGCCTTGCCAAAGTCTCTTTCCGAGAAGATCACGTCTCGACCCAAGATTTTTTTATTATAATAGACAGATGTCTCAGTAGTTTGTTTTAGATTCCCACAACTCCTTGCATGAAGAAGCACTTCCTGTCTTCAATACTAAATGCACTTCCTCTTTATTTCCACTGGTGTTCTCAAATATGTGAGTCACCCTTAAGTTGAAAGAATTCTGCTGGATGTACAGTAATTTATCAGTGCCTTTGAGGACTTGGATTGGGTCTCCATGCAGTCTCCTCTGCTCAAGACTAAACAGGTCCTGAAGTGCAAGCGACATAACATTAAAATACATACTGAGCTCAGAACACAAGGGTGGTAGAATTAAAATGGATTACATGCAAAGTCAGAGGGCTGTGCGCAAAACCAAAGTGCATGGAAATGGTAGAAAGAAGAATGCCGATTGATGGAAACAACTGTCAATCACTGCTGAGTGAAACTTTGATGGGAGTAGTGGCGTGTAGACTGGAAAAATATGTAGATACTGCAATATCTGCACAGCTTGAGACAGTGCAGTGTTTCGTGCGGTCTTTGCATCCATGAAGCACACACAACTTTGGAAAACAGAGACTACGTGAAGTAAGGGGTTGTTGTATGCAAACTGAGTGCTGTGCTGTCATCATTTGAGAAATATAACATTAGCAACGAGGATGGAGCTTTCGTTCTCACCATCTTCTGCATTCCTTGCACTGCCAGGAGATCCTCCAGTGCCATGGACTTGCTGGATTGAATCTTCTGAGACTTATTTAACATCTGCTGGTTTGGATGCTGTGAGCGATGCTCTTAAAACAGCCATACTTATGGCGCTTTTCCACTGCATAGTACGGCACGGCACGGTTCAGTTCAGCTCACTTTTGGGGCGTTTTCCACTGGGAACAGTACCTGGTACCTGGTCCTTTTTTTAGTACCACCTCAGCCGAGGTTCCAAGCGCGCCGAACCGTTACCAAAACGTGACGTGTAAACTCTGCTGGTCACTGATTGGCCGGAGAAAATCGTCATTACTGCGTCACTGGCTATTCTTTTCTTTAAAGGTACACACACGCGGAAGTTTGTGTCCCGTCTCTCCATCGCTGGACGCAGTTTGTTGCATAAGTGGATGAATGTTTCTTCAGACATTCGAAAGTTCTCCAGCCACTGAGTGTTTGTACAACCGGGAACAATCACATCCCACCACTCTGAAGCACGGTTAAATGTCCAAACAGATGGTCTGTTGCGGCGACTTTTTTGCAAAATGTGGAAGATCTGTAATATACAGAATCAGCATTTTAATGTTACACTGGCAGTTAAGTTCATTTTATGCTTTGCAACAGTGATAAAAGTTAGCTAGTGATGTGCTTTTTTTAGATGCTTACCCTTGCGTCGTCGAGCTAAAGTGTTGTCGTTGTCTGTGTGTTGTTGTAAAAGTTCCACGGTGTCACGGCAGTAGAGGCGGCGCAACTATAACGACACGTGAATAATCCCGCCCACTCTAAAGCGGTACTAAACTGCAGTCGAAACGCAAACCGAGCCGAACTGAGCCGAACCAAGGTGAGCTGTACTGAACCGTGCTGTGCCGTACTATGCAGTGGAAAAGCGCCACTATATACTGCCTAGACACAGAAGGCCGATACATCTTTAAAACCCTCTGAACTGCCGCATCAGTGAATCTCATGGAGTCTCATTTCTCTATGCTTCAATGTGTCTTCGTCTGACTAATCCTCTTCTGCCAGCTCCATTAGCAGCCAGGGAGGGTCAGTTCATCAGTTCGTGGCTGACTTGCGGAGTTTAGCCAGATTTTGAAAGTTTGGGGAGTTAACATGACAAATTCATCAGGAACCAGCATGCAGAACATGCTAGTACACCTAAAGGTCGTGAAAGATTACTGATGTCAACAGATGATACAACTCTTGCAAAAGCAATCAACATGGCATTTGAAGTTGACTCAGCCACCGAACTCATGGTTAGACTTGCAGTTTCTTCAGTTCAGCACCAGCCTGCCACAAGACAATTGACGCAGGCCTGAGAAGGCACTTTCCCAAAGCTCCAACAATTGCACTCCGTTTCTAGACAGAGCTGCAGAAGCTGTGGCTCTGCCGGTCATAAACCTAGAATTCCAAGCTGCCCTGCCAGGGGACACAGGTGCCAGAGGTGCGGGAGGCTTAACCACTGTCGCACAGCTCCCACTTCTTCTGTACAAATAGAACAGTCACCTTTCACTTGGACTGCACCAACAATCGTTCACTAATTGAGCTCCACAGCCCACACCTTTAAAACGTGCACTTTGCAGTTAGACAGTGTATGCCTTTCTCTGTTGTTGGACACTATTGGAGCGCCCTAAAATTGAACTAGTTGGCAAGCTCTCCCTGTCTGTACACTATGGCCAAAAGTACACGCTTGACCTCATGTTTCATGTTGCCCGCATTGGTGCCAACTTGTTAGGCCTGGACTTATTCACAGCTCTGGGATTTACACTCCTAGACACCGAGGGGTCTGCTGTTCTCACTGTCTGCTCACCATGGCTTCAGCAATGGCCAGCTCTTTTCACAGGGTTGGGTTGTCTTTCAGCTTTTAATCACTAACCACTGCTCGATCTTTCTATGTGCCCTGTCATCCAACCCTTCCACCGAGTTCCCCTGGCTGCCCAGAAGGGTGTAGCTGTGGAACTGTGCAACCTGTTGAAGGCGGGCATCATCAAACCAGTTAATGCCTCACCTTGGGTCTCAGACCTAGTGATAGCAAAAAAAACAAAAAACAGGTGGGTTACACATGTGCATTGACCTCAGGGCAGTAATACCAGGTAAATAACCCACTGCCAAACGCTGAGGAGCTCACTTCCATGGCTCTAAGATATTTTCCAAATTTGACCTTTGTCAGGGGTACCTGCAGATTCCTCTTCACCCTGAAAGCAGAGATTTGACTGCCTTGGTCACCCACAATGGGGTGTTTTGCTACACTAGAGTTACATTTGGCCTCAGCTCTTCCCGAAGATGTTTTCAGAAGGTGATGTCTACAAACTTTGCCGGAATTCCTGGTGTGGTCATCTAATTGGATGATATTGTTGTGCATGTCCCAACCCAAGCTGCGATGATGAACACCTGCACAGAGCGTTCAAAGTATTAGCCCCTCATGACCCCCCACTGAATGGTGATAAATGTGTTTTTTCGGTACATCACATAGATTTAGTCTGACTGCTGATGGCATCTCTCTACTCCAATCTCATGTGGAAGCAATCCAGCACATCCCTGATTCCAAAAACGCAACTCAGGTGGTCTTAGTTCTTGGAATGACTGCCTTCTATCTCAGATTTCTGCCACACTACTCTAACACCACAGACCCACTACGTCACCTACTAAGGAAGGCTGTCTCTTGGTCCTGGACTCTCACCTGCTAAGAAACTGTCCATCTCTTGAAGTTACAGCTCACATCTTCACCTGTCCTTGCTCACTTTGATGTCCCAATATTTGTTACATGTGAAACTTCCTATATAGTGCCAGGAGCAATGCTGTCCCAGCTACAGAATGGTACTGAATAACTTATCACTTTTGTCTCCTGGGCTCTAAGTCCAGCCGAACAAAAATACTCTGTGGGCGAGTGTGAAGCTCTAGCTTGTGTGTGGGCTTCTGAACAATGACATGTTTCTTTATGGGTGTGTATTAACGTTATACACTGACTATCAGGTGTTTACTGCCCTACTGTCAACATCAGGCACGGGGTGCAAGCCCCTTAGGATTTACTGCTGGTCAGAAAGACTGCAGGAGTATAATTCTACATTATATTTCACTCCTGGCTGTGAAAAGGTAGTGGCAGATCTGCTGCCCTGTACTATCCCCTATTCCACCAGAGAGCCAGGACCTGATATGAATGAACTGGAACTTGTTCAAATGCTCCATTCTTTACTCCAAGTCACTGTCTCCTTATAGGAGCTGCAACAAATCTCTGAACATGACCGTGTCCTCTCCAATGTGCACATTTTGATTTGTACAGGTTGGCCCTCACAGATTTCAGGTGAGTCGTCTCCATACTACAGAATATATAATGAGCTGTCCTGTTGGAATGAATTTTGTGTGGCCTTTGGGACTAGTACAGTCGTTTCTAGCTGCCTCTGATCACACATCATGACTATGGTTCTTGAAGGCCATTTAGACATTGCACAAATTAAACAACGCTGCTGTGATCTGCATGATGTGGTGACCTGGGATAGGCAGAAATACTGAACATCTGGTTTGTGATTGTGTGGCCAGAGGGGCCTTTGGATTGTGGAGAGTTTAAAGGAGTTCCGCACCATCAGTGCCTCCTCATTGTGGTCTATAACTTGCTCTCCAAGTGGCCTGAAGTGCTGCCTACACGGTCTGTTAGAGACTAGAGTTAGTGACTGATTCCTTGAATTCTCTGTTTGTCCACTGAGGTCTGCCCTCTGCTATCACCACTGACAAAGTTTGCATCAGCAGAGTCAGCAGACCTGGGGCATCCTTTACATATTGGGTGTGTGTTTATGTGTTGGAGAATTGAGTAGAGAGACTGAACCAGACTTTTAAAAATGACATTAGGGCACTACACATTCTCAACTGCTCTTTTTCATTACACAGGAATAAAATAATCCACTACGGGCAGCTCTCCTGCATGCTTTAAGTTAAGGCATGAGCTGCGGCATCATTTGTGGCCCCAAGCTGTCAACACTCTACCTGCCTCCGCGAGATTTAGTTTCCGAACGGCGGCAAACGATGAAGACACACTTTGATTGGAAGCATAAGAGAGAGGGTTCGAAAATTCAGGGCCCTTAACTGGGTAAGAGTTCGTCGTCCCCACCGTGACCAAAAGCTCCAGGTTCATAAACAACTCGGTCCTGCTACTTTCCAGCTCTCTGATGGATCCCGATGGCACGCAAGTCGACTCTGCAAGGTGCCCCCACCAGTCAGTGCCGATAAAGAGAGCAATTTAGACTCGGACTGCCGAGAAGATGTCTGTTCACCTTCTTCGGCTCCACTGGATCCAAAAACTTGAAAAAGGGAGCGCAATTTTGGGGGAAATGGAACAACGTGGAGTAAAGGTTTGATGCAAACTGAGCGTTGTGTCGTTTTCATTTAAGCAATATAACATAATTACTGTATATATAGTGATTGGAGCATAAGTTAACAAACGAGAGTACATCGTTTAAATTTGCTTTCAGCCTAACTTCTTCTGCATATTTTCGCGCATCCCAACTATATGTTGAATGTAAATTAGTACAATTTCAAATGGCAATTTCTACAATTGCACATTAAATAAAAGAAGAAACGAGTAAACATGATTTACATTACGTTTGTATTACCAACGCAGAAATGACTTTAATCTGTCGCTTTTCAAATTACAGAATCAATGACAATATCCAGTTACGTGCATTTTACTTTGAATTATTGTCATTGTCAATCGTATCATATTCAACATTTAAAAGCTTTGCTCTTCGCTGACCACTCATCAATATCAAAAGAAATCCTATAACTGTGAAGGTGTAACTTTATCGCTCCTTAAAATGATGTAACATGAAAAGTGACTTGAAGCTAAGTCGCAGGTCTCTCAATTTTATGAAAATATGGTAAATCCGTTTTTCATTCAGACGCTTTCAAAGTAACTTCGTCCACTTAGCGTCATAACGGCGACAGCGGATTTGACATCACAGCCACACATACGGTGTCAGCCTGGAGTCGCCCGTTAGTCACCCTGACACTTTGGTCCTCGAGGTGTGTTTTAAGTGTCCGACAAAACTACACCCACCATCCGGCATCCATCTATCATAGGCGAAGCTAAAGGGGCCTACCCCAAATTGCTCTCGATCAAGTAAATAAAGCATGAGAAGCGTATAGTGTTAGTAAAATATTCATTACATTGCATTAAAAAGCACAAAATATACAAATTCAACACTAAAATTAACACCGCTAGGCATACCGAAAAATGTGTAGCCGGCGTAAGGAAGCTTATTTACTTATGAGGGAACCTTTGGAGCAACCAATAGTATTTTAAATTAGGATCGGTAAAAAGAGGAAACGATTGTTCCAGAATAAAGAATAACTATTCCGAAAAGCAAGAGCACAAGGCAGCGCTTCCATCTAGACTTTCCGTGTTCTGCAATACATTATTACTGTTACTAAACTGTCTTCTAAATAGGCAGCTGCACTGGGCTGTAAGTAAGTTATTCTCTAATATCTCCTAATCTTTTGCTAATTAACATGAACTCACTACTGTTGCAACTTCGTCAGTTGATACAATTTAGGTTGTGTGTCATATATAAATTCAGATTGGCAACCTCGAGTGGCAGGAGCTAATATAACGTCATTTATGCCAAAATGAAATCAATAAAAAAAGTAATAAATAAAAAAACAAAGCTATATACAGGAGACATTAAATTGAGAAAACTGTTGTAAAATATCAATTGATTGATAAACGACACCACCAGGTTTAAGGAGACAGTTTGAAATAAATAAAAGACTATTTTGAAATGTGCCATCCGGAAAAGTTCCACTATGCAATATAAACAGCCTTTAAAAATAAGGTCATTTTTAAAGAAAACCTGGAAAAGCCATATAAAAAATGTAACACTGGAACAGAATAAAACGCTGACGTAGCATTTACATTGTAGCAAGTAGGCCTACTTTTAGAATTTAGTTTTATAAAATCTTCTGTTCTATTTTACAGATATTTTTCACAAGACATTTCTTTATGTGTGCTCGGTTATAAACAAAAACATTGGCTACATTTTACTTTTAACTTCACACTAATTTAATAAGGTTTTAAGATATGCTCTCAGTATTAAATGTCACTGTTTCGATAGGTCTATCTTGTATCTTATTTGAACCTTTTCACAAGAAACCCCGTGAAATGGAGGTGGGTGTTTCAGTTGCACTCTGTTGTTAGGGAAATGTATAAAATATTTTAAAAATAAAGAAAAAAAAGTTTTATGAAAAAGATTCTATCGTGAGACTGGCCACGACCCTCGTCTTCCAAAGTCCCTCATCCAGAGTTTAAGCCGTACACAAATTACCCGGTCTCGGACAAATTGATCGATAATTGCACTGATATATAAAACAAATGGAAAACGTGGGTCTTGTTCAAAAGCGGACGCCATCAGTATACGCCAGGGTTCAATTTTAAGATTAGGCATCCATCCATCCATCGATCCATTTCCTAACCCGCTGAATCCGAATACAGGGTCACGGGGGTCTGCTGGAGCCAATCCCAGCCAACACAGGGCACAAGGCAGGAACCAATCCTGGGCAGGGTGCCAACCCACTGCAGGACACACACAAACACACCCACACACCAAGCACACACTAGGGCCAATTTAGAATTGCCAATCCACCTAACCTGCATGTTTTTGGATTGTGGGAAGAAACCGGAGCGCCCGGAGGAAACCCACGCAGACACGGGGAGAACATGCAAACTCCACGCAGAGAGGACCCGGGAGGCAGCAGCGCTACCACTGCGCCACCATGCCGCCCCAAGATTAGGCACTTAATCTAACTTTTAAAATTAGGGATCTCGGACAAAGTGATCGATAATTGCACAGATATATAAAACAAATGGAAAACGTGGGTCTTGTTCAAAAGCGGACGCCATCAGTGGGCTATACACCAGGGTTCAATTTTAAGATTAGGCACCTAATCTAAATTTTAAGATTAGGGACCCTGCATGGTGTACCTGGCCTTACCCCCACGAACCTTAAATTCAGGGTTTGTAATTGGTGCTTTTGGCGTCCGTTTTTTGAACAAGACCCGAAATGCTAAGAGAGCGCTTAACATCACCTCAGCCCGGGTACATTTCACGTGTCTTCCAGACAGCTGTTGCCTTCAAGGTGTGTGTATTATAAGACCGTTCCATGTCTGTAATCAAACTTTGATTCTCACTCACATTTAAACACACACTTTAAAAATCTCCAGCAGCCTGAGATTCCTCTCCTGACGCTGCGATCTGTCTCACTGCGTTAAAACGTTTTTTTTTTCAGATCCACTTCATCTAAATCCAGTTACAGGTCGCGAGGGAATGAAGCCTATCCCGATACAATCATGGCCATCAGGCACACATGGCTAAATTCCCTCACGCCACCTTTGCACTATATTGTCATACAAAAAGACTCGTTATGTGGAATGCGATATGCAAAAGATGCCCATGTAAAATTACATTTCACGAAAAAGACTAACGGATGGATAAGTGGAAAGACAGAATGTTGAAAAAGAGTTCTATTTACCCGACGACACTGACAGCAGAAGAAGAACCAGAGACTCCATCCTGATTTCGAAGCCGTAGAGTAAGATGAGCCTTCCACCTGCCTGCTAGTTGACGGCGTGCTTTCTGCTACTGTGCAACTTTGCTGCTGTTAAGCAATTTAGGAGAACTCATGCCTTGTCAGCAGTGGCTCAAGTGTGATTTCCTGCTTCTTTTTTCAAAATTAAAATGTTTATGACTGCTAATATTTCATTTTATTATCCTGGATTTGTTTACTTTCATTGTTTCCAACCCCATATTTATAGTGGAGGACTCGCTTAAGGATATCAGGAAAGCCTTTTTGTACTTTTTGAAGCTGGACAGCAAATGTAACTATCAGCTGTAATGTACAAATAATAAAATCTGACCATTCAAGGGGGTGACATGATGGCATAGTGAGTAATGCTGCTGCTTTAATTGACCAGCATCTTAATTTATAATTTGGAGTGGGGTTTCCCTGTTCTTTCCATGTTTCTGTGGGGGTTTACTCCAGTTTTCTTGTAGAAATCCTCAATTTTATTCTGGTTAAAGGTTAAATTTAGTGACTACAAACTGACTATATGATGTATTGGCACCACACCCCAGGTTGTTTCCTGCCTTTTGTCCTGTGGTGTAAAAATAAGCTCCAGCTCCTGTGACACACAATTAGAAAATGTTATGTTATCATCAGTCAAGGTTAAACTTTGAATATTCTTTTACTGTGCAGCTTAAGCTTTATAGAAAGATTCAGGCAATGAATGTGATGCAAATGCAAACAATTCCATCATTTTTAGTGAAATTCAAAGCAGAAACAATTCAGACAAAAATTAGAAAAACTGTTAATTCTTTCCTATGATGTTTTTGTTTAAGGCTTACATGCAGTATCTTGTTACATCTCACTATATGCTCTCTTATACATTCTCTATATGTACAGACCTACATGACATACAGTTAGAAAATTGTATGCCTGTTTCAATGCTTTTGAGTTCTTTTTTTGGTCATTTTGGGTTTGGGGTCTACTCTGCTCACCCTGAACAGTTAACAAGGTATCTATAATCTGTTGATGTAAATAAGTAATTTAATGCTGAAGAACTGGCAGAGGACCCTTACAGTTCAAAATAAACTGTACACTATTTGGGGCAGAGTTCTGATTCCTAAAGCTATAGGAAACTGCTATCTGCAAGTGTTTCATGACACAGCTTTTATCAGAAGTTTTATTACTCAATTAAAGATGTGTGAGGAAGGACTGGAAATTTCACATTTTCCTGTCACAATGAAAGATGAACTGTATACACTAATACCTTTGAACAGCTGTTCACATTCATTATCGCAGGATTTGGATTTCAGGTCTTGTGACAGTGATCACTCTGGGCTTATGCGTATTTGACTGTAGGAGTTGTGTGCTGTGAACTTTGTCTTACTTGTAGCTCTTGACCACAAATGTTTAGTCTATCAAATGAGAAGAAATCACATCAAGCTCAGTTCAAATGACTATTGTGTTGTATTATGTGGCAAGGAGAATATAAAACAGACTGGTGCCGTGGTTCTCAACGGTGGGGCGGACCCCCCTAGGGGGGTGCGAAGTAACAAAAAGGGGGGGCACGAAGATGTGAAAAAAAGAAAACAAGAATCGAAAAAAGTAAAAATACATCTATTGAAACCAAACCAAATTAACTTAAACTACATTCTGATACTAGAAAAATAAATATAGAGTTAGATAAATGCCTATAAAAGTTAAGTAGGTATAATAAAATATGCATCTATGATATGTCATTAATTAAAAAAGAACAAATTGGTATTGGTGGGCTCCTTTCAAAAAAACGTTAGGGGGCGCGATTAAAACTGTTATGAAAACTCGGGTCGCAAATACTTAAAGGTTGAGAAACGCTGAACTGGTGAATAAAAACATGTCAAAGCCTCAAAAATTACATTAGAAAGTACAAGCATTTCACTAAAACAAAAATCTAAATATTCCAGGTTTACCTAAAAACACCTATTCTACTTTGTTCTCTAAAATATAATTCCTTTCCAGGCAAGAATTGTATATGGCACTTATCCACAACAAAGAAAAACCAAAAAAAGCACCTTCTAAGTATGTTCCCGCTGAGGAATCTGCTCAGGGAGACATCTCCTTCTCTGTTACTTGTTCTCTCTGACAGCAGTGGGGACTCACACTTAGTACTTTTGCATTACAGGATGCCCAATCAGGAGAACTCCTTTCAGCATTATAGGCGATTAGTTTTCTTACTCTCACAGCGTTTCAGTTTATATAAAAAAATCGACTTCTGGCCTAGGGAGCAAAAAAAAAAAAAAAAAACCCAGTGTCATGCCCAGCAGACACAACTTCAGAGGATATCTGGAAGACAAGGATGTAGTCAAAAAACAGAAGGCCACAAAAAACACAAGCATATAACTGTAACTCATTAATAATACAAAATAGGCATTCTTATACTATAAGTATTAATACATTAAATGTAAAGAGTTACCATGTAATTTGGTGATGATTATTGTGGAAAAACACTATATTAGCCACCTGCAACAAGGAAAATTGAGACAGTGAAATCATGCTGATATTCCGTATAGCTGGTCGTACTCATTTGAATGAGGCATTAGAGCTGCAACTGAGGGCATAATGTCGCCTAAACAGCACTAACTGGATCTCACTGCTCCCCCTACTGGTTGCCACAGGAATGATTTTATGGCAGGCTGTTTTAACATTTAATCAATTTTCCTTGATATCAGCAGTTACAACACTGATATCGACTGTTTTAAATTTGATATTTAGCTTTTAAAATTTGATATCAAGCTTTTAAAATTTGATATCATGTTTTTAAAATTTGATATTGAAGGTTTTGGAATTTGATATCAAGTTTGTAAAATCTGATATCATGCTTTTGAAATTTGATATTAACATCCACACACTTGATATCATATTTTAAAAGCATGATATGAAATTTCCAAAACTCGATATAAAATTTGATATCACATTTTCAAAATTTGATGTCACGCTTTTAAAATTTGATAAGCTTGATATCAAACTTCATAAAAGTGATATCAAAATGACAAAATATGATGTGAAATTTCAAAAGCCCAACATTAAATTTTAAAAGTGTGATATCAAGTTTCAAAAGCTCAATATCAAATTTAAAAGCTCAAACATTATGATGTAGATATCCATTTTTAAAAACTTGATATCAAATTTCCAAAGTGTGATATCAAATTTTCAAAACTAGTTAACAGATTTCAAAAGATTGATATCAAATTTGATAAGCCTGATATCAAATTTCATAAACGAGATATCAAAATGACAAAATATTATGTGGGAGTTTAAAATGCATATATATTAGCATTTAACCTATCATATGAAATTTTAAAAGTCCATGTCAAATTTTAAAAATTTGGTATCAAATTTCCAAAGTGTGATATCAAATTTTCAAAACTAGTTAACAGATTTCAAAAGATTGATATCAAATTTGATAAGCCTGATATCAAATTTCATAAACGAGATATCAAAATGACAAAATATTACGTGGGGGTTTAAAATGCATATATATTAGCATTTAACCTATCATATCAAATTTTAAAAGTCTATGTCAAATTTTAAAAATTTGGTATCAAATTTCAAAAGCTCGATATCAAATTTTAAAACTGTGATATTAAGTTGAATAAGCTTGAGATCAAATTCCTAAGTGCTGATATCAAATTTAAAACGCATGATTTCAATGTTTTGAAAGCAGACATCAAATTAAAGGAATTAAATGTTAAAATGGCTTGCCATATGATTTATTCTCTACATTTAAATTAACATAACCCTAAAGAGCTGTGCAATATCCAGTAAATGAATAAAAACAAGATCAAAAATTATCCCTAAAATGTTATCATGCCCTTAGAGTGTCACACCTGCTCTGGTATGGTTCTAGCAATGGGAATCAACAATAGCTCCATCAGAATTATAGTGGTATAATGGCTCATATCAAAAATCAAAATTAAAGCTATATTTCAAAAACAAATAAACCCAATGGATATCTTAGAGCAGTGATATCAAATTACAAATTCAGTTTGACCAGATTTTCAAACTACAAACATTTTCAGTGGTCGGTAAGCAACAGGTAATTACAGATTTTAGACCAACACAAATGAATGTATTGAAAAAAAACAACTAATGTTTAAAATTTGGTCATATCTGACACATGCTCAACAGAAAGTGCATAAAAAACAGCAAAAAAGCTCTAATTGAAGATCATCTGAGAACTATCAATGCTATCAGTTTACAAACCTGTAACAAAAAGGTGGTGGCATGCATTTGGATCAAGTTTGAGGTCCGTATATAGTGGCAGGGTAAAAAAAAAACATAACGTTTAAAATTTGAAATTGACAAATTATCAAATATAATAATCATACTAATTTTTGCGTTTAAAAAATTAACAAGTTTCTGTTCTGTTTATGAGGTCCACAGCACCTGTGCGGCATGATGGAGATGGCACTGTACATTTATATAATTTAATTTATTTAATGTATAAATGTATATTTAGTTATTATTGTAGTGAGAAGGGTTATTAGTTGAGCTGCTTTCTGCTGCAGTCTCAGCCCTTTTTTCTTTTTCCATTGTTTTAGAAAACGAAATATCAGACAGATGAGCTTCTCTTCTAATGTTTCTTATTCCTTGCCACTTCCATCTATGCCACGCACTCCTGGCTGAATGTTTATTTGTTCTCAACTCTTGCACACAAAGATTTCGCCCCTGTGACAAAAGAGAAAACAAAACCTGTTTGACTTTAACCTGGCTATTTGTAGATTAGTTGTACGTCACATTAGACAATAAGATATACGGGAATGCGCTGCTGACTGCTTTCGACTGGCTATGCTTATATAAATGAAGGCTATGGCGGAAAATCATTCTGATGTGACATGGCCTTTATATGCACCAGCCATGTCAATAAGAATTCGTCAAAAAGACACCAATACCGTTTAGCTGCACCAATAAAATGCTTTGATAAGTCAAGCAAGCCTTGTGACAGTCCGGGGGGGATTGTGATGTTTTCTGGCCTCCAAGATAGGCTGCATCAGAAGTAAAGAGCTGCTTGAGTGGTGATAGTTTAGCATGTACTTTCCCCTCTGTAGTATACCATGTGCCTTTAAAGGATCCTGCACAGGCTAAAGCCTCAAAGGCACAATTCAGAAAGTTGAGTGATGAACTATCTCTATGTTTAAAACCTTGTTTTAAAACACCTTGAAAGAAATACCCATGCAAATACAGAACTCAAACACTAATGTAATGTAAAGAAGTGATTTAAAATCACAAAATAAAAAAAAGAAACATGAGGTCAGTGTAGGAAACACCATGAAGTACATTTGGAGCCATTGTCAGTCATTTCAGAGAGCAGCGAGTGAACTCAATTTGATACAAGTATTTTATAGGCAATAAAAATAAAAAATAATTATAAAAAGAAACAAAAAAAAAACATATTTGTAAAATGGTACAAGGCAACATACAGGCAGGAAAGGTCCTGCACCGCAGAGTCTTAATCTAGCCCTAAAAATAAAGACAACAAAACAAATGAACTATAGCCTCCTTGGGCCTTTCTGAAGAGGAAGCTGAAACCCCCTCTCAGAAGTAGGATTCCTTATTCACTTTTACATCAAAGTGTTACAAAAATCTGCTTCTCTTTTTTTCTAGTTTTATCTTCTCTCTTATTCTGACCATTAATTTTCAGTTTCCCAACTACCCCCATCTAGTGACTGCAAGGGCCATATTTAAAAGTTCAACTGTAAACCAATTCTGGGCATAACATGGGAAAAAATGATAGGGTCTGGCATAAGTCCTGTGATGTTTGACACTATCCTCTTTACAATTCCTGATAAAACCTTTGCAGCCCCAAACCCACACTCTGTTTTAAATGGCCAGGAGTCAATTCAGTTATCTGCCCATTATAATGGGTAGCAGGGAGCCAAGAACAGATGTGAAGAGACCAAGAGTAACAATATTGGCAGAAAAAACATGCTATTAAATGGGCAAACAATAGTGCTTAAAAAACAAAAAACAGGCAATTGTTGTCAATCTGCCTACTGGGCGTCAAACACAAAGGGCTCAGTAGAGCAGGTCTGGCCTTAGGAGAGCGCCATCCTGTGGTGGCTCAAGTCCAAAACATGATGCCTGTTTCTGGTTTTATACTGTCCTGAAGTGAAAGGGGTGGAGCTTCTCAGGATCAACTGTCCTCACTGGGAGTGTTCTCGGCATTGTAGAGGGAAGAAGAGACAATAGTATTTTCAACAGTTCCCCCATAGTCCCGGAGTGGTATTGTATACCTCAGGTAATTTCAGAAGGTGATCCTTTAAGACACGTGTGACCCTATGAACAATACGTACTCCTCTGTATAGTCTTTGCTTTGACTCTGTGTAAGATAGTAATTATTTTTATATATGTTTATAACAATTTCTAGACATTGTTTAAGGCTGCACACTCTAATGTTCTATATTAGGTGTAAGGTAACTTTATAGTTCTGCTTTGTGTTTTCTATTTAACAGTAACCCAAATAGGTTCTATTTACCCATATATTGTAATAACAGTCTATACAATGTAATAGACATTATTGGTCCTCTGTTTTATTTTTATGTCATAGTCAGGAAGAGCAGGGTTGAAGAGCAGTTTATACTTCTTCTTGTATAGAAGGATTTAGGAGTTGTAGTGGACTCGTCACTGTCAACTGCCAGACAGTGATCAGAAGCCATTAACAAGGCTAACAAAATGTTAGGTTATATAGCGCTCTGATGTGTAGAGTTCAGTTCCAAGGAGGTTATGCTCAAGCTTTAAAATGCACTGGTTTGGCCTCATCTGAAGTTTTGTGTACAGTTTTGGTGTTCAGGCTACAAAAGGACATAACAATGTTGGAAAAAGAACACAGAACAGCCACTAACCTGATTCCTGGGTTACAGTGGATGAGTTATGATTATATAAAGATTAAATGGGCTGAGCCATTTTATTTAAGTAAAAGGCTGACATGATTAAAGTGATTAAAATCAGGGGGGATTAATCCAGTGGATTGTGACTATTACTTTATAATGAGTTCATCAAGAACACAGGGACACAGCTGGAAACACAGTTAAGGATAAATTTCATGCAAGCATTAGACGGTTTTCCTCACACAGAGATCCATAGACACATAGAATACGTCATCAAGTAGTGTGGTAGACAGTAGGACTTTAGGAAGCTTCAAAACTAGACTTGATATCATCTTGGAGGAATTTACTATATAGGACTGGTAATGTTTTGCTGGTTTTAATGGCCTGTTCTTATCCAGGTTATTCTAATGTTCTTGCATAATTTCTCTGTTAATTATTATAAGTGCACAATTCTCCTGGTTTCAATGTAGGATTGAGGATATCTGGTGGCTATCCTGATAGCACTGGGTGCAAAGAACACTTAATGGTTTATCAGTATATTATGATACAGTTACTCCTTTTGTTTACTCATAAGTATACATTATGAATGGAATAAACAAACCTGACTAAATAATTAAACACGTAAGAAACTCCTTTAAGTTCAAGTGTTTCTGTCCTTGTATAAGAAACGGCCATTCAGATTAAGGTGCATAAATATCTTTTAAATTAAATACACTTGTATCTTCTTAAAAATGACCAAACCTGTGGGCTACAAAATGGGACTTGAAAAAGTTTAAACATGACAGAAAAATCACATAAGGCTGAATATAAAATAAACTCATAAAATAGGATATATTTACCTACAATGTTATTTAAAATATTGTGCACACCATAGATGGATGAAATCAACTTCACAACAACCAAACAGATGTTAACTAGAGTACCATGTCAATCATTTATAAGTACAAAATAATTAAGTGTTATATTGCACACAAACATGAACAGATCACATGTGTAATCTGTACATATTTACACACTCAGACTTACAAATGAAGCGGCTACTAGTACAAAACTAACAGACTAACAAAACTACCGATAGTGTGCATTTTATGAATTAAGCAGTTCTGTTCACCTGGCAAAGCAACCAGAACCCACATGATGAGTCTGAGACAACATTGTTGCACAAGTAGCTGCGCTCGGACTAAATTGCAACACCATTGTGGATTTCTGTAGTTCTTCATTTTGACATTAAAAAGTCGGTGGGGGGATGTCTGCGACTACAATTTGATTACTGCTTATTTTACTTTACATCCTGTTCTGTTTTCTTAATATTGCTGTTTGTGGTTAGTTTTCTTATTTGAGTGAATGCAGTAAAGCTTGTCTAACATTTTCATGAAATTTCAGAGTTGCTGGATTAGCAAGAAGACTCTGCAGTTCTCTATTATAAATGCTATTTTAACACAATAATGAGTAAATAAACATCAGAATATATAATAAACATCAAAAAGAAGTTGGTGGAACATTATAAAATAAATACATCTTTCTTTGGTGTTACTTATATGTTACTCTTTTCTCCTGTAATCCTTCTTCTTCGTCTTTCATCTGCTCCTGTTAAGGGTCGCCACAGCAGGTCATCTTTTCCCACATCTTCATGTCCTCTGCATTGTGCTCTGTTACACCCACCACCTGCATGTCCTCTCTCACCACATCCATAAACCTCCTCTTAGGCCTTCCTCTTTTCCTCTTTCCTGGCAACTCCATCCTTAGCATCCTTCTCCCAACATGCCCAGCATCTCTCCTCTGCACATGTTCAAACCAACGCAATTTTGTCTCTCTGGCTTTGTCTCCCAACCATCAAACCTGAACTGACTCTCTAATGTACTCATTCGTAATCCCATCCATTTTCATCACCCCCACTGCAAATCTTAACATCTTTAACTCTGCCACCTCCTGCTCTGTGTCCTATCTTTTTGTTAGTGCCACCATCTCCAACCCATATAACATATCTGGTCTCAACACCGTCTTGTAGACGGAAGACCTTTAACTCTTGCTGGTACCCATTTGTCACAAATCACTCCTGACACTCTACCCACTCCACCCTGTCTGAACTCTCTACTTTATCTCCCTTCCACACTCTGTGTTGCACTATACTGCTGATCCCATGTATTTGAACTCATCCGCCTTCGCCAACTCTACTCCCTTCATCCTCACCATTCCACTGACCTCCCTCTCATTTACACATATGTATTCTGTCTTGTTCCTACTGACCTTCGTTCTTCTTCTCTCTAGAGCATATCTCCACCTCTCCAGGGTCTTCGCAACCTGCTCACTACTTTCATTACAGATCACAATGTCATCAGCAAACATCATGGTCCACAGGATCTCCTGTCTAATCTCCTTTGTCAACCTGTCCAGCACTATTGCAAACAAGAAAGGGCTCAGAGCCGATTCCTGATATAATCCCACCTCCACCTTAAACAAATCTGTCACTCCTACCGTAGTCCTCAACACTGTTAACCTTCCTTCGTACTTATTCTGTGCCACTATTATATGCTTCTCTGCCCAACTAAATATTAAAAAGAATGGACGAATGAGTGCCATTCATTGATATCTATACTAATAAAAGGCAAAACCCTCACTGAATGACTGACTGACTCACTCACTGAGTCACTGACTCATCACTAATTCTCCAACTTCCCGTGTAGGTAAAATTTGGCAGGCTCATTCCTTACAGCTTACTTATAAAAGTTAAGCAGGTTTCATTTCGAAATTCTATGCGTAACGGTCATAACTGAATC
Organism: Polypterus senegalus; assembly: GCF_016835505.1. Taxonomy (NCBI): domain Eukaryota; kingdom Metazoa; phylum Chordata; class Cladistia; order Polypteriformes; family Polypteridae; genus Polypterus; species Polypterus senegalus. Next base: position 183,985,916 of record NC_053158.1, read on the forward strand.
CTACTTACATACATATTAACGGCCATAGCCTGCAGCTCGGTCGCCATGTGAGGCGGAGTTGCGTCCCCCATCACCACGCCTCCCACGTAGTTGGCTGCCGGCCTATATTGCGTCCCCCTTACCCATGCCTCCCACGTAATTGAGTGCCTGCCCATATAAGGCCGTCCGTCACCAGCAATCCAATAGACACGCTGCCGCTACGAGGCGTTTGTCATGCCTAAGACGAATACGATTTTCGCGAGATACAAGTTTAGTGAGAAGACGCAAGGTATAAACAAGACTTTTGATCACTTTGTAACGGAGTTAAAATTGCTGGTGAAAGACTGTGGTTATGCAAATGAAGATGAGATGGTCAGGGATAGACTAGTGTTTGGCACAAACTCAGCGAAAGTGAAACAGAAACTTTTAAGTGCCGGGTCTGAGCTAACATTAAATAAAGCCGTGGACATCGCAAGATCGCACGAGATAGCACCTTCGATGCATGTACTCAGAACGGCTTACGTGAACTAAATGTGAACGCAGTACGCACACAAAAAGCAAGAGCTCCAAAGAGCGCCGAGCAAAAAATGCATTACACAATTGAGAAGGCAGCAAAAGAATATGAAGCGTGTGACGCATACAAGCATATTCATAAGTGCAGGTACTGCGGAAACAAAGCACATGGTGGAAAAAGTCAATGTCCAGCTAAAGGAAGACAGTGTAAAAAATGTGGTAAATTGAACCACTTTGCTAAAGTTTGTAGGACTGGGAAAGGTAAACCTGTGCATGCAGTGTGTGATGTCTCAGATAAAGAGGAGGACGAGCTGTTTATTGATGCAGTAAGAAAGGAACAACCCTCTGAATCTGAACAAGCCTTTGTAGACATATCAATAGGAAAGCAAGGTGTAAAGCTTAAATTAAGTTCATAGACACGCTGCCGCTAAATATTCGCAGGCAAATCCACTACTTAATACCAGGAATGCCTGTTCAACATCTTAGATTCACGAGAACCGATTTGGGTAGTGAACACTTCGATGAATGAAACCTGTTATCTTTACAACGGTTGACAAAAACGGAATATAACTTGCACACAACACATCCTCCAAATACAAACCTGATTGAAAGAAATAATGATAATCAAATCCTTGATGACAGCAACACTCATAACAGTCACAAAACAATTACATTGACAATCATGTTACGTTATTTTTAAAATGTTTCCTTTTCTTTTTCATAACTTCTTTAACACACTACTTCTCTGCTGCGAAGCGCGGGTTTTTTGCTAGTTGTAAATAAATCACAGAAACACAGATAAACCCCCAGTCAAACCTGGCAAAATAATACACACAAGTTAACCTGTCATAAGTGCAATTTCTTTCCAGATGCAAATCTCAGATCAGGCTGGAGAAAGATGGTGATGATGCCAGTTATGAAGGTGGTGAGGCAGAAGCAGCGGGTCCAGAAGTCCCAGAATCATTAGTAATGTCATATGCCTTTGATTTATTGGTTTCCAGATCTATAGATGGAAAGAGAGGAAAAATGTTATAAGGCAGCACCAACTTGTAGCTTGAGGTGGAATTACAAGTCAACAAGTTTTGAACTTCTTTCCCAGGCACGAGGGTGTGAAAATGTATTACTGTTATGTGCCTCTTCTTTTCAATGAAAAAACCACCAAATGTCTTTTAAACTTTTGAAATTGTTAGTACTGAAAAACAGGAGATTGCTGGGAGGCCAGAAATAACATCAAGAGACAACTTTAAGTACATTTTCAGACACATATATTAATTTTGAGATTGATACTGATTTCTACTTTACTCTTTCTTTACTTTGCCAAACTTATATATGAACTGTTACTTGTTGTAAGTTTTTTTTTTTTTGATTTTATTAAAATCAAATAACATTCCATACAAATAAGTCAAGTTTTACAAAAATGGGTTTGAAATAAATCAACTCCCCACCCCTGAGAAAGAGAACTGGGCCAGCAGAGTAAAACTTTAAGCTAGTAAAAATAAGTGACTAGATAAATGAATAAAGGTAAACAGAGTAAAAAAAAAAAAAAAAAAGAGGGTAGAGAATCTGCTTCCTCCGTTTAAATGCTTATTCTAAAATGTTATTGATTGGATCCTGCCAGGTTTTAAAAAAATTTGTATAGATCCTCTAAGTGAGAATTAGATTTTTTCCAGTTTCAAATAGTATATGACATCAGTTACCCATTGACTTAAAATAGGAGAGTTAGGATTCTTCCAGTTGAGCAAGATAAGTCTACTTGCCAATAGTGTAGTAAAGGTAATGACAGTTTGTTTGTCCTTCTCTACTTTAAGCCCTTCTGGAAGAACTGCAAACACAATTGTTAATGGGTTAGAAAGGATTGTGACACCAAGGCTGTCTGAAAGGCATTTAAAGATTTTGGTCCAGAATGATGCTAATTTGATGCAGGCCCAAAACATGTGACCCAGTGAGGCTGGAGCTCGATTGCAACGTTCACAGGTTGGATCTTGCCCTGAAAACATTTTGGACAATTTTAAGCAAGACAGATGTGCTCGATAGATAATTTTGAGTTGAATAATTGTATGCTTTGCGCATATGGAACTGAAGGTTTTTTGACTTTACAGATACCATATGGCTTGTAATAAACACACTGAGCAAGTACAGTGACAAGTGCTTTATAGAAGTGGATTGAACCGTACTTGGAAGAAAAGCAATTTTTTTTTCTTTTTGACATGATAGAAAGTCTAATCAAGAATACATGCCATTTCCTTTTATTCGTTCCTTTATTTAATTCCTAACCCAGTCATCCATTTATCCATTCTCTAAAGCTATCCATTTTCTTGTTTTAAAAACCACATCTACTCCATTCTTTGCTTTAAACCCAACAAACTTTAAGTAACAAGAAAAATGAATTTGAGGGTCAATTTTGCAAAACTGTACACGAAAGGAAGCTCTTCTGTTTCACTCATCACTGTTCATAAATGTATTAAATCAAAAGGACCTTGTAAAAGTGAATGCTATTCTCATGAACTCATGATGTTAATTTACTTGTTGATATACGAAAAAAGAGAAAGGCAAGCATATTAATTACAATACTGTAAGTACTACTTATTGCCACAGAGGAAGAGGCAGAAGGGAAAACATTTTCTTTGTAATTTTAGATTGAAAAGCTAGCAGTTCAGGTTGGATTGCAGCACAGGCAAGCCCACCTGCTTTTATAAAACCCCAACTCTCCTGCTACAAAAAGAGCCTACCAAAAAAAGATCAGGAGATGGACAAAGTCAAAAAGATCCAAGCAAAGATCAAAATACATAGGCAATGAAACCAAACACAAAAGCCCACTTTGAAGTCAAAAGTCATAGCCAAAAATCTTTTACTAGGAAATAAAAACGTAACAATTCAAAATTAAATGTAAAGTTTCCAGGAAATATCCATAATCTTGGATGATTAGAAAATACCAATGTCCGAGGGTGACTTCCTAGTCTATCATGGTGGTGACATCACACTCCACACTCTTCTGGTCCACTTGACTACCAATGCTTTGTCAGACACTCTGCAAAATGATGGTGCCTATTAAAAACAAAATGGAACAGGAAATAGGAAAATATTTTAACTACTTTAAATAAACAATTCAAATATAATTTTCTCCAATGGAATCACATGCTTCAAAACTCAACATGGGAATGAAAAAGACCAGCACAACACAACATTAATATTACCAAAAGGATCAAAACAAACTTAGTTCAGAACAATATGCATCCATTTTCAATTGTACATGTGGCTTTCAGTCTGTTCTTTTTATTTTATGTTGTACTCTTCTTTTATTACCTTGCTGGCAAAGCAAATTTTACTGTTTGTGCCAATAAAGATTTGCTCATATTGCCAAAAAGTCTCTCCAGCTTCAGTGGCTCTTTGAGAGTTAAGGATTAATTAAATTAGACAGATGCGACCAAACAGCAAAAAGGCAAAACAGGAACCAAAGGAAATCCAAAATGAAGTAAAACACAGAGATAAAGGTCAGGGGTGAGGAGCAACCAAGTTATAAATAAAAAAAATCCAGAAAATAGAGTTGAATTAAACACTAAAAAATCAGTAACCAGAAAAACACTTAAAGCTAAAGCATCATCTGTCGGTGATGGAGCTCCTGTTATTAATGCAGTGAAGTCCACTGTGGCACAGGCCATCTTGATGTTATGGGCAGGAAGTGAGTAGCTTGGCTTTAGCAGCAAAAAATACATTATTTTGGAGGAAGAACATGACAGAGTAGTCAAAAAACAAGTAGTAATACAGTGGGTATTTTTCTAACCACATGTTGTAAATTCTCTGCTTTCAATAACATTTTTGCCTTTTAACCCATGACTGTACCTTTGTGCACCTGATAAGGCGTGGAGTCCAACTTCTTTCAGTGTGACATCTTCATGGCTTTATTTTACTCAAATAACAAAGTACTTTAAAAACACAGGAATAGAAAATGGAAGAAAAAGGTTTCAATATTAAGCTAAAGACACTGCAGTAATCAAATTGCATTGTTTAGGGCAGCAACAAAAATAACAGTTATTTTCACTTATATAGTGTTTTATTCACTACTCAAAGCACGTTGCATAGTGAATGGTGAGCCACTTCAACCACCACCAATGTGCCACATCCGTTTAGATCGGTGGTTTGCAACCTTTTTTTGGCCATGTCCCACCTAGGCGTCTCTAAAATCATGATGTCCCCCAATGTAACATATACCTTATTCTTATTATTACCTATTCAAAAAGTGAACTTCTACTTATGTGGAGGAAGCCCATAATGTCATTCATTTGGTCTAAACAAGCTTCCAAAGAACATGGAAACAAAAGAGGGAAAGGATAGTTGAAGTACTGACAAAGAAATCACTAAGAAATTGTTCAAAAAATATATATAATATGAAGTAATATGAAAATACAGCCCGTTAGACATGATATTCATAAATATAAAATAACTTTAATGACAGCTTTTTCTGTAATATTTTGATCGTTTTATATTTTTGTTATATTGCAAAATTTCATAATCATTGTTATAATTCATATTATTTTTATGGTAAAAACAATTTCTAAATAGAAAAACCCAAGCCGGGTGTAAAATCATAAATTAAAGGGCTCTTCACCATCCCTTCTATGTTTATATAAAAATGTAAATGTCTCTATAAAAAATAAAAATAATTTGTTTATTTTTTCTATCATTTTTAACAGTGAATTTCTGTTTTTCCATTTTATACATTGTTTAACATACCTACATTCTCGAATTGCTCTCCTAAAAAATCAATTGCCCCCCCAGTGAATCACCGGTCTAGATGATGCTATGGTAGCCATTATTGCACCAGTATGCTCACCACACATTAACTGTGAGATGGTGAAGGGGTGAGAGACAGACAGCCACTTAGAGACAGGGTATGATTAGGGGGCAGTATGACTAGGCTGTGGTGGGCAATTTAGCCAGGATATGTTCTGCTCTTTATGAGTGATCTTTTAAGACCACAGAGAGTCAGACCCTCAATTTTATGTCTTATCTGAAGGACAGTGCCATTTTTACAACACAGTGTCCCCGTCACTGCAGACAACCAGAAATTGTCAGAGCCGCCAGCCAGAAGTCCTAGTGCTGTGACCATTTTCACCTTATCAATGGATTTCCTTTGAGGGACAAGCCATACCCAATGTGCATGATATAAAAAGAGTTCGTGGACCTTCTACTGGCAGTGGAAATGACACAGGAGATGTCTGAGAGACAACAGGGACAAAGAAAGAAAGAATGAGGGCAAAAACAGAAATCAATGGAACAAAAAAACATGAAGCATAACCCTAACTGTAACACAAAGAATCTTTTTCTTGAAATTATCCACCAAGGGATACTGGATTTCAGTGGGTGGCCATATTTAACATGGATGTGACTGGACTGATGCTTGGATTGACCTGTAAAGCCAGGTAACCTGACCAATGTCTGCTGAAACAAATGATCACATAAAAGCCTGACTGCGGACAAGCGCTCTCATGATCATGTGACAAATAAAGTGATGAAAAAAATCTGCAACAGACAACATGGACAGACTGTAAAGGTCACATTACAAGGTACTGTATGTACTGTATAAAACACAGTCCAATCAAAATGCAGTCAATGTAACTTTTTAAACATAGAATTAAAACAGGTTAAATAATTTATTTCTTCATTTCAGAATATTATTCTCTACATATACAGTACATGTTCTCAGCAGTTCATACTATACTGACAATGTGGATGCTTACATTCAATTATGCTTTTTGTTTAAATTAAAACAAATACATTTAGAATTAATAAACATTTAGTTGTTTTCCTCCCACAACCCAATGATGTCTGTCATAATTCTGTTTATCATTTTTTATATTTTTTGTAGCCGAGGATCAGACCGCCAAGGTCCCCGCCTTCGGCCACCACCCAACTCACACTGCACCCAACCTCCTTGGCCCGTCCCATAGGTGGTGAGCCCATGGGGAGGAGGACCCACGTTACCTCTTCGGGCTGTGCCCGGCCGAGCCCCATGGGTGCAGGCCCGCCCACCAGCCGCGCGCCATCGAGCCCCACCTCCAGGCCTGGCTCCAGAGGGGGGCCCCGGTGACCCGCGTCCGGGCAAGGGAAAACGTTGTCCAAAGTTTTTGCTCTTCATCGGAGGTTTGTTGAACCGCTCTTTGTCTCATCTCTCACCTAGGACCAGTTTGCCTTGGGTGGCCCTACCAGGGGCATAAAGCCCCGGACAACATAGCTCCTAGGATCATTGGGACACGCAAACCCCTCCACCACGATAAGGTGACGGTTCAAGGAGGAGAAAAGGGTGGAGTGCCCTCTCAGGGTCGGGGGAGAGATCCTGCCCCAAGTGGAGGAGTTCAAGTATCTCGGGGTCTTGTTCACGAGTGAGGGAAGAATGGAGCGTGAGATCGACAGGCGGATTGGTGCGGCGTCCGCAGTGATGCGGGCTCTGCATCGGTCTGTCGTGGTGAAAAAGGAGCTGAGCCGTAAGGCAAAGCTCTCAATTTACCAGTCGATCTACGTTCCTACCCTCACCTATGGTCATGAGCTATGGGTAGTGACCGAAAGAACGAGATCGCGAATACAAGCGGCTGAAATGAGTTTCCTCCGCAGGGTGTCTGGGCTTTCCCTTAAAGATTGGGTGAGAAGCTCAGTCATCCGGGAGGGGCTCAGAGTAGAGCCGCTGCTCCTCCGCATCGAGAGGAGTCAGATGAGGTGGCTCGGGCATCTGATCAGGATGCCTCCTGGACGCCTACCTGGTGAGGTTTTCCGGGTACGTCCAACCGGGAGGAGGCCCCGGGGAAGACCCAGGACACACTGGAGGGACTATGTCTCCCGGCTGGCCTGGGAACGCCTTGGGATTCTCCCGGAAGAGCTGGAAGAAGTGGCCGGGGAGAGGGAAGTCTGGGTCTCTGCTTAAGCTGCTGCCCCCGCGACCCGACCTCGGATAAGCGGAAGAGGATGGATGGATGGATATTTTTTGTAATTTTACCCAGGTCCCTTTCTCAATAGTCTCACCTTTAGGGTATTAAGGTCTTGCATGAAGAGCCTTACTTAAGCCATCGCTGACATTTAGTTCATTGCTGTGGCATATACTAGCTTGTTGCTTTGTACCCTCAGCTCCCTTTATCCACTCCTTTTCTAAGCCCCTTTGGTCATATTTGTTTGATATTCTGTCTTTTGAATTTTTGTTTTTGGATTTTAGGGAGTTGGTTTAATTATTTTTTAATCATCTCTGTTGCCTTTTTATTTCGCTTTTTTCTTGTTTGTTTAGTATTTAGTATGTATTTGACATTTGTTTTTGTAATCTTAGCATGTTGATATATTTTGAATTTTGTATCTTTTAAATTATTTGGTTTGTTTTTATATTGAATTTTTAAGTAAATTAAATAATTATAGTTTTGTTTATATGGACCAGCCATTTCCAGTTTTCTTTCCCCTTTTTAGCTGTACCTAGTAAGCCTAAATCATAACAGTATTATTGTCAGAGAAAATGACAACACTAAATGAGTCCACTGTTAGTTTCCGTGTGAGAATATCCTTTGACAATCTGGTCCCCTACTGCTAGCTTGGGCTCTACACCTCTAAAATCATTAATTGATTTTGAAAATGGGTGCAAAAATGTATGGCTGGGTGAATAAATGTTTTATTGTGCTATGGGATTCAATTCACTACATGTACTCCCTTTCCCCTCAGTTCACAGCATTTTGTCTTGATTAAACACATCAATTCTAAGATTTAGATCCCCAAAAAATTTGAATATTAAATGATTTGTTGATTGTGTGACAATATACTGTATTATCACTTTTGTTTATTCCCCTTAAGTTTGGTGGCTAACAGAACATTATAAGTCTCCGTTATGTAAGTAATTGCTGTACTGATGCATTTTACTAATTCACTTACATTTCTGATGTTTCCTTTATAAAAGCAGTTCTACGAGGAATTCTCGAAACTGAAAATGTAGTGATATCCTTCACTCGAAAACATACTGAATAACAATCTTACTAAGTAATTGGGTATGCCCAGTGTTTTCATTACAACAGTCTTTTACAGCCACAGGTTAGTCACGGGTTGCCACTCGTGGGTTGATAGTTACTATTGTTTATAATGGTAGTGGACTGCGAGTGGATCACAGCCCTAATGATTGCACTCGATTCCCCCTCCACCACAATGATTCAGCAAGGGAGACAAACCAGGGGGTCCCCCTCCCATCTCCCCTTGGTGGGTCACAAAGACACTTGCATGGGGACAAAGTGCATCACACTTGTAATCAAAAATAATAGTTATTTTCACTTATATAGTGCTTTATTCACTACTTAACAAAGACACTTGTAATTAAAAAAATGGATTGTGACAACAAAAGATTGATAAACACTGCATTAGGACACAATAATACGGCTCAGGCAAAAGCTGCATTTTACATTGTCTGCCAAATGTACAGTACATAAAATTTCAGTTGTAATTTTTTGAGAAATTGGTATAATCAGTAGAGATCAGAATTTGCACTGGCTGGAAAAGGTGTGAGAGTTTCCTCTTGGCCTCTGTTTTCGTGAAATGCCAATGTAGAATATGTAACACTTTCATGAAATTCCCTATGAGGCTGAAAGACAAAAGGGAACAGAGTTTGAAGAATTTGATGTCATACTTCATACATGATTTTCTTTAAATGTCAATGACACTTGCAATGTAAACAATAAACAGTAACGCATTCAGGATTTAAGCAATCTGTATACTGATATGTATATACACATACTACTTGCAGTAGTACGAGAATACAGTGTGTATATATAAGAAAAAAGTTCATTTCAAAACCAATTTAAAAAAATCCAAAAAGGTTAAACCATCAAGTCAGATTAACAGAGTCTTAGCACTGGGGCCTTGCATCTCTCTTAGGTGTTTGCCTCTGTTTATTTGTTGAGACGGCGTTCCTATTTTCTTATCTCTAATTTCTCCGCTCTTGCTTTACTTATTCAACATTTAAACTCTAGATGCAAATGGCTATAAGAAGGAGCAGCAATCATAAGATTACCTCCAGAAGCACACCTGGATCCACTGGTGAAGTGAACATCACTTTACCTGCATTGAGAACTTGACTTGAATGCTGATAAGCTTTTAATGGCCATAGCAGTTTATGGGCTGTCTGCTCTTTGTTTTGGGCAGCTGGGTCCCACTTGTTACAGGACTTGTAAGACTTAGATGAGTTGTGGTAACCTGAAGGATTTTACTATTCTCCTGCTAGTGCTCAATGATCTTTCTCAATCACTCTTGTACCCTTGCTTCATAAATAACCAAATATCGTGGGCTGCATCAGGAGTAGGCAGGAGGAGGAGTATAGGAAGCTAATCAAGGACTTGTTAAATGGTGCGACTCAAACCACTTACACCTGAACACCAGCAAGACCAAGGAGCTGGTGGTGGATTTTAGGAGGCCCAGGCCCCTCATGGACCCCGTGATCATCAGAGGCGACTGTGTGCAGAGGGTACAGACCTATAAATACCTAGGAGTGCATCTGGATGATAAATTGGACTGGACTGCCAACACTGATGCTCTGTGTAAGAAAGGTCAGAGCCTACTAGATAGATAGATACTTTATTAATCCCAAGGGGAAATTCAGATTATACTTCCTTAGAAGGCTGGCGTCTTTCAACATCTGCAATAAGATGCTGCAAATGTTCTATCAGACAGTTGTGGCGAGTGCCCTCTTCTACGCGGTGGTGTGCTGGGGAGGCAGCATAAAGAAGAAGGACGCCTCACACCTGGACAAACGGGTGAGGAAGGCAGGCTCTATTGTAGGCCCGGAGCTGGACAGTTTGACATCTGTGGCAGAGCGACGGGCACTGAGCAGGCTCCAGTCAATCATGGAGAATCCACTGCATCCACTAAACAGGATCATCTCCAGACAGAGGAGCAGCGACAGGCTGCTGTCACCATCCTGCTCCACTGACAGAGTGAGGAGACCCCACACTATGCGACTCTTCAGTTCCACCCGGGGGGTTAAACGTTAACATTATTCAAAGTTATTGTCTGTTTTTACCTGCATTTTTATTACTCTTTAATTTAATATTGTTTATGTATCAGTATGCTGCTGCTGGATTATGTGAATTTCCCCTTGGGATTAATAAAGTATCTATCTATCTATCTATCTATCTATCTATCTATCTATCTAAATACAATGGTGACTGGGTGTGTGATTCAAATCATTGCTTGCAGAATTTAAAACATATGTTTTAAAATAATCAAAAAGGGTAATCAATAGCACTGAAGCATTAAGTGAGGATTTAGTGACATTGAAAGTGCACATACCTGTCACAGATGAAGCTGAAGATAAAGATAGACCTCAAACACATGAATAAACAGTAAAATAAGATGTGTTTAAAAAATGCCAGCTATGGTTCTTGGAGGGCAGTTTACCTTTGCATGTTGATGTGTGCAGTGTAAGCTTGTTAAATGATACTACAAATCAATAAAATGCTGTGTGGCTTCCATGTCCCTTCATTTATAAGATAGTAATGATAGTAATGTCAAGGGAGGATAAACCTGCAAGCATATGCAATTAACAATGCATAAAGTAAAAATACACATTTGGATAATTCTTGGATGTTGCCAGCTGGTGTAAATGAATCAATTATTAGAGAAATATTTGATCATTAAAAACACTTTCATAATCAAAGCTTGTTTTAAACAAATTCCAACATTTTGAATGCAAAATAATACAGTATCCTCTTTTCTGGCCTTTGCCTTATTAAAAACAGCTTAACAATATAATGAAATTATGAAAATAAAATAATACTTTATCATCTTGTTTTGGGATTTTCTTCTGCTTAAAGGACACTGTGGCATAGGTTACAATGCTGATGTCTTCTTGAGTCAACTAATAGAGTGATAAAATATGAAATCAATCAGTTACAAGCAAAAAAAAAAGTTGACTACAAAATAAATTATAATGTATAATCAACACTATTTCTTAAATATCATTACAGGGAGAACTTTAGGCATGCATCTCCACTGACAGGGTGTGTCCTAATTGATAGATGGATTAGAATTTTTTTAAAGGACTTCAGAAGGATAATGAATGATAAAAGCAAAGGTTGATAAACAAGTCGTTAAATAGTTCACCAAGGTTCTAGGACAGGGGTGTCCAACTCTGATCCTGAAGCGCTACAGTGGCTGAAGGCTTTCATTCTAATAATGTAATTAATTAGTGACCATTTTTTGCTGCTAATTTACTTCTTTTGCCTTAATTTTGACTGACTTGCTGTTTAAGACTTAGGCTCCTTAATTGTTTCTTTTTTTTAATTAGCAGTCAAACAAAAATGAGATACGAACCAGGCCACCACATGACCAGTTAGCTTCTGTCCATCATATAATATCTTAAAATAAAGAAAAGTGAAGGTCAAATGTTCCAGTGCAGCGCTTAGAAAAAAGAAAATCAACTGTTTTGGGAATGTCTGCTGTGGCAGAATGCGAGTTACCAACACACCATGGAATTAAATAACATGTTTAATTACCAACAAGAATTGACTTCTAATAAAGAAATAGGTGGGAGTGAAATTGGTTGGAGTTTGAAGCTCTGACTTAGCTGGTCAACTGCTGGCACAATTCTCATCTCATTTCTGTTTGGGTCTGTTTAAGGAAAAAAATAAAATAATTAAGAGGACTGACTCTTAAAAAATGTCAATTAAAATGAAGGGACAAGAAGATAATTAGAAGCAAGTGAAAGAAAGTGGCAGGAAGAAAAGCCTGCAGACCTCTAGGATCAGAACTGGACACCCCAGTTCTAGGACTAAAACAAATGTAAAGTAAAAATGAAACAAGCCAAAGCCAAACTATTTTTCCCTAATTAATTTGATTTCTTATATACTTAAAAAAATTTGTGAATTTAATGTATTTTCTTCAGTTCCAATTCTGTGAACAGATTCTACACAGCATGTTGATCTTTTTATGAATCTATAACTATCTGTTTTATTGTGCTGGCTTAGTTATATTCTAATGCTACCTGATTTTGTAATTTTTAAATCTGCCTCTCTCATGTATTTTAAATCTATATAAATTCTCTGAGACTATCTTAAGAGCAATGCATGATCGAGGAATAAATTAAATCCAGCTTAATTTTTACTATATAGTGTTCTCACAAGAGTCAGAATCTAGTAAATTAATTGCATAAAGATGCAAAACTTAAAAATGTAAGAAGTTTGATAAATGACAGGTGAGCATTCAGTCCATCAAACTTGGTTCATAAATAAATAAAATTACCACTCAATGTGTGACTCAATGCATTGCTCGTGGAATAAAAAAATGAAAACAATAAAAAGTAATCAATGGAAAAAAGCATTAAATAGACATCTAGTGATGCTTCCGATCGAGTGGAGAAGTGCAAAGGTCGAGAGAGGAAGTGCAATATTATTAACTTTTTTATTGTTTTCTTGGGATAACGGAATAATGTTGTAGAGATTTTGAGAAAATGAAATGTTTCCCAAACATAAACATATACTGTAGCTTAACATTTGGTGTTTTGCAGGGGTCATTAGAGGCATTCTGATATGAAGATGCTGGAGACTCTGAAAAAGGGGACCAAATTACATTTGGCTCATGGACAGCTATGATAAACTCACACCTTTGGCATCAGAGTAAATGGTTGCATCAATGGCTTCTCATGGTATACCATTGGCATATAAGCAAACTTCACTAACAGTAAATCTAAAGTTGTTGCAGCTTAGTTCACTAGTGGTGTTAGTGAGCAGAGGGTTGGGGCTGCCCAAAAATAATCAGATCAGGTCTCAGTATTGAAATTGTATTTACTTTAGCTGTTGCAGTTTGAAACAACGCAATGCAAAGCAGACATGCAACCAGTCATCCAACATAATCACATTGCTAGCAGAAACTCATGATGGTAGGCTTACATTTGTGTACATATCACACAAGTTTTTATCAGTTGCTATCCTTGTTGTTATCAGATGTTGCAAAGTGTTGGCAAGCTCAGTAGGAGCAAAGTTTACATGTAATTTGTTCAAGATCTTGAGAAAATTATCTAATAAAAAAAGCTAATGATACTGCACATGCTCTCTTTTGTTCTGGAGAGAAGAATTCCAACCTATACATTGTTTTAAACATCCACCGGCAAAGGTTAAGGTAGCCAATCAAAATAAACCTTAAGCTTATCAATAAAAGGTAAAATGGTAAAATAATAAGTAAAATGAGATATGCTTTTGGAAAAATTCCATTTATAGAGGCAGGGTCTAGAGCAGGAGTTCCCAAACTTTTTTTTTGCCGCAGACCCCTTTACCAAAAACCTTTAAAACCATCGACCCCCTAGTCACATGCAACGGTTTTTCATGTCCACACTTGCTAAGTTCGTTAAGACAATGCACAGACATGTTTGTGCTCCATGTATTTTCATGCATTCTTACGTGTGACTCTTTTAATGACACATTTTACCTTTTCGTTCACAAGTTTGGTATGTAATGTGTTTTTATCAAAAAAGTGTTTTTTTGAATTATTTTGCTTCATAATTAGGTACCTTTTGGAATCATAGATATTTTGAAGTAACAAACAAATAGCAGTAGTAAGGGGGTCTATTTTTGCTGTCGTCGACCCCCCAATTTTTTTATTGATACTATCGACCCATAGAAAGTTCAAATCGACCCCAGGGGGTCAATATCGACCACTTTGGGAAGCCTTGGTCTAGATGGACAGTTTTCTTTTGCTTTGATTCAAATCGTTGATGTGCTGGGTATGAAACTCTTTAACATCCAGTGAGTCTGAAATTGTACTACAGATCAATAAAAATCTGCGAGTCTCCTATGCTCTTTCATTGTCCTGCTAAAGCACTAAGATGAACATTAACATAAAAAAAGGCCTGTATGCATACATGTTTACAGTTACACAGTTACAGTATAGTAGAGTAAAAATACACATTAGCATAACTCTTGATGTTGCCAGGCGGTGTAAGAATATTAATTATTGAAAGTTATTTAATTAATACTAAAACACATTAGTAATCAAAAATCATCTTAAAAATATCCAAAATTGTAAATGTAAAATTATACATGATCATCTTTATCTGAACTTTTCTTCTGTTGATCAGACACTGAGGCACTTACGAAATTCTCATAGACTTCCTGTTTCAACTAAGAGAGAAAGGAAAATAAGAAATTAATTAGACAGAAGCAAGAATATTATATCTGACTGCAGTCAATCAATTATAAGCACTGTGCTTCACATACATAATTACAGCAGTAAATTATAAATATAACGTGATGTTTTCTCACAGGGTTTCATGTCCAAATAGAGTGTCCTGTATCCCATGTTGAACTAAGCAGTTCAGCAAAGTTTAAGAGATAAACAAAATGACAATATTATCCAGAATGATCCCGAAACTGCAACTCATGTAACGTCACTGGAACGACCATATAAAGGTCAGTGCATGCATTTCTGGATCATCTGAGATTGCAGATCATTCTTTATGTTGCTGTGCATATCTTTTTGTGAAAAACTTAATTGATCCTGTTAGTAGAAACGTTGACTTTTTAGTTAGCAATCTAAACTTTGACGACAGATCGGACTGACTTTTGAAGTTGGATCATTTCTTGACCATGACTTATTTCCTGGTCTATTATCATTCAATGACACTACTGTCCTCTTGGAGTCAACTACAGCCATGATGTCATGGGTCACAAGGCACAACCATGCAGCATTATAAAGACCCGGGAAATCCAGAAACAAAAAATGTCAGATCAAATATCCAAAATGGTGACAAAATTATATAATAAAGGCAAGATTATGTTAAAAAATTAAGCAAAAAAAAAAATCATTACAAATATTCCTAGTTCTGTTATTTTTTTTTTATTGTGTTGACTGTGTTTAGTGGGTTGTTTTGTTGTTTTGAATTTCTTCAAGAATGTTTATTTTTTTAAATTCTTGCCTTGTTATTTACATGACACAACAGGATGTATCATGTGCCCGCAATCATCACTACAATTACACCATTAGATGTGATGATTGTTATGATTAGTGTATTCTATAAGTTCTTGCTGCCTTTAATTGTGTTTTCTGGTCTTCTATGGATCTAATCTGAGGTTTTTGACCTGAAGAAATTCATATTTGCTACTTGCTTCTTGCTATCTTGATTCCTCAAAGACTGTCTTCCCATGATATCATATTGGATTCTTGCGAGCGACGGGGTTTTGCGAAATTCACTTTAGCAGTTGCCTTGGGGATTTCTCGGTATTCGTCAGGAGTTCATGGCATTTGACAATATTGGTGTGACAGGTTAAAGGGTCCCCAAAGGTGCTTTTTTCTCATTTATGTTTGTATTGGTTTAACGTGTGGTGTTTCCATTAACATTTTTTTTCAATCAACTTCTAACTAATAGGTTCTGACTTTTGTTTAGCCTTTTCTAGTTAGTTTGAAAGATCTTTTTTTGTATCTCTCTCTCTCTCTCTCTCTAGTATCGACCCTCACACAGAGTTTTGACCTTTATTCATCTCCTGACCCCTTTAATTAACTCTGACTTCTGCTAAACAACAATATAAATATGACAGTTAATTAGTTAATTTATGTTCTTTGTCTTAAGAGCCCATTCATATTAGCATGGTCTAGCATGCCTGGAAACATCACAGCCATCCATGGCTTTGATTCTGAACACTACCCTTCTCTTTGTAGGTGGTGAGATGGTAGCTTAATGGAAAATTGAAAGGTTATGTGGGTTATCCAGGCATCAGGATGTGGTGTCATGGGTCCACAGCTCTCTTAGTAGAGGCCAGTTTTATTAAATAAATAATCACCGCACTTGCGGCTTAGTGAGGGGGCGTGGTGGCTGTAGCAGATTTCAGGGCGATCTGCGGTGTGGGCGTTTCTCACCTAGTGTACAGGTGAGGGACTGCCCACATCCGTGATTGTTCCTGAGGCTGCCAATGTGCTGCAGCTGCTATGCCCCTCTCAGTATAAAGAAGCGCAAGTCAGAAGTAAAAAAAAAAAAACAAGGAAGAGAGAGAAAGACGGAGATGGGTGGAGAAAGCAGGACGCAGGAGAAAGCCTTTGTGAGAGAGAGAGCGAGCGAGAGAATGCTCGCAGGCAGTTGTGTGGAAGCCTGGGTGTTTGGCCGACACCCAGGTGGGAGTTGTAGTAGTGTTCACTTCCGCTGAGTGAACGAGTAGCGGGAGTGACCAGTGCAGGGCGACTGGCCACTGAAGGCCGGAAAGGCAGCGGGAGTCGGGAGATTCGGTGGTGGATTCCTTAGCATGTGCGTCCTGGCCGTTGGGTGAGAAGCAAGTTTCGGGCCTGGGATGAGTGACAGACCGAAGCCAGGATTGGGAGGACTCCAGACCTGTGTGTGCGTCAGAAAAAGGACAGCTGCTGAGAGAGTGTCTCGCCTGCTGCAAAGTCCAACCGGGAGAAGCACAGGTGAGACGCTAGTGTAGAAAAGCACTGGGCTTGACATTGATTTTAGAAGACTGCTTCCAGCAACGTTTTAACCTCAGGTTTTTAAAGGATTGTTTGTTTTTGTATTTTTAAACCTCCACATTGCTTTTATGGATTATTTATTTAATGAAGACTTTTGAATCACTGCACTATTTTGAACACTTTTTTTTGATGATTGTTTTGAATAAAAGCACTTTGCACTTTGTACATCATCCCCTTGCTATGTTGCCTTACTGCTTAGCTCATCTCGGTTATAACTATCGATGGCGTTGGGTTCAAGGGCTCCCTAAAAGCAGATGGGAGCATAGAGCAGAACCCGCATCGTCACACAGGACCTTTTCAGCTTTAAAAGTCATACCTTTGGAGTGAGTCCCGGTATATTTTTAATATATTTATTTTTCTTATCAAATTTCTATTAAGTAGAGAAAAAAATACAAGTTACATTAAATAAAGCATAACCATGAAAATATCAAAACAAAATAAAACACCTATCCCATGGCACCCACCGCGTCCCCTCCCACTCTCCACCCAACAACCCCAAATAGTACAAGTTAGTTATAGAGTAGAGAAGGCACAAACACACAATGAGAAAACTAAGTGGTCATTAAGTAAAACTCCCATTCAGGTAAGTCTGAACAAGCTGTGTATACGAGGTGTGGCAGAAAAGTAATGAGACTGGCAACACTGCAAGCGATCTGGCAACGCTGCGCTGTTGTCCTTGATAGAGCACGTGTATCAGTACCCTCCCATAGCTCAGTGCGAGTTTCAACTCCTTCCGTTAACTACGTGATTTTTGTGACTGCTATTAGCGAAGTTGTGTTTTTGGTTGTGCGTCACGCAAAATGGAACAGAGGAATTTGGAGCAATGTTGTGCCATTAAACGGCAAGTGTGACGTTTGAAAAGTTAAAACAGGCCTATGGGGAACATTCTTTATCCTGAGCTCAAGTTTTTCGCTGGCACAAATCATTTTTGGAAGGCAGAAAACACGTTGAAGAGGAACACCGTTCAGGGAGGACTTCAACTTCGAAAACAAATGAAAACATCGAACGTGTGAACACTCTTGTGAGATCAGACCGTCGTTTAACATTAAGAATGTTGAGTGAACAATTAAATTTGAACAGATTTACCGTTCATCAAATTTTGACTGAACATTTGCACATGCGAAAGGTCTGTGCCAAAATGGTGCCAAAAAACTGCCCTCTCCATAACAGAATTTTTGACCTCAAAATGCATTCCTGTGGTTCCTCAGCCCCCTTATTCACCTGACCTCAGTCCGTGTGGCTTTTTCCTTTTTCCTAAACTGAAAAATGTCCTCAAAGGGTGTCATTTCGGGACTAGAAAACATCCAAAAGAGTGTAACGGACATGCTGAAGACCATACCGGTTGAAGACTTCCAGCGCTGCTACCAACAGTGGGAAAAACGTCTCCATCGGTGTGTAGTTGCCCAAGGGAACTACTTTGAAGTGGATAACATTGATGTTTGAAAAAAATAGAAACTTTGGTAAATAAAAAATCAGTCTCATTACTTTTCTGCCACACCTCGTATGATATCCACTTACAAATACCTGATCCAGTAGCACCATTGATTCTTGCAGCAGATACTCAAGAAGCATAAGGTTATAGAAAGAGGATTTCATAAGATAGACAGTCAGAAGATTTACAGCTTAAAGCTTGGGCTAATTTTACTTTGTCTGTGCCCAAACAGAACAGTCTAGTCTGGAAAGAGGAAAAAGAAAGAACAGAAAGTTCCAAAAAGAAGGAAAACATGCAGAGTAATTTTGGACTACATTTATTTAGAATTATCATGGAAGTCTTACTTTGATCTTTGGCCAGCCCAAACTCTTTAAACTAATTCAAAGTACATAATGTAACCATATTAAGAGCACAACATTCTGTAGTTATTAAAATAATGAAAGCACACAAGTACCTCCACCACACCAGAGTCACAGCCCATATACAACGTGTAACTAGACTGGCATTTGAACAAGACTCTAAACATAAATACTGCAAACTTTGCCTAATTTTAAAATTTACACATTTTAAATAATAAAATAAACAAAAAAATGAACATGAAACTTGAAAGTTGAATTGCCAATGAATAAAAGGACTACCTGAATTTCTTCATTTTGAATGTTAGCATTCCTGTTATTTTCAACGGTGTTAACTCTTGACATCAGTGTTGAGTCAGCAGCAGTATGAGTTGGCATTTCATCATTAAGTTGAGCAGTTTCGGTGCTTTCCGCTTGACAACCTATAAAAAGGATGTGCCTGTCACAGTCACACAATCACAAACTAGTGTGTCTAATGTGAGCAGTGCTTCCAAGATAGCAAGCCACCTAAAAGAGCAATCAGATAAACAATAATCTATTGATTCAGAATCGGCAGGCACTGCAGAGCTCTACGTTGGTATCACCAGTGGGACAAGTAAAAGATCTGCAGCTCAACTTAGTACAATGCAGAGTGTCATGGAGTTCCAAAAATGGGTTTGCTGGGTTTTTTTGAATTGTTGATGGGGAGACCTCATCCTCTGCAGCTCCACACATGGAGGTTCTGCTGACCACGTATTTTAGATACCCTCTCAGAAAGTGCAGTTGCTGCACAACCTGAAAATGCAGTGCTCAATAACCAGGCTATGCCATCTTACAACACAGCAGCTGCAGACCATAGCAGAAGAGAAGGCCACCTCACCATTTTATAGTGTTTTGCGCTGTTGCAGGAACAGCAACAAGGGAGGGCTGTGTAATGGCATTCAGCCAGGGATGACATCAGTGTTGAGTTAGCATCAGTATAAGCTGGCATTCCATTTTTCAAATGAGCAGCTTCAGCTACAAGTGCAGGAGAGTTCATTAAAAGGGCATGTCTGTAGAAGGCACAAGACCACCATTCTACGTCGTGTGAGTACAGAGAGAAATCCTTCTAAGGCCTGCGACCCTAAAAGTGCAGTGAAAAGAAAAAGAATCTATAGGGTCAGCACTTGGAAACACCAAGCAGCACTACAATAATATTCTTTACCTTGTAAATTATCCAATATGTCCATTTATTAAAACAGATGAATTCAAACTTGAAACCACCCAAGCACCAACCCTGGGGTCACTGCAGGCCATAGTCACACACCTACCCAAACTTATTCACAATTTACAGTTGCTAGTTAACCTAATCGTTGGTTTGTGTGAAGATACCTAGAATGCTGGAATGGGGTGGGGGGTACTTATGCAAACTTCAGTTCACACAGACAACGATT
The DNA here is from genome assembly GCF_016835505.1 of Polypterus senegalus. Lineage (NCBI taxonomy): Eukaryota > Metazoa > Chordata > Cladistia > Polypteriformes > Polypteridae > Polypterus > Polypterus senegalus. The sequence goes on from NC_053158.1 coordinate 184,006,066, forward strand.
GGGTTGAGGTTTGAACCCAGGGCTCCGAAGCTGTGAGGTCGAAATACTAACCGCTTAATTGCTCCAATGCTCAATACCACCAAAAGAGTGGAAACGGTTAATGACTTTTGCCAACAGCAGTTACAACCTCTTCCTCAAGTAATAATTTTAGAGTCAATATGGCAAAATCCTGAATATGTTTGGACACAAACACTCTCGGCTGGGACAGTAACACCACTTCCATCAGTAAGAAGGTTCATTACGCTAACTAAAGCAATTAAATATTTTCTAGTCCATCCTAGTCCAATTCTACGAAGCCATACTTGAAAGTGAGATCACATTCTTCATTGTTGTCTGGTTTGCTTCAGCAATGGTCCACCCAGAAAATAAATGACAGCATGTTGTGAGGTCTCCTGTGAAACTGGTTGGTTATGCTCTTCCATTTTGTTTGCATGTCAAAAGGATCATCACTGGCTCACCTTCCAAGGCCATCACTTGTTTTAAAACTCCCCACTGGTAAATGCTTTAAGTCAATTAAAACTAAAACTAATATACATCTAAACAATTTCTTTGCCAGAGAAAAGCCCTCACAAACCAGTAGTTTAGGCCAGGGGTCCTCAATCACGGTCCTGGAGAGCCGCAGTGGCTGCAGGTTTTTGCTCCAACCCAGTTGCTTAATAAAAAGCACTTATTGCTAAAGTAACACTTCTGCTTCACTTTAGTGATTTTGAGCCCTTATTGCTCAATTTTGTCTTAAACAGCTATTTTACTTGCTCCTTATTATCAATAACATGCAAATGACAAGAGAGAGCAGCATTTCTCCATTTAGCTTATTTACATTTACACCTGTGTGTATTTATCTGCACTATTGGGTTTAATTAAATACTTGGAAGAAAAATGAAGAGAAAAAAGTGAAGGACTGAGAATTACTCGTCCATTTTAGCCTTCAAATCATTTGCATGATTGTGTGGGTGTGTTTGTGTGTGTCCTGCGGTGGGTTGGCACCCTGCCCAGGATTGGTTCCTGCCTTGTGCCCTGTGTTGGCTGGGATTGGCTCCAGCAGACCCCTATGACCCTGTATTCGGATTCAGCGGGTTAGAAAATGGATGGATGGATGGAAGAAAGGGAAAGAAAATCTAGGATATGAGAATGACCTGACATAGCAGAGTTAATTTAATTTCATAGCTTGTTAGTGCTTTATTGGCAAGAATTGCATTCTAATTAAGCAACCAGGTCAGAACAAAAACCTGCAGCCACTGCGGCTCTCCAGGACTGGGATTGAGGACCCCTGGTCTAGCCTGTCGTTGCTTATTTGTCTGTTCTTTCATATATAAAGGGGTATGAGTGTGTGCACATCTACGTACATGCATGTGTTTGCTTGTGCGTACACACCATATGCATACATTTTCATTTGCACATCTTCTTTATAATTCACTATTCTGCAACTACATCTAATGCATGTTGTTTAATCTGCGTTGTTATTTATGTTATTTATATGTGATATTGTGTTCTGTTATAAACAGCTTCAAAACTACCAAAGTTACACTGTTGTACATCAAAGTGATCCTTGATTTGTTTTCAATCCTATTTTTAGTAAAAATTGATCTATTCGTATGGAATGATTACAATAAAATCAATAAGGTTAAAAAAAAAAAAGTGATCCTGATTCTCTCCTTATAATTAGGAACATTTAATTTAAACCGAGAGATGATTTGAGATGTAATTTTCAGAAGGACATTTTGGAGAAGGACCTAGGTAATTAAGGTTTAAGTTTTTAAAATTTTTATCAAATGTAGCTTTTTGTTCAATGCAATTATTGCTGTATGTTTTTAAATATAAAATAATTAAAATGCACTCCAAGATTAGCTAATCAAACATAATGTAAAGATCTATCTATCTATCTATCTATCTATCTATCTATCTATCTATCTATCTATCTATCTATCTATCTATCTATCTATCTACTGTAAACACATATTTACAATCTTGACACTCCGTTCAAGTTTGTTTAGATCCTGCCTTGCATCACATGCTTATTAGCCATCATGTACCTGAACTGTTGTATTAGGAGGGTTTGAATATGGATGGTCGGGGAGTTAAAAAATATGAATTCTGATACATCATTCTGTCATATTGTCATGATTATTACATACAACTCACCCTTTATCTTTGTCATGTATCTTTTAAGTATACTGCTTAGAGCAAGGAGAAGGATCAGTGAACTTCCCATTATTGCCACGGATATAAATGCTTTTTCTTTATGTGAAAGGCTGTGAGAAAAATCACAAATTAAAAATGACAAATGTTGCATGAAAACATTAACTATCAGCACTTCACAGTTTTAAACTTTGAATCATATTTAGCCTACAAACACAGACCAAAAATGGCCAAAGAGAATAATGAAGGTGTCTCCACTCTGATAAATGTGGAGACAGGAACCTCATATTCTCTTGTCTTTTGTCAGTTAGCCTTATTTCAATAGAATAAGACACAGCCATAAAAATACTGATATACTCTACTCAAATTATTGCATTTTTGTTTGCATGCACTGACTTGTGTTTGAGCTTTGTGGCATTGACGTTTTGATTTAATTGAATGCTATTTTGTGTTTTGTATTTGTAAATAAACACAGTGCTGTGAGTGGAAAAGATTGGTATACTAAAATAAAATGGAATAGTTTCTCTAAGCAGTAGCCACTGTTGTAGAATAACAGATTTTTTTGTTGGAAATTTGTACTATGCTATAGCAGATTGGAGAAGAAATATTCAATCAGTAATGTTCAAACTGTACTGTATGTACTTGATGTTTATACCACTGATGCCACTTAGATACTGGCCATTGTCCTCATGACGTTTGAGTGATCTCTTTTTTATACACACACACACAATGCTAACATTTGTGTATGTCTGTTGCACGATTACTTGTGAACCACTGAGGCCAGAAACTTCATCTTGGTCTTATTTGAAATCTTTTGATGTGTTACGTGCTGGTGAAGCAAAATATGTAGCTAGTGGCAACCTCTGCAAATGTATTGGGGTTCTAGTTTTGCTAAGGCAAATTGCAGAGTAAAACTGATTGATAAGGTGATAGATGTATAAAGAAAAAAAACAGCAGCAACATCTGCTGAGTGTCAAGCAAACTGCAAAAGACAATTATGTGATAAGAAGAAGAATGAGAGCTCCAGCCTCAACTGTGTGTCAAGCACATGCAGCACGACAACATACTGGTACTCTCAACCTACTGGGGCTGGAGCTTTGATATCAGGAGGACCGAAGGTCCATGTGTTTCAGGTTATGCAACATTATCCCTAAAAGTATACAATTTGAACTTTAGGCAAATACAATCTGGCAATTTTCCTATTACTTTTGGCTGTATTGGTCTAAGATTAAGTCATTTTATTATTTTTAATTTTATGATTACTAGTAATTAAATACTATTTTACTTTTTTAATTTTAGTAATTATTAATTCACTAGCTGTGTTACCTGACTGCCCAGGAAAGTCAATGGACCAATGGGTTATAGTGCCATTTGTTAATCAGGTGTTATCAGAAGTACTATGTAACTAAAGTACTTTTCTGTACACAGTATTTGTAATTTGGATTTTACCAAGGACTAATATTATTAGTGTATATGAGCTGCTTACTCTTGAGCATACAGTCTTTGGTGGTGTTGGTGTGAAATAGACTGCAGCTGCAATTGCATAGTAAGGCAGTATTTGGCAAAGTTACAAAGGTGATTTAAAGTGTATACATTTGAAGCTAAAAAGTGATAAAAATCTCTGTTAGCATCAAAGCCTAAAATAAGTACTGCCTCAGTACACAGTGGGTTCAAAAAAAGTCTAACAGCAAAAAAAAAAAAATTGCACCTCATTCTGTTCAATCATGTCTTAGCTCCATTGCTTAATTTGCAATTTTTATTTATATCACATTTTTTTAAGTTCAAAAAGCACTTTAAGCTGTTTGATGTTGTGAACTTAATAATACAGGTGGACAACAGTGTTGGCTTTTTCAAAAACACAAGGCTATGCACTGATAAGAAAAATGTAGTTTTAAGGAAAAAGAAAATAGTGCATGAAACTGCCAGCCTGTTGAACTACATCCTGACTTGACTCATTTGAACCAGCACATTTAAATTAGGAAATGAGATCATTTAACTTCAGATTTTGTTCTTTGATAACAATTTACACATAAGAAGTCATATTTCTTATAACCAAATACTTAATTAGAACTTATCTTTAATGGCATAAGGGGTGTTTCTAGAATATACAATTTATCTGTATGCTGATCAGTGAAAACTAAAATATATTGAAACCTGTTTATGTAAAGGCATCTAAATGAAAAGACAGTGATCTGCGATTGTGCATTAAACGAAGCTAGTGAGGCTACACCAGCTGGAGTAAAAAAGGATGTTAATGTTTGGAGTTCATATATAATGATGGTGCAAGACTCTTCTTTATTTACTGAGAATTTTCTGTAACGGTTGTATGATCAGTTTATCTCAGATTTACTGTCACATATAGTGGACACAGTATAATGAAGTGCTTGTATGAACAAGTGCACCACGCTGTCATTGTTTAGCTGCCCAAATCTTGCTCCGTAGATTATGTCAAATACAAGATCACAATAGGAAATGATAAGCAAAACAACCAAGTCTCCTTTTGACTATGTTACTTTTTGTGTGCAGTCCTACAATAGCAAATCTTAATAAAAAGGGTTTGGTAGTTTTTAAAAGTTTTTTTCTTTTGGCAGGGGGTGCAGAAAGAAGGAAAAGAAGACTACTCTTTAAGGGTCTGGTAACACTACATATGCTGGTTTTGTCAGTACATTTCTCAGGAAAGGATCTAAATTAAAATAAATAGGAGAAAAGTGTCTTTTGTAAACACAATATGTCTAAATACAATACAAGAGAAGACAAAAAGACATACTTTAAGATAAACTCTGTAACTTCAGTGAGGTGATGAAATTGTTATCCCGGTTTGGTGGCAACTGGGCGACAGTCAACTCAGCGAAAGAAAACTCGTCGAAGAAACAACTTGGTGAAATACAACTCGGCGACATCATTTACAATTAGGTAATAGTTGCAAAGAAATTTTTTAATTATACTTAAATGACAACGTGATTTAAAATGTTGAAAATAAATGTATATAATTGACGAACGAACTTTATTCTGCAGATGGAACAAACTCTATCTTACATTATCTTTTACAACCAAAATTGCTAATCCTTAATATAAATTGTATCGATTGTAATCGTATGATAACAATATTTAGGATACAAAAGGTGACCTACGAGTACGGCTTAAGGAATATCTTTACTCTTAACGTATTGTTACTCTCATAAAGCAGGTGATACTGTGAGACGCTCCGTGGACCGTAAACATGAGACTTGGTGCCAAGAGATTGTCCCTGGGCCGTCTTGCGGGGACGTGGAACATGAGATTCTTGAAGGACACGCCCTACTTACAAGAGATATCATATAAGAGCACACCCATCAAAAAACAGTCAGTCGCAGTAAAAGCACGAGCACGATCATGTGCTCTCAACACACATAAAGCGTATAAGAACAATACGGAGAATAGAGACCCAAAGGCGTTGGAGAGAAAAAAAGGCAGATAAGAGATTATGAAAGCAGTGGAATTCAAAAGGCTCAAACAAACGATGGCATGATACACATGCAGAGAAAGGTACAGAATATGAAAGCAGTAAAATTTGAAAGTATTGCAGCGTCCCAGCCAGGTTGAAGCCTTTTTGGTTTTTTAAGTGGCTGTTCGGTCGGATTAAGGGAGGGCGGGGTACAGCACGGAAAACTGATAGCAGGGTATTGATTGATGCGGTGGGCTGGTGGGCGAGACACGGGGGATGAGGGTTTGGAGAGGGTGCTAGAAAGTTGTGTTTGGGGTTACGAAGTCAGCGATTGGTCAAGTAAAACTTTTGTGACACGTTATCATGTCAGTCGTTACAATATCAAAAAAAAAAAAAAAAAACAAAAACAGAAAAGATCGCATTACCGAAAAACAAAAGGTGATTAATCATCAGAACCAGGTGTAATTGAAAAAAGATTAGGACAAATCGAGGTCAGAAATAAAAGGCAAAGAGTAGACAGCAAAGTCATTTCGCATCATTCAATGCACAAAACGTGGATTTACACAATAATAGACCATACGCTATGAGAATCTGTGGTCCTGGAACAGTTAAAGCAACGACAAGTTGGATTTCAAAGAATAAACAATTCAGTCAGGTGTATACTTATGATCACGGAGTAACGATCCAAATTTTAACAGGTAAAAAAAAGGGAATGTATATATTCCGAGAATATGATTGCACATCAAAGGAGATTGTGATATGCCATTAGTTTTAAAATGTTTACAGTTTACTGTGAGAATAGCATTTGCTGTGACAATCAATAAATTACAGGGACAGACATTAGAAAAAGTTGGATTTTTTATTAGAGAAACAGAAACAATATTCACTCACGGGCAGTTATACGTTGCGTTGTCACAATGTGTCTCCAAAAAATATTGTTTTTAATGAAGCTTTTAAGTAAAAGTTCAAATAATGAAATTAAACCAATTCCAAAGAAAAAAAAAAAATTGTATATCCGATTAACAAAACACAGGGGTTGGCAAGTGAAGCGAACAGGGGGCAAAGCGTCCTAGTATCATTAAAAAATCTCTTTGAACCTAACTATAACCTAACTGGTAAAGGATGTCGTCGAGTTGTCAGTAGCCAACTGGTGTTTTTGCCGAGTTGTCTTTTGCCCAGTTGCCCCTGAACGTGTTATCCCATAGAGGTTGGAACAAAAAAAAAAAAAAAAAGTAGCAGTTGCTACATTTGAAGTCTTGCCGCGTTTGTCAATGCTCTTATTTAACCTTTGCGAGCACTGACTAAATTGTCTGATGAAAGCGCACTGGTTGATCAGAACTCTAGTTCTCATGTAGGCATTTTCTACAAGGTTATAAATTAATGGGAGGCGGTAGGGTAATATATATTAAACACCTTTCTTACTGGATTGACTGTACTCAGAGCCACAGCACCTGGCAAGCAATTGTTAAACGTGTCTTCTTTGAGCTTCTCCTTTTACTTCACTTCTGCATACGGCCTTCATTTGCATAAACCAGCATGCCCCATTTCCCCATCAGTGCTGTGGTAAAAAGAGGGACGCGGTACATTAGAATGTCCCACTTGTTACAGCATTACTAATAGCAATATCAACAAGTAATGTTGGCTAATTTTCCTTTTCCTACAACATCATCAAAATTTCAATCAAATCAAAGCATTTTCAAGATTTGGGTATTTAGTTTTTCTATTGTGGAGGGACGTTTACCTCTAAATCTTGATATATCGAAATATCTGGTCTTAGCAGGTACCTACTGATGTAGATGTACCATCCTTCCAAATTTCAGCTTTTTAGGTAAACAGAAAGTAGTGTTTTTGTTGATGAGTGGGTGAGTCAGTCAGTTGGTCGGTCAGTCAACCTTATATTTTATATATACAGTATATACATTTGAACCAGCGTGTTTAGAAAGTTTTACATTTTTGTTTATTTACTTAATCAAAGATCTGTGTTAACCCAACAGGTGAATATGCATGTGTGTTAATATGCCCTGAAATGCCTTGCTTACTGCATGAGACTTGCTGGTTGACTCCTGAAGTGTAGTAGTTGATGCCAGGATAGATTCCTGCTCAGTACAACCCCAATTCAGAGACATGGCTCCTTTAAACAAATTATGTTTCTCTGCCATAAATACATGCTGGCGCAGTGGTAGCGCTGCTGCCTTGCAGTTAGGAGACCCGGGTTCGCTTCCCGGGTCCTCCCTGCGTGGAGTTTGCATGTTCTCCCTGTGTCTGCATGGGTTTCCTCCCACAATCCAAAGACATGCAGGTTAGGTGGATTGGCGATTCTAAATTGGCCCTAGTGTGTGCTTGGTGTGTGGGTGTGTTTGTGTGTGTCCTGCGGTGGGTTGGCACCCTGCCCAGGATTGGTTCCTGCCTTGTGCCCTGTGTTGGCTGGGATTGGCTCCAGCAGACCCCCGTGACCCTATATTCGGATTCAGCGGGTTAGAAAATGGATGGATAATAGAATTAAATGACATGTATTAGTAGAGAACATAAAATACATGTTTCTAAAATACCATTTTACAGTATCATGGAATTAAAAATTAACCCAAATAGGTAGGTGGTGGCTGAATTTGATTTTATAGACAGCAGATTCCAACTCAAGTTATGAAAAAATTGCATTTTTAGTTGTTGGTTGTGGTGGGTTTATGTCTAAATGTGGTTTATATTTTTTAAACATAAACCTTTTAAAAGATCACCTGATGGACAGTTGAAATCAATTTTAAGTAAAATTGTTGGCTGCAACAGACCATTATGGTAACAGGTCAATAATCTGTTTACCAATATATTATTGCAGTCTAAATGGAATTTCAGATATCTCTGATATCTATAATTAATGCAACCTATCTGAAAAAGCTTTTAAACATTTAGTTGTCATTTAACTTGTTAGTTTAGCTCCCCAAGCACTCCTTTATGTTGCTATGCTAGTCATGTGTTTATTGCATCATAATGTGAAACTTTAAATGATCTGGTCTCAGTATCGTAGTTTTGCATTTCTTTGCTTAAGCCTCATGTCCTTCGTATTTGCAGTGTTAGAAGATTTTAGTATTAGGACGTCAATTTTTGATATCTCTGACTTTTGCTTTGGTTTGTGATTTCATGATATTTGTGTTTTGTCTCACCTGCCCCCCCACACCAGTTATTTCTATCTATACTGAAGCCAGTTTCTTTCAGCACTTTCATGTCATGGTTATGTTTATTCTCATCCATGCATCTTAACACGTTTTCTCTGAGCAAGATTCTAACAGGTATGAGGAGCTTTAGCAGGAAGATTATTTGTTGCAGTCTCTTAGGGTGGAAACTGTGGGACTGTTTGGACATCAGAGGTAAGAGAAGCTGTGAAGTTTTAGAATGATTAGAAGGAGAATCTGCAGAACTGGGTAAGAGATGCTGGCAGAGCCAGAACTGGCAGCAACAATAGTGACCAAATCAAACAACCAGTTTTGAGAAAACTTGGTGAAGTCTTGGGTAGCCCCAAAAAAGTTTAGAAAAACCTTTGTGGTGATGTTAGAAAGTTTAAACCCAGGATTCACTACTTATAAGCAGGTTTGTTTTACTTTTTAATGTACCTACTGTATATGTTCTGTTTTTAGTGTATCAAACAAATAAGTGTGATTTTTACATGATGAGATAAACCAGTGCAAATATAAATTACATAATAATATCAGTAATATAAGTTTACAGAAAATAAGGTTTGCTTTTACCTTGGCATATCTGATGAAGTCTGCACTGTGGGTGGTATTCCAGAAGTTGATGTTTCTGTGCTTGGTATGACTTCTGCAAGGATATAATCAATTTACTCATTTTCTAGACGCTCATTTATCCTTCTTTTAAACCCATGCGATGCCATTTAAGTGCTGGGGCCAGGACCCAACCCAACAGACAAAAAAGGTCAATGCTCACAGATGAAGAAATCACAAGAAGGCACATTTTTTTGTACCTGTACTGAAGGAACCTCCTTGCATCCAAAGGTTGTGCAGAAGATGTTGATTAGCAGCTCTAGATTTTGTCAGAATCACTAAATTAATTGTGCCCAGAACTGATTGTTGCACAATCCAGACTTGGTTCCAGCCTTTCATCCAATCTTACCAAATTAGGTTTTAGCTCTTACTGACTCCAAATTAAAATATGTTTTGGATGTTTGTGTTTCTTATTAAAAATTATCAGCACTGACCCCACAGAAGTATTCATATCTGAAAGTATATATATCTGCTTCACTTACTTTTCACTATGAGTTCCACAGCAGTTCCCAGTTTAACTCCATTACTCTCCATTACACACCAGTACTGCCCAGCGTCAGCCATCTCTAACGCTCTCATATTCACTGTGAAGATGCCCTGAGACTCATCATCATCAAGTCTTACTTTATCCCCTACTTTCCACGTCATTGACTGGGCCACAATCTCACACGATTTCCATTCTTCTCCTTTGCACCATTGTTTCACATAGCGTTTGTAATCCTGAGTGTAATGACACAGAATACTGACCATTCCTCCTCGTATACCAGTGACCACAGGATCATTGATCCACAGGAGTGATGAGGCTGCAAACACAGAATATCATACCGTTTCACTATTAGCGTCTTTACCTGGGGTACCTCATGTTTCAAAATGGGTCTACAGGTATTTTATGATTTGTTAGTGATACAGCTGGAAATTACAACATGCTAATGTCCATCTTGTTTCCCAATGCATTAAAAAATTAAAAAGGCATCCCATTTCTTCACCGGGGAAAACAAACAACTGTATTTTACCATGGTCCAATGTTCTCTTTCATAATCTACAGTTGTTAAAAGCACAAATCCAACTTGAAGTTGAAAGAGTTTCAGGCAAGAACAATGTAAGTAACTCACATTAGAAAACAAAAAAAAACAGATGAACACAATATTTATTGCTTCTCTGTACCCTTGCTTAGCCAACTGCAAATATAGAAACATAAAGATACCTGTACAAGAAAATTCCTGAATTTCTGTTTCTCCAAGGGATTACTTTGTCTAACTAGTAGCTGTCCCCCATGGCTCCACCCACATAGTAGTGAAACAGGACAAACTTTAAAAATCAATACAAAATGAAAGTATACACAAAAAGAATCTAGATTAAGATTTGAAACCACACAGGCTTGGCATTACCAGACTTCATTCACCAGTAGAACTGAGCAGGAGCATAGGACCTCACAAGTATCTCCAATATATAGAAATACTGTAGATGCAGACCCACTAACTACTCTGTAGGCGAGCATTAAGGATTAGAATTTAATATGTGCCAGTAGAGGGAGCCAATGTACTAGTAGTTTCCTGAAAAGAAGAGTGACGTGATCACCTTCGCTGGTTGAACACCAGATGTGCCACTGCATTTTGTATTATCTGCACCAACTTAAAACACTAATACAAAGCATTCACCCTAGATGTTTTTTGCTTTTTATTGTTATACAAAATGGAATAACTGTGGATTTAATTTTTCTTCTGTCTTTAATTTCACAGTGAAAACAGGACTTTGCAAAGTGGTCTAAGTTAATTACAAAAATAAAACACAAAATAATCAATAATATAACTGCTCACCCCTTTACTATAACAAGCCTAAATTATCACTGGCGCAGCCAATTAGTTTTAGAAGTCACAATGTTAGTTCAATGAAGATTACTTGTGTGCAGTCAAGGGATTTCAATTGTTTGTAGTCTAAATGCACTTTTGTATGAGGAAGCACACACTTGTGGAGAGACAGTATGGTGGCCTGACCTGCACAATGAAGACAAATGGAAACTTCAAGTAACTCCATGAATAGGCGAACGAAAAGCACAACTTGTAGGAAAGAGACAAGAAAATATTTAATTTGCTAAATATCAATTGGAACCCAGTTAAATCAATCATTAAGAAATGGAAAGAGTATGGCAGAGCTGTAAATCTGCCTGGAGTAGGCTTTCCACAAAAACTGAGTGATCAGGTAAGAAGAAGACAATGGAGGCCACCAAGACACCTCAGAGAACTGTGAAGGAGTTACAAACTATACAGGCTGAGAATGAACAGACTGCACAGACAATAACTGTTGCCCGGGTGACTCACCACTCATAGCTTTATGGGAGAGATGGTTGGAAAAAAACAAAAAAAAAAAACAAACATGTGACATCTCAGCCAAAAGGCACACGAGAGACTCTGAAATCAGCTGGAAGAAGGTTTTGTGACCTGAGCTTTTTGAACATTAGACTAAACACCATGATTGAACACTTCACATTAAAACATACTATTCCTCCCTTGAAGCATGGAGGGGGCAGCATGATTCTGTGCGGTTGTTTCTCTGCAGCAAGCCTTGAAAGACTTGTGAAGGTGGAGGGGAAAATAAATGCAGCAAAACACAGGGAAATCCTGGAAGAAAATCTGATGCAGTCTGCAAGAAACCTGCATATCGGGAGAAGATTTGTTTTCCAGCAAGACAACAACCCCACCCATTAAGCCAAAGCTCCACAGGAATGGCTTAATCCAATTGAGAATTTGTGGATGGACTTGATAAAAGGCTGTTCACTCATGATACTTAAGTGACCTGACGGAGCTTTGAGCATTTTTTCCAAAGAAGAATGGAGACAAGTGGCCGTGTCCAGATGTGTAAAATTGATAGAGAGAGAGACAGAGACCGATTCAGACAAACTCAACACTGTCACAGTTGCCAAAGGTGAATCCACTAAATACTTATGTGATAGGGGTAAATACTTATGAGATCAGTTATTTTGTGTTTTGTATTTGTAATTAATGTTCACATTGACATTAAAGAGTCTTTTTTTGTTGATCAGTATCAAAAAAGCCTAATTAAATCCACTGCGATTAAAAGTTGAATAACAATAAAATGTGATAACTTCCAAGGGGGTGATAAACATTGTATAATAGGTCATCCTAGGTTCACCAATTAATCCAATCTATGCATCTATCCAAAAAGCAAGGCAGGAACCAAATGTAGATTGAGTGCTAATGCATTGCAGAGCTTATTGATACACACAGTCAAAGTGTCACCTATTTATCTGTTTTGTATGTCATTGGGATGTTGGGTGAAAAATGGTGTACTTGGAAAAAGATTCATACAGATATGGGAAAATGTGGAAATTGTACACACATACACACTCACTCACACACACACCTGATGCAATAAGTATGTTATGAGTGGCGCCACACGGAGATTGGCATCCTGGACGGAACTGAACTGAGATCCTTGCCAGGACAGGATGCCAACTTGATTTGGGCATTATATTCTCTGAGGTGACAGATGGCAGCCTCCCTGGATTACAGCACCTTTACAGGTTCCCACAGGGCACATTGGGAACTGTAGTTTGTTGGCTCAGCCCTGTTGGGTTCTGTGGGTGCCCCAAGGGGGGAATGAGGGGAACAACAAGTCCTACTTTGCTGGGCTCCTGCCTTATCCAGAAGTGCTCCTGGGCCACAGTTTTGAGACACCTGAAGTAGTTCTGGGGGTCACATAAAAGGTGCATCCTGCTGCAGTTCAGGGAGCCAGAGTCAGGATGAGGAAGACAAAAGCTTGCTGGGAGAAGCACAGGAGAGAAAAAAAGAGACAACAGAATTAACTAGTTCAAAAGTGTGAGTGTGATGTGGGAAACACTTACTTGGAAAGAGTTTCGCACCAATAAAAAGCTTTTGCACATATCTTGTGTCCGAGCCTTTGTGTCAGGAGTTTGGAGAGCTGCAGGTGCCCCTGGGGACCACAATGTATACAGTATGTGCATGTCTAGAAGAAATATGTCTATAATGCATTCATCAAGGTTGCCACTATATGAGACCCTACAGAACGGAACTGCCTCCTTTATGTGAAGATCATCTGAGTATTGTATTATCTTTGGTTTTCTGACTTCTGCTGCCACACTTTATTTGTAAAACTCACCTTTAACTCTCAGTTCCAAAGGAGTTCCCAGTTTAATTTCACTATATTCAACCACACACCAGTAATGACCACTGTCAGTCATTTCCAATCTGCTTCTGCTCAGAGGAAAGTGTCTGTAGGTTTGATCATCTTCAAATGCTACTGAAGTCAGAGTCTCACACGAACTCCATTCCAGTCTCCTTTGCCAATACTTTGAACTGAATTTGAAATCCTCAGAGTGATGACACTGGATACTTATGGCACCTCCTTCCTGACCAGTGATCTCAGAGGGTAGAGGCAGGATAGAGACTGAAAACATAACAGAAAGGTCTCATTCAGTATTAGCAAAAATATGTTTTTTTTAATGAGGACTGAGATGGTAACAGGCTGAGTATACTGAGATTTCTATTATGACAGCCACCAATCATTATCTCACAAAAGCACCTTCTAGCCTCCCAATCTTTTCAAGTTTACCAATCAGTGGCGTTGAAAGCATGAGTCTCTCATCCCAGCTTTACAATTAAGGTGAACATGAGATACCGTATGTGGGGCTGTGAGAGGCAGTATGGTCATATAGTTAAGGACTTGGATTGTAAATCACCAGGATGATGGTTCCCACTGGCTCACTATATGATCCTGTTATATTAAAATAGAGTTAATTCAGACTCCATGTCCTTAACCGCAACCTGCTCCAACCCAGGATGAGAGAAGGTGGAACTCTGGAACACAACACTTGTTGGTGCTCTCCAGGAAGTCCTTATTACCCTGTTTGAGTCTGAAGATTATTGTAAGCAGTTAATTTTACAAAGGATCTTGCAAGTAATTGCCAAAAACTAGATCTCAAGATAACACTCATATTTCGATCGGAAACAAAATCCAGAGCTTGCTCTGTATAATGAAACCATTGTTTTAAACATCCACCAATATAAAATGTATAGCAGTGTGTATAGTCTCCATATTAAACATGTTTTACAATACAATTTTTTTTTCTATAGCAATTTCTTGTATTTGTAAACTGTAAAAAAAATACCTTCTCAAAAGGGTGTCATTTTTTAAGATGATTCTGTTGTACTCACCTTCAACTCTTAGTTCCACTGGAGTTCCCAGTTTAACTTGATTATTTTCAGCTACACACCAGTAATGTCCAGTGTCTGTCATGTCCAGTCTGCTTACACTCACAGTGAAGACTGCCCGGGTCTTGTCATCATTAAGTATCCTTTTATCTCCTGGTGTACAAATTCCTGATTGGACAAGATTCTCACAAGAGCTCCATTCATCTCCTCTACACCAATATTTGACATGAGATGTTAAGTGTGGAGCATATTGACATTGGATACTGACAGCTCCTCCTTCATGGGCAGTGATCACAGAACTACTGACTTGCAGGACAAGAGCATCTGTAAATGCAGTAGGAAAGTCTGACTCAGTACGATGAAAAGTTGCAGAAAATGAAAAGCATGTTAATATTTAGTAGTTTACAGAATTATTGTTTGATTTATTTACATATTAAATAATGCACTGTTTTTTTAATATATTGTAACTTCTGTAGAATCTGAAGTCCTTTCCATGGTCAAATATTGCTCAAACCTATTATTTCATTTATTTTTCTAATCTACAATACCTTGCTATTTTGTATTGCTTAGTATCGTGTTCACACTTGGAATGAACATGCATTGTAATTGGCTTCTTGTGTAAAACAAACTTTGATAGATGGGTACATTGATTAAGTAAAAGTGCAGATATTTTCTCATTAATGTTTTTCAAAATGAGACCAGTGATTGAACCTTCCAATCTGAACGGCACCATGAAAATCAAATTTTGTGTTTGCTCAGTTTATTCATCTTAATGCTGTTTCACCATATAAACATTAAAACAAAACAACATTTTCAAACCTGCTTAATCCAATTCAGGGTTGTTGGGGGCCCAAGACTATCCCACCCACACTAGGAGCAAGACAGGAAACAATCCTGGACCACATATTGGCCCATTGCAAAGAATGAAGAAAATTACAGTAAAAATAAAGTCTCATTACCTGTGCCTGTGCCTGTTACCCTACATTCCAAATCATAGCCTTAGATCTTCTAATAATATTATTCTTAGAGCTAAGCATAAAAGAAGGGGTGAGGAAGCCTTTTGCTGTTATGCACCAAAAATCTGGAATATGTTACTAATACAGATATGCCAGGATAACACCATGGATGAAAAAACTCCTAAAAACCCACTTTTTTAATTTGTCATTTTCAGAGTTACATTTTAGCTGTTCCCCTAATAGAATATAGTGGTGTGAAAAACTATTTGCCCCCTTCCTGATTTCTTATTATTTTGCATGTTTGTCACACAAAATGTTTCTGATCATCAAACACATTTAACCATTAGTCAAATATAACACAAGTAAACACAAAATGCAGTTTTTAAATGATGGTTTTTATTATTTAGGGAGAAAAAAAATCCAAACCTTCATGGCCCTGTGTGAAAAAGTAATTGCCCCCTGAACCTAATAACTGGTTGGGCCACCCTTAGCAGCAATAACTGCAATCAAGCGTTTGCGATAACTTGCAATGAGCCTTTTACAGCGCTCTGGAGGAATTTTGGCCCACTCATCTTTGCAGAATTGTTGTAATTCAGCTTTATTTGAGGGTTTTCTAGCATGAACCGCCTTTTTAAGGTCATGCCATAGCATCTCAATTGGATTCAGGTCAGGACTTTGACTAGGCCACTCCAAAGTCTTCATTTTGTTTTTCTTCAACCATTCAGAGGTGGATTTGCTGGTGTGTTTTGGGTCATTGTCCTGCTGCAGCACCTAAGATCGCTTCAGCTTCAGTTGACGAACAGATGGCCGGACATTCTCCTTCAGGATTTTTTGGTAGACAGTAGAATTCATGGCTCCATCTATCACAGCAAGCCTTCCAGGTCCTGAAGCAGCAAAACAACCCCAGACCATCACACTACCACCACCATATCTTACTGTTGGTATTATGTTCTTTTTCTGAAATGCTGTGTTCCTTTTACGCCAGATGTAACGGACATTTGCCTTCCAAAAGTTCAACTTTTGTCTCATCAGTCCACAAGGTATTTTCCCAAAAGTCTTGGCAATCATTGAGATGTTTCTTAGCAAAATTGAGACAAGCCCTAATGTTCTTTTGCTTAACAGTGGTTTGCGTCATGGAAATCTGCCATGCAGGCCGTTTTTGCCCAGTCTCTTTCTTATGGTGGAGTCGTGAACACTGACCTTAATTGAGGCAAGTGAGGCCTGCAGTTCTTTAGACGTTGTCCTGGGGTCTTTTGTGACCTCTCGGATGAGTCGTCTCTGCGCTCTGGGGGTAATTTTGGTCGGCCGGCCACTCCTGGGAAGGTTCACTGTTCCATGTTTTTGCCATTTGTGGATAATGGCTCTCACTGTGGTTTGCTGGAGTCCCAAAGCTTTAGAAATGGCTTTATAACCTTTACCAGACTGATAGATCTCAATTACTTCTGTTCTCATTTGTTCCTGAATTTCTTTGGATCTTGGCATGATGTCTAGCTTTTGAGGTGCTTTTGGCCTACTTCTCTGTGTCAGGCAGCTCCTATTTAAGTGATTTCTTGATTGAAACAGGTGTGGCAGTAATCAGGCCTGGGGTGGCTACGAAATTGAACTCAGGTGTGATACACCACAGTTAGGTTATTTTTTAACAAGGGGGCAATTACTTTTTCACACAGAGCCATGTAGGTTTGGATTTTTTTCTCCCTAAATAATAAAAACCATCATTTAAAAACTGCATTTTGTGTTTACTTGTGTTATATTTGACTAATGGTTAAATGTGTTTGATGATCAGAAACATTTTGTGTGACAAACATGCAAAATAATAAGAAATCAGGAAGGGGGCAAATAGTTTTTCACACCACTGTATATATGGATAGAATTATCATATTCATCAGGGATCTGCAGTCATTACTGATCTATACTTTTCTCAGTTGTCTTTTGTGGTTCATCTGTTCTGCTGTTTTGTGCCACCACCACCTGATCAAAATCCTGTGCAGCCACCTGTGAACGGATCATTTATGATTTGAAGCCTAACCAAA
This sequence comes from Polypterus senegalus, assembly GCF_016835505.1. Classification (NCBI taxonomy): domain Eukaryota; kingdom Metazoa; phylum Chordata; class Cladistia; order Polypteriformes; family Polypteridae; genus Polypterus; species Polypterus senegalus. Next base: position 184,023,574 of record NC_053158.1, read on the forward strand.
CAGTGCATGATGAATCCACAAAGGTGTATATGGAAATAAGTTAGATGCAGAACTGCTGGCTCCATTGTCATTTGCATCTTATTTTAATAAGGAGCCATTAAAACAGTGAATGCAGCTGTTTAAGACTGAATTAAGCAATTATGGGTAGGGGATCTTAACAAGTGAGACCACTAAAATGAAGCAGAAAGATGTCACTTGAGCAATAAGTGCTTCATTAGCAATAATTGACTTCTAATTAAGAAACTGGGTTGGAATAAAAACCTGCAGCCACTGCGGCTCTCCAGGATCGACTTTGCCTACCTCTGAGTTATACCATCCTGCCTTGTTAGTATATGGTATAGGGATGATGAGAAAATATCGACTTACAAAACGTGAGTAATATTCCATCCATCCATTTTCTTAGCACACCTCACGCAAAGCAGAATTGCAGGAAGCTGGAGTGACTGGGCATGAGCCTGAAATTAACCTTGGACTGGACAGCAATGCATGAAAAAGCAATCACTCACATCCATTCAGGGCCAATTTAATATCTCCAATTATGCCACCTTTTCTGTCTTGCAGTTTTGCAGAATTCACACATGCAATGAATTGGGTTGGATTTGAAAACAAGTCCTTGGAATTGCAAGGAAACAATACTAATCACTGTGCTACTTTGTCATAAAATAAAATGGAACATTTAGGAAAATGGCACAGATGTTCTGAAACGTAATTAACCATATCAATTAATCAATCATTACTTTATTAAGTGCCCTTCATAGAGTACAACATCTTAAGATACTTCACGAAGCAAACAAGTATACATTCCAAAATAAGTAACATAAGTCATGAAGCGATTTATGTTTAAAGAGTAATTCTGTCACATATACAGAATAAAGCGAAATTCTTTCATGTGCTAATCAACATGTAACACATCACAACTCTCAGGCACCATGCTTAGCGAGTTGAACAATCCAAAGTCAAAACTTCTGTCCACGTTTGCCTAAAACATCTATGATGTGTGGCTGTCATCTCTCCACTGTCACTCTGTAATTTATGGTGGGTCATTCAGTTATATGCATTTGTAACATTATCTTTATGGCAATTATAGCAATGTGAAACTTTATGTTGAGAAATCTTGTCCACGCTCTTCTCATCTGTATGCAGAAAGTAAAAATCCAGGGGTCACATTATAATTGACCAATCTCTGAAGCATTCCATGGCAGCTGATCTTCTGTTCCAGGTTTTAAATATTTACTAGTGAAAGGTGGAACATACAGTTTTCTCAACTTCTGTCACAGTGAAGCTATTTTTATAGTATTTACTGAAGGTCTTTGTAATATTTTGTACAAAAGGAGATAGATGCTTTCTTTAAGTACATGTGACCTCCAGATCCCATAGATGACAAAATTGCACAACTGCAGCTGGTAGTAGGTTTATTACTGGTGTAGAACTCAACTGAAATATAATTGTGGCTCTTATACTGAAAATTGCCAAATAAAACTTTCTTACTAACCTCTTTTACCTTAAACCTGAGAAAAACTTGGGTTCAGAATTCTATGTTGTTGCAGTTAAAGCCAAGTCAGATTTGGGATGACATATAATGACCCATTTTACAGTGTCAAGCCAGAATAGCTCTCGGGACAGTATTCTACTGCCATCTAGTGGATGAAATAACATCATGCTGCAGAACAATCCCCAACATTTCTATTTGTTCTGCCACTTTATGGTATCGCTGTGGTAACTCATCAATATTTATGGTGGGGCAGAGTCTTTAATCAAAAACACAACGACAAATGAAAGACCGTAAAATCTGTTTTAGGACAAACTGAAACTGAACCATTGCTCAAATTGATGACAATGTTGACAATGTGAATTGGTCTTCAGGCATTGAAACATAAAGTAAAACAGACTCATATACACCCCCAAATCAGAAAAAGTTGGGACAGTGTGGAAAATGTGAATAAAAAAATAAAGCAGTAATTTACAAATTTCCCTTAACTTTTATTTCATTGCAGACAGTATGAACACAAGATAATTCATGTTTTTTTTGGTCAACATCATTTGATTTGTAAATAAACATCCATTCTTGCCATTCAGGCTTGCAACACATTCCAAAAAAAGTTGGGATGGGGGCAATTCAGGGGTAGTAATGAGGTATAATAACTAAATAATGATGTGATTTGAAACTGGTGATGTTAACATGTGATTGCAATCATGATTCGGTACAAAAGCAGCATCGAGGAAAGGCCTACTCCTTTAGGAGCAAAGATGGGCAGAGAATCGCCAGTTTGCCACCAAGTGCGGGAAAAAATCTTTGAAATGATGAAGAAAAACGTTTCTCAAAGACAGATAGGAAGAGATTTGGGCATTTATCCCTCTACAGTGCATAACATAGTGAAAAGAATCAGGGAATCTGGAGAAATTACCATGCGGAAAGGCCAAGGGCGCAAGCCTAAACTGAATGGCCGTGATCTCCGAGCCCTCAGACGGCACTGCATTAAAAACCGTCATTCATCAATAAATGATATAACTGCGTGGGCTCAGGACTACTTCAGGAAGTCACTTTCAAGCACTACAGCACGTAGTTACATTAGGAAATGCCAGCTAAAACTGTACTGTGCCAAAAGGAAGCCCTACATAAATAGTGTCCAGAAGCGCCGTCGACTTCTCTGGGCTCGGAGGCATCTGGGATGGTCCATTGTGCAGTGGAAACGTGTATTGTGGTCAGACGAATCGGTTTTTCACATCTTTTTTGGAAGAAATGCACACCATGTGCTGTGGACCAAAGAGGAAAAGGACCATCCAGACTGTTACCAGATACAAGTCCAAAAGCCAGGGTCTGTCATGGTATGGGGTTGTGTCAGTGCCTTCGGCAAAGGTAACTTGCACTTCTGCGATGGCACCATCAATGCTGAGAAGTATATCTCAGTTTTGGAGGACCAAATGCTGCCTTCAAGATGACGTCTTTTCCAGGGACGCCCATACTTATTTCAGCAAGACAATGCCAAACCACATACTGCGCACATAACAAAGGCATGGCTGCGTAAAAAGAGGGTGCGGATGCTTGACTGGCCTGCCTGCAGCCCTGATTTGTCTCCTATAGAGAATGTTTGGCGCATTTTGAAACGAAAAATGCGTCAACGAAGACCCCGTACTGTTGCGCACTTAAAACGTTTGCAGGAAGAATGGGACAAACTAACACATGCAACACTTAGTCACTTGATTTCTTCAATGCCTAAACGTCTTTTAAGTGTTGTTAGGGTAAGTAGTGGTAAATGCTGTACTGTCCCAACTTTTTTTGAAATGTGTTGCAAGCCTGAATGGCAAGAACGGATTTTTATTTACAAACCAAATGATGTTGACAAAAAAAAAAAACATGAATTATTTTGTGTTCATACTGTCTACAATGAAATAAATTTTGAGGAGAATTTATAACTTGCTTTTTTCTTTTTTTATTCACATTTTCCACACGACACTGTCCCAACTTTTTCTGATTTGGGGTTGTAGAATTGTACAACTGAACTGGCATAACATGGCTGGTGAATCTGGCCACATGCAACAGTAGATGCATGGCAAAAAGGCAAAATGATTGAGGTTAAGTGCAAAAACATGAAAGAACAGTTCAGCAACTGTCAATGTTCTTGTCAGGGTAAATGTGGAAGTCACTAAGCCTTGCTGCTTTGACAGCCTACAATAACAAAATGGGTGTGTCAATCATGTGGTTCAGGCACTGACATTCTACCCACTCATGTGCAAGCAGCAGAGAATATATTACAGGAAAACTGCACAAAGAAGCATACTTTTACTGTCCCAATTGCAACATAAGGGTCTGAGTTAGTGCTTGTTTCAAAACATATCACACAAAGGACTTCTACTAAATCTCATCAGTACAGTGGTGAACAATAAGAATACCTTTCCAAAAGTATTTATGTTGAGGTTCTGGTATTTACATGTTTCTGTTACATGCAATAATTTTTTTTCCAGTTGAAAAAAAATTAAATGTTTGTGGTTCATTTTTTCGTTGGTAAGCGTAATATTATTAAATTATTGTGCATCCAACTTACTCACCAGTGACAATCAGTTGTATGACAGCTCCCATTTTAGCTCCACCTTTCACGATTGCACACCAGTATCGCCCCGTGTCTTTCATCTCCAGTCTTTTCATACTCAGGGTGATTGTGTCCTTATCATCTGCTGTCTCAGTCCTGAAGAAATCCCATTCTCCTTCTCTAAACCATTGTTTTGTAGGCAATGGGAGGTCTCTGGAATAATGACACTGGATGCTGACTGCTCCTCCTTCCTGAGCCGTGATCACAGGGCTTTTCACCGACAATAGCTGCTTACCTGTAAATGCAACAGGGAAACCACATTCAGGCTCTTTCAAATAAATTATGATAAATAACTCTGTAAGTTATAGTTTTGTGTTGTTTTCTACTGAATTATTGCAGTTTTTAAAGAATGTTGTAATGATGTTTGCTGTTTAAAATACTATTTGACTGATTGACTAATTAACTAAGAAAATAAATAGATATTGTTGGCAAAATAGTGATCACCTTCTCCAATTTGTCTGGGGTGCTTTAAAAGAGCAGCATACACTCTCAGCCATCTCTCATGACTCTACTAAGAAACGTTACGTAACACTGCCTTGCTGCTCTTAATTCTACATTGTGTGACTGAAATGTATGCAGATACTCTAAAATTACAGTCTGCAATGTGCACTTCAATCACGTCTGAATTGTTTTAATTTCAAACTGTGGAGAAGATGGGTAAATCAAGGAAAGAAATGTGTCTTTTTCCCAACCATTATGGAAGGCACTGTAATTGCATATATCCATCTTCTGCTATCCTTATGTTATAAATAAACTGTGTGTATTACATACATATGTATTTTGCTTATTGCACTAAGCGTGTTTGGGTTATTTGTTGAAAATAGATCTATCTCCATGTCTGGACCACAACAGAGAAAGTGAAAGGGTTTAATGTAGACTTTTGACACTTTGTAAACCTCGTTTGTAAAATTTGCAGATCTCTTCATCTTTCTGTTTCCTGCCACGGAAGTTAAAATAAAAAATATCCCTTACTCAGCCTACATTAAACTTTCCGTCCCTTTTTATAGTGGGGTATATGGGTGTCTTATTAATTGTTTCAATTAATTACCAGCATTTCTGAATTCTATTTCTGAATAATTCTAATTCACTGAATGATGAACGTTTTTCATTTTTTAAGAACGTAGTGCACTCCTTCACAGTGATGTGATGAGAGGCATAAGTAGAATTGATTTTACCAGCTATGCAGCTGCAGAAAAGGTAACCAGAGAAGTGTGAACAAGGCTTTAGAACATGGGTGGGCAGTAGTGACCCTAGAGGGCTGCAATGGATACAGGCTTTCATTCCAGCCCAACTGCTTAATTAGAAACCAAATCTTGACAGTTTCAGACCTTATTTAATTTTATGGCTTGCTATTCTGGAATGTTTGGTTCTTATATGGTAGATTTATTCCTTTCCAAGGATATCATTCAAATGTTTTGAAGGCTAAAGCAGATCATTTTCAGTCTGTGCCACTTTTCTCTTAATTGATTTATTAAACCAAATAGTGCATGTTGAATCCAAAAAAGTAAATGGAAACAAGTTAGATAGAGCACTGCCCACTTCTTTGTTATTTGCATCTTATTCATAATAAGAAGCCATTAAAAACACTGAATGCAGCTGTTTAAGACTGAAATAAGCATTTAAGGGTGGAGAACCTTAACAAGCGAGACCATGAAAATAAAGCATCAAAATGTCACTTGAGCAATAAGTGTTTCATCGGTGATAATTGCCTTATCATTAAGAAACTGAGTTGGAACAAAAAAACCACAGCCACTGCGGCCCTCCAGGACTTTTGCTGCCCACCCCACTTTAGAAAGTGATTTCCCCTTTGGGATTAATGAAGTATATCCAATCTAAAAAAACTGCTTTAGTGAGTTCCACATTTTGCAGTTTGATATTGCCTGCAAACCAAATTTAGTGTAAGTTTCACAAAACGATATGTCTTTCTCATTTCTAGTTAAAAGAGCAAGAAGCAGATACTGTATTTATAAAATTAGTAGCACCATTCCAATAACACCATACAAAAGATTTGTAAATTACTGTACATTTAACAATCAGACATCTTATGGCCTCTTCTTTTCTTTCAATACCCAAAGGAGTATTTGGCCAGTCTCATTGTTAAAAGAAACTAGTGGTGGAGTTTGCAAAATACAGATATTTAATTAACGGTGAGCAGAGAATGTGCAAATTACACATAACAAAGAGAGCAGTCCAAGGTTCAAACCTCGATTCTTGAAGCTGTAAAGAGCATTAACAACTACAATAATGTGCTTCCTGTTTCAAAAATAATATGTTAAACTTCATGGACTATTTTATAAAATTAACAAGAGGCCACTCAGGAAATTGTGTCCTCTGTGCGTGTTTTTCTGTACGCACCAGTAACTTCGTAAATTCAAAAGGCACTAGGTTAACTGCCAACTCTAAATTTTTGCCTCATTTGAATGTGCCCTGTGACTAATAAAATTAAATATATGCCATTATTATTTCTACTGGGTGCTTAATTTTAGAGTTTTAATATTGTTGCAGCTAAAATCTATGAAAACACGCTAATATCACTTTGCTAGTTTTGTTTTCCTCTATTTCCTTTACATTTCAAGAACACTTATGTTTCATCTCATCCTTGACACTATCCATTTAACAACCTACTGTCAAATGTGCTAAATTAATTTGAGGGCTGTGGGGCCAATGTCTTTCCTAGAAGAACTGGAAGGTAGGAATCAGCCCTGGATTGTGTGCAAGTTCATCACAGGCTGCACTCACACACACCCACACACCTATAGTCGAAGAAAATGGATTTAAGGATGTGACTTTATGAGAAAGTACTGATTACCAAGGCACATTTGGCAGGAGCTTCAGCAATGACTGCTCCACTGGTTGATATGCCATGAACAACAATGGTTAAGATGATGTTGGCAAAAAAGTCAGAGGACGAATGAAGATAGAAACATTATATACTGTAGTCTTATAAGCATTGACATTTTAAACTGGTTTCAAAACAGGAATCGAAATAAATGCACTTCATTGATAAAAACTGTGACTGTGAAAAGGAATAAGTGATGAGCTGAGAGTAAAACATTATGCAGAAGGATGAAGAAGAGAGGTACTTTCAGTCTTAGCTGGGGACAACCCTAAAACACTGTGGAGGTGTGATCTCACAGAGTCTTATTTTCTACAACACAAAGGAATGCCCCCAGAATACTTCCAGTGAAACCTGTGAGAACATTGCTGTATTCTTCAATCAAAAAAATTTATATTAGAAATAACATAGTACATCTCCCCGACACTGCAGAACCTCCAAAGCCCCGGTACTCCATTATAAACAAATTAAATGCTTTCACCAGGATAGATTTACCTGAATTACATAGTATAATCTCTCAACTGAAACCCTCCACCTGCGTCCTTGACCCAATACCAACAAGGTTTTTCAAGGAAGTATCAGGCGTACTAATTGATAATATTCTTGACATAGTAAATTTGTCATTAAATACGGGGGTCTTCCCAGACTGTCTTAAGACTGCTGTAGTTAAACCCCTGCTCAAGAAAAATAATCTTGACCCCTCTGCTTTTAACAATTTTAGACCCATCTCTAACTCTGCCCTTCTTAAGTAAAATTCTAGAGAAGGCAGTCATTTTGCAATTAAATGACCACCTCAATAAACATGCTATTCTTGATAAATTTCAGTCAGGTTTCAGAACAAATCACAGCACAGAAACTGCACTTGTTAAAGTAGTAAATGACTTGCGGGTAAATGCAGACAGAGGCCATTTATCTGTTCTCATCCTCTTAGATCTGAGTGCTGCATTTGACACCATTGATCACAATATTCTTAGAAATCACCTTAGTCAATGGGTGGGCCTCTCTGGCAGTGTCTTAAATTGGTTTGAATCCTACCTGGCAGGGAGAAAATTCTTTGTGAGTTGTGGTAATCACATCTCAAAGACACATGATATCCGATATGGTGTTCCACAAGGCTCTATCCTGGGTCCGCTTCTTTTCTCAATCTACATGCTTCCGTTAGGTCAGATTATCTCAGGTTACAACGTGAGTTACCACAGCTATGCTGATGACACACAGCTGTACTTATCAATAGCACCTGATGACTCTGACTCTTTCAATACACTAACACAATGTCTTACTGGTATTTCTGAATGGATGAATAGTAATTTTCTCAAACAAAATAAAGAAAAAACTGAAATTTTAGTGATTGGCAATAATGGATTCAATGAGGTTATCAGAAATAAACTTGATGCATTAGGATTAAAAGTTAAGATGGAAGTAAAAAACTTAGGGGTAACTGTTGACTGTAATCTGAATTTTAAATCGCATATTAATCAGATCACTAGGACAGCATTTTTTCACTTAAGAAACATAGCTAAAGTTAGACCTCTAATATCATTGAAAGATGCTGAGAAATTAATTCACGCTTTTGTTTTTAGTCAACTAGATTACTGTAACGCACTCCTCTCAGGACTACCCAAAAAAGACATAAATCACTTGCAATTGGTACAGAATGCAGCTGCTAGAATCCTAACTGGGAAAAGAAAATCCGAACGCATTTCTCCAGTTTTGATGTCACTACACTGGTTACCTGTGTCTTTCAGAATTGACCTTAAAATTCTGCTTATGGTTTATAAAGCCTTAAATAATCTCGCTCCATCTTATATATCGGAATGTCTGACACCTATATTCCAAATCGTAACCTTAGATCCTCAAATGAGTGTCTCCCTACAATTCCATAAGCTAAACTTAAAAGAAGTGGTGAGGCGGCCTTCTGCTGCTATGCACCTAAAATCTGGAATAGCCTGCCAATAGGACTTCGCCAGGCTAATACAGTGGAGCACTTTAAAAAAACTGCTGAAAACACATTACTTTAACATGGCCTTTTCATAACTTCACTTTAATTTAATCCTGATTCTTTGGATGTTCAATTCATCATAATAACTATTCATAGTGGCTCTAAAATCTGTACTGACCCCAACTCTCTCTTCTGTTTCTTTTTCCGGTTTCTTTGTGATGGCCTGCGCCACCACCACCTACTCAAAGCATCATGATGCTCCAACATTGATGGACTGAAAGCCAGAAGTCTACGTGACCATCATCATCAAGTCCTTCCGTGAGAACCCTAAATACAAAGAGGACTGTTTGATTTATGTTAGGTAGATTGCCCAGAGGGAACTGGGTGGTCTCATGATCTGGAATCCCTGCAGATTTTATTTTTTTTCTCCAGCCTTTGGAGTTTTTTTTTTGTTTTTTCTGTCCACCCTGGCCATCGGACCTTGCTTTGTCTATGTTAATTAATGTTGACTTATTTTTTTTTCTTACTGTGTCTTTTATTTTTCTATTCTTCATTTTGTAAAGCACTTTGAGCTACATTTTTTTTGTATGAAAATGTGCTATATAAATAAATGTTGTTGTTGTTGATCTGTTGGCATTATGTGGTCCATTTAAGTTTTGCCTTACTCACCTATTTATAACATTCAGAAACTATGGTATTACTTTTATTAGTGGTAATCCATCCATCCTATCCTAACTACAGGGTCACGGGGGTCTGCTGGAGCCAATCCCAGCCAACACTGGGTGCAAGGCAGGAAACAAACCCCGGGCAGGACGCCAGCCCACACACACACCAAGCACACACTAGGGACAATTTACAAAGCAGAACCTGCATGTCTTTGGACTGGTGGAGGAAACTGGAGCACCCGGAGGAAACCCACGCAGACACAGGGAGAACATGCAAACACCACGCAGGGAGGACCCGGGAAACAAACCCAGGTTTCCTTACTGCAAGGCAGCAGCGCTACCACTGCGCCACCCATTAGTGGTAATTATTTTTGTTATCATTTTTATTATTTATTGTATTAAAAGTAGCAGCAGTTTAAATATATGAAAAACATCTTTATCAGTTATGCCCTACCAGAAGCTGACATCAGTGCTTGTCATAGTAATTAATGAAAGATTTTACCAGCTGCCATACCATCTGCACTTCAAAGTAGGTAATCCACCTAAAGCTAAGCATGTATGGTTCTGGCCAGTACCTGGATGGGAAACCTTCTAGGAAAAGCTTGGGTTGCTGCTGGAAGTGGTGTTAGTGAGGACACAATGGGCTGCTTACACTGTGTTTTCTGTGTGTGTGAATCCCAGTGTAGTGATGGGGACACTGTGCTGAAAAATGGTAATATCCTTTGGATGAGATGTAAAAACTGAAGTCTGGAATCAATGTACTCATAAAATATTTTTTGAAAATAGTAAGGTATTTCCCGATGCCTCTAATAAACTGCTCACCTCATTCCGGCCATTCTGGACCCCTAATTATTCCCTGTCTCTAACTGGTTAATTATCTCTCTAACCCCTCTGCCACTTAATAGCTAATATGTGGTTGGTGTATTGGTACAAGAATGGCTGCCGTCGCATCATCCAGGTGGATGCTACACATTGGTGGCTGTTGAAATGGTTCCCCAATGTCTATGTAAGGTGCTTTGAGTAATATAAATATAATTAACTATTATTAATTATTGGATAAGAGGAGAACTTATCTATTATGAATGTATGCTTCCATGTATCTATCCATCCATTTTCTAACCCGCTGAATCCAAATAGGGTCACGGGGGTCTGCTGGAGCCAATCCCAGCCAACACAGGGCACAAGGCAGGAACCAATCCTGGGCAGGGTGCCAACCCACCGCAGGACACACACAAACACACCCACACACCAAGCACACACTAGGGCCAATTTAGAATCGCCAATCCACCTAACCTGCATGTCTTTGGATTGTGGGAGGAAACCGAGCGCCGGAGGAAACCCACGAGACACGGGAGAACATGCAAACTCCATGCAGGGAGGACCCGGGAAGTGAACCCGGGTCTCCTAACTGCGAGGCAGCAGCGCTACCACTGCGCCACCGTGCCGCCCTCCATGTATCTAATTTGGTAATAAAAACTGAAAACACTTGCTAAAAATTAAAAGAGTGAATATAAAGTAAGTTGTTACCCGAGACTGTTAAATCGATGTACACTCCTTCATCAATTGCAACGCCACTAATTTCTATGCCACATGCATAGCGACCATTGTCCTCACTCTTTAGTTCTGACAGAATCACAGTAAAGATTCCTTTCTTTGTATCATCGTGTATTGTGACTCTGGAACTCTTTTGTTGAGGACTTTTACTTTTCCTTAGGATATTACAGCTGCTCCATGGATATCCTTTGCACCAGTATTTTATATGGTCACGGTACTTCTGAAGTTTATATTTACATTGAACAGCAACTGAGCCTCCTTCCCAGCCAACAATATTTGATTCTGCTGTAAGGCTGAACACACCTGAAAAAAAATGGAAACATTTCTTTGAGATTCTGTTTCATGCTGACATGGTTGCATTACACAGATGCAATCTACAAATTTCTCAGCTGCACATTCATTCTGTGAATCTCCTGTTCTACCACATCTCAAAGGTGTTCTATTAGATTCAGATCCAATGACTGAGAAGCCCACTGAAGAACACTAAACTCATTGTCATGTTCATGAAACCAATTTGACATGACTTTTGCTTTGTCACATGGAGCATTATCATGCTGGAAGTAGCCATTACAAGATCAATTGTGGCCATTAATGGATGTACACAGTCAGCAACAATACTCAAATAGGCCATATCAATCACATGATGATTGTTTGGTATTAATGCATCTAAAGTGTCAAGAAAACATCCCCCCACCATTACACCATCACCAGCAGCTTGGACTGTTGACACAATGCAGGTTGGGTGCATGGTTTCATGGTGTTGGCACCAAATTCTGACCTTACCATCTGATTGCCTCAGCAGAAATCGAGACTAATCAGACCAGGTTTAACTTTTACAGTCTAGTTTTTATGACCCTGTGCCCACTACACTTTCAGCTTTCTGTTCTGAGCTGACAGGATTGGGAGCCAACATGATCTTTTGATGTGGTAGCCCATCTTCCTCAAGGTTTGATGTGTTGTGCATTCTGAGGTGTTTTTCTGCTCACTACATTTGTACAAAGAGGTTATTTGAGTTACCATAGAGTTTTTCTCAGCTTGAACCAGTCTGGCAATTCTCCTCTGACCTTTCTCATCAGCAAGATATTACCATTCACAGAACAGTCACTTATTGGGTGTTTCATGGCTTTTGCACCATTCTGAGTAAACGATACAGACTGTTGTGCATGAAAGTCCTATTCTAACTATCCTGTCTGATACCAACAGTTATGCCCTGGTCAAAATCATGGATCACATTTTTTCCCCCTTTCTGGTGTTTGATTAGAGCATTAACTGAAGCTCCTCACCTGTAGCTGCTGCAACATGATTAGCTGATTAGGCAATTGAATGTAAAAGCAGGTATACAGATGTCCCTGACAATTTACTCAATTAATGTATAGTTTGATTACAGCAGAGTAATAAAAATATTAAAATCACCTAAAGAACAAAATAATGATTTGACCAAAAAAGCCAAAGCATTCTTTACCTGGTAAAGTCAGAAGGAGAATTGTGAGGTGCTCCATGTTGAATTTAAAATGATGTCTGACTCTGGACGAGAACTAGGCTTCTGACTCCAAAGCTCATTTTCTGTAGATCTTCATCTCAGCTTCACAAAGTGAGAAGAATAACAAAAAGATCAGTGGGCGCATACTGTTTTTATCTTTTTTTACTTCCCTTTATTACCAGTAATGTGAAATGGTCAATGCTTGTTTGGAGGACTCATGCAAATCTGGGACAGCTGAACAGTCAGCATCATGACTTACCATATGCTATGTATGTCTAGCACCAGCTGCAACTACTAAATCAGTAAAATTAAATTATTATTAACGAATAAGTAAAGATTTAAAACAAAGCAACATAAAAGTACTGTAACACTCTAAAAATTTTGTTCACAATATAGGAAAGGAGAGTGAATTTTAACTTGCCCACCCAGGGGCAGTATAATAATGTGGGAAAGAGTGTGATTTATCAGGTCCATCCAGGAGCACCATAATAAATGTAGGAAGTTGAAGAGATTTAACCAATCCAATCATTGGCCTTGACTTTAGCAATGCTAAGAATCTATACTAATAAAAGGCAAAGCCCTCACTGACTCACTCACTCATCACTAATTCTCCAACTTCCCATGTAGGTAGAAAGGCTGAAATTCGGCAGGCTCATTCCTTGCAGCTTTCTTACAAAAGTTGGACAGGTTTCATTTCGAAATTCTACACGTAATGGTCATAACTGGAACCTGTTTTTCTCCATATACTGTAATGGACTTTAGCTCGATGGCCGTGGGGGGCGGAGCTGCGTGTCACATCATCACGCCTCCCACGTAATCACGTGAACTGACTATGAACACAGTACGTAGAAAAGAAGGAAGAGCTTCCAAAGAGCTCTGAAGAAAAACGCATACAAGCTTATTCATAAGCGCAGCTACTGCGGAAACAAAGCACGGTGTAAACCGTAAGTTTAAATTAAGTTTATGGACACGCTCCCGCTGCCGTTTGTCATGCCTTTGTCGAATACTTTATTCGTGAGATACAAGTTTAATGAGAAGACACGAGGTATAAACGAGACTTTGGATCACTTTGTAATGGAGTTAAAATTGCTGTAGCAAGAAACTTTTAAGTGCCGGGTCTTAGCTAACATTAAATAAAGCCGTGGACATCGCAACATCACACGAGAGAGCAGCTCACGTGAACTGACTGAACGCAGTACGAGTGATCACTTCCATGCATCAAACCTGTTCAAAAAACGCATTACACAATTGACAAGGTAGGAAAAGAATATGCTCCGAACTGAGCTCCACAGCTAACGCGGTCTTGCGGAAGAAACTTCATCACGCTGCCACCAAATACTCACAGAAAAATCCACAAGTTGATACACACGCTGTCTCTAGAGTTTCTCCACACTCAATGTATTCCTCGCGTCCCCTTTATACCCTCTGATCTCCCATTTTAATTCAGATTCCTTCACTTTCCAGTAAGGCTCTTCTGCGCGATGACAAGTAATAAGTCTCAGGGACAGACCCTACAAAAGGTTGTCATTGATTTCAGGCAAGATTGCTTTTCTCCTGGACAACTATACGTTGCATTCTAAAGAGTGAGCTTGCGCAGCTTCATCATATTACAACCAGAGTGCTGAACTGACAACGTGCTATATAAAGAGAACTATAACAATCGTAATAAACGAACAATAAAACAGCGGAGAACCCGTGGATTAAATAAAAAGGCAGCTTCCTTGGCGAAACAAGGAAAAAAGATGGCTTTATATGTCTTTCATTTATAAAACAGCGGAGAAGCTGTGTAAAGGCTGCTTCACAAAAAACCAGCAGGGCGCCTTATATGAGCAGGCAGGCAGCTAAAGAAGGGAATCAATAAATATCTATAATCGTAATAAACGAACAAAAAATAGCGTACAAGCCGCGGATTAAATAAAGGAAATGGGTACCTGAACAGTAACTATAGCAATCGTAATAAACGAACAATAAAACAGCACCGAACCACGAAGCAAGGAGAAACAACGGCCATATATGACGTTCGTTTATACAGCAGCGGAGAAGATGAGTGAAGGCAGCTACACAAAAAAACAGCAGAGCGCCACACTCTGAATGTATTCCTTGCATCACCGTTATACCCTCTGATCTCCCATTTCAATTCAAATGCCTCAAATTTCCAGTAAGGCTCTGCTTTGCGATTACAATTAATAAGTCTCAGGGACACATCCTACAAAAGGTTGCCATTGATTTGAGGCAACATTGCTTTTCTCCTGGAAAACTATACGTTGCATTCTCAAAAATAAGCTCAGTGCACAGCTTGGTCATATTAAAACCGGAGTGCTGAACTGACAACATGGTATTCAAAGAGATCCTTAACAGATAGTTATTGGTATATTTTCCCTCAGTTTAAAAAGGTTTTCTTTTCATCTAAATAAAAATTTAAAAGCAGTACTTGTCACAGCTAGGGATTTTAGATATACTGTATATATATATGTAGATATGTATATATATATATATACAGTATATATGTATGTGTATATATATATATGTAGATATTTATATATATGTGTATATATATGTGGATATGTATATATATATGTGTGTATATATGTAGATATATGTAGATCTGTATATATATGTATATATATGTGTCTGTTGTGAACGCTGGCCCGGACACACACAGACGGACAACATATTTTCAACCCACACACCGTTTATTTACAATATATACAATGTTCTGTGCACTCACGAACCCCAGTGCCTTCAGCACCGATTCCCCCAAGTCCAGGCCACACAGTCCTGTGCCTCTTTTCTCCTAGCCGCCTCCAGTCCTTCCTCTCGCTCCGTCCTCTTCCACCCAACTTCCGCTCCTGACTGAAGGGAGGCGGCCCCTTATATAATGCTCCCGGATGAGCCCCAGGTGTTCCCGGCATTCCCTCCTTAGCCACGCCCCAGCGTGGCGGAAGTGTCGGCTGTCCTCCTGGCAGCTCTCCGGGTGCCACATAAAGACTTCCCCCCAGCACTTCCTGGTGTGGCGGAAGTGCTGGGCTCCAGGGACAATTAGGCCCCCTGCATAACCAGGACGGACGCCCCCTCTCGGTCTGGAGGAGGCCCATGCCCTCCTCTGGTCCTCCAAGGCGTCCCGGCCGGGTTCCAGCCCCGGCCAAGGACCACACGGGATAAACCGCCATCGGGGCGCCGCCTGGCGGTGGCCACGGGCCCCTACAGGGCTGGGCTTCCAAGCCCTCCACCCGTGGTCCCCAACAGAACCAGGACGGACGCCCCCTCGCGGTCTGGAGGAGGCAGAAGCCTTCCTCACGTCCTCCTGTGTGGGTCCACACTGTGTATATATATATATATATATATATATATATATATATATATATATGTGTGTGTGTGTATATATATATGTATGTGTGTATATATATGTATATTTATCTGTGTGTATGTATGTGTATATGTAGATATGTATATATGTATATGTATATATGTTTATATGTGTGTGTGTGTGTGTATATATATATATATGACAGCAACACTCATAACAGTGACAAAACAATTACATTGACAATCATTTTACGTTATTTTTAAAATGGTTCCTTTTCTTTTTCATAACTTCTTTAACACACTACTTCTCCGCTGTGAAACACAGGTTTTTTGCTAGTTACTAAATATTTGGTAAGTGTCCTACTTTCTTTTCTTTTCCTTTCTCCACTGTAATAGGTGGGTCTCCAGCCTTTAGACTTATGTCAAGGTAACTGAAGCACACTTGTTTTAAGAAGCTGAATAATACAATTCATTGATAGACACAAGGATTACAGAAATCTGGTAATTACGTATATTTGTTGACTTGCAAGACAGGACACAGGCAGACTAGACAGACAAATCTATAACATAGAGAGACTGGCTATTTACTTGCTCATTGCAGTTCTAATTTATCTTGGCAAAAAAACTAGTTTTACAATACCAAGTCTTTAAAGATGATGTCTGATGTTGTGTATAGTTGTTGCCTTGTTGATGCTCTGGGGTCAAGTTAAGGATTCTTTTTGCATTGGAATGCACTCTTTATCTTTGCTACGTGATCTTTCGTTTGTGGTGTGCCGTGCTTTCCTCAGCTGAGCCCTCTGCTGTGTTATTTGCATCTTCTTAGGATAAAGCATTGCTTTTTCTGGCACAAGAATTCAGAAGATGAAGTTCCCTTCTTGAAGTATTGGCGGCTTCTTAGCCTTTTCAGCCTACTGGCACACACCTGTGGCTTGGCAAACTGGATCTCATTTTTCGGGTCCACAAAGAGAAGAGAAAAATCAGCTTCAGCTTTCCCCAGAGGTGGAACAGCTCAACTTTTTTAGTTTCATAGAACATGTTTCAGAAGGTCATTTTTGAGACTGACAGCAGAGCTCCCATGGGAGTTTCCTTAAGAGAGCCACCTGGGACACCTGACTGGACTAAAGTCACTTCCATTTACAAAATTAGTGTCTTCTCATAGGTGAGCTCTTTGGTTTGTCAGAGTTGTCAATTCATTACAGCTCTTTGTTCTTGCTTGAGTCCATTTTGCACCTTCTTGGAAAGATATCAGTTCAACCCTGATTTACACCTTTGTTATCAGATGAAATCCAGACGGATCCTGGTACAAGTTGGAGTCCAGTCACTTAATTTGGAATGTAAACAAGAGAAGGCGCATCTGCATGTCTGTATCCCAGTTAAATCTGCTGCTTTAACAAAGCTGGTGTGCCACTAAAATCTAACAGAATGGGCAGTGCTCGCTTTGTCCTACAACTAGTACAATGTAAAGTGTGCAGGTGCTTTTTACTGGAAGCAGTGTTTATAACATCTTATAATCCACAATGACTTTGTTAGTAAAGTTGACAAGTCATAATTTTGAGCACAGTTTATGATATTTGCTTGACATTCATTACATCAAGCTCTGTATATCCAAAGTCGGAATAACTGAGCTATCAAAAAGAACTCTGAATATTACAAAACTGCTACAATGAACACTTCTGATTAATTGTATGACACAACTATGTTGAAGTGATATAAAAGATCAAACTACAAATTAATGCTGGTGTAAGCTTAAACACTGTTAGAGTTGCAGAAAGAAATTTTTAATTAACAGCAGCTAATATGACAGCACCCACCTGTACGGTGTAGCAGGCCATGAAATTCAGATTATATAACTAGGGGTTTCCCCCTTGTGCTAGTAAAACAAGAATTTCTCATTTTTAGGGTATGTCACATTCATAAGGCAAAATAACAAAAAGTGTTGCACATGTTATACAAAAAGCTTTAGAAGGCATATGTTTTTGAACATTTCAGAATAATTAATCTAGTTATTCTTATATTACTTGACTTTCTTAGAAATTAAAAAAATCATCCTACCATTCTTGAGATATTAAAATTGCAGAGATATAAAATTTAAAGGTACATGCTGGTTAAGTTTGCAGATGATACCAATATCTGGATCAGCAGATAATTTGGAATTCGTTATATCATTACAGAAGGACTTGGATAGGATACAGGCTTGGGCAGATTTGTGGCAGATGAAATTTAATGTCAGTAAATGTAAAGAATTATACATAGGAAGTAAAAATATTAGGTTTGAATACACAATGGGCGGTCGAAAAATCGAGAGTACACCTTATGAGAAGGATTTAGGAGTCATAGTGGACTCTAAGCTATCGACTTCCTGACAGTGTTCAGAAGCCATTAAGAAGGCTAACAGTATGTTAGGTTATGTAGCACGATGTGTGGAGTACAAAACCAAGGAGGTTAATGTCAACCTTTATAATGCACTGGTGAGGCCTCATCTGGAGTCCTGTGTGCAGTTTTGGTCTCCAGGCAACAAAAAGGACATAGCAGCGCTAGAAAAGGTCCAGAGAAGAGCGACTAGGCTGATTCCAGGGCTATAGGGGATGAATTATGAGGAAAGATTAAAAGAGCTGAGCCTTTACAGTTTAAGCAAAAGAAGATTAAGAGGTGACCTGATTGAAGTGTTTAAAATTATGAAGGGAAGTACAGTGGATCGAGACTTGTATTTTAAAATGAGCTCATCAAGAACACGGGGACACAGTTGGAAACTTGTTAAGGGTAAATTTCGTACAAACATTAGGAAGTTTTTCTTTACACAAAGAATGATAGACACTTGGAATAAGCTACCAAGTAGTGTGGTAGACAGTAAGACGTTAGGGACTTTCAAAACTCAACTTGATGTTTTCTTGGAGGAAACAAGTGGATAGGATTGGCGAGTTTTGTTGGGCTGAATGGCCTGTTCTCGTCTAGATTGTTCTAATGTTCTAATGCCATTTGGTGTGGGAGTCATCAAGGCTTGTGATGCGCTGTCTATTGCAATGACAAATGCAATGCATTTTATTACTAAAAATGTTTGTGATGTGCCATCTTTTGAAATGACAGAGACATATCAACTGGATGGAGAGACAGACAGACACTTATCCTTTTATTAAAGTGGATAGTTATTTCTTATGTATAAATAAAATAAAAGTTAAATGTTATATGAGCTCACTATATCCAAAGTAGATGTGCTGGCACATGAAATCTTGGTTACACAAACACTTGGTTGTATGTATCTACTGTATATGTTACACCGTGGCTCATGGATAAACGTTGTCTCATCTCAGTTTGTACTTGTACACAGCTACTGATGACAATAAAGTAACCTCGAACTTGAAAAAGAAAAGAACACAGAAAGTCTCCCTAAAAATTCTTAAGCAATGTTTTTCATTTTCCTATCACATGTTCAATGTAAGTACTTACTGCTTCTTGTAGCATGTGAAATTGTCTTTGTGCTTTTTGTTGCAAACTGTTTTCAGTTGAGGCTGGATCGGCTGGTTCTGCTGTGTTTTCTCTACACTTGGGTGTGTGTCAATGTGCAACCTGACCTATCCAGCTTAGTGATAAAGCATTAAGTGACATCACCTGTATTAAAATGACTGCTTGTTGTTGTTTTGTTAAATGCATATTTGTACTTTTTGTTCAAGCTTTTCCTAGTTGATGCTATACAGCTCCCTCCAGCAAAGAGATATGGAAAATCCAGGACCATTTGCTCTCTTAAAGGTAGCCACAGTGATCTAAAAGCAGATGAATGCATCACTCATAAGAAATACTGTACCTTGAGTTTTACCCACAGCTGAGGAGAACTGCAATAAATATGAAAAAAACACCAAGGAAATCTGACTTTGTGGAAAAGAAGCCAAGCGGTATGATGCTCTTGTTTCAAAGAAGTGAAAAATGGCTGGTGCAGAAAGAACAGATTTGTGTGATGAGAATCATATTGTCAGTTGTTATTTGGCCTCACAATGATTAGCAAACACCAGGCCACATGCTGGTTAGCACTAGGCAGTGTGCAATTTGTGCTGTGCAGAGTGTGTAGTTTGCACATCTTGTCTGTTTTTTTTTTCTAATAGCTGTTGAATTGTAAACTTGAGATGTTGCTCTTCAGCTTAGGCAAGTCATATTGAGTAGTGGGTGGTTTTAAATTACTCACTTTTTTGTTTTATGTCTTTTTTAGTAGAATTTAAATCTACATGGCTATATTTTGCTAGGTAATGATGATTTCTGAGGATATCACAATGGTCTGATGTCAACTGAGGCAGATTGGGCACCCATTCTTCAATTGATTTTGTGTGATGAGAAAGGTTTACTTAAGTTTTGGTAGCCATTGCCAGAAGAGGGACAGATATTATTGGCTAAGTAAACTAATCTTTACATTAGAGAAGTCTGCACAAATAAAGAAAAATTCTGGTATCAATTTTCATGCTAAAAACGCCACTGATAATTACCAAGGTAAGTTTGTTAACTTTCCTATGCTAGTAACAGTTTCAGCTAAGCAGTAAAATGATTGGCTTTGAGAGATATCAGTAAGTTAGAATAAACAAAGTAAATTACCTGTCATTTTACACATTGACCGCACTTGATCTTTATGTTTTCCTACTGACCATTTATCTACATATTGTTACAAAAGATTTTACATGTTTATCATATATGTAATTCAGTGTCATATGTAGTCAATAACAAAGAGATAGACAGCTAAATGTTACAGGCCAACAATGAAGAATGAGGAGCCACACATACTTCAGATCACCCTTAAAAAAGTTACTTTAACTGTCAACCTGTGAAATAGGATATTTTATACTATTACGGTTAATGAAATTCAAGTTTTGTATCTTCTACACTCCTGACTCTGACTTACCTGACTGAGAAGAAAAGTCTAACTTCCAGTTAGGACACCCCAAAGAGCTTCTGTAGGTGATAATGTTGTGTGTGTGTAATTGTGTAAGAAGATTTCTATTACAAAGCTTTTAAACTTTTAAAATACAACTGAAAGATTCCAAACCTTTGCACTTCTTGTTTATTTGTTAAACAGAGCATCCCCATGTTAGTAAATGACTATATAGAAATGGCAGAACAGGTTATTTTTTCTTAGGAGACAGTTCTTTTAATGTGGGTAATGACATCTTTCACATCTTGTACAACTCTATGATGGCAAGTGCAATTTCCACATGCTGTGGTGTGATGGGCCTGTAACAACACTTCAAGAGAGACCCACCAAAAACAGCATGCTCAGTTATGGGACATACTCTGGAGGTAGAAGTGAAGGAGCGAATGAAAGCAAAACTGAGCACCGTTATGAGCAACTCTGCATGTCCTCTCTCTGACAAACTAACACTGAGACTTTAAGCCAAAGAATTATTCAGCCGAAGTGTGTGAAGAAACACTACAGGGGCTCCTTTATACCAGAAGCAATAATAATATGTAACTGAGACTGTGACTTGCAAGTCACAGATTTTGTTTCCTTTTAGCCATTCTAGTGTGTTTTAAGACCATATTGTTAGTGTTTATGTACTTAATGAAATTCTGTAAAAAGTGAAATTTCTCCCTGAAAATGAAGTCTGTCCTTCCTATCTATCTATCTATCTATCTATCTATCTATCTATCTATCTATCTATCTATCTATCTATTGTGAACGATAGGGGGCGCCCTCGCTCCCTTGAACCCCTGTCCACGACTCCAGACACCAGGTAAAAGTCCTCAAGTTGACTTTATTTTGTCGCCACAGTGCACAAAGCACACTCTCCTCCACAATACTCATATAATCACCAATACTACACAATAATAAACAAATAACCAATCCTCCAGCTCCCAGACGCATTGCCACCCTTCCACCCAGCTCAGCTTGTTGTCTGGGAGTTCCCATAGACCTTTTATAATCCCTGACCCGGAAGTGTTTCTGCCCAATAGTCCACAAGTCCTTTTCCCTTCCGGGTCAGGGTAAATCGTCCCTTTCTTCAACCCGGAAGTCCGTCGCTCTTCCTGTGACGAACCTCCGGGTCACAGGGCACGAAGAAGCCCTCGGTCCTCCCTGCAGCTCCCTCCTGTGGCCCCACGGCATCCAGCAGGGCTTTGCATAAAACTCCAATGTCCATGATGCCCTGCTGGTCTTCTGGGGACCTCCACGCTGCAAGGAGGGCTCCACCTGGCGGCTTGGGGGTATTGGCCGGGATAAATGGCCGGCCATCCATTACACTATCTATCTATCTATCTATCTATCATATTGTGCCTTACATATCTATCTATCTATCTATCTATCTATCTATCTATCTCAGTAGGAGTTGTTAAAAAACTAACTATGCCCAATTTTTGCATAGTTATATAATAAGTAAGTCACTTTTCGCTCTTCCATTTTTTATGGCATGTCAAAGAATCTCTCCTTGTCAACTTAGTGTGGCCCACAAATGCAAATGAAAAGAATCCTTGCTACAATATAAAAAAAATCTACAATAGCACAACAGATATAAATTAGCCATTACCAAATGTTTAGACATAACATGACCAAAAACCTGTGCGCTGAATCTGTGGTTCTTTGTATGATCTATTTTTAGAAAAAGCCAGTACACCTCAGTATATGTCTTTGTCTGCAAGAGAAAAAAATATGAGAAGCTGCTAACCAACATCTATGCAACATTGAACCTTAAAATGGCAAAAAGAATAGCACAAATGCTGGGTAAAAGGAAAAAAATACTGTCAAAAGAGTTGATGAGTATCTGTGAAAGCAATATCTGCTGTAATTCTTCTGAAAAGGCAAGGGCTGATACAATAACCTTATATAAAACAATTTAAATAAAAAGTCTTCAGAACAACAAAAAATAACTTTCATTTATATGGCTCATTGTCATACAAAACATGTAATTCGAAGTACTTTACAAGAAGTTAAAGAAGAAAAATAAAGTTATTTAGAATAAATAAATTCATGAATAAAATTAAATACAAAAAATAACAAAGAAAACAAAAATCAAACACAGGCAGGTTCAAATAATACAGATAAACAAGTAAGTAATACAAATGGTAGAGACTTAAGTATGATTTAAATTGCTAAACTCATTTTTTTAAGTCTCTGATGATTGTAACTCTAAATCTGATGCTATGGTCAGAGGGTCAGGGAGGACAGAAAAAAAAATTCCAGCCAGCAAGATGCTGCAGAAAATAAACACGCAGGGGTTCAAGGCTAAATGATCATTAAGCCCCCCACTGGTCCCTTTATCATCTGTAAGAGACCATCTTACATTAAGCCACTGCACCCAGTAAAGTAGCCTATTGGCATTGATAGATGAATCACATATCCTCTATGAATTCCATTTTGGGAAGAGTGCTGTTGATAAAAACACCCCTGTATTCAAAAATGGATTTGGAATCTAAAAGTCATACTTTCTGAATGCCCCCATTAACTGATCCTTTTCCAGTTTAACTGGCCAGTATTAGTGATTTTCGCATACAACTATTTAAACGTGTGAAAAATTAAGATCTGCGTGCACAATAACTCACAGTGTTAAAAATGAAACATTAAAAACAATGTGTAATTCAGATTTTTGAATTTTGTCCTTGCCAACTTAATGAATGCTATTTTTATTCCAGTTAAAGTCAGATTTAAGAGAAAAATAAACTTTTGTATTCATCCTGTTTGTTACTACAAAATTTAGTTGATTAACAGCAAAAAGCATTTTGTAACTGGTTTCTTAGTATAACAATCGGAATAAAGCGTGCACGCGAGCATATGATTTATTTTAATTTTATAATTGTATGGTGTGCAGCATGGTGGTGAAATGGTGAGTGCTTCTGCCTCTAGATCCCTAGTCATGGGTTCAAATTCCCTCCTCATTTGTTATCTGTCTAGAGTTGTACTTGTTCTTCCTGTGGCTGTGTGGGGTTTCCTCCCAGAGACCTGTGTTTTAGTTTACTTGGTAATTATTAATTATGTTACAGCTTAAGTTTATCTTCTTTTTTGTGCCTTCTTTGCTTATTTTAAATTATTATTTTTCATGTGTCTATTGAAATTATGCATATTTAATTCTGCCTTTTTTATTTTCTATTTACTTTCTATGTATGTTGTTCTATGTTGCTTTTACTTTGGGAGTAGAACCCCAAGAAGCAGATCCACCCTGATGTCACTGTTCCTTGATAACCTGAAGATGAGAACTGAGCTGAGCATTTACTTCATAGAGTGGCTATCAAAGAAGCACACTGATTTTCTGGATTTATTGATTCTGTGTTTGACTTATTCTTTTTTGATTTGTTTGGTGTCATTTGCATCCTTTTTGACTGCTTTTGCCATTTCTGTGCTTCTTGCATTTATATAAACATATCTTGATCTTGTCGTCCCTAGCACTGCATTTATATTCATGTTTGGTTTATTTTGAACGTTACATATATCTTGAACTTTTGAAGCCAAAACCCATTTTGGGCTCATGGGGCCCAAAGCTGGCCAATAGAGTTTTGGGGTCAGCCTTTCTTAATTTTCTAGGAAAACTAGGGAGGACCCTGGCTTTTTATGAGTCTTTTAGAGGCCTCACACCATTTTTCTTCGTATATCATGTGCTGCTCCACCATAACACCGTCTTCATAAGTGTAAAAGTGTGTGAGTCAGCCTTGCAACTGACCCCCTGACCAGAGGTGGTCCCTTCCCTGCTAGAGATGCTACTGTGATTGCATCCAGTACCCCATGATCTTGAATTAACTGTAATTGAATTGGGTCTAACAGCAGTAAAGCCAGAAATTTCAAAGTGGGATGAGCCTGGAAACCATGTGGTGGGCAAGCCAAAAGCTGTTTTTAAATTTTAAAATGTTTTAGTGGACTGGAAGAACGGTCCAGGCAACACCCTGATGTTTTGTTCAGCTTGATTCATTCACAATCAATCAGTTTTCCCCTTGAAGTTCAGCATGGCTCAGTTCATTCACGATCGTTATAAGGTTCAAGGAGGGAATCACCTTGGAGGTGAGCAGCTAATATGATCGATAATTGATGATTTATATAAATCAAATAGAAATGTTTCTGTAGCTTCACCACTGAGTTTGAGAAAGTTGTATTAAATTATATGGAGTACAACACAGAGGCACAGTAATTAGTGTCTGCCTGGGGGGTTCCTGAGTTGTTTCGCCGTGTAGTGGGTGCGGCAACGCACTGTACCAGTGCATGCTCCCTAACTTGACTTGACTTCACACCTACAGGAGAATAAGTTCAAATTCCAGGTCAGGTCACTTTTCAGAGTGTAGTTCATACATTTGTGTTAAGTTTATTTTTATTTATTTATTTATAAAGCACTTTAAAAACAATATCAAGGCTGGCCTAAGTGCTGTACAATAAAAATGTACATTTATATGAGTGAGTGTGTGTCCTGATGGCTGCCCATCCAGGACTGCGTTTGTAGCTAAAGCTGCTAACTTGAGTATTGGCTGCTGTGACCCTGAATGAAATCCAGTAAACACAGATGATGGATGGACAGGCATTTTTGGTAAGTGAATTGCTGCCATACCACATTACTCAAGCACACAGCAGAATTGACAGTGTTAAATTATCCCTTTAAAGTGTTTATTTGAAAATGCTGTTTCCAAATAAACGGTTACGTTAACACTGGAACATTAGAACAATGGCGACAAGAACAGGTTATTCAGTCCGACAAGCTCAATGATCCTATTCACAATGATTGTCTAAAATAACACCAACTTGAAGCCTGATGTTCACTTGAGGTTTTGTGTGAGTCATATGTGCCACTGGCTACGTCTGTGATAGATGACCAAATGCACACCAACCCACCCCACTCCTCAACCCAAAATACCCCACCCTGTGTGCCGCAAAACCTTTATCACCATAGGCCACATCCTGGTTCACCTATATAGTATAGTCTGCCCTGCATTTACTGCAAGGAAATATTTAGAGCACTAGTTGGTAAAGTCTTCTACATCTCTGTCAAAATAATGACATGACAGATTGTTTGCCTTTAAGAACCCCAGTATTTCCCATATAGTCTGTATATTTATAAAAGGTGCTGGCTGGCGATTAAGCCTGGCACTCGTTTGTAAAAAAATAAAACATGCAGTTCAGGGGACAGCATGCAGCTCTGGGGCATTCAGTAATAACAGTTCGTACTAAGGTTATTATAGTTAACGAAAACTTAAATCAAAACTAAAACTACAATATTATTAACAAATATTTTCGTAAACGGAATAAAATTAACCAACTGAAATAAAAAAAATAAAACTAAACGAAACTAT
This sequence comes from Polypterus senegalus, assembly GCF_016835505.1. Classification (NCBI taxonomy): domain Eukaryota; kingdom Metazoa; phylum Chordata; class Cladistia; order Polypteriformes; family Polypteridae; genus Polypterus; species Polypterus senegalus. Next base: position 184,049,675 of record NC_053158.1, read on the forward strand.
TAAAGCAGCTGGAAAGACTAACTGAAATAAATAATTTACTACAGCTATTTTTAGTTTTCAGTTTTGAATGAATATTCTTGGCATTAGTCTTTAGCCGTTTTAACTTTTAACTCTAAAAACAGAAGGTAATCCACCACGAGTCGCAACTGGTGAGATTTCATACATGATTTACGATGACAGAGCAAGCTAAATATGGGTGCGTAAAGCGTGTGAAATAGAAAGCGATTTACTGCGTTGTTGTAAATCAAGATGTTATTCAAACGCCTGAAATCGCAATGTGCTGATCAACAAAACCTTTACTGTATGGACATAAAAATCACGAGTAACATTTCAATTTATTTCTCAGGTGTCTGCATTTGATTACAATAATTCACCTGCCACTTCGCACAGGAGAAACCCTTTTTGAAAATACAACGGCACTGATTGAGAGCCTTACTAGTTCACCATACAAGATCAGGATATTGATACGGACCAATCACTTTTGCTTTAAAAAAAGTCGTTTAACAACAAAGCGATACAAACCTTGTAAAATTCCCGAGCTGGCAATGTCTCTACTGAACCACAGGTAGGTAGGCGAAGACAGTCTGCCAACTGCTGAAAAAGTAAACACACTAATATGTTTTGTATTTATTCTATATTTATTAATTTATCTGTTTTTAGTTTATATTCACAGCTGTAAATACCTGACATTGTGAAAACAATCCAGTAGCAGAATTATGTTTTAAAATATTTGTCCCCCGTTTTTTTAATTTGTTGGGGTAGGAAAAAAAGGTAAGAATGATGCACCAATAGTGAAACTGGTTAAAATAAAAGAAACTGCAGCCTTGCCTAACCCTACAATTTAACTTGATAGTCACTAGTTTAAATAGTTAAGTTATATTCACTTCAGCTTATTTCTGCACAATTCTCCTCACTGAGTACAGCTCAGAACACCGTAAAACGTTTACAAGCAATATACAAATTTCAGATTTTACAAATTAAATAATGTACACACATACAAATGCAGATTATGTCAAACATAGTGTATTCAAACTGAATAACGTAAAAGGATCTTAACAGTATATGTCCATTAATATTATCATTGAGATGATGGCCAGTTGACATTGGAGGAAAGGAGCAGCATCCCTGTAGCAAATAATTCTTTTGGCTTCCACAATTAGTTATGATGCAAATTAATAGATGAGTTCAAAATATTTTCATTTTATGATTTTATAGGCTATTATATTGTATTAGTGTAAAATAGTATTGCATATTAAAGAGTGTAGCGGCTGATTTTCCTACCTGATGATCAGTGCAGTGTTCCTTTCAGTATGAAACCCACTGTATTCAGAGACATTAGAACAATCTAGACGAGAACAGGCCATTCAGCCCAACAAAGCTCGCCAGTCCTATCCAATTGTTTCCTCCAAGAAAACATCAAGTCGAGTTTTGAAAGTCCCTAACGAGACCATCAACATATTTGTTAAAGTCGTACAGCAGAATGTTATGCTATTCAAAACACTGTGGCAATATAAGCTAATTTTGGCCTGACAGAGGAAATGACAAACCCCCTCAAGTCTCAATTTAACAGAAACAAATGCAGTGTTTGGCACCTAATTGATGTCTATTGTTAATGCCATCAGCACCACATCAAGCTTCAAAATCATTTCAAAACTGACATGTATTTCAGTTTTCAGCATAACATACATACAAGGTAATGTTCATAAGTGCTGTTACTGACTGATTGGCTTAGAAGGATTTGCTAGAACAAATGGGGCATATGGCAGGCAAAGTTCATACTTGAAAGCAAAAAATCCAGACTTGTAATTAAAGTGCTGTTCAAAATACTAGGATGAACAAACGTACACCAGTACATCTTTTCCTATAGGCTTAATTTAAGCTGTTATTGCAAGAATACAAAATAAGAGAGAGGTAATGAGGTAGTACTGGTAGGACATCATTAGAATTTCTCCAGACAAACAATCTGTAGAACGTTAAGGATGACGGCAGCCAAAGAGAAAAAAAAAATGGCGCTTGATTCTTTAATTTCATATATGGACACAGGAATGCAGGGTGGTCTAGGGAAGAAGTGGGTATGGGAGTAAAGATTTGGCTTGAAGAAAGGCAGTGTAGCCAAACATAAATAGAAGTATGGAGACAGAGTGTGTGAGATAGAGAGAGAGAGATTGGGAGGCGAGAGGACTAATTTGTATTTGTGCCCCCTGCTCGCCCAACCCCAGGTTTGGTTTACCGAATATACAATTTAAACAGATTGTAATTATCATGGGAATTGTTACATATGCATTATTTTCACTTTTGCTTCAGAGAAAAGCCAAGCAAAATGACACTGAAGGGGCCTGAGTTGCCTCGAAAGCTTGCATATTGTAATCTTTTTAGTTAGGCAATAAAAGGTGTCATTTTGCTTGGCTTTTCTCTACATTCATAATGGCTAACACAGTACAACACCCTAGTACAACACTTTTACTTTAAAACTTTTGTAAAAACAATACTTGTCCTTTATTTCCGGCCCCGGGTGTGGTTAAATCTTTCTCGCAGGACTTATAACGCTGCTCGTGTTGTGAAGGGGGCAGCTGAATGAACGCTAAGGAGATGCTGTTGGATCAGCTGCTGTCTTTCTGCTGCTGCTGCTGGTGAGCTGCGTGTTCTTTTTGTCGCACTGTACGTCGATCATTCAAAATCCTGTACTGCAGCTGTCCTTTTGCCACTTTGCGTTCTCTGCCGCTTGTGATGTGAAGGGGTGGGGGGCAGGGGGGACTTAACGCACGCTAAGGAGTTGTGGTCGGATCATCTGTTGGCTTGTTTCTGCTGTCGGCATTTTCTGCTTGTCGCGCTTTGTGTTGATCATTTCAATGCCTGTATAGCAGCTGTCCTTTTTCCACTTTGCGTCACTGCTGCTCGCGTTGTGAACGGGGTAGGGATGGGGTCTGAACGCATGCTAAGGAGAAGCAGTCAAATCATTTGCTGGCTTCCTGCTGCTGCTGCCAAGCTGCATGTTCTGCCTGTCGTTGTTTTAACAGCAGGGAGTACATGATATTTGTCTGCTAAAGGCTTTCCAACAACTGCTTGGTTAGATGTCTCACTGCCTTGTCTCTCGCGGGACGTCAGATTGTCTTCGCGTGACATGAAATTGTATTCCGAGAAGATCATGTCTCCCTAGTCTCCCTCCCAGGATTTTCTTTCATAATAGAGAGATGTGTCAAATGAGGTTATGTATAAAATGTTATTAGTTTCCTGGCAGAAAATATTCTGATTCAATCAATCAAAGTATACCATTAAGATGTGCAGATGAGGCGGTTTAATAAAGAAAACTACCTTAATTTCAAAAATGTATAAAGGTGGGAAATATATTCAATGTAATGTAAATTGTGGTCACTAAAAATATTTAAGCCTTTCAACTTTATACCTCCATAGTTAACAAATACTAGATGAAGGCTACACAGCTGAAGCTATGTGTCTCTTGCCTTCTTTTCTTTTAAACGTGTCAATAACTTTTACTTTTTTCCTTTGCGTATACACACTGACACAGCCTTTCACTGGCTCCACATATGGTATATGGTCAAAAGTATGGGGAGACCCCCTCCAAATTATTGAGTTCAGGTGTTTCAGCCACATCAATTGGTAAAAGGTGCATAAAATTAAGTACATTAGCCATGCAATCTGCATTGACAAATATCAGCAGTAGAATGGGTCGTACTCTAGAGGTCAACAACTTTAACCCTTGTATACTTGGGGCTTTCCAGAAACCTATTACATACCTCGGGTCTTTAGAGAACCAGGATTTAGTTATACTTGAATCAAGGCACAAATAACTATAACTGTGCAAACCTTTATTGCAGACCTCATCCCCCAAAACTTTACTTCTTTATAAACAAATTTTTAATAATTAATTTAAAATTTTGATATATCTATATAATTACACAATCATAGCCTGCTGCTCAACGTAATAATCTCAGACCACAGTTACATTTTTGTGATAATTGCAATGTGGCTGCTGGCATATTCTGCAGCGATCAGCTGTTTTGCAGTCCACTCATACTGCACATATGTAGAACCTTCTGTCCACTGTCTGTAAAAAGCTGTTTCAAGTGAAGTGAAGTGCATCGTCTGTGCAGCTTGCTGTAGCTGCCTGCTTCCTTTAATTTCAACCTCCTCCTCTTTCTCTGATCTTGGCTCTTCTACAATTCTCTGCCCAGAACCTTTAAAATTTGATGGCATCAGAGGCGTCACTCTATACTGAATTACTCTGTTGCTCAATGATTTTCTCCCAACTGCATGCTTCTCAGTTTCTCTCCATTAGACTCTGGAGCATTGGACACATGTTCAATGGAGTGATGAATCATGCTTCACTATCTGGCAGTCAGATGGAGGAATCTAAGTTTTGGCTCAATAATGAACTTTAAACTGAATGGGTACAAATTCCCACAGACTTCGGAACCTTGTGGAAAGCCTTCCCAGAAAAATTTAGGCTGTTATAGGAGCAAAGGTGGGTCCAACTCTGTATTTATGCCCTTGATTTTGGAATAGGATGTCCAACAATTTAGATAGATGTGATGGTCAGGTGTCTGCAAACCTTTGACCATATAGTGTGCAGTATGTGATGTTTGAGATAATAATGTAAACATTCTAAATTAACCCAATGTACTGTATACCAATTGTGATTTTATATATATTAAGAATACACTTGAAATACAGAATATCAGATTTGCCAACCAGGTCCTTTAAGTCTCTGTTATTCAATTACATGACAGTCACATCTGTTGATTTCTAATATTCCTCTAATATTGTGATGATATGCTCAGTAAAATCATGGATGGAGAGTCTGAGCTTAAGAAAAAAAATGTGTTTACACCTGCATAATCAACCCAGATTCAAACTCATCCTAAGCTAATTATAAGTGATGCTTCATACAATTTTTATATGGCTCTACTGAAAATAAATATCAAAAGTCCATTTCCATCTTATTTGACCAACGGAGTATTATATATTATCAGATACTTTCTGTCTGGAACATTTTCCATTCTTATTTTAGGTCAGTCTACACCCAAGGTTAGTTTTTTTCCAAAACTCACCAGAATTCTACATTCATCATTTTCCTGAAATGACAACTTGCATCCTGCACATTACTTGCTTTTGCTTTGTTTATTTGCAAAGGGCAGCCTTATGGTAAAGCACAGGGGTGATGTTCCATATGAAAGTTAAATAAACATGGAAGCTAACAAAAGAACCATTTCTGCCTTTGATGGTTTTAACGGCTGAGACTGATGCACTCCTCTAATTCTCCGAGTCACTTGTTTACCCAAAATATTAGAGAGATGAATGCGTCACTGAGAATATCTTTGACTGAGCTGTCTAAAGGAAACTGGAGGTCAGTTGGTGGCTGGCTGAGAGGAATTCAGTCACCCAGAGTTTAGTGGGCAGTTAGTAATTATTTATAGCAGATTGTTGAAGACCAAGGGAGACTGTTATAAAGATCTCTGTAAGTCTTTGGAGAAGAAGAAAGGCCAACAGGCTGAATGAAGTGAGTGGCGGGGACACAACAATGCTTCCATTGGGCTGCCAGTCTTCCACAACAGCAAATCGCAAGTGTCAACACAAAAAAAATGTTGCACCTATCTGTTTTGGTATGGTATTGCATTTTCAGAATTTTTCTTTCTTCTCTCTTCTAATTATATAATTTAATGCTAGTATCATATGTCATAGTCATTAAAAGCTACAATTAATGTAATGTTTTCCATTCTTCATTACTCTTAAATTATACACATATGAGAAATGCTTTTTTAGTATATAAAATATCTTTTCTATTTGAAATTTCAAAGTGCAAACTTTGAAATGCAAGGCTAAATACAAAATAAATATTAAGCCTTAAGTTTACATTTATTGCCAGATGTACACTGTAGCATAATAAAAACAACAGAAAATGAATACAACACAGACAATGTATACAAGAACATCCTTAAGTATGAGTGATCGTAAAATAGTTTTATGACCTGAGGATAAAAATTGTTCCTGATATGATATGATTAGCCTCCTATATTGGATTTTTACCTGCCTTGCCCGTTATGCTGTCAAGATGCACCCTGACTCTCCGTAGCCTTATCATATGATGCTTTCTTCCTGTCAAGAGACTGTCTCCTGCTTTACACCCAAAGTTGCCTGGATGTGGTCTGGTTATGTATCACTTTGAACTTGACTGGGTGTAAACTGTTAAAAGATATGATATGATATGATACTATATGATATGGTTGAGCAGTCATTGGTGCTGCTGCCTCTCTGATTCAGTTATCTGGGTTAGAATCTCAGCCTAGTCACCATCTTTGTGGAGATGGCAGGTTCTCTCTATTTTTCTGGGAGCTGTGATTGCCCTGTGCATTCCAAATGACTCTAGATTAACCCATTATGAATAAGTGGGCTGTTAGTATGCTAGTGTGGCCTGCAATGGGCTGTGGTTCATGCAGGAATACAAAAAACAGAAAAAAATAGCTTTTTCATGTTATTTTCAAAGTATTTTTTAACTTGGTACAAAATACTGATTGATATGATTTGCCTTATGTGGCTAAGAATGATTTGGCCCCAGTGCAAAGCACTATTTAAGAACTAGATAGATAGACAGACAGACAGACAGACAGACAGACAGATAGATAGATAGATAGATAGATAGATAGATAGATAGATAGATAGATAGATAGATAGATAGATATCCTCCACAGTCCAAAGACATACAAATTAGGTCAATTGGGCATGCTCTAGTGTGGGGGAGGAATGTATGTGTGAGTGTGTTCACCATGAGATTAAACTGGTGCCCTGTCCAGGGAATTGTTCCTGCCTTGCACCCTATACTTGCTGGGATAGGCTGCAGTCTCCTGAGAGTGAGCAGACTTAAAAAATGGTATAGTATACATATTAATTATATTATGACAAAGAAGAAACCCCCTCCCAAATATACAGTACACCAGAATGAGTAAAAAGAACAAAAATTAAAAATAAGAAAAGTTTTCACTTGGCCACAAACAAAAAAGGCAGTCAGAATCGGAGAGAGGCATTATAAAGACATATTGCCATTGGTATGAAGGAGCCCCATTCACATTTCCTGGCACAATTCTGCTGAGTAAATTGTTGGCTGAAAGTTCTCAGTGGTAGTGTGTCATTAAGAGGATGTGTAGCATTGTTCATAATGGTACTTAGTTAGTTTTGTTTTCATTCTCTCCTATGCTGCTGCCTCCAGGGAATCGAGAGTGTGTCCCATAACTGAGCCAGCCTTTAAAATTAGCTTTTTAATTCAGTGGGTGTATCTTAAAATTCATAGCCATATTGTATTATGTAAATATAGATGTGTCCAGTCAGCAATGGCCAATACAATCCTCCTTTCAAGGTTTTAAAATGGCTAATCAGCTTGGTTGTTCAGGAACTGGCCATTGGGATGAAATCCGCCAGCTGCAATTGAAGGATTTTGTACACCCAAAGTTAAAGTAGGTTATTTTAATGTTCTGTAATGCTTTTATAAAGACACACCTGGAATACTGTTTAAGGGGCTGACCTAATTATTAGGAGAAGGGCATAATGGCATTTGTGAAGAGCAGATACACACATTTCAGCACTATGAGTATGGGGCATGAAGAAAGATTGAAGCAGCAGAATATTGAACCAAAAAATAGAAGATTTAAAGCTGGAATTAATGTTAGTGATGTTACTCCAAAGTCAGTTCATTGGTAAGAAAAAAAAAGACAGATGAACATTATAGTGATGAAGAGGAAACACCACAAGCAGAGTGGTTGAAAACTGTGGAGTCAGGAGTGTGTTGACAAGTGACTTTCAGAGTTTGCTTTTGTTGTAATGTGTAATTGACTTTTTATTTCCATTGTCAATCACTATCATCATTATGGGAAAATTATTATCAGGAATAAATTAGCATTTAATTTTTAATATTTCTGTTTAGTTCAGATATATAATTCATTTTATTTCTTGTTGCTTCATTTTTAGCATTTTCCCTTCATTATTATTATTATTATTATTATTATTATTATTATTATTATTATTATTATTTTAAACGGGTTCTGCCATTTTGTTGCCACAGGCTACTTTTATTTACAGCTATTTACACAATTACACCTTAAAAAAAGGAAATGTATTCAATAAAGTGTCCAAGCATTGACTAATCAAAGAAGGGACATTATAAGAGAGCACTCAAACAACAAAAAAAAACCAAAAAGAAACAGTAATAGTAAACAAATTACTGACTTTAATGTTTTATAGTTGTGATCTGGTTTTGTCCTAAAAAGACTCACTGTTACAAGAATATTTAATAAACACAATTCTATTAGAAGTTGGTAAAAAATAATTTTAAAATTGTATTATTAAAATATATTTTTGTATGTATCAAAATATAGTAATGATTTGGAGAACTGCCTTTACTAATTTCCCCAGATGTCTCTTGAGCTTATTCATTAAAGAAAGACCTAAAATGCCAATATTACAGCTGTCCCTATGGTGTCCGGTTGGTCCTTCCAAATACATATGTTAACTATGGGTCATTTTGTCTCAATTTAATGTTGAGTTTTAATGACCATATAAGCCTATAATACTATTTGGAAAGAATGGGAAAGGGAAGTGCCAGAGAAATATAAAGTCTTGATAGTCTGCATGGCTTCTTTCTATTTAAGTTGTTTTCCTGTGTTGTGTTTCAGAGCCAGGAGGCGCCACTTCATCGGCATCATCACCCAAAGTCACCTCAGGTATCAGTGTGCTAATTTCTTGTTGATTTGTATTCAGAATGAATTTGCTGAATTTAAAAAGTACAGAGAAATATATATATAACTAACCATGTGCGCCCAACTACGTTGCACGTGTTAAAGTTGTCTGTGAAGAGCTCCCTGTTTAAATGCGGCTGCCAGTCGTGAACTGGGCCCTTTGTCGCACAGCATTATGATTTTTTATAAGGGAAACAAAATTACAAAAGAAAACCCTTGGACATTGATTCGATAGGAACGGCCTACTTGGAATCACTGTCCGAATAGTAATTATGTGGTGGTGTAGGAGTATTTCTGCTTCTGTCCGTTCACAGTCTGTCTTGTTTTCATGACACTGTCGTTTCCTCTCACGATGTCTTCTCAACCTTTCTCCAATCTCGCAGGTTGCTTTGTGGCAATCCAAAGAGTACGGCAATATACACGGAGCAATGGTTATAAAAGGGGGACACATAGGTATCCAGGCTTTTAAAAGCATAAATAGGGATCACTTCACTGACATGTGAGCAAGCCACGGTACAACTGTGAGACACGCAGCACTCGCCGGCTACAACGTAACAATAATAATTTCCGGAACGTGCTGTTACGTTGTCATTCATTTTACCCACTGTCTTTCTTTCATTCATATGTTACGCAGGCACGTACCTTTTATCTTCGGCAATCTCATTCTCTAACCAGGCCTCAGAAGCTAACCAGCGTAACACTGTCCACCACTCCTTTCGTTATTCCGGCACATTGTTGACATCCGTGAGTAACAACACCGTACAAAACTGGAAGGTGGTCTACGCATGCGTGGAATTCGTGGACAAACAAAGATCAAGATCTAAATGAAGATTATATATAGAGATAATATATATATACAGTGCCCTCCCTTAATATATATATATATATATATATATATATATATATAAATATATATATATATATATATATATAAATCTATACTAATAAAAGGCAAAGCCCTCACTGACTGACTCACTGACTGACTCACTGACTCATCACTAATTCTCCAACTTCTTATGTAGGTAGAAAGCTGAAATTTGGCAGGCTTATTCCTTACAGCTTACTTACAAAAGTTAAGCAGGTTTCATTTCGAAATTCTACACGTAACGGTCGATAATGGTTGACAACGTCCGCCATGTTGAACTTTCTTATTTATGGTCCCATCTTCACGAAATTTGGTAGGCGGCTTCCCTGCGCTAACCGAAACCGATGTACTTTCTTATTTCGATGGTATGACGCCACTGTCGGCCGCCATATTGAACTTTCCGTCACCAATTTTCCGACTTCCCGTGTAGGTAGAAGGCTGACCCCATCTTCACGAAATTTGGTAGGTGGCTTCCCTGCGCTAACCAAAACCAATGTACGTATTTATTTCGGTGGTATGATGCCACTTTTAACCACCATATTGAACTTTCTAATGTCACTAATTCTCCAACTTTCCGTTTAGGTAGAAGGCTGAAATTTGGTACTTTTTTTTCGGTGATATGATGCCACTGTCGGCCGCCATATTGAACTTTTCAACAGTCTTTGTTACTTATGGGCCCATCTTCAAGAAATTTGATACGCAGGTTCCCAACGCTAACTGAATCCTACTTACGTACATATATACATCCATAGCCTGCAGCTCGGTCACTGTGTGAGGCGGCGTTAGGTCCCCCATCCAAACGCCTCCCACGTTGTTGGCTGCCTGCCTATATAAGGCCGTCCGTCGCTCCAGTCTCTACATTCCCTTCGTTGCTTCGCCACGGGATTCACGTCGCCCTGCTGATAACTACAGCCTTTTTATTTAATCCACGGCTTCTCCGCTGTTTTATTGTTCATTCATTACGATTATAGTTATTGTGTAGGTAATTTAGACTTACTTTACATTGTTCAGGTACCCATTTCCTTTATCATTCCAACCGCATTCCCCATTAACATGTCTATCGAGGTGATCACCATCGATCAAAGAACTGTCACTTACCGAGTGGTTTCCATGCCCGGAGATGGCACCTACCTTTTCCATTCTCTTTGTTCCATATTGCACGGCCGTATCAGGCTCACTCTTGATATCCGGAGGAACATTGTGTCTTATGTATTAAATGACTGGGACAGGTTCAAGGTGTGGACTGATGACGGTACAGGAGATAATTATACTACACAGGAGCACTAGAAGAGTGAAATGCTTAAGCTCTTCACCTATGGTTCTGCATGTGAGTTGATGGCTGCCGCTGAATTGTCCGGTTGTCCCTTTCAAGTGTACCGAAATGGCCAAATATTTTACACCTTTCAACAACCACCAATGCCTCTTAAACATCTTAGATTCACAGGTGACGATTTCAGTAGTGGACACTTTGATGTTTATGAATGTTTAAACTCTCAAAAGCTGGATGTGAAGTTATCGATGAAACTGGTTGTATGCTTACAACGCTTGACAGATGCCGAATGTCTCTTCAACAAAAGTCCTACAAATACTGTCGTAACTGATTATGACAGCAGCAATCCAAGCTGTGAGATTTGAAACAAGATTACTGTTCACATGGCCAACTGTACGTTGCATGCTTAAGAGTAAGCTCAGCGCACAGCTTGGTCATATTACAACCGGAGGGCCGAACTCACAATGTGGTATACAAAGAGATCCTTAACAAATAGTTATTGGTATATTTTCACTCAGTTTAAAAAGATTTAAACTTCTTCTTAATAAAACTTTTAAGGCAGTACTTTGCCGCTGCGAAGCGTGGGTATTTTGCTAGTACTGTATAATATACTTATACAGTGCCCTTCACTATTATTGGCACCCCTTGTAAAAAATTTGTAAAAAGGGTTGAAAAAATATCAGTTTGCTGAAGAATTGCCATCTTGCACTGAAAAAATGAGAAACAGCTGACTTTTAACTGAAACAAGTTAATTCAAAGAAAAACAAAGCCCTGATCAAGAAATAAATATTTTTAACAAAAACACATGTGCCACAATTTTTGGAACCCTTGGAAATTATTGTGAATTCTGAAATTTGAATTGTCATGAAAAATTCCCTTAAATAATAAGTGTGTCAACTTTCAACATAAATGGACTATTGGGAGCAGACAGACAGAAATATTGACTGCAGTAGGTACTTTCACATTATATGCAAATACACATAAAAAAAGGACTAACTAGTGCATCTTTAAAAGGTCCCATTAGGAAGCTCCCAGAACATGTGAATGCAACAACAGAGTAAGCCAAAAATTAGAAACCAAAGAATAAGATAAAGTAAGGTGAGCAATGAAACGGCACGATTCTAGTCCAAAACACAATGTATCTAACACCTACCTATGGTAATGAAAGTTAGTTTGTTTACCTTTGCAATATTATATGAAGTAGTTCACTAAATTTCAAAACAGACAAATTAAACATTTCAAAAGTTGATTGTCACACAAGTCCAGCAACACCAGGTCCAAGAGAGACAAAAGATTCATTTGCGGTGTTTTCACTTAGAACTCATTATTGCTATCCTTACAGAGAATGCAGTCAGTCAGTTACAGGGTTTGTGTTTGCCTCACACTGAACAATTTGAAAGTGTTCTGCAACTTGCAATTGACAATACAAGACACTGGAGATGAGCAAATTCTCGTTCAAGGCATGTATGACACAAGTTTCCTGAGGAAGTTCTACGGGGCTCATGTTCATTTGTCTGCTAGACAGCGCTACTTTATGTGAGGCGACTGGAGAGTTACAGTCAGCTTCACCTGGTGGTGATGCTACAATGGAAAACATAGCAACAGCTAATCATTGGTGCTCAAAAGCAAAGAAGATACGAAAGAAAACGGAAACCCAGTGCTAGAAAAATAAAGCCAACAAACAAAACTATTGATGTGGAAATATTGGTCAGTTACTTTAGGTAGAGCCACCAAACATTCAGCATATAACCATAAATCTCACAAGACATCATTTCTCAGAAATGTAAAGAACAAACACGTTTCAAAGAGCTCACAATGTTACACATGAACACATGACAGAAAGACTATTTGCCTAGATGGAGTGACCTTAAAAATGCTTATTTAACAGTAATGTCATTGATAAATAAACTGTAATGATCTAAAATCCAGACAAATTAGGTTTCACCAGTAGTGAAAAATAAGAATCATACACTTCCTTGAAAGTGAATACTTGTTTTTAATCAAACACATACATTTTGATTGTTTTAAATTATGTTTAATACATTTTTTTCAGTATTCTTTTTTATCCAAGAAATTATTTCAGTTTACCAGTATAAATTACCAATGCAGTGAGAAGCTGTTTTAGGTTTAGATGTCTTTGTTTCTGAGCATCTTTTAGAAATCATTTTAACTTGCCTTAATATGACTTTTAATTAGTTAATCTATAGGTCAGGGTAGTGAAGAGAACATCCTTGTCCAATCAAGTAGTGTGGCTACACAAAATGGACATGTGACATAAAATCTCAAAATCCATTTGCTGAAAAGTTAAATATTATCAGTTGGGACCTGATGTTCTCATAAATCATGGCAAAGTATATTTGTCGATGTTCTATCTACATGAGGACAAGTCAGCCACTGTGATCAATCTATAGCAGAATTACTGGGATGACTTGAATCCCCAGCACTCAACTGGTGTGAGCAGGGGTCACCTGGAGGAATCTTTAATCGGTGCACAGTTAAGAGTTTAAATAGAGACAGCTTTCAGCCAGAGGAAAAGCTTAGAGTAGAGCTACAGTGGTCTTTCACACACAACATTTAAGTATACCTGTGTTGTGCTTGATGCTGGTCAGAAGTGTGAGGTGCCATGGGTTTGTAGAGTGTTTATTTATATATGACGTATTTAGTCTACTTAGAATAGGCAAATACTAACTGACAGCATTCTCCATAGCTAATTTATTGTGTATTCCATAGTACCACAGTAATATTTCAATATTCAGCTGTTATCCGTGAAAGCCCACTAACAGGAGGATGTTGTGGCTAAGGGTTGAAATGTCTGATGAATACCAGATTGCAGTTGATGACATCAGCTTCTGGCAAGCAGCATTTGTTGTTGAAACTACTGACTAAAGAGAGCATTAGAAGATGTATACAGTAATGTTTTATTTATTGAACTATCCTATGCCAAAAGAGGGAGTTTTTACTTTTGAAATAAATGCTACACTGAATGTATGCAGTTTACTACTCTGAGATGGCATTACGAATCAAAATTTAGGGAGAGACACAAATGCACTCCAGCTGAAGTGCCTAAAAGTCTTCCATTATAGGAACACTGAAGGCCAAGCTGAATACTTTACATATTTATCATCACTTTTTGTGAGAATTCAATCTTAGGGAACCTACAGAAAAGATTACCAACAAAGTGGAGATATATAGAACCAATCAAGTTCTCACCACATCAATTAAAAGCCCTTAAACAGTTAATTTAGGGTGTACTCACACTGGCAATTTGTTCTGTACCCGAGCACGTTTGTCTGCATGTAATCCCGCAGAGTGTAGTTTGTTTGACTAGTGTGATCACACCATGCCAGGCCAACCGTGCCAAACCTTGGCCTGCTTGGAAGAGGTGGGCCCGAGCATGGTTCAGTAGCATTTAGGAACAGTGTGATCGCTAAATGTACCTTAACATGGAGAACAGACATGACATCAATGATGTGATAAGTCAGATAGTGCAATTCTCATTTCATGAAATACCGTTTGAGTTAAAAACAGGTTTTTATTTGTTCCTTTCAAAAACAAGACTTCACAGCTAAAAGGCAGCAACAACAGCTACCATAACACCTTATTACTAAATTATGAACCACTGACTTATTTATGAGAAAGAAGATTTTGCCAACACAACTTGAAGAGACATACAGTGGAACCTCGTTTTGCAAGTGTTTTGCAAGACGAGCTAAAATTTTTAATAAGTTTTGACTTGATAAACGAGCGAGGTCTTGCTATACGAGTAGTATAGATACGCTTTGTCTGCTGAGCGTCATGTGATCACAACTGAGCTGATGGTTCTTCTCACGTGCGCGGGTGTGTGTGTCTCTGCACGCGTGTGTGTGTGTCTCTCTCATGTGCGTGTGTGTGTGTCGCTCACGCGCGTGTGTGTGTGTCTGTGTGTGTGTGTGACTCTCCTCACACGCGTGTGTATGTATCTCCGCTCGTGTGTGTGTGGGTGTGTGAGTGTGTGTGTCTCTGCTACAGTGCTGGGAGACTGCAGTTGCTTTGGGATGCTCTTCTGTGTGTTGTCCCGTTGGGTGGAATCCCCACAAGAGTTTAGAAACTCACTCATACCAGCCATGATTCTTTTCAAAGGTAAAGTCCAGGTTAATTTGTTTTATGTATTTTTACTTTATATTTTGTATTAATCATTTTTATATGAATAGTTTTGGGTTGTGGAACGAATAACCTGAGTTTCCATTATTTCTTATGAGGAAATTCACTTTGATATACGAGTGTTTTGGACTGCGAGCACGTTTCCAGAAACAAATTATGCTTGCAAACTGAGGTTCCACTGTATTTCAGACACTGAAGAATGAATCTTTGTAAAGCAGAGTATGTGATGTGAATTTAGATAAACAGTTTTCTATATAGAAGAACCTATAAATGTATAAATAGGTTGCTACAGTATCGACACACATTAGTGTACCTGGCCAATAAAGTGAATTCTGATTCTTATTGTATAGTACATAGTTTACATTTAGACAAACATGTTTCTCTATGGAGTGCTTAGCTTAGGTTATCTGTTTGTTAATGATATCAAATGCTATGGACTGTTGACTGGATGTATTATGATAAGTTCTCATCTTAAAAAAGCAAACCTCCTCTTTGACATCTTACAGATTGTGTGAATTCTATGTAGCACACATATATTATCTGTAATATACAGTACTATATGTACTGACCCATAAATTCAACAGAATGAAATTTTAAAAAAGGAATGAAAATTTAAAACATTAATTTATTATACAGGAATACAAAGAAACCCTAACATCAACAACATTTTTTTTTTAATTCCAAACAATTCTCTTTCATTAATGAGTCTGTATTAACATGTGGCTGTCTACAGTTTGAATCTCCTCCATCTTTATCAGATTTGAGTGCAGGAGTTATGTATGTTTGTGGAATGGCTTTTGTGGGGATAAAATGGTTGACAGTTTAAGCAAACTGGAGAGCTGACTAATACGCAAATAGGTGTGTTACTTTAGTTCAGCTAATCCTAACATTAAGAGATTACAGCATCACTTCTTTCCTCTACTGCTCTTTCAGGTTTTAGCTTTAATCATACATTCTTTTAGAAAAGGGTTATTTCTATTAATGTTTTGGCTTGAATTGCATTGCTGTGTCATCTCACACATGAAACAGGCATGTTACAAAAGGCTTTTTTTCCTTAATGTTTCTGCTTATTACAAGGTAAATTTGTCAGTCTGATGGAGGAGACAATGTTTCCAACAGCACAGGGCTTGTCTAGCTTCTGATAGTTGTTGATACACCATAGCCAGTTTGCTTCACCACAATTAATGCATCCTAAAGTAATTAAAACGCATTTATTACTTTGCAACGTTTCATAGGCCGAGGTGGCAAAGGACAGGAATGCAATCATATTAAGGCCCCAAAAGGAAAAACAGTGAGACCAGTTACATCAGTTGTCCTGCCTGGTTAGAGAGGAAGGTGTTGCCAGGGAGTCCTGCAGTGGGTTGGCACCCTGCCCGGGATTGGTTCCTGCCTTGTGCCCTGTGTTGGCTGGGATTGGCTCCAGCAGACCCCCATGACCCTGTGTTCGGATTCAGAAAATGGAAAATGGATGGATGGATGTTGCCAGGGAGCAGCATTTTCTTACAGGTGTGCTATTATGTGTCCCGGAAAGGCAGTAGGCAGGGGAACTAGCATGTCAAAGAGAGAGAAAAGCATCCTGGCAGTAATGTCTGGCATTCTCCTCCAGAGAGGAATATATGGAACCATGGTGTCCCTCAGATAGTGCTGGAAGTTGAGGTCCTGTCATGGAAGCCTAAGGCAGTATTTCTCAACAATTGGTGATGTTAAATTGGTCCTAGTGTGTGGTATGTGAGTGGGGGATTTTGCCCTGCAATGAATTTACATGCTGCGGCGTTACCTAGGATAGGCTCCAGCACCCCTGTGACCCTAGTTTGGATTAAGCAGGTTAGGAAATGACACGATATGTTAATAGTAATTGCCCACAAGTTTATAGTCAGATTTGTGTCTTAAGTGGCCATCCATTAGAACCACCTGACAAAGCACCACTGATCAAGAAACTGGACTGGGCTGGGCAGTGCTATGAAGTGGATCATAGTAGACATTTAACTCCTGTTAAAACCTGGTCTTGAAGGTGTCTTTGTGATTTTTTTAAAATAACGTTTGTTTCTTTAAGATACTTACTGTAGTTTTGGGTAATGCACATTTTTAACATAACCTGAAGAACTATGTTAATGACTAGACTTTGGGATGAAATTTCAGAAACAGAACCTATTAAACTTTGCTTGAGAAGGTATTTTAAAGGGTCTTTAAAAAGTCAAGTCATAGTCAAGTATAGTTTTGTTTTCATGTAATGTTTAAAAATATTCTACTATTTTTGGGATACCCTTTGCATGTCTTTTCTTTTCTGAGTTCATGCAAAGTCATTTTATGTCTTTAAGATAAATTAAATTGTTTAATAGATGGTTACATCTAGTTTTTGTTCTTCTTTTTGAAAATTTTGTATAGAGTTTTTTTTGGAAGGTCTTGTTTTTGCAGTGCTTCTGCTCAAATCACAATTCATATATGGTCTCCTTATGGTTGAGTTATAGCTGTGATCTGGCCCAGTTCTTCTTCACCATAGTCTTCAGTAGGCTCAATTTTGATAATGCTGTGACCCAGTTCTGGCCCATACCATACATGAGATATGGTTTAATAAGCCAGATATGGATGAGTTCATCGCTGTCATTCCAGGGCTGAATGTGGGCCAAATGAAAGTGATAAGATCAGGCCAGCACTGGGCCATTATTTATTTGCTGACTGGATAGGTGGGGTCACTGGACGCTCTAGACAGATCATCAGATCAAATTTTAAAAACAAAAAGGGAAAAATTAAATCAGTCATTGCTGTAATGTTAAGGGGGAAGCTGCTGATTACAGATTTCAGTTATGCACTCATCTGAAGGGAATTTTTTTTTCCAGCACACTATGGAACTGAACCAACTGACTTAAATTGTGCTTAGAACAGAGAGATGGCAATCTGTTGTGGACGCGGCCCGGACACAGACAGGCAGACATGTTGTAATCCACCACCACACGTTTATTTACAAAGTACTATTTACAAGTTTCAAGTGCACACAAACCCCAACACAGTCCCGGCCACACAATGCCTTCCTCTTCGGGCCACCTCCACACTCTCTCCTGTCTTGTCCTGCTTCCACCCGACTCCAGCCTCGAATGAAGGGAGACAGCCCCTTTTATATTATCCCGGATGAGCTCCAGGTGTGTCCTGGCATTCCTCCCTGGACACGCCCCAGTGTGGCGGAAATGCCGGCTGTTCTCCTGGAAGCTCTCCAGGTGTCCCTTCTCTTCTTCCCCCCAGCACTTCCTGGTGTGGCGGAAGTGCTGAGGTCCAGGGTCCCCAAGGCATTGGGCGCCCCCTGGCGGTGACCACGGGTCCCTACAGGGTTGGGCTTCCAAGCCCTCTACCCGTGGCCCCCAAAGCAACCAGGAAGGCAGCCCCCACCTGATCCAGGGTGGGCATTGACCCTGTTCCGGTCCCTCCAGGCGTCCTGGCCGGGTCGTTGCCCCTGGCATCCCTGACACTGTCTATACGCTTCATTAAGAAAGCCAATAACAATGGTCAAGTTCCTCAAATGCACCATAGCATCACCTACTCCAAACTCTTCCCATTTGTTATTAAATTCACATGATTAATTCCATAAACCTGAAGCAGACATCTTAAAAGAACATACAACCATGATATTCTGATGTATAGATTTACTTTTACGAATGCAGTGAGGCAAGCAATGGCTGTTGTGTATTATCTGCAGTGTGGTACTACCAAATGAAAGTATGAAGCCTTCTGCAATAAAATCATTTGGAAAGAACACATGCCACTCACAGACCAAAAACATTCAACATTTTTAAATGAAAATCTTGAGGTTTCACAACAAACATTCTAGAGTTTTTGTACAACAAGCCAGCAGGCATTCGAGGCTTTGTCTCTTGGCAAATCATATTGTCAAATGTAAGAAAGCTCACACAATTGCGTAACAGCTTGTCTGGCCTTGTGTAAAAGACATATCCACCAAATTTCAGATGCCGCCAAACTAAAACATACTCTCTGTACTCACTTCACTTAATCCAAATTTCATCATACTTGTAAAAATCAGACAAGCCCAGGTTACCAATTAAAAAGTCAAAAAGAATAAAGGATTGTCACTGAACAAAGATTGATAACATGGGTCCCAAGGTCAAAAAAGTTGAGAACTACTTGATTAAAGCAATGTCCAGAGATGTAGGAATAACAGAAGCCACGAGGAGGAGTTCAGGTGTCCATTGAACAAATGGAAGACCACCCCGATTCCAAAAATGGTGCTCCTAGAAGGGAGTTTGAAGCCATCTCTGTGCCAGAGGACATTTGTGTGTGGATGTTGGTGGAGAGAAAGAACAAGAATACAGCTGATAGGAGGAAAAGAGATAAATAAATAAGATACTTTTTGCAGTACAAATGGGCTTGCTACTCCGCATGTTAAACAGGAGTTTCAAACATATTAATGATTGTCCAGAGTGGATGTATACTTTTTTCCTTCCGTTTCTTTTATATTTTGTTGTCTCCATATTACTCCTCCCTGGTATTTATTTACCCCTAATACAGTAAAGAAAATATTTATATATCCCGTGACTTGCCGTCTTTGGTGTACTGTCGGGGTCCACAATACAAACACTGTCAAACTCTTGTAATCAAATTCAGATTTGCTTTCATCCAGTAGCATCAAGCACATGGTAGGAACAAAACCATCATATGGTGCCAATCCACTGAGGGACGCACTCTCAGCCATAGAAGGTCAGTTTACAGTTACCAGTTTACAGTAAGACATGCATATCTTTGGGATATGGAAAATAAAATAGGAGGAGAGAACAGAGAACAAGCAAAGTTCACACTAGACCAGTGGTTCTCAAAGTGTGGGGCGGGCCCCCCTAGGGGGGCGAAGTAACAAAAAGGGGGGCACGAAGATGTGAAAAAAAGAAAATAAGGATCGAAAATATGAAAAATACATCTATTAAAACCAAAACAAATTAACTTAAACTACATTCTGATACTAGAAAAATAAATATAGAGTTAGATAAATGTTGATAAAAGTTAAGTAGGTATAATAAAATATGCATCTATGATATATCATTAATTAAAAAAGAACAAATTGAAAACTGTTATGAAAACCTGGGTCGCAAATACGTAAAGGTTGAAAAACGCTGCACTAGACTGACACGTAGGAGATTGGATTTATGCTAAAATAACACTAATCAGTATGCGGCAGAATGTTTGCATTTGAATCAATTTAATTATCTCCCTTTTCTGGCAATTAGACCTCCATTCAGCATTTTTAAGCATTTGATAAATTTTGAAGGTACTGTATAATTTTTTTTTTTAGGAGAACCTGCCATAACAGATGAAGAGACCATTGGGGTGATTGTGGCTTCTGCTTGTGTCTTTCTCATTCTTGGACTCTGCTTGTGTATTGCATTCTATGCTTTTATCTGTAAAAGGCGAAAAGAAAAAAAATCAAAAGGTAAGATTTTATTTAAACTGTTGCAAATAAATTATAAATATTTTATAGAGTAAAATATTTTGTAAAAAAAAAAAAAAACAGCATAGAAAAGGCATGGTGGTACAGTTGTTAGCTCTGCTGTCACTTTAATCCAAAATCTTCAGTATTTTGCATGTTAACTTCATGTTTGCGTACGCTTTCCTCTCACTTCCTGAAACCTGATGTGGTGGTTAGGTTAATCAGTGATTCCACACTGCCTTTGTCTGGGTCAGTGTGCGTGTGTGGATCTTGTGATGGACTGGAGTTTTAGGAACAGCTGTTTCCTGCCTTGCGCCTGATACTGTCACAACAGACACCAGTATGCTTTGCCATGCTGTGGACCTGAACTGGATTATATGGATTTGTCCAGTGCCTATAAAAAGGTATTCACCACCTTGGAAGTTTTAGATCATTTGACACACATCACAGAAAAAGAGTCTTTAATGTCAAAGTAAACATAGGTAATTTAAAATGGGTGTAAATTAATTACAAACATAAAACACAAAATAACTGATCTGTCATTTCTTCTTATTCTTCTTTGCAAAACTGCTCAAGCTCAGGTTGCATGGGAATCAAAGTTCAGCCATAAATTCAAAAATTGGTCTGAACACTGACATGGCCACTCCAGGACATGAACATTATTATTTTTAATCACTCCTGTGTAGCTTTGGCTTTATGGTTGGGGTCATTATCTTGCTAGAAAACCATCTTTTCCCAAGGTGCAGGTTTTTTGCAGACTGCATCTGATTTTCCTCTAGGATTTCCCCATATTTTGCTGCATTGATTTTACCCTTGCATGCTTTTCAGGGCCTGCTGCTGAGAAACACACCAGAGTAAAAAGCTGCCACCACCATTCTTCATGGTGTGTTTTTGATAATGTGCAGTGTTTAGGTCAGGTCAGGTTGGGGAGCATGTACTGGTACAGTGTGTTTCAGCACCCACCACACAATAAAACAGCTTAGGATCCCGGATGGCAACCCCTCAGGCAGACACGCAGTACAGTCCCATCCTCCGGAAATGACCATCTATCTCACGCAGCCAGGTGTTACATGGTGTGAGCTGGAGGGCTGATCGCACCCCAAATAGAGACAAACGCCCCTGGGAAAACCACAAAGCCTGAAACACTGACTCACATTGCTCCTTATCCTTGCACTATAACGCGTAATACAAGCCTCGCACGGTACTCCGCCAACTTAAAAGCCGTGCGCAGATTTGGAATTGATTGTTTGCTTTTATCTCTCTCTCTGCTCCTAGCGGAACTGTCATCTCTGACTTGTCATGGAGCACGTTCAAGCTCATGTGTTTGCAGTGTTTGAATAAAAATCCTTCTTGTTTCTACGACCTCCTGTGTCTCTGTGCAAATCTGTGACCCAAGCGTGACAATGGGTGTGCCAATGGCCTGGTCCAGCCACTAGGGTCCTCAACAATGAGGATCCTGAGAGATGGATCATCAGGGAATCACGCCACATGTGCCGTAACTGTCACTCCCTCACAATGCAGGTAATGTGTCTCATTCGGGACTCTGTAAGCAACCGCTCATTCAAAACAAAGCCAAACCAGTAGTACCCAAGGATTCTCTGAAGAGACACAGTACTGAAGGAGTCCAGTATTCATCTCAGGTCACTGGATAGTGTCCATGTCTCCCAACCATATAGCAAAACGAACCACCAGGACTCTAAAGACGTAGACCTTCGTCCTTTTGCAAAGATATGCCACACACTCCTTTCCAGTGACCTCATGACCCCCCATGCTCTCCCATTCCATCTACTGACTTCATAGGATGAGTCACCAGAGACATGAACATCGCTGCCAATGTAAGTAAACTTCTCAATGTGGTTGACACTCTCTCTGCCAACAGACAAACTACTGATGGCTGGATCTTAGTTTTTATCCAGGACACTCACAAGCTCAGATACTCGGACTCCTCACTCAGTCTCTCGAAAGCCTCGATCAGTGCCTCCATTGACTCTGCAAACCTCACAACTTCGTCAGAAAAGTGAAGATCAATGAATCTTTCTTTACCAACAGATGCCCCAGAGATACTGGACTCCTTAACTCTGCGCAACACCCAGTTCATACAAGCATTGACGAATGTCGGAGCAAGATCATACCCCTGAGGAACCCCAGAATCAACTTAGAAAAACACAGAGATTCTGCCTACACTCTGCACATACGTCACAGTACTAGTGTACAGGCCGGCCATGATATCCAGCATCCGTCCTGGGTATGACGTTAAACTGCATCTGGGCCTGCAAACTGTCCTCCAACTTGCAGGGATAACTTAGGGGTTGGTGGGAGGATTGGCACTCCAGCCCTGCAAAAAACTTTACACAACTCCAAAAAGGCAGACAGAACTCCTTTCTTCGCTCCATGGGAGTAGCTCTGCTGCAGCCACCCACAGGAAGGCTGCTCGCATTATGAAGGGGATGGGGGAAAGCCCCAGGGAGCATCATTCCTGGAAGAGTCTAAATCACCAGAGAGCCAATGGGGTCAGGCATGTTGGGGATTAGAACTGGGGTGGTGCTGAAGTGTTGCCCGCTGTACAGCTGCACTTGGATCCTAATTTCAGGCAGCCCATCCAGGTAGGCGTGTGGAACATCCTGTCTCTCCAGCATGATGACCATCTTCCTCTGCTGTCAAAGGATCTTCATACTCTGCATTTCAGTGGTGGTGCTCTCTTAGGTACACAGACCTGTTACTGGCTAGATTGCTGTAGGTGGGTATACTCAGGGAGTAGCTGTTCCTGTGGTGGATCAGCTCCTCATGATGGTGTCCAATGTCACTCCTTTCAGTGAGCATATTATGAGTCTCAGTTGTTGTCTCAGTGTATGCTCCAGCCGCACTGAGTGATATCTCAGTGAGATATTCTGTTTGCAGCTTCACTCAGTGGTTGATGAGTGCCCACGAGGTGACACCCCTCTGGTCTTGGGTGACTTCAAAGCAACCACTGGAACCGGCAGAGCTGGCTATGAGGATTGTGTTGGCCCCCATATTTCTGGCGACCGTGGTGAAAGTGGCTCCATGTTCCTTAACTTTGCAAAAGGTCAGAGGCAGCCAATTGCTGGATCCTGGCTCAAGTGCCCTGAACCACATCATTGGACTTAGTACTCCAGTACTGGTGGTGTGTTGAAGGAGATCACATCCTCATGGATAGACGCTGGAGGATCCTACAGAACTGTAAGGTCTGCAGAAATGCCCAGTTTGTGAATTCTTACCACAGACTTGTTGTTGCTACTCTGAAAAACCAGCTTAGGTCCAGTACGCTACCACCTACTAAGAGAATTAGGCTGGACTTGGCCAGACTACAAGTTCAGGCTATTTCTAATGAATCTGCACACAGTTTGTATTGCAATCTTGCGTGTGACTGCCGACACTAATGTGATATAGGAGACCTTCTGTGACATGACCCTGAAGGTTGCTGGGTAAGGTCCTTCCTCAATAGGATCTGTGGTCACTTGCTCACCTACCAGCGACTGGAGCAGTCCAATTTCACACCTAAGACATCTACCATTAACCACATCCTGGAACTGAAGGTTCTTATTGAGCACAAACATGAATATTGGCAGAGTTTCTTTGCAGCCTTTGTGAATTTTCAGAAAGCGTTTGATTCAATTTATCAAGTTGCCCTATGGGACTTCCTGAGACTTCGCAGGATTCCCCCGAAGTGGCTGAATGTGTCAGTGTTTAAACATGGTGTTTAATCTGATGACCAAGAAGCTCAATTTTATTCTCATAAGAACTCAGAAACTTCTTCATGCTGACTGCAGAGTCTCCATTGTGCTTTATGACTCACTCTAGTAAAATATCATGTGCATTTTTCTCTTTGCCACTCTCCCATTAAACTTACATTTGATGAGGTACCCCGGCAACAGTTGTCTGCACAGTCTCAGCCAATGGAGCTTGTAACTCTTCAGAATTCTTACAGGCAATGCCAGTTGAAGCCCATTCAATGCCCTAGGTAAAGATGATGGACATTGCCTCTTGTTGTCTATAGCAGATAATCAGTATTATTAGACTTTGACAACCTTTGGGCAGGAGGTCCCCTTTGCTGTCCAGAGCGCATGCCTCTTCAATAGAAGTATATACCATGGATTTTACGGAAGTGTGTGCCACTTGCTGTGCCCTTTTACTTTCATAAATGGTGCCCACTCAGTATCATCAGATTTCTATGACTGGGTCAGGGAGTCAACATAGTTTAAGTATGTCTGGAACACACACCCCTTAACTTTCATAAATGGCATCCCTCAGATGATGGCAACCTAGACTGTTGTCTGTGTCAAATAACAGACTGACTGGCTCTTGGTGGCTTCCCTCACTAGTCTTTGTCTAGACAGCCTGCTCTAGACAGATTTACAGCTGCGCTGTACAATTTTAAATTCATAATGATTGATTTAACCGGATACCAAAAGATATTCAATGACTTGGTTATTTTTTTTTGCCTCCATCCTCTGACATGTGCTTTCAATCTTGTTTTCACTGAGCTTCCTTCCTCAAGTGAATTTAGCAGATGTCATTAATAACTTCACAACTGCAAAAGACTGGAGTTTAATTCTGTAAAAATGAGTGCTGTAACATAGGACCTGCTATTCACTATATTTGTTTCACCTGATGTTAAAATAAATTGTTACAAAGCAAGTTGATAATATTTTGCATTTGGCTTGAAATGTTATAAAATGCACACTAATAATTTTCTGTTAGTATTTGGCTGTCAAATAGCTAATATGTTATGAGGCTGAGGTGAGCTCGTTAGTACTGTTCTGTCCTGGACCCTACCATGTATAAAGGCGCCCCTGAGTAGAGAATTTTTAAATATTAAAAAAATGAATAATAAGAACAATGTGGCTGAAAAACACCCCCACCCTCTGGACATTTTCATATATTACAACAGGTAATGCACAGTATCTGACAGTATTTACAAATAAATTTCAAGAATTTAATAGCACAGCTTCCCTTTACATTTTTTATGCATCTTGTGCAGGTTTTAAGCAGCATTTTGCTTAGTTTTTTTTAGAAAGAAATGGAACAGATCTAGTGCAGCATTTTTATATACAGAATTATGATGATGATTTTTACTTTGCTGTTAAGTAGCTTACTCAGAGTCAAAACAGTCAATTACAGTTGATTCCTGTTAATCGGACCACATCGGGACGATATCATTTTGGTCCTAATAATCGGCTGGTCCGATTACACGAACATGAACTATACATGTGCAACCAAGACGGGACGTGCTATAAGTAACATATTACAATGTCATTATGATTTTTATTGTGCTGCAAATGCGTATGGCGAACGTAAAACAAGAACTACATACATGTACATGTACGGTTGCTTACAACTTTGTTTATTGAAAAAGAAATCAACAGATTCTTCGAAACGATCTACACGACACTCAGCATGCGAAGCACAATAAAAAAAGTTTACATTACCAAATTCCAGTCAAAGTTTGAAGAACTTGTCTAGTGTGATCTGACGCATTCTGTTTATGCACTGCACTTGTTCACACTCGACTTCATGTCGCCGGCTACTGGACGGTCCGTTTTAGGAAAGAAAGGGCAGGCATGTTCACCCCCACTGGTTTGCACTTGGTACAAATTTTCCGACTTCCTGACCTTTGATAAAAGCATAAATTCTCCTGGGGAGCCCAGGGATCCTCCTGATGTCGCTGACCCGCTTTACATCTGCTTTCCGTGGGTGACTTGTGGCTTCTTTTTCTTATTCTCTGTCACGTTCTTTGGTCCGATTAAACGGAATTTTGGTCCATATAAGTGAACAATATTAGGCTTATGTAATATGATCTGTTTCGGTTCTTTAGGATTCGGTCCGAATAAGCGGCTGGTCCAATTAACCGGTGGTCCAATTAACCGGAATCGACTGTATTCACAACCTTGTGCTTTACAGTTGTGGAAGCCAGCCTCGACACAGACGGACACCAAGACAGCTTATGTCCAAAACACACATGTTTTCATTTAATTTATCCAGTACACTGCACCAAACTCACAGTGCTTCGTTCTCCTTGTTTCTTTTCTTGCTGCCTCCAATCCTCTCTTGTAAGCTTCATCACACTCCCTCCCAACTCCAGCTCCTTGACTTTTATACAGTAACCGGATGTGCTCCAGGTGCTTCCTGATGATCTTCCTGCAGCACTTCCGGGTGTGGTGGAAATGCTGCACGGTCCCCTGGAAACACACCGGGTCTATCTGCCTCCTGGCCTAGCAGCACTCCCTGCTGCAGTCCACGTCTCCTGGAATGTGTAGGTAGACCCTGGTGGTGACCCTGTGCCCCAACTGGGCAGAGCTTCCCAACTCCGAAAGTGTGGCCCACATGTAAACCAGGGTGGCTGCCCTCTCGTGTGCCGGGGGAGGTATTGGTCCTCTCCCAGTCCCTCCCTGTTCCAGGCATCCTGGCTGTGCAGATGCCCCAGCCGTCTGTCACACAGTCCATTGTCTTAAGTTACTAAACCACACTGCCTTTACCTCTAACCACACTGACCTCTTCCACATTACCTGCCTCTGTCATGAGGCTGTCAGATTTCTGCATGAAGAAAATTGTTTCACTAAGGTTGTGATAAATAAAATCTTGTTTCACAGCTCGTAGGCACACTGGAACACAAGAAGCAGCCTTTGAAGAAATCTCTCAGCAAGGGAATTTGGGGCAAATTCCAATACCAAATGATCGGGGTAATTCATTAAGTATTTAAGGAATAAATGTATTCTCATAACTGTTTATTTTTTAATAACATCAGACAATATTTTAGTTTTAGTTTTTCAAACACAAGGTTGAAGGAGACTGGACCTTATTTCAAAGGACATCAAACAGCTGCCAAGCCTGTGTATCACAGGGCAAGTTCAAGCACTACATGTATCACAAGAGTGACTCCTATCAGCCCATATGATTTACAAAAAGTACAAAATAATGAATGCAATCATTCAAAATAATTGACAAATTGTGTTTATGGTATGGAGATCAGTATTTACTGATCTCCATATGATATAATTAAGCAAATATGCAGACAGCATGGTGGTGCAGTGCTTAGCACTTGTACCTCAAAATTCCTGCTTCATCAGTTTGATTTGCAGCCCAGTGAAGTTTGCATATTCTCCTCAGTGTCTGCATTGGATTTCTTTAGCTTCTCTGGTAACCTAAAGATGTGCATGCCAGGTTACTTGAATCCCCAAATTGTCCATCGATACGTGTGGGTCTGTATATTAGACTGCAATGTTCTGACATTTTTCCCAGGGCCCTTAAAAACATCAAAGTTTTAAGAAAATCATGTATTTATTTTATTTGCCACTTTATAAAAGAGGCTACCTAAAGCACCCCTTTTAAGGATAAGTTCTGTATTTTTCAAGTCAAAGTTATTTCTTCACAAACATTGTATAAATGCATTTGCCATGCTAAATTGTAATCTAAAGTTAAGCGTTTTCTATAAATTCTCAAAATTAATACCTAGTCCTAGTGTTTTACCATAAACCCTATGGAGCGTGGGACTAAACAGAAAATAAAAGCATAAAAGCTTATCAAATAATGTCCATATTTCAAGCCAAGACTTGTGAGGTACTGATCTGTGTCTTAGGATTAGACAAAAACATTGTAAAAAAAAACATTTTTGAACAAAACTTTATGAACAATATTATGAGATTCAGCCATCTTATACGACGACCAGCTGTGCACACTACCTCAGCACTTGTCTTCTTTTGCAATAACCCCCCCAAGGCGACGCTTCCACTCGAAAGACAAAGTCACAATAATTTGTTTGTGCCATGTGGTGGGGTTTTCTTTTGATTTTCTTCCATATTTATGAAAGAAATATTTCACAAAGTAGGGGATTTACCCCTGCTCGCGTCACTTGCAGCCACTTCGCGTCTCTGAACTCGCATGGTGAAGAAGGGGGCTGAACGCACCCCAATGAGATGCGGTCGCTCCTCTGAAACCCCCTCTTATACGGTAATACAATGGGAAACAAATACGTTTTTTTTTTTTTTTACCTCCTCTTTGCTCGATCAGCTGCTGGATTGCTGCGGCTGCTGCGTCATCTGCATGTCGCACGTTGCTTCGAACATTTAAAAGCCTATAAAGCAGCTGTCCTACTCTTTGTCTTTTATTTCCGGCCCCGGACGTGGTTGATTCTTTGGCAAAAATTCTCATCTCGCGGGAAGTGAGTTCTTGATATTTTTTAGTTTATAATTTAGTTTTATAATTTAAAAACAGAATAAGAATCTGAAAAGCCCAATTTAAACCGTGACAAAAAATGTGACATAAAAACGTCACTGTTGCACTTTTAGGCTTAGGATTTTAAACATTTAGAGTAGATAATATTGAAAAATTGATCAGAAATTAAAAGAAATGATTAATCAATTTGCTCTCATAAAAGAAGATAATATCCTTAAATAAAAAAAAATCTGGACAATCCAAGTAGATATTTCTTTAAAAAATCGTTTCTACAGATGAGACAGTCAAAAAAAAAAGGGTTGAACATCTTCTGGCTGTTAATAACAAAATGTATCATTAATATCTATATCTGGAAACATTTTACTTATAATTAACTGGGTAAATGTTATGAAGAATTTTATATTGAATTTCCCATTTGGATAATTGGCCCCTCATAAACTATATGCTCTTGGATTAATCTGATGTAATAAAGGAATATGAATTCTAATAACTGTATTATTACATTTTTGTTGAAAAATATTTAGAGTGCCAATAAATAGATCAGGTAGGTTTGGGACAATTGTTTGATAAGGATTACATACTGTACACACATGGGACACCTATTGAGATAAAAAGGGCTCCTGAAATTGATAATAGAAGGACAGGTGGAAGGGAAGAGAGAGACAGAGGAACGCCACGTTTGTGATATCTTGACCAAATAATGAAAGATGTAGGATGCAGGAACTACCAAGAAATGAAAAGGAAGGTTGAAAAATGAGTGGAGTGGAGAGTTGCTAAAAACAATCTCCAGACTGAACACTAAATAAGACTGCAAATATAACACATTCACTGGGATAGCATTTAAAACTAATATAAATTTCAGAAATGACACAGTGAAACCATATTTTGATGTAAACTTGTGGTTACTTAAAATACAGCCATCAGTGTCAAAAATGCAAAATAAAAATAACATTATTAACCGCAGTATCTAAAAATAAAAACTTATTTTTATAGAAAATATGCCTATTATTCCATCCATCCATTTTCCAACCCGCTGAATCCGAACACAGGGTCACGGGGGTCTGCTGGAGCCAATCCCAGCCAACACAGGACACAAGGCAGGAACCAACCCGGGCAGGGTGCCAACCCACCGCAGGCCTATTATTCCAAACAGTCAATTTATATGGTGAAAAAATATGTGAAAAACACCGTTTTGTGCCGTAATTGTTTCAGCATAAAAATCGATCAAGGACCTGGGAGATTTTTGCATTCAAAGGCACACAGAAGGAAGAAAGTTTAGACCAACAAAGATTATTCTTGGAATATGGGTCCAAATTGATTCATTCTACCACAAAATCTTCTTGATCTTTCTTCTGAAAGGTGCTCACAAAACTGTCTAAAATTATTTACTTATATAAAGTAAAATTAATGTGACTGTTTTAAGGAAAGTACTAAGTTAACACAGTTACAAAGCTGTCTAATATTACAATCATTAGCAACAGACATCTGTCGTTTTCTATTTTCTGAGATACAACAAATTCATTGTGGGTTACTTATTAGTAAGCATATTCCTGCATGGCTTATTCGAAGTGGCTTCTAATTTTTATTTTATTTATTTTTTCTCTTTTGGTTGTTGGGTTAGATTGATGCATCATGTAAACCTGCTCGTTTGCACCATGTATGGAGAATGTACTAACGTTAATAAACTGACCTTTTTTTTTTTTTTGAAAAAGTGAGTTACCAACCGTCACCCTCTCTTCTCTCATTCAACCTTTTTTTTGCTTTTCTTTTCTGGAACCCAGAATTAGTCTTCGACATTTCAATTTAACCAAAACATCACACAACTAACGTTAGTCAACTCTGTAGATTACCGCGCTGTGATTCAAGCGTGCGAATTCGGGCTGAACCATTTTATCTAAAAAAATAATAGGGAGAATATAATGTAGAGACTGCCTGGATTGTAACTTATGGCGAAAAAAACGCATATATTTCTAAATTGTAGCTAAAATATTTTTGTTAATATAATTTCAATAAATGTCTAATAAAATTATGTTTCTATATATCTGACGGCCCCTGACAGCCGCTGTCCCTTGGAATCGACCTAACCAAGATTCCTCATGGAATTCAGTTAGCGCAGGCGCACTAAGATGTGACTGTCAGGCCCCTGCTGTCACTATGTTTATGCCTGCTGTAGTCAGGTGCTCGTGCGTGCTTGCGTATCCTCCGCGCCTTTTTGCTTTTGATTTAACGCATGCTCCTTGCGAAGTTACGTCTAATCTGTCCTCTCAATAGTGCTACTACTGCGCCACCGTGCGGTTGTGTCTCAAATGTTACTTCCTGATGGTCAGGAACGCTGAGAAAACTTTAAATGGACTTCAAAACTTTATATATTCATCTGGTTTTGTGTTGTTTAAATAAAGCCGTGTGGTAAATCTTACAAATGAGTATAATATGTTGAATAATATGTTAAAATTACTTTTGCTTTAGGCACAAAACGAAGTTTTGCTCATTTGCACCTGTAATTGAGTTCTCCCATATCTCATGGTTTTAGTTTTATTGTAAATGCTTACTATTTAAAACAACAGTTCGACTGAAAAATGAAGAACCTGAGAGATAGTTGTAGCTGAGATTTTATGATGTTATCTAAAAGTGACATAAACTAAAATTACAGGATATAAATTTGCTTTCAAATATAGTATTGGAAAGTTTCCTTTACATGCATTACCTTGGTAATTTTAACTTATAACCAGAACTGAAAACTCTACTAATGATTTCCAAAACTATGGTTCAAACATTTAAGAGAGAAACATATCAGAAAAGGCAGGAGTGAAAACTTTCAACATCGAGCTGTTGGAAAGCTTTAACAATTCATTCTAAATTTGTTCCCTTTGACACATTTAATGCAGGTGAAAATTTTGAAATGGGACATAACGGCGGTAATCCATTCTACGCTGTGCCTACTCGTTTAGACCAAAGTAATCAAGACTGGATGGGATGGTAAAGAAAAGAAAATTAAATATACAGGTACAATACATTTTTGTGCTTCATTTTTTTTAGATTATCACTGCAAATAAATAGTTAAACCTTTTCAATTAACCTTACCTAAGATCCCACCCAGACCCTGCCATGCAGTCGTGCATAGAGATAAAGGTCAAAGAGATACTAAGGAAGGAAGTAATGTTTAACAGTATATCACAGAGGCATGTTTTCTGTATGAAATTCCTGAAATTGCAGCTAAACATTTTTATGTGCCTAATTCACAAATGAAACATATCCATTTTCATTTCTTTAATCATTAGCCTTATTATTTCTGTCATTTCTATCCAGTACTTGTAGCTGGGGGACAGGAGCTGTTCACATACAGCTGACACATAAGCAAGATCATTTTTTAATTTCAAAAACCATAGTTCATTAAAAGCTGAATAAAAATGTGTCACACTGAAGAAACAGCAAAATTACATGTGCTTGGGATGTTGAGAGCATATCTGACAAATGGATCACGAGACACAAGTAAATGGAGATTTTTTTCAATAGTGATAGAAACTGATAAATCTATACTGAGCTTATAAATGTATTATTATTTTCCATGTGGGTCCAAACTTTTATTGCTTTCTTTACTGTGCTAAATTGAAAAACAAACAAAAAAAAAATCAAGAATAATGCAGACTTGTGTGCTGTACAGTGCTCCATATAACAAATATATTCAAGAACTTTATGATGAATGTCAACATAAAACAGCAAAACAAATTTTGAAGTCAATATTCATTCCTCCATCAATTTACCAAGATGCAAGTTTCCTTATTTATTTATTTATTTATTATTTTGTGAGCAGTCATGAGCAAAATGTTTCATGAAAAATTGAATTAGCATCAAAAATCAGTGCTTTTCTTTGGAAAAAAAAAGTGAAATAAATTGTTTTCTGTTACCAGTGAAATTCATGCCATTCACACAAGAAGGCCATTCATGCATTAATTCTACATGTGCCTGTCTGTCATTTAGTGTTTAAATAAAGATCTCAAGTGAAGAAAAAAATGATGGGAAGTGTGTATATCCTCCACTACACTCTCAAAAATCCTGCTTCTTTAGATAGATAGATAGATACTTTATTAATCCCAAGGGGAAATTCACATAATCCAGCAGCAGTATACTGATACAAAGAAACACTATTAAATTAAATAGTAATAAAAATGTAAAAAATTAAAATAAAATTAATGTATGCATTTACTCCCCCGGGTGGAATTGAAGAGTCGCATAGTGTGGGGGAGGAACGATCTCCTCAGTCTGTCAGTGGAGCAGGACGGCGACAAAAGTCTGACTGAAGCTACTCCTCTGCCTGGAGATGACACTGTTCAGTGGATGCAGTGGATTCTTCATGATTGACAGGAGTTTGCTTAGTGCCTGTCGCTCTGCCACAGATGTCAAACTGTCCAACTTTAATCCTACAATAGAGCCTGCCTTCTTAACAAGTTTGTCCAGGTGTGAGGCGTCTTTCATCTTTATGCTGCCACCCCAGCACACCACCGCGTAGAAGAGGGCACTCGCCACAACCGTCTGGTAGAACATCTGCAGCATCTTACTGCAGATGTTGAAGGATGCCAACCTTCTCAGAAAGTATAGTCTGCTCTGACCTTTCTTACATAGAGCATCAGTATTGGCAGTCCAGTCCAATTTGTCATCCAGCTGCACTCCCAGATATTTAAAGGTCTGCACCCTCTGCACACAGTCACCTCTGATGATCACAGGGTCCATGAGGGGCCTAGGCCTCCTAAAATCCACCACCAGCTCCTTGGTCTTGCTGGTGTTAAGGTGTAAGTGGTTTGAGTCGCACCATTTAACAAAGTCTTTGATTAACTTTCTGTACTCCTCCTCCTGCCCACTCCTGATGCAGCCCACAATAGCAGTGTCATCAACGAACTTTTGCACATGGCAGGACTCCGAGTCATATTGGAAGTCTGATGTATATAGATTGAACAAGACCGGAGAAATTACAGTCCCCTGCGGCGCCCCTGTATTGCTGCACACAATGTCAGACCTGCAGTTCCCAAGACGCACATATTTAATGACACTTTAATGACACTTTATGGTTCTTTACTGGGTTGTGTGATTCCACATAGAACTATTGCTTGACAATTTCATTCTCAGAATGATTCTTTGCACATGAAGTTAGTCCTTGGTGCTTTGAAAAAACCCTTGTATTTAGAAAAAAATAAAATCATTAATGTAAGGTAGGCTGCCTAGCAGGACAGTAACAAAAAAACCTGTGTTATTGTATGCAGCAACAGTCCTTTTACAAATCATGATTTATTGGCATTTCACAGGTCTGTTACCATTTATTCCTGGTTATTTACTATGTGGAGCAAGTTACAGGTTTAAATAAATGAAGATTCTAACTAGAATCTTCACATGGATGGATATTTTGGGAACCAAAAACGGTTCCCCTGCGGCATTGCTCTGAAAAACCACTCCTTTATTTTTAAGAGTATAGAGCCCTGTTTGGAAAAGACTACTTTAAAGATAGGAAGTGAGGTAAATTATATATATCTTGTGGACCTCCGTAATTTTAGTTCCATGTGCTCATGTTATTAACTTTTTATGGACCGCGTAAAAAGTCCATAAAAAGCAACCTTAGGTTAAACTAGCCCTGTGCAAATGGACAAGTCTATAAAATTCCATCATTTGAACGCTTTGGATGAAACTAAAATTATGGAGGTCCTCCAGTAATACTGACTTTACCCCACCTCCTGGTGTACAGCTAATCTTGTCCAAAAAGAGCTTAGGATTAGGCGGTTTTTAGGTTACAAGGGAGTGAAGTTTAGAAGCATTGGTGACTTGATGTGTAATGAGGTTTTTCTGTGGGGGAAACACAGTAATCTACTCAGAGGTGTGTTTTGATGTTTCTTCGTATGGAAAAACGTAGTTTGATGTGTTTGTAAAAAACCTACTGCACTCCTCCATGATGATGTGAATGAGAGGTATGTATTAGCAATGTGCTAAGGATTACATGTGGTATATAGCAGCAGAAAAGAACAAAGTGTGAATTAAACGCTATATAGCGCCCGACCCGGCACAGACTCACACTGAGGCAAGTGTAAAAACACCAGAAGACTTTATTTTTCTTCAGCTGGAGGGCATGTCTTCCCCGTGAACCCTCCAGCCACAACACAGTCCCAAGCACAGTTGAACACAAACCACACAACACAATCCTTCCTCTGGCACCACCACTCCTCCCTGGCAACCTCGTCCTCTACCTCCCGATTCTGGCCCCTGAGTGGTGGTGGCTGACCCATTTTATAGCCCACCCGGAAGTGCTCCAGGTGCTTGATCATCTGTTGCTAATTGCACTTCCGGACGGGGCTGCAGAGGTGTCCAGGTTGGCTCCGGGATCCATGCAGCATCCCCTGGCGGGCACCCCAGATCCCCACAGGGTTGTGGAGAACTCCATCTCCCATGGAACCCTGCGGGAAACTGAGGCACCATCATCAGCCAGGGAGGCTGCCACCAAGCACCCCGGGGGTGGTACTGAGTTGGTTGCTCCCCTGGAACATATGTAGAAGGGGCGTCCGCCACAAGAGATAAACACAGAAGTGTGAATGAGACTTTAGGACGCAGTCTTCCTTGTTTTGCACGCCAAAGAAGCTTTAAACACCCCAAACACTCTTTAGTGATGTTTGCACATCATAATTGCAGCATTGCCTACAAAGTGAGTTTTGGTGCCAGTTTTACAGAACTCTATGCAAATCGAAACTTGGCTGCTTCACTCATCACTATTTGTGAGCTTCTCCTTTGAGATAATTGCTTCAGACACTAGCAGACAGTCCCCTCATGTTTTAATAATCTCTGTGGCGTAGCTTGTAAATGGGTGTGATACATGGCATGAAATAGTCACACATTACTGTATAGAACAAAATGTAAATAAAAATGATAAATGATTAAAAGTGTATAAAAATAAATATAAAATACAATATGAAAATAACAATACAAAGTCCTAATTATAATGTTAACTGACATTACATGATACGCTTATGTTAATCACTGTGGGTTTATATATACTTTTTTTGTTTATGTACATAAATGGTTTATTTTGTTTTTGTTTATTTTTAATACCATTTAGTTGTAAAAATGTGTGGGTACTCACTGAGAAGTGTTATACAAAAATAAATAGAAATTGGAAATGCTGCTTGGGACTCCTCAAATTCTGATTAGTCAGTCAGTCAGTCATTGTCCAACCTGCTATATCCTAACACAGGGTCACGGGGGTCTGCTGGAGCCAATCCCAGCTAGCACAGGGCGCAAGGTAGGAATAAACCCCAGGCGGGGCACCAGCCCACCACAGGACACACAAACCAAGCACAGACTAGGGACAATTTAGGATCGCCAATGCACCAAACCTGCATGTCCTTGGACCGTGGGAGGAAACCCACACAGACACGGGGAGAACATGCAAACTCCACGCAGGGAGGACCCGGGAAGCAAACCTGGTTCTCCTTACTGCAAGGCAGCAGCGTTACCACTGCGCCACCGTGCTGCCCCAAATTCTGATTATTAGTACATAATTAATCCAAACAGTCCGGAAAGCTTCAAATCATTTTGCCCCTCTCTTTACATCCTTTGCTTTCCCACAACCTCTCTGTAAGGGTTCCAGCATATCAGAGGACCCTGTCTGACATTTTTAGACACAACTTGATACTTTTACTTTACTACTTTTCCAACATGTTTTGCACTTTAATTTAGGACAATTCAAAAGTGATGAGTAACAACCTTAAAGTAAGCCCTTGACCTATATTTCTTGTCAGAGATTAAGACATGAAGCTGTAGAACTATAAAAAGACATTAAGGTGACACATGAGAAGCCCTTTTTTTCTTTTTTATATACACAGCTTTTCTGCATATTGGCATGTATTAAAATACATTTGTGGTAATTGAAATGGATCAATCTGTGGTTGAGCTTGGTGTGGCTCTCTGTCTGTATGAACTGAACGGACAACACTTAATTCATAACAGTTGTAGTGATCTGCACGTTCACATGTTTTTCATTGTTTGTCTGCACTATTTGTTGTTAGTTTGTGTTTTTAATACCTACTTCTATAAGAGATTTCTTGGACTGGGTTACTGACCAATCAGAACATGAGCAGAGAAGGGAGTTCCAGTTCAGTCTCATAAGTAAGAATTACAAACAGCTTTTTGAACTTAGAAGGAGGAAAATCAGCAACATCAGCAGCTCAGCAAGAGATTCCCCTGTTTGATGAACCTGACGTTTCCATCTTTGTCACAGCTTCATCCAAGTCTTTTAATTCATCGTTTTTCAGGAGAAGGAAAGGAAACCCGGCCAGGCTAAAGAAATGGAACTCAGGAAATTCAGGATCCTTGACAGGTTTATTCATTACTTAGCTGTTCTTTCCTGCTATTTTTGATATTCAATCATTTCATTTGCAATAGTTCAAACTTTCATTGGGACTTGCTTGAATATAGAGCCCCTTTTATAGAGCGGGAAGTGCTCCAGGTGTTCCACAGTCTCCTTCCAGCTACACTTCTGGGTGTGGTGGCAGCCTCGCAGAGGAGGGCTCAGTCGATCTCCATGCACCCTATGGTGGTGGCCATGGGCCCCAGCAGGGATGAGCTTCCATGCTCCAAACTAGTGGCTCTGTAGCACACCAGGGGGGCTGCCCTCTGCTGTCCCGTGGGAGGGATTGCCCCATGCAAGCACCTTCCCCCGGTCCTTCTGCTATGGTGGCATCCCAGCCAGGTAAGAATCCAAGCTGTCCGTTACACTGCCCCTCCCTCAGCTGAGCTCCGTGGGGTAAAGTGTCCAGCCCCTTGAGGGTCACTTTTCTCTGCAATTGGCCGGTCCACAGTTTCGCCCTGATAAACAGAAACAGTGTGGTAGGGAGACACTGCGTCAGCGTTGTGTTCTGGCCTATCAACTCAAGGACATAATCTGTAGTGAGAGATGGGGTCTCATTACACAGTAACAGTTATTTTGGGAAGGTGAAAATAAAGAAAGATGTGAAAATTAAAGAAACCGTTGTAATAAGTGGAGACCAGAGGCGTGGAAAGGTTTGGGGCAGCCACCCGCTTATTACGGTTTCCCGGCTGCAAAAGTCTTTGAGGCATTGTAACAGTTGTTTACACAACAGAGTCCAAAACAGAACTGCCTGCCTAAGCAATGGCAGTGAGCTTTATAGCACAGAGGGCGGAAATGATGTCGTCCTCTGGGCCGGAACTGGAAGTGACCTCATCCTTGGGGCCGGAACCGGAAGTGACCTCATTCTTGGGGCCGGAACCGAAGTGATGTGTCCTTCCTGGAAATGGCGGCTCCTGGTGGGATTTCCCGGTAAGACCTGCAGAGAACTCAGAAAGAGCGCCAGTGCACCCGCCCCTGGGCAGATGTATAAACAGTATTTCCTAAGCCCTTCAGCTGCTTCCCATGCACACGCAGGTGACAAGACTCCCCTCAGCCCAGACCCGTCGGGTCGGGCGACCTGCACCGAGGTCGTGGGCCCGGAGAGGGCATCGGCGTTGGCATGAAGAGACCCCTGTCGATGAACGAGCGTATACTTGTATTGCTGCAGATCAAGAAACCACCTCGTGACCCGTGGATTCGACTCCCTGTGAAGGGCCATCCACTTCAGAGGTGCATGATCCGTCACCAGAGTGAACACGCCACCCAAGAGGTAGTACCGCAGCTGAGTTACCGCCCATTTGATCGCCAGAGCCTCTTTCTCCACCGCCGCGTACCTGGTCTCCCTGTCCAACAGTTTCCGCTCAGGTACATAACGGGTGTTCAACACCGCCGACGCTTTGGCTCAACACGGCACCCAAGCCTGTGTCCGGCGTCCGTCTGGAGGATAAAAGGGAGAGAAGTTAGGGGAGATCAAGATAGGTGCTGAAGTCAGAGCCCTTTTTAAGTCACTGAATGCAGCCCCCGCTTTATCAGACCATACCACCGTATTAGGAGCTCTTTTCTTTGTCAAATCGGTCAAGGCGCCGCTCTCGGAGAAGCGAGGCACAAACCGGCGGTAGTACCCGCCAAACCGAGAAAGGATTGGACTTGCCGCTTGGTTTTGGACGGGCCAGGCCATTATGGCTTGCAACTTGGAACACTGTGGCCTCACAGTACCCGCCCACTAGGTAGCCCAAATATTTGGCTTCCTCAATCCAAAGAAACATTTCTTGGGGTTGATTCGAGCCCGCCTCTCCCAGTGTCCGTAATACTGCTGTGACCTGCTGTATGTGTTCCTTCCAGGTGCTGGAATAGATGACGCGCCATCCAGATAGGCAGCACAGAACGAGTTATGGGGCCGGAGCACTTTGTCCACCAGACGCTGAAAAGTCGCAGGCCCGTGTAACCCGAATGGAAGGACACGATACTGCCAGTGTCCGCTAGGAGTGCTAAACGCGTTTTTTTCCTTCGCGGACTCCGTTAAAGGAACCTGCCAGTACCCCTTTGTCATGTCAAGT
This sequence comes from Polypterus senegalus, assembly GCF_016835505.1. NCBI lineage: Eukaryota > Metazoa > Chordata > Cladistia > Polypteriformes > Polypteridae > Polypterus > Polypterus senegalus. The sequence goes on from NC_053158.1 coordinate 184,088,746, forward strand.
GTAGTCAAGAATTTGGCTGGTCCCAGTCTCGAGGAGGTCATCCACGCGAGGCATGGGATAAGCATCAATCTGGAAACTTGGTTAAGCCGACGGAAGTCATTGCAAAACCTCCAACTGCCGTCAGGCTTAGCAATCAAGACGATGGGACTGGACCAGGGACTACTACTTTCCTCGATTACTCCTAGTGCCAGCATTCGCTTGATTTCCAGTTCCACTTCTACTTTCTTTGCCTCCGGGAGTCTGTAGGGTCGCCACGGACGATCACCCCGGTCAGTCAATATGTCATGCGCAATCAGAGAGGTCCGACCGGTTTTCACTTACCACCTCTGGGACAGAGCGGATAGCTGCTTCGAGCTCTTGTTTCTGCCTGGGGATAGCTGCTCACGAAATTAAGGGAACTTACTTCAGCGAGAGAGAGCAGGGCTGTCCGGAGGAGGGATCGGGACCCTCTCCTTCCACGGTTTCAGCAGGTTTACATGATATATTCGCTCAGCTGGTCGGCGATTGGGCTGTTTCACCAAATAGTCAACCAATCCCTTCCTTTCCTTAATTTCAGAGGGGCCTAGCCAATGGGCGAGCAGTTTAGAGTGAGAAGTTGGTACCAATACCATGACGCGATCCCCGTTGGAACTCCCGGAGAGTCGTACCACGGTCATAAAGGCGGGCCTGTGCTGATTGCCTCCTCTATATGACTTTTAGAATCGGTCTTATTGCATCAAATCTACGCGCAATTGGGCATATATTCCAAAATATTAGTGGAGGGCTGTGCCTCCCCTTCCCAGCCCTCTTTAAAATATCCAATAAACCCCGGGTTGTCTTCCGTACAGTAATTCAAATGGAGAGAACCCGTAGAGGCTTGAGGAACTTCCCGATATGCAAAGAGGACAAGGGGGAGGAGTTGGTCCCAATCCCTCCCATCCTTGCTGACTACCTTACGTAGCATTTGCTTGAGAGTTTGATTAAATCTCTCCACTAGGCCATCGGTTTGAGGATGATACACCGAGGTCTTTAAATGCTTTATTTTCAGTAACTTGGCAGTCTCCTTGAACGCGTTTCCGAGGTAAAAGGCGTTCCTTGGTCCGTCAGGACTTCTCTAGGAATGCCTACTGAAAAGACTCCTACTAGTTCCCGTGCAATATTTTTGTGGTAGCCGAGCGAACGGAACGGCTTCAGGGAATCGGGTAGCATAATCCACGAGGACGAGTATATATTTATATCCTCGGCTGAGGGTTCTAGGGTCCTACTATGTCAACCCCAATCCTATCAAAGGAACGCCAATAAGGGGAAGGGGAACCAGAGGAGCACGGTCCTCCTAGGAATTTGCCGCAGTTGACATTCCGGACAGGAAATGCAAAAGCGCTAACCTCCTCATTAATCCCCGGCCAGAAAAAACGGAGCTTAATTCGCTCTAATGTTTTATCGGAGCCGAGATGGCCTCCAAGAAGGTGGGAGTGTGCTAACTTCGCAAACCTGCCGCGGTAGGTCCGCTGGATTAGCAACAACTTCCGGACCTTCCCTCATGTTCAGCGACCCGATACAACAAATCATTATCAACGACAAAGTGAGGTCCCTGTGGCATGGGCAAATGCGCGCGTTGGCGTTAACGAGAACCACTGCATTCTTTATGTGTTTCAGAGAGTCGCCATTCCACTGTTCTCTCTTGAAAGAAGCCGGTCGCTCTAAACTGAAAGTGCAACTCAGAGAGCGGGTCGGTCTGACCTCAAGGGGCGGAGATTCCTCCCTCGCTGCCGGGCGCTAGTGGATGACGTAGTAGCCCGCGACGGTCCGGGAGTGTCTTCGCACTCTCTTGGCCTACCGCCCCACTCCCTGTCGGCTGATTACACGGTGTGGAAGCAACTTGAGATGAATCGTTGTCATCTATAACGAGGCCATAAGTTTTCGGGAATGCTTTCTAAACTACCGCCGTTACTATCAGACCAGTCTCGCCCGAGGATTACGGGAAACGGAGGATCCGGATGCACCGCCACGGTAAGCTGTCGAAGGGTTCCTCCGAGACATACGTAACACCGGGCGGTATTGTATGTGCGGATATCTCCGTGTATACATTTTAGACTGGTCTTCTTTTTAATCCACTGTTGCGGCAGAATAAAACGGCGAGCAACGACAGACACGTTACTGCCGGAATCAACAGCGCTGTTATCTTATGTCCATTAATAAGAAGCTCCCCGTATGTTTATCCGCCAGGGATTGCTAAGGGCACACAAACAACCCCGCCATTGTCCCCTACGGTCCGCCTTGTTTCCTGACAGGTCGCAAGCCAGACGGCCCGGCGACTTCGGAACAAGCTCTGGAATGCGTGGAAGGGACTGCTTTAGTGGGACATAGCTCCCGGTAGTCCACAGAGCGGCTGTTCTGCCCTCCCAGGTTTCACAGCCGGCCTCTGGGTTTGCAAGAGCTGCAGCAGCTCGTCCATAGAATGGAATTCGCCCCAGGCCGGCTGGGCAAATTCCTGGGGTAGTCTTTTTAGCAGCAGAAAACAGGCCACTTGCTGCACTATTTGTAAGGGGTTAACTCAATGGCCGTTTCCACTCACCCACCTGTTTCCAGAGAGCCTTAGCCTGCTCTGACAGCCCTTTTCTTGGGTTAAACTCCCAGTTTATGATTTCCTTCCCCTGCCGGCCTGGGGACAACCGATCGTTAACTGGGACCTTGGTCCCGATGGGCAGCTCGGCTTTCCTGCCAAGGAGAGCATACTGAGCCACTCGTGTGTGTTCCCCAGAAGCCAGCCCACGCCTGTGGGTCCCCTACGTTCTCCACGAGATGGGTGGTCCCACCGGTTATGCTCATGGAGCAGAGCCTGCACCGCCCTTCCTGACCCTCTGGCGCACTCCCGCCCGAAACTCGGCCCCGTACTCACCCACCTGGTTCCGTGATAGTTCGTGTCCCGGTTCATCGGGACACCATCCTGCCGACTACGCCACTGTAATAAGTGGAGACCAGAGACGGAAAGGTTTGGGGCAGCCACCCGCTTATTACGGTTTCCCGGCTGCAAAAGTCTTTGAGGCATTGTAACAGTTGTTTACACAACAGAGTCCAAAACAGAACTGCCTGCCTAAGCAATGGCAGTGAGCTTTATAGCACAGAGGGCGGAAATGATGTCGTCCTCTGGGCCGGAACTGGAAGTGACATCATCCTTGGGGCCGGAACCGAAGTGACCTCATTCTTGGGGCCGGAACCGAAGTGATGTGTCCTTCCTGGAAATGGCGGCTCCTGGTGGGATTTCCCGGGTAAGACCTGCAGAGAACTCAGAAAGAGTGTCAGTGCACCCCGCCCCCCCCTGGGCAGATGTATAAACAGTATTTCCTAAGCCCTTCAGCTGCTTCCCATGCACACGTGTGTGACACCGTGTAAAAATATATCCATCCATCTTCCAAACCTATTTATCCAGAGCAGGGTCATGGGGTGGCATCAGGTGCAAGGTAGGAACAACTGCAGTGTAACATCATATTTATTTAAAAAAATGTAAATATAAAAAATATAAATAATATATAAAAATGTAAAATTAAATAAATTATTTATCAATGATATGTTTTTTATTTGCAGGAAATTAGAAAACCTGGAAATCTTTAAAAAGAAATGATCTACATTCCTCACCAAATTGTGTATAGAGTCAGCCTGTACTTCAGCGGCTGCTGGTCAACAATTCTACTTTATGAGGTTTTAGCGCTCTCTACTGTGTCTTTGCATTCTCAAGCCTCCGAAACTAAGAAAGAGGCAAACCTGATGGAAAAACATGTTACTAATGTCAATGAACTTAAATATTTTTGCAATTCTGTACTATGTTAGCTGCTTTAGATTTTAAAACAGCTTATGCAAGTCCAAAATATTTAACCTCTATAGTAGACACACTGTAAGGGAAAAGAAAAAAGTGCTTGAAACTGCCTGTCCATTAAACTATGACATCCTAACTTCACTTGTAGCGGCAAATTTTGGATTAGAAAATGATATCATATATAACATTTACCTTTGTGCTTTGTTCTGTGATAGCCATTTACATACCCTATGAGACGTCTTACTTCTTATACCTTGGGTTTCTTAGTAGGCCTATATGTAACTAGTTTGGCTGCTCCCATTAGGGGTTGCCACAGCGGATCAACTTCTTCCATATAATATTGTTGTCCGCATATTGATTTGGCAAAATTTTACACCGGATGCCCTTCCTGACATAACCCTCCCTATTTATCTGGGCTTAGGACTACCACGAAGAAACACACTGGTTTGTGCATCCCATGCAGCTGGGTTTAGTTTGGGACTATACAGTACATACTACTTAATTCAGAGGTGTGCTTCTAGAGTATACTCTTTATCTTAAGCTGATTGTGTAAAAATTAAAACAGGTGTAAATGAACCTAAAAGAGCAGAAAAGAAGCTTTTCTGTCAGATTTCTTCATTTTGCCTTGATGCTTTGAAGAAGGCACATGGGAACTCCACCTATAGGTACAAATAAAGGACATCTATGTTTCGATTTCATATATAACAATGGCTTAAGACTCTTCTTTATTTATTTAGTTCTTCCCGTGTCTGTGTAGGTTTCCTCTGGGTACTCCAGTTTTTCCCCACTGCCCAAATGTTAGGTGAATTAGCCGGTGTGTGTGTGTTCCCCCTGTGATGAACTGGTGCCTTGTGCCCTATGGCAGCTGGGATAGACTCCAGCCCTCCCACCCATAAACCTGCTTTGGATTAGGTGAGTTAGAAAATATCATGACATTTTTGCCTTACCCCCCCATTATAACCACCTTTCCTGATGAAATGTTTTAAACGCCATGTAGTCTGGATTTTAAGTTGGCTCATGTACATGTAAAATTTCAAAAGAATAACATAGCTGTTTAAGAATAATGTGCGGTTTTTGGGATGCCTTCCAATTACAGCCCCTGTCCCCGATTCAGTCTTTGAAATGGCGGTATTAGAAGTTGAACTGACAGTAAAATTCTTTGAAAATCAGCCCAGGTGTTTTTGCATGATTTGCAAACAAACAGACAAATGCAATCTGAGGGTTGAAATGAAGTTCTTAGTGTACAAAAATGATAACATCAAGTGAAGCTAAAAAACTCAAAAGTCAGACAGAGTGCATTACAATTATATTTATAAAAATATAGCAGATTGTCTGTTAATCTGAAAACATAGAATGACTGCCATGTACAATCAATGCATTTGCAATATTCCAATATTAACATTTTTCTGCATTAAAGAAAAGTATAACATGGAAACACTCAGTTATATTTTCTCTTACACCTTTCCCATTCTCTTTTTTTAATTCATATGTGATTACAGATTTAGAGTATTTCATTTTACATTAGTAGTAAAGATCATTTTGTATAAATGGAATTCCATCTGTCAATCTTTGAAAAATACTGTATCTCTATGGATCATCCCTGTAGAACAGACAGAAAACTCATAAACCGTGGAAGAGGAGTGTGCAGGACCAAGTGCCCTGTGTAGAGAAGGCTTTGGAACAAATTTGGGTTCAAAACAGAAGTAAGGGTTAACTGACTTATTCCATGTACAAGGAGGTACAGAATTCACAGATGTGCTTTGATGACATTAAGGGGGCTGCTGCATCTTCTGACTTCACCAGGAGCTCCTCTGGATTTAAAGGAAACATGAAAGCCATGTCTGCGGTGGGCTGGCGCCCTGCCCGGGGTTTGTTTCCTGCCTTGTGTCCTGTGTTGGCTGTGATTGGCTACAGCAGATAATGGATGGATGGATGGATGGATGGATAAAAGCCATGTGAAGAATTTTTTGCTGAACAAAGTGAGATGTGGCCAATTAAGGCAGGACATGAGGCAGACTTGGAGATGGGAATCATCACAGTGCTATGGAAAACGTCTCTGAGAGAAATAAAGATTAGCTGGGGGAGTGTTGTTCAGAGTAAAGATTACTATGCAGGTCATTGGTCGTGTGATGAGTACAATCAGGTTTAAGTGGTTCATCATGAAGAGTAAAAGGCAGAGAAGGACTGGATATAGATAGATAGATAGATAGATAGATAGATAGATAGATAGATAGATTAGATAGATAGATAGATTAAAACATGCTTAAGTAGAGTAATGAAGAATTTCTACTTCATGTTTATACAACACTGATTAATTATTACAATTCAAAATATAACATTCATAAGACAAAACAAGGCAGCATGGTGGTGCAGTGGGTAGCGCTGCTGCCTCGCAGTAAGGAGACCTGAATTCGCTTTTCCAGGTCCAACCTGCATGGAGTCTGCATGTTCTCCCCATGTCTGTGTGGGTTTCCTCCCACAGTCCAAAGACATGCAGGTTAGGTGCATTGGCGATCCTAAATTGTCCCTAGTGTGTGCTTGGTGTTTGAGTGCGTGTGCCCTACGGTGAGCTGGTTCCCTGCCCAGGGTTTGTTTCCTGCCTTGTGCCCTGTGTTGGCTGGGATTGGCTCTAGCAGACCCCCATGACCCTGTAGTTAGGATATAGCAGGTTGGATAATGGATGGATGAAGACAAAGCAAAATCTTCAGGCAGATCCTCAAACCAGTATATTCTACCAGAAGCCTCACAAATCCCTTGCTATCTCCCCTCATATTTCTAGACTCCAGCTAATAGATGTATTATTATCCCTGTTTGAAATACTAGGCAGCCCTTCAAAATAGCACCTGCTGCTAAAATCCTGTCAGCTGTAAGAGTTAAATTTGAACCCTGCTCTATGTGTGCACCTGGCATGAGTCTGAGTCTCGTATCCGTCTGAGCTTATGTGAACAAAGCTGATGCTGTTATTTTTCTTTATTCACTAGATAAAATGTGTTTCCTGTTTAGAACCAAGCTGGATCATAATATATATACACTGCTCACAAAAATTAAAGGAACACTTTAAAGAAACACATTAGATACATCAAATCTCAATATGAAGTTGGATATCTATACAAATAACGACAGGGCAATGTCTTAGGAACAAAAGGATGCCAAGTCTTTTAATGGAAATAAAAGTTTTCTGCCTACAGAGGGCTCAATTGTGTAGACACCCTAAAATCAGAGTAAAATGAAGATGTGGCAGGCTAGTCTATTTTTTCAAAAACTTAATTTCTGCTACTCAAAATGCTTTTCAGTATCTTGTGTGGCCCCCATGAACTTGTATGCATGCTTGACAACATCGGGCATGCTCCTAATGAGACGACGGATGGTGTCTTGTGGCAGTTCCTCCCAGATCTGTATGAGGGCATCCCTGAGCTGTTGTACAGTCTGAGGAGCAACCTGGCGGTGCCTAATGGACCGAAACATAATGTCCACAGATGTTCTATTGGGTTTAAGTCAGGGGATCGTGAAGGCCATTCAATTGTTTCAATTCCTTCATCCTCCAGGTACTGCCTGCATACTCTTGCCACATGAGGCCGGGCATTGTTGTGCATTAGGAGGAAACCAGGACCTACTGCACCAGCGTAGGGTCTGACAATGGGTCCAAGGATTTCATCCTGATACCTAATGGCAGTCAAGATGCCGTTGTCTAGCCTGTAGAGGTCTGTGAGTCGCTCCATGGATATGCCTCCAAGATCATCACTGACCCACCACCAAACCAGTCATGCTAAACGATGTTACAGGCAGCATAATATTCTCCACGGCTTCTCCTGACCCTTTCACGTGCTCAGAGTGAACCTGCTCTCATCTGTGAAAAGCACAGGACGCCAGTGGTGGACCTGCCAATTCTGGTATTCTATGGCAAATGCCAATTGAGCTCCCCGGTGCTGTGCAGTGAGCACAGGGCGCAGTAGACATTTGGCCCTCAGGCAACCCTCATGAAGTCTGTTTCTGATTGTTTGGTCAGAGACATTCACACCAGTGCCCTACTGGAGGTCATTTTGTAGGGCTCTGGCAGTGCTCATCCTGTTCCTCCTTGCCCAAAGGAGCAGATACTGGTCCTGCTGATGGGTTATGGACCTTCTGTGGCCCTCTCCAGCTCTCCTAGAGTAACTGCTTGTCTCCTAGAATCTCCTCCATGCCCTTGAGACTGTGCAGGGAGACACAGCAAACCTTCTGGCAATGACACGTATTGATGTGCCATCCTGGAGAAGTTGGACTACCTGTGCAACCTCTGTAGGGTCCAGGTATCGCCTCATGCTACCAGTAGTGACACTGACTGTAGCCAAATGCGAAACTAGTGAAGAAACAGTCAGAAAAGATGAGGAGGGAAAATGTCAGTGGCCTCCACCTGTTAAACCATTCCTGTTTTGGGGTCATCTCATTGTTGCCCCTCTAGTGCATCTGTTGTTAATTTCATTAACACCACAGCAGCTGAAACTGATTAAAAAGTGTTCCTTTAATTTTTTGAGCAGTATATATATATATATATATATATATATATATATATATATATATATATGATAGGTCATCGTTCTTTTTACTCCTTCTTGAGGTTCATGCAGCTCCTAAGAATAAAAATGTAAAATATACATTTTTAAAAGGTCACGTACATCCTAAACAAACAGGACTATCAATCAAATTGTGGTCATCAAGGTATCAACATCTGCCATGTCCTGTTAGCAACTGGGTGTAACCAATCATGTTAAAAGTTTTCTGAATTTGAAATGAATTCCTTTTAAAGAATAGTGACCTAATCAATGAATTGTATAAATATAGCCTGAGGACATTTTTTCCTTTGTAGCAATGTGACTAATATGTGGCCAACATGTAGTACACTTGTTACTTCTTCGAAGATTTAGATAAAGAATAACAATTGACGGGGCGGCACGGTGGCGCAGTGGTAGCGCTGCTGCCTCGCAGTTAGGAGACCCGGGTTCACTTCCTGGGTCCTCCCTGCATGGAGTTTGCATGTTCTCCCCGTGTCTACGTGGGTTTCCTCCCACAGTCCAAAGACATGCAGGTTAGGTGGATTGGCGATTCCAAATTGGTCCTAGTGTGTGCTTGGTGTGTTTGTGTGTGTCCTGTGGTGGGTTGGCGCCCTGCCTGGGATTGGTTCCTGCCCTGTGTTGGGTGGGATGGCTCCAGCAGACCCCCGTGACCCTGTGTTCGGATTCAGCAGGATGGATGGATAACGATTGACGCTTTCTCCTGCCTGTGTTTTATTGCTTAAATCGAGGCATTCCAGTGGGGGGGTGTCTATATGTATTAAATGTTCTTCCACACAGCCATCACATCAGCAATGTTCAGCTAGCAAAAGGACCGCAAACAGAAATCGTCACCATCCTTTTTGCCAAAGTACACAATACCTCAGAGGGTATTTGCAGAGTCATTGTATTAGGTCTTCAGTGATGGAGGTTGTTGTATTTGGTCCCATTTCCTCTGTCAAAAAAATCAGGGAGAACAAATTAGAAAAGAGAAGAACTTATTTTACCATGAATTATAACAACTTCCCTGTAGCAGGGGGTAGGCCATTGAAACCAAGTGCTAATAAATCAGGGGTTGAACGCACAGTGGCAGGGATTCAAACAGTAGCTCTCATTTTTAAACTTTAACTTGGCTACCTTTGCTTTCGTTACCTGAGCAAGTGTTATCACACTAAACGTATGTCTGTGTGCAGTTTTTCTTTGGTTACTCCAGCGTCCTCATGCTTTCCAAATTTATGCACGTTAGGTTAACTGGCAACTGTCACGTGCAATGGAAAAACCTAGTAACCCCCATTTTTTTTCAAAACTGAGTTTTTTAGTTTATGGAGTTACTAAGTCTTTCCTGATGTTATAAGGTAGTGGTGATAGCCAAATATGTCTTCATTTCGGTCACAGCACAATGGAAGAAGCTAGCATGTACACAGTATTTTACACACTCCTAGACACAATCCTAGCAACTCCACTGACCATTGAGAAAAGACCACCTACCAATGAAAACGTTGGCTTACGATCACATGATTTAAATGCTGTGACTGCGTGATTTAAATGGCAGGTGTTGTTGATTTGTGAAGAAAACAATATCGTGTACATGAAGCGCAGGAAAATTGAAATCTAGAGATCGTTAATTATAGAGGTGACATCATTTTCTCAGTTTGCCCAAAACTTGAAAGATGTGACATACTAAGCTGTTCCATAGTTGGTGAGAACTGATGTGAGTATGAGTGTGTGCCCTGCAATGGACAACCTTCACTTGCAAAAGTGGGTTAGACGATGGAGGGCTGGAATATTTGTATGTAAATCCTAATGTGCTGTTTCTGCAAGTGGAGTGAAGGTGTCCTTCCATATGATTTTAGGATTCCATCTAATTTTAGGATTCAGATGGCCAGAGTTTATCCCTTGCACTGAGTACGAACTCTTGATATGGTGCTGACCCTCAACATAGTATATTTGTGCATAAACCATACTAATTCATAATGACACAATTTAAATTTACCAATTAGACTAACTGTTACATCTTCAGCTAATTCAAGGCCGGTGTGACAGCAATAATGGTATTTCTAAGCAAGTTGAACAGTACGACACAAAAGCACTACCAATTCTACTCCTGCTTCTCTGAGAACAAGCATTTTAAATATTCGGTACCAAACTATAAGATCCGGGATAATCCCACTGCGACAATGCGGGTTCCGCTCCATGCTCCCCTCTGGCTTCTGGGAGCTCTTGAACCCGACACCGTCAGTAATGTTACCGATGAGCTAGGAAGTGAGGCACAACAAAGCAAGGGGATGGTGCAAAACTGAAAAAGTGCTTTTATTAAAACAGCAAAATCAAAGCAAATAAATAATGCAGTGCTTCTAATATCTTCAAATAAATAATCCATAAAATCAAGTGAACTCGTGGAGGTTAAAAACAATAAATAAATCCTTTAAAAACGAGGTTAAAACAATGGCTGGAAGCCATCCTTTTAAACAGAGATCCCAGTGCCTTTCTATTGGTGACTCCCCTGCTTCTCCTGTCCAGGCTATGCCACCCTACCTGTAGCTGACCTTCTTACTGCCTTCTATTGCTGTTCTGTTCACCTCGCCAATCCCTGGCTCCAGTGGGCTTCACCAGACCGTGACTTGGGCTCCCCAGCGACCAGGGCGCTCATGCTGGGGCTTCCACTACCCGAGTTCCGAATCCCGCTGCCTTCTCGGCCTTATGCGGCGAGCCATCCTCCTTCCGGTCACTCCCGCTCCTTACGAACACTCAGCGGGAGCAACCACTAGCGACTGCCCCCTGGTGCCAGCCAAACACCCAGGCTCACTGCTCAGCTGCACCTTCACTCGTTCACGCACCAGCTTTCTCCTCCCAGCTTCCTGCCTTCTTCTTCTCCTCCTTTAACCTCTGTTCATTCTCCTTACTCTTTGTTCTTCCTTTGTTTTTTTTTTCCTCCCCCATCATCTGCCTCGCGCTTCTATTATATTATCCGGGGACGTGGATCAGGTGTGTCAACCAGCAGCTCCAGGCAACAATTATGGATGTGGACGACTCCTCAGCTGTGCACTTAAGCAGGGACTGTCCGCATCACGAATCACCCCGGGAACCACTCTGGCCACACCTACCACGCCCCCTCTCTAAGCCGCGATTATTTATTTAAAAAGTGACCTTTGATCTGAGCTGTGGACCCGCTATACCACACCCACAACCGAGGAGAACTGCTAGAGTCCCCCAAATAAAATAATATTTAAGTAGTATGTCACTTTACTTACAGTGTATTCAGAAAAGTATTTGGAGTCCTTCACGATCTGCAAACCTTATTGTGTTGCAGATTTAATTTTAAAAGGAAAATCTGACATTTTTTCATCAGTTTACTCTCAATAACACGTAATGACAAATTTTGCTTCTTTTTCTTCTGCCATCTTTGTTATTAATTGTTATGGCATTGCTGGGTGTGTTGTGTTGATGTGATCATCACTATGAGGTAAAAGATCGGCATCATGTGCTTTCTGGGCACCCGAGTTAATGGATAAATCAAAAAGAATCTCTGTGTGTGATTTTGAGTATTCCTTTATTAGTGTAACAGACACCATCATTGGCTTCGACTTTGATATTTAGGTTTGTATGGAAGCACGGACAAATTCTTGCTATGGACTCTTTATTGGTTTTCTGACTGTTCTTGTCCTGGTCACCTCCATTATTTGTAGTTTGCTGGTCTTTCTTTTGGCAAACATAACAGATGCAATCAAAATCATTAACAGAAACTTAATATAAAATAAGTAATCATCCTCAAACCCACTGTGACGGCCCAGGTTCGCTGCATCTGCCTTATTCTTTGAACTTGGATCCATCAATAGTCATGAATCAAGATGAACCAGGGAAGGGAAGAGAAATATCACAGCAAGACTGAGTTGCAAAGAGTGCTAGTGCTTTTATTTCAAAACAGAGTGTCCAGCTATAATTAAAGAACATTGCAAATCTTCAACATAAATAAATAATCCACAATAAAAACCGGTATTCTTCAAATAAAACCAGCAATGAATAAGTAAAAAAATCAGTTATAAAACCATCCAGACATCAAGTTCTTATCTGCTCAGCTCAGTGCGCCCTGCTCTCCCTGTCTCCCCAACTCACCCACAGGTCTGGCCAGAGACACCACCAGGTCTTGTCACGATTGCCACTGTCAGCGTTTGCCGTGATGCTTGCAGCTGGACCTCTGTTTTCCTCTCTGCATCCTTGGCATCTTCAACATCCCTAAGAGGCTTTTCCTTCGCCCCAGTCCTTAGGTTATTTAACTGGGAGGCGATCTTCCCCTTGGAGAGCCATTCACTTCACTCCGTCATGGGTCTACTGTCTGGTGTGTCCCTCTCAACTATGCTTGGTGTCATTTGGTTTCGTTTTCTGATCGAATCTCTAACTCAGGCTCTCCTTTAAACCTCTGTGGGCATAGCGTCTTAATTGCAACCTGCAAAAAGTCAATGGAACCAACCGCACCCTGACGTGTAAGTACGACAGTCTCCCCATTTAAACTTTCTGGGGCCACAAGAACACGCACACCCATGGAGCTTGAGCAACATCATTTTTATTTAAAAAAAAATTCACTGCCACGGACCTTAACATACGTCACCATACATGTATTATTGTGGTGAGCAGATTTGCTGTCAGGTAATATGGGAGGATGATGGGGGAGTATTATGAAGTTTGGTGTTTATAATGATTCCTATGTAATTTTTTTTTCATAATTTCCAGTTCTGTTCTAAGAATGCCAATATTAGAATACACACCTCTATCTTTCACTCACATAAACACTGGTCGCACTTACAAAAGCTTCCCAGAACTCAAAGGAGCTCCTGCATAGCACTCAACATACAACAAAAAAATGAAGCAGACCACCTCATAGTACACACACCACTAACCAGAAACTCTACAGTTTCACATCAAGATAACCCAGACAGATTCTATTTATATCATGACTATCCATGGGACGCTTTCAAATAGGTCCTGACTGAACGCTTTCATTAATTTGAGTTTAAGGGAAATTACAGAAAGGACGTCAGACTTAGCCAAAGTCAAAATGTGATCAGTCAAGTTATCGATTGACATGTTGACAACATGGTACTGTATATGTGGGTGCAGACTATTGCCGCTTTTCACTGCATAGTACGGCACGACACGGTTCAGTTCAGCTCACTTTTGGGGGGTTTTCCACTGGGAACAGTACCTGGTACCTGGTCCTTTTTTTAGTACCACCTTAGCCGAGGTTCCAAGCGTGCCGAACCGTTACCAAAACGTGACGTGTAAACTGCTGGTCACTGATTGGCGGAGAAAATGCGTCATTACTGCGTCACTGGCTATTCTTTTCTTTAAACGCATACACACGCGAAGTTTGTGTCCCGCTCTCCATCGCTGGGCGCAGTTTGTTGCATAAGTGGATGAATGTTTCTTCAAACATTCGAAAGTTCTCCAGCCACTGAGTGTTTGTAAAACCGGGAACAATCACATCCCACCACTCTGAAGCACGGTTAAATGTCCAAACAGATGGTCTGTTGCAGCGACTTTTTTGCAAAATGTGGAAAATCTGTAATATACAGAATCAGCATTTTAATGTTACACTGGCAGTTAAGTTCATTTTATGCTTTGCAACAGTGATAAAAGTTACCTAGTGATGTGCTTTTTTTAGATGCTTACCCTTGCGTCGTCGAGCTAAAGTGTTGTCGTTGTCTGCGTGTTGTTGTAAAAGTTCCACGGTGTCACGGCAGTAGAGGCGGCGCAACTCTAACGACACATGAGTAATCCTGCCCACTCTAAAGCGGTACTAAACTGCAGTCGAAAACGCAAACCGAGCCGAACTGAGCCGAACCAAGGTGAGCTGTACTGAACCGTGCTGTGCCGTACTATGCAGTGGAAAAGCGCCAATAATGTGTACAAAGTCACAGGGTTTAGGGCCTATAGTGCATTTATACTATCCTGTGCAAACAATGAGAACACAAATGGAGAGACTCACAAATTTCACTAAAAACAAATCATTGTAGGGTTTTATCATGTTTTGGTAAAAAAACATTTGACTTTTTGTTTGCTGTTAATTAATTAAATGGAGAGATATTAAGATTGAGTGTTTACCTTGTAAAGCCACAAGTCATTATGGGTGCAAGTAAAAGTATTGTCAACAGAGACCATCAACAAAAGCCCAGACCACCCAGAACTGCCAGCAGAAAGAATTCTTTGCAATACTAAGGAGAACAAGAGGAGGAAACAGAAACATACACATGAGGTAAACAAGAAACAAAACTTTAAAATACTATTATTAAAAAAGTATTATAATTTCATAATGTAGTTCATATTGTCATTTCATAACTCCTTAAGGAGTTTCTCCACACTTGGAACAATTCCATTATCTCAGGAGGCTGGGGGGGGCAGGGGGGGTCAGACCCAGCCGGGACACCTGGAAGGACCGGGAGGCAATATATATGTCCCCACAAGGGAGAGACCACCCTGGATGGTGAAGGGACCTTCCAGGGACATCCAAATTGCTTCTGGGTGCTCATGCGGCACTTCCACCACACCAGGAAGTGCCACCGGAGAAACATCAGTGAGCACCTGGAGCACATCCTGGTGATTATAAAAGGGGCCGCCTTCCTACAGTCGGAGAGCCAGAGTCGGGTGGAAGAAGGCAACGCTCAGGAGTGAGGAGGAAAGGCAGCCCAAGGAGGACCATTGAGAGGCCCAGAAATACGAGGGTGCTTGGTGCTGGAGCACTGTGCATGTTTGGGGACACTTGCGTAAATAAACGTGTGTGTTTTAGAAACTGCCAGTGTCCGTCTGGTTGTGTCTCACACCATTAAAACTCAAATACATTTAGAGTGATGAAAAAAAAGAGTTACATGTAGGAAACTGTCATTGATTTGTCACAATCCCATTAGTACAGATCTGGGTTTGCTATGTTTAGGTTTTGTATTGTTTCACTGTGGTTTTTTATTTTTATAATTACTAATTATGATCCAGTGTGAACATGACCTGATTTGTTCTGTTTAATATGATGAAGTATTATGGTCTTTTTGCCTTTTTAAAATGTTGCTGTGCAGTTGATAGCAACGGTGACATTGTTAAGGCACCAGAGCCTGAGGCTCAATTATAGTAAGGCACAAAAAAACTCACATTTGATTTCTGAACACAAAAAATGTACAAATTCGTACTGCTGCTCAGTTCCATCCATCCATTTTCCAACCCGCTGAATCCGAACACAGGGTCACGGGGGTCTGCTGGAGCCAATCCCAGCCAACACAGGGCACAAGGCAGGAACCAATCCTGGGCAGGGTGCCAACCCACCGCAGAGCTCAGTTCCCATTTATTAATTTATATACTGTATGACATAGGTCAGATCTTTTTAGAGAAGTATGATAACAAATTCTTGAAGGATTTACGTTACTTTCATATTAACAATTTACATCTAAGTCCTCCACATTTCACTCCCGCCCGTCCTGACTCATTTCACGTCCACAGGTTTCTACAAACAGACCTGACAGTAATAACTGCATTCAAACTACCAGCAACGATTGTACATTTACTGTTTCTCTTCCTTGCCATCATAAGCAGACAGTGTGCACTGATACAGTGTAAAGTAGAGAGCCACACAGCATCTGTCCATTAGGTAGTATCTGCTTGATAAAACTGCTTTTATTCATTTTGCATATGTGGTGCACATTCTGCACTGCAAAAAATGCATGTGCAAAAACTAGACAAAAAAACTTTAAATGAGAGTTGTTTTGCTTTTATTTAGCAAAAAAATCTGCCAAAGGGGTAAGCAAAATTTACTTGACAAGATTTCTCAGAACATGCTAAATAATTGTAAATACCATTCAGTAATTCTTACAATAAGAAAAAAAAAGATTTAACGTCATGATGTAAGTACTTTTCACTTGCTTAGATTTCATTTTTTGCAGTGTGGATAGATATCTGTAAATGCTCATATCAGATTTGGGTCATTTGGAAAAATAACTTGAGCAGTCAAAATGTAAAAATTCAGATATGAGGCAAAATTCACAATAGTGTCACTTCTAGTTGCTGTAAGAACATCGCCTTAAAAGTCATGTGCTTAGTCGGACAAAAGATTTTGTAATGTCAACATCAACATTCAAAAAATGTCACCAGGAAAGTTTCTCCTGGGAATACGTTCATTAGAGAGTGCAACTAAAAACTTAGATAGATAGATAGATTATAAAAGGCAATATATAATAGATAGATAGATAGATAGATAGATAGATATTTTTTTTTATTTTTTAAAATTACCTTTATTATGAACATTAACAATATACACAGTCATAAGACAAACAGTCCCAATCTTCAAGATAAAACAAAAGGTATATATCAGACAACTACCACTACTCCTCCTTTACACTCCTCCTACTCCAAGACATTAATTAGAGCATATTGTTGAAAGCCCACCAATACTTTTCATTCCCAGTTGATCACCAGTTCGCCCCCCTCCACAGCACACAGTACCTGTCGTGTCCCCCACATGTCGCTGAACATTTCTAAATTGTTTGTTAGTTTATGGTACATGAATTCAAGTTTCAGTCGACTTTTAATTAAAACTTTGAACAGCAGCAGAGCGTCGGTCCCCATGAGGTTTTTCTCTTTATTCCTCCTTGTTTTTAGGATTGCCAACTTGGCCTGTCCTAAGAGGAAATTCCCAAGAACAGACTTATTCCTATTTTTTTGATTATAGTTAATACCAAAGATAAAGTTAATTTTTGAGAGACCAAAACCAAAACCAGAATTAAATCCAAGAAAATAAACAAAGGCCTCAGCCGTTCACAGTGAATGAACATATGAAAGATGGTCTCCCTCGTGTCACAGAACGGGCACTGGTCAGTCTCTGAAGTGTTAATTATATTCAGAAATGTGTTTGTGGCTAAGGCCGAGTGCATTATCCTCCACTGCAGATCCCCAAGTCTTTTCTGTAACGGGAGTTTATAAAAAGCTCTCCATGAAGGTGTTATGTTCTCAGAGACCTGCAGCTCTTTCCTCCACAAAGTATCTGGCAACTCTTTCAGTTGGTTATAAAATGTCACTTTGACACACAGTTTATAAAGTTCTTTTTTGTTAAAGAGTTCAAAGTCTTTCTCGACCAGAGTCCCAAATCTGAGAAGGTGTCCAGGTCTGTCAGTGTGGTCAGTGACGTGTGGTCTTACAATGATGGTGGGTGATGTCATCTCTGCCTCTGGTGTCCCCTCACCTGTGAAGTACTCGTCACACAGTGAACTCGCTCCTGACCTCCGCAGTGCTGTTTGTACTTGACTAAGAAAAAGTCAACCAGGCGTACTGATCTGATCCCCAGGACTGTCGCTAGGTGGGCAGGGTGTGCCAGCACCTCATATTGTATCAATTAAATGTTTTATTTTTAAAATTCTTTTGTTTAAAAGAATTGATACGAATGAGTCAGAAAATAATAACGAACAATCTAAAAGAGGATTCCAGACTAAAGGTTCTTCCAAGAACCAAAAATACTTTCAGATTTAGCCTGGTCCTCCTGAACTTTCTGTGCCAAACCTGAAGTGCAGATTTATAAAATTCTGGCAGGTCAGACCCAACAATATTGGCAGAGTGTAATAAAAAACAATGTTCCGCAAAATTTAAGCTCCTTACCCTACTAAATAAGGTAAAGGCCAGCTGTCTCCATGGTAGGTGCTCAGGGCCGTATAGGAGCCGATGTAATGTCTGTAACCTAAAGGCCTCCATCTTGCTCACCAAGTCAATGAGTCCCTGACCGCCTCTTCTACAGGCAGATACAGGACACTGCGCTTCACCCAATGCAGGCCATCCCAAAAGAAATCTAAAAGTATTGCGTGGATGTTCTTGATGACAGATATTGGGGGGTCTATACATTGCAACTTATGCCAGAACATGGAGGCTATTAGGTTATTAATAATGAGGACCCTGCCTCGACAGGAGATCTCCTTTTGAAGATATTTCCATTTCTTCAGTCTGGCTTGAACTTTTTCCGCCCAGTCTGCCCAGTTTTCCTCAGCTACTCCTCCTTGTCCTAAAAACACCCCCAGGTATCTGAAGACTCTCCTGTTCCACTTAAGGCCACCAGGTAGGCCCGGTGGGTCTCCATCCCTCCAGTTGCCAATTAAAAATGCGGTACTTTTGTCCCAGTTAATTTTTGCCGATGACAGTTTTTCAAATTCATCCAGGCAATGCTTCAGCTCCGTGATGTCTCCATGATGACAGATGAACACGGTTAAATCATCCGCATACGCGACCACCTTGAGCTGTAAATTCGGGCACTGAGGGATGTTCAGACCTTGAAGGCGGATGCGAATTTGTTGTAGTAGCGGCTCGATGGAGAGTGAGAAGAGCATACCGGACAGAGAGCAGCCCTGACGTATCCCTCTGGTTACCTTGAAGGGGGCGGTTAGTGTTCCATTAAGTTTCACGACACTAAAAACGTTGTGATATAAAAGTCCAATGTGTTTAATGAATGAAGGTCCAAAGCCAAAGGCCTTCAGCACTGCTAAAAGGTAATTGTGGTCCACCCTGTCAAACGCCTTCTCCTGATCCAGTGATAAAAGACCAGCATCAAACCCAAAGAGCCTGGCAGCATCAATCACATCCCGAACCAGGAAGATGTTGTCCAGAATACACCTGTTGGGGACACAGTATGTCTGCTCGGGGTTCACGATACACGCCATGACTCTTCCTAACCGGTTAGCCAGGGCCTTGGAAAGATTTTGTAATCCGCACACAGCAGGCTTACTGGGCCAGTTCTTTAGCTCCGTGAGGTCTCCTTTCTTTGGGAGTAGTGTGATAACTGCTCTGCGACAGGAAAGGGGCAGTTCACCCACTCGCAGACTTTCACAGAAAACCTCTGCCAGATCAGCCAAGGTGACACCAAAAGCTTTAAAAAACTCAACAGGCAAACCGTCAATTCCTGGGGACTTCCCAATGTTCAGCCCATTCAACGCTGTGGTCAACTCATCTAGAGAGATCGTAGTTTCCATGAAGTCTTTCTCTCCATCTGGAACCTGAGGTAAGTCCTGGAGAAAACTGACGACTCTAAAGGTACCTCTTCAATGTCTGCAGAAAACAGTCGCTGGTAAAATTGGTGTGCCCAGGATCGAAGGGCTTCAGGCTCCAGCAGGTCTTGACCTTTGTCATTTTTTAAACAGTTGATGGTCTTACTTTGGCCAATTGTTTTTTCCAGTTTAAAAAAAAATTGTGTGGGAGCGTCCATCTGGGTGAGCGACTGCATTCTCGAGCGGATGAGTGCGCCATTGACTCTCTTGTCTATAAGGTCCATCAATAATTGTTTCTTAGTTTTGAGGGACTCAAAAGTGCTGCCGTCAAAGTTATTACATAAAACTGAATGAAGTTCCTCAATATCCTTCTCCAGTTCAGAAATGGCGCATTCACATCCCTGGTGGTGTGCTCGGTGTATTGTTGGCACAATACGCGTATCTCAGTTTTTGAGCAATCCCACCATTGCCTCAGTGAAGAGAAGGTCTTCTTTTTGTATCTCCATTGTGTCCAGAAGTATTTGAAACAGTTGATGAAGTGGGGTCTTTCAGTAGATTATTATTAAAGTGCCAGTAGGATTTAACAGAAGGAGCAGAGAGAAAAGAGATTTGAAGGGAAACAAGACAGTGATCAGATAAACTAGTTGGAAGAATGGAGCAGTTAGCTATGAGGTTCCTGTGATGTTTCTGGATGTAAAACCTGTCAAGTCGAGCCATAGACAGCAGCCCAGCTGAGCCCTTCACCCACGTATACTGCCGGACCCCCGGATGAAAATCCCTCCAAATATCAAGGAGATTATTTTTGGTGACCACAGACCTCAGTGATTGGACGGACCCCGGGTGCGGTTCTAGCCCATTCCTGTCCAGCTGCGCATTTTCTGTGCAGTTAAAGTCGCCCCCAACAAACACCAGCTCATCATTGTCACATGTCCCCAGGACATCATTTAAAACTGAGAAGCAGTGAGTTCTCTCAATCCCTACATTTGGGGCGTAAACGTTAATAAACACCCACTTCTTCTCTCCCAGCTGTGCTTCTACCTTCAGCAGCCTCCCCTGGATTAACTCAGTAGAAACAACACTGTCAGGTACAAAACTTTTACAAAATAAGGATGGCAACACCTGCACTGAGATTTGAGCCATGACTAAGATGTGCCACCCCTGGCCACTCTCTGTGCCAGTCAGACTGATTAGCCTCGTCAGTATGGGTCTCTTGAAGGAAAACCACGTTAATTTTTTTTTGCGCTAAGTGCTCAAATAGCGCCGTTCTTTTACTAATCTCTGCAGCCGTTTATATTGAAAGAGCACAGGAATAGACAGGCATTTTAAAAGAAAATAAGGTGGCGGTCAACAACACTACATTAACCAAAGAAACGGGGATTCGCTTTAAAACTGCCATCATGATTGTGCTTCTAGTGAACGTTTCACTTTGCTTATGATATTCTTTAATCGGACTCTCTCTTTGGAGGTCATACCTAATTCAGCAGCCCGCCGCCGCACTTGCTTCGAGCTCAGAAACTGATGGAGATCAGGAAAGTGTTCGACTATACTGACCCCCTCTTCCCTTCTAAAAACTCTAAAAAGCGCAAAATGCTTTCTGTGCTGTAAGCCTCGTGTAAGCTCGAGTGAGATGACAGATCAACTCTGATCGACGGGTCAGATTCATTGCCGTCCTCCCCTCCTTCCTCTCTCACTTTGATTTCAGTGCCGTCTGTCTGCTGCTGATCACTAGCGGCGGCCTCTGCACTTTCAGTCTTAGTGCTCTTCTTGGCGCGTCCACCACTGGTTGATTTGTTCTTTCTCTTCCTGGTTACCGGCTTAATAAAACCGTTTCCTTCTTCAAAGATCATTTCTCCATCGGCCCCCGTCTCTTGTGTTATTTCATCAGTTAAAGACTGCTCAGCCAGTGCGCTCTCCTCCGCCCTCCTTGAGAAGGCGCTCTTGAGGCCGTCTCTGGAGCGGTAGCACTCTTGGCGGGTGTCTTGCGGAGATGCACAGCAGAGTTCTCTGTACAACATTCAGCCCCTGGTACCACTTTAGATACCTCCCTCACCTCCTCTTCATGGCCGACATCAGCCTTCTTATTCTGATTTATTTCAAAAGTCTGTTCGGTAGTTTCCTCTGCGCCCGTAACCATTTCAGCCATCTGTTTATTTTCTATCGCAGGCTCTCCGCTGGAAACTTCCGGCTTCTGCTTCATGTGCCGGGTCTGCTGTGATACTTTGAACTATTGTAATTTCACCCTGATCTTCAGCCTCTTCATCAGAATCGTAACTCTGATCTTCCATTTCTGAGTCACTAAGTAAGGAATCATTCTCTTCGTTGTCCGATATTCTATTACTGGGCTCTTTGTGCTCACCAGATGGTCCCGGTTTATCCGAGCTGTCTGCCATAACACCCCGCTTACACTGACTAGCTTTATGCCCTGTCTGACCACACTTAAAACATTTCATTAGTTCTGTAGAGATAAATACAATATATTCAAAACCCTCTACTTTAAATTTCAATGCCACATCAAGCTCCTCACGCGAGTTATTTAGTACCATGTACACCTGTCTCCTGAAAGACACGACATGTTTTAAATCCGGAGAGCGGCAGCCAAGCGGTATCATTACTAAATCAGATATGACTTCACCATATCTGCGAAGTTCATTTAATAAAATCTAATTTTTCAAAAAGGTGGAACATTTGAAATAATAACTCGTTTAGCAGGAGTCGATAAAGGCAGAACTGGGACTAGCGAGCCGTTTATCACCAGGCCCTCCTGCACTAGTGTATGTACCATAGCCTCGTCGCTAAAAACACTACAATAGTTTTGTTCATTCGGGATGCTGACTTCACATTCTTACAGCCAACTCTTTTCGCCACCTCAACAACACACGCCTCAACAGAGACCATCGGGTCCACAACTACTTTAATTCCATTTTTCTGAAAGATGTTTCAAAATTTCGGGTTAAGCCCTGGAGGCTTTGCTCGGGCATGACCATGGCGGCAAGCCGCAGCGCGTCCGACTATTACAACAACCACTGACAATAAACTATATACTTTCAAATAAATGGCAAATCAGTAAAAAAATCTTTATACATAAAACTGATAGTAAAGAAAGTTAGAAAAAGAAAACGAGAAATACTCACAGATACCCAAACGAACGGAGCGGACCTGCGACCAACAACCACGCCCACCCAGACCAGAGTAATCGACAGACACAGATTCCACAGACAGAAAGGATAGATAGATAGATAGATAGATAGATAGATATGAAAGGCACTAAATAATAGATAGATAGATAGATAGATAGATAGATAGATAGATAGATAGAAAGGAAAGGCACTATATAATAGATAGATAGATAGATAGATAGATATGAAGGCAATATATAATAGATAGATAGATAGATAGATAGATAGATAGATAGATAGATAGATAGATAGGAAAGGCACTATATAATAGATAGATAGATAGATAGATAGATAGGAAAGGCACTATATAATAGATAGATAGATAGATAGATAGGAAAGGCACTATATAATAGATAGATAGATAGATAGATAGATAGATAGATAGATAGATAGATAGGAAAGGCAATATATAATAGATAGATAGATAGATAGATAGATAGATAGATAGATAGATAGATAGATAGATAGATAGATAGATAGATAGGAAAGGCACTATATTATAGATAGATAGATAGATAGATAGATAGATAGATAGATAGATAGATAGATAGATAGATTATATTGTGAACCACAGGGACACCGGATGATGGGAAGTACCGGGAAAAAGGCCGTAGCTTCCCTGAACCACAAGGGGGCAAAGTCCCAGGATTACAAGGGGGTCACAGAGCTTGGAAGCTCAACCCTATGGAGAGACGTGGCCACCACCAGGGAGTGCCTGGACAGCTCCGGAACTGTGGTCTGCAGCACTTCCACCACACCCGTAAGTGCTTCCAGAAGAGGAGTTGAACTTGCAGGCATCACTTTTGCCACACTCAGAGTGCTGCGGATGTTAATGTGGAGCACCTGGAGCACTTCTGGGTGCTGTATAAAGAGGCGCCTCACTCCACTTGGGGGCTGGAGTCGAGTGGAAGAGGACAGAGCTTGCCTGAGAGGAGTTGGAGGCGGAGGTGAGGAAAGAAAGGAGTCTGAATGACTATTTGATGGTGATTGGTGCACTGTATTCGTGTGTGGTGCAATAAACGTGTGTTTGGAATATTGTATATATGTATATATACAAGGTATGATCAAAAATACGGTGAATGTTTTATAAAAGAAATGTCTATTGCAGTAAAAGATTTACAACTACTAGTCACCCTCAACATACTCTCCTCCTTCTTCGAGTGCACTTATCCCAACGCTCTTGCCACTTTGCAAAGCAGTTCTGGAAGTTTTCGTTCAAGGGTGTCTTTAGTTGGGCTGTCGTGGCTGCCTGGTTGTCCTCAATGGATTGAAATCGTTTACCTTTCATGGTCATTTTCAGTTTAGAGAACAGCCAGAAGTGCGCGGTGCCAGATCCGGCAAATAAGGTGGACACAGCTTAATGTTTTTATTCGACAGAAATTGTCGAACTAGAAGGGATATGTGACAAGGAGCGTTGTCATGATGAAGAATGAAACGTTTCAACATTTTCCTCAGTTATTGATGTTGAAGGACATCCTGATCTTTCTCGTCTTCAACCGAGTCAGATCCATTACGAAATCGATCAAACCACTTGTAAACAGTCTTAATTGTTGGCGCAGTGTTACCATAAACTGATTTTAACATCTGATGGGTTTCCTGAGCTTTTTGCAAGTTTGAAACAAAATTTCATGTTAATGCGTTGCTTGATATCCATTATTAACGACAAACTTGAAAAACACACTTGAACTCAACAGTGGCTCACAAATGACTGACTGTATCAAACAAGTTGAAAGTTGTCACAAACTGGGCTCTAGGTTGGACAAGTCAGAACCGGCATTGAATTGTTTTACGTTGCTCTTGGATGGTGCTCTGCATCAACATTCACCGTACTTTTTGATCACACCTTGTATATATATACATACAAAGTATATATATTGGGTGGCATGGTGGTGCAGGGGGTAGAGCTGCTGCCTCGCAGTTAGGAGACCAGGGTTAGCTTCCCAGGTTCTCCCTGCGTGGAGTTTGCATGTTCTCCCCATGTCTGCGTGGGTTTTCTCCCACAGTCCTAAGACATGCAGGTTAGGTGCATTGGTGATTCTATATCGTCCCTTGTGTGTGTGTGTGTGCGCCCTGTGGTGGGCTGGCGCCCTGCCCGGGGTTTGTTTCCTGCCTTGTGCCCTGTGTTAGCTGGGATTGGCTCCAACAGACCCCCGTGACCCTGTAGTTAGGATATAGCGGGTTGGATAATGGATGGATGGAAGGAAAGAACGGAGCACAGCAATAAAAGACCATAAAATTCATTTCCAGATACTCCCAGAATAGCATACAGGCCAAAAGGAAGATCAAATACAACTTTCAAGAGATTCTGGCTGGCAATACGCTGCAAGAGTATAAGGTGATTGCAGGGTACAGAAAGAACAAAAGTCTGGGAGATATCTTAGTGAGGAGCACATTACAAACACCTGGGGACATTCAACCCTGAAAGCAGCCTGCATTTTTTGAAAAATGTTGACGTAAAAAACCCACGGCAATAACAGTACATTTGGGGGACACAAACTGTATTTATATAATCAAAAGCCATAGGTGCAATCTCCTATGAGTGTGTGTGTGTTTTGGGGTCAAAGTCAGGCTTGCTCAACACCTATACACCATAAGGAACAGGAAAGAAGTACGGAGACTGTTGGTGGCACATTTCTTATGCCATGGACTGGCTAATCTGGTTACACAGGACCACATTTGGACAGATAGTCAGAGAAGGCTGAAAGAAAGGGAATGGATCAGAAAACTGGGAACTGTCCATCCGATTGGTCTAAACATAAGAAATCGCAGCAGAATAACCAACTTCGGCATAAAGTAATCTTTGTGGAATGATACACACAAAAAATGTCTTGTGTTAGAATTACCATGTATCAAATGTTTTCTATGATAATCTCCAGACCTGTGAAGATATCCACACCTGCATAAACTGCAAAGCACCCAGGAAGCCTAATTTGCATGGACCTGGAAGGACTCATGGGAGGCTAATTTTCATGAAAACTGCAGAGCATCATGGGAAGGAAGAATTTGCATAGAGAATGCAAAGCATTGTGGGAAATCGAGAAATACAATAGAACTACATAAGATATTGCTAAAAAAAAAGGTATGTGTTTCTATTGACATTTCAGTTGTTACCTGAGAACTCCATGAACAACCCAAAAATATATATATTATTTTATCCATTATCCATCCTTCAAGGGTGCTGGAGCATAATTAAAAACATTGGATATAAATAATAAGTCAAAGAAGACTTACCACTGTATTGCGCTGTTCTGTTTAACTGCGCCATCTGCAAAAACATACATGACCATGAATATCTCTCAAAATGCAATATTTGTAAATGCTAGTAGTGTACTAATGTAATCTGAAATAAATAAATACAATCAGTAACACAAAACACAAGATTTCTGCATGAATTGAAATTCATCTTGTCATGCATGTGCTCCTGAGGATCACCATCCAAGCTCTTCTCAGCGATATAATGCCACCTCAGGCCAACAGGGGGCACTGCTGCTAACAGCCTTGTCGTGTTCTTCACCCACAGTCCAGAGAAAATGACTGGTGAAAGCAATTAACCCTGTCCCTTCTGGTCCAAGGGCTTAAAAAGGGACGACCACCCGAATGGAGATGTCTTTTGATCAGGCAAATGATCTGAAGACAGAATCTCCTTATTAGATAGATAGATAGATAGATAGATAGATAGATAGATAGATAGATAGATAGATAGATAGATACTTTATTAATCCCAAGGGGAAATTCACATACTCCAGCAGCAGCATACTGATAAAAAACAATAGTAAATTAAAGAGTGATAAAAATGCAGGTAATACAGACAATAACTTTGTATAATGTTAAAGTTTACCCCCCCAGGTGGAATTGAAGAGTCGCATAGTGTTGGGGGGGACGATCTCCTCAGTCTGTCAGTGTAGCAGGACAGTAACATCAGTCTGTTGCTGAAGCTGCTCCTCTGTCTGGAGATGATCCTGTTCAGTGGATGCAGTGGATTCTTCATGATTGACAGGAGCCTGCTCAGTGCCCGTCACTCTGCCATGGATGTCAAACTGTCCAGTTCCATGCCTACAACAAAGCCTGCCTTCCTCAAAAGTTTGTCCAGGCATGAGGCGTCCTTCTTCTTTATGCTGCCTCCACAGCACACCACCGCGTAGAAGAGGTCACTCGCCACAACCATCTGATAGAACATCTGCAGCATCTTATTGCAGATGTTGAAGGACGCCAACCTTCTAAGGAAGTATACTCGGCTCTGACCTTTCTTACACAGAGCATCAGTATTGGCAGTCCAGTCCAATTTGTCATCCAGCTGCACTCCCAGGTATTTATAGGTCTGCACCCTCTGCACACAGTCACCTCTGATGATCACGGGGTCCATGAGGGGCCTGGGCCTCCTAAAATCCACCACCAGCTCCTTGGTTTTGCTGGTGTTCAGTTGTATGTGGTTTGAGTCGCACCATTTAACATAGTCCTTGATTAGTTTCCTATACTCCACCTCCTGCCCACTCCTGATACAGTCCACGATAGCAGTGTTGTCAGCGAACTTTTGCATGTGGCAGGATTCCGAGTTGTATTGGCACTCTGATGTATGTTGGCTGAACAGGACCAGAGAAAGTACAGTCCCCTGCGGCGCTCCTGTGCTGCTGTCCACAATGTCAGACCTACAGTTCCCAAGACGTACATACTGAGGTCTGTCTGTAAGATAATCAACCATCCTTGCCACCAGGTATGAATCTACTCCCATCTCTGTCAGCTTGTGCCTAAGGAGCAGAGTTGGATGGTGTTGAAGGTGCTAGAGAAGTCCAGAAACATAATTCTCACAGCACCACTGCCTCTGTCCAAGTGGAAGGGGGATCTTTATAGCATAAAGATAATGGCATCCTTTTCCTGGTATATGAACTGCAGAGGGTCGAGGCGTAGGGCGGACCTGTGGCCTCAGGTGGTGAAGCAGCAGCCGCTCCATGGTCTTCATCACATGTGACATCAGAGAGACAGGCCGGAAGTCATTCAGCTCATATGGATGTGATACCTTTGGGACTGGGGTGATGTTTTCCAAAGTTATTCTAACTTTACATCATCGGTAGAAGCCTGACGATCAAGGCCACTTAACTACATGGCAGTGATTCTGTTGTATTCATGCCATTTTGCATTTATTTTGTTTATAAAGGAACTTTTACTAAACGTGGAGAGAGAATGAAAACTGGCAGGCATTAGGGCAACAGAAAAGGACCTTGAGATGAAAACTTAAACCAAGACACAAGTGGGATCGATAACCAGATCATCTGGAAGTCTGTAGTCACATGGTAAAGGCTTGAATAAAGTATCCACAACCTTGGACAAGTGCATACATGTAACACCAGCTTAAATATTAATCATACTGATGGCGTCACTGCCCAGGGGCAGAAATCCTTGTTAGTTTGTCAGAATCATGGTATGGATTTGCTCGATATTGTCATCTGCAGTGGATGTGGACGAACATCCCATTCTTTCTTCACGCTTAACATTTTTCCAATCATTTTTTTAACTTCTGAATCCATCTGTAAACATTCTGCCATTGTAAAAGATTGTCTCCATATTGTGCAGAAAGCCTTCTATGGATTTCTGTCCCACTACACCTTCAACTAATAAAAAAGTGAATTACTGCTCGGGCTCTACCTTGGAGCCATGTTTAGTTTGATATATATATATATATATATATATTATTTGATTTGATTTGATATACTTTATTAATCCTGTCAGGGGGAATTGTCTTTTCACATGACCTTTGGCGTTCAGAGCACCCTGGTGCAATTTTCAGGTTAAGGGCCTTGCTCAAGTAGGTGTCAACTAGCACCAGTAATAGGATTTGAACCAGAAACCTTCCAGATATCAGCACAGATCCTTAGATATCCATTGTGACCATAAACACACCATTTTTCCACATGTGTGCAGTAAATGCTGTACAGGCATCCCAAACAGTCATTGATTGAGGGTCTGTGGCTAATTACTTCACATATCTCATAAACCTAAAAGTGCAGATAATTTTTGACTTATCGTAATGTTTGGTTTCAACTTATACTTATAGTCAAGTTACAAGGAGAATAAAAAATATACTGCAAATGGAGTGTGTTGTGTGTATTTAATTTATACCAACCACTGAAGTTTTAGAGTTCTTCCATTACTTCTGATGTTTCCTTTACCTTGACAAAAAATTAAAAATGATTCAGTAAGGAATTAGATAAACGGTCACCTACCTTTAATTTTAATCTCCAAAGAAATCCCCACTTTAACTCCATACTGTTCAGCTGTACACCAGTACTGACCACTGTCACCCTCCTCCACATTGTTTATGTTCATAATAAAGGTTCTGTGGATGAAATCGTCTGTGAATGACATGTTCTCTCCAGCTGGTACACCGACACAGGAGGACCATGAAGTCCCCTTACACCAGGATTTCAAGTGATCTTTGTATTCTTGATTATAATAACAATGGGCGGTGACAGCTTCCCCTGCCTGCCCAATGATCAAAGAGGTATTTGTCCATAGATAGGATGAAGAAGCTGCAGACACAAAAGCAAGTTATTTTTCATGTTTGCGGGTGCTGGAATCTGATCAGGCAATGGTCGGCATTGCCACTTCCCAGAATCTATGAACCTATGAGTCCTGTATTCTAATAACATGTACGCACATTAATTACAGGTTGGACTAGTCCTGGAACACAGAAGAACTATTTAAGAAAGGGCAGAACAGGCTCTTTTTCCTTAGGAAACAGTGCTCCTTAATGTAGGAAATTACATCCTTCACACCTTCTACAACTCTGTGATGGCCAGTGTGATTTTCTACACTGAGGTGTGTTGGGCTGGTAACATCACATCAATAGAGACCCACCAGATCAACAGGCTAATTAAAGGGCAAGCTCGGTTATGAGATGCACTCCGGGTCCCCTGAAGGTTATAGCAAAGAAAAGAATTATAACAAAACTGAGCGCCATTATGAACAATGCTGCACATCCTCTCTCTAACACACTAACACTGAGGACTTTAAGCAAATTAATTATTCAGCAGAAGTGTGTCAAGAAATACAATGGAGGGCTCCTTTATACTAACAGCAATATGTCTGCATAATGCTTCACTGTGACAGCCAAGTCACAACTTTTCTTTCGATTTTTCTTGCTTTATAGTCATTCTGGTGTGTGTTCAGATAGGAAAGTGTGTATGTATGTATGTATGTATGTATGTATTTAAACAGGTCAGGTGAGGTCAGGTTGGGGAGCATGCACTGGTACAGTGCATTACGCACCACTACATGGCAAAACAGCTCAGGATCCTGGTTGGCAACCCCCAGGGCAGACATGTGGTTCAGTCCCACCTTCGGAAGAATTCTCGAAGAGACACAGTACCAAACCAGACCAGTCTTTGTCTCAGGTCACTGGATAGCATCCATGTCCCACAACAATACAGCAAGATAGGAAGCACTAGGACTCTAAAGACTTGGACCTTTGTCCTTTTATATAGACATTGGGACCTCCATGTCCCCCTTTCCAGTGACCTCATGAGCCTCCATGTTCTATCTATCTATCATATAGTGCCTTTCAAATCTATCTATCTATCTATCTATCTATCTATCTATCTATCTATCTATCTATCTATCTATCTATCTATCTATCTATCTATCTATCTACTTTCATCCTAGTGTTATAACATTATATTGTTATAATCAAAAAATATCAAATATTGGGAAGTGTATAAAAGAGTTAATTCACAAAGTTTGATGTGGAAGACTAGTTATTAACTTTAAAGCAAAAGAGCACTAGTAGTTAACTGGAGAAACCAGGTTACTAACATCTTACCATTGACCCTCAGCTCCATGTGTACTCCTTTAGATATTCCTTTCTTCTTAACAGAGCACCAGTAATCTCCAGAGTCCTCGATCTCTAATCCATTGACACTGATAGTGAAGAATGTCTGCTTAATATTGTGAGCGTCACCTTCTCTCTGTCTGACCACCTTATGGTATCACAGGAGCTCCATTCAGACCCCTTGCACCAGCTTTTTACTTGGTCTTTGTAATCCTTATTGTAATGGCACTGAAAGCTGACTGATCCACCCTTTTGAAAGTGGATTAATGATTTATTTGTCCACAGATAAGGAGAGGCTATAAATATGAAACAAAGTATGCTTTCATTAGATAGATAGATAGATAGATAGATAGATAGATAGATAGATAGATAGATAGATAGATAGATAGATAGATAGATAGATAGATAGATAGATAGATAGATGAAAGGCACTATATAATAGAGATAGATAGATAGATAGATAGATAGATAGATAGATAGATAGATAGATAGATAGATAGATAGATAGATAGATAGATACTTTATTAATCCCAAGGGGAAATTCACATAATCCAGCAGCAGTATACTGATACAAAGAAACAATATTAAATTAAATAGTAATAAAAATTAAAAAAATTAAAATAAAATTAATGTTAGCATTTACTCCCCCGGGTGGAATTGAAGAGTCGCATAGTGTGGGGGAGGAGCGATCTCCTCAGTCTGCCAGTGGAGCAGGACGGTGACAAAAGTCTGTCATACTGTAGACAGAGACATATATCAGTAAGTAAACAATATATAATATTTATCTATTTTCTAAGCCTGCTTTATCCTGAGCAGGGTTGTGAGGAAGCACATGGCACAAGGCAGGAGCAATCCCTGGAAAGGGTGTTAGTCTATCACAGGGTTAACACCACAGACACACACACAATCATTATAAGGTTTTGAATAGAATGTGGACCTATGGTGACCAATGCTGGACAACAGCAATCAACATTAAAAACATTAAAAACATCCATGAAAAAATCTCACATGTTGCATAATTCATAGGTGAAGCCATCTAACTGTATGCTCACAACATGTCAAATGCATGCATTTTTTGCCAAAATATTGTTAAATAAGTAACTTCAGAAAATGAAAGTACTCCAAAACAGGATGCCTCTTCACACTAGTCTGTGCTTTTTATTTAAAGTCCCACCTGTCCCTGTCATTCATTTGTCAAATGAATTTTCAATTGAAAAGTGCGATTGCACTGCAAAAAAGTTTTGCAAAAAAGTTTCCTGTAAGCTGCCTTTGATAAAAATGTCAGCTAAACATATATAATAATAAATATATAACTTACCAAAAATCCTGAAGTCTATAGATGTCCCTTTTTTAACTCCTCTTTTCTCAACAGCACACCAATAGTATCCAGATTCTTTTATTTCCAGTTTACTCAGACTCACGGTGAAGACTCGCTCTTTCTTGTCGTCTCTGAGGGTCACGTTCCCTTTAGAACTTCGAGCACCCGACTGCACCAGAATTTCACAAGAGCTCCATTCCATGCCTCTACATAAGAATTTCATATGGTCTTCAAATTCAGGAGTATAGTAACACTGAATACTGACAGATCCTCCTTCTTGACCAGTGATAACTGTTTCATCCACCCACAAGTTAGATGGGCCTACCAACAATCAAGTAAACAAATTCAGCTCTTTATATTACTTTGAAAAATGTACATGAACTCATTTGAAATTATCTAAGATGTCCCAGCAATTGTTATATTTCAAAGGATACTGTTGTGGAAAATACTAACAAAAAAAGAAGAGTCTTGAGCTATTGTTACATATGAACTCTAAACATGGACCTTCTTTATTTACACCTACAAGTGGATTTACAGATTGTATTGTTAACACAGCATGGCAGACTGAAGAAATCTAAAAGAAAGCTTCCTTTGATCAGTTAGGTTAATTTACATATAACAACTAGGGAGTATTTCAAACAATTCAATCAGCATACAGATAAATGGTATGGCCCAGAAACCCACCTCTGCTTTTGAGTATTATGTAAAGTCCCCAAATAGTTAATCATTAAGAGTCATAGCTAATACCTGGCTAAAACGAAATAAGGTTTCTTATATGTATATGTAGCCAAAGGTGTGCTACTTTGATCTTTGAGGCTTATTCCATAAACATTATTATATTTAAAATGGGTTGCCATAAATAAATATAGCTGAAGCAATGCAAACCATCTGACATGGAGAAAACACTACTATAAACTAAGAAACCTGACAGGGAAATGTGAAGAGACACGTTGAAGCAATTGAGGCTATTAAAAAAGTGCTGAGGTGCTCCCTGTTTCGTGATGTCAATACTGTATATGGTCAGGGGCTACTGTCTGCAAATTAGAGTTTCCCAATGTGAGCGAAGAATGAATCCCATGTTAAGCAAATGCATGTTCTTATTTTGGAAACAATGAACGTGAGAAAAATGTGAACAACTGGCAACTACAATGGACATTAGATCTCACCTGTGGATGGGTAGAAGACATCACTCCTGCTTGTACCTAGGAAACATGCCTCCTGCACTCTCTTGAAGCAAGCCAGAGCTGCCTAAAGGTACTGCACACCTGTACTATTGTGAGTGTGTAGCCGATATTTAAAGAAGCCTAGTGTATCCTTTCTTTAGTGTTATTTTTTTTTTTTTCATCATAGAATTTCCACCGTACCACTAGGAATATATATACTGCTCAAAAGAATTAAAGGAACACTTTTTAATCAGAGTATAGCATAAAGTCAATTAAATTTATGGGATATTAATCTGGTCAGTTAAGTAGCAGAGGGGGTTGTTAATCAGTTTCAGCTGCTGTGGTGTTAATGAAATTAACAACAGATGCACTAGAGGGCAACAATGAGATGACCCCCAAAACAGGAATGGTTTAACAGGTGGAGGCCACTGACATTTTTCCCTCCTCATCTTTTCTGACTGTTTCTTCACTAGTTTTGCATTTGGCTACAGTCAGTGTCACTACTGGTAGCATGAGGCGATACCTGGACCCTACAGAGGTTGCACAGGTAGTCCAACTTCTCCAGGATGGCACATCAATACGTGTCATTGCCAGAAGGTTTGCTGTGTCTCCCTGCACAGTCTCAAGGGCATGGAGGAGATTCTAGGAGACAAGCAGTTACTCTAGGAAAGCTGGAGAGGGCCATAGAAGGTCCATAACCCATCAGCAGGACCAGTATCTGCTCATTTGGGCAAGGAGGAACAGGATGAGCACTGCCAGAGCCCTGCAAAATGACCTCCAGCAGGCCACTGGTGTGAATGTCTCTGACCAAACAACCAGAAAGACTTCATGAGGGTGACCTGAGGGCCCCATGTCCTCTAATGGGCCCTGAGCTCACTGCCCAGCAGCATGCAGCTCGATTGGCATTCGCCATAGAATACCAGAATTGGCAGATGCACCACTGGTGCCCTGTGCTTTTTACAGATGAGAGCAGGTTCACCCTGAGCACGTGACAGAAGTGAAAGGGTCTGGAGAAGCCATGGAGAACATTATGCTGCCTGTAACATCATTCAGCATGAGCAGTTTGGTGGTGGGTTAATGATTGTCTGGGGAGGCATATCCATGGAGGGTCACACAGACCGCTACAGGCTTGACAAAGGCACCTTGGCTGCCATTAGGTATCAGGATGAAATCCTTGGACCCATTGTCAGACCCTATGCTGGTACAGTGGCTCCTGGTACACGACAATTCCTGGCCTCATGTGGTGAGAGTATGCAGGCAGTTCCTGGAGGATGAAGGAATTGATACCATTGACTGGCCACCACACTTTCTTGACCTAAATCCAATAGAACACCTTTGGGACATTATGTTTTGGTCCATCCAATGCCACCAGGTTGCACCTCAGACTGTCCAGGAGCTCAGTGATGCCCTGGTCCAGATCTGGGAGGAGATCCCCCACAACACCATCTGTCATCTCATTAGAAGCATGCACCGATGTTGTCAGGCATGTATACAAGAACACAGGGGCCATACAAAGTGCTGCGTACAATTTTGAGTTGCTGAAATTAAATTTTGGCAAAATGGACTAGCCTGGCACATAATTTTTTCACTCTGATTTTTGGGGCGTCTTTGAATTCAGGGCTCTGTAGGTTGATCATTTTCATTTCCATCAAACGATGTGGCATCCTTTTGTTCCTAACACATTACCCAGTCTATATCAGTATAGATATCCAGGAGGATTTCTTTTTCCCATTGAGATCTGATGTGTTTTCAAAGTGTTCCTTTAATTTTTTTGAGCAGTTTATATATATATCCTGGGGAAAGCCAAGTCTCAGTCTGGTGGATGGTTGAGCGAAGCCAGGGATTGGGATGCCACCAGATCAGCCATATGGAGAAGGTCAGCTGCAGATAGGGGGACTCCCCTGGTGCCTAGCCTGGATGGGAGAAGCAGGGGAGTCGCCAGTATAAAGAAGGCACCGGGCTTTGTTTTAAAAGGACTGCTTCCAGCCATTGTTTATAGCCTAATTTTTATAGATTTGTTTATGGGATTTTAACTTCCACCCTTTCACTGGTTTTATTGGATTATTCATTAATTTGAACACTTTGTTTTGACTGTTTTTTAATAAAAGCACTTTGCACATTTTTGCACCATCTCCTTGTTTCGTGATGTCCTCACTGATCAGCTCATCCGGTTACATTACTGACGGTGTCGGGTTCAAGAGTCCCCAGAAGTCAGATAGGAGTATGGAGCAGAACCCGCATCGTCACAGTGTGACTGAAGAAAAGCCAGCTGTCCATCCATGGTGTGTAGGCAGAGGGGACAACACAAAGTGAGGCAAGACCTGTCCATGTCCTTGTTGTTCTTGCATGGTGTTTCCCACGGCCCTTAATAACGGGGAAGTTTGCAGAGGCTTGTTAGGGTTTATCAAACTGTCTGCCCTTTGTTTTGATCTTAAACAATTAAAACACCTTTCTGTATGAGGATCCAAACCTACACATCCTGTGTGGTGTCTATCGCCGTTGACTGAGCCTTTGTTCCTGTGTTCGTTATAGTACTATAGCAAATATGCACAGTGGTCAAGAAATTTGTGACAACACCTTCACTATATTTCTGAGTAGGAGTAATGTTCCAATTAACTCAGTGGAATAATTTACTGTGTGGGAGCCGTAGATACATTTGGTGACAGAGATGACATTTTTCTTACTTAACTCCTTTGAGTTATACTTCCATACAAAATCTGTGTAGCCGCTGGTGCATAAGGTGAAGTTAAGCACGGATAAAATGCGTGTCAAAGAAATCTCACAGTCCAAAATTTCATTTTGAAAATATTTAGTGAAAGTTAAAAGCAAATAATCCACACAAGAATAAAAGAAAAATAGTTACACACGTAGAATAAAAAGGCAAAAAGGGAAACATGTATCTTCTATAATCTTAGCTTTTCTTAAGAAACTTTAGTTATTTCTGTACTTAAAAGTTCTTTACTTCTTTCTATACTTAAAGGTTCTTAATTTCTTCTTCTGTACACCTTAAGAAAGGGGTGCCCACACTTTTTCGGCTTGCGAGCTACTTTTAAAATGACCAGGTCAAAATGATATACCTACAATAAAAATTATATATATATTGTATATATAATAATAAAAGGCAAAGCCCTCACTGACTTACTCACTGACTGACTCATCACTAATTCTCCAACTTCCCGTGTAGGTAGAAGGCTGAAATTTGGCAGGCCCATTCCTTACAGCTTACTTACAACAATTAAGCAGGTTTCATTTCGAAATTCTATGCGTAATGGTAAACAACGTCCGCCATGTTGAACTTTCTTATTTACGGCCCCATCTTTACGAAATTTGGTACACGAGTTCCCAACGTTAACTGAATCCTACTTACGTACATTTATACGTCCATAGCCTGCAGCTCGGTCACCGTGTGAGGCGGCCTTGGGTCCCCCATCCCAACGCCTCCCACGTTGTTGGCTGCCTGCCTATATAAGACCGTCCGTCGCTCCAGTCTCTACATTCCCTTCCTTGCTTCGCCACGGGATTCACGTCTCCCTACTGATAAGTACAGCCTTTTTGTTTAATCCACGGCTTCTCCGCTGTTTTATTGTTTGTTTATTACGATTATAGTTATTGTGTAGGTATTTTACACTTACTTTACATTGCTCAGGTACCCATTTCCTTTATCATTCCAATCGTACCCCCATTAACATGTCTATCGAGGTGATCACCATCGATCAAAGAACTGTCACTTGTCGAGTGGTTTCCATGCCCGGAGATACCACCTGCCTTTTCCATTCTCTTTGTTACATATTGCACGGCCATATCAGGCTCACTCTTGATATCCGGAGGAACATTGTGTCTTATGTATTGAATGACTGGGACAGGTTCAAGGTGTGGACTGATGACGGTACAGGAGATAATTAGACTACACAGGAGCACTAGAAGAGTGAAATGCTGAAGCCCTTCACCTATGGTTCTGCATGTGAGTTGATGGCTGCCGCTGAATTGTCCGGTTGTCGCTTTCAAGTGTACCGAAATAGCCAAATATTTTACACCTTTTGACAACTGCCAATGCCTCTTAAACATCTTACATTCACAGGTGACAATTTCAGTAGTGGACACTTTGATGTTTATGAATGTTTAAACTCTCAAAAGCTGGATGTGATTTTATCGCTGAAACCGGTTGTGTGCTTACAACGCTTGACAGATGCCGAATGTCACTTCAACACAACAAATCCTGCAAATACTGTCGTAATTGAAACAAACCATGAAACTCCAACCGATTATGACAGCAGCAATCCAAACTGTGAGATTTGAGACAAGATTACTGTTCACATGGCCAACTGTACATTACATGCTCAAGAGTAAACTCAGCTCACAGCTTGGTCATATTACAACCAGAGGGCCGAACTCAGAATGTTTTAGACAAAGAGATCCTTAACAAATAATTATTGGCATATTTTCCCTCATTTTAAAAAGGTTAAATTTTCTTCTTAATAAAAATTTTAATGCAGTACTTCACCGCTGCGCAGCGCCGGTATTTTGCTAGTATATATATATATATATATGTATAAATATATATATACTAGCCATGTCTCTAACTACGTTGCACGTGTTAAAGTTGTCTGTGAAGGGCTCCCTATTTAAAAGCGGCTGCCAGTCGTGAACTGGGCCCTTCGTCGCACAGCATTCTGATTTTTTATAATGGAAACAAAATTACAAAAGAAAACCCTTGGACATTGATTCGATAGGAACGGCCTACTCTGAATCACTGTCCGAATAGTAATTATGTGGTGGTGTAGGAGCATTTCTGCTTCTGTCCGTTCACAGTCCATCTCTTTTTCACGACTCTGTCGTTTCCTCTCATGATGTCTTCTCAACCTTTCTCCAATCTAGCAGCTTGCTTTGTGGCAATCCAACGAGTAAGGCAATATACGGAGCAATGGTTATAAAAGGGGGACACATAGGTATCCAGGCTCTTTAAAGAATAAATAGGAATCACTTCACTGACATGTGAGAAAGCCACGGTACAACTATGAGACGCGCAGCACTCGCCGGCTACAACGTAACAATAATAATTTCCAGAACGTGCTGTTACGTTGTCATTCATTTTACCCACTGTCTTTCTTTCATTCATATGTTACGTAGGCACATACCTTTTATCTTCGGCAATCTCATTCTCTAACCAGGCCTCAGGAGCTAACCAGCGTAACACTGTCCACCACCCCTTTCGTTATTCCGGCACATTGTTGACATCCGTGAGTATCAACAACGTACTAAACTGGAAGGTGGTCTACGCATGCGTGGAATTCGTGGACAAACAAAGATCAAGATCTAAATGAAGATCTCTTTAGTTAATTTAAAGCACAACAATTTGTTTAGTTTGAATGTCTGTGTTTTGAGGTGTGACTGGAGTACTACAGTCTTCAGTAGTATAAGCCTGGAGGAGATTCTTAATGCAATGCCTATGTTTTAGCTGTCTCTCTACTGCCATCTAGTGCTTCTTCTTCTAATTCATTCACGGACAAACAAAGTTCAAGATCCAAGTGAAGATTATATATATATATATATACTAAGTATACTTTATACATAAAATGTATGTTGTCGTACTTGCATAACTGAATAACCTTCATGGCACAATAACATAATAATAATAAATAATAATTCAATACATTTATGGTCACAACAGTATTTGGATTTAATAATCGTCATGTGGGAAAAGGATGCTTCGCATAAATAAGTAGAGCTGAATAATGCAGTCAGGGAGCTTTTGAATTCAGCTGAGTAAAAAATGACAGCTGTCCGATTAACTGCGATTTTAGTTCCCTCTCCTTTCTCAGATCACTTTTTGGAAGGACGTCAGTTTCGTAGTTTTTATGAACAGTTCGTGCCTTTCCACATTTTCTTCTTTGGAATAACAATGATAGATTGACAGATCAGACAAAGTCACTTCGATTGTGACATTGTCAGAAAAAATCCTCTTCCAATTCCACATCCAGCCCATACCCTCCTCAAACATTTTTTTTAAATCCCTTCTTTAGTCGATATAAATTGGAAGGCTAACTAGATCACAGCCGGAGTTTTGCAGTAGCTCGTGCGTTTGATCGTGCGTGCGGGATGACCAGTGAGTTAGAAGAAAAGAGATCTCAGACTGGCGCCCTGTATGTCAATCAAGTGGCAAATGCCATAGGGAGGATATATGATAGACTAATGTTTAAAAAAAATTTTTTTGGATGCAATGAGATCTACCTGTACCAACTTGGCGATCTACCGGTCGATCGCGTTTGATGCATTGGGCATCCCTACCTTAAGCGTACGGTATAGTACTTAAATAAGCAAGTTTTCTTTACGTCACTTCACACATTCTAAGAGCCCATAGGCCATCAAGCACGGTCACGTGCACAAGCACGGTCATGAGCAGAAACACAGTTAAAAACCGTATACCTCTATACCTTACACAAGACAAGGTTAGACACTAACTGAACTTTAATGTTTACTAAAAGCTGTTAGAAATAGCAAGAATAAACCAATACAATTCTATTCACGGGGGTTATAGGAACCTCCCATAGATTATGCATTGTCATCTAGTAAAATATTCATGAATCTTATAGAACTAGGAAAATGGCTCTTATAACCTACATTAGTTAACACAATATTCAATCATTGTAAGAGTGTTGTAATAGGTAATACTGTACTATGATGGAGTGAGCAAGAAATGACAGACAATACAAAAATACATGATATTGTAACTACCAATTCTGTCATTTAACACCTGAATGAAAATGATTTCAGCTTCCTCAGCCATGTATTTACAGTGCACTTCAAGAAGAATATGTTGTTCTGACAAAGTCTGGTGACTGGATTTCTTCTGAAGAAGGAAATCCCTGTCACTGAAACGAAGGCATGACTTTAAAGACAGGAACATAGACATCGTCGATCAGCTCCATGGCAGTCTAATTGAGCTCATCACAGAGAATCAATGCATGTCATTCAGAATAATGAGTCGGTCCAGGTAGCAGTACATCATCGTCTGCACACAAGTAAAATGAAGTTGCACCTCTATGGGGATTTTCAGACTTTTAGAATGGTGGCCAAATTTATTAAGATTGAGTTTCACAGAAATTTTAAAAAAAGGTATTTAGGTTTTATTTAGTAATTATCTATTCACATACAGTATGTCTGTAGAGCCTGCAACTTATAAATGTCAAAAATACCAATAAGAAAAGGCAGTAGTACTTGTAGTAGTCCTTTCAGAGCACAGTGACATCCTAATCAGCCAGTATACTATCAGGGAGATGCTGGAAAGGATATGGCATTACGAATGGATAAAGAGTGAGAAGAAGACCCATGCCAGCAATGACACTACATCTCTGCATGCCTTGTAGCACAAGAGCAGGAGAAAAGTGTGACCGAATGGGAGAAAAACTAGATAGCCAGAATGATGGGCAACTGGCCAACTCAAACTAATGGAGCTTTCAGGACCTTCAAAACACGACTTGGCATCATTTTGAAGAAATGAGGTGGGTAGGATTAATGAGGTTCCTTTGGCTGGATGGCCTGTTCTCATCATACATTTTCTAAAGTTCTAAGTATGACAGGCAGACTAGAAGCTGCTAGCTACACCTTTATCATAAAACACATCACTCAGCTCCTTCAAACTACTCTAAATGCCATCATATACATGAATAAGTATAATGTATAATAAAAGATTAAGGTTAGATAGACCCTTCTTTGGCATTGGGGTGCAACACATTGTGCCATATAATGAGAAGTCAGTGCATGTTGCCTTTTGAAAAGTACAGACTGGTAGGGGGAACACCATGAGTCTCCAGTTTGATAATTAATAACACATCGTGTCGGACTGTAAAGATTTGAATCCGTGCCTCTGATTATTGTGACTACCTCATTTAAAAACAAATCCGAGTACACCAGAAGAAGCTCTAGCCTGATGTCTGCATAACATAAATGGCTTCAGTAAGCTGACCCTGGAAGTGACGATGAGGCTCGGATTTTACGTCTGGCCTTGAGGGTGGATGGCTGACCCAAGAACTCCTTTTTATAACAGCTGTTATTACCCAAAGGTGATGTTCTGCTCTCAGTATAAAACCAGAAAGGCTCAGAACAGTGGCATCATTGTCCTGCATTCTGTTCAGTGTCTACCCAAAGCAAATGCTCACCCTTTGTATGAAAATCCGCCTGAGGGCCATTACTCTCATCAGAAGGCATAGTGTTCTTAACAAATGTTTCATCTCAAAAATTTTTACATTTCACAGAAATGTAATTACCTTTTCTAATATGCTGTACAAAAGAAAATGACAGTCAATACAAATGTTTGTTAACCTCCTAATTATTAACTCTTTGAGGGCTGAATATATTTTCCAAAGATCTCAGTTTCCTGAAATTGTTTCATGCATACAGTAAATCAACATAAAACGTCTCTTACTGTGAATGCTGTAGTTGATATCGATGTCTGTTCACGGTTTCTGGCAGCAACAGTTGCGTGGGGCCAGTGGTAGCAGTCGCAGTGCAATACAATCCGGTTTGTACCTCGTGTCATCGTAAGTGGTAGTCCTCCCTGGTGAATGTTGCTGTAAACGCATCAGCTACACAAACGTGTTCAGCACCACGATCAGCTGATGCTGGTAGCTCAGTTTCGTTTTCGATCTCTAACTCCAGTTCATTTGCATCAAAATCGGAGTTCAACGATAGTATGCAAAACATCATCCACAGAGAATTTTGCTTCACCCATTCGCTTTGGTCTCTCGCCAGATCTCTTTGCTACTCATACGTGCAGGGAATCAAGGTCAGATCACTGAAGCTAACTTTCCTTCTAGCAAAGAGAATCAAACTAAAAAAGAACAGTGAGTTTAGTCGCAGTTTAGAGCTGATTTCCGTCCTCCACCCTGAATTTCGACAAAACTCAACATCCGCCCTGAAAGAGTTAATCCAGAGCATCTCTCGGACATAGAACTCTATGCAAAAATGGTTGATTTTAAGTAGTACCCTGGTTAACTGATTTTGACGCGATATGAAAATAACAATCAGGACATTATTCTGCTGCCATCGTGTGAATGAAGTAACATCATACTACAAAGAAGAAATGAATTTTTCTGTGTATTCTGCCAATCTATGGTAACGAGTGGAGCCTCTAACAAAAAATCACAATGGTGTATAAACAACAAGCTGTAAATCCAGTTTTAGAACAAACTGAAACTGAACCATTAGTGATGACAGAGTGAATTGGTCATTAGATGTCGACATGGGCAGGGAATAGGAG
The DNA here is from genome assembly GCF_016835505.1 of Polypterus senegalus. NCBI lineage: Eukaryota > Metazoa > Chordata > Cladistia > Polypteriformes > Polypteridae > Polypterus > Polypterus senegalus. Next base: position 184,130,797 of record NC_053158.1, read on the forward strand.
GCATATGGCACTGTACGGCCGAACTGCTGAGATATGCCTGGTGAATTCAGTCCCATCAAGGATCACTGAGGCACAGTAGGTGTGTGGCAAACAGACAGAATGACTGCGATCAAGTAGAAGGACATGAAAGACGTCAGCCACCTAAGCACTGCTCATCAACTGTCAAAGTTTGCGTCAGGACAAATATGGACGTCAATAAGCCTTGCTCTGTGTTGGCTTACAAAAATCAAGGGGTGAGTTGATCATGTGATTCAGGCACAAACATGTGCAAGCAATAAAAATGATCATAAGAAGAACGTGCTAAGAAACACACTCGTACTGCTCTTATTGTTTCTGTTACGCGTAATAACATTTTTTTCTTGTTAAAAAAAAGAAATTCACCGCTTTTGCCTCGTTTTTCCAGCGTTAAACATAATGCTAAGGAGGCTACAAACTCTGTTTGCAGCATTTTCACCAAAAATGTTTTCTTTGTGTTGCTTTAAATGTGGCAAAGTAGATTTCTCATAGCATTTGGAGCAAATTTTCAATTACTATTAACAGGATGACACCTTTATCCAAGATGGCTTACAATAATTGATTTTGTTTCTTTTGTTTTGACTAATTAGAACACAGGCGGGTGAAGTGACTTGCTCAGGGTCACACAGTGTCAGTAGCAGGATCTGACCATAACAACCTCAGGGTCTGAAGTCCAAAGCCTTTAACCACTACACCACACTACCTATACATTTTCAGCAACCAAGGCTGCAAAATCCTTACTTAAAGTACATGAAACATCATTAAATCAACCGATGTCATCCTGCTCTGCCACAATAAACTCGTACCTGTGACTTTCAGCCGCAGGAAGGCCCCATCTTCACTGATCTTGATGCCACACCAGTACGGGCCTGAATCTGCCTTTGTCAGACCACTCAAAGACACAACGAACACACTGCGGTCTTTATCATCTTGTATGGATATTCTGGTGTCACCTTTCTCTGGAGAATCACTTTGTTTTATAATTTTACAGGAGTGCCATTGCCATCCTTTGCACCAATATTTCACATGTCCTTTATCGTTGGGATTGTAGTGACACGGGATACTGAGTGACCCTCCTACCCAGCCAGACACTTCATTTCTGTCTTCAGACAGTGAGTGACTGCAAACAAAGCACACATTTGAAAGAAGTCAATTTCTCAATAATATACAAGACCTAAACTCTTAAAATATTGCCTAACTTTAAAACTAAATAACAGTTTTTTAAACACATATAACAGTTTGTATTTTCAGCATGGACTTTATATTTTCAGGCTGACTTTGTATTATCAGAAATTCAAGACATTTTTCTGTTTGATTTCCCATAACATACAAAGTACATATATATTATTGTTATATTATACATACATACATACAGTACATTTAAAAACATACAAAAACAGAGGATTTCCTGATATTGCCTATTTTTGTATATTTGTCTTATTGATTGTCATCAGATCTTTAAGCAAAATGTAGCATTAGACAAAAGGAACCAGAAAAAACGTAACATCATAAGGTGTTGTGGAAAAGAGAATGGAGGTAAAATTGGACGCCATCATTAAAAATCCCCTCCATCCCCTCCAGGAGGCGCTCTGTGAGAGCACTTCTAGTCTCAGGCTCATTCCACCACAGTGTGCTAAGATGTGCCTCTGGGGGTCTTTTCTGCCCACTGCTTTGCTGCAGTAGAACACTTCCAACTGATTCACTTCTCAAGTTTATTTATTTATTTATCAATTGATTGATTCTCTGTATTATCTGTACTGTTAGTTTGTATCTTTCTTTCTGTTTCTGGTGCTTTATGCATCTTAATTTCTCCATGAGATTGATAAAGGTAATCTATCCTAATCTAATCTAATCTATTTAAGTAATACATTCATCCAACACCTGCATTGCTCTATAAAAGTGAATTGCCCCCTTAGTTAATTGTCAAACAGCCGACCGGCGTAATAATTAGACTCCGCTGATTGAACACGGCCAGGCTTGAATACAGCCCAGCTGAGCCTCACGTATTGAGCCTTTCCACGAGAGTGAAGTCGTCAGATCTCAGATCTCTTTATGTGTGCTGTGGTGTACAACCACTATTGAGAAAAGATGGTCCCTTGATCTTAGTGACAACATTTCACCTGACTTCCTATAGAAATAGTCTGCTCCTGGATTATGTGAATTTTCCCTTGGGATTAATAAAGTATCTATCTATCTATCTAGTCAGAATTTATTGTCTACGTAGATCCTCATGCTGACCTTATTAAACACATAAGAGCCTGACTTGCCCTCCTTATCATTTACATATAAGTACGCTTAAGCTGCATTTAGTCACACACAAGTTTGGATTTCATTCTTAGTGCATCTCTTTTTGGACAACAATCAAACAGTCCTTTATTTTATATAGTGTAATTAATTACTGTCCCCTCAACGGATGTTTTACAAAGTTTAAATACTCTGTCAGTTCTACAGTTGATGATTTTGGGTTATGTCATAAAAAATGAAATTCAAGCAAAATTAATTTCAGAAATGTAAAACATTTGAATGTAATTATGTTATCAGTGTTCATTTCTCTTCTTTCTTTATTCATACTAGTCATTTATCTACTGTGCATCCATTTTCCATTTTGCATATGAAGTTCACAGTTAAGGAATATGCATCTACTGAGCCTGCCTTTAGGTTTAGTATGCTCATTATCAGTGTTTTAATAAATCATAGTAATACATAAAGTGCATTACTCTATAATAGGTGATTAGTAATTTTAAAAATCCTACACATTAACATAAACCACAGGTTACAGCCATGGTATACCCAAACAGTGCTATTTTAACTGCTTTCACAGCATTAGTAACTGACTGGAAAAAATGCAAGTGTTACATTCTATAACAATTAAAATGACTGGAGCTCCTTTATACCAACAGCAACAGGCCTCTCTGGGACTGGCACTGCCAAGTCAGAAGTTTTTTTTTATTATTTTTCTTCCTTTGTAGTCATTCTGGTCTGTGTTCAGCTCGTAATGTGTGTGTCTGTAAATACATATCAGTCTATCCATGCATTCATTTATTTAAAGAGCTTTGGTAAAAAGCAAAATATCCCCCTGGGAGCAAATAAAGATCTATCTATCTATCTATCTATCTATCTATCTATCTATCTATCTATCTATCTATCTGTCATATAGTGCCTTTTCTATCTATCTATCTATCTATCTATCTATCTATCTATCTATCTATCTATCTATCATATAGTGCCTTTTCTATCTATCTATCTATCTATCTATCTATCTATCTATCTATCTATCTGTCATATAGTGCCTTTTCTATCTATCTATCTATCTATCTATCTATCTATCTATCTATCTATCATTATGAATAGAAAACCTCATAAAACATCCAATAGACACAGAAGATACACAGTGATGCATTTCTGCCACATGTCTTTGAAAATAATAGACACTGATACCCAAAACTGATAGCCAACTGAAAAATGCTATATAAAATAATAATTAGCTACAAATTAACAATAATATATTCATTTTAAATATATCACAAACGCTTATGCATATCTTTTTTGCCTTTTTATACTTGAATGTTTTCTTTGCATATATACTACCGTGACACTGCAGTTGCACCTTCAATTAAGTATCTATCTACTGTATCTATTATATAGTTCCTTTACTATTTATCGATTATATTGTTTTTTCTTATCTATCTATCTATCTATCATATATTGCTTTTTCTTATCTCTCTCTCTCCAGTATCTTATATAGTACTTTTATCATCTTTTTGTCAATACAGCCTTTCAAATCTATCAATATGTAAGTAAAAACTATTTTTGCATAGATACAGCTTGTGGCACTAAGTTAAAGATCTTACATGATTTTAAATAAAATACACACACATAAACTAAGTTAGCGCGAATCAAGGAGCACAACACAATTAATTTGGTATTAAATGTTTATGATTTGTCAGTAAAACAGTCACCTAAAGTATATTAGAGGAATGTAATTAGAAAAAAAAATGGTGTCAAAATTCAAGGTAGTTAAAAATTTAAAATCTTTTTTACCTGTCCAGGCAGTTAGAAGAAGAATGTGAACGCACCGCATTGTGAGTTTATTGCCGTTTGTGTAAAAACACCTTTGGTTGCATAGCTTTAATTAAGGCCTACATCTGGCGCTCATCACAGGTCTGTGGTTTCCTGTTTTCCGAACAACTCAAGTCTAGTCGTGACAAGAAGATTTTTGCCTAAAAGTTATTTTTAACTTCAAAATTGAATATAAAAATGAAATTCTGTTACTTTCCTACTGCTTCCTATTTGAGGTTTTCCCAGTATATTATTTATCCTTAAATACAGTCTACATATGATCTAAAGCGATGCATTATTGTCAGTACATTATGCTGAGCTGCAGTGACCGTATCACCATCAGCTACAGAAAGTCTGCTTTATCACAGCCGCCCTCCAGTTCAGTCCTGGATCTCCACACCCCACACCATTCATTCATCCCATAGTTTAATTAGCTGTGTTTTTATATCTTCTCTTATTTTGCACTCAGAAAAGTGCATTAGTGTTAAACTTACATTTATAAGAAATGAAGAAGAAATGTTCTTTAAGATGCTTACCTAAGTTATTTTCTTTTAATTCATTTTTTCTGTGGTGTTTTCCCTCTTAATTTTATCTAAATACTAAAAATTAATGACAACCACAACAGAGCAATTTTACCCAATTGTATGCTTATTAGTATATAATGACATAAATAACCAGAAGACTAAAAAGAAGAAAATCCTAAAAAGTAAAAAAAAAAAGAAATCCTTATGCATCTGTATTCCTGCTTCATTCAGTAATAATAAATTCTAGTAATAATAATTAATTGCAATTATATTTCACTTTTCTTGCAATTCAAAGAGCTTTACATAGACAGAGGGTAGCCACTTCACCCACCATTAATGTACAGTACCTACCCACCTGGATGATGCGACGGCAGCCATGTTTGCACCAGTATGCTCACCACACATTAGCTATTAGGTGGTGAAGGGGTATGAGAGCAAGTAGAGAGGGGTGGGATGATTAGGGGGGCAGTATGATCAAGCCATGTTGGGCAACTTACGTAGCTAGGACAATTGGACAAACCCTACTGTTTTTGAAAGATGCCCAGGGATCTTTATGACCACATGAGTAAGGGCCTCAGTTTTATATCTCATCGGAAGGATGGCACCATTTTTACAGCACAGTGTCCCTGTCACCACACTGGGGCATTGGGATCCACACACAGACCACAGGCTTCACCAAAACCTCTTCAAGCAGCAACCCAAGCTTTTCCTAGCTGATCTCCCATCCAAGTACTGCCCAGGCCTGAATATGCTTTGCTTCAGGAGGATGATCTGTTCTGCACTGCAGGTAGTATTGTAATTTTGGATTGATACATAAAAGTCAAACTGGGTAGTAATAGCTTGCCTAATTAATATAGGAGTCCAACTAAAGATGAAATTGGTTGGGATGAAAACCAATAGTAGCAATGAATGAAACAGGCAAGCTGCAAATTTTCAAACATTTTCATGAAATTGACACAAAAATTTGGAAGACACAAAACTCCATGAGGAGTTTTTTAGGATTTCAAAAGTTTTGCTTTTTGGTGTAAAATAAGGGATTGTACTTCATAAAGCCTTGTTAACAGATTCAAGTTTACTTGTATTCCTTTGTGACAGCTGCACAAGGCATGTAATCCACACCAAAATGGTAAAATCGATTGTATTTATCACTGAGGAGGAATGGAAAATATTTTATTAGAAATGTGAACTTGCTGCATATTATCCATATGAAAATACATTAAAATACACCTTTGTGCACGTTACTGTGCTTTCTCCACAGGAAAAAGTAGGATACTGAAGGTCACTGCTACCAGAAAGCTATTATCTAGAAACTGCCTTGTCCAAGCCGAGGATATGCACACTTGCAGTGTTTTTTTTTGTTTCACTACAGATGTTTATTTAAACACTAGATAGATAGATAGATAGATAGATAGATAGATAGATATGAAGGGCACTATATAAGAGATAGATAGATAGATAGATAGATAGATAGATAGATAGATAGATAGATAGATAGATAGATAGATAGATAGATAGATAGATAGATAGATACTTTATTAATCCCAAGGGGAAATTCACATAATCCAGCAGCAGTATACTGATACAAAGAAACAATATTAAATAGTAATAAAAATGAAAAAAATGAAAATAAAATTTATGTTAGCATTTACTCCCCCGGATGGAATTGAAGAGTCGCATAGTGTGGGGTCTTCTCAGTCTGTCACTGAAGCTACTCCTCTGCCTGGAGATGACACTGTTCAGTGGATGCAGTGGATTCTTCATGATTGACAGGAGTTTGCTTAGTGCCCGTCACTCTGCCACAGATGTTAAACTGTCCAACTTTACTCCTACAATAGAGCCTGCCTTCTTAACAAGTTTGTCCAGGCGTGAGGCGTCTTTCATCTTTATGCTGCCACCCCAGCACACCACCACATAGAAGAGGGCACTCGCCACAACCATCTGGTAGAACATCTGCAGCATCTTACTGCAGATGTTGAAGGATGCCAACCTTCTCAGAAAGTATAGTCTGCTCTGTCCTCTCTTACACAGAACATCAGTATTGGCAGTCCAGTCCAATTTATCATTAAAGCTGCACTCCCAGATATTTAAAGGTCTGCACCCTCTGCACAGTCACCTCTGATGATCACAGGGTCCATGAGGGGCCTAGGCCTCCTAAAATCCACCACCAGCTCCTTGGTCTTGCTGGTGTTAAGATGTAAGTGGTTTGAGTCGCACCATTTAACAAAGTCTTTGATTAGCTTCCTGTACTCCTCCTCCTGCCCACTCCTGATGCAGCCCACAATAGCAGTGTCATCAGCGAACTTTTGCACGTGGCTGGACTCCGAGTCATATTGGAAGTCTGATGTATATAGATTGAACAGGACCGGAGAAAGTACATGATAGAAATGATAGGCAGACACAAGATGAAGCAATCCTTCCATACAGGACCTAAATGGATTTTGTTCTTGTGAAAACGGCTTGAATTTCTGGAACTGAAAGACAATTTATTTTGCCATTTTTTTGTGAAGTGAAACAGGAAGTTGCTCTGCAAATTTTATTTGCACAAATCATTTCACTCATCACTAGTCAGCAGCCACAGGGAACTTCAGGACTGAATCTGAGCACTACTGCTGTAGATCATCAAACTAAGAAACTCATTTTTACACTAGGATAATAAAACCAACATCATAGTTCTGAGTCCAGGAGGTGATGAACCTTAGAGTATATACTGTGTACATTTTTCTGTCTGCTCTGCAAGACTTACATCCGTCTGGACAAAGCTGGCAGCACTGTGAGGATTATGTTTTTTGATTTCACCAGTGCTTTCAATACCATCCTGCCATCCCTGTTAAGGGGTAAGCTCAGGGACAGGTGGATGAGGCTATGGTGTCCTGGATGATGGACTATTTATCGGGCAGATTGAAGATTGTGAGACTGAAGGATGAAGTTTGAGTGAGCGAAACACGAGAGCACCACAAGGAAAAATCCTGTTAACATTTCTGCCCACCTTGTACACCACAGACTATAAATATAACGCCAGGTCATGTCACCTGCAGAAATTCTCTGATGATTCTACATTAATGGTGCGTATTGCTAAGGGAGATGAGACAGAGTTGGGTGGACAACCTTGAATCTTGGTACAAAGAGAATCGTCTACATCTTCACATCAGCAAAACCAAGGAACACAATATCGATTTCTGTCGCACCACACAGCCTCTATGCCTGTTCACTATTCAATGGTTGAATGAGGAGATGGTCCACTCCTACAAGTACTAGGAACTCCACATCAATTTCAGGCTCCGGTAACACAGAATCACTATATAAGCAAGGTCAGAGCAGGCTCTTTTTTCTTAGACGACTGCGCTTCTTTACTGTGGGTAGTGACATCCTTCACAGGTTCTACAACTCTTGGATGGTCAGTACAATTTTCCTACACACGGTGAGCTGACCGGCGATTTCAGTTCAAGAGAGGATCACCAAATAAACAAGCTGCTTAAGAAGGCAGGCTCAGTTATGGGATGTACCGTAAAGGTAGTAGAGAAGGAGAGAGTGAAAAGAAAATCAATAGCTGTTGTCTAATGCTATACACATGTGCAATGCTGCAAATCCTCTCTCTGACCAACTAACACTAAGGACTTTCAGCCAATGAATTAATAAGCACAAGTGTCAGAAAACGTGACTGGGGTTCCTTCATACCAATGGCAATACACATGTATCATGCCACACTCTGACTGTGACTTTTCTTTTCCATCTTCAGCCAAGTCAAACGTTTCCTTTCTTTTTAGTCATTCTGGTGTGTATTTGTTGTTTATCATAACATAACAATATACGTTTATTTATTTATCTATTTCTTGAGCTTCTGTAAAATTGAAATTTTCCCTCTGGGAATTAAATAAAGTTAGGTCAGGTTGGGGAGCATGCACAGGCACTGGTACAGCACACCCACCACGCGATAAAACAGCTTGGATTCCGGTTGGCAACCCCAAGCAGAAACACGGTTCAGTCCCACCCCCACGGAAATGAACATCTATCTGCCGCAGTCAGGTGTTACGTGGGCATCCCCTTACCCTGGTCCAGCCACTGGGGTCCTCAACAACAAGGATCCTGTGAGCCAGATCACCCTCGGGGAGTCGTGCCACATGGCCATAGTGCCATAATTAACTCTCCCTCACAATGCAGGTAATGTGCCTCATTCGGGACTCCATGAGCAACTGCTCATTCGACACAAAGTCAAACCCAAGGATTCTCCGAAGAGACACAGTACCAAAGGGCTCCAGTCTTCATCTCAGGTAACTGGATAGCATCCGAGTGCTGCATCCATATAGCAAGACAGGAAGCACCAGGACTCTAAAGACTTTGACCTTTGTCCTTTTGCATAGATATAGGGAGCGCCACATACTCCTTTCCAGCGACCGCATGACCCCACATGATCTCCGAATCTGTCTACTGAATTCATAGGAAGAGTCACCAGAGACATGAATGTCTCTGTCAAGTTAAGTAAATCTCTCGACAAGGTTGACACTCGCTCCGCAGACAGACACACTGCTGATGGCTGTGCCTATAAGGTCATTAAAGGCCTGGATCTTTGGTTTTTATCAGGACACTCGCAAGCTCAGACACTAAGACTCCTCACTCAGTCTCTCAAGAGACCCGATCAGAGCCTCCTTTGACTCAGTGAAGATCAGAGCATCGTCGGCAAAGTCAACGTCAGTGAATCTTTCTTAGCCAACAGATGCCCCACAGCCGCTGGACCTTGCCCAACACCCAATCCATACAAGCATTGAACAGGGTAGGAGCAAAAACAGACCCCCGAATGAACCCCAGAATCAACTGGGAAAAAGGGAGAGGTTCTGCCTCCTCTCTGCACAGCACTCACAGTACCAGTGTACAGACTGGCTATGATATCCAGCAACCTTGAGGGGATCCCACAATGTCTCAGGATGTCTAAAAAATGAATGGATCATGGATACTGATGCTCTCTATCCAATATACACTCACCTAAAGGATTATTAGGAAGACCTGTTCAATTTCTCATTAATGCAATTATCTAATCAACCAATCACATGACAGTTGCTTCAATGCATTAAGGGTGTGGTCCTGGTCAAGACAATCTCCTGAACTCCAAACTGAATGTCAGAATGGGAAAGAAAGGTGATTTAAGCAATTTTGAGCGTGGCATGGTTGTTGGTGCCAGACGGGCGGTCTGAGTATTTCACAATCTGCTCAGTTACTGGGATTTTCACACACAACCATTTCTAGGGTTTACAAAGAATGGTGTGAAAAGGGAAAAACATCCAGTATGCGGCAGTCCTGTGGGCGAAAATGCCTTGTTGATGCTAGAGGTCAGAGGAGAATGGGCCGACTGATTCAAGCTGATAGAAGAGCAACTTTGGCTGAAATAACCACTCGTTACAACCGAGGTATGCAGCAAAGCATTTGTGAAGCCACAACACGCACAACCTTGAGGCGGATGGGCTACAACAGCAGAAGACCCCACCGGGTACCACTCATCTCCACTACAAATAGGAAAAAGAGGCTACAATTTGCACGAGCTCACCAAAATTGGACAGTTGAAGACTGGAAAAATGTTGACTGGTCTGATGAGTCTCGATTTCTGTTGAGACATTCAAATGGTAGAGTCAGAATTTGGCGTAAACAGAATGAGAACATGGATCCATCATGCCTTGTTACCACTGTGCAGGCTGGTGGTGGTGGTGTAATGGCGTGGGGGATGTTTTCTTGGCACACTTTAGGCCCCTTAGTGCCAATTAAGCATCGTTTAAATGCCACGGGCTACCTGAGCATTGTTTCTGACCATGTCTATCCCTTCATGACCACCATGTACCCATCCTCTGATGGCTACTTCCGCAGGATAATGCACCATGTCACCAAGCTCGAATCATTTCAAATTGGTTTCTTGAACATGACAATGAGTTCACTGTACTAAAATGGCCCCCACAGTCACCAGATCTCAACCCAATAGAGCATCTTTGGGATGTGGTGGAATGGGAGCTTCGTGCCCTGGATGTGCATCCAACAAATCTCCATCAACTGCAAGATGCTATCCTATTAATATGGGCCAACATTTCTAAAGAATGCTTTCAGCACCTTGTTGAATCAATGCCACGTAGAATTAAGGCAGTTCTGAAGGCGAAAGGCGGTCAAACACCGTATTAGTATGGTGGTCCTAATAATCCTTTAGGTGAGTGTAGTGCCCTCCCTAACAATCTTTCCTATCTATCATAAAGAATATATCTTGATATATGTAACTTAAAAAATGACACTAGAGGTTGTAGATGCCACACAGGCTGGACGAGCATCCCAGCCAGGAAAGGAAGAAGACCTGGAAGGAAGGACAAGAAAGGGTGGACGGATAGCCCATTAAAAAGAAAAGAAGTTGATGGAGGTTTTTTATTCCTCCAACATGCTAGATGGCAGTAGCCTCGGAGGTCGGTGCACAGTAGGGAGCCAACAGGGCATGCTGGGATATTTAGTCTGGCAGAGCAGCCCTGTTGGGGTCACTGGGTGCCACGAGGATGCTGTAGGGAGACAAGCTCCCTATTATGGACTTCCATGCTTTCACTGGGCAGTCACCCTGGCACCAGAAGTACTCCTGGGTCTGTAATAAAAGGGGCCGCACTCCCTTATTCAGGTGAGTTGGAGCTGGGAGGTGGAGAGGCAACACTTGACTGGAGGAGGGCAGTGCGGTGGTGAGAAAATTATTGTGAAGAGAATAATCTGTGTTTTTGTGTGTATTTTGATATATTTGAGAGGTGTTGGTTAATAAATCAACCTTTATTTGAAACTGGGACTGCACTTCTGTTACCAACCTCAGCCCTAGGGGAACCTGGGCAGAAACAAGCCACTGTTGCTACAGGGTGTAGCCACTGCGATATGGTGCAAAAGTATAAAAGAAGCAGTCACAAGTCCCAGACCATACTTCTGTTTTCTTCTTTATTCTCCTTTACCCAGTAATATATAAACGCTTCAATCTCTGCCTAGATCAACATGACAATCAGTGAAACAATGGTGTAAGCCAATTTCCTCTGCATAACCAATAGTGCAAACACATTCACTTTGGTTCAACAATAGTATTGTGGCCAGCTATCAAAAAGTACTTGTTTAGAAACCAATGTTCCCAGAACTTGTTAATTTTCAAAGGAAGCAGACAGTTCTGTATCACCACATTGTGTGTAGATGAGATACTAAATCAAAGCAGTCTGACTACTCAAAGCAGGTGACTCTTTAGCACGACAGGTAAATATTTATATCCTGTAGATGGCCATCAACAATAACCTGTAGCAGAATTTTCCAGAAATGTTGCCTTTTCTTTAAAACACTGGTTTATAGCCCATTACACTAAGCAACACACAGAAATGTAATTTTCTTTAAAACACTGAATTCTAGTCCGTTACACTTGCGTGTTCATGTTGGGGTTTGGGCTTGATGATGCCTGGGTTTCCTTCACAAGGTAAACAGAAATCATTGCGTCATCACGCCATGTGGTAGGCAGAAGTGGCTAGAAGTTATCCTAAAGCCTCTTGACGGCCAGACACCCTCACCCTATGGGCCAGTGACATTCAAAACCCACAGTGATGCCTTTAGTGTCAGGTTCAGACTTTACAGAGACAACTCATTGTGTGAAAATCAAACTAAGGATATTTTTGTGATGAGTTTGTGTGTGTTGGTGCCTTTACAATGAGGACTCTGATTTATATCCTAAGGTCTCCTGTTAACGCGTTTGTCACTAAAGTGATGGGTAAAGTTATTTTCCTTTTTTGTGCACATCGCCATTGGATTGGTTTGCATCTTGGGTTCTTTTGAACGGGGCAGGATCTTTATGAACTATAATCATAAGGAACAAAAATAAATGGATATTAAATAAAATCTCAATAATTAATTTGTACTGTGGTGGGCTGGCGCCCTGTCCTGGGATTTGTTCCTGCCTTGCGCCCTGTGTTGGCTGGGATTGGCTCCAGCAGACCCCCATGACCCTGTGTTAGGATATAGCAGGTTGGACAATGACTGACTAACTGACTAATTAGTTTACAAAAAGTTTGAGTGAGATTGGTGGTCAAAGATACATTGTGGCTAAACACGTATAGTTCTAAACTTTCTTTCTTTTATTTTTAATTCTTGCTGTTTCTTTTTTTATCATTTCTAAAGAAACAGGATTTTGAAAAAAAAAAAACATGTTCCATGACATCAGTTTCCTAATAATGAAGGCCGCAATAGAAGAAGATAAGTTACAAAAAGAAAGCTATAAATATTCACCCATCCATTAAAGTCCAGTTCAGGATTGTGTCAGACTTCACCTTACCCCAGGAGCACAGAGCCTAAGGCACGAAATAACATAACAGGACACAATGATAGTGTGCATATAAATAAAAGGAAGATTTGTTTTTTCAGAATGCAGGTAGAAATCATCTCTATGTGTGAACAAAACTGCTGTGGTTTCCAATACACACTTTGTTTTAATTAGATGCATGACAGAGCATGCTGACCTGTGGTTTAGTGGTAATTATTTGTACCGGAAAACTGCCCATTAAATGGTGAAGCTATGAGATAGAAGCACTGCACTCATCCGGCTTCAGAAGAAATTACAATTGCATACAAGAAAACGAAAACTTGCAAGCCAAATGTAACCAAAATATGCAATGTAAAATAATTTAGACTATTAAAGTGAGTACTTTGTAGTTCTGAATTCTGTATTTTGCATGTCTGATAAGGTTATGCTAAAATGTTTAAAATAGATAGATAGATAGATAGATAGATAGATAGATAGATAGATAGATAGATAGATAGATAGATAGATAGATAGAAAGGCATATATGATAGATAGATAGATAGATAGATAGATAGATAGATAGATAGATAGATAGATAGATAGATATAAAGGCACTATATGATAGATAGATAGATAGATAGATAGATAGATAGATAGATAGATAGATATTTTTATTTTTAAAACCAAACTTTATTGAATAAACACAGGAATAAATACACAAAAAAACACAGTAAACTCAAAACTTAAGTCTTACAAAAACCACGTACACACTTCCTACTGATGATTATTCACTTTTAAACCATTACATATTCATATTGTTCTTGGAATATATATTTATTTAATCCCTCCCATTGTTTCCACCCTCCAATCCCACTTATTCTCAATTTATCAACCCAATTTATAAAGGAGTAAAACACCAAACTCAGAGCACAAATTGCAAATTATCTTCATCACATACACAAAGCACATTATTCACACACCACATTTCCTTAAACTTTGCTAAATTATTTGTGGACTTATAAAAATTAAAATCCACTAATATCCTACTTTCACATACTTTTCTAAAAAAGACAACAACATTTTCATTTCCTCTCCCAGTAATCTTGTTTTTACGGGTCTTCCATATTGACAGTTTTGCTTGCCCGATAATAAAATTAATTAAGTTCATATTTTCTCTGGTGTGTTTAGTAATTTTAACCCCAAACACAAACACCGTGCCATTATACGGGACCCCCAGCCCTTCTACTATTCTTTCAATTTTACTAAAAAAGGTCTGGAGCCTCTCACAATACATAAAAGCATGAAAGACACTTTCCCTCAGACCACAAAAAGGGCAGCAATCCGAGACCCCCGGACATATAATCGATAAGAAGGAGTTCACCGCTAGTATCCCATGTACCAACCTCCACTGCAGGTCTCCCACCCTACTGGCCAATGGCGGCTTGTACAACGACCTCCATGCAGGGTTCAGTCCTGAGGGGCTCCAAGCTTGTCTCTCCAAGGTGTGTCGTGTCTTGTGTCCTCAGCTGCTCCAGGTTGTTCACCTTCACACAAATCCTGTACAGCTGTTTCCCCGGCACTGTAGGTAGAGATAACGCCTCTAGAGAACTTAAGGCTAAAACATTAGTCTCACCATCCCTCAGTTCAACAGCCGGAGACACAGTAAGTGTTGGAAAAGGCGTTTGTCAGTTGGCTTCAGTTGTGATAAGAAAATTCCGTGCAGGAGTGTCATGGATTCCCTGTCCATTGATGATTGTACCTGCCACAGAAACTTCTCCATTAGCGGACTGAGTGCACTCCTGTCTCCACTGCTACCACTTGTGCACTTTTCCAAGTGTAATTTTCCCAGTCAATTATGTCCTTTATTGTGGTTATTCCATGTATTATGAAATGATTAATAAAGTTTTCAGAAATTCCTGTAGCAGTGCCAACAGCAGGATTGTAGAACAGTGGTTCATGAAGGACCCAAAATGTGGAGAGGTCATCACAGTCCTTTTTATCGCAGTAGTTGCCATGCTGCTAAAAGGCTTTTATAAAACTCTGGCACCTGTAAAGTCTTGATCTTATCCAAGTGGCACAGCAGTAAACTTTTCCCAAGTCCCATATGCCTGGCCTGTTTAAAGAAGAGTACGCTAAGTTCATCCACTGGCTCTGCTCAACAGGATACAACAGTTTTGAATGGTCTGAAGGCGGAAAGCAGCAATCCTGCTGGTAATGTCAATAAGTCCTTGTCCGCCTTCATCCAATGGTAAAATAGAATGCCCTTCTGTATCCAATGGGTACCAGTCCAAAAAAATCTATGATCGCCTTCTGTATCTGCTGAACAAGCAAAGTGGAGGTTGCAAACAAATACATTTGTGCCACAGGCTGGAGGTCACCAGGTTATTAATGACCAGCATCCGTCCTCTATAGGATAACTGAGGGAGTATCCACTTCCACTTGGCAAGCCGAGCTGTAACCTTGTCCAACAGACCCTCCCAGTTCTTTTGGATGTAGTGGTCATCTCCAAGATGGACTCCCAGGTACAGGAAGCCTCCAGTTGTCCACTGCAGACCTCCTTCCAGTCGAGGAGGACTACATCCTGTCCAGTTCCCCACCAGCACTGCACTACTTTTGTTCCAATTCACTTTAGCCGACGCTTTACTGTAATTCCTAGACCTTCTGTTAATTTGCCCAAATCCTTCTGGCTTGTGATGACTACAGCAAGATCATCTGCATAAGCAGTGACTTTCACAGGGTCCATGTTGCAGTTGGGGATGGAGAGACCAGTCAGCACCTTCCTCAGGTGCACCAGGAAAGGCTCCAGCGCCAGAGCATATAACATGCCGGACAAAGAGCAGCCCTGTCTGACTCCTCTTCTGACACTGAAAGGCGCGCACAAGCCACCATTGATCTTTATGATACCAGAAATGTCACTATAAAGTAAGCGAATATATTTAATAAAAGACCCCCCAAACCCAAACGCCTTCATGGCATTCCATAAAATGAGTGACTGACCCTGTCAAAAGCTTTTTCCTGGTCAAGAAAAATAAGACCAGTCTGAAAACCAAACAGTTCTGCAGCAGCCAAAATGTCCCGAATTAAAAAAATGTTATTAAAGATGGACCTGCCAGCCACGCAGTAATTCTGATCAGGATGCACCACTCTCCCTAAAACTTGGACCATCCTGTTGGCTAAGGCTTTAGAGAGAACTTTATAATCAGCGCATAAGAGATACAGGCCGCCAGTTCTTAATGAGACACAAGTCTCCCTTCTTCGGCAGCAGCGTGATCACGGCTCTACGGCAGCTCTGTGGTAACAAGCCGGTCTTAAAACTCCACCGGAACACTTCCAATAAGTCCAGGCCGATGACATCCCAGAACTCTTTATAAAACTCCACTGGTATTCCATCGATTCCAGGGACCTTCCCTGTTTTCAGCTGTCCCAGGGCTGTGGTGAGTTCTGCAAAGGTCACCTCTCTATTTAGCTCTGCCACATCTGCATTGGGCAGCTGCGGTAAGTCCTGCAAAAAGGCCTGTTGGTGTTCACTGCCACCATCACCATCTGCAGCAAACAGAAGTTCATAAAATTCGCGGACCACCTGCCTTATTTCACTGGGCTCTTGTGTCTCTCTGCCATCGGGTGTTCTTATGCAATGTAAGATTTTACTCTGCGAGTTTTTTTTCTCTAAACCAAAAAAGTATTGAGTTGGTGCATCCATCTCAGTCAGTCGTTGAAAGCGGGCCCTCACTAAAGCCCCCTGAGCTCTGGTCTCAAGCAGGTGGGCCAACCCCAGTTTAGCAGAAGTCAGGCTCGCCTGAAGCTGCTCATTTGGACCCTTCTCTAGAAGCTGTTGAAATTCAGCTATTTTAATTTCTAAAGCTGCCATTTCTGACCGCAATACTCGGGTGACATTTCTGGTATACTCCTGACACAAGGCCCGGATGTGACTCTTCCCAACCTCCCACCACTGTTGTAAGCTGGTGAACTCCTTCTTCATAGCCTTCCAGCCTCCCCAGAAATGAACAAATAACTCTTTAAAGTTCTGATCTTTAAGGAGGAGTGTGTTAAAATGCCAGTATGGACTACGGGGTCTGTAAGTGTTACAAATAAGTGTACAACACACCAAACTGTGATCAGAGAATCCAGTAGGCACAATAGAGCACACCTTAAATAAGCCTAACAGGTGCTTAAAACTATAAAAATGATCGAGTCTCGCCATTGAGATCGTATTTCCACTCGTCCGCCCCAGGTGTATTGCCGACTGGCCCCATTTTGCCCTCCACACATCTTCCAGCCCAAAGTCCTTAATTATTTTACCTAAAGCTCGTGCTGAGCAAGGGTGCGGTTCCAGTCCGTTATTTCTGTCCATTCTGGTATCAAGTGTACAATTAAAATCCCCTCCTAACACCACCACTTCTTCAGGGTCACACTTAGATAAAAGATCTCCTAACTTATTAAAGAAGTGGAGCCTCTCCTCACCCTCATTCGGTACACATTAATGAAAGTGACGACACTGCCATGAAATTTCACCGTACTTTTAGGAGTCTCCCTTTCACCAGCTCCTCAGTACTACAGACTTCTACTTGAAGCCCCAAGAAATAAAACAGCCACTCCAGCACTAACATTTGTCCCATTACTAAAAAAATGCCCCTTCCAATCCTGCTCCACTCCCACTGATTGTGCTCATCAATGTGGGTTTCTTGTAGAAAGGTGACATTCAAGTCTTTTTGTCTGATAAAATCAAACAATGCGACCCTCTTATCTGGACTTCTCCCACCGTTAATATTTAGGGTTCCTATGTGCACACTTGCCATGGTAACAGAATATATAGATAAACACACAATAAAACACAGGGACCACCACAAAGACTGTGGAGTGGATTTAACAGGGGCTTAGCCATTAGGTGGTGTTTAGATTGGACTGTTTTCTCAGTTTACTTGTTAAATTCTTTAGCCTCACTAGTTCTTTAACATCAAACATTGCGGAGGCTGCTTTGTCTCGTCGCAACCCGCGGACAGACGATAGAAAGAGGTCAATGTCAGGGAAAAATTCGGCCACGTCCACCCCCTTTTTTCCGGCGGTATTCACCAAAAACTCTTTAACACTTTGAGCGCTGTAACCCCCCCTGGCTTTTAACTCTGGGGGCTCCGAGGCAGCAGACCCATCGGAGATATTACCGTCGTCATGCTCTTCCCCGACACTTCCCGCATTTGAGACGTTATCGGCCGTCTCCGCGAAGACGGAAAATCCTCCTGACAAGGACCATAGGCGGGATCCTCTCCAACGACCCCGAGCCCTGACTTAAAACAATTTTCTTTCGTGCCCGATCTTCTCTTTCTCCTTGCCTTTTCTGAGCAGGACGTTTAAATTCACTTTTTTCCTCTGTCTCGTTGCTGCCTCCCTCGTCCATATCAATGTCTCCCCACACACTTTCTGCTTGTTTGATCTACCGTTTCACTACCGCCTTCATTCGGCTCATCTCTGGGAGGCACTTGATTCTCCTGCCCTTCAGCTCTAGTAGCATTTTTATTCTTATCACCTTGCGCCTCTGCGCCATCAGCCACAATTTCGTGATCTTCCACTTTCTGCCCCTCTATTTCTGTGTTTGTACGGCCAGTTTTCTTGCTCCCTTGCTGTCTCTCAGGACACTGTTTAATTAAATGAGCTTCACTCCCGCCAAAACATTTCATTTCGTTAGAAGTGACGAAAATCACATAATCGAAACCGTCCACTCTAAACTTCATTGCCACATTTAATTCGTCATCCATTCTATTTAAAACCATAAAAACTTGTCGTCTAAATGACAAGACATGTTTTAAATCTGGCGATTTACACCCTAAAGGAATGTGCCGAATTTTCGATACCAGACGCCCATGCCGCTCCAACTCCTTTGCTATAGTTTCATTTTTGAGAAAGGCGCGCATTTGAAATTGTTACTCTACGGGACGGACGGCTAAAGGGGAAACCTGTACAAAGGAGCCATTAATAACCACCCCTTCTCAACTACTGTGGGGACTAAATCCACAGAGCTCAAAAAAACCACGATATTCCCGCTCATTCGTGAAGCTGACTTAATATTGTCACATCCGACCACTTCGCCTACCGCCAAAACCCCCGCCTCTAAAGGAACAAACTCCTCTGAAATAAGTTTAATCCCATGGCGGCGGCTCAGACGTTCAAGATTTGCAGCCATTGCGGCTGCCGTGGCCTAAGCCACTCAGTATAAAAACAAGTGTAGCTGTTTTCACCAAAGAAAAGATAGAAATAAGAAACTAGAAAATTAGAAGAAAAAAGAATCACCACACTCACCTCAGCGTCCACCACCAGTTCCACTCGCTCACACTCGAGACAACCACCCAGCATGCACAGCGACAGCAAGAACAGTAAGGAGATAGATAGATAGATAGATAGATAGATAGATAGATAGATAGATAGATAGATATAAAAAGGCACTATATGATAGATAGATAGATAGATAGATAGATAGATAGATAGATATAAAAGGCACTATATGATAGATAGATAGATAGATAGATAGATAGATAGATAGATAGATAGATAGATATAAAAGGCACTATATGATAGATAGATAGATAGATAGATAGATAGATAGATAGATAGATAGATAGATAGATAGATAGATATGAAAGGCACTATATGATAGATAGATAGATAGATAGATAGATAGATAGATAGATAGATAGATAGATAGATAGATAGATAGATAGATAGATAGATAGATAGATAGATACTTTATTAATCCCAAGGGGAAATTCACATACTCCAGCAGCAGCATACTGATAAAAACAATATTAATTAAAGAGTGATAACAATGCAGATAAAACAGACAATAACTTTGTATAATGTTAACGTTTAACCCCCCAGGTGGAACTGAAGAGTCACATAGTGTGGGGTCTCCTCAGTCTGTCAGTGGAGCAGGACGGTGACAGCAGTCTGTCTCTGAAGCTGCTCCTCTGTCTGGAGATGATCCTGTTTAGTGGATGCAGTGGATTCTCCATGATTGACAGGAGCCTTCTCAGTGCCCGTCGCTCTGCCATGAATGTCAAACTGTCCAGCTCCGTGCCTACAATAGAGCCTGCCTTCCTCACCCGTTTGTCCAGGTGTGAGGCGTCCTTCTTCTTTATGCTGCCTCCCCAGCACACCACCGCATAGAAGAGGGCACTCGCCACAACTGTCTGATAGAACATCTGCAGCATCTTATTGCAGATGTTGAAAGACGCCAGCCTTCTAAGGAAGTATAATGTGAATTTCCCCTTGGGATTAATAAAGCATCTATCTATCTAGTCGGCTCTGACCTCTCTTGCACAGAGCATCAGTATTGGCAGTCCAGTCCAATTTATCATCCAGCTGCACTCCCAGATATTTAAAGGTCTGCACCCTCTGCACAGTCACCTCTGATGATCACAGGGTCCATGAGGGGCCTGGGCCTCCTAAAATCCACCACCAGCTCCTTGGTTTTGCTGGAGTTCAGGTGTTGGTGGTTTGAGTCGCACCATTTAACAAAGTCCTTGATTAGTTTCCTATACTCCTCCTCCTCCTGCCCACTCCTGATGCAGCCCACGATAACAGTGTCATCAGGGAACTTTTGCATGTAGCATGACTCTGAGTTGTATTGGAAGTCTGATGTAATTAGGCTTAACAGGAATGGAGAAATTACAGTCCCCTGTGATTAAAACAGAACAGGCCTTTCAGCCCAACAAAACTCATCAGTCCTAATCACTTAAGAAAACCCCATCGAGTCGAGTTTTGAAAGTTCCTAAACTCTTACTGTCTAACATGCTACTTGGTCTTGTATTCCAAGTGTCTGTGGTTCTCTGTGTAAAGAAAAAGGAGAGGACTCTGTTGGAAAAGTATGAGAAATGTCTACACATTAACATCAGTAAAACCAAGGAGCTGGTTATTGAGTTTTGACGCACCAAGAAGCCTCTGTGTCAGATCACTGTTTAGTCAGCCGATGTACAGGTGGTTCACAGCTACAAGTACATTGCAGTCCATGTTAATTACAGATTAGATTGTCTCAGAGCACAGAAGTATATAAGAAAGGGAGGAGGAGACTCATCTTCCTTAGGACACTGAGCCCCTTTAATGTGGGTAGTAACATCCTCCACATCTCCTATAAGTCTGTGATGGCCGGTGAGATTTTCTACACTGTGGTGTGCTGGGCTGGTAACGTCACTTCAACAGAAGCCCACTGAATCAACCAGCTGGGAGGTCGTAGCAAAGGAGACAATTAAAATAAAAGTTAGCACCATGATGAACAATGCTGCATGTCCTCTCTCTGACACACTAACACTCAGCAGAAGTGTGTCAAGAAATACAAATGAGGCTCAGCACCAATACAGCCGCATAATGCCTCGTTGTGATTGCACCTTTCAATTCAGAGATTTTATTTTCTTTTTAAATCACTAGCGTGAGGAGGTGCAGGACAGAGCTGTTCAGAGAAACCTGGTCAGGTACATCGACCACATGTAGAATTGGGAAAAGATGAAGAGGATGAAGATGTGAAAAACACATTTTTAATAAAGAAAATAAATCAGGAAACTATATGTATGCATAGTAAAGAAAAAAAAAAAACACATCAGGTTGATTGGGAAATATTATACTAAATTAAGATTTTTTAACAAATTAGTTACTGGTTTTATCAGCTGGAGTTCAAGTCTTTAACCAATGAACACAATGACAATGATGGGGTTCATGGGCGATTCTGTCAGTGTTTGTGTGTGTGACTGGGTCCTACGATGGACAGGCAATCTGTCCAGGTGGTCTGCTGTTTTGTCACTATAAGGGCCTAGGCCAACCTCGAACCGGATTGGGTGTGGTGGAGTATATTCTGCTCTTTAATGTTATTTTTGTGCACCCATTTAACTGCAAGACTGTGGTTGGAGGCCTAATAGCGATAGGTGGTCAAGAATCGGAAATCCAAGGATGACAATGGGATTTTTTTTCAGGGATCTTAAAGAAAGTTAACTCTTAGAAACATGTTCCATTAACAAAAAGGAGAACTTCTGCAGAAAATTAAAATGATTATTCTTCCTGCTTATTATTGTTCTGCTGTTTTCTTGTGTTCTTCGTTCTTCTTGCCTCTTCTTTCATCCCTGCTGTATTCTTCCTTTGCCTTTTCCATTCTTCCTTGACTACTAGTCCTTGTTTGCCCATTCTCATTTAATCCCACTTTTGAGTTTACTACTTATTCTTACATGTCTGTATTTCTTCTTTTGCTCTAATTAATAGCATTTGAAAATGATAACATTGAAATGCTCCCTTGAACTCAATGGGAAAACCATGTTTAAAATAATGAGCAAAGGAAATAAATGTAAGTTCCAGCTTGGCTAAACTGGAGTCCGAGAGGGTCCTTTGTGATCATTTCCTGTACTTATCACATGTCTTTAAAGAGTCCAGACCTATAGAGATCTCTCGATGACCAGCAACATTTCCAGGGTTTCCTGCAGGTTTTTCAACGGGCTCTGAAAAGCAGATGATATCAAGTATTAGAACGAATCAAAGCCAACTCAGTAATCAATAGTTATCATCTGTAAGTTTATTTGATATCCATTTACAGTCAACCCTCGTTTATCACGGTTAATCCGTTCCAGACTCTGCCGCGATAAATGAATTTCCGCGAAGTAGAAACCATATGTTTGTATGGTTATTTTTATATATTTTAAGCCCTTATAAACTCTCCCACACTGTTAACATTATTAGAGCCCTCTAGACATGAAATAACACCCTTTAGTCAAACGTTTAAACTGTGCTTCATTACAAGACAGAGATGGCAGTGCTTTTAAACAATTAAAAGCACGTATTGATTTTTTGATTGTTTGCTTTTCTTAGCGAGCGCTCTCTCTGACATTATCTGCTCTTCACGGTGCTCCTTTGAAGATAAGATATGTTTGCATTCTTTTAAGTATACAGAAGCACGATAACGTGGCATTTTGTAGAGGAGCGTCCTATCTTCTAGGCAAACAGCCACTGTGTAAACAGCCCCCTCTGCTCACACCCCCTCCGTCAGGCAGAGACAGTCAGAGAGACAGAAAGAAGCAAACAAAACAAGCGCCACGCAGGAAGCACATCTTTTAGCATTGAGGAGTTTTAGTTAATATATAATACATGCTCTGATTGGGTAGCTTCTAAGCCATCCGCCAATAGCGTCCCTTGTATGAAATCAACTGGGCAATCAAACTGAGGAAGCATGTAACCTAAATTAAAAGACCCATTGTCCGCAGAAAGCGGCGAACCAGCGAAAAATCCGTGATATATATTTAAATGTGCTTACATTTAAAATCCGCGATAGAGTGAAGCCGCGAAAGTCGAAGCGCGATATAGCAAGGGATCACTGTATTTATAAAATGTACACGGCTTGTTATAAGGCAAAGCATAAATGTCATAAGCCAGGACTGAAATACCTAGAGAACTTTAGGAGTGCTTAGCAAGCCTAAATATGGATGAAGGAATTGAAGTTTCCAGAAAACAGCCCGACATTGTGGAAGGAAACTTTGTGGATTGTACTTAAAACTAACATAGCTATCATTGTGAAAGGCACTTCATCTCCGACTGAACAGACTCTCTGGAGTAGGCTCTGCATAGAGATGAGCTTTGGCTTTTCTAAAGCGGCCATCTGTGAAGCGTTTTGTTAAGTTGTTACTGGTTTTCTGGGATTTAGATCAAGGATCAAATAGAATGAAAATAAAAAGTAATTGGAAAGAAGATTGTGCGTCATACAGACAATTTTTAACAATGTTTTTAAACTTTGTTTCCAATATAAGTCGTCTATATTTTTCGCTTTTTTTATTTAATTACCCTGAGACTCTTTTGTGTTTTATAAAAG
The DNA here is from genome assembly GCF_016835505.1 of Polypterus senegalus. Lineage (NCBI taxonomy): Eukaryota > Metazoa > Chordata > Cladistia > Polypteriformes > Polypteridae > Polypterus > Polypterus senegalus. The sequence continues at coordinate 184,154,489 of NC_053158.1, forward strand.
GTGGAATCCGACTGTGATCCATAGCAGGTTGCCCATTTTACACTGTTGTAATTGAAAGTGGTCAACTTCAAACCCACGATGTCTGGATTCCAAGCTCCTTCTTCATCGTGATTAATAAAAGAAATCTTATCCTCTCCTACCTGAAAGCACTGCAAGCGGAGCGGTCCCAGGTGACATCAGCTGAGATCTCAGCCACCAATTCCTGTGCAGAACCGCCACTACACTTCACCTATCAATAGTGCAAATCCTGACGACTACAACACGAGTATTTCTGGGGAATCCCACCACTATTCATCCTACTTTGCACATTTTTCACTGTGGTAACTGCCGGAGGTCAGATGTGGACGTGTGACTTTTATATTTCAGGAACTCTGAGAAGGAGCTCCTTGTGATCTCTGACCAATAAGGGAACTCTTACTCTTGAGAGCACACAAACCGCCCTTAAGCATTGCAAGCAGAGAACTTCAAAATGACTTCAGCTGTGCTCTCACTCAGGATTGTGGTTTCAGGAAGGACATTTAGTCATAAAAACTTTTGCTCTAAAACTCCTAATTATTTTGGGCAACCAGCCAAACCAAATGAACCCAGAAAACGATTATTAAATTGGCAAAGACAGGAGAGAAAGAGAAGTCATTTCTGTTTGTGAGATTAAGCATTCCAGAAAATGTTAACTGTATTACTAAATATGAATTTACTATATGTCAGATACTATGGATTTTAGCAAATAAATGGTTATAGCTCGTGATGTTAAATTTGCATATTAATTTTACACTACATTAAAAACAATTTGTGATAAAAACAATCTGATACTAAATGTCGAAAAAACGAAAGAACTGGTGATCGACTTCAGAAGGAAACAGCTGACACACACCCCGGTCTACATCAAGAACACTGCTGTGGAAATTGTGCAGTCTACCAAGTTCCTGGGAGTCAATGTGACGGTCCCAGCACACTTCCTCCATCACCAAGAAGGCTCACCAGCGCCTGATCTTCTTGCGGAGGCTAAAGAGGGCCCTGTGGTGTTATGGGTCCACAGCTCGTTGAGCAAAGGCCATTCATTTTAAATAAATAATCGACGCACTCGCGGCTTAGCGAGGGGACGTTGGGCCATGGCTAATGGCGCAGCTGGTGTGGCCCTCGTCATTTAAAAAGAAGCGCGAGTTGGTTGTGAGGGGAAAAATGGAAAAAAGAAAAAGAGGAAAAAAATGGAGAGAGGAGAAAAGAGAATGAGAAAAAGAACAAGATAAGGAAGGAAAAGAGGACGGAGGTTACAGGGAGCGAGGAAGCAGGCGATGCGTGCGTGTGGTGAGCGCGCGATCGAGGGCAGCTGTGAGGAAGCTGGGTGTAAGGCCGTCACCGGGTGTTTGAGTGGATGTTGCTCCCGCTGAGCGACCTTGTAGCGGGAGTGACCTGGTGAAAGCGATGAGCCGCAGAAGGCCGTGGAAAGGCAGCGGAAGTCGGGAGACTTGGTGGTGGAGTCCCCAATGTCTGCGTCCTGGCCATTGGGGTAATCAAGTCTCGGGGACTGGGATGAGTGCCATACCGGAGCCAGGGATCGGGAGGTCTCCAGTCTCGAGTGTGTAGAGGAGGGCAGCTGCAGAGAGCGTCTTGCCTGCTGCTAAGCCCAAACGAGATAAGCAGGTGAGACGCTAATAGAAAAGAAGCACCGAGTTGTGCCCTGTGTTGGCTGGGATTGGCTCCAGCAGACCCCCGTGACCCTGTGTTTGGATTCAGCGGGTTGGAAAATGGATGGATGGATGGAGTTTGTTTGTTGTTTTTAAGACTGCTTCCTAAAGAAGATTTTAACCTCTGGTTTTTAAGGATAGAGTTTTTCTATTGGTTTTAACCTCCACATGTTTTATTGGATTATTTATTGACTTTTTGAAAGAACTGCACTTTATTTATGTGAACACCTGTTTTGATGGACAGTTTTAAATAAAAGCACTGTTGCACTTTCAACCATCCCCTTGCTTAGATGTTTATTGCCTTTACTGACTAGCTCACTCGGTTTCATTATCAACGGTGTTGGGTTCAAGTGCTTCCAAAAATCAGATGGGAGTGTGGAGCCAGAACCCACATCGTCACAGGCCCATCTTAGCAAGTCAGTCCTCACCACTTTCTACAGAGGGACCATAGACATCGTGCCAACCAGCAGCAGCTCTCTGTGGCAGGAGAGCTGCAGCGCTTCGGACTGGAAAGCACTGATGGTGCGGTGAGGGCTGCTGAGAAGATCATTGGAGCCCCGCTGCCTAATGTGCAAGACTTGGCAAAACAACGCTGTTTGGCCAGAGCTGTGCGGATCTCCAGAGACCCCACTCATCCTGCCTCTGACTTCTTTTCCCTCATGCCCTCAGGCAGAAGGTACCGCAGCCTGAAATGCAGATCAACCAGGTTTTTTTCCTACCGCCGTTCGTCTTTTAAATGAAGCACTTTAGCATTTCACTGAATGCACTTTTAATCAGAAATTTTTCTGCACTTTTAATTAGAATGTAATAGATTTTAACCATGTGTTTTTATTAATGTCTTGTGCATCGTCTTTTCGTTCTGCAGCACATCTTGGATGTTCTGCTGAATGACAAATAAAATTGAATTGAATTGAATTGAAAAGGATTATTACACCTTGCTAGAATTTTTTTTTTCTTTTTACGTGGATAGAAGATCTCTTATTTCTCCTGCCAGACAAAAACTGAAGCTCATTTCTTGTATAACTGACAATGAAACATGAGAGATTCTAAAGGTGCAAAGAAATAATTTTAAAAAATTCATAAGATCGGCATTGAAAAAGATTTTTTTTAATGCCTTGTTTTCAGTAGTTATGTGAAGTTCCAAGTAGTGTCAATTCAGTCGTGCTAGTGATGTCACGGGATACAATCACTATCCTTCAGTGGATACATACTGTATATTGAACCTCTTAAGAACATAGCATTAGTTCTCATTTCAAGTTGGCCCTACAGTCAGGTTTTGAATTCCTTTTAACCCCCAATTATGAGATTTGCAACTGATATTGCAACCCGGATGATGAGGCTCCATCTCTAGCTCAAACCAGCCAAGACGGACCTTCCTGTTATCTTGGCTCATCTGGCTATTCAGTCCCCCATTGCTGTTCAGCTCGGCTCATTATTGCTAACCCTGTAACCTTGGGGTGGTGATTGATGGCCAGCTGTCCTTCACTGACCATGTTCCAACTGTCTCTCGGGCTTGCAGATTCACTCTATACAACATCCGCAAGATCAGACCATATATGATGGAGTATGCAATACAACTCTTTGTCCAGGTTCTGGACTAGTTATATGTAGAATACTGCAGGAGTAACAGCATGTGTCATCAAACTGCCGGAGATGAGTCAACATGCAGTGTTATGTTTGGTGTTAAACCAGCCAAGATGGGGACATGTCACTACTCTTTTAGATCACTACAAAGGCTCCCTGTAGCAGCACGTATCAAGTTCAATTCCTTATTGTTTGCCTACAGAGCAGTCAATGGATGGTGACCCTAAATTGTCCCTAGTGTGTGCTTGGTGTGTGGGTTTGGGTGTGTGTATGTTTGTCCTGCGGTGGGCTGACACCCTGCCCGGGATTTGTTCCTGCCTTGCCCTCTGTGGTGGCTGGGATTGGCCCTGTGTTAGGTTAGGTTGGGTTGGTTAATACAGTCAATGGATCATCACCTATAAACATGGAGACATTTGTACGGTCCTGTGCTCCTTCTCGCTCACTCAGGTGTGGTGATGAATGACATCTGGTGATGAATCTCAGTCCAGACTCTTTTCATGGGTAGCTCCTAGCTGGTGGAATGAGCTGCCCACCTTCATTCAATATTTGGACTCGATTTATGTGAATTTCCCCTTGGGATTAATAAAGTATCTATCTATCTATCTATCTATCTATCTATCTATCTATCTATCTATCTATCTATCTATCTATCTATCTATCTATCTATCTATCTATTTATCAGTGTGTTTAAGAAGTGTTTGAAGACTCTCTTGTTCAATAACTCTCTGTTTTACTGATAATGGTTTTGTTAGGTTCTGGTAACCCAGAAATTTTAAAGAGCTTGCATTTTGTTCCATGCGCTCTACTTTTGATGATCAATTTTGTAAACTTGTACTGTAACACTTGTCCATAAACAATCCCCTGGCTGATGTTTACTCAACTATGTTGACCTCCTTTGGATAAAAACAGCTGCAAAGCCAATAAATAAATAAATAAATATACCTTTTTGCTTTGCCTTCTAGTTCTGGTGTCTCGATCCTTTGTTCTTTACAGTTCTGACCTCTACCTGCCTTCTACATTGTCCTGGTCTATTTGCTCCTCACAATAATACTGAAACAGAGTTCTCATAACACAAAGGTTCTAATCTTTATGTGTGTAACTAAGGTGTCTCTACAGTATCATGCTATGCTACATTTTCACATTAAGTGCATACAAAGTTGACTGACTAAAACTTAGGAAGCACTGTCATCTCCCATCAACATCAACACAACACAATGTTTCCACTATTTCCAAATTAGAAACTTTGCTAAATGAAATCTGCCCAATCTTCCTCACTTCCCATCTATTTCTACTCCAGAAGAGATGTTGATCAGTCTTGGGGACTCAGGCAGCTTCCTTTTAAAGATCCCAGAGTACAGTGGGAAAAGGATCTCACACTCAACATTTCAGAAACGGAGTGGAAGGCAGTCACACACAGAATTCACTCTAGCTACATATGTGCAAAATGTTCAATTATTCAACTTAAAATTTTTATCGAGGACATTTATCTCATTTAAAATTGTACAAAATGTTTCCAGGGCAAGACCCAACCTACAAACGTTGCAATCGAGCTCATGCCTCATTGGGCCACATGTTCTGGGCCTGCACCAAATTAACATCATTCTGGACAAAACTTTTTAAATGCCTCTCAGACAGCCTTGGTGTCACAATCAATGTTCCCTCTAAGGAGTAGCATATAGTGAGCAAAAAACATTGTTTATCAGCGACATTTTGTTTAGGCCAAAAATTTATGAGCACCAATTTTCGCGATAAGTACGAGCGACGCCGTCGGAATGCGCGATTGTGTGGTAAGTATGAGCGACGCTCTGAATTCGTGTGAGCGATCGCTCACGCGCTCAGCTTAGAGGGAACATTGGTCACAATCCCTCCTAATCCACTAACAGCTGTGTTTGGTGTACTTCCAGATGGTCTTAAAGTGGAGAAGGACAAACAAACTGTAATCGCATTTACTACACTACTGGCACGTAAACTTGTCTTGCTCAACTGGAAGAATCCTAACCCACCTCTTTCAAATCAATTGGTAACTAATGTTATATATTAGCTGAAATTGGAAGGATTTAGACGATTTGTTCAAAACTTTTTAAAAATATGGCAGGAACTTATCAATAACATTTTAGAATGAGAATTTATACTGGAGGGAAAAGACTCTTTTCTTTCTTTACTACTCTCAACAGTTTTGCTCTGGCTGTTGGCCTTTCTCTCTTAAGTATGACTTGATTATATAGAATGTTATATACTTTTAATAAATTCAATAAAAGATCCAAAAAAAAAAGAAACATAGGAAGCACTGTATTCTGTGATTTACTGATTCATTACTCACCTAGTAAAATATGTTACCATGAGGATCGCAGAAAGAAACCCAGAAAACAAGAGCCAGCGAGCAATGCTATATGCTGTCCAGTACTGCCAGGCCAAGCAGCATTCTTGACTACACAAAAGAAGAAACAATGCTTATTTTCAAGGCACATTTTCATGCAAAAGATGTACTGTAGCTCAAAGTGCTTTAAGACATGTCAAAGAAGTACACTGCTCACAAAAATTAAAGGAACACTTTAAAGAAACACATTAGATAGATTAGAACTGAATATGAAGTTGGATATCTATACAAATAACGACAGGGCAATGTCTTAGGAACAAAAGGATGCCAAGTCTTTTAATGGAAATAAAAGTTTTCTGCCTACAGAGGGCTCAATTGTGTAGACACCCTAAAATCAGAGTGAAATGAAGACGTGGCAGGCTAGTCCATTTTTTCAAAAACTTAATTTCTGCTACTCAAAATGCTTTTCAGTATCTTGTGTGGCCCCACGAGCTTGTATGCATGCTTGACAACGTCGGGGCATGCTCCTAATGAGACGACGGATGGTGTCTTGTGGCATTTCCTCCCAGAGCTGTATGAGGGCATCCCTGAGCTGTTGTACAGTCTGAGGAGCAACCTGGCGGCACCTAATGGACCGAAACATAATGTCCCACAGATGTTCTATTGGGTTTAAGTCAGGGGATCGTGAAGGCCATTCAATTGTTTCAATTCCTTCATCCTCCAGGTACTGCCTGCATACTCTTGCCACATGAGGCCGGGCATTGTCGTGCATTAGAAGGAAACCAGGACCTACTGCACCAGCGTAGGGTCTGACAATGGGTCCAAGGATTTCATCCTGATACCTAATGGCAGTCAAGGTGTCTTTGTCTAGCTTGTAGAAGTCTGTGCATCCCTCCATGGATATGCCTCCAAGATCATCACTGACCCACCACCAAACTGGTCATGCCGAATGATGTTACAGACAGCATAACATTCTCCATGGCTTCTGCAGACCCTTCAACGTCTGTCACATGTGCTCAGGGTGAACCTGCTCTCATCTGTGAAAAACACAGGGTGCCATTGGTGGACCTGACAATTCTGGTATTCTATGGTAAATGCCGATCGAGCTCCACTGCGCTGGGTTGTGAGCACAGGGCCCACTAGAGGACGTTGGGCCCTCAGACCACCCTCAAGAAGTCTGTTTCTGATTGTTTGGTCAGAGACATTCACACCAGTGGCCTGCTGGAGGTCATTTTGTAGGGCTCTGGCAGTGCTCATCCTGTTTGTCCTTGTCCAAAGGAGCAGATACCAGTCCTGCTGATGGGTTATGGACCTTCTATGGTCCTGTCGAGCTCTCCTAGAGTAACTGCTTGTCTCCTAGAATCTCCTCCATGCCCTTGAGACTGTGCAGGGAGACACAGCAAACCTTCTGGCAATGACACGTATTGATGTGCCATCCTGGAGAAGTTGGACTACCTGTGCAACCCCTGTAGGGTCCAGGTATCGCCTCATGGTACCAGTAGTGACACTGACTGTAGCCAAATCCAAAACTAGTGAAGAAACAGTCAGAAAAGATGAGGAGGGAAAAATGTCAGTGGCCTCCACCTGTTAAACCATTCCTGTTTTGGGGGTCATCTCATTGTTGCCCCTCTAGTGCATCTGTTGTTAATTTCATTAACACCACAGCAGCTGAAACTGATTAACAACCCCCTCTGCTACTTAACTGACCAGATTAATATCCCATAAGTTTCATTGACTTGATGCTATACTCTGATTAAAAAGTGTTCCTTTAATTTTTGAGCAGTATAGTTGCATGCTAAGAAAAACAGGTGAAATTAAGATTAGAATAATGAGTAAATAGTACACAAAATATAAATAAATAATGCACATTTAATTTTATATCTTTCTTATGTAAGAGATTTAGAGACCTTAAACATAGATTTTTTTTTTTTAAGTTTCTAAATGACAATCTGTTGATAAGATTAGATGGCCAGGGTGAACAGAAAAAAAATGTCAGTTAAGCTGGAGTAAAAAACTAAATCTGTAGGGGTTACAGGCCAAAAGACCACCCAGCTCCCACTGAGAATTCTGTTTAACATAAACGTTCTTTATTTATGTATTCAGACTTTGTCTCAGAGGATTTGACACAGGGGGTCTCATGACAAGTTGCGGTATCTTCTTTCATTTAGACATCACAGCCAGCTGCACAGGACTTTGATAATGTGGTGGCAGCGCAGAAGAGGAATCTCACACTTGGAAGAATGGAAAGGACTCTTGGAATTATGTAGCATTGAGTATCTTGCCAGCATTTCCAAAACTAATGTTTAATACAGTTAATTAAAAAAAAAATCCTGAAATGTATTTTTGTATGTTTCACTTTACAATCCGAGTTTATCCATCTATCCATCCATTATTCAACATGCTATATCCTAACTACAAGGTCACGGGGGTCTGCTGGAGCCAATCCCAGCCAACACAGGGCGCAAGGCAGGAAACAAACCCCAGGCAGGGCGCCAGCCCACCGCAGAAAATCTGAGTTTATCTAATGTGATATCATCCGCCATTTTCAAACTCAGCTATTCAGTTCAGGCACAGTTGGTACCTATCCCAGACAGGATGCCAGTCTTTGTTAAGGGCATACCCTCACCAGGCCAATCTAACATTCTGTCTCCACACAGGCAGTGAATAGCCATGGATTTGAACCCTGGGCTCTGGAGCGCTGCGCCATTCGTCTTAAAACTACCACTTTGTAAATGTTATTAAACTGTTATCACTCGTGACTGTGCAAACCTGCCTTTGCATTGTTGTGTCAGCCTCTTGTGTTGCAAACGTTGACAGCTCCACTGTAGTAAATGCCACGGTACTTGTGGTTGTCAGATGTGGTGTTGATGCTGTGAAAGATAAGACAGGACAGCAAGTACTTGATAGTAGGTTGATATTAATGTTAAGTTAAAGCCTTTCAAATGACCAAAAATTGACTCTGGACTCAGATATTTTTAAATTAAGCCTTTTAAGTGCCATTGACTTTATGGTGGTAAAGAGGCATTCTCATACTTATTTACTTACACTCTGCTATTGCAGCTTCTTTCTTTCTTCACATAGTTTTGTTTCTTTTCACGTCTCAGAGACATGCATTTTAAGTTAATCACTGACTTTAACTTAACTCAGTGTGAGTGAGTATGAATGTGTGCCTGAGCATGACCTGCGACAAGCATTATAGGATGTGTGTGTAGAAAGTCTTTAAATGTACTGTAGTAGACAACAGTAATGGCTTCAGTTATAATATGAGTGAAGGAGCTCAAAGACACAGAACAGACTCCACTAATTCTGAAAGAGCTCGCGTGCTCCACATCGCTTTATTTCTGCTCATTCAGCTGTCATCTTCTGTAAGTCCATCCTTGGCAACTGTAGACTCAACTGCCTGTCATAAAAACTCTGCTATGTGCTTGCATTTTGACAAATGTTCACCTCACAGGTATACATTGAAAAATGGCTTTGCTTATTTCATGTGGTTTTTGTAGATTTTTGGGTGCTGAATTCAAAAATGAAAACCGTTTTTCTCTATCATGCAACATTTTTCACCTGTCATTTATAGTTTTTTTTATTGGTTTTGCACTATAATTAAATACCAATATTTTATTTTACTGCCCCCTGCTTGCTTTGCTTGCCAACCCCTGTGGGGGGCGCAACGTGCTACCCACTTCTCGGCTCTGCCGCTTGCGTACGGGGAAGCAGATGTACAATTTAAACAGATTGTTATTTTCATGGCAATCCTTACGTATGCATAATACAACTAACTATTCTATATTACAGCAAGTAATTAACCATAGTAAAAAATAGCAAAACGTAATAAATTGAAAGAAAATTATGTTTCATGTTGCGTTAGAGTTATTCGTTGTTATACATTTTCGTTCTGTTTGGCTTTGAAATGAACACGCAAATGCTTTTTAAACTTACACTTTTACTGTAAAACTTTTTGATTCCATGTTTCATGACAACGCAATGTATAACTGCCCGTGAATGAATATCATTTCTTTCTCTCTAATAAATAGTGAGAAAGAAACGATATTTTTGAATGTTTATCCCTGTGATTTGTTAATTGTCATAGCAAAAGCTATTCTAACGGGAAGCCGTTGTAATACAAATGGCACATCAACATCTCCTTTGGTATCTAATGTTATCCGCGGAAGTTGTACTACATTACCTTTCTTGTCTCTTGTTAAAATTTTACATGTTAGACTTGTTCGACCAATTTTAAATACAACTAATCTTGTCCCATTGCATAGCCTCATCACTCAAACATAAATTATGCAATAACATTATGATACATCCTTCTTTAATTAATTCGTCTGGCGGAAGACTGGACAGTGTTAATGGATTTAGATATTCTTCAGGATATTGTAAGTTGATGTTTTCATCTTCTTCACCATCACCACCAACTATTTCAGCATAGTCTACTGATATGCATTTAACCGATTTGCCACGTTAATTCATTTGACTTCATCGTTTCTCAGTGCTAGGATTACCCGTGTACTCCTTTCTTCTGTTGATAACCCTTCAGGATGAAATTCTTCAATAAGATTTGGACATAATAAGTCTTCTTTTATTGGGAACTTAAAGTAAAGAAAACGTAAAAATTTATAAGAGTTGAGAGCGCAGGAACTGTGTCTGACAAAAGCATTCACACGAATGAGAGGTGAGAGGACTGTGGATATGGTTGAGAAGTGGGCAGGACTTGAAAAAAATCTCATGGGAATAGTCTTGTCTCGTCTCAAGATTTTCTTTTATAATAAAGAGATTTGTTTGAATTTATCCATCCATCCATCCAACACAGGGCGCAAGGCAAGAAACAAACTCCGGGCAAGATGCCAGCCCACACAGGACAATTTAGAATCACCAATCCACCTAATCCGCATGTCTTTGGACTGTGGGAGGAAACCGGAGAACCCCCACGTAGACATGGGGAGAACATGCAACTCCACACACGGAGGTCCCGGGAAGTGAACCCAGGTCTCCTTAGTGCAAGGCAGCAGCGCTACCACTGCGCCCCCATGCCACCCTGTTTGAATTTAATATTTGTTGTAAAGTCAGAATACAGCCAGAATTGAACCCAGTTATGAGCAATGAGCAGTCAGGGCAGAAAAAATTCTCACTTGAGTGGGAGAGCAGAGCCAAAAATTTCCATTGGGTTCAGAAGGAATTGCCAGCTACAAAAAAAGCTTGGTGGATCCAGATAAAGTGCTACTACCATTGCTTCAGATTTAAGCTTGGTTTATTGAAGTGGTTTGTCAAAGTCCTCTCTGATGACAGTGTCTATTTTATGTAATCGTGGCAAACATTTCTAGGTTTGAATGAGGCTAAATTAAAGAAGGTGGTATTTTTGCTGGACCTGTTATTAGAAAACTGACTAAACTGAGCTTCAATGTACTGCGAGTCTTTTGTCTGATGTTCGTTCCTCGGTTCAGTATACAAACTGATTCCTTCAGTGTACTGTACTGCAGGTCTCTTGTCTGTAGTTTGTGAACGCACTTGCAATGGTCCTCCAGATCAGTTGGGGGCAGACTGCTTCATTCAGTCAGTCAGTGTATGTTCTGCGACGGTCATAGTCACTCAGTCAGAGTGAATCGATCAATGGAAGGTGCTTGGTGTTATCTGCCAAGCCAGTCATTGGCTAGTTGTCGTCACGGCCATTTCGGGGAAAAAGTTTACTGACAGGCTATTTTCCGAAGGCTGCGGCCATTTAAGTGAAGTTAAGATGATAGCTCTAGACCAGGGGTCCTCAATCCCAGTCCTGGGGCCTCATGTATAATGCCGTGCATAGAACTCGCACTATAACATGGCGTAAGCACAAAAACCGAAATGTGCTTACGCACAGAAAAATCCAGATGCAGGAATCTGTGCGTACTCCAACTTCCACGTTCTTCCGCTACATAAATCCTGATCAGCGTGAAAACTAACGCTCGTGCACGCGCTTTATGTAACGCCCCTACTCCTCCCAGAATTACGCCTATTTGAATATGCAAATCAATATAAATCGCCCTTAAGCGCAGCCTTCTGTGAAAAGACAATAGGAAAAGCACTGGGAAAATATAAGAATTTCAGCGAATACCAAATGGAGGCAAAGGAAAAACATACTATTTGTTCAAATAAGCCGTGGTATAATCAACAAAATGAAGTTGATCGAGTGATATAGCGTGTTGGAGAAACTTGAAAGCTCACATCCACAAAATCGCACAGTGCCGGAAATAAAAATGAAGTCACATATCAAAGTCGCCGTGGAAAGCCGAGTTGTAAGCCCACTGTCTGAGTGTCATATGAAAGCTTATTAGGGTACAAAGAAAAAGGCACACGGTGGGGAAAAAGCACGAAATGTCCACTTCAATCTCGACATTTCCACTTTAATCACGTAGTTTATTTTGTCATTAAAGTAGAACATCATAAACTTCATCTTAAAATCGTTTAATTAACCAGCTTCTCAAATCACATCGTAATTAAAGTAGCACGTTAAATGCTTTGTTTTGTATTTGATCTTCTACTCGTATGTGCTCTATGTGTGTGAATCACTACTTGCTTCTTAAACTGGCTCTCTTCCTCCAACTGGACACAGAATCCATTACATTCGTGATATTACAGCTCTCTGAATAACTAAAATACTGAGATGTATACGTGATGTCATTTTCATGATGATAGGAGTTAAAGCGCGTTATTAAACATGTGTTTCACTTCGATGAAATAATTTATTGCAGCAGTACTCAGGGGCGGCTCTAAGCTTGTGGTGGCACTGGGCAGAGGAAGAATCGGTGGCTCCTTAGCCCGCCAATGTCAGTAAAGTACCTTATGCACGGTGGATGGCCACGTATGTTGCAGACACTGCATAGCCGCCTCGTGCTCATGACACAAGCATTTAACTTTTGCGAAATTTGTCGCTGCGTTTTTAGCAGTGTTGTTATTTTATTTTTCTGTTTTATATTCAATATATATTGGCGTAGCCGTCACTGCAGTCAGTGCTTTTCTTTCCCCAAGTAACCGATCGCCATACAATCAGCTCTGTAATAGAAGTTAAGCCATCTGTAAGCTTAGCGCCGATTCTTCAAAACGTTTAAAGAACATTGAAATATCTTCGTAGTACATGTTTAATTATTCTATCCTTAAAGACACTCCCAATGAAGAATATAGATTATTTAAATGAAGTTAAAGTTTTATCTGTATAATTTAACAAACATATTTTGCTGCATTTCACCTTAAAAATGATATCGCATCATATGTAAATACGCTTTATAAAGTGGCTCAGGTTGTGCGATATTATAACTATAGTGCAAGTTTACAGTGGGGTGATTGTACTTATAAGTACAAACAGTTCTACAAGGAGCACTTGATTGGCTGCATTTAAAGTTCTTGGGATTAAACTGTTTTGAACCGCAAGGCCCGTACAGGAAAGGCTTTGAAACATTTTGCAGTGGCTGAGACAGAGTGTCCTTAAAGCTGTATACCGATAATTCTCTTTCCAATCAGCTGCTGCTGTGATTCACACTCAGATACAGTGATATAAATACTCCGAGTCGTGCAGTGAGAGTAATATGGAAAAAGATGATCCGCTGTGGCAACTCCTAACGGGAGGAGCTGAAAGAAGAAGAAGAAGAAGAAGAAGAAGAAGTGAGAGTAACAACACTAAAGCAGTTATGGCATTTGGAATACTATGGCTGTTCCCTGGACCATTATATTGTTACGAATTAATTACAATCAGATGCATTACACTAATAAACAATATGCGGTTAGTTTCGGTGTATTTATAAAGCCGCGTCATGAAAATAATGAGTAATCACACAAGAACAGTAGCACTGCTTTGACGCTGGGTGCCGCCAGTTTGCAAAACCGAGCGGAGAACTTGCGTACGACAAGGCATGAGGTACCGTGGAAAAGTGCGTGGCTTTACGCCAAGTGTAGGTTTTATACATCGCGATTTGAACGTGGAAAAGTTCTTACGCAACATTTCTGTGCGTACGCACCGTTTATACATGAGGCCCCTGGAGAGCCGCAGTGGCTGCAGGTTTTTGTTCTGACCTGGTTGCTTAATTAGAAAGCAATTCTTGCCAATAAAGCATTAACAAGCTATGAAATTAAATTAACTCTGCTATGTCAGGTCATTCTCATATCCTAGATTTTCTTTCCCTTTCTATCATGCAAATGATTTGAAGGCTAAAATGGACGAGTAATTCTCAGTCCTTCACTTTTTTCTCTTCATTTTTCTTCCAAGTATTTAAATAGATAAATACACACAGGTGTAAATGTAAATAAGCTAAATGGAGAAATGCTGCTCTCTCTTGTCATTTGCATGTTATTGATAATAAGGAGCAATTAAAATAGCTGTTTAAGACAAAATTAAGCAATAAGGGCTCAAAATCACTAAAGTGAAGCAGAAGTGTTACTTTAGCAATAAGTGCTTTTTATTAAGCAACTGGGTTGGAGCAAAAACCTGCAGCCACTGCGGCTCTCCAGGACCGTGATTGAGGACCCCTGGGCTAGACTATTGTGGAATGCAGTGTAAAACACAGCACACACTATGCATGCCTCGAAAAGATTTGTTCTTTAATGTCTTTGTACCAGTACAAAAGAACTAGTTTGTTCTTTCAATGTCAATGTCAATTTATTTATATAGCACATTTAAAACAACATAGGAATGCTGTGGCCAAAGTGCTTGACAATAAAAGAAGAAAAAAACATACAATTAGCATAAATAGAAATAAAATAAAAGAACATAAATAAAATACTGTAAATAATAAATAGAAGATGACATAATCACAATGAGGAACCCATCCGTATTATTGAAGGTCACAGAAAGCAAGTGAATAGAAATGAGTCTTTAATCTCGTTTTGAACAGTTCAATTGTAGACGACTCCTTCATGTGATGAGGTAAAGAGTTCCACAGGCGAGGAGCAGCAGCTTCAAAAGCCCTGTCTGTCCCCCTTAGTTTGACATTTGGTACGAGGGACAACAAGAGACAACTGACCAGAAGATCTAAGCACTCTGGATGGCTGGTGTAAAGCTCACAATCCAGATAAATACTGTAGGCAGGAGCAAGCCCATGTAAAGATTTAAAAACTAGCAATAAGATTTTAAAATCAATTCGAAAACTGACAGGCAGCCAGTGTAAAAAAGCTAATATTGGAGAAACAGAATCAGACTTTCTTGCCCCAACCAGAAAGTGAGCGGCAGCATTCTGGACCAACTGTAACCTGCATATCAGGGATTTGCTAATCCCAGAATACAGCGAATTGCAGTAATCAAGGCGAGAAAAGATAAAAGCATGAGGAGCTTTCTCAAGACCCCTAGAAGATAAAAAAGACTTGATCTTACCTAATAGACGAAGCTGGAAAAAGCAACTCTTAACTACAGAATTAATCTGTTTCTCAAAAGACGGGTTACTGCATCGTACATCACTACTTTTGACAGATTTTCGGGCTACAGAGAACTTCTTTACTGTTGAATTCGTGGAGCAGAGATAAGAGTGTTTAAGTTTGGATATATTAGTGAAGACAGCTTACTTCATAATTTCAATATATTTTTGGCTGGGAGTAATCTGTTTGTCTGTGCTCATTTTTTCATTATTGTCTTTATTTGTTTTGATTAATGTTCTTGTGTTGAACTGTATAAAATTACAGCACATTACTGTAAACAGTTTTTTTTGCCATTCCCTGGTTGTTCGGTTACGGCTCCAGGTGCTCGCCACTTTACCCCACAAAGCCTCACAGCCTCAGAGCCAGAGATACTCTGGTACTCGATTTATTGTATGGGGTTACGGATGTAAAAGAAAGGAAAAATGATTTAACAACAATAGCAGTCAATCCTGACAATGACCAGACTTTTAGGAATAATAATACAAGGGCTATAGATTAAATTTGGGGCATTCTACTCAGGTCTACGTAATAAGGATTAGTACACTAATTAGTACACATGTCACTACACTGGTTACCTGTGTCATTCAGGATTGACTTTAAAATTCTGCTTATGGTTTATAAAGCCTTAAATAATCTCGCCCCATCTTATATATCGGAATGTCTGACACCTTATATTCCAAATCGTAACCTCAGATCCTCAAATGAGTGTCTCCTTAGAATTCCAAGAACAAAACCTAAAAGAAGTGGTGAGGCGGCCTTCTGCTGTTATGCACCTAATATCTGGAATAGCCTGCCAGTAGGAATTCACCAGGCTGATACAGTAGAGCACTTTAAAACCCTGCTGAAAACACATTACTTTAACATGGCCTTTTTATAACTTCATTTTAATCTTAATTTAACTTAATCCTGATACTCTATATGTTCAATTTCCTCAAAATAACTATTCATGGTGGCTCTAAAATCGCTACTGACCCCTACTCTCTTTTCTGTTTCTTTTTCCGGTTTCTTTGTGGTGGTGGCCTGCACCACCTCCACCTACTCAAAGCTTCATGATGCTCAAACAATGATGGACGGATTAAAAGGCAAAAGTCTACGTGACCATCATCATCATCAAGCCCTTCCGTGAGAATCCTAAATCCAAAGAGGACTGTTTCATTTATGTGAGGTAGAATGCCCAGAGGGGACTGGGTGGTCTCATGGTCTGGAATCCCTACAGATTTTATTTTTTCTCCAGCCGTCTGGAGTTTTTTTGTTTTTTCTGTCCCCCCTGGCCATTGAACCTTACTCTTATTCGTTGTTAATTAATGTTGACTTATTTTGTTTTCTTATTGTGTCTTTCATTTTTCTATTCTTTAATATGTAAAGCACTTTGAGCTACTGTTTGTATGAAAATGTGCTATAGAAATAAATGTTGTTGTTGTTGTTGTACACTCTAGGACCCTGCCCTAACCAAACAGACCATTTAACCAAAGTCATCAGATGTATGACTTTGGGATACCAGAGGTTTATTTTTTTCCAGGAATTATATCAGCGGGAGTCTTTTGTTTTCCTCTCATTCATTGTCAGCTGGTTATACTGTATGTCTGTTTCTATGATACTGGGACGTCACATAGGCATATACCAATTACTATGCCAATTTTCACCATTTACCACTGATATGGTTGTTTATGCAGATTATGCTAATGTTATAAAGTGTATTATTTCACTATTATTATTGTTGTATGTTATGCTGATTGTCAGCAAAGAGTGCAAAACATGAAAGGAATCACTAAAACGATGTACTGGTAACATCAAGCAAATAGGTTGTACATTCACAGTGTTAGCATTGAATGTACATAATAATCACAGTTTTAAATTAAATTGCCATATACTGTACACTGTTGCTAGTTGTAAGTGTGTGTATATGTATTTATGTCATGAGTACAACTTTTGATAAATACAATCTGTTGCATTGCTTTGTACATTTTGCTTATGGTTTCCAAAACACACAATGGATATTTGAGAATACTTACTAATTTAGGTTGGTGGAGTGGTGGCTCTGAGGCTAGTTATCTGCACTGGCAATCAGAAGGTTGCTGGTTCAAATGCTCTGTTGGGCCCCAGAGCAAGGCCCTTAACCTGCAATCGCTCCGTCCAGGGTATGACGTTAATCTGCATCCATTCCTACATGGGAAAAACTTGGGGATTGGTGGCAGAATTGGCACTCCAGCCACCATAAAAAAACCTCACATTGGTTTCACTCCACCTGAACTAGTGTGCTGCTGAGGTGTCACTCATTGCATGGCTGCACTCGGGTCCAAATCTGGGATCCTGAGTTGGTTTGTCGTGTCATGGGTGCGGCAATGCGTTGTATCAGCGCGTCCTCCTAACCTGTCTTTTCCTAAAGCAGCTAAATTGTACTTTTACTTGAGTCATTTTTTTCAGAGGATACTTTTTTTTTTACCTTTACTTGCGAAGTTGCAATGTCAGATACGTTTACATTGTTTTAGGTACATTTTTGTCTAACAATACTTGTTCTTGACAGGCATGTTCTTGAACTCTTTCCACTTTCTGCTGATAACAGTAAATGTGCACATTAGTAAAATGAGTCTTGATGTGTATATGTTGAAGTGACCTTTTGTCTCACTCACTGGTCACTATTCATTTGTGCAAATGAAAGGTCATATTTGACATCATGGAAACTACAGAAACTTTTTCTTCTTCATTTTTTTAAATATCCTGTATTTTCGAATGTCATTTTAGATTTCTGTTGGGATTAGCACCATAAGGTTTTATTTCAACAATTGAGTTCTGCAGGGTCTCAATCAGACTATTATTACTATCAGCGGCATCACTTCGTGGTAGCAGCAGCAAACTCATCTATGAAATGACACTTTATGTGCATGCACCATGTCACATTGAACTCTTCCGGAAAGATCAAAGTGAATTCATCTTAATTCAGTTGAGGGATGACAAAGAATGAACACCACCAGCAAGTTTGCAGGACTTTCTACACTTTGTTGGGTCAAGCTGTTCAGAGAGAAATGAGGGGAGGACAACTCATTTCTAGGAAGGATGGTCTCCATGACTTAGCAACGTGGTATCTATAAAACAGGGAAGAACAAACTTTCTGGCCTCATCGCCATACTAATCTCAAAAAACTAGGGGATCAAATGTTACATATGTGAAAAAAAATGATTAAAGCTTTGTATTCTCATGTCCATATTGCACTGTGAATAGACATTCACTCCTAAAACTGAAGATAAAATTGTTATAAACAGATTTGAGGAGGGAACTTGGATACAAAAAATGCTAAACTATACTGATTCTAAGCCTAAATCACTACTGGTATACTGGATATTGTCGCAGGTGGCTGGGGGGTGACCTGGCTGGGACGCCCCGGAGTACTAGAAGAGGGCTTACGCCTTCCCCAGACCACGTGGGGGCAAAAGCCCTGGTTGCTATGGGGACCACAGGTACAGAGCTTTGAAGATCAACCCTGTAGGGGCCCGTGGTCACTGCCAGGGGGCGCCCCAGTGCCTTGTGAGCCCTCGACTTCCGGGTGTGGCGGAAGTGCTGGGGGGAAGAGGAGCAGGGACACCCGGAGTGCTTCCATGGATGCAGCCGGCACTTCTGCCACACTGGGGAGTGCCGGTGGGAGATTGCCAGGAAGCACCTGGAGCACATCCGGGTGTGTATAAAAGGGGCCGCCTCCCTTTATACGATGGCTTGAGTCGGGTGGAAGAAGGACAAGGTCTGGGAGGAGGCAAGGAGGTGGCCTGAAGAGAGTAAAGGCATTTGGGTGTGAGGCCTGGACTTTGGGGACTTTTGGGGATTGTGTGGCACTCTTGTAAATTTGAAGCACATGAATAAACGTGTTGTGGGTGATTTCAACGTGTCTGCCTGTCTGTGTCCGGGTCATCATCCACAATATCAATTCAAAAGTTCTAAATGACCTGCCCATGGAACTAAGTTATTGGAAATTTGTGCATTGTGAAACACAACAAAGCATTAAAATATAGAATATAAATGGAAACAGTAAATTTTCAACTAAAATAAATAATCAACAATTAGAGTCAGTAAACTATTAAAAAATTATTACAATTATTATATTGTTATTGCTGTTATCAGGAGCAAATCTACCATCAAGGCATTCTGTGAGTACCCAGAAAGGTTCCTTTACACCAAAAACCCCAGGAGCTCTATTCAGTAAGTTACCCAGGGGGCTGTGGGGGTCTTGGCTGTTATATAACTTGATCCTTAATATTTAATCTCTCAACCAGCAACTGGAAAATAAGTGAAGTTATTTGCTTTCTTTCCATCTCATTATTCAACTTGGCCAGCAGCATGATAAGCTTATTGTCTCCAATAGGCAAGCAGCCCATAAAGTCTTTTAAAACTGCGCTTTCCCAAAGCATATGTCACGCTTAAAGGAATAATCCACCCAAATTTTTTTTTTTTTTTAAATATCTGACATACCCCATGTGATTTGTCGTAAGGAATGAGAAAATAATTTTAATCTCGTGTTTTCATGGAGAACAGAAATAACAAACTTTCTGGTAGAATAGGCATCTATGGAGACCAATGCTGAACAACAGCACACAATATAAAAACATCCATGAATAACCTCATGTTAGTCATGTCACATAATTCACACATCAAGTCATCCAGTGCTCACAAGGAGGAAAATGCATGAATTTCTTGCCAAAATATTAGTAAAACAAATACTTCTGGATAATCAGAGAAGATGCATTCACACGAGATTGAACATTTGAATTGAAGACCCACCTCTCCCTCATTCATTGGTCAAGAGTCCTGTGTTCAACTCAAACACTCATTCCTATGTGAACCTGTTTCTTTTTGAAGAAACACTTAACACTAAGGCACAAACAAGACCAACAAGATCCTCTGATTACTACTGGGTATTTTACACAATGGACATAACTTAATGTAAAACAGGTTCATACTTACTTGTGTCATACAGAAGAGTAGTAGAGGCTGATGTTGGTCTCATAGTTGGAACTGTTAATTTAAAGAAGAAGAAATACTGTTAATGTAAGACATTCCTTTAAATCATCAGCTCCCCCAGATTGCAGGTAAAATTCATCTCAGGTGTTTTAGGGACAGTGATGGAGGCCATAAGGTATGTTGTGAAGTCTAGAATTCAGTCATCCTACTGCAAAATTGTTCAATTTGAATTGCTGAGGGATTAACATCAAGAACCTGCCTTGCATATAAAACAAACATTAGACGTATTTAAAATACTTATAAGCATGTGCTGCTTCCTGACCCCTATGCTGACCTCTTTGGGACAGGAGGTCTTTTAACCTCCCCAATCCGTCCATGGCCTCACTATGTATCTCTTGGACTGCCATCCTTCTACTGTCTAGAGTACACATAAAGGGTACCCAATGTTTTTAATCATAAAATGTTTCAGAATGGCCCTGCTCTCTGATTTTATGAGTTTTAAGCTCTGAACACATAACTATTTTTTCAATATTATTCTTGAAAAGTTAAAAGAGCCAAAGACCTGGAGGCCCAGAACTCCACTTCATGTAAATCACAACGGAAATTCCATCCAAAATCAATAATGTGTACTGGAGGCTTTTAAAAGACATGAAATTCTAATGGCACATTTTGCTTCATATGAGAGGTATGAATCTATGATCACACTGTGTTTCTTTTTTATGGGAAATATATTAAACACACAAAAATCTGTGATGTCTCTCTGCTTTTTCAGAATGTGATATTAAATAGGCAAAGCTTCAAAAACCCAAAAAGGCCATTGTTATGGTTTGTTGTACCCCTGTGGTGAGGTCTGAGGTTCTAATGGAGGGAAGAAAAGGGTGAGATGGCAGAACAGAAATAAACGAATCAACTTATGAGCTTTGACAAGATTCACATTGTGGTGCAGCATGGGATAGGCTACAAACATCTGATCACTAGTAAATGACCAAGTAGGGCTTCTAATGAAATAATGTACACCTTTCGTTCTTCTTATCAGAGCCCCTTAGTTATGTGATTTTGAGATTGTATACAATGGAGAATAACTGGAGAGGAAGGGACATTCCAAATATTTCATTATAATCCTTGCAATGTGGCCTTCTAACAAAACTTCACTTTGGAGTCGTCTGAGGAGGCTTAACTGAGACACATTTATCTTGATATTATATATTTAGTATAAGACCTGTGAATTCTTCATATCGATTAGTGCTAAACCAGGCTGAAATAAATCTATCAATCTATCTATCTTGTAGTGCCTTTCCTATCTATCTATCTATCTATCTATCTATCTATCTATCTATCTATCTATCTATCTATCTATCTATCTATCTATCTATCTATCTATCTATCTATCTATCTATCTATCTATCATATAGTGCCTTTCATATCTATCTATCCATGTATCTATTGTGGACTTGACCCGAACACAGACAGGCGGACATGTTGCTTGTCACCACCACACGTTTTATTATATACACTATATACAATTAAATGGTCACTCAGACCCAGTTCAAATAAGTGCACAAACCCCAAACACATTCCTGGCCTCACAATGCCTCTCTTCAGGCCGCCTCCACACCTCTCTCGTGCCTTGCCCTGCTTCCACCCGACTACAGCCCTGAATAAAGGGAGTTGGCCCCTTTTATATACTCCCGGATGAGCTCCAGGTGGTTCCCGGCATTCCCCTTTTGGCCACGCCCCAGCGTGGCGGAAGTGCCGGCTGTTTCCCGGCAGCTCTCCGGGTGTCCGTCTAATTCTTCCCCCCAGCACTTCCTGGTGTGGCGGAAGTGCTGAGGTCACAAGTCCCCAAGGCATTGGGGCGCCTCCTGGCGGTGACCACGGGCCCCTACAGGGTGGGGTTTCCATGCCCTGAACCCGTGGCCCCCAAAGCAACCAGGAAGGTGGCCCCCACGTGATCCCAGATGGGCACACGCCCACTTCCGGTCCTCCAAGGCGTCCCGGCCGGGTCGTTGCCCCTGGCATCCGCAACACTATCTATTATATAGTGCCTCTCCTATCTATCTGTCTATCTATCTATCTGTTTTATAGTGCCTCTCCTATCTATCTGTCTATCTGTCTATCATATAGTGACTTTCCTATCTATCTATCTATCTATCTATCTATCTATCTATCTATCTATCTATCTATCTATCTATATAGTGTCTTTCCCAAATACCTATCTATCTATCTATCTATTATATAGTGCCTTTCATATCTATCTATCTATCTATTGTCAAGGATGCCAGGGGCCACGACCTGGCCGGGACACCTTGACGGACCAGAAGTGGGCGTGTGCACATCTGGGTTCATGTGGGGGCCGCCTTCCTGGTTGCTTTGGGCGCCATGGGTTCAGGACATGGAAGCCCCACCCTGGTGTGGCGGAAGTGCTGGGGGGTAGAATTAGACGGACACCCGGAGAGCTGCTGGAAGAACAGCCGGCACTTCCGCCACGCTGGGGCGTGGCCAAGAGGGGAATCCCGGGAACCATCTGGAGCGCATCCGGGAGTGTATAAAAGGGGCCGTCTCCCTTCATTCAAGGCTGGAGTTGGGTGGAACAAGGACAAGGCACGAGAGAGGTGTGGAGGCGGCCTGAAGAGAGGCATTTGTGTGGCCAGGACTGTGTGTTGGGGTTTGGACTGGGTCTGAGTGACCATTATAATTGTAAATAATTGTACATAATAAACGTGTGGTGGTGAGTAACATCATGTCCGCCTGTCTGTGTCCGGGTTAGCTCCACACTATCTATCTGTTTTATAGTGCCTCTCCTATCTATCTATCTATCTCTCTATCTCTGCCTTTCATATCTATCTATCTATCTGAACAAAATCCCTTCAGCACAATGAAGTTGGCGCTGCTGCCTCACAGTTAGGAAACGCGGGTTTGCTTCCCGGGTCCTCCATGTGTGAAGTTTGCATGTTCTCCCCTTGTCTGCGTGGGATTCCTCCGGGTGCTCCGGTTTCCTCCCGCAGTCCAAAGACATGCAGGTTAGGTGCATTGGTGATTCTAAATTGTCCCTCATGTGTGCTTGGTGTGTGTGTGTGTGTGTGCCCTGCAGTGGGCTGGTGACCTGCCCGGGATTGGCTCCTGCCTTGTGCCCTGTGTTGGCTGGGTTGGCTCCAGCAGACCCCTTTGACCCAGTGTTCGGATTCAACGGGTTGGAAAATGGATGGATGGATGGACAATGAAGCTGAGTTTTGAAAGCACTGACGTAAGATGGTTTTCACACTTTTATATATATGGACATTGCCACTATATTGACAGCCTGTAGTTACAATCCTTTCCTGTCTTTCACATGTTATTAAGTGAAAAATGGATGTATTATAAATTAAGCAAGTTGTATGTTTAATCCACAAATCTATACAGTAATTACAAATTCCTTGTTAAAAATTATATTTTCCATTTTTAAGAAATCAGAGGCAAATACTACATTTTTTTTTAGTAAAAATGTTTTTTTATAAGTCTAGCTATCTATTTGTATCAATATGTATCAAAATATCTCTCAAAATGTAGTTAGCTATCAATACTCATTTTTATGAAGTAGCAAAGACAAATCACAAAGCTAGGCCGTCAATTCCTACCTGCAGTGACTGTCAGGAAAACAGAAGCCATGTCATCAGTACCGGGTACGATCTCGATACCACACCAGTACCAGTTGGTGTCCTCACTCTTCAGGTTGCTGAGGACCACTCTGAAAAGCCCTTGCTTGTCATCGTGTATCAGTACTGCAGGATCACCGTTTTGTGGATCATCTGATCGTTTTGTAATGGTGCAGGTATTCCGGTGACTGCCTTTACACCAGTATTTTACATGACGCCTGTAGCGCTGCTTATCATATTGGCAGAGAATGTTCAGCGTCATTCCTTCTGTGGCAGACATTCTGCTTTGTGTTGTCACGCTGTACCCAGCTAAAAAGAAATTTAGTAGAAGATATAACTTATTAGAGTGTTTCCAGTTTGTAAGTTATAACAGGATTTTCCTTATTAAATGAAAATTGAGATCTAGCACAGCGGTAGCACTGCTGCCTGGCAGTAAGGAGATCATGGGGCCGCGTCCCTGGTGCTTCCTGCAAGGAGAGAGCTTTGAGCAGCGGGAAAAGCACTACAAAAATGTAGAAAATCATTATTAAATTAAACTTGTATTGCAAAACTGTGAGATCAGGATCATCTCTCATTTTCTAACAGTCATGGTGTAGGAGAGTAGAGCCTGTCCATATAATATCAGTTTTAAGACAGGAACCAACAAACTGTACTCATAGCTATCCACATACAGAAACATACATAAGAAATATAAGACATTTGACTAAAAGAGGAGACCATTTAGACCATCAAGCTCGATTTTTTAGCTAATAGCTAAGCTGTCCCACACAGGAGGCAGTATAGAGTCACCAATCATCCTGATGAAAACAATGTCCTGTCTTTTGATTCTATGAAGAATATGAAGTCAACCAAGTAAAGGAGCAAGGATCTGAAACTGTTCCACATGGTAATTAAAGTGCAGTGTTGCTTTCTTGGTCTTCATGCCTCCCAAGCCAACCAGAAAGTAGAAATTTATCATAATAATATTGGGTTAGAAGATATCGATTTTCTAGTGTAAACCCACCTGAAAATAGAAAGAAAAACATGGATACCACGTTGAAAGATCCCACCTGAAAAGTTGGACCCAAACACTGCTTGGTGCCAAAGTACAGTAGCTAAGTCAGCTCTCATTGACGTGCAGGTTTCCTTAACTGGGTGAGTGAGTATGCCTGGGTATAAACTGGCATGTCATCCTGGGCTGGTCATTGCTTTGTACATAATGCTGCCAGGATAAGCTTTAGGTCTGTGACTCATCTTGAAAATTAAGCAAATTGTTCAGTTTTCTGTCAATGATTTATCAAACGTATTAAGTGTGAAAATAGTGTAGGCTTTCAATAACCTGAATTCTAATAACAAAAGAGTTTTGTAAAGTCTGTCATATTGCACCTTTGCAAGGTTCTTTAGAAGTTAACTAACCCAGAGTACATTGCAAAGGAAGAAAAGATAAGGAATATAACAATAAGACTGAAAAAGATAATAAATGACAAGGAGACAGTGGGTGAGCGTATTTGCAGCTGTTATATGTGTTTTTTATTCTTAATAAATCATTCAAGATCCTGAATGTTACCGTAAGCATAAAGAACAAACAGCTAAGCAGAAGACAAAACCCGGAGCAAGTAACTTAAACATTCAATACCTGATATGCTGGAGAGGAAAAGAACAAGAAGCAGCATGTCGATTGACCATCGAAGGTCCTATAGAACAGCGCAGAGTCTACGGCGTCTCTTTGAGACTTTATTACACACAGTGGTTTCAGCCTGTGGTTTTTTGATTACTAATTCCTAGGTATGACGTTCAAGTGCATCCGGCCCTGCAAGCGGCCCTCCAACTTACAGGTAAATCATGGGGGTTGGTGGCAGGATTGGCACTTCACGACGCTCTGAGACGACAGACAGGAATTGGGCTTTGGTTTTGTTTAGCCTCATATCTTTTTTTGCGTTTTGTTTTCTTTTTTTTTTTACGTGCATCCCGTGGTTTTTGCTCAAACATTTCTTCCAGTTTGCTGATAAAACACATTAGATTTGAGTGCAGCATTTGAAACCACAGAACACAGGTATTCTTATAAACCACCACACACGTGTGGGCCCCTCTGGCATCCTCTTAAATTGGCTTCAGTCTTACTTAACATGTAGAAAATACATGGTACTGTATATGCTGTACCATAATAATCTATGCTGCTTTTTTCAATCTACATGCTTCCATTAGGTCAGATTACCTCAAACACAGGTGGGCTCCCACAGCTATGCAGACTGGTGACCCTGATGCTTTTGACAAATCTGATCCAATTTCTGAGCAGTATTTCTGGAATGGATGAACTAAATTAGGAAAAAACAGAAATATTAGTGATTGGCAAACATGGATATATATATGGATATATGGCGGAGATAAAGAATTTAGGGGTAATCATCAATTCTGACCTAAACTTTAAATCACATATTAATCAGATTACTGGGACTGCATTCTTTCACTAAAGGAATACGGCAAAAGTTAGACCTATTATAACTTTAACAGATGCTAAAAAATTAATTCACACTTTTGTTTTCAGTCGATTCATTTACTGTAATGCATTCCTTGCAGGACTACCTAAGAAAGACATCAATTGTCGGAATGCAGCAGCCAGAATCTTAACTAGAAAAAGAAAATTTGAGCCCCTCACAGCTGTGTCATTCAGAATTGACTTTAAAATACTACTAATGGATTATAAAGGCTTAAATAATATGCTTCATTATATATTTTGAAATGCTTGCCCCCCTACACTCCAAGTCGTAATCTTAGATCTTCATATGGAAGGCTGCTTATAATTCTAAGAGCCAAGTTTAAAACAAGTGCTGAGGTGGTCTTTTACTGTTATGCACTTTGTGGACGCTAGGTGTCGCTGTTGCCCCATTGAACCCACCAGACAGACGTCCAAGACACACGAGATTTTAACTATAATATTCTTCCAGTAAAGTGCACAAAGCACAGCACACTCCACAATTCTCAATAATAAAGCAATACAATAATCAATAATACATACACACACACACTCCTCCACTCCCAGCAGCTCCGTCCTCTACCACCCAACTCTGGCTCCGCTTGCTGGGTATTCCCAGAGTCCTTTTATAGTCTTTGACCCAGAAGTATTTCTTCTCCGGGTCAAACGCCACATCGTCTATCCTCAAGTGTCCCGGAAGTACTGTGGGCTTCCACCCTCATGACTCTGAAGAACTTCCAGGTTGGCGTAACAGTAATCGTCCCAGGGTTCTTGGTGAGCTCCCTCTGGTGGCACCCACGGCACCCAACAGGACTGAAGAGACAAACTCCATGTCCCATGTTGCCCTGCGGGAATCCGAGGAACCATTTCCATCCAGGAGAGCTGCCATCTAGTGTCCCGGGGGATGTAGTGCCCTAAAAAAGGCTGCTTTCTGCTCACTGAAACGCACAGTCACAACCTAAAATCTCAAATATTTGCCAGGCTAGTACTATGGATCATTTTAAAAAGCTGTTAAAAACCCATTTTTATAATATGGTGTCACACACGTGTGCTTAGGAGACAGCCCACAAGTCCTAAGGTGAGTGATATTACACAAGATAAAGGTTTGATTGTGTGTACTAATGCCTCTCTCTCTCTCTCTCTCTCCTTCAACAGAACCAAAGAAGAAAAACAATCATAACATCCACTTACCTACTGATCAGTCAGTGCCGTACATTCGTTGAGCAGCCAGCTCATGACCACTGCCGCCCCCAGCAGCACTGCAGCCTCACTGTCTCTGGGATTGAGCCGCTGTACTAGACTAGCCTGCAAGTATCAGCGTTGGCCTCTGTGTGCTTGTGTGCAGCCAGTTCAAGAGCAGTTGGCTCGGTGATTTACTGAATGTCATCAATGGCGTCAGTTGCACTTTGTACATATTGTTCCAGTAGTTTTTAAAATAGTTTTTACAGTTCATTAGCAGTGTGTAAAATGACCAGTGTTGCAGTAATTGGGATGCTCTTTGCATGAAAAAAACTGTGTTCCATTAAAATTTCACTTTTTCATTGCAAATTGTGACGTTTACTTAAAAAGTGCAGCAAAAAGTATTTGGCATCCAGGGATGCATTAACCCCCAAGTATGTGGCAATTTAAGGGTTAAAGCCCCAAGATGCTTTTGAAACGGCCTGCGCTTTCTAAGGCTTCTGGGAATGAAAATACGCTTGCATGAATTACAGTACATATAGCGGTAACATCAGTATTTTACATTCTAGCACTGCGGGACAGTACTGTACAGTATACGGGTTTACCTTTACATTCTTTTTTTAGGTAATGTATTAAGCTGAGGTTGAATTGAAATTAAAGTGACTTGGGGACATATTTAAACTATAAAAATTGGCATTTTTTAACCACATCCATAATTTGCAGTTTTTCACAATTTGCCGGTGCTCTAGGAACATAACCCCCACAAATTTCAAGGGTGTACTGTAGACTATATGGGCATAGAATTATCATATTCTTCAGGGATCTGCTGTCTGTACTAATCCCCAGTATTCTCTGATGTTTCTTTCCGGTTCTGTGGTGGTGATCTGCACCACGACCACCTGATCAAGTCACCATTCATCTCCCTGAGATGTTGGAATGAAGGTGGAAGTCTCAGCTGTCCACGAGACCAACTTCATCAAATCCTATCATCTGAAGCATGAAAACGAAGAGGTTTGATTTAGGAACATTTATGTTAGGTAGAATGCCCAGTGGGGGCTAGGTGGTCTCTTTGGCCTTGGAACTCCTGCAGATTTTGTTTTTTTTTCTCCAGCTATCTGTCCTTACCTTGTTTTATTGTTATTAATTCTTTAATATATTTTGCCCCATCTTAATTTTATTCTTCTTGTAACTTTCTTTTGTCATCTTGTAAAGCACTTTGACCTACACTGAAAATGTTATATGTAAATAAATGTTGTTGTTCTGTGTAACTTCAACTGTGGATTAGTTTACTGTTTTACTTCAACTTCGATTTTTACCTTTCACTCATTTGACAGCTGCAGAACCTTTAAACACCTCCAGTTGTGCGCAATGAAGCAAGTGCACCTTGGGACAGAACATGGGTATGACTTTATATGTATATTTCTTTTTTCAAGTTGCTAATACTGATATTCTTTATTTATTAATCATTGTACAAGGTAATACCATCTCTTACTGTACCAGAATAGATTGTTAGGTCTTGTTATATGCTAACAGTCTGGCTTCTGTCTCTACCCCATCCTGCGCTCATCCCTGTGATTGCATGACATCTTGCACAAACCTCAGTCACAGCACCTCACTTCTCCTGCTTTTTGCAATTGAGGCAGGTAAGTGACGTGACGTTCACGTCCAAAAAAAAAAAAAAATGCAAGAAACTCCATTTATGTAGAAATGTATGAAAGATAGCTTGGTGATCCTTTATGCTACAGTGACTAAGTGTGTACTCAGTGTACCCTAAAAACAACCTCATGGCTACATTCGTGTTTACAATTATTCAGCATTTCCCTGACATCATCGACAAAATGCCACAATGATCTGCAATCTGTCACAATCGAATACAGACAACAATTTTAGGTTCAGACTTCAGAACAGATTTTAAATCTTCATTTTGTACTCCTCTGCGGTGGGCTGGCGCCCTGCCCGGGGTTTCTTTCCTGCCTTGCACCCTGTGTTGGCTGGGATTGGCTCCAGCAGACCCCTGTGACCCTGTAGTTAGGATATAGCAGGTTGGATAATGGATGGATGGATTAAGAGGGGTTCCCAAACTTTTTCATATGACTGTATATTCACAATTTTGCAGCCAGGATACCAATTATACGGGTGGCTGCCCCAAACCTTGCTATGGCTCGGTGTGGAGGTTCTGACAATGTTTCTTTCAATCTATCTTTCTTCTGCAGAACAGAACTATGATGTTGAATATGTAAATGTAAATTAGCCTTTGAGGAATTTAGCCATTGGTTTAAGATGTTAAATATTCATTCATGATTTATAAAGATCATTAAACTTTAATGGATTTCAAATCAGCTACGTGTCTCAGTGTCCAACCTGTTGGGCTTTTTCAATTGGTTTAATTTAGTCTCTTAAAAGACTTGATGTCACATTTATGTTCCAGGTGAACCAGACTCCAAATGTATTATTCCCACAGAAAAAGAATTGGAGAAGATGTTTGGGTGAAATGATGAACCAAAATGGAGATGGTGGGAATTAGGCCAAGAAGCTGTGGCAGGAAGCTGTGTCAGATGATATGAAAAAAAAAACCAGGTCCCAACCTGAAAGATGTCAAGAACTGAGGTGAGTGGAGAGAACAACATCTGGAGGTGTTGCAGGGCAAACGGCTAACTCAGGTAAATCTGGAAAACGGCCTTTAAATTAGTGAAGATGACAGCAATCAACACTGAGCAGAGCCTCAAAACATCAATAGCAAAATGCTACACAATGCAATGCTGTAGTGTAGGAGGAGGACGGGCATCCTGTCTGGATCAGAGGCTGTTCCACTACCCAGACGGGAGGCCAGCAGGACGACGCAAGCAGATTTGCTGGCGGGGCAAAGAAATAAATTTGTACCTGGCCGGTATGTTTTAGTAATTGGACTAGCGGAAGCTGAAATTAGGGAGCTGGTCCATCCCCCATATGCCAGGTGGCAGTGGTCCTCATACGGCAGTCCAGCTCAGACAACTGCAGGGGTTCTTGGGAGTTGGAGTTTGGAAATAAAGCCCTGCGGGAGTCCCTACAGGCTGACAGAGAGCATTGTCTGGGGAGGACCTCCCTACTTTATGTTATGGCCTGGAAGATCCAGCATGACACCGGAAGCATTCACTTAAAAAGGAGCCCACTGCCACATATGGACGAGTCAGAGTAGGGAGGCAGTGGGCAACACTCAACGGAGGTGGAGAAGAAGGAAGAAATGCATTATTGTGATTGTAATTGTATTGGTGGCTGAGTACTGGTAAAAAGAAGTGCTTTATTTTATTCATAAATTGTGTGTTGTGTTGCTGCATCTGTGGTTTGCATCTCTCTGGCACCCCCTTGTGGTCACAATAGCTGCACACAAAATACTGTTTTTTAAACAGACAGAAAAAATATTTAATATTGATTCTGAATATGTCACGCTTGACTTTATATATTCAAATATATAAACACAAAACAATGCAAATGACACTTGGTTGTGTAAATATCTGGGGAAAACACCCAATTCAAACCTGACCAGAAGAATTATAATAAAACAGAAGCACCCAAAAACACAGCATGGCATCCTTAGTCCTATGAAATCCAGTTTATGGCAGAGGGAAGCTGGGGCCCATCCAGGCAGCATCAGGCACAAAGCAGGAACGAAGCTTGGACAAGCGGCAGTCGACTACAGAACATCAAAATCATGGACAATGAGTTAATTCAAATTGTCTTGCTGGTATCTAAAATTGCTTTTGCTTTGAAAATGAAGACTTTCTTGCATTCAAGTTTTTTTTTTGGATGGTCAGTCATAGTCGAAGTCACATTAAACGTCTCAAACTCACTTGAGGTTCAATGTGATGCCAGCGGTAGATGATAGAAGAGTGCAAAGGAGATAAAATGTGACTTCATGATAGATCACTATGAAACAAAAGAGTAAGTCGAGGTTATTCAGATAAATTCTTAAAGTCTTAGAATAAAATGTGAAATTATTATTATTATTGTTTTATTGTTTTGATGAAAGTGAATAACAGCATTGATTTGCATTGTCTGGTTTACATAGTCTATTTTTTTCATAAAAGGGATCTCTATGACCAAAGAACTGAGCTACTGCACAAAGAGGAAACCACAGCTGTGCGGTCTGCCATTGTGTGCAAGTTAGAAGAAACAGAGCTTAATATATTTTATCTTGAATTTATAATCATATGTTATTTATAGCAAAATATACTCTTTTTCTCACAGCTTCTTAAATGTCACCGCCATGTTCACTTGTGAGCATATAATCACCCTGCATGTGTGCAGTGAGTCACTGAAAGCCCTGGACACCAGGCGAAATATTCTGATATTCTACAGCCTTCATTGTTTCAGTCAGACTGGGACGCTTATGATGTTGACTTCCAAGATAAACTTTACAGTTGAGGCTTAAGCAACTCTCAGATACCCCTGTCTTTCTATCCCCCTTGGTGTGCTCAGACTCCCAGGGTTCAGCTTTTCTCTCTCTGAGGTTCTTGCCGGGACTGGTCCTTGTCTTGTGCCACCTTGGGAATATCACTTCTCTGGCAATCCCTTGCCAGCTGAACCTCCTGCCCCTACAATATTTTTTACTTTTCCACTTTGAATTTCAAAGTGAACACTGAAAAAGAAGAAGATTTGAACATACAATATTACTACATACAATAGTCAATACAATAGTATTAACATATTAATTGTATTAATAAATACAAGAGTATTAATTGTATTAATCAAATAGTAATTACTATTAATTAATTAAATAGTTTTAATAGTATTAACTGTTGTGGAGGTTGACCCGGACACAGACAGGCAGACGCCATCATTGTCACCCAAACACACGTTTATTCACAATTATTTACAATAAGTGCACCACAAAACCCCCAAAGTCCTGGCCACACAATGCCTTTCTCTCACTCTCTTCAGGCCGCCTCCTTGCCTTCTCCAGCTCAGTCCTCTCCGCTCCCGACTCTCGCCCCGAATGAAGGGAGGCGGCCCCTTTTATCCACACCCGGATGAGCTCCAGGTGCTCCCTGGCAATCTCCCGCTGACACGCTCCAGTGTGGCGGAAGTGCCGGCTGTTCTCCCAGAAGCTCTCCAGATGTCCCTGCTTCTCTTCCCCCCAGCACTCCCTGGTGTGGCGGAAGTGCTGAGGTCCAGGGTCCCCAAGGCATTGGGGCGCCTCCTGGTGTGACCACGGGCCCCTACAGGGTGGGACTTCCATGCCCTGAACCTGTGGCCCCCAAAGCAACCAGGAAGGCAGCCCCCACATGATCCCAGATGGGCACATGCCCACTTCCGGTCCTCCAAGGCGTCCCGGCCGGGTCGTGGCACCCTCGACACTGTATTCATAAATACAATAGTATTTAGTCAACATTAAAGGAAGGAAGGTAGCACGCTGGGATTTTCTCCCCATCCTCAAAGCTAGTGAAAGGCAACCTTTTTCGAGTTGCGGCGCACTAAGTCCAAAAATTTTCTTTCGCGGCACACCTGGGGGACTGCCCATAAATAAAGTCGTGACGACACAATCTATGGACAATCGCCAATAAAAACAGTTAATTTTACAAGTTTGAAAGACATTTTATTAATAAAGGAATCAAAGGATAAATCTTAAATTTAATTAATGTCAACGTTGAGATTGTTTTTCAGCACTGTAAGATATGGCCGGCCATGTACCCCGGCCAATACCCCCAAGCCGCCAGGTGGAGCCCTCCTTGCAGCATGGAGGTCCCCAGAAGACCAGCAGGGCATTATGGACCATGTAGTTTTTGTGCACCGCCCTGCTGGATGCCATGGGGGCCACGAGAGGGAGCTGCAGGGAGGACCGAAGAGTTCTTCATGCCCTATGACCCGGAAGTTCGTCATAGGAAGAGCGGCGGCTTCCGGGGTGAGAAAAACATTATTTACCCTGACCCGGAAGGAATAAGGACTTGTGGACTGTTGGGAAGGAACACCTCCGGGTCAGGGAATATAAAAGGACTGTGGGAGCTCCCAGACGATGAGCTGAGTTGGGAGGCAGGGTGGCTAAGCATCTGGGAGTGGAGGATTGGTTTATTGTATTTGTGATTTATTGTTTACTAGCAAAATACCCGCGCTTCGCAGCGGAGAAGTAGTGTGTTAAAGAAGCAATGAAAAGAAAAGGAAACATTTTGAAAATAACGTAACCTGATTGTCAATGTAATTGTTTTGTCACTGTTGTGAGTGATGAGTGTTGTTGTCATATATATATATATATATATATATATATATATATATATATATATATATATATATATATATATATTACACACACACATAAACATATATATATATATATATATACATATCTATACATATACACATATATACATACATATATATCTACATATATACACACACATATATACACACATATACATACATACACACACATATATACACACAAATACATATACATACATATCTACATATATACACACACAGCTATTTCAGATCAGTGCAATACGCTGTTTGTTAAAACGGTTGACTCCCGCTCTTACGTGCAATAACAAATCAAATCATTCAGTTGTCTTTGCTCATATGTCATTTTAGAGCTGGACGCCTGGCATCTTTTTTTGGGTACAGGTTCGTTTCTGTTTGCTGTGAGGTTCTGTGTTGTGGAGATTCTCAGGATGGATTGCAGGTGCTCATCAGTGAGGCGACTCCTGTGTGCTGTTTTGTTAGTCTTCATCACTGAGAAGAGCTTCTCACACAGATATGTGCTACCAAACATGCACAAGGTTCGAGCCGCATGTAGACGGACTTTTTTTGTTCTTCAAAGTCACCAAAGCGCCGTGCAAACTCAGTGCGCAATAACTCTAGTAAGCGGTAAGTGTTCGGCAAGGCAGCTGAAGCGCTGCATTATGGGATCTGTAGTTTATTGTGTTACCAGCGCTTCATATACCCGGGCTTTAATAACAATAATACAGTATATAAAATGATCTCGGGCGGATATAATTACACGCCGGGCGGATGTGGCCCGCCCTTGAGTTTGACACATATGGACTAAATAGAACTTGAAAAGATATATTTTTTCAAATGTGATCGCGCAATTCAGATAGAGTTGACGCAAGACTACAGCCTGCATGCCTCAATAAGTCATCCTCCCCTCGCTCTTACTTTTTTACCGTTCATCTAATGAATACACTGAGTATGGCTTTACCAAAACAATCATTGATGGCGAATAAAGTATCCATTATTCGAGTATGTAGAGCGGGATATATATATATACATATATATATATACCCGCGTATCGCAGCGGAGAAGTAGTGTGTTAAAAAAGGTAGAAAAAGAAAAGGGAACATTTTAAAAATAACGTAACATGACTGTCAATATACAGTATTTGTTTTGTGAGTGTTACTGAGTGTTGCTGTCATCAAGGATTTGATTATCATTATTTCTTTCAATCAGGTTCGTATTTGTAGGATGTGTTGTGTTCAAGTTACATTCCGTGTTTGTCAATCGTTGTAAAGATGACAGGTTTCATTCATCGATTCGTTTCTTACTGCATCAATAAACAGCTCGTCTTCTTCTTTATCTGAGACCTGACACACTGCATGCACGGGTTTTTTACACTGTCTTCCTTTAGCGGGACATTGACTTTTCCACCGTGTGCTTTATTTCCACAGTAGCTGCATTTATGAATATGCTTATCAGACGCTTCATATTTTTTGCTGCCTTTTCAATTGTGTAATTCTGTTTTGTTCAGCTCTTTGGAACTGTTGCTTTTATCTGTGCACTCGTCCAGTTCACGTGAGCCGCTCGGTGTACATGCATCGAAGGTTCCCAGCTGTGCTGGTGCCATCTCGTGCTATGTCCAAGGCTGTATTTAATGTTACCTTAGTCCTGGCACTTAAAACTTTCTCTCGCAGTTTCGCTGAGTTTGTGTCAAACACCACCCTGACCATCTCATCTTCCTCTCCATAAGCACAGTCCTTCACCCGTGAATATTTACCCGTGGCAGTTTGCTATTGGATTGCCGCTGACGGACGGCCTTATATGGGCAGGCACTAAATTACAAACGCCAGCGGCAGCCTGTCTATGAACTTAATTTAAAGTGTAGGTTTACATCGTGCTTTGTTTCCGAAGTAGCAGAACTCATGAATATGGTTGTATATGTCACTCGCTCACTTCTTATTGTTTCGCTGCCTTCTCAATTATATAATGCATGTTTTCTTCAGCGCTTTTTGGAGGTCTTCCTGGTTTTCTATGTACTGCGTGATTACGTGAAGGCGTGATGATGTCACAC
This sequence comes from Polypterus senegalus, assembly GCF_016835505.1. Classification (NCBI taxonomy): domain Eukaryota; kingdom Metazoa; phylum Chordata; class Cladistia; order Polypteriformes; family Polypteridae; genus Polypterus; species Polypterus senegalus. Next base: position 184,189,917 of record NC_053158.1, read on the forward strand.
GAAACTCTGCCCCCACGGCGTTGAAGCTCATCTCCATTACAGTAAATGGAGAAAAACTGCTTCCAGTTATGACCATTACGCGTAGAATTTCGATATAAAACCTGCCCAACTTTTGTAAGGAAGCTGTAAGGAATGAACCTGCCAAATTTCAGCCTTCCACCCACACGGGAAGTTGGAGAATTAGTGATGAGTCAGTGAGTGAGTGAGTGAGTGGGTGAGGGCTTTGCCTTTTATTAGTATAGATTGAAGAATTGTGGAGAGGAGCGTGCTTTGTGCACTTTATTATTATAATAAAATATCATCATTGGATTTTACCTGGTGTCTGACGTATAGTCTGAGGGTACAAGGGTGCGAGAAGCATCTTATTCTGTTACAGCACATATGAGATTGATGCGAGGATCAATTTTTGAAAGACAGACGTGCATTTCTTTGTCGATCATTTGAAGTCTCTTGCGTTTCTTAGACTTCATTTCCGTAAGTGTTCCGTTATCTGTTTTTCCAACATAAAATATTTTATTTTAAACATTATCTTTTTAATCAAGCAAAAGTTCAAAAACACTAGCAATTTAAAATATTTTACAGAAGTTTTCGCGGCGCCCCCAGAAAATTCCACAGCGCGGCACACCAGTTGCCCGACAATGCTCAAAGCCATACACGTTAGGCAGACTGGCGACGCTAAACTGGCTCCAGTGTGAGTGTGTGAGGGTGTGTGCAGATGTATGCAACTTATTTTTGTATAGCACTCTTCATAGAGTCCAGGAGTAGAGCACTGTGAACAACTCTCACATAAAATACAAGTATAGATTTTGCTAATTACTAAATACAGAACTAGTACCCATAAAAATACAGTTTTGTTAAAACACATTCAGAACAAGGTAGAAACTGAACAAACATGATTACAGAACTACGGCCATTTGACAACAATGGAGATTAAAATCACACAAGAGAAGGTCAAAAACAAAGTCAGAGTCCTGGAGACCTTGGCCAACTGGCCACCTACCCGCTCCTGGGTTTTTGATAGTGGAGTCTGTGCTGACGTCCAATCTGATGAGAGAATCTTTCCATCCAAAGATTCCAGTGCTCCTTTACTTGAGCTCACTTACCCATATGCAGAAGAGCAGTCCTGCAGTAGAGGTGCCACATCCAGATACCAAGAAGAGAAATAGAGTAGAGGAGGGTTAGGGCTCATTTATACTTCACGCGACGCAACGCATGCTGCAGCGGACGCTCCTGCTACGCAAGCGTTGTAGTGTTTATACTTGCACGCGTTCTTTACGTAAATCTGGAGGAATCCACCAGGTGGCAGTGCGAGATATTATCACGGTGAGAACATGTTTGGCTTCTCTGTGTTGTAAAATGCCTAGAACACCTATTAAATTCCGATAACACCTTACCGCAATATCTCTGAGAAGGATGTTTATTGATTAAATCCATAAATCCAGGGATGTATGTGTCCATTCCAGGAAGCATTGGGCACGAGTGAGAAACAGTCCCTTGACGAGGCCTCAGCTCATCGCAAGGTGAATACAAGCACACACATACACTGGCGTCATTTTAGCGGCACCAAATCCCCAAATCTGCATATCTTTGGAAGGAAACCGGAGCACAGTGTGGAATACAAGCAGGAAATACCAGCAACATAACTCCCTGCGAGACAGCAGTGCTATCGCTCTGCCACCGTGACACCCCCATGTGTGTAATTATTCCCCCATGTGTGTATTTAGTAACAGTATTCATTATTTAAACGAAATTATATGTAAAATGTAACATACACATTTTAATGCATTTCATCATGAAAGTGATATCAAGTATAAATCTAAAGATTCTAAATGTGCAGAGAGTTGGAATATCATACGTTTAATTTGTTCTGTTTGGCGATCTATTGCTGTTTTCCACTGATGAAGCAAAATGCTGACATACTGATGCATTCGTGGTGCTTTTATATTCAAGCGTCGCATATTCCCGATCGTAATGACACGATACATTTTAAAAGTCTCACATACCATCTTTTGTGCCATCTATTTTTTATTGTTTTACTTTACCTGCTGTCAGGTCCAAGAAGCTCGTAGCGATTAAAAACTGGGATGACGTTTGCGACCGTCTGCTTTAATGATAAAGTAAACTACGAGGTTAAAGTGGACATTTCGAGATTAAAGCCGAAATTTCCACTTTAATCACAAAGTACACGTTTTCACCGTGTCCTTTATTTTTTTCTCAGTGGCTCAAATATAACGCTATACATTATGTTGCTGTTGTTAAGTTGCAAAAATTAAAAAGTAAATTAGACATATATAAATGACACGATACATTTTAAAAGTCTCACATACAATCTTTTGTGCCGTCTATTTTTTTTTTTTTTTGCAACTTCACATCGGCAACATAATGTATAGCGCTGTATTTGAGCCATTCATCAAACAGCAAAGTGCGCACATCGATCCCCGAAGGATCTCCATAGAGGCTTGCTGTCACATGTAGATAGTAAACAGAGACTCTGATGTCACGTTACGACTTTTAGCACACTGCGCCCCCCGACTTTTTGCTGGTACTGCAGCTCGCGCACGCGTCGCGTTAATTTCTGAGGATCTGCTCAGAGGACGCGTGAAATGAACGCTGGGAACGCGTGGCAGCCATGATGCGGACGTGTACGCGTTCTGAGCGTGAAGTATAAATGAGCCCTTAGTAGTGGCTTATAAATATTGTATTACTTAGATATTTGCACAAATGACTCTTGGAGAAAAAGAGAGAGATAACCATGCTTATCTAATTAAGAAGACTAACCAGATGTCTTGAAGCCTTTCAAAAAATGATTGTAAATTATTAATTGATTGTTTTCAACCTCCATAATTACACTGCAGTTTTTGTGGACCGTTTAATGACTTATTTATTACTTTATTGTTTTCCTTTTGTTTAATACATTTGCTCTGTGTACTTTGACTTTTCAAAACTGTCTGTTGTCTCTCACTTACCACTATGTCCATCTTTGTTACAGTCTACTTGGAGGTGATGTGGATTGATTTATGATGGGTATACCACCTGAATATTGACCCCTTACACGTGTGCAGACATTTCTAACAAACGTGAACTTACCTAATCAATAATATCTGTCTATTTCTGCTAAGTAGTGAAACAGGCAGGTTCACACACCTTTTATGCTCATTCAAACAATGGGATGCTGGGGACTGGTCTGTCTCAGCTGGCTCATTGGCTACCCTTTGTTATCATCGTCATCAACTGATAAAATACAGCCATACAGATTTAAATAAAACATAAATAAAAAATCGAAGCCTCTCAAATACCTGCTGCTCAGGGAAATCTGTCAGCTACGGGCAACTAAAATTGAAATGGCAAATGAACAGCTTTGAGGTGAAAAAGGACAAGCCACAAAAATGGAAAAGGAACACACAGACTATACATGCAGCAGGACTAGAACAACACGCTACACGTCTGGTTGCAGCACTAACTTCCATGTTGTCAGGCATTTGCTGGTCAGTGCGAGGTGTGGCAGATGGCTGGGGACCCAATTTGGCCAGGATGCCTGGAAGGACAATGAGAGGGACAATACCTCCCATGGGCCACAAGAGGGCAGTCACCCTGGTCTGCATGGGGGCCATGGGAACAAAGCTGGGAAGCTCATCCCTGTTGGGGCCTGTGGCCACCGACAGGGGGCGCCCGGAGGATTGAGGAACCCTGGATTACAGCACTTCCGCCACTGCCAGAAGGTAATTCCAGGAACACCCAGAGTGCTTCCGGGTGCTCATACGGCACTTCCGCCACACCAGGGGGTGCCGTCAGAAGACTATCAGGAAGCACCTGGGCATTATAAAGGGGGCCGTCTCACTCCAGTAGATGAGCCAGAGTCGGGAGGAAGGAGACGGAGCTTGTGTGTGGAGGAGTAAAGGGGGCAGAAAGAGAAGAAGAATGAAGAAAGAAAGAACTGAGCTCGAGCTAATTAGAGCATTGTAAGGTGTTGTGAATCAGAGAAGGCAATAAATAGTGTGTGTTTTGGACATTAGGTGTCTGTCTGTCTGTGTTCAGGGACTGTCTTCCACAGAGGCCAGAAAACAACTGAAAAAATGATTTTCTACATCCATACTTGTTCTTTCCATATCGGGGTTCACACCTCTTTAAAACAGAAGCATCATATCACTAGCTTCTTTTCCACAAATTCATTGAAGCAGCACATGTAGACATTCTTTGTACCCTTTTTATTTTTGTACCTGTTTTTTTAGCACAGTCCTCTACAGTGGTGGGAGAATATCAACATGCAGCATAATGTCTTGAGAGCAATCCATTCCTGATATTGATGTCCTTTAATTTTCAGGTTATTGTGACTATCTTTAAGTGAACAAATAGTCCTGGAATTTTTCTGCCTCCTCACTGGTGTGTGCAGAATTGCACCGACTTGGAAAAGCTTGAACCAGAATCACAATAAATAAAAATAGCAACAACAACAACAAGCAATCCTCATTTTAACACAGGGAATTGCTTTCAAACCCCAGTCCTAAACTGGAAGGTTCATGGTACACATCTCTGCACACATCCAGGGCATAGAGAACACTGCAGGGCCAATTGGCCCAGCTCCTTATCTGAAAATGACTTTTAGCACCCAGATGATTTCACATAATACAAGAAGCGGTACTTTTCTAATTATATTGAGCATATGATAGGAAATTGAAAAAGTGCTTAAGAAGACAAAGCTGAAGATTGTTATAAACATTTTAATAATACATAAAATTTCAGAGGGGAGCATATTGCTTAGGAGCTGTCCCCACTGGTGCTTAATGCAGAAATGCCACTCATCACATCCAGTGTGACCAGTGTGAACCAGTGTGGTTCAGTACACATCCTAGCATTGAGATAAATTGAAAAAGACTCCACATTGCTCACAGTTGATATTGTTTTTTGATTATTGGTCCTGACCCATTTACCTTTGACTTCAGGCATAAGCAATACATTTGTGAAAGGAAAAAAAACATCAAACAAAATCTGAGAAATTTCAATATGCTTTTGTACGCCTACAGCACTACTTTGAAATTTTGAAGAGGCTTCTCTTCTATTGTTCAGAAATGGCGTTCCCTTTAAATCCATCATAATGATCTTTGGAGTTCTGGTATTTGCAAGGGATGCTTTTACGGGTAAAGTGATCCATGTTTTGGAATGTCCTTTGAAAAACTGTCAGATAGAGGTGGTGCAGAACTTTTAGCACATTTAGATGGTGACGTTCAAAGTGTTCAAACGTGTAATGTCTTTGTGAGGAGTTTAAAGATATCATCCCTTGATCTTGATTTCATTGTCTGAAACAAAGAAATAAAAAACATCAAGACAAATATAGGAATCATGCACGTCAAGTGCAACTTTAATTATCCGTTTTACTGAAAAACACACATCTGTCTATTGTAATGGAACATATTATTCCCTATAATGCATGTTGAATTATCACAAAGTAGTTCTTGCAGTATTCATGCTTTATTGAACTTGCTTAATTCAGTCTTGAAGGCAACAACCTATCTTGCAGTAAGCAAACATGGACATGGTGCCAGTCTGTGCTGTGCCCATACATCCAGGTAAACAAGGCCAATTCAAAATGACCAAATAGCCTAACACAGATTTAAATAACATGTGGGATGGAGACCAGAATACCCAAAGGAAAAGCCCACACAGACATGCTGCGATTGTGTGGAATCACACATGTGCGACTGGGAAACAGGTTATGGGATCGAATGAGGGCATTTATCCATCGGACCAGGCATTGGCACTGTCACTTAACACTTTCTCTCTTTCCTCCTCTGCAGACCATCAAAAGGAAGTTCTGCCTGATGACATCACTTCCTGTCCTGGCTCTCATGATCTCATTTCCTGTGCCAATCATATAAACAGTGCCATTGTCAATACATCTAAAAAGCTACATCTAAAAAGACATCATTTTATTTTCTCCAAAAGTCTAATTTTCCAAGTATATGGATTGGCTACCCCAAACATTTTTCTGTGCATTTGTTGTTTCTTGACAGTAGATAGTTACCAGGGCAAGATTCAAATGCTGGTCTTCAAATCTATGAGGTAACAGTACAGTAATCCCTCCTCGATCGCGGGGGTTGCGTTCCAGACCCCCCCACGATAGGTGAAAATCCGCAAAGTAGAAACCATATGTTTTTATGGTTATTTTTATATATTTTAAGCCCTTATAAACTCTCCCACACTTTATAAATATTCCCCACAGAGTTATACAGCATAATCCCTTTGTATTCTCTTAGATATTAGGTAAGATTCATTGAAATTATGTATATAAACACACTGTTTATATACAGTAAAACCTAAATATTATTTTAAAGATATTGAGGGTCTCCGATATCACATGTTACAGCCATTACGATAGACAGGCCACCAGCAATAAATACGTACAAGGCAACAAAAATAGTATACAGTAAATGTGTGTACAGTGACACTAAACGTACGTACATGTACTAAGCACTGTAAGTAGAAAATTAATTATGGTTACTCACCAACAATGACACGATGACTTGTCCGATAACAATGAGTTTTATTTTACTGCACAACAAAGGAGAGTGTTACAGCCCTTAAAGGAGCCACTTCAGGCGATTGTGTAGCACTGCCGCTGTTCTTCTTCTGGCAGTCTTCAATCCAAATCCGTAAAGCAGATTCCATCCAGACTACTGCCTTATTACATCCACTTACAACTTGTTTTGCACCCTGGTTAAAAGGACACTGCGGCCGTAGATCTTATATTCCTTTCCTACTTTTTAAATAAAAGGAATCGTAGCCTTCAACAAATCCAAAACGTTTACCTTTTCGGCAATCGTTAACATCTTCCGTTTGCTTGGGCACGGCCCCTGAAGCAGTAGCAGATCGTTTTGGAGCCATAATGAAGGGCTTGACTATGCACAAAGATAAACACAAAAGAGCACAACTCTTTACACAGCGAAACACGTTGATGCTGAATGAGCGAGACAAGACTTCCTGGTTAACACTGCATTCAGCAAGCAGGAACTTAACTGCGTGCTCTGATTGGTTAGCTTCTCAGTCATCCGCCAATAGCGTCCCTTTTATGAAATCAACTGGGCAAACCAACTGAGGAAGCATGTACAGGAAGTAAAAAGACACATTGTCCGCAGAACCCGCGAAGCAGCGAAAAATCCGCGTTATATATTTAGTTATGCTTTCATATAAAATCCGCGATAGACCGAAACCGCGAAAGTCAAAGCGCGATATAGCGAGGGATTACTGTACTACCAACTGCACCATCATGCCATCCCACTGTAAAATATTAAAGAAAGTTTTCAAAATGGAGTTAATACAACACTGGACTACAATCATATGCTATGTGTCAACCACCGCAGAAAAGGACAGAGGGAAGGCTTCGATGCAGATAATTTATCATAAACATACATACATACATACACACACACACACACATACTTTGACTTTTTATATATAGCTGGAATACCCAGCGTTGCCTGGGAGGAAAATAAAGTGTTCTTTTTTTAAATTATTTGAAAAAAATATAATTAAAAAAACCCACAACTTTAAAAATAAAAATAAATTAACGAACAATGTAAGACTCACTAATGTGCTTGTCTTGTGGTCTTGTATGTATGTGATCATCCAGTTCACGCTCAGAACCAGCCAACTCTATTTAATTTCAGAAACAACAGCGGCGTGGTGGCGTTCAAACATAAAGAGTGCTGGCAGTCGCCTCCAGTTCGCCCTTTGGTGGTCGTTCCGAGTGTCAAGTGAATGATAACATGCATAGAAGATTGCAAGATCACCCCCCACCCTACCCAGAAGGGAGTGGGTTATGGTTGATTTCACCCTACAGTATTTTTAGTCAATCAATGAGAAATGTGTGTACCAAGTTTCATGAAAATTGGTCCAGCCGTTCGGAAGTGATGCTGGAACATACATACATACATACATACACACACACATTGACTTTTATATATATATATAGATAAAGTGAAATGATAAATATTATATACGTTCAAAAAGCAGGAAGGATCTAATAAACTGCCCCCAGTCCATATCTACTGCTCACCAAAGTGGTTATTGCCACTTTATTTGTGCAGCTTATCAAGTAAGAACTGCACTGTACTTACTTTAGAAATGAAGCTTAAGAAGCGTTGCCGCTGCCCTCACATTTCTTTGAATGCTGAAAGATAATTTGAACATATTGTAAAATTATACTAGCATGGCAAAAAAGGGTCAAATTCTAAACAAATTGACTTTAAGAATACATGCAAGATGATCCTCCATACTTTGTGCTTAAACATAATCAAACCACAGGAGCCATGCCTTCTTCATACTAAGGTAATAAAGAATATCTTTGTGCATAAAGAGTGCTTCATTAATACCAGATTTGCCCACGGATTGGTTCAGGAGTTGCAACTGACGCCTTACAGCTCCAGGAATCTGGGGTCAAATGCCACTGTAGCTATGTTTGTGAGATTTTCTTGGGGTACTCAGATTTCATCCTATATCCCAATGGCTTATGCATTAGGTTTCCTGAAAAACTGACCTGGAATAATGAAGTGTGAGTGAGTTCATGAGCGGGCTTCACAATGGACGGATGTACGGTCCAGGATAGGCTCCATTCCCTGCAATGCTAAGCTTCAATTAAGCCCAGTTAGAAAAGGAATGGATAAAACTTAGAAATGGGGTCTACAAATGAGTTCATGGAAAGGTCTGCCCGTGTTATTTATTTCCCCAAATTGTGCAACAGTCAATTCCCCAGAATAACAAACAGAAAAATGGAATACCAAACTATCACGTTAACATAAATATTGATATATCTAGGTATCATCTTTGAGTCGTCACTAGGTTTTGATAAACAAATTTCCATGATAGTAAAGTCCAGTTTTTACCAACTGAGACAATTCTCAAAACTAAATTCTTTTCTCTCACAGAAGGACTTGGAAACAGTCATTCATGCTTTCATCACATCTTGAAAAGAGTATTGTAACTAATTATATGTGGGATTGCCCAAATCTGCTCCATTTACACCTTCAGCTGGTTCAAAACACAATAGCTAGATTTTTAACTAGTACTCAAAAAAAAGGATCATATCTCCCCTGTACTAGCTTCTCTCCACTGGCTACCGGTGAGATTTCATATTGGTTTTAAAATTTTGTTGTTTATTTTTAAAGCCTTGCATGGATTCGCTCCAAAATACATCTGCAATCTCCTTCATCCATACTCGGCACTGAGGGGATTAAGGTCATCTGGACAACTACTTCTCGTAGATCCAAGATCTTCTCTCGAGGGGAGAAAGAGCTTTCTCAGTTGTCCCTCCTAGGCTTTGGAATGATCTGCCTCTCTATCGAGGTTTTTAATACTCGGCTTAAGACCCACTTCTTCTCTCCTGCCTTTCACTTTGTGTAAAGGTGTGGGGGATGGTGTTAATTGATTGTTTTATTAATCTGTTCTTACTCTATTGTTTGTATTGTGTTATGTTATTGCCCCTTTGTACAGCAATCTAGTTCAACATCTATTGTTTTAAATGTGCTTTTATCAATAAATCAGACTTGACTTCACTCAGTACTTAGTTGAAACCCCTTCGGCAGTGATAACAGCCAGCTGTCTTCTCAGGTATTTTCTACCATTCTTCTCTGCATATCCTCTCTAGCTCTGTCAGGTTGGATGGGGATTTGTTGTAGACAGCTATTTTCAGGTTTCTTCAGAGATGGTTGATTGGATTCAAGTCTTTTCACTGACTGAGCCACTCATGAACATTGCCAGAGTAGACCCTAAGCCTCTCCTGGATTATCTTTGCCTTGTGCTAAGGGTCATTACCCTGTTGAAATAAGAACCTTTGGGCCAATCTGAAGCCCACAGTGCTCTGGAGCAACGGTATCTCTATACTTTGTTTTACTCAGCTTCCTATCAACCCCGACCAGTCACCCAGTCCCTGCTGCTGAAAATCAACTCCACAGCATGATGCTCTAACCACCTTGCTTCACTGTTGGAATGGTGTTGTGCAGGTGATGAAAGGTACCTGGTTTCCTCCAGACGTGATGATTACAATTGAGGTTAAACAGTTCAATCTTGGTTTAATCAGATCAGAATATCCTGTTTCTTATAGTCTGAGAGTCTGTTAGGTGCCATTTTTGTAAAATCCAAATGGGTTGTCTGGTCACTCTGTCATAAAGCCCAGATTAGCGGAGTGCTGAAGTGGCGGGTTGTCCTTCTGTAAGTTTCTCCCATCTCCACAGAGGTTCTCTGGAGCTCAGCCAGAGTGACCATCAAGATTTTGGTCATCCATTTCACCAAGGGCTTTCTCTCCTAATTACTCCAGGTTGGCAGCTCTAAGAGGAGTCACGGTTGTTCCAAACTTATTTCATTTAAGAATTACGGTGACCACTGTGCTTTTGGGAACCTTGAATGCTGCCAAATTCTTTATTAGCCTTCACCAGATCTGTGTTTTGACATCAGCTTCAACCTCATGGCTTATCTTTTTTTTTGTTCTAATATACATTGTCAGCTGTGGGACTTTGTGTAGACAGGTGGGAGCCTTTCCTAATCAGGTGCAATGAGTCGACTCCAAATAAGATGTAGAAACATCTCAATGATGATCAATAGAATGGGATGCACCAGGCCCAAATTTCAACTGCTATGGCAAAGGGACTGAATGCTTGTGTCAATGTGATGTTCTGAACTTTTTATTTTTTAAAAGTTTGCAAAACTCCTAAAGTCCTATTTTTTGCTTTGTCATTCTGTGGTACTGAGTGTTGATTGATGAGGTAAAAAATAATTTGAATGATTTCAGCAAAAGACTGCAAGATAGCAAAATCTGAAAAAGTAAAGGAATTTTAATACTTTCTGAAAACACTGTATAAATTAACACTAGAATTTCCAGAGCCTATGAAAAAACTCGTAGATCCGTCCCACCTTAAATTGCTTCTCACCTCCCCGTCAGTGTCTTTTGTCCTTTAAATGTGTGGATAAACAGCAAACAGCCAGCAGCCTGCTATCACATCCCCCCACCACACACAGTTTTCTCAGCTCAAGTCTGTTTACCTGCGTGTCAATTGCTTAGAGTTGGACAGAGTGTATATTTTTGAATAAAAGCGCATTTGTTCCGTTGTATTTGTACCTTTTGTGAAAGTGTTTCTTTGATATTTGGACTTCAGGCTTCACACATTATACACTTCATGTCTCCATGTTGTCAATTATTACTAAAACATGAAAAACGTTTATGTTTTAACGATGTGTTTACATAGATTGCTGTAGACACGGAACACACATGAAATGCAAGTGTTCCAAATAACGATATAGTATTTATAAAAGGTGTCATTTTGCTTGACTTCTTACTCTATACAACTCTAAGCATCTGGCATGCAGGTAAACAGACTTGAGCTGAGACAACTGTGCGGAGTGGGGGATGTTATAGCCGGCTGCTGGCTACTTGCTGCTTATTATCACATTTACAGGACAAAAGACACTGATGGAGAGGTGAGAAGTGATTTAAGGTGGGACGGATCTACGAGTTTTTTCGTAGGCTCTGGTAATTCTAGTGTTAAAGATTGAGTGAAGCACCCTCACTAAATAGGCACTACATGATGAAGATGCAATATACTCGGAGGACGTCATTAAATGACTCATGTTTAACTTAACTAAGTAGGCGCTTTGAACAATAAAGTATAACTGTGGTTTACAAAAGAGCATCTTCAATTAATGGACACTAAATAAAGATTAACTAAAACTATTTGAAGTTCACCTTTACTAATGTCACACGCATGCACGTAGGGGATAGCTGAAGGGCTTAAGCGACTGTAATTCTACTGCCGCTACAGGGCTTGCGGCTGTGACCTCATGCATTTTCTCTTCCTCCTTCTGCAGACCAGATGACTGATAGCTATAACTCCGGTGTCCGTCCACCTGGACCCACCTCTTCCTGCTGAAAGGACTGAAAACCAAAAGCTCCATCATCTTTGTCAGTTCTTTTGTGAGTTTGCATCTGAAAGGGCGTCTCCGCCATTATTGTGTGTTTTTCTTTATTTTGCAAATCAGTTATATGGGGTGACCATGCTACTTTTGTTGTCATCTCCTTTCTCTAACACTGATTAGGCCCCTTCACTAAATGGGCATGTAGGACTAACTGAGGGGCACCTTCTGTAAAGGGAAGCTAAATTAATTAAAGTGACTAAAATTCATCATCATTAAATGGGTGCTAAACAAAATAAAGATTGTGTAAGGCTAACTTAGATCAGGCTCTCAAGAAAGCAAAGAAAGGCCGCTGGCTGAGGAAATTTATGTAAGAATACTGTACCCGTGTTTTTCTCTTCTCTGAACATTTCTTTGTGTACTCCATGGTCACGTATTCAGAATCATCCTGAAGATTTTTGGAGGCCTGCAAAGACAAAGAGTTTTAATGAGAATTTCATACTGAGATGACTTATGTTTTTTTGTGAATATAGAACTGCCAGGCTATTTTTAACCATTTTGTGATATTGTTTTGGTATCAGAATGAATGCAGAATGTAGAAGTGCAGAATAAGCCCGAAATGTCACTTATAGCCATAGACATAACTGCACAATTCACGTCTATAATTTCCTTTATTTTTTTTTTATTTTTATTAATTTTATTACAATCCATACAAAGCAATCAAGTTTTTAAAAAGAAAAATTAAGTTAAGAACAGATCGATCCCCACCCCTGAGAGAGAGAGCAAGCCAAACAGAGTTAAATTTAAGGCTTGTAAACATACCTAAATTAATAAATTCTCTGTGCTTTATGAGCTTATTTTAAAATATTACTGATTAGATCCTGCCATGTTTTGAAAAAAGTCTCTACGGATCCTCTAACTGAGTATTTGATGTTTTTCAACTTCAAATAATATAACACATTGGTTTCCCACTGACTTAAAACAGAGTTTGGGTTCTTCCAGCTTATCAGAATAAGTCTGCGTGCCAAAAGTGTAGTGAATGCAATCACAGTTTGTTTGTCTTTCTCCACTTTAAACCCCTCTGGAAGAACACTGAACACAGCTGTTAATGGGTTAGGAGGAATTGTGAGACTGAGGCTGCCTGAAAGGTAATTAAAAATTTTGGTCCAAAATGATGTTAATTTGGTGCAGGCGCAGAACATGTGACCTAGTGAGGCTGGGACTTGTTTGCAGCGTTCACAGGTTGGATCCGGCTGGAAACATCTTGGAGAGTTTTAGTCGAGACAGATGTGCTCGATATATAATTTTGAGTTGTATAATTGTATGCTTTGCGCATATGGAGCTCGAGTGAATTCTCTGCATTGCTACTTTCCACTCCACTTCTTTTCTGATATATTAATTGAGAGGTCATTTTCCCAGTGTCCTCTTGGATCTTTGAAAGGGAGGGATTGTAAAATGATTTTATATATTGTAGAGATAGAGTCTAAGTCTTTGAGATTGAGCAATATTTTTTCCAGCATGGTTGAGGGTGCAAGATGAGGAAAATCTGGAAGGTTTTGTTTAACAAAGTTTCTGATTTGAAGATAGTGAAAGAAATGTATAGCTGGAATGTTAAATTTGGAATGTAATTGTTCATAGGAAGCAAAGACGTTATCTATATAAAGATCTCTAAGCAAGTTAATTCCAAATTTTTTCCAGATATTAAAAACTGCATATGTTTGTGAAGGTTGAAAGAGGTGGTTCTCTTGCAGAGGTGCCACAGATACAAGCTTCTCCATCTTAAAATGCTTTCTACTTTGGTTCCAGATTCTAAGTGAGTGGAGCACAATTGGGTTATTAGTGTATTGCCGATAGCGTGTGTTTATTGGAGCGCAGAGCAGGGAATACAAAGAAGTACTGCAGGATTTTATTTCTATTGCGGTCCATGCCTGTGTATGCTCTTCTATTTGTGTCCAGGTTCTTATCGCCTGTATATTTGCTGCCCAGTAATAAAACTGGAAGTTAGGTAGAGCCATGCCACCTTCTGCCTTTTGTCTTTGTAGGGTCGCTCTTTTGATGCGTGGATGTTTTGAATTCCAAATAAATTAGGTTATTGTTGAATCTAATTGCCTAAAGAATGATTTATTAATGTATATTGGGATGTTTTGAAATAAAAAAAGGAGTTTTATAATTTCCTTTATGTTTACAAATACAAATGGCATGAATTATCAAAAGCAAACTAAAAGCTACCAAACACTCCACATGCCAATTGTGGCACCAAGTAATGTAAAACTTTTTTTTTTTTTAAATTTTATTGAATTTATTAAAATCAAATAACATTCCTTACAAGTAAATCAAGTTTAACAAAACTAGGTTCGAAACTAACCCACCCCCACCCCTAAAATAAAACTTTACTGAGACTGATTAAGGTTCGCCTTAAGTGAAGAGGCACTGCATAAAATAATGGGATTGACTGAGTTACATTCTTGCTACAGGGGGATTATCATCCTCTTTAATAAAACCCTTGTGTGCGTCCAGTGTCCGTGTGTGTGTCTTCTGGTGAAGTGCGCATGCGCAGGGCCACACAGCACGTGTTCAGTCTCTTCCTGTGCATTCCCTGTGCAGAGAGATACAGACACAGGCACAGACACAGGCGCAGGCACGCGCGCACACACACACACACACACACACACACACACACACACAGGCGAGAGACAGACAGACACACACACAGACACAGAGGCGTGCGCTTAAGAGACACACACGCGAGAGACACACACAGGCACACGTGTGCATTGTTGCAATGTTACTTTTCTTGGTTGTTTATTAAATTACAGATTTTTCAAATGTTCATTTTTTCGCCTGTGCTTAAAACTCATTAAAAAAAGAGTTTTTAGCGAGCGGGTCATAAGGCTGTAGCGCAAACTCTTGCAGTGTTAGTTTTCTCTGTTGTTCAAGGTTTTCTCAGTGTTATTCAATGTTTTTACATTTAGTTTACTATTACGCTGTGCTTTCTATGGTATTGTTAACTTTATTTGTGCTTAAAAACTTAAAAAAAATATATATTTACATACAGTTCATACGGTCTGGAACGGATTATGGTCGTGAACCGAGGTTCCACTGTATTACTGTCAGACAAAATTACAGGCATTTCACAGAAATACAAACCAGTATTACTGAGAGAGAAAATTAAAGGCACACAATATAGTGACACATATTACAGCCACATACAAGGTCCCTCGCCATTTAATATACACTGTGAGTGGAAAAAAAACACACCAAAATGTTTTTCATCACATCTTCAACAATAGTCGGCTGATTTACTTAATGTTTGATACAAAGTGTATGTAATATGTTTTCCAACAACAGTTGTATTAATTACTCATAAGTTTATACAATGTTCCAAATTATATCAAAATCGGCCGACTATTGTTGAAGATGTGATGAAAAACATTTTGGTGTGTTTTTTTTTCCACTCACAGTGTAGACTGTTCCTACTAATGTTTATGCACTACTGTTCTAGCGCCCGTTATTTTAACGGGTTTAATGTCTAGTATACAATAAAGGTCTATCAAAGTGCATCTTGGCCAAAGGGGCACTGTATAAAATTGACTACGAATTCATATAAGAATACTGTACCCTTTTTTTTCTCTTCTCTGAATGTTTCTTCTTGAATATCATGGTCACGTATTCAGACTCATCCCAAAGGTCCTTGGAGGTCTGTAAAGAGAAAGAATTTTCTTTGCATCATAATTAGAATCTGATACAGAGGTGCCTCTGGGTTTAATGTAGAAAGGATTTATAAAATTGCCGGTTATTTTTTCAGTTTGTAAAATTGCTTTTTTAATTAAGGTCATGTCACATTAAGTGACTTTTCCAGCAATTTTCAGGTTTATCCTTCATTTACATAAACTTAGTGAGTCAGAGGCAGTCAGTGACTCTCTCCCATGATGGCAGCCATGTAATTTGTCATACCCTGTGACTCACACCATTAATATTATACAGGCTTAATTTTGTCTTTAGTCATGGGGTGGGCTCTATGTGCATGAGAGATAACAGGCAATGAATGCTCATCCAGAAGTAGAGTGCATAGAATGTAGCAATAAGGAGTAAGGAATACGGGTGTTTGGACCTCACAAACAGAAGAGAGGCTTGTCTGTCTGATGTCTCGTGTTTTATGTACCCTGACACACTTTTGAGCCACACAATTGAGAAGTGCTGCAGTTCTTTCTGTCTGTTTTGAGTATTGCATCACTACATGGCATAACAACAGCAAACAGATGTGGATAAGCATTGTGGTGTATGTACAGTATATATTATACGTTCAAATTCTTTTCCAATTAGACAGCAGTTTTAGCTCACATTAGTTTTTTGTTTAGACGTGCTGTTAGAAAGTGAACATTGTGCATCTGTGTTCATAGTTCTACCTTTGTCATTAGACATATTTATCGACTGAGTACTGAAATTTGCAGCGCCTGTGGCTCTTTATTATTACTTTTTGCCTTCTTTTGATGAGGTGTGACACACCGTTTGCTTAGAATGCATATTTTGCAATTTATATTTTCTTGAATATAGCTGCCAAATCTTTCAACCTCAAATTGACTCCTACACTACTGTCGTAACATAACAACAGAGAGCAGATACTGCGCCTGTGACAACGTATCATTTGCTTTTACTGCTAGCTTATTGATGCCTTTGAAAGCCAATGTATAATCTGATGTTACAGAAATGTATTAATTTTTAGCATGCACAATGTTCTCTCTGCACATGCAACAAACTTTTATATTTTAAATTTTTCAGAGATCTTTTGACTGTAAAAAGTTCATTATAGTGAAAAGCTTGCTCTCCGTTAGATCAGGTCGACAACTTCAGCATCACTTTTTGCCTTTAGGAGCTCCAACTTTGAGCGCTGCCTTCGTGTGGCACAGGATTGGCTTAGAAATGCGACACTTAGTGTGCTGTCCAATTGTCCCCACTCAATTTTGAGTAAAATTCACTCATGGTTGTCTCTGAACATATACATTATGTGTCTGGCTCAACGGGACTTATGGTTTTAGTTACCTTTGCAGCCATTGGCACATATACAGGTTCCTCCTTCAAGTTGGAGTAGATCTTTAATGAAAACAGAGAAAGAGAGAGAGAGAAAAAAAATTAAACAAAATGCACAAAACATGCTTTGAGAAATTACTAGATGTTTCTTGTGTCAGGGTCAACAAAGTTTCATTAATGTCTTGGAGTAGCCATAATAGCATTTGTCAAAGGTTTTCTGGTGAAGAAGGTCCAACTTCTGCTATGGGAAATGACACTTCCTGGTCAGTAGGTGTCAACACTCTTGGCTCAGTATCATACTGTACGCAGTTCCCTATCAGTAGTGACTTCTCATCTGGATTGTCCCACCAGTTACATAGGCAACCCCTCCGAGCTTCCATGCTGAATTGCGTCTTTCACTGCCCATCTCAGCTAGTGGCTTGGCTTACAGATGCTGAAAGTGGTGGGGGAAGAAGGTAGAAAAATAAAAATCAATTTTTACTTTTATTCCCCACTCTTGTATTTTGCTTCTAGCAGTGCAAAAGTCTTTAATGAATTTTCCTTAGGTTTACAGCATTCACCTTCAGATGTGCTTGCTTGATTTTTGTCCATTTTGCCTCAGGTTTGGCATACTGTCCTGTTCATTGCCTATTGTTTTCAACAAAGACTTAAAAACGTTTTATTTATATATTTGTCTTCTGACTTGCTCATCATGACTCTTCAATCCTCTCCAGCCTGGTTGAGTCTGAACCTTCATCTTGACTTCTGATTCTGATGAGCAGTTGTTTTTCTCTACATCCTTATCCAGAAATTCAATGTTGGGAGAGCTCTGGGAGGCTGGAAACTTTCCATGGAAAGAATGGCAAAACTCACTTGATCTTAATTTTCAGTAAGTATACAAGGCGTGAAAGAGGGTCCTTACAATCCTTCTGGGTTTTTTTTGAGTTTTAGGTAGGTGGTATCAAAAAAGTTACCACAATGATAACTGGCTTGTGGTATTCATGGTGATGTTCCCTTTTGATCCTTTGAGCTTGTCACACACGTGTGCATGGGAGGCAGCTAAAGGGTCTTTAAGAGTAATTCCATGCCAGACCAGGGGGTGGCAGAGTGCACTGATCTTTTTTCTCACTTTCCTGCAGACCATTCCCGGGAAATTCCACCTGGCCCTAATGACGTCACTTCTGGTGAAGTTCCCATGACCGAAGAGACTTCCTGTTCCGGCCCTTTTGATGACGTCATGTCCGGGTCCGAACCTATGGATGAGGACCCTTCCACTTCCGTCCTCGATTACTTCACTTCCTTTTCTGGCCTTTAACACTGCCATATTTGACTAACTTAATCAGTTCTGTTTTGGACTCCGTTCTAAGCACATCAATGTAGCAATTTACCGATATGCAGCCAGAGAATATTATACGGGTGGCTGCCCCAAACCTTTTTATGACTCTTGTGTCTGCTGTTTGTGACAAGATCTGCTCTTCTGATCATCAAGAAGCAAACTTCACCAAGCATTGGATTGTTCACCTACAAATAGGGGATGTGTGCTCGGGTCAGACCATTATGACACAGGTTAGTTTTACCCTGCTGATGACGTGTTGTCACAATAGCAATCCTGCTGAGTACGAGAAGAGTTGCATGTTCAGACTTTTGGTGTATGTGCTTTCCTGTGGAGCCAGTGGTGCAAGGCTACCATTTGCGAATTTATGACTGAAGTCAGAATTGTTCCTAAACATAAGGAAAATCCTAGCACTGTGGTACATTGATGGGCCAGGGATGGCCAGAGTCACAGAGAGCTGTTTGTGGAGGGGACGGGACCAGCCTGAATGACCAGCCCTTTTCCTCTTCTGGATTGCAAGTCTGTGGGAAACCCGGTGCTAAATCATCTTCAGATGCCCTGATACTGAGCTAATGATTGTCTCTGAATTTGTGGTCAGGTGGTGCACAATTCAATATCTAACCCTAGAAATGCACTTCCACATGTCTACAAACATCTCCTCACTATGAAGCCACTACCGGGACCCCAGCAGCTGTAGATAATTAAGTTGATATACTTTCCTCATAACCCAACCAAACACAAGTTTTTCATTAATTCTAGAAGGGTCTTCAAAACCCCTCCTCGGAGTTTCATCTCAATAAATGTAATAATACTTCCATTCCATTCATTCATTTTTATTCTCTCTTTATTCAATTTATGGTATTACTGCAGGTCAAAGCCAGATATGGTCCATCACAGAGAACATTCACGCAGACACAGGGCTAGATTAGAGCCGCAATTCAGTCTAACCTGCAAGTCTGAGTATCCACAGACAAACCCACACAATCACATGTAATATGTAAAAAGTCCACAAAAATGATGATCTGGCTGGGATTTGAGCCCACTTCTCTGGCACTGTGAAGTAGCAAATCTAATCACTGTGCAACAATGGTACCCCAAAAATGCATTCTTTTTAAACAAAGCATTCATTATAACCTTTTATTTCATTATTAGTTGTGGAAATTCACCTGTTGTGTTTTCTTTTCTGGTATTGACTTGGAACCCTAAAATACAAAAAAGTATAAGTTGAATTAAAAGGTATGGCTTAACATAATGTTCTCAGACCCACAGAGTCCAGTTCATGTTTTTGGAAGTCCGTTGCCAGTTATGGCAGTGCCCACTCAGACCCTGTAGCTTAACCAGGTTTGAGACACCGCCTATCGTGCATGTCCTCCTGATGCTGATGTAAAACTGGAATGGTCAGAAGAAAGACCCAGGCAGGCACAGGAAGAAGGAGCAGACCCCATTCAGACAGAAAACAGGTACGGGATTCCAATCCAGGATCAAGGCAGCAATGCTAACCACTGCAACACCGTGTAATGTATTTACTGCAAAGTTTCATTTAAAAAAATTAAAATACAAAAAAAAACATGCTTTTAAGGCAGCAATGAGCAGTAATGGCTAATGATGTCTCACAATTTCAAACTCCTAGAACTTGTTTTCATATTTTCTCTGTGTCTGTGTGAGTTTTCCTCTCGCCATCTCCAAAGCTGTATGGTTAGGTTAATAATAATAAGTACTGTAATGCTAAACTGGTCCCAGTGTGCCTGTGTATGCCCTATGATAACAGGCACTCCATTCAGCACCTGTTCCTGCCTTGTTGCTCGGACAGGCTCCAGCCCTCACAGGATGATGAATTGGATTTGAGAACACTATGGTAAAATACTCATTCTTACATTGAGGATTATAATTCAGCTAATATGAGAAACACTTTTGAGGCAAAATTTTTGTTTCCTCCATTGCTATAGGCTGAATTTATTTCAAGAAAAAAGGTAGTGAAATTCTTATTGTTACTCAAACTGTCAATATTGTAAAACTACCAAATGTACCAGTACTCTCTATATTGATTATCGTGAAGCGTATACACAGTTTAAAGGAACCAGTCGTATGCATTGGCAAGTGCCACTGTTTTTCAATATGCATGACGTTGCTCATCCACCTGAAGCTAAGCAGGTTTGGGTCTGGTTGGCACTTTGATGGAAGTCAATCTAGGAATAGCATGGGTTGCTGCTGGAAGAGTGGTTGGTGAGGCCAGCAGGGGTCTGTGTGTGGATCCCAATGCCCCAGTGCACTGACAGGGACACCGTGCTGTAAAAATGGTGCCACCCTTCAGAAGAGATATAAAACCGAGGTCCTGACACTCTTTTGTCATAGAAGATCTGTGGGCATCCTACGTAAAGAGCAGGGTGTATGCTGATGTCAAGGCTAAATTGCCTTCAATAGCATATTTATTCTGATCCCCTTTCTCTAATTGTTTCTCTTTCTCTCACCTCTTCACCATCGCTAATGTGTGGTGAGCGTACTGGCACAAAAGAGGCTGCTGCCGCATCATCCAGGTGGATGCTGCACATTAGTGGTGGATGAAGAGGCTCCACAATCTTTATGAAAAGCACTTTGAGTAGTGTGGAAAGCGCTAAATAAAAATCAAGAATTATTATTATTATATATGTCTGTTGCTACAGATCACTGTCTGGCTTGAGCTTCTTCTTCTCATAAATGACTCAAAAATGAGGAAAAATTAATGTTTTGATAACTCACATGGAGAATACATTTTTTTTGTTTGTTCCATTAGTGCCACTACCATTGCTTTAATATTCCATCAGACCTTCCACGTGGCTCCACTCTCTCTCTTAGTTGCCTTATCCCTTTCTTGTACATGAATGCTGCATCATACCACTCACAAGGAGGAAGAAACAATACCTTCTGCCTCACCTTCCCCAACTCTGACGGCCAAACCATTTCAGGATTGTTAAGCAGGTTCGCTATAGGCCACACATCCAGGCCAATGGATTTTAGCATAGGAGAAGTACCTCCTCTGTGTCTCAATATGATTATTTGGGTGGCTACCTACCAAGCAACGCTTGTGGTTGGCCGATCAGTCGGCAAACATCTGCCACGCCCTCTCAGTTGCAAGAAGCAGATCATAGATAAGTTATACAGTATCTGCCAAACTGGATACAAAAGTGTGTATACCTGACGAGCCCCAATAAGGGGGAAATACGTGTTGTGTACTCTTTGCATTATTTGGCACATACTGTATATTATATGGGCGGCACGGTGGCGCAGTGGTAGCATTAGGAGACCTGCATTTGCTTCCCGAGTCCTCCCTGCGTGAAGTTTGCATGTTCTCCCCGTGTCTGCGTGGGTTTCCTCCGAGTACTCCGGTTTCCTCCCACAGTTCAAAGACATGCAGGTTAGGTGCAATGGTGATCCTAAATTGTCCCTGGTGTGTGCTTAGTGTGTGGGTGTGGGTGTGTGTGTCCTGCGGTGGGTTGGCGCCCTGTGCCGGGATTGGGTCCTGCCTTGCGCCCTGTGTTGGCTGGGATTGGCTCCAGCAGACTCCCGTGAGCCTGTGTTCGGATTCAACGGGTTGGAAAATGGATGGATGGATGGATATATATTATATAAAACATTAAGCATTGTGACTGTCTGTCACGCGATTACTCATGAATCGATGGGGCTACAAACCTCATCTTGGTCTTAATCGAAAGCTTAAGATAAGACAGACTGGGGAAACACAACATTTGACTGATGTCAATCTCTATGAAGTTATTAGGATTTGAGTCTTTCTTATAGCAAACTGATGGAGAATGTTACATGCTGGAAAGAGAACATCTGCTAACCATGGGACAAATTGCAGAAGGCACTTATATGATAAGAAGAAAAATGAAGGACAGCCACGGCATCAGCCTCATGCAACCTGCTGGTACACTTGTCATGTGGCTGCCAACAAGCCCCACAAAGTTACCAGGGCTGGTGTTTTTCTTACAAGAAACTGCATAGGCAGGCTGATAAGAACTTGACACGGGTGCTGAGAAAAATAAGAGCAGTAACATCTGCTGAGTGTGAAGCAAACTGTTGAAGCAGATTACATGATAGAAAGATGAATGACAGCTCCGACATCCACGAAGCATCAAGAACATATGGGGCGGCAATCTGCTGGTATGCATCACCTACCTTGAGCTTGGGAGGATCGGAGGTTTGCGTGTTGCTAGTGTTAAAAAGTTTTAGAATTCTCCTGTGATTCAATTTTAATTTTCCTTGGGAGATGCCATTTTTAGGAATTTTTGTTGATGGTTGCTATGCCATTGTTCAAGAGAATGTTCAACAGAAATTGTCGGTGCATAACATCATAAAAACAATGGTAGAAAGGTTGGCATCATACCTGCCCTTGTTGTCTGAGATGGCACATACAATTTGAAATGACTTGTTGTGGAGATTTTCTTGTATTTGTTTTTTTGTTTAATGTTTCTCTGCAGGCAGCACAGTGGTGCAGTGGGTAGCGCTGCTGCCTCGCAGATAGAAGACCCGGGTTTGCTTCCCGGGTCCTCCCTGCGTGGAGTTTGCATGTTCTCCCCGTGTCTGTGTGGGTTTCCTCCCACAGTCCAAAGACATGCAGGTTAGGTAATTGTACATTGGCGATTCTAAATTGTCCAGTGTGTGCACCCTGCGGTGAGCTGGCACCCTGGCCCGGGTTTGTTTCCTGCCTTGTGCCCTTTGTTGGCTGGGACTGGCTCCAGCAGACCCCCATGACCCTGCGGGATCGATGTTTCTCTGCATGAAGAAGTTTGGGTTAGACATCATGGTTTATGAATTTTTTCTGTTAGAGAAATTAGCCTGGCTTTTGACTGTGTTTCATGTCTCAATCTTTCATTCAAAAAACAAAAATATCTGTCTTTACCTTTGGGTGTCATAACACAGAATGTAAGTTATAAGACCATCTGATACAGCTTTGGCTCTTTTACTTGTAATGTCTGAGTGTTACTTGTCATTAGCATTAGCATTTTAGCAAACTGAAAACATTTGAGAAATGACCAGTAGAACACAGTTAACAGAAAAAGGGTCAAAACAGGGAAAACAAAAACATGGAACAATGATAATAAACTGACCGGAATAGCATCTATTTGTGAAACACATTCAAATTATTAAAGAAAGGAGAAATGTTAACAAAATAAACTTCTTGAAAGTAAATGTAAAGGATGGATCTCATTGAGAGCATGATTTTCTTACCTTTTGGGGCATTGTCACATACGCAGGTTCATCCAATGTAATCTGTAAAATTGAAAAGAGAAATCAGAAACACTGGTGAGAGAACTTGTTTTATTATTATCCACAATACACAGGGCACTCTGGGGTCCTCACAGGTTGAAAGTGAACCCTTGAACAGAGCACAACAGCTTCTGAACTCTACTGCAGAAGGATGGTTACAGAGACCTTTCAAGCCTGGCCACTGGAGGGCAGACACATAATACTACATACTTGAACTTCACATGACATGTCACCATGTAATACCACAAACTTCACATAAAATTATATCTCATAAAATAATTCTGTAACCTGCCTAGTACAGTTCAGGGTTGTTCAAGAAATACCCAGCCCTGTTGCGAGCAAATAATCCACTGAAGGGCCCACTCACACACATTCACATGGGGCTAATTAAGAATTGGCAATTAAATTATAAAGTACGTCTCTGGGATAACAGAAGAAAACTGGAGTAGCTAAAAACAAAATTCTATGAGGATTTGGTCGGGATTCACTTTATGTGAGTTACAGCTTAACTGAGGGTTTCCTGGTTTGTCTAATTATTTGTAGCCTCACTAACTTTCCTGGGTTTTCAGTTAAATTAATCATCATGACCAAATTAGTGAGGCTAGCGAACAATAAGGAGGTAATGACCACTTTTAGTTGCTCAGACATTCCAGTAGTTTGCAATACCACCAGTTAGCTGAAGTCTTCTTAGTTTAGAACCAGTTCTGAGTTGCTTTGTTAAACTGGGTGCTAAAGGTCCAGCACTATTTTCCAAAATGGAGGTGGGAGGCAAGTGATTTCCAGGATGGATTAAATTTTTAATAATATGTCATTCTAAATGTCTCCTGAACAGAAGGCAGCTGAGCTTCAGTAATGCTCTTAAACTTCATCATTCTCTGTAGGGCTCTGCAGTTCTGAAATGAGCAGATGCCATACCAAGATCTCAAGCAGTCAGCTCCATTCATTCTCTGTTCTTTCTTTCTGTTCTTCAAACCCCTCTCTCATATCAGCTTTCCCTTATATGCCTCCAAGAGCGTAGCGCCTAAGTCACAAACCGTGAAAAACCAGTGGAGCAATCAAGACAGATCACACCTTCACATGCTAGTGCGCTCCGTCTCAATCACCCCACCAGCTCCAGCAACTGCGTGAGCACACACACCCATGGAGAAGAAGCTGGCTGTTTTATTATTTCTTGCTGCTTAGTCCCAGATCCACTATTCCACATAATGGTGTGTATTGCTAAGGGGGATGAGACAGAATACAGACATTAGTTGGAAAACTTTATTTTTTGGTGCAAAGAGAATTGTCTGCAACTTAACATCAGAAAACTGATCAGCATTAGGGAACTGGGTACTAACTTTCGCATCTAGTGACAGACAGACTGGTGTCCCAGCCAGTATGGACACCACTCCCCTACCTGGCCAGGGGACCTTGATAACAGAAGGCCAGGAAGGGAGCAATAATATCTCCTTTCCACGTCAGGAACCACAGGTAGAAGGGTGTTACAGC
Organism: Polypterus senegalus; assembly: GCF_016835505.1. Taxonomy (NCBI): domain Eukaryota; kingdom Metazoa; phylum Chordata; class Cladistia; order Polypteriformes; family Polypteridae; genus Polypterus; species Polypterus senegalus. The sequence goes on from NC_053158.1 coordinate 184,214,887, forward strand.
TGCTACATCTTGAGTGGCATCTTAACAACCACTGAGTGGCACCCGGGATGGACAAAGGAACTGGGAAGGTCAGCACAATGGCTGGCTGCATGCTTTGGGCTGAGTGTCCACAAGTACATTGGGTGGCAGCATCTCGTCTGGCAAGCCCCAGTATGGATGCCTGTAGTTGTGATCCCTTGGGCCTGCCCTGTTGGGTTCTGTGGGGGTCGCCAGGGGGAGCTCTCGGATAGTATTGTATAAGGCCTGATCTGGAAGAGTTTCCCAGTGGCAACAGATTAAGTACCAGAAGTACTCCTGAGTCTGAAGTTAAAATAGAGCCCTCCTCTCGACTCAGGGAGAGTTGGGTCGGGAGGGAGGGAAACAGTGCAGGTGGTAAAAAAGAAAACAAATTAAAAGAAGAGAAACAGTTGTTCTGTATTTTCAACAAAAGTAGCCTGTATGAAGGTATTAAAAGCACTTTAATTGAACTGGAACTGTTGTGGTGCAATCTATTTGATGAGTTTCAAATTTTCTTTGAGAGGGTTTTTATCAACTTGTATATTTTCCTTATTAATATGTCAAATAAGCTCCAGAGGGCAAAACAGATCCCCAGCAGAAGCTTCTGAAGTTATACTGGGTCACTTTCAAGTTACCAATTAACCTAACATATACATTTTTGGGATGCAAACCAAAGACACATAGACATTTGGGAGAATGTGCAATGTCCACGCAGACCCTGACCAGACAGAGGATTCAAACTTAGAACTTTTAAATTATGTGGTGTCACACACGCGTGTTTAGGAGGCAACTAAAGGGCTCGAATACATATAGTTCCACGCCGGACCAGGAGGTGGCGAAGTGCACTGATTCTCTCTCTCGATTTCTTACAGACCATTCTAGGGAAATCCCGCCTGGCTCTGGGGCAGCCAACGACGTCACTTCTGGTGCCAGTCCTGATGACATCACTTCCTTTAATGGCCTTTAAAGCCGCCATCTTGTTAATACTAAGTCAGTTCTGTTTTGGACTGAGTCGTGTGAACATGGACTTGATTCTGAATAAGTTTTGCAGCCGGGAACAATTATATGGGTGGCTTCCCCAAACCTTCGCAATGTCTTGTGGTCATTATTGTTACAGTGGGAACAAAGCAATAAAAAAGGAAAAGGTACACTAGCAACTTGTTAAAAACTAGGCTGCTTCACCCCCTGCTCACTTCGCTCGCCAACCCCTATGTTTGGTTTTCCGGATACACACATTTAAGATTTTTTTTTTAATTGTTGCTATTTCATTAGTTTCACTTTTATTTCAGAACTTCTGTAAAAACAATATTTGGAATCTTTCGAGTCCCAACGTGCTGAATCTTTTAAATGAGGTCAGTGAGACGTGTGTTTTATGACTTTGTACCATAATTCAGGATAGGTTTCTCTGTTTGGAATTTCAGCACAGACAAAACGATCTTCATCATCCAGTTAATTTTTTTTTTTGCAAAGTAGCCAATAAATGCATGTGAGGTAAACCACGTTTTGAAATTCTCTGATTTAAACTTCAAAGCCTTACAATATTTATATACTTCTGACATATCACCTGTGTCCATATATTCGATCTCTATTTGCCTTTTCGTTATTTCTCCTTTTTCTTCTTTCTTTGTGCTAATGCGATGTTTACTTTCTTTTTTTTGACACTGTCGTTTTTTTCTGCTTTCATATTCTGTATCTTGCTCTGCATGTGTGTCATGCCTACGTTTTTTTTTGAGTCTTTTGAATTCCAGTTTTCACTACGTCTAACCTGCTCTGCATGTGTTTGGCCCCCTTGTTTTTTAACCTCTTTATGATCTTTAACTTTGTTGTCTACTTTGTCTTTTATTTCTTACCTCGCTTTGTCCTGCTTTTTTTTCAATGACACCTGGTCCGTGGTGATTACTTTCCCTTTTTTGAGAAATAATTTTCATTTGTTTGTTTGCGCTCCTGCGATCTTTACTTTGTTTTTTTGATACTTTCAAATTTTCCTACTTTCATATTCTTTAACTTTCTCCACGTGGGTATCGTGCCAACGTTTTTTTTTCTTGAGCCTTTTGAATTCCACTGCTTTCAAAATCTCTAACCTGCACTGCATGTGTAAAGTGCCAACGTTTGTGAACGTCTTTATGAAGTTGTACTTTGTCTTTTACTCTGTCTTTTAGTTCTGAGCCCGATTGGACGTGCTTTTTTTCAATTCCACTTGTTCCGGGCTGATAATTACTTTCCTTATTTTCTGAATTTGCACCTTGATTGTTCTTTTTCTTTTTTGCTCTTTTTTCTCTTCAACGCTTTTGAGTCTCTTTTCTCCATTCTGCTTTCTTCTTCGCTTAGTTGTCGACATTTCATTTATAACATATTGTCCTTATATGCTTTATTTGCGCTGAGAGCCCTGGATCTGTGTGTGCTGAAAGCCAAAACACGACTGAGTGTTTTGCTGCCTGTGGTCTTATTTGATATTGGTAGTAAGTAGGGCGTGTCTGGCAAGAATCTCATGTTCTACGTCATCACGAGACGGTCCCGAATCAATCTCTTGGCACAAAGTCTCATGTTTAAGGTCCCCGTGAGACGCTCCATGGCCATTCTCTTTCATCTCGTGGGTCTTTTAAGTATTTTCCGTGATCTCCAGGATTTTTTTTTATAATAGTGAGATAAAAACATTGTTACTTTAAAATGCTTAAATAAAATTAAACTTAAATGCTGTCACAAATAGTTTGAGAAACACACCTGTTGTGAAGTTTTTCCAGCTGGGGATGTTAAAGTCTAAAACAATAAAATGAGATATTTTTACCAATTTCCCATAAGGATTGTATATAAAAGAACTTTGCTTATCACACTATTTAACATTTATGAATAAAACAACATAGTATGCATGTGTAACATATTTTATAACATGAATTGAAGCAAAATTATTTTAATAAAAGTGACAAAAGCAAATCCAAAATTCAAATTTGATTTAAAAATAATATGAAAAGTTTATATTCTAATTGTTGTAACAGCAATAAACAGTCCAGCCTTTGGGTAGCTCCATAGCCAGTGGTCTGTGACTTAGTCAGCTTGTTTTCTTTGCTGGCCCTTTTTCTCTAATATGTTGTTCTAAGTCTGGAGGTGAGTGAATGCCCTCTCAGCTGCTCAGAATTGGCATATAATGTTATACTTATAGGCTTCTTCACAGGGTGAAGTGCCATCGGTTATAGCGTTTATTTTAACCTGTTTTTGTAAATTGACCACAATGTGTTATATTTGCTTTCTCCATGTCAAACTGATGCTGGCGGGATACTTTGTATTCCAAGTCCTTTGAATACATTACCACCCAGTTTCAATTGAGTTTAAGCACTCTTTTTTAAACAACTAAAATAACCAGAGCACGGGTAGTGTATGATCTTTTTATTACATGTACTGAAAAAACATGTGTCATTATTTGTGATCTTTTTATTGTGATTAATGTAAAGGTGACAGGTGGTCAGAGGCAGTAATTTTTGGGTAGCAGCATACAATATGTGTGAGCATGAATGTGATTTAGTACACGCACCAGCATTTCAGTAAAGCTGTACTTAATTACTTTTTCTAAAAAAGCATCTTACTCATGGCCAAGTAACATGTTACATCATTCTTTCCATTTTCATAAAGAAAGCCCACTGTTTATTCTCTCATTTGCATACATTGTTTGGTCTGCTCTGTCTGTGAAAATTATATATATATATATATATATATATATATATATATATATATAGTATATATATAGATATAGATTATATATATATATATATATAGATAGAGATAATATAGATAGATAGATAGATAGATAGATAGATAGATAGATAGATAGATAGATAGATAGATAGAACTGAGGAGAGCTATATAATAGATAGATATATAGATATGAAAGGCACTATATAACAGATACAGAGGCCATGGAATTAAATAACGGGTTTAATTAACAGCAAGCATCAGCTTCTCATTAAGAAACTGGTTGGAGTTTGAAGCCCCAATTTAGCTGGTCATCTGTTGCCTTGTTTCACATCTCACTTCTGTTTGGCTGTCATTTAATGAAGAAACAAATCAATTCAGAGGCCTGAATCCTTAAAAACAGGGCTATGAAAATGACGGGAAAAAAGTGAATTAGCAGTGAAAACTGGTCACTGATTACAAAAAGGGTTAGAATGAAAACCTGTAGCCACTGCAGCCCTCTAGGCCTGGAGTTCAACACACGTGACATAGATGAACAGACACTATGTCGAAACAAAGCAATCGCTGTGGCTCAGCAACGTGCAAGTGAAACACCTCAGTTATGAAAGGCAAAACTTGAAGTTTTCACTAAAAACATTGCCTCTCTGGAGGGATTTTCTTGAGACAAAGTTTAATAGGACTCATATGCCAGCAATAAGGCTAAGATATGGTATTGCCAGTGTCTTCTTATGAAAGCCAGTGGGGCAGCAAGTACAGGTGGGTCAATGTCCTCTGCACTGGTACAAGAGATAGTTGACGCCTCTCCAAATTCACAAATATAGTAAAACTGCTAGGGAGTCCTCGTGTTGTTCTTTGTTCCGAAGAAGAGAAATTTAGTAGATCATGTATTGTACACACAAACCATGACGGGACACAGGACTTACAAATCATGTGATAGTAAAATAATGAGAAAAGCAAATGTGACTTAGAAACATGTTAAAAATAAAAAATACTGTTACTTTATAATAATATAATGCAGCTAAACATAAATGCCAAAATTTCCATTTTGAGTAATTTGGGAAATTTACCTGTTGTGAAGTTTCTCCAGCTCTGGATTTAAGATCCTAAAACAATAAAATAAGATATTATTACCAGTATCTCATAAGTAGTACTGTATATAAAAAACTTTGCTCATTGCACTATTTAGCATTTACACTATAAATCAGACAACACATGTATGTATGTGTAACATATTATATACAATAATATGAAACAAAATCATTTTGTTGACAGTAACTAAATCAAACTGAAATTCAATATTAAATAAATAATAATATGAAAGGAATATATTGTTATGGCTCTAAAATTAATAAACAGACATTGCTCAACTGGTGGATGGCTAAATGGTAGGTGGTCTGTAACTTAGAGTGTTTGTTATCTCTACTTTAAGGTTGGAGGTGGGCAGATGATCAGAATCTGGACATAATGTCATATTTATCAGCTGCTTCACAGGTTGAGGAGTCATCAGTGGATTGTTTCTTATCATATTTTTTTCAATTAAACCTATTTTTATAAATTATTTGTTTCTGGATAAACAGGATAATTCTTGATTTTTCAAAGTTATGACACATGCTTCGTGTTTCATGATTGACTAACGAAGGTTTCTGCTAACTAAGAGTTGAAAAATACATGATGAGAACACTGGAGCCAAAAGGAGTGTGGATCAAAGAATAACACTTTCAATCTCTCTAATCCAACTCCGGGCCACTATGGAGCTGGAGCATATTCCAGCTACATTAGCCACAAGGCAGAGGACAACACGTGGAATATGTGCAAAGTTACTAAATTACATTGTGCTTATTTTATCACCTGCTACATATGTTTTTTTAAAGGTTTGTGCTGCATTTATTTTGGATTCACTCCAACACTGCACTTGTCTCATTTGTGGTGTAGAAAAATCAATACTGTTTTACTGTACCTACAGAGCAAAAGACGCAATCCTGCAGTCTGGACATAACACTTCGCTGACTTGAAGTCACATTGCCATGCTGCTCAATAAAACTAATCAGTTTAATAATCCTGTTACACCCTCTATACTCATATTCCCAATCTGTCGACTACAGCAAAAGGCCCATATCACTACTGACACCAGTTTATGGGTTGCAAGACTTCTGTTATTAGTCAGTCCCCATTGGGACTTCATATTCTCTCAGCTGTGTAGGAAACATTGCTAATTTTTTGAAAAATGATTGGGTGGATCAGTTCTTAAGAAGACAATGATTTATGATGGGCACTCAGACTAAACCTTTTGTAGCCTTATTTGTTATGTTTCAGTCAAGGTTTGATGCCTGACCTATGTGAAAGGTTCTATACAAATAAAATGCATTATTATTATTTTCCATTTTATTATTTCTCACTGTCAATATATATTCTTTCCATACATGCACTGTCCATGAATTATTATTTTTCACTGTAGATATATAAACACTGTGTGACTATGAGAAAGTCCCTTCACCTGCCTGTGCTCAAATTGGAAATAGAAAAGAAGTGTAACCAATTGTATCTTAAATGTTGCAAGTTGCTTTGGATAAAGTTGTTGGCCAAATAAATACATTTAATTTCTGTTAATATTCATTCATTTACTTTTCACACCCACTTTATCCTGAGCTGGGTCACAGGAAACCTGGCAAGCAGTGGGTACTAATAATCCATGGACAGGTTGCCTGGGTGAACACACACACATACACACAAGGATCAATTTAGCATCACCAATCCACCCTAACCTTCATGCCTTTGGACTGTAGGAGGTAACTGTAGCACCCACAGGAAATCAACATGGACACATGGAGAACATGTAAACTCCATACTGTTATGAAAGTGTCAATCACCAAAGCCTTTTTTTATTTTGAATGAGCAGCAGGATTTCTCACTTCATTAAGTTAAATCATCAAGAATTTTTTTATATAACTATTATAATTCTCCCAATCCATATAGAATTCAAGCCCTGCAGAGTAATGAACCATTTAAAAGAAAGTGCATTCAGTGCTATAGCCTTAATGGGAGACTTCAGTGCTCATGATGGTGGGGATTTCAAGAGGGGAATGATTTGGAGAAAGAGTCTGCCTAATCTGAAACCATAAAATGTATTGCTAATATTTGTATCTAACAAACTGCATGTTTAAACATAGCATTCCTCTTAAATATACAGTATCTGATAGCAAGTGTCCAATGCCACAGGTGAGTGATTAATTTTGTAGCCACGTTATCTCATGTGAGGTTTTATATAGGCAGGTGCCGACGTGTCAAATGATCACAGTCTGGTGGAGAGTTGGCTCAGATTAACAGAGACTCAGCTAAACAGACAAATTAAAATGGAGTTTCCAGTGGATGTGTCTGTTCAAAGTAAGTTTAAGTAAGTACATCTCTGGAAGAGCCTCTCCTCAGTCTCAAGGGAAATCAAGGACATGGAGTTTAGTAAGACCCTCAAGGACAGTAGCTGAGAAGGTCATAAGCAGCAGTGACCAAAAAGTGGTCGGTGCCTGTAATTGAGGCAATCCCAGTACCCACTAGTGCACTATTTGAGGTACAGAGGCCATCCATGAGCTTTTAGTAAGGTGAATGCCCTACTTTTATTAATGTATACTGGCAGATCATCAAGACAGGAGCTGTGGCATTGGTTAAAATGTCTAGGTGTGTAAGGAGTTTATTATTACTGAATATCTGGCAGGCACCTTTATCCAAAGTAAAGATCAGGGTACATTGCAAATCTTTACAAGTATTGATAAAATTTGTAAAAACATTTATTTATTTTTTCAGTTGGAGTATAAACAGGTTGAATAACTTGATCAGGTTTACATAATAAGGCAAAGGCAGGAAATAAACCAACAACCTTGTGGTTGAAGTCCAGGGTCTTAGTCACTACAATATATCACCTTCCTGTTTAGCAGGGCAATGGAGAATGATCACAATAAGGGTCTGGAAGACTAGTCAACACATCAGCAATGGCATCTGAGGGTTGTCCCAGGCTGTTTCCAATAAAGGTGGAGAGCATTGACCTCCACTACTCGAGATATTATTTACCTTACTGGTTTATGATAGCATGTATTTGCAAGCTTTGAGATGCATGAATTGAAGATCTATACCCTGAGAGCCTTCTACCCTACTATGATGAATATGTATGAGTGCATTTTTGTTAAATGTGTTGCTTATTGGGAATTATGGGTACTGTTATTCTTACATCTTATGTCTATTGTTTTCTTATGTTGTATATTTGTGAGTTTAATATTTTATTTGCCTGAGATTACATTCCAAATTCCATAAAAATGACATTGGTATGGTAACAAAGCAAAGCAAATATTATCACAGTGTATAGGCAGATGGCCCTGTTGGGTGCCGTGGGTGCCACCAGGGGAGCTGTGAAAGGACCTCGGGAGTCATGCTTCCCATGCAGCCTGCTAGGAAGTCATGAGGATGGAAGCCCCAAAGTACTTCCGGGCTGATTAAAGAACTGGGATTCTCCAACTGACCCGGAAGTGCTGGCAGGTCACGTGGGGGGAAGAGCAGAAGAACTTCCAGGTCAAGGACTATTTAAGGGACTGTGGAGGACCCAGCAAGTGAGCCGGAGTTGGGAGGTAGAGGAAAGAGCTTGCTGGGAGGTGTATTTATTTGCCTGTTTATTAGTGGTAGTGGTGCTTGAGGAGCACTGTACAAAAAGAAGAAATAAAAACAACTTCTTGGTACTTTTAAAACATGTTGTCAGTGTCTGTTTGTCGGGTTAGGTGCTGGTATTGTGCCATCTAGTGTTACAGATGCCACATAAGAGGTTGCGCATCAAACTTAAAGAAGTGGGAGTTCAGGGTTATGTTTTTAAATGGGTGCAGAATTGGCTCAGACACAGGAAGCAGAGGGTGATGGTGCGAGGAACCTCATCAGAATTGGCCGATGTTAAATCAGAAGGACTTGGATAGCATACAGGCTTGGGTAGATTTGTGGCAGATAAAATTTAATGTCAATAAATGTAAGGTACTACACATCCATCCACCCATTCATTATCCAACACGCTATATCCTAACTACAGGATCACGGGGGTCTGCTGGAGCCAATCTTAGCCAACACAGGGCGCAAGGCAGGAAACAAACCCCGGGTAGGGCGCCAGCCCACAGCAGGGTACTACACATAGGAAGTAAAAATGTTAGGTTTGAATACACAATGGGAAGTCTGAAAATCGAAAGCATGCATTATGAGAAGGATTTAGGACTCATAGTGGACTCTAAGCTATCGACTTCTAGACATTGGTCAGAAGCCATTAAGAAGGCAAACAGAATGTTAAGTTATGTAGCACGATCTGTGGAGTACAAGCCCAAGGAGCTAATGCTAAAAGCTAAAGCTTTATAATGCACTGGTGAGGCCTCATCTGGAGTCCTGTGTGCAGTTATGTTCTCCAGGGTACAAAAAGGACATAGCAGAACTAGAAAGAAGATTAAGAGAGGACATGATTGAAATGTTTAAAATTCTTAAGGGAATTAGTCCAGTGGATCGAGACTGTTACTTTAAAATGAGTTCATCAAGAACATGGGGACACAGTTGGGAACTTGTTAAGAGTAAATTTCGCACAAACATTAGGAAGTTTCTGAGAGACTGGACTCACAGACCTTAGTAGATTCTTCACTTTACAACGCAATTTCACCTGGAAAATTAATATCTATCACGATTGTGAAGAAATACCTTTGACATGAAAAATACTAAACTTATCCTTTAATTTTTATTCTATATTAGTGTTGTAGCATCTAAAAAAATCCACTTGTAACATCACCTACTATTCTAGATATTAATCTGGTGGCTATGCAACATTGTCTTCTCCAGCAGGCACATGCATGTCTATGCCTTATAATTAAAGCTTAAAAGTCTTAAATGATAGATTATGTGTCTCATGGTGTCTTTAGAGATGTAGTTGTGGGAAATAATAAAGGCACAAATCATGAGAACTGTCACCCACAGCATGTGTTTCACAAGTCTAATAATATAGTATGTTTACTTCCTTTATACATTGTGATATTTAAGAGATATCAGATTATAGATCTACATTAAATCTTGCCTTTAACTGTCAAATCTTTGCTTAAACAGGTGTGGAGTCTTTCCAGAACTGAATGAAGACCCATAAAAAAAGAATCCTTTGTAAAATAACAGTAAATGAGTAAAAGATGCACTTTTGCAGTCATAAATTAAAGCATCACTACAAAAACATTAAGAGATGGGGAGTTCTGTGGGATCTTTGTTAATGAGTGAGATCAGAGGATAATGGTCAGACTCATTCAAGCTAAGAGAAAGGCAAAAAACGGTCAAATAACAGCTCTTTACAACAATGGTGTCCTAAAGGACATCTCTAAATGCAAATTGTTTTGGACCTTAATAATAATAATAATAATAATAACATTTACACAATGCTTTTCAACTTTTCTACCTACTCAAAATGCTATTAGGTGGTGAGGGGGTAAGGCAAGTCTTTAGAAAATATGGGATGAATAGGGGGCAGCAGAATGATATTTAGCCAGGATATCAACACTCTACTCAGTTAGAAAGATGCCTAAGGACCTTTCTAAGTCGCCTGCAGACCTTTCTTGGGAAATCCCACCAGGAACCGCTGCCTCACTTCCGGTCCCGGCCCCGAGGACGACATCACTTCCTCCGGACTTCCTATAAAGCCTCACTTCTTTCCTCCGGAATTCATTTCTGTTTTGGACGTAGTCTTGTATACTACTTTGCTTACATTTCTCTAACTTTGCAGCCAGGAACAGATTACATGGGTGGCTGCCCCAAATCTTTCCCATGTCTGAAGTCTCATACTTTATATATAATAAAATCATTAAAAAACAAAATATTAGAATAAACACAAATAAACATTGTAACAATTGAAACTGTAAAGAATGTCTTGATTTTACATGCCCCCCCAATGCAATTCACTTTGGTATGGTGCCATATAAATTTTGCTAGTCCTGTGGTAAATTCTTCCATAGTACTTGTAGGTTTTTCTAAAATTCCTCTGACTTGTTTTTTGTTTTTTTTTCTGTCCAATTGGCTTCACACAGATTCAATTCTGTTGAAGTTGGGGCTCTGAGGTGGCCAATCAACTTTTAGGGTACTTTTAGATGACGTTTTTGGTAATAATTAATTTTGCCAATTAAAATTTGTTTGTATTTCTTAGCAATCATCATTCCATCAGTTTTGGCCATATCCCTTACACCGTTGGCTGAAATGCATCACCAAACTAGACCAGAGGTGGGTAGTAACGTGTTACATTTACTCCGTTACATTTACTTAGTAAGTTTTTAAAAAAAATTGTACTTCTAAAAGTAGTTTTACTGCACCATACTTTTTACTTTTACTTGAGTACATTTGTGAAGAAAAAACGCTACTCTTACTCCACTACATTGGTCAACACTCGAAACGTTACTTTTTTCCATTAGATACACTATATTTGCCAGAGAGAAGCCGCCAGTGGATCTACAGCATGACTGTTTCACCAATCAGACATAGCAATAATAATCACAAGACTCCGTTTCACCAATCAGACGTAGTAACAATAATCACATGGCTCCATTTCACAAATCAGATGTAGCCATGCAGTCACATGACCACACACAAACTTGGTGGTACAAACTCCTTACAGACAGCAGACAGGGAAAGAAAGAATACAAGTGGAACCCCAGTTTGCGAGCATAATTTGTTCCGGAAATGTGTTCGCAATCCAAAGCACTCATATATCAAAGCGAATTTCCCCATATGAAATAATGGAAACTCAGATGATTCGTTCCACAACCCAAAACTATTCATATAAAAATGATTAAAACAAAATATAAAGTAAAAATACATAAAACAAATTAACCTGCACTTTACCTTTGAAAAGAATCATGGCTGGTGTGAGTGAGTTAAACTCTTGTGGGATTTCACCCAACAGGACGACACGCGGAAGAGCATCCCAAAACAACCGCAGGCACCCAGCGCTGTAGCAGTTCACCGTAAAAGCAAATCTGAAAAGATCGCAGTCATGCTATAAGTGCCTGCCGTTGATGGGTGATACAAGGAACATTATAAATGCGCAGGGCACAGGATTACTTGGCCATTAACCTGGGTATGACCCTGCCTGACTGCTGTGTCTGTGTATAGCAGAATGGCAGATCCCGCTACAATAAATAACCACGCTGTTCCTATATCAAGCTGAATGGTGTCGCTAAACTATTGAGACTCAGCTTCATGGGGTGCAAGACAGGAACTCACACGTTACAACACACACACACACACACGTGGTCACAATGCTGTAGTAAACAGTATATGCTTGTACAGATGTTGACTATATGAGTGAGGCACGCCGACTGACGATTGCCCCCAATCCCGCAGCGAGAGAGAGAAGAACCCTCAGCTCAGTTGTGATCAAGTGACGCCTGACAGACAAAGTGTATATGGACTACTCGTATTGCAAGACCATGCTCGTTTATCAAGTCAAAATTTATTACAATTTTTAGCTCGTCTTGCAAAACACTCGCAAACCAAGTTACTCGCAATCCAAGGTTCCACTAGTACATGAAAAATGAGAGCCAAATCGTGCTGAAGCTTAACTATCACTTCACTAAGTGAAGAACAAGCATGTTTTAACCAAACATGCACAGACACAGACAGTCAAGGTAAAGTGAGACTTCTTGCACGTGCACAAGCTGCCTTTTTCTAATGTTATTTTCTATTAGCTGTGCTATTTGGAGGGCAAGTGAATATGCAGTATTATACTGTCAGTGTACAGTATATCTTGTCACTGTAAGTAGTTTGCACTGTTCAAACATACATGTTACCTACTGTAGGTATCGGCTTCAAAAGCTTTGTTGTGAAAAACTGAGATTTGGAACTTTGTGTTATTTGCGCATCTTTATTTTGTAAAGATGTCATTTATTTTTACTAATTTTTTATTTTATTATTTGGAAATAGCAGAATTTGCACATTATTTTATATTTTTGTCTGTCTTATTACAACATTTCTAAAAAGTAAAACAGTTACTCAGTACTTGAGTAGTCTTTTCACCAAATGCTTTCTTGCTCTTACTTAAGTCATTTTTTGGATGACTACTTTTTACTTCTACAGTGGGATGCAAAAGTTTGGGCAACCTTGTTAATAGTCATTATTTTCCTGTATAAATCGTTGGTTGTTACGATAAAAAATGTCAGTTAAATATATCATATAGGAGACACACACAGTGATATTTGAGAAGTGAAATGAAGTTTATTGGATTTACAGAAAGTGTGCAATAATTGTTCAAACAAAATCAGGCAGGTGCATAAATTTGGGCACCACAAAAAAGAAATGAAATCAAAATTTAGTAGATCCGCCTTTTGCAGATATTACAGCCTCTAAACGCTTCCTGTAGGTTCCAATGAGAGTCTGGATTGTGGTTGAAGGTATTTTGGACCATTCCTCTTACAAAACATCTCTAGTTCATTCAGGTTTGATGGCTTCCGAGCATGGACAGCTCTCTTTAACTCACACCACAGATTTTCAATTATATTCAGGTCTGGGGACTGAGATGGCCATTCCAGAACGTTGTACTTGTTCCTCTGCATGAATGCCTTAGTGGATTTTGAGCAGTGTTTCGGGTCGTTGTCTTGTTGAAAGATCCAGCCCGGCACAGCTTCAGCTTTGTCACTGATTCCTGGACATTGGTCTCCAGAATCTGCTGATACTGAGTGGAATCCATGCGTCCCTCAACTTTGACAAGATTCCCAGTCCCTGCACTGGCCACACAGCCCCACAGCATGATGGAACCACCACCATATTTTACTGTAGGTAGCAGGTGTTTTTCTTGGAATGCTGTGTTCTTTTTCCTCCATGCATAACGCCCCTTGTTATGCCCAAATAACTCAATTTTAGTTTCATCAGTCCACAGCACCTTATTCCAAAATGAAGCTGGCTTGTCCAAATGTGCTTGAGCATACCTCAAGCGGCTCTGTTTGTGCTGTGGGTGGAGAAAAGGCTTCCTCTGCATCACTCTCGCATACAGCATCTCCTTGTGTAAAGTGCGCCGAATGGTTGAACGATGCACAGTGACTCCATCTGCTGCAAGATGATGTTGTAGGTCTTTGGTGCTGGTCTGTGGGTTGACTCTGACTGTTCTCACCATTCGTCGCTTCTGTCTATCCGAAATCTTTCTTGGTCTGCCACTTCGAGCCTTAACTTGAACTGAGCCTGTGGTCTTCCATTTCCTCAATATGTTCCTAACTGTGGAAACAGACAGCTTAAATCTCTGGGACAGCTTTCTGTATCCTTCCCTAAACCATGATGGTGAACAATCTTTGTCTTCAGGTCATTTGAGACCTGTTTTGTGACCCCCATGTTGCTACTCTTCAGAGAAAATTAAAGGAGGAGGGAAACTTACAATTGACCCCTTAAATACTCTTTCTCATTATAGGATTCACCTGTGTATGTAGGTCAGGGGTCACTGAGCTTACCAAGCCAATTTGAGTTCCAATAATTAGTTCTAAAAGTTTTGGAATCAATAAAATGACAACGGTGCCCAAATTTATGCACCTGCCTGATTTTGTTTGAACAATTATTGCACACTTTCTGTAAATCCAATAAACTTCATTTCACTTCTCAAATATCACTGTGTGTGTCTCCTATATGATATATTTAATTGACATTTTTTATCGTAACAACCAACGATTTATACATGAAAATAATGACTATTAACAAGGTTGCCCAAACTTTTGCATCCCACTGTACTTGAGTAATATTATTTTGAAGTAACTCCATTCTTACTTGAGTACAATTTTTGGCTACTCTACCCACCTCTGAACCAGACAGACCTGTGACCACACTTTAGAAAAAGCTGCAGACAGGCATCAATGAATTTCCCACTCACTCACTCTTCCTCTGACAAGGTAAGACTTAGTGTCAAAAAAAATTTTCAAAATTTCAACTTTGGAGTCATCATTCAATAAGGTTTCCTGCCATTGGTTATTGTTCCTGCTCTATAGTCTGTTACGTAGTGGTTGCTTCTGATTGTTGCTTTTCTGGTTCCTTTGCTTTATATTTATGAAAAAACTTCTTTTACAGTTGAAGTGTGTACCTTGGTTCTAGATGACTGTTTGATGCTGAACAAGGAAGTTGAATAAGTTTTTGTCTGTCCCTTAAAGAAGTGAGCTTTAATTTCTGATCATCGGATAGTAGACATCTTATGAGGCATTTTCTCTCTTCAACTTGACCATGTTTTCATAATATTTCTTTATGACAGCTTGAATACCACATCTTAAAGACACGTTTGGAGTGCTACTGCTCACTGATTATAGTTTTGTTCATACAACATTATGATTTTATGTCTGTCAAAGTATGTTAGTATAGTCATAGTATATATGTATGCAGTGGCATATTCAATCCCTTTGAAAGTCATCACAATTTGTCTACATGACAAAAGATTTGTACACATTCAGTATTTTTAAAGTGAAATATTATGCTTTAATAATACATTTCCAAACTCAAAATAAACCACTTTATGTAGAATTTAACTGAAGCACAAAAACTCAAACGTTAGTGTTTGCATAAGTATTTAAACCTCTGTGCTTTGGAAGCTCCAGGTTTACACAATGCACTTAATAACAAATAGATTGTCTCTCCTTGAACTCCACAGTTGCTGGCCTGATTTCCCTGTGCGGGCTCCCTTTTAAACTGTATCTGGGCACAGGTGCTGCAATCACCTACTCCAAGGTAAGAACGAAGCTCTTGACCAAACCTCTCGCGTATTCACATGATTGTGTGATCAGCCGAGCAGTCTGATCAACCTTGGAGCAGTGCTTACACGTTCCCATGTATACCTGTGCCCGCCTGAAGCCTACATGCTCCAAATTATTTGATTAAACCCATCTAATGCCACAAAACATCTGATGAAGACCATGGAGCGGCTGCTGCTTCACCACCTGAGGCCACAGGTCCACCATGCCCTCGACCCTCTGCAGTTCGCATACCAGGAGAAGGTGGGAGCGGAGGATGCCATCATTCATATGCTACACCGATCCCTCTCCCACCTGGACAGAGGCAGTGGTGCTGTAAGAATTATGTTTTTGGACTTCTCTAGCGCCTTCAACACTATCCAACCTCTGCTCCTTAGAGACAAGCTGACTGAGATGGGAGTAGACTCATACCTGGTGGCATGGATCGTGGACTATCTTACAGACAGACCTCAATATGTGCGTCTTGGGAACTGCAGGTCTGACAGTGTGTTCAGCAATACAGGTGCGCCGCATTGGACTGTAATTTCTCCGGTCCTGTTCAATCTACATAAATCAGACTTCCAATATGACTCGGAGTCCTGCATCGTGCAAAAGTTCACTGATGACACTGCTATTGTGGGCTGCATCAGGAGTGGGCAGGAGGAGGAGTACAGGAAGCTAATCAAAGACTTTGTTAAATGGTGCGACTCAAACCACTTACATCTTAACACCAGCAAAACCAAGGAGCTGGTGGTGGATTTTAGGAGGCCCAGGCCCCTCATGGACCCTGTGATCATCAGAGGTGACTGTGTGCAGAGGGTGCAGACCTATAAATACCTGGGAGTGCAGCTGGATGACAAATTGGACTGGACTGCCAATACTGATGCTCTATGTAAGAAAGGTCAGAGCTGACTATACTTTCTTAGAAGGCTGGCATCCTTCAACATCTGCAGTAAGATGCTGCAGATGTTCTACCAGACAGCTGTGGCGAGTGCCCTCTTCTACGCGGTGGTGTGCTGGGGTAGCAGCATAAAGATGAAAGACGCCTCACGCCTGGACAAACTTGTTAAGAAGGCAGGCTCCATTGTAGGAGTAAAGTTGGACAGTTTAACATCTGTGGCAGAGCGACGGGCACTAAGCAAACTCCTGTCAATCATGAATAATCCACTGCATCCACTGAACAGTGTCATCTCCAGGCAGAGGAGTAGCTTCAGTGACAGACTTTTGTCACCGTCCTGCTCCACTGACAGACTGAGGAGATCACTCCTCCCCCACACTATGCGACTCTTCAATTCCACCCGGGGGAGTAAATGCTAACATTACTCAGTTATTGTCTGCTTTTTTTATTTTAATTTTTTCATTTTTATTACTATTTAATTTAATATTGTTTCTTTGTATCAGTATACTGCTGCTGGATTATGTGAATTTCCCTTGGGATTAATAAAGTATCTATCTATCTATCTATCAACTCTCTATCTTCTTACATAATACGCTACTGTAGCTGTCCGTTTGTCAGTCCAGGATTTTAAATCACCTGTAGCGTGCAAACCATTTGACCTATTGACCTGAAATTTGGTACACATATACTACGTGACGGCTACTATCCGTTTTCGGGGTGATGATTTGTATTACTCTTTTTATTTTTATTTTATTTTATTGTAGAATCAACTCTCGGCAGCATGCAGCAGGGTGGCCATGCGGCGCATGCATACGGGCGCCATTCTCATTTTTACCACCTTCACCATCACTTCCCCTACCTCTTCATGTTTTAAATCATTCTTGAGGAAGATTGAAGATTTAAGTGCCAGCTTAAGTGAAAAATGAAGAAAAACGTACTAAGTAATTGCAACACAAAAACTGACTTAATCATTTTTAACACGAAAAGATGCTGAAACGAAGAAGCGGGCTGTTAGAGTGGAGAAAAGAAGAGCTGCTCACGAAGCAGCAAACACATCAAGCTCTGAGCAAATGAATGCTAAACTTACAGAGAAAGAGGATGAAAACTATAAGTTAAGTGTATTTGCTGCATGTTATCGTGCAGTACGCCATTACTGGTCTCTTATAAAAATAAAAAAAATGTGTCTTACCTTAAGACTTTTGGTTATCTTATCGTCATCGATAGAAGACGAATTCACTGAATGAAATCAGATAAGAGACAGGTTAAGGATACAATTCTGACATTATCACTTTCACAGATTACTTTCTTTGAATCCTTCTATCCCAGCAGCAGCAGGAGTAAGACAGGAGCCATCACTAGGATGCCAGTCCATTGCAGGGCACATTTATGTACACACACCCAAATATTCAGATCATCCTGAATTATCCAGAATTATATAGATACTTCTACATAAAACGACTGGACAGCTGTCAGGCTAAAAATCAACAACAACAACATTTATTCCTGTATGACATTCTCATACAAATGATGTAGCTCAAAGTGCTTTACCTAATGAAGAAAGAGAAAAAAGACAAAATAAATAAGAAAATAGAATTAGGGAACACTAATTAATATAGAATAAGAGTAAGGTCCGATGGCCAGGGAGGAGAGAAAATACAAAAAAAAAAACTCCAGACGGCTGGAGAAAAAAATAAAATCTGCAGGGGTTCCGAGACCACCCAGCCCCCTCTAGGCATTCTACCTAAAATCAATGAGCTCAGTCAGTCCTCATTGTATTCAGGGTAGACATGGAAGAACTTGATGATGATGGTCATGTGGACTTCTGACCTTTAATCCATCAATGGGGTGCTTTGATTAGGTGGTGGTGGCGCAGATTGCCACCACAGAAAACCGGAAAAAGAATCACACATTTATTATAAACTGAATACACAAAACATTTAAAAAGAACATACAAAAAAAGATAAAGAAGAGCTAACGTACAAGTTGACATTGCTACGCTATATCTTGTTACTTGAGTAACTGTTCTGCTTGACCTGCTAACACACATGCTGATTATTTGTCATTGAAGTGCAAGGAGGTAAAGTAAGTTAACACACGAAGCTTCACCCAGCCGGAGGTGGAAAATGAATCTGCCATCATTCAGGTTAATAACCTGACTTGTGTCATTTTTCCACACCACATGTTATAGAGATGTAACAAAAATAGAAAAATTAACCCTTTTGAGTTTCATAATGTGGAAGACTATATGCTCAATTTGTATGTGTCTATTCAGGGTTTGCATTCTGCTCTGTGAAATTTAAATCCTATCACCAGGAAAAAATACATTGTTTAACAATAAGTAATGAACTAGGTTTTACAATACGTATGTTAAATAGTTTCATACTAGCTATTTTCTTAAAGATGTACCCAAATCCGTACCTTTCTAGGTACTTATTAAGTATATCCTACCTATACAATATTTCCACAGGTCATCATTAGAGGTGCCCTGCGGTAGGCTGGAGCCCTGCCTGGGGTTTGTTTCCTGCCTTGCGCCCTGTGTTAGCTGGGATTGGCTCCAGCAGACCCCCGTGACCCTGTAGTTGGGATATAGCGGATTGGATAATAGATGGATGGATCATTAGAGGTATGTGAAGGTAATTATGTTCTGTTTTGTTAAAGGAGTATTTTGGAGTTTCAAGGACAGGCAGTTAGTTACTGATAAGACAAGTAATGATCTCTGTAAGAAATAAAGAAGATAAATGTTTGCTAACTTAGGGTCACCAGACATAACCTAGCTTTTGTTGATATTAACTAATCAGTGTAAGATGGCAAGAAGGTTGGGGAAGATTTTCAAGCTATAAAGACTGTAGACAGCTTTAAAGGGATTCATTCTGACTTTAATGTAAAGTTCTGGATCAGCATTACTACTATCAAAGTCCTCCTTTTGTTAAATTAAAATAGTGTGGCTTATTATCTTCAAAAATTATTTCTTTCAAAGCTTACATTTTCATTAGTTTCTAATATCTCTTCTGCTACTCTTTTTACTTATTTCTTTACAGAAACTGATTTCATTCTAATGCTGTAATCAGATATTCTAAGAATGCAGAAATGCACCATTCTGTATGGTTGTGGTCTGAGTTCATCTTGTTCTTTCTCACGCTCACACTTCATAAATACTAGTCAGGAGGAAGAGCTTCTTATATTTATGACAGCCGTTAAGGTTACCCAATGTACGCTTATGTGTGCAAAAAACATGCCAAAATGATTCATTGTCGTAGTCAAAGGGCAGGTAAAATAATTAGTAACAGTGAAGTTTTTTTTCACTTATTTTTAACACTTAAATCCAAAGTGTGATTAAAAAAACAGTTTTTTCAACATTTTTTTAACAAATGCAGAGCTGAAATGCAAATGGACTTCCTAGGATGGCTATGGAGACTTAATGGGAGAGTCTGATCCTATAAAGGTGTGAAATGGAATTGAAGAATTTACTCACATTGCAGCCAAACTGTCTTTTAACAACAACATTTATTTATATAGCACATTTTCACACAAATACAGTGATGTTAAAGTATCTATCTATCTATCTATCTATCTATCTATCTATCTATCTATCTATCTATCTATCTATCTATCTATCTATCTATCTAGCTCAAAGTGCTTTATATGATGAAGAAAAGAGAAATAAAAGACAAAGTAAGAATTAAAATCAGAGAACACTAATTAACATAGAAATAAAAGTAAGGTCTGATAGCCAGGGAGGACAGAAAAAAACAAAAAAAAAAAATACTGCTGGAGAGAAAAAATAAAATCTGCAGGGGTTCAGCGGCCACAAGACCACCCAGCCCCCTCTAAGAGCCACTTCATTGTCTGTGAAGCTTTTTCTCTGATGTTCAGATTACAACAGCCAATTCAGATGTCATTGCTGTTTCATCTTTACTGACATATTATACTTTACAGTTTATAACCACTGTTATACATGATGGGTGTCATGGTGGCCCAGTGCCTGACAATCAGAGTTTTGGGTTTCAGTCTTTTCAGTTCCAGATAACTTGGTTCAAATTATTGGCTGGCCACTGACTGTGTGGACTATGCATGTTCTCCCAGTATTCACATGGTGTTTTTCTCCAGGTAGTCTGGTTTTTCCACCCATGTACTAAAGACATGTTTGTTAAGTGAATTGGCAATTGTTACATTTCTGAGGGGGGCTGTCAAAAAACAGGGCCTGTTAAAGTTATTTGAGCTATTCTTTGTGCGATTTTGAGCTATATGAGAAATACATTGTTGTTGCTGTTAAATTGCTCTGTGGTATTGGCTGAGAACAGTTAACGTATTTTGCATGTTACATAATCACTTTAATTATCAATTAACACATTAGGAATAAGATATAAATATAGCTAGGAAGACAATGATACTGAAAATAGTGGTTTCCGCTACTATGATGAAATGTTAAATATCCCTAATTAACTGTGTCCAGTAAGTTCACTAAATATTCCACATGCAGCCAGATCATTGCAAGAAGCATAATGAAATTAGATCTGCATCATCAATAAACTGTTGTTTGTCTCTAGGAAGGAAAGAGTTTCTTTTATGTCACAAGACCTGTTTCACCCCAAGAAAAGATGGACTCTTTTATCCCCAAGAACACAGCTGATGAAAGCCTTCCACCACTGAGCCGTATGGACAGCCAATCAGATTTATGTCTTCATAGATCATTGAAAGTAATTTAAGAATTGGTATACGTAGCATGTGTAGTAACTTCATACTAATTTTTGTTCTTAAGTCAATGCTAATATTATGGTAAATCTTCAGGGGCCATTTTCAGAAGGGCATGTTTCTGTCATAGAATCTCTGAAACACCTCCTTATAAATATGCAAATTAATCAAGCAGATCCCATACATGCTCCTTTCTAGGGGTGAAACTCTGGGGTTTATGATGTGCAAAGTGTCAGCCTATTTCACCCTATTTTTGTATTTCTTGGTAGCAAATGGAACTGGTGTCAACTCTTTTAAAGATTTTATAACCACACTGTCTGATTTGGATGAGATTTAATCTCTGACTAACTTTACGTTCTCAGTGTATAAAAAGGATAAGTTTGGCTATATATGGGGGAGTAGTTCTGTCTCCAGGAATGCTTATACACACATTTCTGGTATTCTGTATTTGCCATTTTTATAACTTTTTTTGTATTCTGTTACTGAATAGACAAATAGTCTTTATTTAATAAAAAGTTGATCATAAAAAAATAAATAAGTGATCAATTATTGTACTGAATATTTTCTGGTACTTATAATAATACTGAAAATGTAGAGTCCGTTTTACTGTGGATACACATTCGAACTTGGCATTTGAGGTTTGCAGTCTGAATATTCATAATTATTGAGTATTAATAGTTAGGTTTTAAATTGACTAGTTCACACATTAAGTTAGCTGCTTGGCCTCTGCGGTTTTATTTTGAAACACACACTACAATGTGGTGTTTAGCCTCTGAGGTGGCATATACATATGAAATATTATTTATATAACACATGCTAAGAATATTGCTATTTACCTACAGTTTTACTATAAAGTACACTCTAGCTAAACAGTGCTTAACCTGCAACCTTCGATATAAAAAGATGACTTTTAGCTATAGTCACATTTCTTTCTTGGGGCACAAAACCCAAAGCTTCACAAATAATAGTAAGTCAAGCTAACTTAAATATTACATCTCGCCTGAAGAAGGGGCCTGAGTTGCTCTAGTTAGCCAATCAAATGTGTCATTTTGCTTGACTTCTCACTACATTAAATATTAGAGTAACATATAACTAGTTTCTCTCATAAATACAAAATAGGTCTTTAAAACTAAAAATAAAAATTTGGAGTCAGATTGATGGTCCACGCTCCTATTGCGTCACTGGTTAGAAGAAGTGAGGCGGTAGTGGAACTGAGTTAATATTAGGTGAATGATTCTGTCTAAACGTTCAACCAGGTAAAAACGCCTGCACTAATTAGTCCCAGAAAGGCTTTGGCTATTCAAGATGTCATTGAAAAGGAGGCAAGAAATTCTAGCAAAGATGGATTTTCATAAAAGACAATTTGAGAAGATTAACTACAATACCCTTAGAAAAATGGCAATATGTTTTTATACTGATGGAAAAAGTTTAACCTGTGAGAACTGAGCATCTTTTTATTTTTAGTGCTGAATATTAGTTTGTTGTTCTTAAAAGCATATACATTCGTTTTTTACATTTTATTTCTCTTTGAAATTATTTGTTAGATAAGCACAGACACATAGTCATATTAGATAGAGAGACTGATAGACAGACAGACAGACAGATATTTTGTTCACATTACAAACTGAAAAAATGTGACTTTTATACCCCTGCATTATATAAAATCATCATCATTTCTTTATATATATTGCACATGTTCATAGAATGGTGGCTAGATGGCAGGCTAGGCTAACCAGACCAATCTATCCCCAGCAACTTCCTCCAGGTCAGATACTCCTGGTCCAGTAAGAGATATAACCCCTTCAGCTTGTCCATGAATTGCTCCTCAGTTTTATACTAACGGACTGTGCCTGCCTGCTACACCACCTCTGGGTGACTGCAAAAAGGTTTTCTATTACATGCTTAGTTCTACTCTGACTTCATGGAGAGTGAGCCTAGCTGTACTGCACAGAAACCTTAACTGAGCCTCTAGTATTCACAGTCTCATTCATATGGTCACCAGTTGGAGCCTGTGATCATCGGTGAGGATGGGAACACAGACGGACCAATAAACACAATGGTTTAATCAAGAACTTAGCTGTATCCTCACTACTTCACTACACTCTAGTACAATGTTCAGAAACTGTTTCTGCTATAGCAGTTCATCGGTCAATCCCACCATCACCTCAGCCTTCACTTGTGAAGAACTCATCAAGGTACTTGAACCCCTCTGCTTTGGGCAGTTTCTTACCCCTTTCCTCAAGAGTAAATGCAATTATTTTATGGGAGAAGGCCATGATGTCAGAATTCTAGGTGGTTATTCTCACCCCAGCCACAACCATACTCAACTTTGAACCATTACATAGAAGTTGGGAGTCATATCTAATTGTCATTTGGTTTCCTTCAAGTCCTTGGCTGTGCTTTGAACATCATGTGCATGAAAAGACTTTGATGAACTCCACAGTTCACATTGATATGACTCAATGTAATGCCAACCATTTGAACCAGGCTCTCATGTCACAAATACAGAGAACTGAATGACATGCAGCAGCACCCTCAGACCTCATACACCCAAATCACATTCCATAAAACAACACAGGGCACACAATCATAAGCTTTTTACAAATCCATAAAGCACATACATACAAAACAGGAACATTCTTCTGAACCCTCAAATATCTATGAAAAGACAAAGAGCTGTTGCACTCTTCTTTCATGGCTTGAACAGTATCTGAATTGCTCCTTGATCTGAGGTTTGTCTATCAGGCAGAGACTTGCTTCAAGTGCCCTAACTTTCCTAGTGGGGCTGAGGAGTGTGTTGCCTTGGTAATTGGAATACACCCTTATGTTCACCTTTTTGAAGATGGGCCACCATTCAAGTCAGCTTCTTCCTACCTTCCATGCAACATGGAAGAAGTTTGTTAGTTTCAAATCCCCCCCACACCATTCAGTTTTTTAGCACGTCACGTCAAATTTCATTATCCATACCTTCCTTACCACTATGGAGCATTTTATTCACTACAACATCAGCTAAAGAAGTAGACCCAATTACAACCAGTACTTCTAGAATTGCCTGCTCAAATGAGGGTGTAACCATGGAGTCTAGGAGTTCCTCAAAAATCACTCTTTCCACCTATCAACAATATTTGTTGTTGAGGTCAACATTTCTACACCCTTGCTGATAACTGCCTAGGTGACATCATGCCTACCCTTTCAGGGTCATTGAGTGGTCTGCTAGTCTCTTTCTCTCAAAGTTGTCCAAAAGTCATTATCTGCGGTAACAACAAATTCCACCCAAATCACAACAAATTCCACCCAAATCCTGGTTTTCACGGCAGCCTTTTTGGCTTGCTGGCACCTATCAGTAAAATCTGAAAATCCTGCTAATTGTATTGCATGGATGGCATCTTAATTCAACTTGTCATTTTCTCTTACCCCTGGTATCAACCAGTGGGTCTGTTGGTTGTCACCTTGACAGGGACTAACTATATTTGGGCCACAGCTCCTTGTACCTGCCTCCCCTACTGAAATCTTCAACAAAGACCAGTCAGATTCTATGTATCTAAACTCTTTTGAAATTCAAAGGTCTTATGAAAGGTGAACACATTCTGAACAGAACTATCTGCTAGTCATTCCCAGCATACCTTCATTAATTACTTGAGTTTTACAGTTCCATCCGAGTCAGTTCACCACCCACTGGTGATCAGTTAGCAGGATACTGACTCTCTATATTGAACATAAGGCCTCAAGTCACATGCCACGACTACAACGTCAGTCCTTGTTTTTTGACCTAAAGTACTCTGCTGCCAGGTAAACATTTGAGCAAACTCCTTTTCAATGTTCATTATGGACAATCAATGACTAGCACAGATACCCTGTAACAATTCACTGCTTATATACTAATCAGGCAGGCTGGCAATCAGGTGAATGCTGAAGACCCCCAGAAGGACTACAGACTCAGTAAATAGTTCGATTTCAAGCACTGAACCAAATTTCTCAGAAAAGGACAACTTTTTTGAATAGTTATTTAGGGCATAGCACACACGTTTCCTCTCTTCAACTCAACATATTGAGATGACTCCCTCTCATTCAATGGAATAAACATCATCACTATAGTTGTAGGCTTCTTCACACTTGTCCAAGGAGACCCCAATCAGGAACTGGTTCCAGAGCCAATATTGACAGGGTCTGACTATATCTGGTCCGCGTTATTCATACTGCCAAGTGTGTTCTGGACTCTTCCTTGATAGAGGTATTACATTTCATGCCCCAAATGGCAGGTTATATGGCTGAGGACTCTTATTTTTGGATCCATTCCACTCTTGCTTGTTAACCAACTGGCATTTCACATGTTTTAAGTTTTTAATGAACTAACTGTTAAGTTTTAAAGTTACAAAACAGGTCAAAATAATCACATATCATTATATTATTATATTATCACATCAATAATAAAAGAACCACTGCCTATGCTTCCGGGCAAAGGATCTCAAGACATGGTTTAGCTTGCTGGAGTGAAGAAGCCCATAGCCAAATCACTTTCAACCTGAATGATGAGAGTCAGAAGTGCGCTATGGTATTTTTAACATTGTCTGCAAAATTGTTGTATAGAAGCAGAGTCCTACCTGTCTGGTTCTTGATACGTCTCATTTTAAACCAAAGGACCCCCACACTGAAGATCAGCAGGGTGAAAGGCAGGACAAGAATCCGTTTGGAGCGCATGACTGCTGAACTGAGGAAGGGGAAACATCTGTTAATTAAGTTGCATCTGTGCAGACAAGCACAGTATATTGCATTATAGATAGTTGTGGGTGACTAAGTGAGGCAAAAAGGGAACCTTCAAAATTAAGGTGAGTTAAAGATACTTGAAGACTGTAAGTGTATCATAAAAACAATTTTTTTTAGAGAAAGACACAGGTAATAGGCTGATAGCTTGGGTGTGTATAACTGGTATCATGGAAGACTGTAATATTTGTATTACCTTACAGTAGATACAGAAAGTATTCAGACACTTTCATTTTTCTGCACACTGCATTGTAGGTTTAAGTTTAAACTGATTGCCATATTCACCCATCAATGTACACTCAATAAACAGAAAGGTGTCAGAAAGGTTTATAAAATTATTAAAAATCAAAAACTGAAATCACTTATTTATTTAAGTAGTCAGACTCTCAATTCAGTACTTTGCGGAAGCCCTTTTATCAGTAATTGCCTTTTGGGGTAGTCTCTACAAACTTTGCACACCTAGAGTTAGGCAGTTTATCCAATTTTTTTTTTCTGGCAGATACTCACAAGTTCCATTGCATTGGATGGGAAGCATCTGTAAACTGCCATCTTCAAGTCTCTCCACAGATGTTCTATGGGTTTAAGTCTTGGCTTTGGCTGAACCACTTTAGGACAGTCAGAGACTTGTCCTGAAGCTACTCCCGTGTTTTCTTGGCTGTAGTCCTCAGGTCTTTGGTTTTCTGAAAGGCATACTTTCGTCTCAGATGGAGGTCACATGCACTGTGGAGAAGGCTTTCTTTAAGAACCTCTCTGCGTTAATCCTTCCCTCAATTCTGATTAGTCTCCCTGTTCCTGCTGCTCAGGAGACCCCCATAGGATGATGGTCCCACAATCATGCTTCTCCATAGGCAATGGTATTAGGAATGTGATTTTCACTGTCTGGTCTCTGCCAAACATAGTGCTTAGATTTCTGCCCAAAGAATTAAATTATTGTCTCATCAGACCACAGAATCTTTTCTCTCATGCTATCAGAGTCCTTTAAATGCCCATTGGCAAATTCCAAGTGGGTGTTTGCCTCTTTACCCTAAACACCTGATTGATTGCATATTGTAGTGATGGTTGTCCTTTTGACAGATTGTCCCATCTCAGCAAATGACTTTCTGGAGCTCTGTTAGAGGAACCATTTGGTTCTTGGTCACCTCCCTAACTCAGTTTGGCCAGAAGTCCAACACTAGAAAGAGTCCTGGTGGTGCAAGACTTCTCCCATTTCACAATTTCTGAGGCCAATGTGCTCCTGGGAACACTCAAAGCTTTAGAAATGGTTGTATACCCCTGTCCTGATCTGTGCCTCACCACAGTTTGATCGCAGATGTCTACAGAGAATTCCTTGGACTTTATGTTTAATTTTTGTGATGACAACAATTTGGAGTGCCATAGCACAGGGTCTGAAGACACTCATGAATGCAAGATTTCAGTTTTTGATTTTTAATAAATTTGAAAGCCCTTCTGAAAACATATTTTACTTTGCCAGTGTATATTGTTAGGCAAAATAACAACATTATCCATTTAAAATTAAATCTACAGCACATTAAAGTGTGCAGACGGTCAAGAGGTCTGTATACTTTCTGAATTAATTGTAAATAAGAACACTAACTTTGTCTTTTTTCCCCTTGGGATTAATAAAGTATCTATCTATCTATCCATCTATTTGACCAAGCACACAATTACAAAGTACCCGTGCCCCAATAATTGTATCTCCGTATTACGCTTTTCCTCATTTAACCTCATTACTAACTTAATATTCTTTATACACATAAAATCTGCTGTTAATTTTGTATTTGGCATTCTGAATACCCACACTTACTGTATATCAAATTGAAATAATTACTTTTCAATGGCAAAGACAAGCTGAATAAACCTTATCTGCCTATAACAGAATATCCATCTTTACAGTGTTGGATGGTCTCTACATAGATTTCACATCCTGGTTCTGAATCTCACATCTCATCATTGTCAGTGTGTAGTATGCACATTCTCTCATTGCCTTTCACAAATCAAGCATGTCGGTCAGGTTAATTGACCAATAATACCAATTTTCGGGTTTGTTTCCCATCTTGAACCAGGTGCTGCCATTGGCTCTGTGAGTGTAGGCATGTGAGTGAGTGAGTGAGTGAATGAATAAGCCCTCTATTGAATGGGCTCCTTGTCAAGAGCTCCCTATTACCTTGTACCTGATTCTGTCTAGTAGTGTTGATCTGTGAAATTCGCAAAAACATTTTTCCCAGCGAATATGTTGTATTCTCCTTTTGACCTTGTTGGCCAAATATTTTCCTAGAAATTTGCTGTGCAGCCGGATTAGGCAGATATTTTTTTCCAAGTGCACCACAGTTTGTTGACGGGCTAGCATGACATCACAGAGCTTTAGCAGGCATGTGCAGAACTTTCACACATGCTTATTTTAAGATTGTTGCTGTCGCTGGGTTGTAACCACTTGACAAAAAAAATGCTTTTTCAGCTACTGAGATGCACTGAAACCAGCATCAAAAATCAACCACCCCCTCCATTGAAGCACTTGGCAGCACTACAAAATATTTTCCCCTGTCTCTAACTGCACTCATTTGCCAAAGACAAATTTCTCTTCTACTAACGGTCATTTCAACTTCCCTCAAGGTCTTTGATTGCTGCATTGGTCATCAGTGAACTTAAGTAAGTAGAAATGAGTCCTGGAGCTTCAGAAGTTAAGAAACACAGATTTCCATTCCACATGTGTTAAAAAAACGAAGTAGTATCCTTACTCAGTAGGGGATCGTTTCAACTGTGCAGCAACCCAGATCAGTGACCACAGACTTTTGAATCGCAACGTGGAATGTAAGGACTTTGTACCAAACTTGCAAATCTGGTGGCTCAAATGAAAAGACTGAGCATTGAAATATTATATTATAAGTCAGGTGGACGGAATCTGGAAAAGAAAAATTACAAAATGCAACCTTCATCTACTCAGGATCAGAAAAAGAACATCCATGTGGGGTTAGAGTGATAATAGCTGCAAGAATGGTGGAAAGCCTGAAGGTGTACTGAAGGGGTTAGTGGTAAAAGTGAAAGGACGTTTGATACTGCTGTTGTACAGATTTATGCACCAACGAGTGGTAGCAGTAAGGATGATCTACAGAACTTCTATGCAGACATGGATAAAACAATTGCACAGTGCAAGAATCAAGAGATTGTGTTTGTTATGGGGGACCTGAACATGAAAGTTGGATGGGGACGGTCATATGGTAGCAGTGCAGTCGAGCCATATAGCCTTGGTGAGTATGGGCTCAGTGGTGTGAGCAAAATAATCTTGTTGTTACTAACATATTCTTTGAACATCACCCTAGAAATCTGTGTACATGGAGAAGCTCAGGCGATAATACAAAGAACCAGATCACAGTTAATAAAAGATTTCGCAACACTGTAACCCAAGTAAAAGGATATCCTGGAGAAGACTGTGATAATGATCATGTGCTGGTAGCCGCAGTGCTGCCACTTAAGCTGAAAAATGGTTTTCGGGCAAGGTGACAATCAAGACTGGATTTTTCTCAGCTTAAGATAGAAAGTGTGAAAAGGACTTATCAAGAAGAACAAAACCACAGGTTAAGTAAAGAAGAAGAGGACAAAACTGGAAAAGATGAATATGAAGGAGCTCAGAATGAATTTGAGAGATTTAGCACAGCAATAACTACAGTTGCCGAGTCTGTGTCACCAATGACTCCTAAGGTGAGAAAGAAAGACAGTATGACCGAAGAAATACTGTCTATGATAGAACAAAGTAGGAAGATGAGTAGAGAATCAACACAATACAAGATGTTGAACAAGGAGATACATAGACAGTGTCGGAAAGCACAAGAGAACTTCTACATGGAGCAATGTGAAGAACTGGAGCTTCTTGAACAAAGGAACCCACATGACATGGTATGAAAGATAATTGGACAATGGAAATAAGTGAGAGTGGGATATATAGAAGCAAAAGACAGTTCATTCATCATAGAGCAAAAGGAGATGCTGCAACAATGGAAAGAATATATTACAGAGCTCTTCGATAATAATCAAAAAGCAATTAGTTTTTCCTGTAAAACTTTGGTGAAAGGAGAAGTCCTGGAGCATGTGGATCAGTTTATATATCTGGAAAGCATGTTGACAACTGATGTGAGAACAGAACAGGAGGTAAAGCATTGAAATGCCATAGCTAAGAGTGCTTTCAAAAAGAAGGCATGGGTTTTGTTATCAAAATGCGTGTTCCTAACTACTTGACTGCAAATATTGAAATGTTACATTCTGTATGGCTGTGAGAGCTGGATGATTAGCACAGCTATTAAGGCACGTTTAGAAGCAGTGGAAATGTCATTTTTCAGAAGGATGATGAAAATATCATGGTCTAAAAAGATTACAAATATAGAGGGTTTGCACAGAGCTAGAATGACTTGGGAATTGCTAGAGGTGATTGTGAAATGATAAATTCAATTTGTTGGTCATGTGTTGCGAAAATTAGATGAATTAGTACTGACTGGATAGATAGATGTTAAATGGGCAAGGGGACATCAATGACTAACGTTTCTTGGCTGGCTACAATGAGTTACTAGAATGAAGACATTCAACATATTGAGGAATCTTAAACACAGAAATGAGAAAGAAGCTATAGCTGCTGCCCACGTCAGGATTCTGGCACAGCACTTTGAATGAATGAATGATAGCAAATCATTAAATATTATGTTTCCAATTATATAGCCAGCCCATCGCTGCACATGTTCACACATAGACGCCCATACTCAATAACACTAGGTCAATTTGGTGATGCCAGTTAATCTAACAGACACATGTTGAAATCATTGGTCAGAACAAGTGAAAACATCTAATAGATGCAACAAGAGAGGACCTACCTTATCACTGATGGGACTGGTGTTATGACTTGTAACCCTGAAAAAATATGAAATGTTATTTTCTTTAAAGAAATAGATATTAATTGGCAAGCTTTATAACAACGTTTTTACTTACTAAATGTCAAGGCCTGTGCTATTAAATAAATAAACCAAAAACACACACTCTGGACACTTACCTGAACTTACATTAACAGGCTGTGTTGAGTCAGATGGTGAGTGCAGGAGTTTAAGAGCTGATATGTATGCTTCATGAGTAAAGAAAAAGTTTGGTTGGTGAATGCTTAGAAGTGATTGACAGAATGATACAAGACATTCGTTCTCTTGTAGAATCTTAGAACAGTAATAAACAAATGTATTATTATTTAGTCTAGTCATTTATTTATTCCATCTTCCATATCTTGCACTCTTTTCTTTGATTACAGGATTGTTGGAAGGACGGAACCCAGACTTACTGCACTGGGGCAAAGCTGAAATGAGAAACCAGTCGAACATAAGAAAAATTTGTCCACACAGTCACAAAGTTCACAATTGAGTGTCACCAATCAATGCGGTACTGCCACAGAGGAAAAAAGGCTGAAAAACAAGAATAAAGAATGCCAGATAGAAAAGACAGCAGTTCAGCTGGATCACATCATATGCAAAATGTGTAGTAAAAGAAGACTTGCTATAATTCTTAAACTGAAGCACACCAAACAAGGAAAACACACAGGACATACAAAGAAAGAGATGTTACTGAGCATGCAGTGATGGCATTGTCTGAATCATAAAAAAATGTAACGTACATATATTTAGGAAGAAAGCAAAATACTTGAACAAATTCCACACAGACATGGAATAAGTTGCCAGAATGTTTTTAAAACCCACATTTAGCAGAGAGATGGTAAACTTTAGAGATGAGATGAAATTATCCATGCGCTGGTTTTTCATTCCACAGCTGCAATGATCTTGATGTAAAACATGTAAAACCAACCATCCACTTTCTGAATCCACATATTTCATTAAAGGATCAAAGGGAACTGAAGCCTATGCCAGAAAGATCAGACAAAAGGCAAGATCCAACCCTGGCCAGAACATCAATGCACTCAAGCTTTTCTCCTATCTGTGACATGAGAGTGAGAGAATGCACTAGGAGAACACTGGCTTATTTGATAGTAATAAGAAAAACAGACTCCATTCACTACTGGTGCTCTCAACTGCCTATACCCATTGTGCCATTCCCACTCTCTTTCATTACATGCCAAGGGCTGACTGTACACACTGTTACTTCTGTAACTGCTCTCTGCTCCTCTTGTCTTCATACTAGTCAGAGCAGGTCTCTGTTCTCCTGCACTATGAAAAATCCTTGCATCTGCAGTCCCCCAATCTCCCTCCATTACAATATGGTGCATGATGCACTGACATTCCCTCTATGATTGTCTGCTACCTTGTGCCCATTGCTCCCAGGATAGGCTTCAGTTTCCAACTACCCTGAAATGGAATAAGTAAGTTCAGACAATGAAATGGTTGGATGGTTTCAGAACCTTAGAGCCAGAACAGAATTAAAACTCTGTCTCACTCTTCTGTCCAATGAATTAATTCAAAGTTGGAACCTGAAATGGAGGCACTCATGACCCAACCATGTACCCAGAAAACACACTAGAAAGGACCACCTTCCAAAAAAGGGGCTTATTCTAGAAAAGTAAAGGATAAATAAAGGATGGTATCAAAAGAAACAGCAAAACAGGGTATTACAAAAGAAACACGATAAAGTTTAAGCCCTTGGCCCTCACTTTACAGAAGAAGGAAGCCCTAACTGGCACCTTCTGTAAACCCCTTGTGTGTCACACACCTCTTTCTCACTTTCTCTAACACTGGCCTCCTCTTCCTCCTTCTCTACTTTGCAAGTGAGACATGGCTGCTACTTAACTCCCAACTCCAGAATCATCTATGCCAGGCTGTGAAGGTCCTTTCAAAACTGGACCTGGGAGAGCTTCATTATGCCATGTCTGCATTTCCAAGTAGAATTTTTAGGTCAGTCAGAAACCTACAAGAGACACAAGGCTACCTTGCTACAGCTCCCTCCAGCAGCCACCGTTTCCCCTTCCAGTAGGATTGTTTGTTAAACCTACAACTCCTAATCAACCATATAGAGTCTAAATTTTAACAGCATTATTCAGCTGCTACTTTCCTTTAATACAATATCCTTTCCTGGGAGTGTCTCACCCCATCTCTCAGGTGTGTTTTTACTTTCTCGTATAAAAAGTATAGGGACTGTATGTTAATCGTCCAAAAATTCAATGTTGAGATTTTGATGAATCTTGACATTTTAGAACTCCCCGAGTCCGAAAATACCATTTTTGGAATTACTGTATGTCTGTGTGTGTGTATGTAAACATGATAACTTGAACGCTTTCCCTTAGGTCAACCAAATTTTGCATTTAAGTATTAGGTACAAAACTTAGATAGCTATCAACTTTTGGGCTATTTACGCTAACCATAAGTGGTACTTTACCTTTTATTCATGCAGCTGCAGAGTCTGATTTATTCAACCTTACTTTTATAATAATTGCTAAATATATTATCAATTTGACTTGATTTGTTGTTGATGGTTCTTTAATGTACATAATATAAAAATATAATCATTGTCTTTCGCTTTACTCCTCAAATATCCATCCCCATATTTGAGTATACGAGAAAGTCGAGGGGAGACCACTCCCGATTTTTAATATTAGAACATTGTGTGAAACTTGACAAGAATGGGCCATTCAGACCAACAAGTTCACTAATTATATTCACCTAATTTCTCCAAAACAGCATCAAGTTGAAATTTGAAGGACCACTTAAGTTCTACTCTCTACCACACTACTTGATGTATTTCATGTGGCTATGGTTCTTTATGTGAAGAAAAATGTTCCAATGTTTGTGTGAACTGTTTCTCCATGTTATTGTTGAAATAGTCTGTCCTGCAAGTGTTCAGGACCACTGGATGGGGTGTTCATCCACACCACCTGCTAACCTCTACACATGAAAACAGTTGTTTGCAGTAGGTAAGGTACTAGTTCTTAGGATGATGACTTGTATCTCATGTTTCTTTTTTGTCATCCTCCTCATCTTTTCCCACTTCTTTGTGGTGTTGATGTGCTTGATCTGCCTTGTCCAAACAGCCCAGTCCCACACCTTCTTCTTCATTTACTTTATCCACTCACCTTCACTTTGGCCTACCTCACTTTCTCTTCCTCTCTAATTCAATTCCCATCACTCTTTTGCCCACTTATTAATCACATGTCCATACCACTTCAACCAATTTTACTGTACTTTATTAGATATCTCTTCCACTTTGACTGTCCTTTTTTGTAACTCCACACATTCATCTCAACATTCTCTTTTCCAGCTCCAAGCATCATTGTTGGTCTTACCACTGTCTTAAAAATCTTACCTTTAACCTTTGCCATTATCCTTTGATCACACAATACTCCTGATACCTTTTTCCAAATGTTCCATCTACACTGCATACTATGCGTTTCTCAGGTACCTAATCTTATTGCACATATTTCCATATAAAGGTAAAATATTTAAAAGGAAAACCCTGAATGTTTCATTTGCCTCTTCAAATGGCTATGCAGGTCTGACTTAATTGCAGACCACTAAACTGAATACCTGATGAGCACCTGCTAACAGCACAATGTGCACAGTAACAAAAAGGTAACACTTTAGTATAGGTATTGCAGAAATGTATCTATTACACATCCTCTTTAGTAAAACCCCTGTGTGCGTCCAGGTGTCCGTGTGTGTCTTTTGGTGAAGTACGCATGCGCGAGGCTCCGTGCGACACGCACGACCGGCATCGTGGATGCACACACACTGGAGGCTGAGCACACAGTGAATGGCGTAGCCGCGCATGATAAGCAAATAAAGGACATCATTGCTGAGGACACCGTGGACGCACACACACTGGAAGCTGGGCACACAGTGAATGGCGTAGCCGCGCATGATAAGCAAATAAAGGACAGCATTGCTGGGGAGCGTGCTGATTGGGTAGTCGCGGCAGCGCACATAAAATCCATTGCTGGGGAGATGCCACGCATACTGCCCCGTGCATGTTTACTAACTAACTATCTACTAACAACATGCCACCCAAAAAAAAAGGACACGTCAAGTAGGACAAAAGACACAGACAATCAAATCCTATATTAGCAACATCTCCTGGAAGAACGGTCAGCTCAGCAAGTAAACATCAACAAAAGAAAGGCTGAAAGACAAAGAAAAATGCGAGCAAATAGATCGATTGTAAAAAAGAAAATGAGCGTCAGAATATTCCCCGTATTGATTTGGCTCTATCCTCTACTAATTTACCCTTTACCATAAGAAGGCGACAATTTCCAGTTACATTAGCCTTTGCCATAACAATTAATAAAGCTCAAGGGCAAACCTTAGAAAAAGTTGCCATTTACTTGCCAGAACCAGTATTCAGCCACGGTCAGTTATATGTTGCATTATCAAGAGTTACAAGTTTTACAGATGTCGTTGTCAATGTTGTAGATGGTCCTGAACAAGAGTGTTTACAAAAAATGTTGTCTATAATGAAATTTTATTGAAAAATTTCCTGAGGTAAAAAAATAAAAACATTGTCCTAAATATCTTCTTCAGATATTGTGTATTACAGATTGTTATAAAGTTTTACACTAAGGCAATATTAATTATACTTACTGTATTGTCATATACGTTTCTATTTTTAATATTATTTTACTTTAGGCTTCTTGCAAAAATATTTTTAACAAAAAAATTAAGACAACAAACAGAATGAGGTCAGGGTCCCTTGCCATTTAATATAGATTGTTCCTACTAATGTTTATGCAATACTGTTCTAGCACCCGTTATTGTAACGGGCTTAATGTCTAGTACTGTATACTATAATATAACAAGACCTTAACAAAGGCTTCTTTTGGTCTTAACACTTACAAAACTTTAGTCAAAATGATTATTCAGCTCTTAAATGGGGTCTAATAAAATAAGTTCGCTTTGCAATGGTCAGACATGATTTAAATGAGACAGATTTCAATTTGCTATTCTGTCACTCATTTAGGTTTGCCAATAAGAAAAACAGCAGCAGCATGGCATTGGACGGGGAAGGGGGTGGCATAGACTAAACACAGACGTCAATACAGGCAGTAGGAGTGAGTCTGGGAAGGCAGGCACCTTCAAAAGCCACAGAGAGACAGTGAGGTTTGAGATTACTCAAAAGGCCTCCAGGTCTACAGATGAGTCTAACTATGAAAAGTGGGACCATGTTCATCTCTACAGTGTGAGGATGAGTAAAACTCACAAGCCATTATTACCATTATTAGATGGCAGAGAAGTGAAATATGCTGCCCATTAAAGATAGTCTTCAAATCTATATTATAGAGGGCTGCACTGGCAGCAGATTTTCATTTAAGCCACTTTCTTAATTAGTAACCAGTTACTGCTGCTGATTTAAAATACTTCTTTTGTCTTAATTATAACTGACTTGTTTGTTTCTTTCCCTTAACAAGCAGCCAAAGAATAAGATGCATAGCAACCCAACAGATTTCTGGCTAGCTCAGGGGTCTCAAGCAATCCATTTTCACTTCAATCAAGCTCCTATTTCACTATGACTTGATACACTCTTAAAAATAAAGGTGCCAAAGTGTTCCTTCAGAGCAATGCCATACAGGAACTTTATTTGGTTCAATAAAGAACCATCCACAAGAAGGTTGTATAAATAAGTTTTATTTATTTAGATCCATAACAGGCTCCATACAGTAAATAACCATGAATAGCTGCTAACAGATATGTGAAATACCAATGGGTTCTTCATTTATAAAGAACTCTTGCCACTTACAATAATACAACCCAAGTTCTGTTTTTTGTAATCTGTTAATATCAAAGGTAGCCTACCATACATTAAAGATTTCTGGGGTTTTTTTTGTACATATTTGGAAGTTTTTCAAAACAAAAAGAACTAACTTCTTATGCAATGAACCCATCCCAGAATAAAATGGTGCTTGTTCAAGCACCGCACAACCCAGTGAAGAACAATAAGTGCCAGTAAAGAGCCAGCATTGTTAAGAGGTTAGTGTTCTCATTCTGCCAAGCCTGTTGTTTCCAAAACCGATCATCTTTTATCTTAGCTCACCATCCAAATGTATACTATAACTTTTTCATTTGTTTCCTTTATAAATGAAGACCTAATTATTATTAATAATAATAATAATAATAATGATAATAATAATGGTCCAGTGTATCAATTAGTTTTACTCTCTGTTTCTTAATATAGCAAAAAGTATCGTTCGTCACTACTACTACTAAAAATAATAAAATATGACTACTACTATTAATACAACTACTAATAATAATAATGGTCCAGCGTATCAATGTGCTATTACTCTTTGTCACTTAATATAGCCAACAGTATCACTTGTAACGTGATACAACAACAAAAATAATTTTATCACTACTACTATTAATACGCACTACTTAAATAACTACTATTGCTATTACTACTACTAATACTACTACTAATATTATAATTATAATAATAATAATGGTCCAGCATATCAATGTGGTGTTACTTTTTGTTACTTAACATAGCAAACAGTATTGCTTGTCACATGTGATACGACAAAAACAATTTACTACTGCTAACAATAATAATAAAAAAATACTACTACTGCTATTACAAATAATAAATACTACTGCTACTATTAATAATAATAATAAAAATAATAATAATGGTCCAATGTATCAATGTGGTGTTACTCTTTGTTACTTAATATAGCAAACAGTATTGCTCGTCACTACTACTACTAATAATAATAATGATCCAGCCTATCAATGTGCTATTACCCTGTGTCACTTAATATAGCCAACTGTATCACTTGTAACGTGATACAACAACAAAAACAACAATTTTACCACTACTACTATTAATAAGCAAAAAAACCACTACTGCTACTACTACTACTACTAATAACAATAATAACAATGGTCCAGTGTATCAATGTGGTGTTAGTTTTTGTTACTTAATATAGCAAAGAGTACTGCTTGTCACATGTAATATGACAAAAACAGCAGTTTTACTACGGCTATTACTAATAATAATAATAATAATGAATACTACTGCTACTACTACTATTAATAATAATAAAATATGACTACTACTACTATTACAAAAACAACCATTTTACTACTACTACTAATAATAATAAAGAAAAGATACTACTACTAATCATAAATACTGCTACTCCTACTACTACTAATAGTAATAATAAAATTCTAATCTTACTACTAGTACTGTACTACTAATAATAATAAGATAAAAACTACAAATACTATTACTGCATGTGGTTAAGAGATGTACTTAGTGTGTTAATTCAGGGTCAAAATGAAGCTGGATATTTAGATATTTTTAAAAAAATGAACATGTGAATGTATCAGCTACTGTACACTTACAAATTTATGTACACTTCATTTTGTTCTTCCAATGACAGTGGATAGCAATAAGGCATTAACAACAGCAGTGATGTTAGCTGCCAATTAAATTAACCAACAATTAAAGTTAATCTGAGCTGTTTGTCCTCAGGGCAGCCACCTCTGTAACTGTGAAATTTAAAAACGTGTCCTTATTGCAACAACACTCAGAGCGCATAATACATCGGCTAAAGTTAGCAGCTTTTAACAACACCTTTAGTGTAGTGGCGTTTGATGTAGTATGCGCCAGCTTACTGGAAGTTACACACATTTAAATGTTTTAAACACACCTGAAACTACTGTGGCCCGAGCTGCTTCTTCATAGCTTTATTTATATTTTTTTCTTTTCTGCGCTTTTGAGTTTTTGTTGACTTGAAACCATCTCTCTGCTCGTTTATGTAAAATGCTCACAACACATGGCTGTCAATATGACATTAAAATGACGATTCCTGAAGCTGCGATAGCACCATCATGGGGGCCTCTAGCCCCTCCCGCCAGCGGTCTTTCGTCCCCGGGCTCCACGCGCCGTTAGGTAGCCCGGTCCTGGCAATATTTCCATCCTAATGCCAGTTGAAATCTCGCTGTTCAGCCCAATAAATTACGATTTTGATGATTGTTTGGGACATGCACGTAGTCGCTTCTTGGGATCTTTTTTAATATTGCCCATCTGGCTCTGCCAATGAAACGTCTCCTCTTCGCGCCATGCGTGGTAGAGCACAAATTTCAAGTAGTACAGTATTTCAGTAAAAAGCCTACCGCTGATATAGCTAGTTGTGTTTGGGAAATAAACCAAGTAATTATGGAAAAATGCAGAGGAACGCAAACACACCGATTTTCGACCTCCAATGATATTTTTCCCAGAAAAAAAAATATTTCTGTCCAATGAAATAGGCCTACGTCACATGCACGTGGTATTTATTGATATGTTGAGTTCGCTTTGACGGCTTGCAGTTTCAATCACAACCGAACTAACAGGAAACTGGAACAAAGTCATTGATTCTCAACAATGCAAACGAACCAGGAGCGTGAGAACGCATTTAAAGGCTAATAGATTTAAGCTTTAAGGACTAAAGAGTTCTAGCCTGGTGTCCCGGTAGCCAAAGAACGCCACCTTATCCATGGAAGTGATTGTAGAATTTAACTGGAAACTGGAAATTAACTGGAAGAAAACGTAAGGCAGACTGTTTTGAGTTTGGTGTCATTTAGGGAGAAGGTACAGCAGCTGAAGAAGATTTGAGAAAGAGAGGGGATTAGAATGTGAAAGGCAAAGCAATTTTGATTTGTGTGTGCTACAAAGAAAGAAAGAGATCACCAGTGAAGAATTCCCCTGTGGAGATACAGAATTAAATCAATGTTTGATTCAGTTGAACTTTAAAAGATAAGCTTAGTGTTTTTCAAGTCAATGTTATTTTTTTCACAATTATGGTATATATTAATTTGCTTCATAGAAATGCATTTTAAAGTGAAGCATATTTTAACGGTTTTAAAAAAAAAACTACCCTGCTCTCGTGTTTTTGTAATGGATCCCAAAGTAAAAGAAAGCACTGAAACTTTTGGAATACTTTACATTCATTTGTCAAGCTAAAAATACTACGTGTTGATCTTCATCTTGGGATTGTACACATATTGCAAATCAGCACCTCCATGTCATTTTAAGAAGGACAAAGAGCAAGACATGTTTGTGAGATTCAGCCATTTTAAAGAAAGACTGGCTGTGTGCTTCACTACGCCGCTCATCTTCATCCTCTGAAGCTTTTCATCACTATGGGTGTGGATTCATCTTGGTAAGTGCTGTTATCGACATTATTGAATGTTGATGCCCAGATGTAAATTGTAGTCTTTGTTCTGTAGACAATTTGTCAATAATAACTGAAAATATTCATACAGTCTCTCACATTCTTTCATTATAAGGTGTCTTATTTTGTTATTTCGCAAAGATATTGCCTGCTGCCTTAGTATAGTAATGCACACATGAACATCAGTGTTCTAGCAAAAGAAAGACTGAGCATGCACATATTGCGCAATCTAGAATCCAAAGCTGAACAGACATTATAAGCAAATATTTAGTTTTAATCAGGTTATAGTTTAGTAAGTTTAGCACTATGTTTAGGACTAGGCAGAGCTGTCATTTCCGCCCCTGAGCACCAGTTTCTGCATGGAGTGTGCACGTTCCCCCAGTCGTACGCTGCATTAATAAAGAAGACAAGTCAGAGTACAGGAAAGTTGTGAAGGACTTTGCCTGCCCAGTGGTGTGGGGACAAAAACCATCAACACAACATCAGTAAGACAGAAGAGCTGGTGGTGGGCTTCCAGCATTCCAAGTAGCCTCTGAAACCAGT
The DNA here is from genome assembly GCF_016835505.1 of Polypterus senegalus. NCBI lineage: Eukaryota > Metazoa > Chordata > Cladistia > Polypteriformes > Polypteridae > Polypterus > Polypterus senegalus. The sequence goes on from NC_053158.1 coordinate 184,255,304, forward strand.
CACCATTCAGGGGGAGGACGTGAAAGTGGTACAGAACTACAAGCACCTGGGGGTTTTAACATAAATAATAAACTAGACTGGTCTGACAACACTGTTTCAGTGGACAAGAAGGGCCACAGCAGACTGGAAACTCAGGTCTTTTAATGTATACAGCAAACTGCTGGAAATGTTCTTCCATTCCATAGTAGCCAGTATGGTGTTTTATGCTGCTATCCCATATTGGAAGCAAACTGAGCTCAAAAGAAGCACAATGCCTGAATAAACCTATCAGGAAAGCCTGCTCCATCACAGGGTGAACCACAGACACAAGGAAGCTGTTGTGGAAAAGAAAATGATTGCAAAATTAGATGCCATCATGACAAATCCCCTCCATCTCCTCCAGGAGGCGCTCACTTGGAGCACTTTTAGGCTCAGGCTCATTCTGTGCTAATAAGCACAGCTGGGGTTACTTTCAGCCCACTGCCATCAGGCAATTCAATGCTTCCATCTAAAGTACTTGTTAGGTTTATTGATTAATTGGCTATGTTACCTGTTCTGTAAATCTCCGTCTTTGTTTTTTTTTTTTTTGTTTCTGCTGCTGTATGCAACTGGATGTCCCCATTGAATAAATAAAGTTTATCCAATCTAATCTAATCCATTTATAGGTTGAAATTAGTGAGCATCAGTATTTACTCACCCAAAAATATAATATGTTCTTTTATTAACATATCCTCAGTAAGGGTAACTCATCATGTGTTAAAAAATTTCAGTAATTAGTTTGTGGTGCTTCAATCTATGGCACACTCTGCCTTTTCCATCATCTGAGTATTGTTCATTGTGGGTGTACATCACACACCATGGAAAGTATGTCATGTTGGGGGTTTGTCCCTTTCAAATCTAAGGCTTTTATTAGAAACTAGCAGATTACCCAGTGGCTTCGCTCACTGAGTGGAAGGGAAAAAAATAAAATGCAGAATCTGGAGGAATTTGTGGCTGACGCCTGTGTGACGTGGTAGCCTGTGAAGACTGCATCCGTCGAATCCGATTCCGTTCAGCACGTTGTTTGGGTGTTTGTGAGGCCCTCAATTGTGATTGTCGTAAACGCTGATCAGCGAGCCTTCTCTCTCGATCTGCTTCTGTCTCACTTTCTCTGTGTAACCTGACTCTTTTTGTCGATGTTGACAGTTCCTGAAGTTCCCCAATGAATTTTTTTTGGGATTTGCCCCGGTATTTTAAATGTCGGCATAAACTCGGACTGTTCGGTTGGAGCCGTGTTGCCAAATGATGTCATCTGAAAACACAAATTGTATTTCGTAATGTTCTGTAGAAAATGAGTTGAATGTGGATTTGCGCCAGAAATAAGAGACAACAACGGTACAGGTGGATGGCTTAAAGGTGTTAATTTCACTTTGCCGTCTGAACAACACATCCCACATGATTCAAATTTAAACCGCACCTCCCAGCGTCTACTTTGTTCTTACGACCCGTTGCCGCTGAAGGCGGTTTACAGTTTGGCACAGTTAAAAAGTGGAAAGAAGCAAAGCTGTTTTCTTCATGTCTTCTACTATCAAGTACTGGGTATTAAAAAAAAAAAAAGTTACAATGTGGCAGTTTTGTCTGTCTCTAAGCGTTGGAGTCCAGACAGGAGGGCTGGGAGAGGACGACGCGGGGCGCACTTCTATGGGATAGATCGACGTGTTTCTGTTTACTTTTCAATATCAGTAAGTCAGGGCGTACTTCTATGGGATAGATCGGCGTGTTTCTGTGTACTGTACTTGTTTTCACTAAGTGATTAGTAAACCACGCCTCCCAGTGTCCACTTTGTTGTTACAACCCGTTTCCGCTGAAGGCAGTTTACAGCTTGGCACAGCTAAAAAGTGGAAAAACGCAAAGCTGTTTTCGTCATCTCTTCTACTATCAATTACTGGGAATTAAAAAAAATGTTACAATGTGGCAGTTTTGTCTGTCTCTCAGCGCTGTGGAGTCCAGAGCAGAGGGCTGGGAGGGGGTGACGCGGGGCGCACTACGTAATTCGTAATTTCAATATCACGTGGTCATACGCAATTTCCGTTTCAAAAGCGAAAAGAATTTTTTATATATATAGATGCAGTGCAGTGTAATCCATTGAGTTCAGATTTACTGTTACATGTACAAAGTTCGATTGATCTCTCACGTGCTCTGTTCACCAGTATGCTGCCACGCAGTGTGAATCTTACTCTGTAGGCTATATAAAATAACAATACCGAATGTAAGGGACATAAAATAGGCAAAAACAGGAAAAACATAACGTTATGGTCTGAGACTGCATCTTTCTGTTGTTATAAGCCATGGCAGAACATACTGTAACCATTGAAGAAAGAAAATCGGAGAAAACCAGAAGTAGGATAATAAGCAGAATGCTGCTTGTCGAAGGGGAAGGAGCTTGTTATAACTCTACCCACAATGCCAACTGCGAGCAGACAAGCAAGCACAAAAAATGTATTGTTATCTCAAGAAAATAATGCAGAGAATCTATAATAAAATGTATTATTTCCAGTTTAATTTTGTTGTTACAGGAATGCCTCAGAAAATTTGCTACTTCAAAGTGCATGCATTCAGCACGTTTTAAGGGCTTTTTTGGGACCCTGGTACCTTTTGGCTCCATTATGAAATGTAAGAACAGGATAGTTATTTCTGAAAAATGTATAAAATAGGCATCAGTTCAGAATGCAATTTCATGTAACAAACTGCTGTACTGTATACCATGATTGTGAAGAACTAACTTTGACTTGAAAAATACCAAATGCATGCTTTAAATGCTAACCATCCTTTCTCCCTCCAACTTATTTTTCATTTTCTTGTAGCACTTTTGAAAGTATTTGGTAGCCTTCCGTTTTTCCAAACATGGTGAGGAGGTCACTCTCTACTTACACGACATAATTAAAATGCTCTACTCACTGTCTTCAACAATTAAGTAGAATGAAATTCTCTCCGTGTCTTTACTCCCCATGATAATCCAGTACCAGCCACAGTCTGCCTTCTTCAGGTCCTTCAGGGTTACAATAAACTTCCTTTGTAATGGTTTGTCTTCTACATGGTCTTTGTCACCAATTTCAGTGTTTCGACAATTATAGCTCTCTCTTCCACGGCATATTCTTTTATTGTTCGTAATGAAAGAAGGATCATAATCACAGATGATACCGAGGTGTTGCCCTTCACTGCCTTTTAACAAATTATTAGTTAAAGACAGGCCAGCATTTCCTAAAAAACAGAAAGTGAATTCGGGATTAATGGTTAGTGCTGGTAATTCACACCACTACAGCCATGCTCATAGGTCTGAAATAGTGCAACATTTTGAATTTCTCCCATTGTCTGAGTGACAATATTTTTCCATGTCACAAAGATGTGCAGATTTGCCAAACTGGGTGCAACCTGCAATGAACTGGTGCCCCTTCCAGAGCTATTTCTTTGGTAGCCCCCAGTGTTTGACCTTGTTAATGGAGTGAGTTCAGATGAAATAATACACTGTCAAAGAGTTTTTTTTGGAATGACAAACTTTAGTTATTACCAAATAAAAAGAAAACAGTACATCAGAGCATACTTAGAAATGTATACAATGGTTGGAAATACACTTTATGCTTAATAATAAAATAGCATTTACATGGTATTACCATGTTGAAAGTTATGGAACACAAGAAAGCAAAAAAATATGGAAAATGGTATATGAAAGATCCAATCTAAAAATCAACAGGTACAGTTGTGCATGAAAGTTTGTGAACCCTTTAGAATTTTCTACATTTCTGCATAAATATGACCTAAAACACCATCAGATTTTCACTCAAGTCCTAAAAGTAGATAAAGAGAAACCAGTTAAACAAATGAGACAAAAATACTATACTTGGTCATTTATTTATTAAGGAAAATGATCGAATATTACATATTTGTGAGTGGCAAAAGTATGTGAACCTTTGCTTTCAGTATCTGGTGTGACCCCCTTTGCAGCAATAACTGCAGCTAAACATTTCCAGTAACTTTTAATCATTTCTGCACACCGGCTTGGAGGAATTTTAGCCCATTCCTCCGTACAGAACATCTTCAATTCTGGGATGTTGGTGGGTTTCCTCACATGAACTGCTCGCTTCAGGTCCTTCCACAACATTTCGATTGGATTAAGGTCAGGACTTTGATTTGGCCATTCCAAAACATTAACTTGGTATTCTTTGGTAGAACGACTTGTGTGCTTAGGGTTGTTGTCTTGCTGCATGACCCACCTTCTCTTGAGATTCAGTTCATGAACAGATGTCCTGACATTTTCCTTTAGAATTCTCTGATATAATTCAGAATTCATTGTTCCATCAATGAAGACAAGCCGTCCTGGCCCAGATGCAGCAAAACAGGCCCAAACCATGATACTACCACCACCATGTTTCATAGATGGGATAAGGTTCTTATACTGGAATGCAATGTTTTCTTTTCTCCAAACATAATGCTTTTCATTTAAACCAAAAAGTTCTATTTTGGTCTCATCCGTCCACAAAACATTCTTCCAATAGCCTTCTGGTTTGTTCACGTGATCTTTAGCAAACTGCAGGCGAGCAGCAATTTTTTTTTTGGAGAGCAGTGGCTTTCTCCTTGCAACCCTGCCATGCACACCATTGTTGTTCAGTGTTCTCGTGATGGTGGACTCATGAACATGAACATTAGCCAATGTGAGAGAGGCCTTCAGTTGCTTAGAAGTTACTCAGGGGTCCTTTGTGACCTCGCCGACTATTACACGCCTTGCTCTTGGAGTGATCTTTGTTGGTCGACCACTCCTGGGGAGGGTAACGATGGTCTTGAATTTTCTCCATTTGTACACAATCTGTCTGACTGTGGATTGGTGGAGTCCAAACTCTTTAGAGATGGTTTTGTAACCTTTTCCAGCATCAACAACTCTTTTTCTGAGGTCCTCAGAAATCTCCTTTGTTCGTGCCATGATACACTTCCACAAACATGTGTTGTGAAGAACAGACTTTGATAGATCCCTGTTCTTTAAATAACACAGGGTGCCCACTCACACCTGATTGGCATCCCATTGATTGAAAACACCGGACTCGAATTTCACCGTCATACTAACTACTAATCCCAGAGGTTCACATACTTTTGCCACTCACAAATATGTAATATTCGATCATCCATCCATCCATCCATTTCCTAACCCGCTGAATCTGAATACAGGGTCACGGGGGTCTGCTGGAGCCAAACCCAGCCAACACAGGGCACAAGGCAGGAACCAATCCTGGGCAGGGTGCCAACCCACCGCAGGACACACACAAACACACCCAGCACACACTAGGGCCAATTCAGAATCGCCAATCCACCTAACCTGCATGTCTTTGGACTGTGGGAGGAAACCGGAGCGCCCGGAGGAAACCCACGCAGACATTTTCCTCAATAAATAAATGAAATGAATAAAGTATAATATTTTTATCTCATATGTTTAACTGGTTTCTCTTTACCTACTTTTAGGACTTGAGTGAAAATCTGATGATTTTTTAGGTCATATTTATGCAGAAATATAGAAAATTCTAAAGGGTTCACAAACTTTCAAGCACAACTGTATGCAACACTATTGGTGTAGCCTGTAGGGGACATAAAAACACAAAGTGAGGGGACCTCCAGACCTAAATAAAGCCAGCCACAAAAATATATTTAATTTCAGAAAACAGAAAAATAACACAGTTTTGGCATTTTTAGGCTAAACAAAACAACGGGAGACAGATGTGTTGCATCACGTGTCGTGTGAGCGTAGGAAGACTTCTGTGTAAATGAACTAGTGGACACTGAAGAGTCACATTGTGATAAAAAAACGAATATATCTAAGTGCCACTATGATCAGTGTCAATACAGCCAAGTTAAACCCAGTGTGATTCAATGTTGTATAAAAATAAAATGTGGAAACTTCTAAGGGGGTAAATACTCTTTATAGGCCCTAGATTTTGTACCCTGATTATTCATTAATTCCTTTCTCAACGCTTATCTGGGTCTGGGTTGTGGGAGCAACAGTCTTAGCAGTGAGGCCTATATGTCCCTTTCCACTGCCACATTTGCCGACTGTAGGATCCCAAGGCATTCCCATTACAATCTGGGTGACATAGACCTTTCAGTGAGCCCTGGGTAAAGCCCGTAAAACCTCCAGAGAGGTGTCCAGGAGGCATCTGTATCAGATGTTCAAACCACCTCAATTGGCTCCTCTCTATGAGGAGAGTCAGCGGCTCTACTCTGAGCCTATGAAGGATGTTGGTGCTTCTCACCCTATCTCCAAAAGAAAGTAATCTCAGTCTTTTGATCATTATCCAAAGCTCATGACCACAGGTGAGGGTAGGGATAAGGATCGACTGGTAAATCGAGACCTTTGTCTTCTGGTTCAGCTGCTTCTTCACCACATAGCTGCACACGCTGCCTCATTTCATCTGTGGAGCTCAACATACATTTTCCCTTCACTCGTGAACAAGACCCTGGGGTACTTAGGCAGATACTTGAGGTAGAAACTCATCTCCCACTCGGAACGGACAGTCCACCTTTTTCCTAATTTACTATACCATTGTTATATTTTTCATGAATAGATATAATATTTTTTAAAATAAATGTGTTAGTTTATTTCTTATTACTAATATAGTAATATAGTTCTTTTTAAAACAAATTGTCATCCTTCTGTCTACATCATTATTTGGAGTGAACATTATGTAAATTTTTGGACACTGACATCGAGGTGTGAACATGTTGCCTCCCATTATAGAGAGGGATGTGTAATTCTGTGTAATTGTGCCGGTGAAGCATGTTGTGAGCTTAGGTACGAGAATGCATTCTGGGCCATGTATTCCATGAAAGAGTGCTAATCATTTGAAGACAAATTTTGTTTCTATGCCCCTCAGTGTGCCATCTTTGAATCTGAACCCTGATGTAATCACATCTTTTATTATTTCCAGCCCTTTTGTGTATTTTTTCTCACAGCATATCTGTAGAATAGATTTCTAACTAATATTATTGTGTCTAGTACATCTGTCAAGAAGTCAAGCTGCCAGACTGTGAACACAGAATGGCTTTTACTTTCAGTTATATGTAGATTTAAATCATATAATTCAGACTTGGTAAAAAAAAAAAAGTTTAATGTGAGGGAAATGAAAGTAGTTTCATGTCTTAATATTAACTTCACTGCCCAGATAGCATAGGAGGTGGCACTGTGAAGAGTATATTTGCTCAGCCACACAGCCTGACATGTGTGTGTTTCATTTCTCTATTTCAGGTGCATCCATGCACCACAAAGTCAGTCAGCTAAAAATAACTAACAGCAATATTCATGAGAATAACAAAGAAGAAGACGAGGAAGAAACAGAGACATTTTAAATGTAGGGCAAGACAAAAGAAAAAAGAAAATATTTTTAACCCCTCCATAAACTGTGAAATCTATTAACCAATTTGGCATGCATTGCATAGTAAAAAAAAAGGAATTGAGGCTTATAACATGATAAAGTGCACAAGTCAGACACCTGCATATAAAGTGTCTGTAACTGGTTTGTGTGTTTTTGCTATTTACAGTATTTATTTATTTTTTTTGTATTCCTAGCAGTTGCTCATCCAGATGGTTCTGCTGCTATGATATCCCTGTACAGACTGATGTGCTCACACCCATTGCTTGAACATATTGTCGCATGCGGCTGGGGATGGAGCCCAGCCGGGACACCCGAGGGGACCGGAGGAGGGCTGGTGCCTCCTCCAGACCACGAGGGGGCAACCACCCTGGTTTTGTTGGTGGCCTCGGGTAGGGGGCTTGGAAGCCCAACCCTGTAGGGGCCCGTAGCCACCACCAGGCGGCACCCCGGTGCCTGAAGAACCCTGGAGCCCAACACTTCCACCACACCAGGAAGTGCTGGGGGGAAGAAGAATGGGGCTTCCGGGTGCACAGCCGGCACTTCCGCCACACAGAGGTGTGTCCAAGGAGGAGTGCCGAGAAACAGCTGGAGCCCATCCGGGGTGGTATAAAAGGGGCCGCCTCCCTGCATTCGAGAGCGGAAGTCGGGTGGAAGAAGATGGAGCTGGAGAGAGGACTGGAGGCGGCCAGAAGAAGGGCAAGAAAGACTGTGAGAGGCCCGGACTTTGGGGGAATTGGTGCTGGAGGCACTGGGACGTGCAAAGAACTGTTTGTAAATATTGTATATGGTTGGCTGAATAAATGGGTGTGTTGGGTGAACAAACGTTGTCCGCCTGTCTGTGTCCGGGTCCCGTTCCACAATATGTAGAGTGGCAGATGCTACAATCTTTTTCTTTTTTTTAAATTAATTCAATAAGATACTTGGTTTTATCAGCCCTGGTGATGCTGTGGTTTGCTGTCTAGGAGCTGGTTTATTGCAGGCAGTCATATTAACAATAATGCAAAAAAATTACTTGATCCTTTACTTTAATCAATTATTTATATTATAAATCACTAGGCAAGATCATAGCTCGGCAGAAAACATAACTACTTTTTTGAGTTGAACTAGGAGATGCAAGCAAAAGGAAAAATAAAACAAAATATAAACAAAGTGACCGAAACCCAGGAGGCAAGAATCACAGTAAAAAATTCAAGAGATTTCAACTGTGGACCTCCTGTGCTCTATACCATTGAGGAGGTTGTCGCTTTATAATATGTGTCAGTGATGACATCTGGTTACTCACTATAGCTCTGAACTCTGTAGGAAGTAAGTAAATAACATTTGATCTGGCTTTTATGTAAGTAACATATAAATGTTGATGTACTAGTATAACAAAACAAGTGCAGTTTTATTTAAGACTATAACCAAAGAAACTGACAAGTACACTGCAGAGCTTCCTGTGTTTGAGCGACACAGGCATGCTCAAAAAATACACGTGTAATGCCACGAAAAGTGCACGCAGACACTTCGCAAGCATTGGTACGAGAATGCAGTCAGACTTTTTTTTAGGGCACATACACTGTCCAGATGTTATTTATTTGTATTCATTTACTTACTTCCTACAGAGTGCAGAGCTATAGCGCGTAACCAGATGTCACCTTTACAAGTATCATATATTTACACCGGCTGTTACTGACTGAAATCAAACGTATGTTTTTATTCAAAAATAGTAAGAATAAAAGCAGCTGACTTCTCAAAACGGACTCGTTGGGGTTCAAACCCGTGAAGTCTTGATTACCGGTCAACAGTTGATATCATTGCACCACCGAAGCAGTCATAGTAAATGTTTGTCAACGTCGCACCCTAACGCGTGATGTTTTTCTGCAATTATATTTTTGAATAAAAGCGCACTTGTTCTGTTATATTTGTACCTTTTCTGAAAGTGTTTCTTTGATATTTGGACTTCAGGCTTCACACATTATAAACTTCATGTCTGCATTTTGTCAATTATTACTAAAACATGAAAAAGTTTCTTTTTTAACGATGTGTTTACATAGATCGTTTTAGACACTGAACACACATGAAATTCATGTGTTCCAAATAACAATATAGTATTTATAAAAGGTGTCATTTTGCTTGACTTCTCACTCTAAACAACTCTAAGCAACTGACACGCAGGTAAACAGACTTGAGCTGAGAAAACTGGGCGCCAGTGGGGGATGTGATAGCAGACTGCTTGCTGCTTATCAACGCATTTAAAGGACAAAAGACGCTAACGGAGAGGTGAGAAGCATTTTAAGGTGGGACGGATCTACGAGTTTTTTCGTAGGCTCTGGTAATTCTAATGTTAAATGCAGCAGCCTACCTGAGTATTGCTGCTGACCATGTCCATCACTTTATGACTGCAGTGAACCCATCTTCTGATTGCTGTTTCCAGCAGGATAACACACCATGTCACAAAGCTCAAATCATCTCAAACTGATTTCATTTATTTATCAATTTATTGTACTCAAATTGTCTCCACAATCGCCAGATCTTTATCCAATAGAGCACCTTTGGGATGTGGAAGAAAGGGAGATTTGTATCGTGGATATGCAGATGACAAATCTGTAGCAACTGCATGACGCTATCATGTCAATATGGACCAAAATCCCTGAGGAATGTTTCCAGCACCTTGTTTAATCCATGCCACGAAGAATTATGGCAATTCTGAAGGCAAAAGGGGGTATAACCTGGTACTAGCAAACCTAGTAAACCTAATAGTTGCCAGTGAGTGTAGTTCAGCCAGGAATCAAACCAGGGACCAAGCGCTGTAAGTAAAGAACACAATTTTTTGTGCCTCAATTGTAATTTCATGCAATTGAATTGCTTCATTTAAACCAGAACAGATAGTAAATGATGAAATGAAAAAAAATAACTTACCATTAGTGACATACAAGTAAAAATAAAACCCTTGGTCGATTCCACCATGTATTTCTATTCCACACCAGTACCATGCCTGATCCCCTTCATTCAAATCTTTTATTGTTATGTAAAAAATACTTTCATGTTCATGGTCCATAATTTGAACTTTATCTCCCACCTTCTGTTCATGTGTGTTGTATTTCAAAATACTGCAGAAAATAAATTCCCTTCCTTGACAGAGGTACTTCTTAAAAAATGCATAGGTTGCACTGTACTGACATGGCACAGTGACGGAGGCTCCCTTCTTGCCTGTTATTTCTCTGGCTGTAGACAGGCAGTAGACACCTGCAGTTACAAGGAAACATAACATAGCATTGCTTATTCCAGATCATGGTCTTGGGCATAAAGCATGGAGCAAATCTACAAACAGCACCAGTCCACTGAGAGGCCTACTCATTCATACTCAGCCAATTTAGAGTTGCTTATCAACCTATCACTACAATTTTATTTCTAAATGCAGAATAAGAGAAGAAAAATGATGAGCTAATTAAACATCCAACCCGTTATATCCTAACTACAGGGTCACGGTGGTCTGCTGGAGCCAATCCCAGCCAACACAGGGCACAAAGCAGGAAACAAACCCCAGGCAGGGCACCAGCCCACTGCAGGTTGTGCACACACCAGGGACAATTTAGGATCGCCAATGCACCGAACCTGCATGTTTTGGACTGTGGGAGCAAACTGGAGCACCCAGAGGAAACCCACGCAGAAACAGGGGAGAACATGCAAACTCCATGCAGGGAGGACCCGGGAAGCGAACCTGGGTTTCCTTACTGTGAGGCTGCAGCGCTACCACTGCACCACCATGCCACTCGCTAATTAAACAGTTTGACCAATTCGAGATTAACTGACTTGCTAAAGCTGGTTGGAATGAAAACCTGCAGCCACAGGGGAGACCAGCACTGGGATTGTAAGCTATCCATCCATTCTGTCCTAGTAGCAAACAGCACTAGACAGGAAAGAGCCCTGAAATGGACGCTAGCACATACAGTATATATTAACATAACTAGCTGCATGGCTTTGGGGATTGGTAAGGAACACCAGACCACCAGAATGTCTATCAACATACAGTACATGAGGGAGATCATGAAAACTCCACCCAGGCACGCCATTCACACTCAGAACTCTGGATCAGCACTAGCCGCTGCTTCGATATGCCATCTATGGTGGTACAGTATAGCCATTCATTCATCCATCCATTGTTCTCTGGCTTGTATCCTTACAGATTTGAATGAATTTTTAAACAAATTTTTAAACGTGGGGGACTTGGGAGTTATGTTGTTTGTTTTGATCATATTTATTTATTTATTTATTTGTTTGTTTGTTTGTTTTTGAGGCTTCTATAAAATTTTTATTTTTCCTTAGGGGCAAGTAAAGTCATCTTAAGCAGAGTCGTGTAGAAGCTGGAGAATAAACTAATGAAATTAATGTCACTTCATCCTGTAATATTGCAATATTCATCGAAAAGAATTTCAAGGTACTCTGTAGACTTGACAATAAACTTTGACTTTAGCTTAATAACAAACATAATCTCTTTTATCCTTCATGGAATATGAAGACGTTTTTCTTTTGATATACTTTGTTAATCCTCAAGGGGAAATTGACTTTTCACATGATCTTTGAGGTATAATGTTAGCATAGCCTATTTTTTACAACAGCTTTGCAGCGTGTCTCATTCATGATACAACAGGAAACCCTTAAGGCCCCCAAAAGCATTTTTTAGATTTGATCATTTGATTCAGGACTGATGAGATATTTAGAAGGAAAGCTGCAGATAGTAATATCAATAACATATTATCAAAAATGTGTTTGTATCAAACGTTTAATAGACCAAAATTGTTGATGGTTATTTAAAATGAATAACATTTTGAGTTTTCTTTTCCTGTTAACTGTCCTTTTGTGGCAAAGAATACATAATGTGTTCAAAAGATTCTACATCATTTTTTTTATTTAACCTCTTCAGAAATTACTTTTGATTTTAATATTTTTAATATTATGGGCCGCAGTGGCTGCAGGGTTTTGTTCCAGCTTAATAAGAAGCACTTATTGCTCAAGTGATACTTCTGCTTCATTTTAGTTGTCTCGCTCATTAAGATTTTGAATGCTTATTGCTTTTTTTAGTCTTAAACAGCTGTATTCTCAAGTTCTAACTACTCTTTATTAGTAATAAGATGCAAATGTCTAAAGAAGCCAGCATTTCTCTATTTAGCTTGTTTCCATTTACACCTATGTGTATTTATTGTGCACTATTTGGTTAAATTAAATACTTGGATGAAAAGTGAAGAGAAAAAAGTGAAGGGCTGAAAATTACTCATCCGTTTGAGACTTTATATCATTTCGATGATGTACTTCGAAAGGAAAGAAAATCTAGGATATGGGAATGACCTGACATAGTAGAGTTAAAGTACTAGCAAGCCAAATTATTGGCAGTTCAGCCTTTGCCCACCCCTGATCTAGCATATAGTGTCTATCTATCTATCTATCTATCTATCTATCTATCTATCTATCTATCTATCTATCTATCTATCTATCTATCTATCTGTCTGTCTGTCTGTCTGTCTGTCTATCTAGCACTGATAACCTCCAAACCCAATCATTTAATCATATGGATGCATTCCAACATCAGTATCTAAACAATACAATATTCCCAAACCAGTTCAATCCAGTTCAGGGTAGCAGGGGCCTATTTTGGCCGTCTCTGAAATGCTCCCTGTGAGAAACAGCAGCCTGTCCAAGGGTCCACTTACAATCATGGATTGCACTTCGTCATACACTTGCAGATTTATGGCCAACTGCTTGCGGTCTTCTCTCCAAAACATGGCTGCTCACGGCTCATGCCCCTTTTTGAGCAGCATGCAAGATTTCCTGACTCCCTCTGTATGAGAAGCTTCTCCTTGACCCACCTTCCAGAACTTCATCTCCTGCAGCTCCTTACATCTTCCAGGTGCAGCTCCTCATACAGGCTCTTGTTGCTTTCCCACTCATTCTATAACATCCTGGTAACATTTGCACTGCTATTTAAATTACCCGCAGCCTCTGGAAAGTGCTTTCCAAACAGTCATGGAGCAGACAGAGTCTTATCTCATCTCAAGTGTTTGCCTATCCCTTCCACTGACTTCTGCAGGTAGACAACACTGTGCTTTGACCTACCATTTGCAACAATATATTTTATGTTATTGTGTCTTTATTTCTAATAGTTTATGTTGTGTAGACAAGTTTTCTTCCTTTCATATTTTTATAGATAGATTTTTTTTTTTATAGATAGATTTTTTTTTTCTATAGAAATAGAATTATTTTAAACTAAGACCCTTGTTTCTTTTACAGACAGATCTCCATCATTCACAGATTTGCACGAAATGCAGTTAACTAAGATTGTATATAAGTATAGAGAAAAGCCAAGCAAAATGACACCTGTTTTGCATGGCTTTTCTCTACATTCATAATGGCTAACATGGTACAACACCCAAGTACTACAGATATAATTATAGGAGCTTTAAGATAATTTAACATTATTCATAGCAGCAGCTTTTTAGGGGACATTGTTATCTGCAGTAAGACAAGAAACAACCAAGAAATGTGTGCACTGTCATAAAGCCTTGAATGTTTCTAAAGTTGTGAATAAGAATTAAATAAATATAGCCTTACCTTGGATTCCAGCCAGTAGAAGAAAAACACTCTTCATTGCTGATTTTGTCAAGAATGATTTCTCTATACCTTACATGTTTGATTTCCTGTTCAAAGAAGAAAAAAAACTCTAGTTTTTTTCAAGAGCTGTTGTTTGTCACTGGTTCCTCTTTTAAATAAGCACATCACGCATGTGTTACTAGAAATCAAACCAGAGAAGGTATAGGCTGAATTTAAGATAAAATACCTCAGCTATCCCACCACAATATATGTGGTTTTAAGAGAAATGGTCACACTTTAGTTTGGGTACTGCAAAAATGCATCTCTTACCGATTTACACTTATGCAGCAAGACCTTCACAAAGGCTGCTTTTGATATTTACAAAGCAAAGCATTAAAGTGGTTATATACACTTTGCAGTTCACTTTGCAATGATAAGCGTTGGCTTAAATGAGACAGTCGTCTCTTGATATCATTCGTATCTGTGACGATGTTTCCACAGTTAAGTGTTTCATTGCTTACATTCATTTAGTTATTTGGGGTTACCAGGGTGGTACCTCGATATATATTGTGGCCCAGTATTTCCCTTACAATAATAATATACAATCAAATGCAACAACTACTATAATATTCATTATGTACACAAAGAAAGAACAGAATATTGTTAATAACTTACTGCAAATTATTTTTAAATTGAAACTAAACAGATTGAGTCAAATGAACTAAACAAGCTGCATAGACAGACAGATTGGCACAGGGTGGCTTAATGTGTCTATCCATGTCAACCTTTACACATCTAGGTGTGTGTGTGTTTGAGTGTGTATTTTTTCACTTCATCATCTAGCATTATCTCTGGTAGAGCAAACCCGGAGTCAGCTATCATCACACATTAATTTCTTTGAGTATGTGTGCGTGCATTGTGAGTGTGTGTTTGAGTGGGCCTCCATCTGTGCGTTCACCTATATTTAAATAAAGTATGTATCTCAAAAACTACACTTGCAAGCCCAGTCACTCAGACTCCTCATTCAGTCTGTCGAGAGCCCCAATCAGAGCCTCCATTGACTCCGTGAAGATCACAGCATTGTCCATAAAAAGACAAGATCAGTGAAGCTTTCTTCACCTACAGATGTCCCATAGCCGCTGGATCCTACAACCCTGCCCAATGCCCAGTCCATGCAAGCACTGAACAAAGTAGGAGCAAGAACACACTCCTGATGAACCCCAGAATCAACTGGGAAAAACACAGAGGTTCTGTCTCCACTCTGCACGGCACTTACAGTACCATTGCACAGGCCAGTCATGATATCCAGCAACTTGATGTCCTGTGAAGTCTCAGGATGTCCCACAGGGTAGCTCGATCAACTGAGATGAACACTTAACGAAAATCGATAAAGGCTGCAAAGAAATTCTGCCGATATTCGCATTTGCACTCCATGAGAACCATCAGTGCCAGCACATAGTTGATGGTAGACTTCTTAGGCATACAACCAGATTGTTCTGATCACTGGTAGGTAGATCCTATTGAGGATGACTCCAGCCAGGACCTTACCCGGCACAGAGAGCAGTGTTATCCCCCTGTAGTTGCCACAATCCTGGCAAGCACCCTTCCCTTCCCAGATAGGGACAACAAATCTTGTTTTCCAGTCAGTCAGTCAGGGATGATGCCAGTCTCCCAAATGGAGGCAAAGATTGCTTGCAATGCCAGGAGGACAGCCTTAGCATCAGCCTGGAGAAGTTGACCCTGAATACCACAGATCCACGCAGCTTTCCCTACCCTCAGCTGGTTCACCACCTGTGCAATCTCAGTGAGACTAGGTGTTTCACAGCTAATTGGAGGATCAGCCTCAAGAACCATGGACCCAGAGATATCCAGCATCCTAGCCGGAGGATCAGCTTTGAACAACTGCTCAAAGTAGTCATCCCAGCGGGTCACAACTGCAGTGTCATACGTAAGGACCATTCCATCACCTGTTCTGCCTGCGACTCTCTGAGCTAACCACTCAAATATCAAATTGTGATCATATATCCTTATATATAATTTGATATTATCCGTATGTATGGTGTTCGCATCAATACCCGTATGTTGCGTCAATACCCGCATGTACGCGTATGGTGTTCGCGTCAGTACCTCGATTCAATACAAGTTAGAACCATGCAATTGGACTCTGCCTCTGTAGTTAGAACATAACGTGGCAAACGTGGACGCAGTATTGCATGATTGGCTAAGAATGTTCGAATGCTTCAGTGACGCCACTGGACGGCCGAGTATAGTAAGTTGGTGTTGGTTTGAGCAGATAACAGTAAGTTTAGTTGGTTTTTGGAACGTTGGTTTGGTCGGGTGTACTTTCCAGGACTAACATTGTTGACTGACTTAAACCCTTCGACAGCTCCGGAACCGTAACTAATTTAGAACGTATCGCCATTTGCTTGGTACGTCGAAATCTGTCTTTGGGCAGTTCGGTTTTGGCATCCATCCTTCTGACATCTATTGGCAAACTGAGTAATAACAGCTGGGTATTAACAACGGTCATTGGTTAAATTTTAGCCGATCTCAGATCTAAAATGAGTGATGATCGCAATGCAGCCAGAAGAGCAGCGGCCGCGGAAAGGATGCATAGGAAACAAAGTCACATGACTGACGAGGACACCAAACCTTTCGATAATCCAATGTATATGGATTGGGATTCTATAGAAACGGTTGTTGAACCAAATGTGAACATTGTGGTTGACGTTAATCAACCATGCACTCATCAGGGACTGGCAGGACATGATCCGCCACACCAACATAAATACGGTTTTATTTGAAAATTTGTTTGCCGGTAAAAATCAAATGAGCTGCACTGAAGAGCTGAGTTCACGTATCACAGCCCCATTTAAACAGGAAGCTCTTCATTACATCGGACGAAAAGGTCTATTTTAAGCACACATCAGTGCCATGATAACAAAATCATTTCAAGGACTTAAAAAAACAAATCTTTCTTTACAGAACAAGTACGGATTTTACAAATGTAGAACTTGTAGCCTGATTTGATCGGGCTCCCACTCGCTAGTATATATATATATACAGTATATATATATATTTATATATATATATTGTGGCATGCGGCTGAGGGTGGTACCCAGCCGGGGCGTAGGAGGGCTTGTGTCTCCTCCAGACCACGAGGGGGCAACTGCCCTGGTTGTGTTGGGGGCCATGGGTAGAGGGCTTGAAAGCCCAACCCTGTAGGGACCCGTGGCCACTGCCAGGGGATGCCCTAGTGCCTGAAGAACCCTGGACCTCAGCACTTCCGCCACACCAGGAAGTGCTGGGGGGAAGAAGACTGGGGACACCTGGAGGGCTTCCGGGTGCGCAGCCGGCACTTCCACCACACGAGGGTGTGTCCGCGGAGGAGTGCCGGGAAGCAGCTGGAGCCCATCCAGGTTCCTATACAAGGGGCCGCCTCCCTGCAGTCGAGAGCGAGAGTCGGGTGGAAGAGGATGGAGCTGGAGAGAGGAGTGGAGGTGGCCAGAAGGAAGGCACGAAAGATTGTGGGGCCTGGACTTTGGGGAATCGGTGCTGGAGGCACTGGGTTGTGCACTGAACTGTTTGTAAATAGTTTGTATAGAATAAACATGTGTTGGGTGAGAAAACGATGTCCGCCTGTCTGTGTCCAGGTCCCATTCCACTATATATATATATATATATATATATACTGTATATTCTGTGCAGTATATATACACAAACATCCTAATCAACGACCCCATCACCCCAAGGATCATCACATTGCTGTGATGCACCTGTGATTGAGGTTTTGACATTTCAGTCTAGCATTATGGACCCTTCACCTCACAAGCTTGTCTCTTTCATTTCCTCCTTTTTCCCTCTTTCTTATACATATCTTTGCTGTCAGACGTCTCTCTTTCTGATGCATTATTATTAATATTATTTTTGTGATCACATTTTTATTGAAATACAGAGCAAAAACTTTAAAGGGGTATACAAGCCATTCTGACTGAATTACAATAAGGTAAAACCCCATATTCATTACCCATCCCATCTCCCCATTACCCCAACCAACCCTGCTACATTAAAATTGGTAGTGACCACAAAAGAATAAAGGTACCCATGAGGACCAGCAAGTGAGGGAACAGCACAGCATCAATGCCATTTTGGAGAAGAAAAGCTAAAAATAAGAGGTTGTGCCCAGGATCAGGGTGCATCTCTGCTCGGGTTCATTTCATGTTCATTTATCAACAGAATAGCCAGCTGCCCCATTGATCCTCCAGAAGGATCAGATTAAGAAAGGAAGACTTCCAGACAGAAAAATAAAACAGATCAGGAGATTCCTAATGAGATCCAAGGGCACTTTTAGCAGCAATTGTTCCTAACGCAAACAACCTCTGCTGGATAAAAGATGAATGAAGTGAGGAAAAGTCTAGAAGTAGGAAAATGTGGGGAAGCAAAGGGATGCCGACAGAGAGTATGAAAGTAAGAAAATCAGACACCTCAGGCAGCAAACTAAACACTGAAGGGCTGTCCCAAAATATATGCATAAGTGTGCCTGTGGTATTCAGGGAGCAAAGTGACAATTTGGGTCAGATGACAATCCCCACATGTAATCAGTGGATAACTTTAGGTACAGTTTGTTAATGGTTTGAATTCCTTGAAACTATTGAGGTATTTTTTTAAGAACTAAATTCCCTGAAATTGAAGAAGTGGGAGAAAAATCTCCGAGTCACACTGAATTAATTGACAGTGAGCAATATGATGCCTTGCTAAGTATTGCATAGAATGTAGACACTGGTTTGTAACCAGGGGACAGATTTAGGGAGAAATTAAACACAGGATCGGAAGTAATGGCAGAAGTGATTGGAATCATATAATCTTTAAAGGCAAATCAAAAATTAAAAAAGGAAGATGAGGGGATAGAAAATGACAATTTTAGAGATTGGAATGTTCGAAGGTCTAACTCGTTCAATAAATCACCCAGTTTGTGAATATCTTTACTAGACCAGGGCTACTCTAATGCACAGGGCCGTCCATCCATCCTCTTCCGCTTATCTGAAATTGGGTCACGGGAGCAGCAGCTTGAGTAGAGATGCCCAGACTTCCCTCTCCCCAGCCACTTCTTCTAGCTCTTCCGGGAGAATCCCGAGGCGTTCCCAGGCCAGCCTAGAGACATAATCCCTCCAGCGTGTCCTAGGTCTTCCCTGGGGCCTCCTCCTGGTTAGATGTGCCCGGAACACCTCACCAGGGAGGCGTCCAGGAGGCATCCTGATCAGATGCCTGAGCCACCTCATCTGACTCCTCTCGATGCGAAGGAGCAGCGACTCTACTCTAAGCCCCTCCCGGATGACTGAGCTTCTCACCCTATCTTTAAGGGAAAGCCCAGACACCCTGCGGAGGAAACTCATTTCAGCCGCTTGTATTCGCAATCTCGTTCTTTCGGTCACTACCCATAGCTCATGACTATAGGAGAGGGTAGGAACGTAGATTGACTGGTAAATTGAAAGCTTTGCCTTACGGCTCAGCTCCTTTTTCACCATGAATGCCGCACCGATCCATTCTTCCCTCACTCATGAACCAGACCCCGAGATACTTGAACTCCTCTACTTGGAGCAAGATCTTGCTCCTAACCCTGAGAGGGCACTCCACCCTTTTCCGGCTGAGGACCATAGTCTCGGATTTGGATGTGCTGATTCCGACCCCAGCCGTTTCACACTCGGCTGCAAACCGGTCCAAAGAGAGCACAGGGCTGGGTTCTGAAAAATAGGAGAGTGTATGTGCCAGGCAAATCTAAGGCCAAGCATTAATGGCATCGTTTATAAGCTTAATCTCAGATCGGCCATTCCTGCAAAAAAAACGGTACACCAGATAGAGGGCGTTATATCACTTGCCTCAGAATTTACATTTGGACACATTTGGCTAATTTTACTTCACAATCATATGCCAACTACAATGTATATATTTGGTGGATAGCCATTTCCTTTTTTTTTTTTTACTTATTTCTTGTCTTACTGTTATTTTTATCTATTTGCTTTCTCCACTAGTCCTTCTGTCTTGATTTTTTTAATTTATTTGTTTCTATTATAGTTATTTTTTGGTTAAATTCCCTGTTTCTTTATATGTTTAGTTTTTATCCTATTGTAGATTATTGGAATCAATATTTCTTTACTGTTGCATTTTTAATTCCTTTTCTTAAGTCCAACTTAATAAAAGTATACGTGTCTGTCCAGTTTCTGTGTCTATGTCATTGCAACTGATTGTAATGTACATTACAAACACTTGTAGTAATAAAATGCAATGCATTTGTCATTCCAATAGATGCCTCATCACAAACTTTCACACTGCTTTTACAAATGCCATTTCAAATGGCACAAGCATTTGCCATTCCAACAAGTGACATGTGGCAAACATTTGTAGTTTTTTTGTATTTATTAATACAAATATTTGTGATGTACCATCATTTGGAATAATAACTGCATTGCATTCTATTATGACATGCATAAAAACACATTCCAATACATGGTGCACTGAAAAGATTAATGCTGATAGATAGATAGATAGATAGATAGACAGTGTGACAGATAGGGGGCGCTATCGCTCCCTTGAATCCTTGTCCAAGAAGCCAGACACCAGATAAGTGCAAAAGTAGACTATATTTATTCTGCACAGTGCACAAAGCACTCTCCTCTCCACAATACTCATTAAATAAATCACAATAATCACAATAAACCAATCCACCACTCCCAGACGCATTGCCACCCTTCCACCCAGCTCAGCTCGCCGTCTGGGAGCTCCCACAATCCTTTTATTATCCCTGACCCGGAAGTGTTCCAATCCCCAGTCCATGTGATCTCCTATCACTTCCGGGTCAGATCAAAAGTCCTTTTCTTCACCCTGGAAGCGCGTCATTCTCCTTGTCCATGTGACTCGGACATACTTCCGGGGCGTAAGGCAAATAAACATTGTTCCTCTCTGCAGCGTCTCCTAGCGGCCCCCATCGTATCCAGCAGGGCTGTGCATAAAGACTCCAGTGTCCATGATGCCCTGCTGGTCTTCGGGGCACCTCCATACTGCAGGGAGGGCTCTACCTGGCGGCGTGGGGGTATTGGCCAGGATGAACAGCCAGCCATACATCACAATAGATAAATAGATTGATAGATAGATCATTATATCTTTATTTGTCCCCATAGGGAAATTTGGTTTTCTACAGAAGATCTTTAAATGAATAAATTCACAAATAGATAATTAAATATGTACCAGTATATAAACACTATGTTCTAAACACATACCAGAATGACTAATAAGAAAAGAAAAAAAAAAAAGGAAAAAAACAAAACATCTGACTTGGCAGTCGCAGTGCAGATGTATCACTGTTGTTATTAAGGAGCCCTCCTGTCATGTTTCTTGATACATCTCTGATGAATAATTCATTGGTTAAAATCCTCAGTGTTAGTGTGTCAAAGAGGGGTTGTGAAGTTTTGTTCATAATGGTACTCAGATTTGTTTTAACCCTTTCTTTCGATATGACCTCCAGGGTGCATCCTATAAGTCAGCCTGCCTTTTAATCAGCTTGTTGATTCCGTGGCCTCTCGTAAAGTGATATTACCAGCCCAGCACACCACAGTATAGAAGATTGCATTGGGCATCACAGAGTGTGAAGGATGTCACTTCTCATATTAAAGGAACACAGTCTAATAAAGAAACAGAGTCTGTGCTGCACTTATCTTATAAAGTTCCTCTGTGTTCAGAGACTAGTCCAACATGTTATTAAAGTTTGGTGAGACAAAAGGCAATAACCAGTTCCTTGGTTTTGCAGACAATTCTCTTTGCACCTTGAAACAAAGTTCTCCACCTGACTCCTCTCCTTTGTCTCAATCCCCTTATCAGTACACCTCATAAGTGCAGAATCAAAGCAATTTCAGCTACAGGATATTGTAAATTTTATTAAAAACATAGTTTATGTTCTCTACTAATACAATAAATTACATTCTACTCTCTGTGATATTTTTGAATATGACTCATTGATACAAAAATATGTAATAAACAAATTTGTGGTAGCAAGCTCTTTAATGGAGGGCGAAGAAATTTGGAAAGTGCTGCAACTTTCAGTCAAGCTCATCAAGTTTACGAACGCACCTAGAAGTTGTGTCGCATGTACATTTTCTTACTTGTTTTATCTACGATACTTTTTGGTGGGTTTCTTCACTTTGGCTGTGTAACCAGGCAGTTTGTTTTCAGGCCACCAAAATCGGAGCAAGCATGTTGCACTTCATTAACATTTGGTGTTTGGTTTCTTCACTAAAAAATAGGTTGTTAAACATCATGCTTCTTGTGATTATCTTTTGGTTGATTTAACATAAAATATACAATTTAATCAATTGTAACTTACATATTCAAGTTTATTTCATAGAAGCATTTAGTGGAAAGTAATAATTGACATCTTTTGGATATTCTTCCACTTCTGGTGCCTTTTTTGTATAAATAGATGTGATGCTTCCCACGTTAAAAGAAAAAAACATTTGCTCT
The DNA here is from genome assembly GCF_016835505.1 of Polypterus senegalus. Classification (NCBI taxonomy): domain Eukaryota; kingdom Metazoa; phylum Chordata; class Cladistia; order Polypteriformes; family Polypteridae; genus Polypterus; species Polypterus senegalus. Next base: position 184,277,752 of record NC_053158.1, read on the forward strand.
AATTACACAGTGGGAGGCCCGAAACAAGATGCTCATGTCACAAGAACACCGTGTCAAGTACAGGTCAGGATGGTTATATTTGGAGGGTTATATATTTAAACTAGAAAACATGCCTGTGAGGCTTGATTTAGAAAATTGTCAGTGGTTTTGGTCACCATGTTACAAAAAAAGATATTATAGCGGAAAAGAAAGTGTAGAGAATACTTGCTAGTCTGATTTTGAGGACTGAAGCAAGAAGTTGAATATTTAATGTTTACACAGAGACTAAGATGTGGCATGATAGCAATGTTAAAAGGGTATTAGTGCAGTGGATGCCAGCTCCAACATTAAAGTGACATCTTCAAACAGAATATGGGGGTACAGAAGTAAATCAGTTAAAGGTAAATGTTGTGCTAATAGCAGAGAGCATATTTTCACACAAAGAACCACAGGTAAATTATCATGCAGTAGAGAGAGGCAGACAGTAGCCACTTACAATCTTTGGATGTTGAGATAACAATATATTTTAAAAGGTGGGTGAATAACTTTTGATGAGCTATACAGTATATGGTGCCATTGCTTTTTCTCACCAAAACTTTCTTATATAAGTTGTCTGTGCTTTTCAGAAAGTGAAGAAACATCTCAGTAGATGTCCAGTTTAGCACAATCACACTTGCATTTTCCAGAATTCTTCTCTTTGTGTAGGTGACAATCCCATTTCTTTTCCATAATGGGCTAATCATGGTATTAAGACACTTGGTGATATTTATGGTGACTCCAGACGTGGGAGATTCCAGTTACTGAGGTCCAGGTTTAATGTTCCTCCTTCTTCTTTCTTTTTCTGTCTTCAGTTCATATCAATATTCATTGATCTACCTTCCTACCTGATTTATAACTTTTTCCACTTATTATTTCTCAACGTCAGGCCAGTGGCTCCTTATATACAAATCTATATGAAGTGTCTGCTAGACCTGTACTTTTATTTTCTGTCTGGCATCATTAAACCTCACCCAATCTAATGGAAAGCGATACTTAAGGACATCTCTGCATCCTCTAAAAACCCAAATTATCTCATTGTGCAGGTTACTTTTGCACTTTGCCTGCACCTTACTCCTCATAAACATTATGCTATGCATATGGAAACCGACCCCATTTGTTCCTTAAATGTCCCTAGCACTTTTCTTTATATGTTTTGGGATTGTCTTCCTTTATCTCCTTTTTGTCCTGATGTCTCAAACTGCATGTCCTCTGTGCTATCTATTAATATTCCACTTTTGTCTCATACATTTTTGTCATGGAGCTCTCTGCTTTTACCCTTACTTTTATCCAGTACAGGTTATTTTCTGTAATGTCATTTTTTTTTAATATTCTGCTGTTAAACTAAGGCTTAAATGTATAATACAGGCATTGCATAGAGAACATCTGCTTTTCCTACCTAAATGGAAAGAGCAGCACACCTTTAGGCATTAAGTCTGTTGTGCCATACTAAGGCTGTTGTAAACACCAATACTGGTGTTAAAATTACTTTAATAAAAGCTTTAAAAATCCAGTGCATGGAACCAAACCAAAGAATCACGCATAATCACAGTGAATTATCTCACAAACTTCAGAGCCAAAACTATCGTATACAAACCATCCACCAAAAACAAAAGGTAAAGCAGAAAACATAGTCAAAAATAAATGTTGTAAAGTACTACAGACACTTGGAAATCACGGTCATCTCAATGCCATATGAATGTTTGATTTAATAATGTTCTCCAGCATACCACCATCTTTTATAGGTGGACTATGATAAAAAGCACAATCAGATTACTGTGAACAGACATAACAACTAGTAAACGATGACGGTCATCACATGCTAACAAACCACAAAATGTCAAGCAATGTATCAAGGAGTCAAAATGGTGCTATTATGACATGACTTTAATAACATTAAAATGAAAACAATCATGTACAAATTAAAAAAATCAATACGTGAGCATAAGTAGGTTTTGCGCCCTAGGAACCAAGTAACCCATAGTATTGTGTAACATTTCAGTAATTATTTACCACTCTGATGCTGATCTTTCCATCCATCTATTTTCCAACCCGCTGAATCCAAACACTGGGTCACGGGGGTCTGCTGGAGCCAATCCCAGCCAACACAGGGCACAAGGCAGGAACCAATCCCAGGCAGGGTGCCAACCCACCGAAGGATGCCAACCCACCGAAGGATGCTGATCTTTCTGATCATAAAATAGGTAATTACAATAGAAATTGATGAGAAGAATTCATAATTAATTGCAGAATTATGGTATTTGTAGGATCCTCTAGAGTGTCTCTTTCTCTTGCACGATTTGACTCATAAACAAATCAGCACATCATCATCTCATAACAGGCTTAAGTTTCGAGTTTATTATTTTTCCGTCCATTTGTTTTAGCTCTAGACCATCCTCAAGAAACTGTGACACACAGACACACACACACCCATCATCGAGATATTGATGTGTTCGGTATCATGTGACCCTAAAACATTGAGATCCTTCAAAAACCGGAGTCATTTTTGACGAATTTAAAACGTTAGCTTGTCCTCTTCATAGATGATAGGTGATGATGTGGGAGGGTGCAAAGCCAAAGTACATGTTAAAATCATGATTGATCTCAAATGCCTCTATATGAGCCCCCAAAATGTTATTGGAATATTTTAAAAAATTGCTTTCGAGGTTTCAGTTTTTCTAATTTTCCACCTGGGTTTTTCCCTACTGTCATGTCTTTCATGTTGTGAAACGAGATGCAGAACAGGCCTGGACCTTCACTGACCTGTGTAGAGATGGGCTCATCCCAGACAGACAGCCTGCAAACTTCATTGTCAGGCTTTGGCCTTCACAGGTCTAAAATGGGATATTGGCTTTTAAATTGTTCATAATGCTTTAAAATGTCCTTCAGAATATGGAAAAATGTACCTTAAGAGAGAGAGGAACCATCAAACCTAAGTCCAAACAATGAATCCTTATAAATGAAGAAATCATTTAGACTAAAGGAAAAGATAGACAGAATTCAAAAAAACAAGGATAAAGTGGGCAAAAAAAGGATTTGCTTAAAGAGGCAATCCGAGGTGAAGAAGGTCCAATACAAAATTCAAAAATCAGTAATATGAATAAATCAAAAGGAACAATGACACCTTCAAAAACTCAATGAACAGCTGCTGCGACCTTCCATATCACTTCAATATAAAGACTGAAGGGGGTCACCCAGCAGCTGTGACATCAGGATGGCATTGCCGCTTGGTGTTTCATCCACAAAGTACATGGAAGGTCAGAACACTTAAAGACACTGTCCACAAGTATTAAGCAATAAACACAACTTTCAGGTATTACACAAACACCTGAAAAGTAATTGTTCTAAAATAACAAAACCAACAATAAAATGGAGGACAAATGTAAGTCAGATATTAAAAAGGATACTTTTATACAGTATATATGTATAGTGCATTCAGGAAGTATTCAGATCCCTTAACTTTCTGCACATTGATTAAGAAAGTGTTCGGACCCCTTCAATTTCTGAACACTTTACGGTGTTGTACACTTACTCTTAAATAGATACATTTGACATTTTTGCCCATCAGTCTACACTCAATAACCCATAATGACAAAGTGAAAACATGTGTTCAGAAAGGTTTGCATATGCATTAAAAATCACAAACAGAAATTCAGAATTTGACTTTGCCCCCATGCTTTCACTCGTCATTGCACATGTAAATGTTTAAAAGTGCAGATCACCGTGCAGAGTAAAGTCATGCCCTTGATCCATTTGAAAGAAAATTTTTATATGTACTGCAACTCTTGAAATCTTAAATATCTCTCAAGTATGCCATGTCTGTTATCAGTAATGCTTAAAACTGCTGCCTTTAATTTACTGTAAATCTGAGCTTATTGTTCCATTGCAGGTCACTTAGGTATCAATAGATTTATCACTGATATATTCGAGTGCCACTGTGGTTCAGCCATATCCTGTCTCAGCTACTAAATAATGAAGTACATCATTTTTGGCCACAAAGGATAAGCATCTAGTAGTACAGACAAAAAGGACTTTGTGAAAGCAGAACGTTTCATGATCTTCCAATACCAGTAGTGCAAATTAAAACATTTTTAAGGGTGTCTTGATAATTCATTGTGTCACAGATGGTTTCGTTATCCATCCTTAGTAAAATCATTTGATGTACAAGCTAATTGATCCACATATCTGACAATGAGAGATGTGCAGTTATCCACTTCAATGTCATGACTGTTGTACCTGACTCCTAGTGTCCTCTTTGTGAAAATGTGCCACCGGTTTACCAATCCAAATGCCACTCTTTACTGGTAAAAATCCTATTTGAAATTTAATTTTCAATACCTTTTAAAATTTAAAATTCCTGGAGTATGCCACTGAAAACGTGGTGTGTTTTGTATTTCTATCATATTTAAGAAATAGTTGCTTTTTTCATTTTTGTCTTAATAGTTAACTTTCATTATTTAGTTTTGTGCCCTAATTGTATTGGTCAATAGCAAAAAGACACATTTCCTTATTCTGTTTGTCTGATAATGACAAATGTATTCTGCGATTTTAGAGTAAAGGAAGACAGACATTTCTAGGTGAGCTAGTTCGACTCCCGAAATCATGGTGCTCTTGTACGACCACGTGGACATTGCCCATTCTGCTAGGCTTTAGTGCATTGTCGGGCAACCGGAATTTTCTAGGGGAGCCGCGAAAACTTTTGTAAAATATTTTAAATTGCTAGTGTTTTTGAACTTTTGGTTGATCAAAAAGATAATGTTTAAAAAAAATATTTTATGTTGGAAAAACAGATAACGGAACACTTACGGAAATGAAGTCTAAGAAACGCGAGAGACTTCAAATGATCGACAAGGAAATGCGCGTCTGTCTTTCGAAAATTGATCCTCGCATCAATCTCATATGTGCTGAAAAACAATCTCAACGTTCACATTAATTAAATTTAAGATTTATCCTTTGATTCCTTTATTAATAAAATGTCTTTCAAACTTGTAAAATTAACTGTTTTTATTGGCAATTGTCCATAGATTGTGTCGTCACGACTTTATTTATGGGCAGTCCCTCAGGTGCGCCGTGACAGAAAATTTTTGGATTTAGTGCGCCGCAACTCAAAAAAGGTTGCCTTTCACTGCTTTAGTGGAACATCAGCTAATTAAGGCAGCAGATTTAACAGACATCCAGTTGTGCCTTCTCCCATTGACATTCCAAAGTAAGTGACTGAACTCCATCTTGTATGAGGATTTCCTGAACTTCTTCTGATAACAAAGGTGTAAAGTAGCGTTGAATGGACATCTTTACAGAGGTCCTTCTTCACATGTCTTGACCCAGAAGGTGCAAACAAACCCCAGGGCTGGCTTAACGATTAAGAAAACTAGGCATGTGTTTAGGGCATCAAGGGAAGGGGGGCACCACATTAATTTTCCATTGCCTGATTTACCATGGATCATATGGTACAAAACTACAAAACTAGGTTCCATAAAAAGGGGCTCCCACATTAAATGAACAGATTACATACATATTTATAAGGTCTGTCTATTAAATAAAGAGACTGACACAATAACTCACTTTTATTTATATAACAATTCTAATGCTTATCCCCTTCAGTATACTCCCCATTCACGCTTACGCACCGATGTAGACACCAGTAGAAGGTTTGGAGCAAATCAGTTTCTGTCAGCTGTTTTAAGACATCAGATGTTTTCTTCTTTACTTCTTTACTGTATCCGTTCACTCAAAACGTGTTCCATTAAGCACTGATTTCAATTTAGGAAAAACACACACACACGAGACATGCAGTCTTCCCCATAAGATTCCATTGGTGTTTTGTTCAATCCCAGCCAACACAGGACACAAGGCAGGAAACAGACCCTGGGCAGGGCGCCAGCCCACACACACACACAAACACACACCAAGCACACACTAGGGACAATTTAGAATCGTCAATCCACCTAACCTGCATGTCTTTGTACTGAGGGAGGAAACCAGAGCACCTGGAGGAAACCCACGCAGACATGGGGAGAAGATGCAAACTCCACACAGGGAGGACCTGGGAAGCAAACCCAGGTCTCCTAAGTGCGAGGCTGCAGCGCCACCATGCTGCCCACTTGGTATTGTAAAACCCAAAATAAATTAGAACTCTAAATAGGAAGTAAACTGCTGCCTCTTCTATATTATAAGTTTGTCTATCTATTATGCATTGTCTTATATATCAATGCAGCTATCATATTTCCATAATCCTTGTGTTTATCAATACAATACAATACAATACAGTTTATTTTTGTATAGCCCAAAATCACACAGAAAGTGCCACAATGGGCTTTAACGCCCTGCCTCTTGACAGCCCCCCAGCCTTGACTCTCTAAGAAGACAAGGAAAAACTCCCAAAAAACCTTGTAGGGAAAAATTGAAGAAACCTTGGGAAAGGCAGTTCAATGAGAGACCCCTTTCCAGGTAGGTTGGGCATGCAGTGGGTGTCAAAAGAAGGGGGTCAATACAATACAATACACAGAACAGAACAAATACAGCATAAAAATAAAAATTTTAGAAGTACGGAGCAGAATTTAACAGTAGATGATATCACATAATAAGATTTGGATATTTTTAGAGTCCTGGAGACCTCATCCATCAAGCTGCCTCCCCCATTTGGCCATTCCATGGCTGAAACAGTGCTTGGCCAGCCAATCCGATGAAAAGACCCCTCTTTCCCATGATTCCAGTGATCCTCCATCAGGGATGACTTTACCATAGGCAGGCAAAACAACTTGGCAGGTGGGCCGTGGCACCAAGTGCCACATTTGAGTACCGAGAAGAGAAACAGAATAGATGAGGGTTAATAAATAATAATAAAAAATAAAAATAAAAAATAATACAATAAACTGTATTATTCAGTTTCTTAAAACAAGTGTGCTATAGTTACCTTGATTGAAGTCCAAAGGCCACAGACCTGCCTCTTGAAACAGAGGAAAGTAAAGAAATTGAATTTAGGAGCCTTACTGAATTATTTGATTAATTACTGGCATTGCCGAAGGTAGAACTGGTAATTACAGTAATTAATTAAGTTAAATCTCTCCTCATTAACTGTACTCTGCAAATGTGAGAATAAAGACCCTAAAAAGTGTTGTCTTACCTTGTTGGTACACAAAAACGCTGAATCTTTAGTCATCAATGGATTTTCCTATAAATTTTTGTAGCTACGGTTTACATCCATATTAGCAGCAAGGAGGCAAATGTATGCAGAAGAAATAAGGATAGGTGAACACAGGAAGGGCACACAAGTGCAAAATAAATGTCTGCACAAGAATCCATACTGCCTTTCCAGACTTTCCTAAATAGGTCTTTGCATTCACCTGTCTTCATTCTCTCAATTCCCATCCATTTCTTACCCAGAAATGTGGAGTCTATTGCTCAAATCCTTCCCTCGTTGACTTTAAGTTGAAACCCCTCTCTGCCACGCAATGGATGTAAACCTTGCAATGGAGGGTGTGGATGGGATATCATACTGGCCTGGATAATTGAGAGGCCTGAATCATGGAGAGGTAGTGGGAGAGAGCCTCCCGAGGACATGCTTTCAATCTTTTTGTTGAGCGTCAGCAGCCCACTGATGGAGCCGCTGTTTGGATGCCCTCAGTGCAACATGGGAGATGTACTCTTAACAAGCAGCCTTTCAGGTTGAGCTACTGGAAGGAGGTTCCCCGTTACACTAGCATTCAGAAGTTTGGAAACACACAGAAATGCTCATTTTTTGATAGTAATTGATACCTGTTTTTATTGATATACCATAAAATTGATTTAAAATTACAGGCAAGACATTAATGGCTATTTATTTAAAGCAGTGTAGCAGCCAATTGGCTGCTGGGGTGGGTTGGTGGGTCCAGAGACAAGAATGAGAGTGGCGAGATGTGCAAGCAAAGAGACTGCACTTCAGGGAACCTTCAGGAAAACTAATGTATGTAGGTGGAGATGGAGTGCAGTGGGAGATCAATGGGAGCCAGTGCGGGGAAGAAGGGCCTTCTTCTGAAGGAGTGAGGTGTGAAGGAAGGCAAGACAGATCAGTCAAGTGGAAAGGAGTTTAGCAGGCACAACAACAGGAAGGTTTAACCTTTATCCAGAGTTGTTGTTTTGTTGGTTTGAAATAATTTGGGTTTCCATATGTGTGTGTCATTACTGCAATCCCATTGGTCGTTACAATAGGATAAGCTAAGGAAGTTAACCATTAGGACGCTGAAGGAATGGCTGCTGAAAATAGCACTTTGCAGTCATATGTGAATAATAAAATTAAAAATCAGTTATTTCAAACAGTAATAGCTATTTGAAACACTAGACATGTCTACTGTATATTAATTTGACGGCATGTTGATTGAAAAGGGATTGAATGTTTCTCCAAAATATAAAATTTTCCGGCTGACTCCAAACTTTGTAATTAACTAGTGCGTATTTTACCCATGGCCTAGTCAGTATTGCTTTCATTACATTGACTTTCATTAAGTTTACTAATAATAACAATAATACATTTTATTTTATTATTATTAATCAGGGTGCTTAAACTAATAAAGTAATAAAAAACTATCTACAGGCTTACCAATCTGGCAATGTTATCCTTTGAAAGTCAGCTGGTTAAAAAGTTGGACTTGAAAGACACAGTTGCTGACTTTGCCCCTAAGAAGGCTCAGCGCTGGACTCTTAGGGAGTATGGCTAAACAAGGACCAGAGACGACTTGAATGGCATGAAGATGATTGACACAGACTGTAGCCACAAACATAACCCTGGCATTACTTCACTGATATGCTTGTACTGCTATACTTTATGTATGCTGATGCTGATTTTCCTTTGTCATCCTGCCAGTGATGTTAATATATTGTTAATTTTCTTTCATATTTTAATGTGTTACCTTTGTTAGCTGTATTGTCTGGATTTAATTATTAAAGTTACAGTCACTGTTCTTGATTTTGCTGATGATGCTGTGATCTTCATGGAGTCAATGGAGGCTCTGATCAGGCGACTCGAGAGACTGAGTGAGGATTCTGAGCGTCTGGGCTTGCAAGTATCCTGATAAAAACCAAGAGCCAGGCCTTTAATGACCTCTTGGACATGGCCATCAGCAGTGTGTCTGTTTGTGGAGAGAGTGTTGACCTTGTTGAGAGGTTTACTTACCTTGGCAGTGACATTCATGTCTCTGGTGACTCTTCCTGTGAAGTCAGTAGACAGATTGGGAGAGCATGGGGGGTCATGAGGTCGCTGAAAAGGGGTGTGTGGTGCTCCTGATGTCTATGCAAAAGGACGAAGGTCCAAGTCTTTAGAGTCCTGGTGCTTCCTGTCTTACTATATGGTTGCAAGACATGGACGCTGTCCAGTGACCTGAGATGACGACTGGACTGCTTTGGTACTGTGTCTCTCCGGAAAATCCTTGGGTGCCGTTGGTTTGACTTTGTGTTGAATGAGCGGTTGCTCATGGAGTCCCGAATGAGGCACATTACCTGCATTGTGAGGGAGCGTCAGTTACGGCACTACGGCCATGTGGTGCGTTTCCCCGAGGGTGATCCGGCTCATATGATCCTCATTGTTGGCGACCCGAGTGGCTGGACCAGGCCAAGGGGTCGCCCACGTAACACCTGGCTGCGGCAGATAGAGGGTCATTTCCGGAGGGCTGGACTGGATCACGTGTCTGCCTGGGGGGTTGCCAACCAGGATCCCGAGCTGTTTTGAGGTGTAGTCTGTACCAGTACATGCTCCCCAGCTTGACTTGACTTGATGTCCTGTAGCCCATTTTGTGTCAGACAGCCTTGCATCAAATAGTGAATTCCACTGCCTAGTGATACATGCATGTTATGGTGTCATAGAATCAAACAATAAAAGAACACACAGGAGGATGACCATATACTCTATTTATACAGCGTGAGGGACCATCATGGTGTCCTCACTCTGTCACATGTAAGGCTTTGAATCTTGATTCCTCCACGGTCTCCTGGATCATGAACTACCTGACCAGCACACAGCAGTTTGTGTGGCTGAAATGGTGGGGCAGCTCAGGAAACTGTCCAGCCTCCATTCCTGTTTATCTTCTATATTACGGACTCACAGCACAATACCTGCACTTGCCATCTACAGAAACTGTGAGATGACTCCTCCATCACAAGTTGCATTAATAATGGAGACGAGTCAGAGTACAGGAAGGTTGTGGAGGACTTTGCATTGTGGCGAAGGAAGAACAACCTGCAATTCAAACTCAGTAAGACAAAAGAGCTAGTGATGGAATTCAAGCATACCAAGAAGTATCGGACACCAGTCACCATTCAGGGGGAGGATATGGAAGTGGTGCCACAAGTACTAGTGGTTTACATAAATAACAGACTTAAATGTGGTGACAACACAGTGGCACTGGACAAGAAGGACCAGAGCAGACTGTACTTGCTAAGGGGACTCAGGTATTTTAATGTCTGCAGCAAGCTGCTGGAAATGTTGTGCCAGTAAATAGTAGCTAATGTGGTTTCTACACTACTGGGGAAGGAACCTGAGCTCAAAAGAAGCACAGTGACTGAATAAACCTATCAGGAAAGCCATCACAGGGTGAACTCTGGGCACACTGGAAGCTGTTGTGATAAAGAGGTGTGACAGATAGGGGGCACTATCGTTCCCTTGATCCCCTGTCCAAGAGTCCAGACACCAGGTAAAAGTCCAAACGATGACTTTATTAAATCGCCACCGTGCACAAAGCACCCTGTCCTCCACAATACTCATAAACAATCACAATAAACCCAATAATCCAATCCTCCGACTCCCAGACGCATTGCCACCCTTCCACCCAGCTCAGCTCGCCGTCTGGGAGCTCCCACAATCCTTTTATATTCCCTGACTCGGAAGTGTTCCCAATCCCCAGTCCATGTGATCTTGTATCACCTCCGGCTCAGGTAAAAGTCCTTTTCTTCACCCCAGAAGCAAGTCATTCCCCTTGTCCATGTGACTTGGACGTACTTCCGGGGCGTAGGGTAAATAACCGTTGTTCACCCCTGCAGCATCTCCTAGTGGCCCGCATGGCATCCAGCAGGGCTGCGTATAAAAACTGCAATGTCCAAGATGCCCTGCTGGTCTTCGGGGGACCTCCATACTGCAGGGAGGGCTCCACCTGGCGGCTTGGGGGTATTGGCCGGGATAAATGGCTGGCCATACACCACAGAGGATAGTAGCAAAATTGGATGCCATCATGAAAAATCCCCTCCATCCCCTCCAGGAGGCGCTCTTTTGGAGCACTTTTAGTCACAGGCTCATTCCACCACCGTTTGCTAAGACCCGCATGTGGGGTATTATCTGCCTACTGCTATCAGGCAATTCAATTCTTCCACCCGATGTAATCAATAAGTTTATTTATCTATCAATTGATTGATTGTATTATCTGTCCTGTGAGTCTGTATCCTCATTTCTTTATATTTCTGCTGCTGTATGCTTCTGAATTGCCCCACAGGATCAATAGAGTTTATCTAATTAGGCCACACCAAGATTAGTTTTCTAGGTGCATACTGACATCTACTGGATAAAAATAATAGCAAGATATCACATATTTTTTTCACAGGAGTTTACAGTTAAAGTTTTCAAAGCTCAAAGTCATTTATGTTAGACAGTAAGTATTAAAATGGAATGGAATGTCTCAATTTGATTCGATTCCAATTCACAATGCACCAATTCAATTCGATATTGATTTTATCTTACTGCAACTGAATTAGCCAGCACTGATAGATTTGATGTGGTGGCTTTTTTTAGAAAGAGAGCATTTATATAATGTGGCAAATTTCAGTAACACTTTACTTGAAGAGTGTCTACATAGTGATTTCATACTTGATTAATAATGAACAGTTAACATCAGTATTAGGAAGATGTGGAGCAAAATATCATTGCTCTTTAAAAAAAAAAACTTAACAGCACTTACAGAATTTCAAAAGATCTCTGGTCTCAGAATTCATCTGAATAAAAGTGTACTCTTTCCAGTGAATTCTCAAGCATATAATATGAGATTAGACACCCTATGTTTTATCAATGCAGATCAGTTTACAGTAAATACCTCGGGGTAAACATCACAAGTAACCATAAAGCTCTTTATCAACAAAATTACGCTGTCTGCATGGAAAAAATTAAGCAAGACTTGCATAGATGGTCAACCCTTCAACTCACTCTACCTGGAAGAATTAACACTGTTAAGATGAATATTCTTCCTAGGCTCCTTTTTTTATTTCAAAACATTCCAATATACATCAATAAATCATTTTTTAAGCAATTAGATTCAACAATAACCTCATTTATTTGGAACTCATTTATTTGTTATTATTACCAACGCACCGTTTGAATCTGTAGTAAGTCCACACATCTGATTTAAGTCTCAAATTCACTGTGGTATGCGGTTGGGGGTGGAGCCCAGCTGGGACGCCCAGGAGAACCGGAGGAAGGCTTGTGCCTCCTCCAGACCACGAAAGGACGATCGCCCTGGTTGTGTTGGGGGCCATGGGCAGAGGGCATGGATGCCCAACCCTGTAGGGGCCCGTGGCCACCGCCAGGCGGCACCCCGGTGCCTGAAGAACCCTGGACCTCAGCACTTCCACAACACCAGGAAGTGCTGGGGGGAAGAAGACTGGGGACACCCAGAGGGCTTCCGGGTGCGCAGCTGGCACTTCCGCCACATGGGGGTGTGTCCGCGGGGGATTGCTGGGAAGCAGCTGAAGCCCATCCGGGTTGGGATAAAAGGGGCCGTCTCCCTCCGTTCATTGGCAAGAGTCAGGTGGAAGAGGACGGAGCTCATAGAGAGCTGTGGAGGTGGCCAGAAGGAAGGCATCTAGAGACTGTGAGGCCTGGACTTTGGGGGATCGGTGCTGGAGGCACTGGGTTTGTACACTAAACCAATTGTAAATATTGTAAATAAAATGAGTGTGTTGGGTGCAAAACTGTTGTCTGTCTGTCTGTCTGTGTCCAGGGCCAGTTCCACAACACTAATTTCAGTTAAAAAGGACACAACATTTTATGTGAAGTAGTAAAGTGCTTTTTCTGTAGAAAACCTTAACAGGCACATTAGCGCCATTTATTGGATTGGAAAAATAAAGATAAACAAAAATCTATTTATCTATCTATTATATAGTGCCTTGCATCTATTTATATATCTATCTGTCTATACATCAATTATATAGTGCCCTATCTATCTATCTGTCATAATTAATAAATCTATCACATTGTTTTATACAACATAACAGAATATGAATACACCATTTGTAAGCATGTGTCTCTCTTTTAATTAACCTCTAATTTAAACTTTGAACTGAGTTCAACCAGAAGTGGTCACCTTCTAAGCAATGCTTGAACACCAATTAGACAGCATTCAGTGTTGTCCTAATACACGACAGCAAGCACCTGCCCTTTAACAAAACACATGCCTTTCCAAAAAAAAACTAACAAAACGAGGATCAGTTTATTAAGAAACACAATCAATACAACACCTCAAAAAACTATTTCATATTAAATTACAAGAATAAAGTTACATTGACAAGGGATAATGTGTTAATCTCAATACAATAAAGTGCAATATCAAAAATAATCCAATATATGGAAGCAAGGTTCACATAAAAAACCAATGTAATATTAATAAAAAGAGCAAATTCTGAGTTTGAATTTAAGTTTTCTAAAAGAATAAATGAAAAATTAAAAAGTGTTGAAAATCCTCAAGGAAAGGTCTGGTAACTCCAAGTCCAACTGGTGTATTGAACCATTCAGTTATAACATTTGAAAAACTGCAGATTGTCCAGTTGGCTGTGAGGTTGGGCAACTAACACTTTCCTGGTGTTGATAGTCCAAGAAATACAATATAAATGTATAAATATATAAAAATGTATATTCATGCTAATAATAAAATTTGAGATTTAAGGTATAATGAAGAAACACTTCGCTACTTAAGTATAAGTATTTAATTTAAAGCATAATAGTCCAAAAATGTCCTAAATATATAATGTAATGGCAGTTTATAACTGGGTCTTCCTTTAAGCTTTATTATGAAACAGACAGCAGATGCTGAAGTAAACACCATAGTTCAGGATGCTTTCAAAGTGATCTTATTTGAATTCTAAATCTCACTGTAGATATTATCTTCTTTTCCATTTAAACCACCCTACAGTACAAAACAAAGAAATTAATAAACACTCCATTTCTTTAATCAGAATACCTTTAGAAAACACTGATGAAAAACCTTACACTCTACACTGTAGGTAATCCATGCCTATCTTGATCCCACTTTTATAGTTTATGGTTCCAGGAAATAAAGCCTATTATTGCCAGCAAATCAGTAGACAAGGACCAACTCCTCACAGGACACTCGTCATGCACATTTCATGGTTTCTCCCACATGCTTTCAGTAGCAGCACATTATAGATTACTGTAAGTGACCCATCTCCCCACTCATATTGGTTAAAGTTAACATTTGCAGCCATTGACAGTGAAATGTCTAAGAGTAATCTTTCCTCCTAAGCTGTTTATGATGTTGTTCATAACAGCGGACTGACCCCCTTAACCTTCAATAAAAGTCAAGACTTCTCCAAAAACAGATCATCCACGCTGTCTCGTACTGGGCCAGTTTAATGTTAGTGGTACCAATCAGTTTAACAGCATGTTTTTGGATTCTGTGCGTGAAAATGGCTAGGCCATGCAAGCAAAAGTGAAATATTACATTGGAAATTTAGCAGATATTCTACACAGAAAAAAATAAAGTAAAAGTGAATAGATATGAGGTTAAGGGACCAGAGCTGGCAAAAAAATCTGTTTTTCAATTCAAGAAAAGGTTGAAAATAAAAAAGTACCGTTCTATTGTGAGCTTCATTGGGCAGTTTGTTTCTGTTCAAGACCATGTATTCATTTTCATTTATACCCTGTAAACAGGAAAATAACATCACTGTTGGATGTTAACTTAAGAGATGCATTTGTCCAAGGCAACATACACAATCAGGATACCATACAATTGTTAGCATATTAATAATTCCAATAATTTGTGCTGGTTGGTGAAGGGACTTGCCCAGGATCTCACAGCAGGCACGATCACACTACAAGGTCTGATATTGCTGTGTTGGATTACATGCCTGATGGTCCTCTCTTGGGCACCTCACCTTACGCTTGACGTTTAGATTCAGAACAATTCAATGACAGGATGTGCTGCAGTAAATCAATATGCTCTTACCTGTAACTCTTTAAATGGCCTACATCAGTAACCTCCTTCATCACTTCCTGTTCTCACACTAAGGTCCAAGATTCTGTCAGTCTTGTTGCATCCCAGTGTAGCCTGTGCCCAGTGATTGGCAGAACACTCAGCTCTATTGCACCCAGACTTTGCAACAACCTCCATAAATGAATTGTTGTGTTAATTATTTTTTGTTTACAGTTGTCGTTATTTTGGATCCCGATGAGTGCCGTTATTTTGAATATTCGCTTTTCCCTCAAATCCATCATACCTTCCCAGCATTCAACCAGATGTGCAGCACTAATAACCTGTCTGTCCAGATGCTTTGTTTCTTTCACAAATTATGCTATTTGTTCAGGTTTTGTTGGGTTGTTTTTTTTTGCATTTTTATTCTGGTTTATTGTCTATTATTCTAATTCAACACATTTTACATCCATATTTATCTGTGTTTGCAGAATAAAATGCAGAAATTATTTGTATCCAAAGTGGTACGTGCCCTGTTGTTTACTGTGAAATGCTTTGAGCATAGAAAAGGTGCTATATAAATAAAATGTATTGTTATTAGTAACTGTATTAATTAAACAGAACATAAAATAATGTGCCACATTTCCCCAACTTTTTAAGGGAATAAAGCATTTTTGCTCCTTCCTCACCAAAATGGGTCTGTAGTTGACTAATAATAATAATACATTTTATTTATATAGCGCCTTTCCCATGCTCAAGGCACTTACAGAATATAAGAAAAAACGGCAGGGTATACAGTATATAGCATTGTACAAACCAAATACATAAATAAAGAAGATTACGACAGTGAATTCAGAGAAAAAAAAATGCACACAGTTGCTTAATTATTTCAATGGCCACATTTCTGCAGTAATTTACCTTTATATGTATGTTTAAATGAGTTCCTGAATGTTAAATATTTAGAACCAGTAAACAAAAAAAAACAGCAAAACACAATTGAAAATACAATATATATTATATATATAATCACAACATTATATACAACAGTAGCAAACTATATGACAGTGTGTAAAAATACAATCCACTTTATGAAAAGGATAAGTGGTTGCGAGTCGTACCCCCATGTAAATCCAGTTGCTATGTCCCTGTCATTCTAACAGATGGCACACCACAGACATTAACTCTTCTTTTACAAATCCCATACCAAATGGGATATAATAGAGGCAAATTAATTGCATTTGTCTTTCCAGCAGATGGTACATTACACACATTTGTAGCAATGTATTTTATTACTACAAATGTTTATGATGCACCATCTGTTGGAATAACAAATGTAATGCATTTTATTATCACATGCATTACAAAACACATTCCAATAGATGGTGCACTACAAACATTAACGCTGAGGTCTATGTTGATTATTTAGAGTTCAGCCCATCTTAGACGGGTAGCACAGCTAGTAACACATAAGACAATATGACATGACACATACTCTTTAACAATATAAGTTTTTAAAAGTAAACATAATTCAGTGCTGGATGGAGGTATTTGTAATTGTGTTGAACATTTTGTATTTGTGCACTCTATGCTTTCTCCTTCCCCTGTGTATCTGCTGTCATTTAATAAAATACCCTAAATAATCCCTTTGTTGAGGTCTTCTTACATAAATAAAGATTAGATGTGATTTTAAAGTATAAGTTTTACCCAGATTCCTAACAATTATTTTGTCTGGTGATAAAACTCAAGCAGACGTTCATATAGCAAAGTCTAGGCTCTTCTAAGACTAGTCCCAGGAATGTTTTCCTTTGTCCCTTTAGCCTGACAAAAACATTTCTGCATCAACTTTGCCAGCATGCATACCCATATGAGAACCTTTTGGTTTGGCATTCTGGCTGGGCAGAGATATTCTGCCAGGGATGTGTACATTGTGGCTCCTCTCACTGCCATCCTGCTCTGTGTTACACCAGGGTGTAGATAAAGTACAATGAAATGCATACCTTTACATTTGAAATTGTAGCATAACAATCATTGGTGTCCTCACTCTTGTTCTGTAAACCTGAAAGTAAGATATTAAGACATCCAGCTTTAGATTCTTTAAAAAAGGAAGAGACTGGGACCGCAAAACCAAGTAGAGATTCATACTGTGACTCCAAACTTACTTTAATTTAGCTCAGTTTATACAGTGTGCATGAAGGGGGCAGCTCAACCCGCTTTTGTGCTGTGAATAAGCAGACTTTGCATAGGCGTGGTTTATAAAAGTGATATGGAAGTACATGAACATTTTTGTCTTATAAAAGCATAATGTCACTTTGGAATTCAGAAGTAGATAGGTTTCAAATAATTGTGTTTATTTGTCTACACAAGGGTGTTGTACCATGTTAGCCATTATGAATGTAGTGAAAAGTCAAGCAAAATGACACCTTTTATTGGCTAACTAAAAAGATTACAATATGCAAGCTTTCGAGGTAACTCAGGCCCCTTCTAATTACATCTTGCCTGAAGAAGGGGCCCGAGTTACCTCGAAAGCTTGCATATTGTAATCTTTTTAGTTAGCCAATAAAAGGTGTCATTTTGCTTGACTTTTTTGTCTACACAATTATGCATAAGAGGGTGATGTAGTGGTTAGAACTGGAGCTTCATGGCTGAAGAGTCTTGGGTTCAGATCTTATGTTTTTCTCTCACATACCAAAAATCAGTTTTAAGTCAGTTTTCTTAATGGGATGGTTGTCACAGTGTCCTGTGGTGAACTGATATGACCAAGACAAACTTTGGCACTGTACAACCATGTCCTGGAATAAACAAATCTGAAAAAAGAAGCAGACAAAAGTACTTGCACATTGGGTGAAACCAGCTAGCCACAGTGGGCTGTCCCAAGAACTGGATGATGAATTGCCTAGAGGGGGAGTGGAACCAACTAGATAGATAGATAGATAGATAGATAGAGTGGCAGGGTCCCGGCCAGTACACCTCTTTGGCACTGGATCCGGGGGAGCAGCCATGGGATGCATATTACGTCCCCTGGAACACTTGGTGGCATTAATCATCACAGTTTCACACCAAGACAATTAATATTCAGGGATATCAATCTTTCCAGTTAGGAAGCATAAGCAGTTGTGTATGAACGTCACCTGCTTTGGTACAAAAGAAAGTGACAACAGGCGCGCTGGAATGGCAACAGCAAGAAAATCCTCAAAAAGTGAATGGTTTTACAGGTGGTGGCCACAGACAATTACTCTCTTCTTATCCTTCCTGAATGATTCTTCTCTAGTTTTGCATTTTGCTAGAGTCCTTGTCACTACTAGTAGCATGAGGCGGTATCTGCAGACAATTTAGGTTGCACATGTAGTCCAGCTCCACCAGGAAGACACATGCATATATGTACCATTTGCAAGAAGGTTTTGTGTGTCTCTCAGCACAGTCTCAAGAGCATCGAGGAGAGACCAGGGGATGGGCTATTACACAAGGACAGCTGGACAGGGTTGTAGAACTGCATAACCTAGTACCAGGCCCAGTATCTGCTCCTTTATGTGAGGAGGAACAGGAGGAAAATGGCAGATTCCTACAAAATGCCCTCCAGCTGGCTATTGGTGTGCATGTTTCTGACCAAACGTGGCTATACACTGTAATGTGGTTATCTAATGAAAATGCAATTAACAGACATTTAGACGTGAACTTGGCATATACAGGCTTGAAAAGAAGAATATGTCCATAATAAATAAGACTTTATGACCAACACCCTCCGAACCCCACTTCATAAATTTTATCACCGACCTCCATAGCATCTACCTCCCCTTCCTTCCTTATTTGCTATCTATTGCCTTGGATTCCAATAAGTGCAATTATTGTACTCTGATGATGAATCCTCATAGGAGCTGAAACCTTAGGAATAAAAAACTATTTTAAGATATGTGATTCATTTTCTCCCTTTTTGGATTTCCAGCTACAAATATTCAAACCATATCACAGACCTTCGCTTCCATATGTATATATCATTTTTTATTATATTTACTAATATTTGAGTGGACACAATACAGCCTTTTGTTTATGGCACTAAACAAACAGTTTTTTGTCTTAACAGCTACCTGATCAAATGTGTTTTTATCTTTCTATTCAAGCTGGTGTCTCCCCATGATAGAAGAGTATAGTTGATATCCAAAGATATTATTATTAATATCAAATTAATTTCAAATTATTTCTCTACTTAAAAATAAGCATACAACTTTTTTTATAGAATACAAAATTATTTTGGATGTACAGTATACATATTTCTATCACAGAAATTATTCACCATGAAAAGCTTTATGCTATAAATTCTAAGAATATTTAGTAAAAAAAATTTAGCCAAAACATGGTTACTCTTCTATGATATTCAAGAAATTATCATTACAAGGTCATTTATGTTATTACATCATTAAACGACAGATTTGAGTGCAAGGCATACATTTAAACCTTTCCTTATATAATAAAAATAAAATTATTTTGGATGTACAGTGTACTATAGATATTTCTATTACAGGAGTAATTCACTGTGAAAAGCTGTATACTCTAATATTAGTTAGTAAAATAACATATACTGTGGTGGGCTGGCACCTTGCCTGGGGTTTGTTTCCTGCCTTGCGCCCGGTGTTGGCTGGGATTGGCTCCAGCAGACCCCCGTGACCCTGTAGTTAGGATATAGCGGGTTGGATAATGGATGGATGGAAAAGAACCTATAACTTACCTGTTCTTCTACGATGTAAAATAGCCAAAGCCAACACAATCATTGCAATGATGAACACAGTGCTGCAGCTCCCAACTATTATTGAAAGCAAATTCTTCCTAGAAGACAAAAGAAAAAAAAAAAAAAGAAGAGAAATGAAATAAGATCTGAAAGTCTACACAAATCACATTGCCATGTAAAAAGACTGGTTAAAAATGATTGATTTAAATAACCTGCGGTAAAGCAATTTGGTTTTTGGGTTCATGTTTTCATTCATTGTATTTTGGGGCATGTTCTCACTTCTTTTCTAAGGGCACCAATATATTTGTAGCAGTAGCACCCTTTGTTGGTCACATGATTTGGAAGTATTGTCTCTGGGTCACATCATGCCACGCCTACTTAAGATGGCGGAGTTCTTCTCAGAACATGTGGATTTTATTTTTTTTTTCCAGCAAAGATTATAGTAAATTGACCTCAAATTTTGGAGTATTTAGGGACCTTCATTTTATTACTCTAATTCTGCTTTGAAAAATCTACTGTTTTGATTCTTATTACTGACTCTGTTTAATTGTTTTTAAGATTATATCTTTAACAGGTGAGATAACCTTTGGCACCCAAAATCCAGAAATGGATCAGAAAGGTTCTAGAACTGCCCTTCTTAACTCAGTCCATTGAGGGCCAAAGTGCCTGCAAAGCCCTCAAACGCACCCGAATATTACGTCATGCATACATCTTCTGACTTGCTGAAATATTCCAACACTTAGAGGAATGAATGATTATTGACAGCCATTTAGATAAAAAACCATAAATCAATCCTAAAAGAAAGAGGCATGAAAAATACACGTAAAACGTGTTCAAAGTTTTTCTTATCCATGAAGATTCTTGCTGCTGTATTTTTAACAAGCTATACTGCAGATTAATTTTAACTTATGAGTTATTCTTTGCCATGTGTGATCTGTTAAAAGTTCACAAAGAAAGATTAGTCAGAAAAACCACAGCATGTCATATATACATAGCTTAAGTGATTTTGTCTATCTTATCTTAGTAATTAATGCAGTTCTGTCAGTTATACTATGCCATGAATTATAATGTGTAGTAATATTTGTGGTCCATTCCTTAAAATCACAGTTTCACAGTCTTTGCCTACATCCTAATAATCTGAGTAACAAGTGAGATCAGTCAAAATAATATCGGAATATACTATTCCAAAGCCTGTTGTCATCACTGTGGGAATCTGTGCCAGTGTTTGCCTGAGACGTTGATGACGTTTCAAGGATCAACCCCAAGGTGAACAGTCACCTTTCAGTTCCAACAAGCCGCATACAGCTAGTAACTGTCCTTAGCTTCTCCTCACCGTTTTCAATGTACCATCCAGTTTAGTGGTCTACTGCCTTTCTATACCCATAAGAGTAACTAGCGACTGGGAGCCCAATAGAATCGGGCTACAAATTCAACGTTTGTGAAATCCATACTTTTTCTGCAAAGAATTATTTCTTTTGTTAAGTCTTTGAAATGATTTTGTTATCATGGCACTGTTTTGTGTTTAAAATAGATTTTCGGCCGCCGCTAGGCACGGGCTGCTCGATTTCTTTCAACCCCTGCTGCATCTGCGGCTGCTCGAGCTTCTTCAGTCGCTTGTGCACGGCAGGCACGATGTCTGTCAGCGTTAGTAGCATTCTGCAGTGCATGTTCTTCATCTGTGCTCTGTGTCCGATGTGCACGATTTCTTTCAGCGTTAGTAACATTTGTAGCCACACGCTGCTCATCCGTTTGTTGTGCTCGGTGTGTGTGTGTGTGTGTGATCACATTAGCAAGTCTACGCTCCGCGTCAGTTTTGTGACTTCGTTTCATACGCATCCTTCCCGCGGCCGCTGCTCTTGTGGCTGCTCGAGGTATTGCTGCGAACACCATACATAAGGATAGTATCAAATTATATATAAGGATTATGTATCAAATTATATATAAGGATTATCTCCTAGTATGCTTTTTGTTGTATTTTAATGTAAGTTGATTTTGAAAAATGCTTTGTGATAATACACTGCGAGGAGCAATACATATTGATTGACTATGAAAAATGATATCAAAACAATATATTTTTCTAAATGGCAGCAACAGCAATGATTTGCTTATTTTTTATTGTAGTAAAAAGAGCGTATAGAAATGTTTCAGCAAAGTGTAACAATGAAATGATGCTGTCGATTTCTCCATTACCTGATTGTTGCAGCTGCGTTGGTTTCATTGCCTTCTGAAGTCAGAAATGCTGCAAAGAAATCAGGAACGATATTACACTTCTTAATTTGAATCAGAGTACTTGTATACCCTAGTGCTCTAGGGCAGTGCTCTTAAACTCCAGTCCAGTTTTTGCTGCTAATTAACATCTTTTGAATTAATTGTAATTGACTTGCTCTTGAGACCCCTTAATTGTTCCTTTTTCTTTAATAAGCTGACAAACAATAATGAGATACATAAAGAGCCAAAACATGACCAGCAAACTGTGTCCGTCATACAATATCTGCTAATAAAAAGGGTGAAGGTCTCAGGAATGCTGTTCTGCTCGGGTCCCCAAAACATTTTAACAGTGTGTTCATTGAAAAGAGAAAAATCAACAATTTTAAAATGTATGCTATTGTACAAAGAGAGAAGCAGCAAGCCATAGAATTAAAGAACGGGCTTAATTAAGAAGACTCAGTGCCTAATTAAATAACTGGTTGAAGTTTGAGGCCCTGACTTAGGTGGTCTTCTGTCGGCTCACTCATTTCACATTTCATTTCCGTTTGGGTGCCATTTAAAGGAAGAAATGAAGCAATTCAGAGGAACAAATATTAAAAAAACAAGTCAATTAAAAAGAAAGCAAAAGAAGTTAATTAGCAGCAACAATGGGTCACTCATTAAGAAAAGGGTTAGAATGAACACCTGCAGCCATTGTGGCCCTCCAAGACCTGAGTTTGAGACCACTGCTCTAGGGTGTAAATCAGTTTTGAACTTACGTTTTATAAAGTTATTTTGTAATATCAAAAGAGTATTTTACGACTTTGAAAATGGAATATACATTGTATTGTGGTATTCTTGTTGAAATAATATGAAAAAATAATAATGTAAAAAGATTTATTTTGATATATATGGGCATGGGCGGCACGGTGGTGCAGTGGGTAGCGCTGCTGACTTGCAGTTAGGAGACCCTGGTTTACTTCCCGGGTCCTCCCTGCGTGCAGTTTGCATGTTCTCCCCGTGTCTGCGTGGGTTTCCTCCGGGTACTCCGGTTTCGTCCCACAGTCCAAAGACATGCAGGTTAGGCGCATTGGCGTTTCTAAATTGTCCCTAGTGTGTGCTTGATGTGTGTGTGTGTGGGCCCTGCTGTGGGCTGGTGCCCTGCCCGGGGTTTGTTTCCTGCATTGCGCCCTGTGTTGGTTGGGATTGGCTCCAGCAGACCCCCATGACCCTGTACTTAGGATGTAGCGGGTTGGATAATGGATGGATGGATATATGGGCATAAATTAAGTGCACAATCTAGCTCAGGCGCATCAATGCCTGCCTAAGCAGTATCAGGGAAAGAGTGAGAAAGGAAGATGTTCGGGAAAAGCTTTCCGTATGAATTTGTAAAGTGCTTCTGACTTTGCCTGCCTGTTTAACTAAGACATACTGTACATTTGTGCCTAGCACATTACTAAGGAAACAATGAGAAATTGACAGAAAGTTTCTCTTTAGATGTAGATGTGTTTTAATATGTTTAACTGTTTTGAGACATTTAGATGACATTAGGGTATAGGTATGTTAAAGATTACACTATCTGCACGATGATAAGTGCAAACCGATATGCTTCTTAACTCTGTTATGCAAATTAACCTAACTTACTTAAGACTGTTGCTTTGTTATATTCTAAAATCAATCAAATCACCAGCACCAGATAATATTTATCCTTAAGTTGTTGTGGAGGCTAGTGGATACGTACTGTATATAAACCCTTGATGGATATTTTTTAGGAAGTCACTGAACACTGGGGAAATTCCAAAGGACTGAAAATTGTAAATATTATCCCATTGTATAAAAAGGGTGATTGGGCAGATCCAAGCCACTATAAACCAGTAAACTTAACATGCATCACAGATAATTTAATGGAAGGAATTGTTAAGGAAAAGATTGAGCAACACATGGCAAGAACATGAGCTTTACAGAACAGTCAGCATGGTTTCAGAAGAGGAAGGTCATGCTTTACTAACATGAGGATACCAAAGGATGCGATGAAAGTCAGGCATATGATATTATTTATCTTGACTTTTAAAAAGCATTTAATAAGAGGCTACATGAGAGGTTGGTCCTCAAACTAAAATAAGTGGGAGTTGAGGGTTTTGTATGTAGATGGGTGCAAAATTTGCAAAAACACAGCAAGCAGTGGGTTATGCTTTGACAAACCCCATCAGAATTGGCTGATGTGAAGAGTGGTGTTCCACTGGGGTCAGTGCTGGGCCCACTGCTATTTTTAATACGTATGAATGGTTGGGATAGGAATATAAGTAACAAACTGGTTAGGTTTGCAGATGAATACAAGTTAGGTGGATTGGCAGATTATTGAGAATTCGTTGAATCATTACAGAAGAAGTTGGACAGCATACAGGCTTAGGCAGATTTGTGGCAGATGAAATTGAACGTAGTTAAATGTAAAGTTATACATGTAGGATGTAAAAATGTTAGGTTTGAATACACAATGGGAAGTCTGAAAATCGAAAGCACACCTTATTACAGGGGTGTCGAACTCTGGTCCTGGAGGGAAGCAGTGGCTGCAGGTTTTCATTCTAACCCTTGCCTTAATTTTAATTAACTAGACTCGGGCCCCTTTGTTTCTTTTTCTTTAGTTAGCAGCCAAACAATAATGAGACGCAAAACAAGCTGACACACGACAAGCTAAACTGTGCCCATCACACAATATGTGGAAATAAAGAAGGGTGAAGGTCTCAGGTCACCAAAACATTTTGACATTGTTCTTAGAAAAAAGAGAAAAATCAACAGTTTTGGAAATGCCTGTTGTGGCAGAAAGAGAGCAAAAACAGGCTGTGGAATTAAATAATGGGTTTAATTAACAGCATGAATTGTCTTCTCATTAAGAAACTGGTTGGAGTGAAATTGAATGGAGTTTGAAGGCCTAGTTTAGCTGTTCATCTGTCAGCTCGTTTCATGTCTCATTTCTGTTTGGCTAACATTTAATTATGAAAATAATTAATTCAGAGGACTGAATCCTTAAAAACAGGGAATGAAATGAAAGGGAAAATGAGTTAATTAGCAGTGAAAACTGGTCACTGATTAGGAAAAGGGTAACAATGAAAACCTGCAGCCACTGCGGCCCTCCAGGCCTGGAGTTCGACATCTGTGCCTTATTAGGAGAACTTAGGAGCCGCAGTGGACTCAACATTATCAACTTCCAGACAGTGTTCAGAAGCTGTAACAGAATACAATATTAGGTTATATAGCATGATGAGTGAAGCACAAGTCCAAGGAATGTTTTGCTGAAGCTATATAACACATTGGTCATGTGTCATCTGAAGTACTGTGTACAGTTGTGGTTCCCAGGCCACTTAAAAGATACAGACATGCTAGAAAATGTCCAGAGAAGAGGGACTATGCTGATTCCAGGGCTACAAGGGATGAGTAATGGTGAAAGATTAAAAGAGCTGAGCCTTTTCAAGTTAAGCAAAAGGAGATTAAGAGGAGACCTGATTGAAGTGTTTAAAATTATGAAGGGAATTAGTCTAGTGGATTGAGACTGTTATTTTAAAATGAGTTCATAAAGAACATGGGGACACAGTTGGAAACTTGTTAAAGGTTAAATTTTGCGCAAACATTAGGAAGTTTTACTTTACACAGAGAACCACAGACACATGAAATAAGTTACCATGTAGTGTGGTAGACAGTAAAACTTTAGGGACCTTAAAACTAGACTTGATGTTATTTTGGAGAAATTAAGTAGATGGGACTGGCAAGCTTTGTTGGGCTAACTGGGCTGTTCTTGTCTAGATGGTTCTAATGTTCTAATTCTTCAGTCTTGTTATTCTAAACATTTTCTTCTTCTTCTTTCGGCTACTCCCATTAGGGGTTGCCGCAGCGGATCATCTTGCTCCATATCTTTCTGTCCTCTGCATCTTGCTCTGTCACACCCATCACCTGCATATCCTCTCTCACCACATCCATAAACCTTCTCTTAGGCCTTCCTCTTTTTCCTCTTGCTTGTCAGCTCTATCCTTAACATCCTTTTCCCAATATACCCAGCATGTCTCCTCTGCACATATCCAAACCAACGCAATCTCGCCTCTCTGACTTTGTTTCTTAATCGTCCCACCTGAGCTGACCCTCTAATGTACTCATTTCTAATCCTGTCCATCCTCGTCACACCCAATGTAAATCTTAGCATCTTTAACTCTGTCACCTCCAGCTCTGTCTCCTGCTTTCTGGTCAGTGCCACCGTCTCCAACCCATATAACATAGCTGGTCTCACTACCGTCCTGTAGACCTTCCCTTTCACTCTTGCTGATACCGTCTGTCACAAATCACTCCTGCCACTCTTCTCCACCCATTCCACCCTGCCTGTACTCTCTTTTTCACCTCTCTTCCACAATCTCCATTACTCTGTACTGTTGATCTCAAGTATTTAAATTCATCCACCTTTGCCAACTTTACTCCCTGCATCTTCACCATTCCACTGACCTCCCTTTCATTTACACACATGTATTCTGTCTTGATCCTACTGACCTTCATTCCTCTCATCTCTAGAGCATATCTCCTCCTCTCCAGGGTCTCCTCAACCTGCTCCCTACTCTCGCTACAGATCACAATGTCATCAGCAAACATCATATCCACAGGGACTCCTGTCTAATCTCGTCTGTCAAACTGTCCATCACCATTCAAATAAGAAAGGGCTCAGAGCCGATCTCTGATGTAATCCCACCTCCACAATGTCATATGCTTTCTCCAGGTCCACAAAGATGCAATGCAACTTCTTCTGGCCTCCTCTATACTTCTCCATCAACACCCTCAGAGCAAACATCAAATCTATGATGCTCTTTCTTGGCATGAAACCATACTGCTACTCACTAATCATCACCTCACTTCTTAACCGAGCTTCCACTACTCTTTCCTATAACTTCATCCTGTTTCTCATCAATTTTATCCCCCTGTAGTTATTACAGTCCTGCACATCCCCTTTATTCTTAAAAATCGGCACCAGTACACTTCTTCCCCACTCCTCAGGCATCCTGTCACTTTTCAAGATTCCATTTAACTGTCTGGTTAAAAACTCCACTGCCATCTCTCCTAAACATCTCCATGCTTCAACAGGTATGTCATCAGAACCAACTGCCTTCCCATTCTCTGTCCTCTTCATAGCAGTCCTTACTTCCTTCTTGCTAATCTTTTGCACTTCCTGATTCACTGTTTCCACATCATCCAACCTTCTGTCTCTCTCATTCTCTCCATTCATCAGCCTCTCAAACTGACCTGATAAAATGGTAGGATGCCACAAACTTGTAATATATGACGTCCTTGGATTCATTAGTAATTGTGATCTTGAATATTCTTTCTTTAAGACAGTAATTTTCCAGGCAAAGGATATTGATAAAAAATGTCCTACAGCTACATAATTTCAGCAAAGGAAACGGTATGTGGTTGGAAGTCATTTAGTTGTTGCTAACCAATGAGAGCATGAAGATGTAAAAAATATGCTTCTAGGCAAATATATGGGACTGTTTTAACTTTAATTGATATGGAGACCCACAATTGCATTAAGCTGTACTAGTTGCTACTACAGAAAGTGACATAACTCCTACCTCCTAAGATAGTGAGTAAATGCCTGGAATAATCTTGGCAAGATTGCCTTAAGAAATCTAAGGAGGCAAGACAATTGTCTGTTCTTGTCATAATAACTTGTGGTTCCTTGTGCTTTCTACTGCTGGTTCTTTTAAAAACATAACCCACCATTAAAAGTAATAAGCTCAGCGCATTGTATTTTTTTCTGACTGGATGGTCAAAGAGCCTGACTTTTAATAGGTGTTTCAATGACTAAATGCATTCTCAGGGAGGAGGTTCTTCCTGCTGAATACAGTCACATAACAGCCGCATAACAAATTTGCTTTGGTAAATTAGGAAGAATATTGGGGCCAGGAGTGAGTCACATGTGCAGGCTAAGTGAAAAACTTACTGTGGCATGACATTGGGGGACCCCAATATGGTATGAAAGGTCAGTTTCTATCATAAATCTATTAGAGATAGAGTCAATGTAGAAAAGAGCCAAGCAAAATGACACCTGTTATTGGCTAACTAAAAAGATTACAATATGCAAGCTTTCGAGGCAACTCAGGCTCCTTCTTCAGACAAGATGATCAGGGGCCTGAGTTGCCTCGAAAGCTTGCATATTGTAATCTTTTTAGTTAGCCAATAAAAGGAGTCATTTTGATTGGCTTTTCTCTACATTCATAATGGCTAACACGGTACAACACCCTAGTACTACAGGGTCAATGAAATAGAAGGATATTTAAGTAGGGCAGTGCAGTGGTAGTGCTGCTGCATTGCAGAAAGGAGACTGGGATTTGTTGTCCTCTTTATATCTGTGTGGGGTTCCTCCTGGGTGCTTCATCCAACCCACAGTCCAAAGACATGCAGGTTCAGATTATTAGTGTGGCTAAACTGTCCATACTGTGTATGTTTCACCTTGCCATGGATTAGCACTTTGTCCAAAGATTGTTTCTCTCTTGTACCCGATGCTCACTGGAAAAGGACAGCATGTTTTCTGACCTGTAACTTATATATCTTGATTTACTTGTATAATTTCTATATTTTTCTCCTTTACTTATCCAACAGCCACTCCTGATGTCAGATCAGTGATGCATAATCACAAGTGCTGCAGTGGCTTCTGCCTGATGCTGGCTGTACAAGTGGCAAAAGCAGCTTGCATGAACATCGGTTACACAAGCTCACTTCTGCTGCTGCTTGAAATATCCCAAGTAAATTGTATGAGAAATATGACCATAAAAGGGAAAAACACATTTATGTAGGAAAAAATTGAGGAGGAAATGAGCTCAGTATGTGTGGCTTTGTGATTAATTATGCATACTGTAAATAAACACTCAGCAAATATAGTTTTCAAACTACACTAGAAAAACCCCACTCCTGCATTATTTGAAGATCATAATAATTTAATATTTCTCTAATATTGCAGTTTATTGTAAAAGCACCATGAAGATCTGCTTTCCATCATTGTCAAAAGCACCCAACACTTTTAAGTTGAGACTTCAAAATAAATTTTAACTCCACATTAAGTACCTCTTTGCAAAATGTTAAGATGAAGAAATTTGAAATACAATTAACCATAGAGTTTACGCAATCATCACTTTATAATAGTAAATTAAGTACTGCATTGACTAAGTTGGAAACCACTGTCTGTGAGAGCTATTTCAGCCACCACAGCCTGTTTGGGCTCTGTTTCTAAGTATGTGATATACTAAAGTCCTGTACCGTGGAAAACATGTGTCTTACATACTCTGCTAACACATGTAATTGCAATCTATTATCATTGTTTTTTCAATATCTATATACAGTATCTATCATATACTATATAATGCCTTTGAATTGATCATTTGCTATCTTTTGTATTTGTGTATCTAAAGGCATTGAGATAGATACTGTATTGTGGCAGTGACCTTGCCCCACCAGGATGCATGGAACAAAGAAGGACCGGGAGAGGGGCAATAAAATTCCCCTAGACGCAAGAGGGCAGCCCCCCTGGATTCCAGGGGGTGCCTGGATGGTTCCTGAGCCATGGACTGCAGCACTTCCGCCACACCAGGAAGTGCTGCCAGAACAGGAATCAGATAAGCCTGAAGTGCTTCCGGGTGCATGGGCAGCACTTCCACCACACCAGGAAGTGCCGCCGGAAGATCATCAGGGAGCACATGGAGCACATTCGGGTGAATTATAAAAGGGACCGCCTCACTCCATTCGGGGAGCCGGGGTCGGGTGAAAGAGGATTTAGCTTGCGACGGGAGGAGTAGAGGCGGCTGTGCGTGTTGTGTGCAATAAACGGGTGTGCGTTTGACATCTTAGTCTTTCACAATATACAGAATGACACTATATTAGACAGATATAAAAGGTACTTTATTAATCCTGTTTTATGAATTTTGAGCACAAGATTTACATTCACAGCCTTTAGTTACGCTGCGTAAATCTAAAACACTGTTGGTGACAATAATCAAAGCCTATTAATAAAAGCATTTTCTTCAAAGTGACTCCAGTATAAGTTATCTATGTTTGAAAATGTCAGTGCCACAAAAGCCAATTAAATTCATCCATCCATGCATCTATTATCCAACCCGCTATATCCTAACTACAGGGTCACGGGGGTCTGCCAATCCCAGCCAACACAGGGCGCAAGGCAGGAAACAAACCCCTGGCAGGGCACACACACCCATACCCCCTAGGGACAATTTATGATCGCCAGTGCACCTAACCTGCACGTCTTTGGACTGTGGGAGGAAACCGAAGCACCCGGAGGAAACCCACGCAGACACGGGAAGAACATACAAACTCCACACAGGGAGGACCCGGGAAGCAAACCTGGGTCTCCTAACTGCGAGGCAGCAGCGCTACCACTGCACCACCGTGCTGCCCCAATTAAATTTGCTGTTACCTAAAATTTGTTAAATAATTTGCTTTTAAAAATATTGTTTAATATTTTCTAGTTTCTTTTCTTCAGCCCCTATATTGCGTTACACTGTTCTTTTTTTATTTTTTAGCACTAAAATGTGGTGTTACCAGTCTCCTTCCTCAAAAGAAGAACAGATCTCACTAGCAAGTACAGGAAATATAAAAGATGATAAAATGAGCTGACAGTAATGGAATACATGACTTAATATGGTAGCAAACAATTATTTACAATTTAGATTGAAAATAAAGATTTACAGTAAGTGAAACGATCTATGTAGAAAAGCAAAAGGAACAGGAATCAGGGCTTTGCTTATTAACAAAAGCAGAAATGGAAACTGAGACAACACTGAACAGATTGATTTAACGTAAAAAGCAACATCTGAAGCATAAATGAAAAGTAAAGCTGAAAACGATTCTGTGAATTTGTACTGCAGTGTTAATTTAAATTAGTTTAAGAAGACATTACTAGCAACATACTTAATTAGCTTTAGTTGAAGTGATTCAAAGTCCTGGTTAGTCCTTGTTTTTAGTTTAAAGAGATGTCATTGCATTCATTTAGTAAGCATGGCACTGCCACTGTTTAATTTTCAGTGTCCTTGGATATTGAAGAAAAAACATTTACCTCAGAAGATTTGTGCAAGCCTCCTCACTGACTTAATGAGTTCTGCCTTGAATAGGATTATTAGAGACACCACTGAGTCTCATCAAAGTGCTATTTATATTAAAACAGAGCAAAGAATTTTTCAGCACTCCAACAATAACTAGTAATGGCCAATTCCAGAATCTGTGCCATATACTGACACACTCTCATTAGTCAAGCTTGGAAGAAGTACAAAAAGTTCAGTATGCCAAAGCACATTTCCCAGGGCATAAAGTTCTTCTTTCAAAACTGAGGGTGTGGCACTTACTGCAGAAGATAAAATAGAAGAATGCATTATTACTCTATTAAATGAAGGCCCCACTTCACACAGAGGAATCAATAGGTAGCCCCTTGCTGCTGCCCTTATTGATACAACATTAAGGTGCAAGAATTAAAGTGAGGTGACTAAAGTGGCCTGAACTCCATGTAATATAGAATTTAATTTTGGAACTATTAAAGAAAAGATAAAATTCTGGTTAAAACATGTCACACGAGGCATTAGCTTGAAGCTAAGGTGGGGGTCTTAGTAGTCATTCCTCTACTATTGTTCAAGACTTCTCTTTGCGAGGCTGGAGCCATTCTCAGTATTGAAAGTGACCAAGCAGGCTCTCACTGTCGAGCCAAAGTATCAACATTCATGACAAGAAGGAACACACAAGCAGTTAGTTTCTATTCCAAAAACTGGTTCAAACCAATAGAATTTTGTTTAAATAGCATCGGTATAACTAGACAGGAAGATTTCAAATATGAGGAGAGGCTTCATAACTTTAAACATTTAGAGTGGCTGTCTGCTTTATATTTAATAAGAAAATGAATAAGCAACCATAAACAGAGTGGCTAGGGTGGACAGGACAGCATAACAGGAAAAATGGAGTGCTGTCCTGATCAGGGGATTTCCCAAGAATTTCTGCAGCCACTGCAACTCTATGTAGAAATAAGAAAATGTATGCAAGGATGGATGAATTATATTGAAAGAACTGTACTTAATATACATCTGATTTTTAAAGGAACTTCAGCTCCAAATGAATTTACAAAATAAGGTTCTCAAATGCAAGTGTTACAACCATATCAAGGCAAATAGAAATTGCAACAGAACACATACTAACTACCCAGAAGTGCTAGAAACGACATACCTTGTGAAACAGTAAGCGTCACCACTGCATTTACATTGCGGCCCAGGTTTTCAATTCCGCACCAGTATGATCCTGAGTCTGATCTCTCCAGTCTATTGATGGTCACCGTAAACACTCCGCGGTTTTGATTGTCACTGATAACAATTTTATCTTCTCTTGTTTGAGGCTTGCTGGTATTGCTCAGTATGTCACAATTACGAGACTTGTCTCCTCGGCACCAGTACTTAGCAAAGGTTGAGTATCCTAAATGGTAGAAGCACTGCACACTGGCTGCTTGGCCTTCAAAGCCTGAGATGTTGTTTGTACTTACTGACAGCGTGGAGACACCTGCACAAACCAAAAGGGTTTAGAAACATTTAAATATGAAATATTTTTCCATTGTTTTTCTTCTAACAAACTATGCCATAGTCTTGTCTTTTTGCAGTTGGTGTTTTTGACTTTTTGCTATTTTTTTGTTTGGTGTTATTGAATACCTTTATTTATATTGCCAGCATTGTGTTTTTAACCTTCTGCCTATTCTCCAGCACAATTTTAAGATGGCAAAAATAAGAAAATATATATGTTGGCACAGTGACTGATTCTAGTGTCCTGAGTTTAAATCCTGTGCCTAGACATTGTCAGTGTGGATTTTACACATATTTTCTGTGTCTGCATAGGCCTTTCTCCTGGTATTTCAATTTTCTTCCCATATCTCAAGGCACATGCAGGTTACATTAACCAGTGACTCTAAAACTGGTGAGAATGTAAGTGGGTTCTTTAATGGATTGGTGTCATATTCAGGTTTTTATTTTCTAGCCTCCTATCTAGTGCTAGTAGGACAGACCCCAGCCCTACACACACTGAATTGTATTAAACAGCTTTGAGAATTTTGTGCTTTGCTTTTGTTGTGGAGAAAACTTCTTCAGAAAAAAACATTAAGAGTCTTCAGATAGGCAGTCAGAATTAGACTTTATTGCAGTGCATAGGAAATCATTGCAGAGCACCTAAAGCTGTCTCAGTTCAAATGAAATGAGCCCAGTGGTTGGGTGCAGTTCGTTTTTATTTCAGTTCTAATTACAAAACATCTCCACATCATACATTTTTCTCATCATCCACTTTGCATATAATCTCATAACAGTGACCTTGTACTGTACCTATTTTCATAAGAATTACCTTGCCTTGTAAACTTCCTTCCTCTAATAATTATCAGTCTTTTCATAACAATCATTAGGACTCGAAGATCGTACTTGCCGTCTGGCCCGGAGATGATCATCACTTAATCATTTTTAACATTCTCACATATGAGAAACTGAAAAGATTAATTAATAATTGCTTGTTATACCAGCATCCCGTGAAGCTAAAATCATAGGCAGCTGTGCTGGAATGGGCAACATGCAGCTTCACTGATAAGGGCTAAACTGGTGGAAATGGAAGCAGGTAGGCGGCCTTTAGCAAACAAGCAGAGCACTAAGTATCCCTTAAATTCTTATATTGCTCAAAGCCAACTGATATAATATGTTTTCCTTTACCTTGATTAATTAAGATATTCGTAAGCCTTACTATATAACCCAGCCACAGGGGATGCACAAACCAGTGTGTTTCTTCATGCCGGTCCCAAGCCGAGATAAATGGGGAGGGTTACGTCAGGAAGGGCATCTGTTTCCTTTGGAAGCATTAGCTCTCCGGAAATGTGTTCTTTTGAAATTGCTGTATATTAAGTAACTAAACAATATAATAATAATATGACAGAAAAGGCGATATTCCTCCCATCGTGATTATGGTGGTATAAGAATCACATGAGAAAAATATACTTTAGCTTACATTTACTGACGGTGTTTACGCGGTTACAGACGGGAAGCCTATGACAAACTCTATCCAGGTGTGGGAGTCTAGATCTACGCAGTCTGCCATTTTTTCGTCACCACGCTGAGAGGATTTTCGGACGGAGGTCCAAACAGCTTCAAAGGGTTTGGCTGTTGTCCAAGCCTTTTATACTGTCTGCTTCACGTGCTGGTCTTCTCTGGTCTCCAAACAAGGGCAGGTAAGGACTGAACTCCTCCTCCACAAATACTATTCTGTGTTTAGGCTGACTACACAATCCTCCAGTTGTCTTTGGCTATCTAATCCAATGCTTGGTTGGCAATTCTAAATGCTGAGCCCCTGTGTGCCAAACTTAGCATGCACATGTGAATGGATCCTTTAACAGTGTTGTCCACAGACAGTGACATAAATATTAAAGAAAAATGTATTATAACAGCATCCGGTGTAAACTTTGCCAGATCAACATGTGGACAACAATGCAGATTTTCATACCGGATAGGTCAAGACCTGGGTTAACAACGACCGCCACTAGTACTGTTAGCCAACAGGGTGCTGGTGGAAATTGGGCTACTGTTAGCCGAAGAAGGAGAAGAAGAGTGGAGAGACGTGTCCGGAGGAAAGAGGTGACGAGGAAGGTAAAGAGAGTGGAACTGAGGGTAGGAATTTTGAATGTTGGCAGTATGACTGGTAAGGGGAGAGAGTTAGCCGATATGATGGAGAGAAGGAAGGTCGATATATTGTGTGTGCAAGAGACTAAATGGAAGGGGAGTAAGGCCAGGTGGATCAGAGATTGATTCAAATTGTTCTATCATGGTGTGGATGGGAGGAGAAGTGTGGAGAGTTATTCTGAAGGAACAGTATGTCAAGAGTGTTTTGGAAGTGAAAAGAGTGTCAGACAGAGTAATGATTATGATACTGGAAATTGGAGGTGTGATGATGAATATTGTTAGTGCATATGCACCGCAAGTTGGGTATGTGCTGGATCAGAAAGAAGATTTTTGGAGTGAGTTGGATGAAGTGATGAACAGTGTACCAAAGAGACAGAAAGTGGTGATTGGAGCAGATTTCAATGGACATGTTGGTGAAGGGAACAGTGGAGATGAGGAGGTGATGGGTAGGTATGGTGACAAGAAGAGGAATGAAGAAGTGTGACAGATGATGGTGGATTTTACAAAAAGGATGGGCATGGCTGTGGTGAATACATATTTTAAGAAGAGGGAGGAACCTAGAGTGACGTATAAGAGTGGAGGATGATGCGCACAGGTAGATTACATCCTATGCAGAAGAGTAAATCTGAAGGAGATTAAAGACTGCAAAGTGGTGGCAGGGGAAAGTGTAGTTAGACAGCATAGGATGGTGGTCTGTAGGATGATGTTGGAGATCAAGAAGAAGAGGAGAGTGAGGGCAGAGCCAAGGATCAAATGGTGGAAGTTGAAAAAGGAAGACTGCAAGGTTGAGTTTATGGAGAAGGTGAGACAGGCACTGTGTGGCTGTGAAGAATTACCAGACAGCTGGGAAACTACAGCAGAAGTAGTAAAGGCGACAGCAAGAAGGGTGCTTGGCGTGACATCTGGACAGAGGAGGGACGAAAAGGAAACCTGGGGGTGGAATGAGGAAATACAGGAGAGTATACAGAGGAAGAGGATGGCAAAGAAGAAGTAAAAGTCAGAGAGGTGCAGAAAGTAGACAGGAGTACAAGGAGATGAGGCACAAGGTGAAGAGAGAGGTGGCGAAGGCTAAAGAAAAGGTGTATGATGAGTTGTATGAGAGGTTGGACACTAAGGAGGGAGAAAAGGGCCTGTACTAGGCTGGGAAAGATGTGCAGCAGGTTAGGGTGATAAAGGATAAAGATGGAAACATACTCACAAGTGAGGACGATGTGTTGAGAAGATGGAAAGATCACTTCGAGAGGCTGATGAATGAAGAGAATGACAGAGAGAGAAGGTTGGATGATGTGGAGATAGTGAACCAGGAAGTGCAACAGATTAGCAAGGAGGAAGTAAGGACAGCTATGAAGAGGATGAAAAATGGAAAGGCTGTTGGTCCAGATGACATACCTGTGGGAGCATGGAGGTGTTTAGGAGAGATGGCAGTGGAGTTTTTATCCAGATTGTGTAATGGAATCTTGGAAAGTGAGAGGATGACTGAGGAGTGAAGAAGAAGTGTAATGGTGCTGATATTTAAGAATAAAGGGGATGTGCAGAGCTGTAATAAGTTCAGGGGGATAAAATTGATGAGCCACAGCATGAAGTTATTGGAAAGAGTATTGGAAGCTTGGTTAAGAAGTGAGTTGATGATTAGTGAGCAGCAGTATGGTTTCATGCCAAGAAAGAGCACCACAGATGCAATGTTTGCTCTGATGGTGTTGATGGAGAAGTATAGAGAAGGCCAGAAGAAATTGAATTGTGTCTTTGTGGACCTGGAGAAAGCATATCACTCAAGAGGAATTGTGGTATTGTATGAAGAAGTTGGGAGTGGCAGAGAAGTATGTAAGAGTGGTACAGGATATGTACAAAGGAAGTGTGACATTTTTGAGGTCTGCGGTAGGAGCGATGGATGCATTCAACGTGGAGGTGGGATTACATCAGGGATCAACTCTGAGCCCTTTCTTATTAGCAATGGTGAAGGGCAGGTTGACAGATGAGATTAGACAGGAGTCCCCATGGTGTTTGCTAATGACATTGTGATCTGTGGTGAGAGTAAAGACCAGGTTCAGAAGACCCTGGAGAGGTGGAGATATGCTCTAGAGAGGAGAGGAATGAAGGTCAGTAGAAACAAGACAGAATACGTGTGTGAATGAGAGGGAGGTCAGTGGAATGGTGAGGATGCAGGGAGCAGAACTGGTGAAGGTGGAAGAGTTTAAATACTTGAGATCAACAGTACAGAGTAATGGGGATTGTAGAAGAGAGGTGAAAAAGAGAGTACAGGCAGGG
Source organism: Polypterus senegalus (assembly GCF_016835505.1). Classification (NCBI taxonomy): domain Eukaryota; kingdom Metazoa; phylum Chordata; class Cladistia; order Polypteriformes; family Polypteridae; genus Polypterus; species Polypterus senegalus. The sequence goes on from NC_053158.1 coordinate 184,314,810, forward strand.
TGGCATGGGTGGAGTCAAGAGTGAAAGGGAAGTTCTACAGGACGGTAGTGAGACCAGCTATGTTATATGGGTTGGAGACGGTGGCACTGACCAGAAAGCAGGAAACAGAGCTGGAGGTGGCAGAGTTGCAGATGCTAAGATTTGCATTGGGTGTGATGAGGATGTGCCTCGCAGTTAGGAGACCCGGGTTCGCTTCCCGGGTCCTCCCTGCGTGCAGTTTGCATGTGCTCCCCATGTCTGTGTGGGTTTCCTCCGGGTGCTCTGGTTTCTTCCCACAGTCCAATTACGTGTAGGTTAGGTGCATTGGCGATCGTAAATTGTCCCTAGTGGGTGTGGGTTAGCTCAGGTTGGACAGTTGGGAGACAAAGTCAGAGAGGCAAGATTGCGTTGGTTTGGAAAGATGCTAGGTATTTTGGGAAAAGGATGTTAAACATAGAGCTGCCAGGCAAGAGGAAAAGAGGAAGACCTAAGAGAAGGTTTATGGATGTGGTGAGAGAGGACATGAAGGTATATGGTGTGACAGAGCAAGATGTAGTGGACAGGAAGATATGGGAAAAGATGATCCACTGTGTCAACCCCTAACGGGAGCAGCCAAAAGAAGAAGAAGAAGATTAAGCCTTACCATATAAATTTAAATGCAATTTAAATGTAGTGTAAGCTTGCTTGGTTTTCTTTAAGGTTAAGGGCCTTGAAGGCTTTTGGAAACCTGTTAGTCTTTTGTCAGTTAGCACTAGAATCCCTGAAGCCTACGAAAAAAGTTGTAATCCCGGGCCACCTTAAATTCCTTCGCACCTCTCCATTAATGTCTTTTGTTTTGCAAATGTGTCAGTCAGCGCAAGCAGCAAGCAGCAAATAGCCTGCTATCCCATCCCCCCACCGCTACTGCTCAAGTTGGACAAAATGGAGATGGTGAGAAGGAATTTAAGGTGGTCCACGATTATGACTTTTTTCACAGGCTTCAGGGATTCTAGTGTTAGAAGGCCTCGCAGATCTCCATGTCCCAAAAAAAAAGCTTTCTCGCTCAGTTCCCTCAAAAAACACGGTGTCCTTGGTTTATAGAAAGCAATACAAGTAGAAAACAAGCACGACACATTAAAAAGAAAATAAGAGGCCTATAAAGTAATAGTGCCCGTCTAAGCGACTTAAAAAAGATGCTAAGCATATTTTTAAAACCAATAACAAGGCACATTGATCCTTAATCTAAATTCTCAACACTTTAACTTGATCAGTTTTTTCATATTCATGCGTCTGTTTTTTAGGACCTACTCTTTCAACTTGTTGTGTTGATGTTTTGTGTGACATGGCACCGCTCCAACCTCAGCTTCCTCATTGCAACCTCATCCTGAAACTGGCTGTAAGGCTCTTTTAAGGATTGGACTGTGAACCCGTTCTGGGAAACCATTAGTTAAGTATTTTCAGGCAACCTAGTGACCAGGTAAAGTCCTGATGTTGCGTGTGGTGAGCACCCCCTACTGACAAACAATATTCATTTTTTCCTCACACCATAGATACGCAAGTTACACAGGCTGTCCTCCCTGGTACCCCTGTAACACAGTAGTGAGGACTGACCACTTGTCCATTTAACAGTTTTAACACTATCAACAGTAATAGGACTATTATTTTAGGATCTTGATAACCCAAGACATTTTTGGTAGCGCCCCCTACTAGTCATGATGGATGTCACCATTCTTGTTTCTTGTATACTCAACTCTGATCCTGAAGGTCTGCAATGGCTGCAGGTTTTTGCTTTAACCAAATGTTAGATAATAAATGGATTTTTAATTAATGGATATTTAATAAATGGATAAGTGTCTGTATGTCTGTCTGTGTGTCCGTTTGGCTACTATGGCTCTAACATTTCAACAGATGACTCACCATAAATATTTTTAGTAATTAAATGCATTGCAGTTATCATTTCAACAGATGACGCATCACATACATTTAAACTGATTTTACGAATCCCATACAAAAAGGCGTATAACAGAGACACATGCATTGCATGGTGCGCTGAAAATGTTAATGTTTGTTGTCTAAGTAACCTATGTTGATTACTTAGATTTCAACCCATCTTTGATGGGTAACACATCTAGTTTACTAATAAACCATTATGTTTTTTTCAGTGCTTTGTATTTGTTAACTCCTTTGTTATGATTCAGGAAATGTAATTTCCTCTTTTAGTTTTAAACAGCTTTAAGGTTGTAATTGTTGCCTGTTTTCTTAACCATCCATCAGCTACTAACGACG